>NC_066625.1:39729439-41150488 GCF_025201925.1 Gopherus flavomarginatus | reverse complement strand
TTTTGAGCCTCTGGAGTTAGAGATTAAGGCCCCCCAAGGTTGGGCCCCTGGAGCTAGGGGTTAGGGCCCCCAAGGGTTAGGCCCCTGGAGCTAGGGTTTAAGTCTCCCAGGGTTAGGCCCCCGGAGCTAGGGTTATAGGCCCCTAGGGGTTGGGCCCCAGAGCTAGGGTTATGATCCCGGAGTTTGGGCCCCCGTGTGCTACAGTTAGGGCACCCAGGGGTTTAGCCTCTGGAGCTAAGGTTAGGGCCCACGGGGTTTGGGACTCCTGGAGCTAGGTTAGGGGACCCAGGGGTGGGTTGTGCCCCTGGAATTAGAATTAGGACCTCCAGGGTTTGGGCCCCTGTAGCTAGGGTTAGGGCCCCAGGTTTCGGCCCATGAAGCTAGGGTTTAAGGGACCCAGGGGTGGGGGCCCCTGGAGCTAGGGTTAGGGCACCAGGGGTTGGGGCTCTGGAGCTAGAGTTAGGGCCCCAGGGGGTTTCGGCCCCTGGAGCTAGGGTTTAGGTCTCCCAGGGATTAGGCCCCCGGAGGTAGGGTTCGGGCCCCTAGGAGTTGGGCCCCGGAGCTAGGATTAGGGCTCCCGGGTTTGGGCCCCCGGTGCTACAGTTAGGGCACCCAGGGTTTAGCCTCTGGAGCTAGGGTTTGGGCCCACAGGGTTGGGCTCCTGGAGCTAGGGTAGGGGACCAGGGGAGGTTGCCCATGGAATTAGGATTAGGGCCTCCAGGGGTTGGGCCCTGTAGCTAGGTTAGGGCCCCCAAGGTTTCGGCCCATGGAGCTAGGGTTAGGTCCCCCAGGGGTTAGGCCCCTGGAGAGTTAGTGTATGTCCCCCTGGGGCTGGGCCCCCGGAGTAGGGTTAGGGCCCCCAGGGGTTGGGGCCCTCGAGCTAGGGTTCGCGTCTCCAGGTGTTGGACCCTGGAACTAGGGTTAAGGTCCCCAGGGGTTGGGCTCCTGGAGCTATGGGTTAGGGCCCCCAGGGTTCGGGCCCTGGAGCTAGTTTAGGGGACCCAGGGTTTGGGCCTCTGGAGCTAGGGTTAGGCCCCCAGTTTTTCGGCCCTGGAGCTAGTGTTTGTTACCCAGAGTTGGGCCCCTAGAGCTAGGGTTAGGGCCCCAAGGGGTGGGTCCCTGGAGCCAGGGTTAGTGGCCCCAGGGGCGGGGCCCCTGGAGTGAGGGTTAGGTTATCCCAGGGGTGGGGCCCCTGGAGCCTAAGGGTTAGGGGACCCAGAGGTTCGGCCCGAGAAATTAGGCTTAGGGCTTCCAGGGGTTGTGCCCTGGAGCAAGGGTTAGGGCCCCAAGTTTTGAACTCTGGAGCTGGTTTAGGGCTCCCAGGGGTGGGGCCCCTAGAACTAGGGTTAGGGGATTCAGAGCTTGGCCCTGGAGCTGGGGTAATTAATGCCCCCAGGGGTTAGGCCCCTGGAGCTAGGGTTTCGGACCCAGGGGTTGGGCTCCTGGAACTAGGGCTGGGGGCCCAAAGGGGTGGGGCCCCTGGAGCTTCGTTAGGACCCCAGGGGTTGGGGTCCCTGGAGCTAGGGTGAGGGCCCCCAGGGGTTTCGGCCCCTGGAGCTTGGGTTTTGAGCCTCCAGAGGTGGGGCCCCTGGAGCTATGGTAAGGTGGACCCAGGATTTGAGCCCTGGAGCTGGAGTTAGGGCCCCCAGGGGGTTGGGCCCTTGGAGCTGGGGTTAGGGGACCCAGGGGTTGGGCCTCTGGAGCTAGGGTTAGGGCCCCAGGGGTTGTCTCTCTCTGGAGCTAGGGTTAGGGGACCCAGGGGTCGGACCACTGGAGCTAGTTTCAGGGCCCCAGAGGTCGGGCCTTTGAAGCTAGGGTTAGGGGACCAATAGGTTGGGCCTCTGGACCTAAGGTTTTTGCCCCCAGGGGTTGGGCCCTTGGAGTTGGGTTAGGGCTTCCGGGGTTTCCGGCCCCTCAAGCTAGGGTTAGGGGACCCAAGGTTTGGGCCACCGGAGCTAGGGTTAGGGGCCCCAGGGTTTCGGCCCCGGAGCTAGGTGTTAGGTTCCCCAGGGGTTAGGCTCCCAGAGCTAGAGTTTGGGCCCCCTGGGGTTCAGCCCCTGGAGTTAGTTTAGGGCCCCAGGGGTGGAGCCCCTGGTGCTAGGGTTAGGGCCCGCAGGGGTTCGTCCCCTGGAACTCAGTGTTAGGGCTCCAGGGGTGTCACCGCTGGAGCTAGGGTTAGGGCCCCAGGGGTTTAGCCAGTGGAGTTGGGGTTAGGGCCCCAGGAGTGTATAGCCTTGAAATTAGGGTTAGGAGATCTAGGCGTGGCGCCCCTGGAGCTAGGGTTGGGGGGGCCCTCAGGGGTTGGGCCCCTGGGGCTATGGTTAGGGGACCCAGGGGTTGGGCTCCTGGAAATAGGATTAGGGCCCCAAGGATTGGGCCCCTTTAGCTAGGGTTAGGGCCCCCAAGTGTTCGGGCCCTGGAGCTAGGGTTAGGTCTCCCAGGGGTTTAGGCCCCCGGAGCTAGGGTTAGGGGACCAGGGGTTAGGCCCCGGAGCTAGGGTTAGGGCTCCCGGAGTTTGGGCCCCCGGTGCTACAGTTAGGGCACCCAGGGTGTTTAGCCTCTGGAGCTAGGGTTAGGGCCTACAGGGGTTGGGCCCCTGTAGGCTAGGGTTTAGGGCCTCCAAGGTTTCGGCCCATGGAGCTAGGGTTAGGTCTGATAAAGAAAAGTAACCCAGGCCCAAAAGCCGGGTCTTGATCAAGCTAATAATTACATCAAGGCCATAGGCCTCAATCATACTAACATTTAAAAGAGTAAGGAAAATAATCAATTACTAACTCACCTGAGGCTCACTCTCTGATATTTAGTATACACTATCGTAAACACTATTAATGTTGCTAACACTACCATAACAATCAAATGCTGCTAAACAATAAATGCTGCCATAAGGTGTTAAACTAACATGAAATCCCTTAAATGACCAATCTGTCACTGCCAAAATAGACTAACAGCTGTTTGTCATTATAAGTTTATTAAGTAGCTCATGTAAGCATAAAATTTAACTCTTAATAACTTGGCCAAAGAACAAACAATATGTATTTTTGGACCCAAGTTCTCAAAAGCTAAGTAACAGCTGCATGGACCACAAGAAAAGGGGTAACCGGAGTGTCAAGGTCTTGGCAATTGCGAGAACTTCCTAAAAGGAAGTAGAAAGAACAAGCTTTGCAATTTTTAGTTTCTTTTTGCAATATATAAAAATAATATATCAATTGTTTTGAAAAGATGTCATCTATTAGCCAAATAAGTTAATGATGGATGTATAAGCTCATATGATAATTTGCGGTTTTAGGCTTTATAAGCACAGGTATCACTGCTGTAAGGTTGAGCGACTAAACCTTGCTACGGGACCTGTCGTCTCTTCCGTGCATATGCATGTATTCTCTGATTAATCAATAGAGGAGCCTCAGGCTGTCTGATCAACTCAACACGATGGTGGTCATTTTCCACGACAATTTGGTTTGGCATTGTCCAGGAACCCACAAGAGGACTTCTCCTGGATCGGAGGACCGCAGGTAGTCCCCTTCCAACCCAGGGCCCAACTAAAAGGGAAGAGACCTTTTGAAATCTCTATCGGGGTTTGGCAGAGGACTGGTCTGTAGGCTCGGTATGTTAGGGTTAAAGTCACAAGCTGGGTTCGAACTTTTGGCTATCAGACAGACCTGACGCCCTTTCTCTAAGGTTTCCAGGTCATGTAAGTCTCGAAGGTATAAAGCCTTTCCAAAGGCTCCTAAGGTTTTAAAGGTATCGCCGGCAGCCAACGGACCACGCTCCTTTTGGTCCGGAGAGAGTCCTGATCCGCTCCTGGGCTAGTACACCCTGGGAGTTGATCGGGGGTCCCTTTCCTACTAGGTTTGGGGGGATCCAGGTTTTACAGTTTTCTCGTCTTGACGATTGTATCAAATAAGTGCCTGTGTCTGTGTGTGAGTGAGGCCAAGCGGCCAGAGTGAATGCAGCTGTGGGAAGACGCCCCGAGCCTCCTGCGAAGCGAAAGCTCGTGACGGGGAGTGTCTCGACAGCAAGCCTCACAGCTGAGCTTTGTGTATGTGTGTAGAGAGGCTGTGAAGCTTCCTAGCTGGCAGGCCTTGGTAAGTGGCTAGCCTGTTGGGTGCTTGTGTGTTTCCCCGTCCCTTTTCCCTTCCCTTCCATGACCTATGACCCTGTGACCGCTCCTCGAGCACTGTCCTTTCAGGACTGCAGGGTCCCTTTTTCTGTCCACTGGAGCCATAAGCTCCCTTCCCTTCTAGGAGAGGAGGGAAGCTCCCCAGGAAAACCGTACCACTGGGTCCGTTAGCTTAGAAGCATCGTTGGCTTAAGGCTGGTGCTCTGCGGCTGGGCTGACGACAGGCGTGCGGGGACCGCGGGTTCTCCGGAAGGAAGCCCGTCCCATCCTTTACCTCCTTCCTGTAGGTACCTGCTGTCCTGCCCAAGGCAGGTGTAAGACGCCCATCGGTGTTAGAACCGTGGTAATCCTGATCAACGTTACCCTTGTATGAGTGGCTTGTATGAAAGAGGGCTGAAATGAAAACGAGGTCTGTCAATCTAAAGGATTCCTATCCCACCAAAAGGCACTCCTTGCTGCTTATATGTATGTGCACCGTGGCCCGTCGACATGTAAATATTTGCAAAAATGAAATTGGTATACCAGAGATGACCCGAAGCTGCAATTTCCTGTAGAAGGCAGTTTTCGATCTCGATAGGATTGTGCACCTCAGGGGTGCCCTTGTTGCCAATTCTGTAGGACAGGGACAGTTTGGACCGCTTATTTGGATGGCATGATGAAATGGGAAAAAGACATCAGGAATCCCAAGTTAGGGGTTTAAAAGATACCCAAGAAAAATTAAAAACTCAATTCAAAGAGGCACAGGAAAAATTAAATAGTGCACAAAACATGTCCAACCCCCCTTTATTAGATGTGGTTCCCCTCTGTCCTTCCCAAACGCGCCCAAAACCACTGCCCTGAAAAGGATCTACCCCTTCGCCATCTTCCGATGAGTTAATCGATTTGTTCTTAGAATACCGGCAGTGGCCTAATAATCCTGTTCCTGTCCCTAATAATCCTCCCGCATATAGTCAGGATGATCAAGCGGGGGGTGGGGCAGGAGCTGGAGACAGAAACAGTGAGACAGAATCGGAAAACCGGGGTGGCCATCAGGGCGCCTCCTCATCTCCCTCGGGGTCTAGTAGACCAATGTCTCCCACGACCCCTTCAAGTGGCTCCTCGTCTCAGTCTGCTCTGTCACCAGAGTTGACTGAAGCCCTTGCCGTAATAACAACTGGGGAAAAGTTCATGGCCCAGTGGCAACTGGAGGCAGTAAAGAAAACATAGACTGGGAAGGGGGGGGATATTGATTGGGAAAGATATCTCCAAACTCCCCGTTACGGCGTTGTCGAGTACTATAGCTGAAATGAGGCAACTCATGACATCGCCAGAATATGAATCCATTCTGAAAAGGTGCTCTCCCGCCTCTGACCATGACCCTGTAGCCTTTCGCACTCGCCAGAGGACTTGGCTGCGTAAGGCTGCAAAAATAAGCACCCTGCCCGAAACCGTTACCAACTTTCCCCTCCGCCAATTACCAGCAGGCACGGGAGGGTTAATGACAGTACATGCCCCCTGGTCACCTGGTGATCTTTACAACCTCATTGAAAAGTTTCCGAAAATCAGGAAGATCCAGTTAAATTCCAAGAACAATTGGAGATGATAGTCAGTGTTATAACCCCTCACATGCTGATATGCACCAACTGTTATCAGCTATTGTGCCCAAAGAGACCCTTACCCGCCTCTATGCAAGGGCAAATTGGCCAGCTGACCCCAGTCATCCATCTGAGGCTGAATTTAACCAGAGAAGAGTTAACTTAATCAATGAGGTTCTTAATGTATGCCCAAAGAAAACTGACTGGGCAAAATAAACGCCTGTAAGCAAAATAGGGAGAAAATCCGGCTGACTTTATGGAACGTTTAAGCAAGTGTTTGAAAGGCATTCGGGGATTGACAATGCAGAACAGGCAGCTACCACAGGCGATAGTGGCTGCCTTTGTGCAACGACTCTTGCCAAAGGTGGGGGAGCAGTTAAGGATAATTATAGTGGATTGGGAAGGCAGAAATCTGGAAGGAATTCTGGCAGCGGCACAACATTTTCACCGCCAGTTAGAAAGAAAAAGGATGAAACAGAATCTAAACTTATGGCCTTACAAATCCAAATATGCAAGATTCCGCTGGGAAAGGGCCCAGCGGAGACCAAAACAGGCTGTAACTAAAGCTCAACCCTCCGCTGGAAATAACCCCCTGACTAATCTGAGCTCCACAGCCTGCTTCTCATGTGGGCAGGAGGGACATTGGAAAGCCAATTGTCTCCAATTGGGAAAAGTCCAGTGCATATTGTAAAAAGGAGGGACACTTATTAAGGACTGCTCTAAAAGGACCCCCTAGACAGATCCAAAGCAGGAGGGATTGCCTTTTCCTGCTCCGCCGACCCCCCCCCCTTAACTATTAGGAGTGCCAGGAGACTAATAATGTCCTCGTTGCCCCCCTCGTTATGTGGATCAGGCTGTCCAACAGTTTTCTTTGCCTAATAAATGGTGTCCCCTACCCTTGCTTGTGGACACAGGGGCTTCTAGGTCTACTGTAAGAGCACAAGATTTCTCCACTGTACCCCTTTCTTCTGAGGTTGTATTAAACACTGTAGGGGTTAGGAAATACTCCCCATTCTCCATCCTGTGTCATCTCCTTTATCTATATCTTATTGGTCACTCTTTCACCGCTGGACCATGCTTTCCTTCTCAGCCCGTGTTCCCCTGTAAACCTTTTTAGGTAAGGATTTGTTATGCAAACTCCATTGCACTATCTTTTTTTCTCCGGACGGGGTCTTTTAGAGGTCCCAGATCCGGCTCACAATGAGGGGTTCTAGGTCTCCTCCAAATGATCAAGCCCCAGATCGGGAGCCCGAACCCAGTCCTTCCTTGTTGCAACAGGAACTACTGGCCAAATGGTATCCCCCCTCGCTGTGGGCTGAACATGCTAACCAAGTAGGACGCATTTGTTCTGCTCAACCTGTAAATATTCTTCTCAATCCAAGCAAACCTCTCCCAGGGTCCGGCAGTATCTCTCTCAGCAAGCTGAGAAGGAATTCGCCCGGGGTAGCTCTCTGCTCTGCTCCAGACAGGGAGTCATAGTACCGACAGTGAGTGAATGTAACTCTCCCATTCTTCTGTGCAAAAAACCCGGGAAAAATACCCTGGCGATTCGTACAGGATTTGCTTGCCATTAATGCTCGCTGTCCTCCGACTTTTCTGGTAGTTCCCAATCCATGCTACTATTCTCTCTTGTATACCTCCAACTGCCCAGTATTTTTCTGTAATAGATTTGTGGTTCTGCTTTCTTTTCTATTCCCATTTATATAGATAGTCAGTTCCTCTTTGCTTTTACTTATCAGGGTGCTCAATACACTTGGACCTAGACCACCCCAAGGTTTATACCTGGAGTCCCCTACTATCTTTCTCAAATCTTAAAAAGGATCTGGATGATATCTTATTTCAAAAAGGGTCCTGTCCTAATTCAATATGTAGATGATTCTGTTGCTTGTTTCTGACTCCCTGGAGGCTTCAAAAGTGGATAAGTTAGTTTTGCTCCTAAGCCCTAGCCCAAGAAGGGTCATAAGGCTTCAAGAGAAAAGTTACAACTCTGTCTCCCCGTAGTTCATTATCTAGGCCATGATATTTCTGCGGGTAAACGCGCTTTGTCTTCTTCGCGGGTACAGGCGATTCAGAAGATCACCTAGACCCATTACAAAGAAACAGCTTAGAGGATTTCTGGGAATGGCAGGCTATTGTAGACAATGGATTTTGGGTTTATGCGTCTCTTGTGCGGCCCTTACAAGATCTAACCCTTAATTAAAATCTCTGACCCTATTCCATGGCCTGTGGAAGCAGAAGAGAAGCGTTTCAACAAATCAAACATTGCTTTAACCAAAGCCCCCGCTCTCTCGGTCTACCCGATCTACAAGAAACCTTTTACTCTCTTCTGTCATGAAAGGGGGGGTTCAGCCCAGGGTGGTTCTTACTCAAACTCATGGAGAAAAACACAGACCCATAGCTTATTTCAGTTCCTCATTAGATCCGGTAGCAGCTGGGTTACCCCCCTCGACTCTTGGTCTGTTGCAGCGGCCTGCGATGTTAGTAGAGGCTTCCGCTTCCTAGTTCTTGGCAGCCCTCTCACTGTGGCTGTCCCTCATGCGTGTCACCGCTCTTCTAACTAAAAGTAAAACACAGCACCCTCTCCAAATTTCCAGACTCACTAAATATGAGATGCTACTTTTAAATGCTGGCAAATGTTACTTTAGTTAGGTGTCCAGTACTGAATCCTGCTTCACTTCTCCCCACGTGCAACCGATGGGGAACCCCATGATTGCTTATCTATAACTGCTGAATTATCTGCTCCCAGACCTGATCTGCAGGATATTCCCCTAGCAAAACCAGAGTTCATTATTATCTGGATGGTTCCTGTTTAAGGAATGCGGAGGGACAGCTGGTAGCAGAGGCTATGCTGTGTGCAATCAACAAAGCATTATAGAAGCGTTCTCCCTCCCTTCAGTGAAGTCCAGCCAAGTTGCTGAATTGTTTGCCCTTCCTCGAGCCTGTTGCTTGGCAACCGGTGTGTCTGTTACTATTTATACTGATTCCAGATATGCTTTTGGAGTAGTGCCTGATTATGGGGCAGTTATGGAAATATAGGGGATTTCTTACTTCTACCGGAGCACCTATTAGCCACGGCCCATATGTCAATGCTCTTTTGTCTGTTTACAATTGCCCTCTGCTATTGCTGTAGTCAAATGTCCAGCCCATAAAAAGCCCCATGACGATGTTACTCGAGGAAATGCCCTGGCGGATGCCTCCGCCAGGCAAGCGGCCCTTTCCGGGTCTCCGGCTCCTACTGAAATATTGCTCTTTGTATGTCCCAGCCCATCTCCTTAGTCGACTCCTTGCAGGACCTAGCACTTACGCAGGAGTCGCACCAGAGGATGAGAAAGACCGCTGGAGACAGTCCAGGTGTTCCAAACATCCAGATGATGCCTTATGGTATGCACCAGATGGCCGCCTGGTAGCACCCTTGGCTCTGCTTCCCCACCTTGCCCGGCTAGCACACTGGGGCTGGCCCATGTAGGCAAGGAGGGGATGATTGCTTCTGTACTCAAACATTGGTATGTCTCCAAAGTTCACGAGTATTGCCACAGCAGTACTGCCGAACATGTCCTATCTGTTGGCATATAACAGTTGGACGATCTGTTCAAACGACCCAGGCAGCACAATCCGCCGCCATGGGGACCATTTGTAAATATTCAGATAGACTTCATAAGTATGCCTAAAGTGCTGTTCATATGAGTATGTACTTGTGTGTGTGTGCATGTACTCTGGGTGGGTGGAAGCTTACCCATGTGCTAAGGGCAGACTCAACTACTGTAGCAAAGGAAAATTGCTCAAGGAATTTATTCCTCACTTGGCATCCCTGTCTCAATTAACAGTGACAGAGGAACCATTTTTACTGGTCAAATCACTCAACAAATCTGTAAGGCCCTCCGTGTGGACCAACGTTTACCACTGTGCTCACCACCCTCAAAGTGCAGGAGCGGTTGGAACGGAAAGAATGGGGACGTTAAAAATTGGCCGTGGTATAAAAGGCTGGTACATAATGTGGTATCAGGAGGAACTTGTGGTTGGGCAGGCATGGGAATATGGGATACACTGGATATTGGGATTTATCCCCAGTACAGCTGATTGCCCAAAACAACTGGCAAAACTGTGTGCAGAAACAGGCCTCAAGTGGCCAGATGCACTCCCTCTGGTATTAATGCAAATAAGAAACACTCCCATGCATAAACATGGATTATCCCCTCATGAGATTCTCATGGCTAGACCGATGAGGATGCCAGTGTCCCCGCCCCCTGCCCCCTAACTCCCAAAATTTACAACTCTGTGATGAAAACGTGCTAGAATATTGCAAAGCGCTAATTAGACATGTTAAATTTGTTCATTCACAGGTCCAGAAGTGCCCTACCAGATCCAGCTGATGACTGCATGCCATCCCTTGGAGCCTGGTGACTGGGTTTGCTGTAAGGTGTTCCAGCGAAAAGTCCGCCTTGGAGCCCAGGTGGAAGGGTCCGTTCCAGGTCTTACTGACTACCCATACTGTAGTGAAGTGCCAAGGACTCCCAATTGGGTACACGCATCTCATTGCAAGAAGGTAACACCTCCTTTGGATCCCACCAGTGCCCCGTTTGTTCCACAGCCTCAGCCGGCAGCATCAGCAGGTGAACCTGAGTGGGAACCCAAGTATCACCTTCGAGATCGGCAGGTTATATAATCCATCATGACTGATCCGCAGACCAAAATCAAACAGACTGCACGAGTGCGGAGATGGCTGATGCCCTCCTATCTGGTTCATCTCCACTCTGATGTTTCTCATGTTCCTTCTAAACATTTAGACTCTTTCCTGCTCATCAGCTGCTGCTCGAAAGACTACTTCGCTGCGCTTCCTGTCGACAGCAAACCGAAAGTTAAGACGACCACCCCACGCTATCCTTTGTGTGGGGGTTAAACACCGCTGCTGCGGACAAAAGGGAAAGGATGACTCCTCGTTCTGCTTTGTGTGGTGTACAGACCCTTGCTGCCAAACAAAGGGAAAGGCAAGAAGGTCTCGAGAAGCCTCTACAGTTAAACCAAAGACTCCTTACTATTGAGGGACGTTAAAAATTGGCTGTGGTATTAAAAGCGGTACATAATGTGGTTATCAGGGAGGAACTTGTGGTTGGCAGGCATGGGAATGTGGGACTACATTGGATATTGCGGATTTATCCCCCAGTACAGCTGATTGCCACCCAGGTCAGGTCCCTGGCCATGTCAGATCATTTCCAGAACTACTAGACCACACCTCCCCTGCTCCCCCCACAGTCCCCCTTTAAGTAATCCTCCCATAGTAACTCCATCCCTTAATCTCTCAGGAAAATCATGCCCGTTTCGAGCCCCCAATCAGACCCATATTTACCCAAGACCTCGACCATTATACAATGGCCCAGACCCTCTTCCTCTGGTGATTTGTTTTCCTATTGCGTATCCAAGTTAATCTTCTCATTACATGGCCAAGTGTATGAACGGTATGTTAAATGGAATGCGTTTGGTATGGTGTATCTTAGTTACCGTAATATAACCTCTTATGTTACTTATACAGGAGAACCTGACCAAGCTGAAATTTACATAGACATATGGGATACTGACCATGATATAGACCTTGTGTTAGTCCCAGGTACTTGTTGGCCTCTTACTGACGAGGGTCCAGAATGTTTTGTAGCTACTCGTGCCACCAGGACTAATGTTACTGTTGAAAGAATATGTTTGGCCACTGTAGGATTTCTTTGTGTCCAGGACATTCCCCTCACTGCAAACCTCACCTGTACACTACTTCAATACACTCCTTCACATTCAATTGACACCACATTGGCCAAAGAAGGTATTCAGGTTCAAAGCCAACAGTTATGCTATGAGCCTACAGAAAAACCTCACTTATCAGGATTCAAATGGACAATTTTAAATGCTACTTCGGGAACCGTCCATTTCTCCCTACCCCTTACTCACTTTCAAATTACTAGCACTTACTCTAACTGTTCTAAGGGTGCGGCCATACGCCTAATGGAACAACAAGCTCGACTTAAAGATAGCAGAAAAAGGAGAGATATTGTTGATGCTCTGCTGCACGGTGCTAACACTGCAGCATCAGCTTGGACTGTTTACAAAACAGGAACATGAGGGTCATCTGGGACAATTAGACCAGGCCGCGGGATTTATCTCTGGGGCTCAGATTACTGAGGAGAAGGCCTGTATAGGCGCATTCCGTACTATTTCGGCACTAAGCATTGTTACCCAGGACCTGCTTAAGCAAATGGTCCACCAGGTTGCTGCATCAGGAAAGGCATTGCAGTGGGATCAAGCATGTTCAGAAGTACAGGATTATCTCAACACTATCCTTTTCTCCTTACGTAAGGATCTCGAACAGCAGCGTTGGCCCACTGCCCTTACTAATACATCTGGCATACCCCTCGATTTGTGGCCGTGGAGACATACTTGGAAGTTCTCTAAATGGAAGTGTTGGCGCTCACAGTGCTCCTTCCGGGCTTATGGAACCCGTGAAAGGATTTTGGGCCCCCACTTATCGCATTCCTCCCAGGCCCTTGGGGTGGTTGCTTGTGGGGACTGGGTAATTCATCGAGATGTTTGGGGAAATTAAGACCCCTGGCGGTCCTAACCGCTTCTTAATCGGTGCCCCAGCTATAAACCCCTGACCTTTGGTATAGGTCTAGGCGATTCTCTGGACCTATTGGCCTCTATAGCCCCCACAACTGCAATGCTTTAGAAAACTACACCCCGGAGAAAGTGGTAACTGTCCATCACCGGGTATGTTGGGAGGGTTCTGGTAGCCTACAAGACTTAGCCTCCCATACCCTGCTGTCTGCAAATAGCAGTTGTGTTCATGTCAATTCATCAATCATACATGATGTGGCCTTTAATCTCCGCACCAGCTCAGGTACTCATAACATTTACTGGCCTGCAGAAAAGGATTACCAGGTACATTTGGAATTTCAGGTTCCTTTTGACTGGACCTCTGTTGTCCCTGACCGATTCCATTCACTGTTATCTCTCCTACCAGACATTCAATCCATCTCACACTTACAAACTTAAATTCACTATTTAGAAACGGTTTATCAGGAAGCTCTGAACGCCCTCCAGACTGTTCATTTAGTATCCACCCTCTGTGTCAAGAGTGACCTTCTTTGCCAATTTACAAAGAGCTTTCGGTCACCCCAGCAGCACCCCTGGTATGTATGGCTTCTTTTTGCCATTGGTACATTTACCTTTGTATGCATTTGCTGTTGGTGTTGCTGTAATTGCTGGTCACATTGTACTTGCTCTTCTACAACTTCTCGTTCCTATCCTCCACCGCAGTTAGTCTCCATTAACCCTGTCAGATCTGAACCATACTTCACACCCACCAATGTCAATGATGATATCTGTGTTACTTTCATGGCTAACTTTCCTGCCAATGTTCCGACTCCTTCCAACACTCCCCAGGAAGGTAATCTTGGCCAGGGAACAGTGCATCAGGAGACAATTGAACAAGTTGCACAGGAACTCATGAATATTCCCCTTTCAGACATTGATGAAGTGTTTGCTGCCGTGTAGAATCCATAGGCAGCAAACAAAGGAGGGGATGATAAAGAAAACTAACCCCAGGCCCAAAAGCCGGGTCTTGATCAAGCTAATAATTACATCAAGGTCATAGGCCTCAATCATACTAACATATAAAAGAGTAAGGAAAAATAATCAATTACTAACTCACCTGAGGCTCACTCTCTGATTTTAGTATACACTATCATAACACTATTAAATGCTGCTAACACTACCATAACAATCAAATGCTGCTAAACAATAAATGCTGCTATAAGGGGTTAAACTAACTTGAAATCCCTTAAATGACCAATCTGTCACTGCCAAAATAGACTAACAGCTGTTTGGTCATTATAGTTTATTAAGTAGCTCATGTAAGCATAAAATATAACTCTTAATAACTTGGCCAAAAGAACAAACAATATGTATTTTTGGACCCAAGTTCCTCAAAAAGCTTAAGTAACAGCTGCATGGACCACAAGAAAAGGGTAACCGGAGTGTAAAGGTCTTGGCAACTGCGAGAACTTCCTAAGAGGAAGTAGAAAGAACAAGCATTGCAATTTTTAGCTCTTTTTGCAATATATAAAAATAATTAATAGCAATTGTTTTGAAAAGATGTCATCTATTAGCCAAATAAGGTAATGACAGATGTATAAGCTCATATGATAATTTGCGGTTTTAGGCTTTATAAGCACAGGTATCACTGCTGTAAGGTAGAGCGACTAACCCCTTGCTAGGGGACCTGTCGACACTCTGTGCATATGCATGTATTCTCTGATTAATCAATAAAGGAGCCTCAGGCTGTCTGATCAACTTAACACGGTGGTGGTCATTTTCCAGGACAGGTCCCCCAGGGGTTAGGCCCCAGGAGCTAGTGTAATGGCCCCCTGGGGTTGGGCCCCCGGAGCTAGGGTTAGGGCTCCCAGGGGTTAGGCCCCTGGAGCTAGGGTTAGTCCCCCCAAGGGTTCGGCCTCTAGAGCTAGGGTGAGGGGTCCCAGGGGTTGGGCCTCTGGAGCTAGGGTTTGGGCCCCCAGGGGTTGTGCCCCTGGAGCTAAGGTTAGGGGACCCAGGGGTTGGGACCCCGGGGCTTGGATTAGGGGACGCAGGGGTTGGGCCCCTGGAGCTAGGGTTTGGTCCCCCAGGGGTTATTCCTCTAGAGCTAGGGTGAGGGCCCCCAGGGGTTGGGCCCCAGGAGCTAAGGTTAGGGCCCCCAGGGTTTGGGCCAAAGGAGCTAGGGTTAGGTGACCTAGGGATTGGGCCCCTGGAGCTAGGATTAGGGCCCCCAGGGGTTGAGTCCCTGAAAATAGGGTAAGCGCCCCCATGTGTGGGGCCCCTGGATCTAGGGATAGGGCCCCAGGGGTTGGGCCCCTGGAGCTAAAGTTGCAGCCCTCACGGGTGGGTTCCTTGAAGCTAGGGTTATAGGACCCAGGGGTGGGGCCCCTGGAGCTAGGGTTAGGGCCCCCAGGGGTTGGGGCCCTGAAGCTAGGGTTAGGGGACCCAGGGGTGGGGCCACTAGAGCTAGGACTAGGGCCTCCAGGAGTTGGGCCCCTGGAGCTAGGTTTAGGGTACCCAGGGGTTGGGGCCGTGGAGTGGGTGTTAGGGACACCAGGGGTTTGGCCCCTGGAGTTAGGGTTAGGGTACCCAGGGGTTGGGCCCCTGGAGCCAGGGTTATGTCCCCCAGGGGTGGGGCCCCTGGAGTGAGTGTTAGGGACACCAGGGGTGGGGCCCCTGGAGCTACGTTTAGGGTACCCAGGGGTTGGGCCCCTGGAGTTAGGATTAGGGCCTCCAGGTGTTTTGTCCCCTGGAGCTAGCGTTAGGGTACCCAGGGTTTGGGCCCCTGGAGCTAGGGTTAGGGGATCTAGGCGTGGCACCCCTGGAGCTAGGGATAGGCCCCCAAGGGTTCGCCCCATGGAGCTAAGGTAAGGTCCCCCAGGGGTTAGGCCCCCGGAGCTAGGGTTAGGGCCCCCAGGGGTTGGGCCCCTGGAGCAAGGGATAGGGCCCCCAGGGTTCGGACGCCTGGAGCTAATGTTAGGGCCCCCAGGGGTGGGACCCCTGGAGCTAGGGTTAGGGGACCCAGGGGCTGGGCCCCTGGAACTAGTGTTCGGGCCTCCAGGGGATTGGCCCCTTGAGCTAGTGTTTCGGTACCCAGGGTTTGGGCCCGTGGAGCTAGGGTTAGGGGATCCAGGCGTGGCGCCCCGGGAGCTAGGGTTAGGCCCCCAAGGGTTCGCCCCATGGAGCTAAGGTAAGGTCCCCCAGGGGTTAGGCCCCCGGGGCTAGGGTTAGGGCTCCCAGGGGTTGGGCCCCCGGAGCTATGGTTATGACACCCAGGGTTTGAGCCCCGGAGCTAGGGTTAGGAACCCCACGGGTTAGGCCCCCGGAGCTAGGTTTAGGGACCCCAGGGGTTTTGCCCCGGAGCTAGCGTTAGGCTCCCGGAGTTTGGGCCCCCGGTGCTACAGTTAGGGCACCCAGGGGTTTAACCTCTGGAGCTAGGGTTAGGGCCCACAGGGTTTGGGATCCTGGAGCTAGGGTTAGGGGACCCAGTGTTTGGGCCCCTGGAATGAGGATTTGGGCATCAAGGGGTTGGGACTCTGTAGCTAGGGTTAGGGCCCACAAGGGTTCGGCCCATGGAGCTATGGTTAGGTCCCCCAGGGCTTAGGCCCCCGGAGCTAGTGTTATGGCCCCCTGGGGTTGGGCCCCCGGAGCTAGGTTTAGGGCTCCCAGAGGTTGGGCAACTGGAGCTACGGTTAGGGCACCCAGGGGTTGAGCGCCCGGAGCAAGGGTTAAGGCCCCCAGGGGTTGTCCCCTGGAGCTAGGGATAGGGGACCCAGGATGTTAAGCCCCTAGAGGTAGGGTTAGGGCCCCCAGGATTTGGGCCCCTGGAACAAGGGATAGGGCCCCCATGGTATGGTCACCTGGAGCTAAAGTTAGGGCCCCCAGGGGTGGGACCCCTGGAACTGGGGTTAGGGGACCCAGGGGTGGGGCCCCTGGAGCTAGGGTTAGGACCCCCAGGGGCTGGGGTCCTCGAGCTAGGGTTAGGGGACTCAGGGGTTGGGCCCCTGGACCTAGGGTTCTGGCCTCCAGGGGTTGGGCCCCTGGAGCTAGGCTTAGGGAACCCAGGGTTTGGACCCCTGGAGCTAGGGTTAGGGCCGCCAGGGGTTCGGCCCGTGGAGCTAGTGCTAGTTACCGCAGGGTTGGGGCCCCTAGAGCTAGGGTTAGGGCCCCCAGGGGTTGGGTTCCTGGAGCCAGGGTTAGTGGCCCCAGGGGCGGGGCCTCTGGAGTGAAAGTTAGGGACTCAAGGGGTGGGGCCCCTGGAGCTAAGGTTAGGGGACCCAGAGGTTGGGCCTCTGGAGCTAAGGTTAGGGCCCACAGGGGTTGTTCCCCTGGAGCTAGGGTTAGGGGACCCAGGGGTTGGGCCCCTGGAATTAGGATTAGGGCACCCAGGGGTTGGGCCCCTGGAGCAAGGGTTAGGGCCCCCAAGGGTTCGACCTCTGGAGCTAGGGTTAGGGCTCCCAGGGGTGGGGCCCCTGGAACTAGGGTTAGGGGATCCAGATGTTGGGCCCCTGGAGCTATTGTTTCAGGACTCAGGGGTTGGGCTCCTGGAACTAGGGCTGGGGCCCAGAGGGGTGGGGCACCTGGAGATTGCGTTTGGTCCCCCAGGGGTTGGGTCCCTGGAGCAAGGGTTAGGGGACCCAGGGGTTTGGCCCCTGGAGCTAGGGTTAGAGCCCGCAGAGGTGGGGCCCCTGGAGCTAAGGTAAGGTGACCCAGGGGTTGGGCCCTGGAGCTGGGGTTAGGGCCCACAGGGATTGGGCCCTTGGAGCTAGGGTTAGGGGACCCAGGAGTTGGGCCCCTGGAGCTAGGGTTAGGGCCCCCAGCGGTTCTCCCTCTGGAACAAGGGTTAGGGGACCCAGGGTTCGAACCCCTAGAGCTAGGGTTAGGGCCCCCAGGGGTCGAGCTCTTGAAGCTAGGGTTAGTGGACCCAGGTGTTGGGCCTCTGCAGATGGGTTAGGGCTCCCAGGGGTTCGGTCACTCGAGCAAGGGTAAGGGGACCCAGGTGTTGGGCCACCGGAGCTAGGGTAGGGGACCCAGGGGTTGAGCCCCCGGAGCTAGGGTTAGGGACCCCAGGGGTTGGGCCCACGGAGCTATGGTTAGGGGACCAGGGGTTGGGCCCCTGGAGCTAGGGTTAGGGCCCCCAGGGATTAGGCCCCTGGAGCTAGGGTTAGGGCCCCCAGGGGTTGGGTCCCTGGAGCTAGGGTTAGGGCCCCCAGGGGTTGGGCCGCTGGAGCTAGGATTAGGGCCTCCAGGGGTTGAGTCCCTGGAGCAAGGGTTAGCTCCCCCAGGGGTGGGGCCCCTGGAGCTAGGATTAGGGCCCCCAGGGTTTGAGCCCGTGGAGCTAAAGTTAGGGCCCCCAGGGGTGAGGCCCCTGAATCTATGGTAATGGGCCCCAGGGGCGGGGCCCCTGGAGCTAGGGTTATGGCCCCCAGGGGTTGAGACCCTTGAGCTAGGGTTAGGGGACCCAGGGGTTGGGCCACTGGAGCTAGGGTTATGGCCCCCAGGGTTTGGGACCCTTGAGGTAGGGTTAGGGGACCAAGGGGTTCGACCCCAGGAGCTAGTGTTAGGGCCCGCAGGGGTGGGTTCCCTGGAGCTAGGGTAGGGGCCCCCAGGGGTTGGGCCTCTGGAGCCAGGGTTAGGTCCCCAAGGGGTGAGGCCCCTGGAGTGAGTGTTAGGGCCCCCAGGGGTTCGGCCCCCGGAGCTAGTGTTAGGGCCCCCAGGGGTGGGGACGGTGGAGCTAGGGTTAATGCCCCCAGGTTTTGAGCCACTGGAGCCAGGGTTAGGGTCCCCAGGGGTGGGGACCCTGGAGCTAGGGTTAACGGACCCAGGGGTGGGGCCCCTGGAGCTGGGTTAGGGTCCCCAGGAGTGGAGCCCCTGAAATTAGCGTTAGGGGATCCAGGAGTGGCGCCCCTGGAGCTAGGGTTAGGGCCCCCAGGGTTGGGCCCCTGGAGCTAGGGTTTGGGGATCCAGGGGTTGGGCCCCTGGAGCCAGGGTTAGGGTACCCAGTGGTTGGGCCCCTGGAATTAGGATTAGTGCCCACAGGGATTGGGACCCTGGATCTAGGGTTTGGGCCACCAGGGGTTGGGGCCCTGGAGCTAGGGTTAGGAGACCCAGGGGCTGGGCCTCTGGAGCTAGGGTTAGGGCCCACAGAGGTTGGACCCCTCGAGTTAGCATTAGGGGACCCTGGGTTTGGGCCCCTGGAGTTAGGATTAGCGCACCCAGGAGTTGGGACCCTGTAGCTAGGGTTAGGCCCCCAAGGGTTCGCCCCATGGAGCTAGGGTAAGGTTCCCCAGGGGTTAGGCCCCCGGAGCTAGGGTTAAGGCCCCCAGGGGTTGGACCCCCGGAGCTAGGGTTAGGGCTCCCAGAGGTTGGGCCCCCGGAGCTACAGTTAGGGCACCCAGGGGTTGAGCCCCGGAGCTAGGGTTAGGGACCCCATATGTTGGGCCACAGGAGCTAGGGTTAGGGGACACAGGGGTCAGGCCCCTGGAACAAGGGTTATGGTCCCCAGGGTTTGGGCCCCTGGAGCTAAAGTTAGGGCCCCCATGGGTGGGACCCCTAGAGCTAGGGTTATGGGACCCAGAGGTTGGGCTCCTGGAGCTAGGGTTTGGGCCCCCAGGGATTCGTGCCCTGGAGCTAGGGTTAGGGCCCCCAGGGGTTCGGCCCCTGGAGCTTGTGTTACGGCCCCCAGGGGTAGGGGCTCTGGAGGTAGGGTTAGGGCCCCTGGATCCAGGGTTAGTGCCCCCAGGGGCGGCTCCCCTGGTGTGAGTGTTAGGGATCCGAGGGGTGGGGCCCCTGGAGCTAGGGTTAGGGGACCCAGGGGTGGGGCCCCTGAAGCTACATTTAGGGCCCACAAGGGTTGGGCCCCTGGAGCCAGGGTCAGTGCCCCCAGGGGCGGCTCCCCTGTTGTGAGGGTTGGGGATCTGATTGGTGCGGCCCCTGGAGCTAGGGTTAGGGGACCCAGGGGTGGGGCCCCTGGAGCTACATGTAGGGTCCACAAGGGTTTGGCCCCTGGAGCTAGGGTTAGTCCCCCCAAGGGTTCGGCCTCTAGAGCTAGGGTTAGAGGACCCAGGGTTCGGGCCTCTGGAGCTAGGGTTTGGGCCCCCAGGGGCTCGGCACCTTGAGCTAGGGTTTGGGGACCCAGGGGTTGGGCCCCCGTAGCTAGGGTTAAGGCCCCCAGGGGTTGGGCATCCGGAGCTAGGGTTAGGTTACCCAGGGTTGGTCCCCTGGAGCTATGGTTAGGGCCCCCAGGGGTTAGGCCCCTGCAGCTAGGGTTAGGGCCCCAGGCGTTGGACCCCGGGAGCTAGGGTTAGGGCCCCCAGGGTTTGGGGCCCTGGAGCTAAGGTTAGGGGACGCAGGGCTTGGGCCCCTTCAGCTAGGGTTAGGGCCCCCAGGGGTTGGGCCCCTGGAGTGAGGATTAGGGACCGCAGGGATGGGACCCTGAAGGTAGGGTTAGGGGACGCAGAGGTTGGACCTCTCTAGCTAGGGTTAGGATCCCCAGGGGTGTGGCCCCTGGAGTGAGGGATAGGGATCCCAGGGGTGCGGCCCCTGGAGCTATGGGTAGTGCCCCCAGGAGTGGAGCCACTGAAGTTAGGGTTAGGGGACCCAGGCGTGGTGCCCCTGGAGCTAGGGTTAGGGGACCCAGGGGTTGGGCCTCTGGAATCAGGATTAGGGCCCCCAGGGGTTGGGCCCCTTGAGCTAGGGTTAGCGCCACCCGGGGTTAGGACCCGCAGGGGTTGGGCCCCCGGAGCTAGGATTAGGGCCTACAGAGGTTGGGCCCGAAGATCTAGGGAAGGGGACCCAGGGCTTGAACCCCCGGAGCTAGGGTTAGGGCCTCCAGGTGTTTTGCCCCCAGAGCTAGGGTTAAGGGACGCAGGGCTTGGGCCCCTGGAGCTAGGGTTAGGGCACCCAGGGGTTAGGCCCCTGAAGCTAAGGTTAGCGTGCCAAGGGTTTGGGCCCCTGGAGCTAGGGTTACAGCCCCCAGGGTTTGGGCCCCTGGAGCTACGGTTAGGGCCTCCAGGGGTTGTGCCCCTGAAGCTAGAGTTAGGGGACCCAGGGGTCGGGCCTCTGGATATAGGGTTTTGGAACCCAGGGGTTGGGCCTCTGGAGCTAGGGTTAGGGCCCTCAGGGGTTCGGTCCCTGGAGCTAGGGTTAGGGAACCCAGTGGTTGGGCCCGTGGAACTAGGATGAGGGAATCCATTGTTTGGCCCCCGGAGCTAGGGTTACGGTTCCCAGGGCTTGGTCCCCCGGAGCTACGGTTAGGGTCCCCAGAGGTAAAGCTCCTGGAGCTAGGGCTAGGGGACCCAGGGGTTGGGCCCCTGAAGCTAGGGTTAGGGTCCCCAGGGGTGGGGCCCCTGGATTGAGTGTTAGGGACTCCAGGGGTGGGGCCCCGGGAGCTAGGGTTAGGGGATCCAGGCGTGGGGCCTGTGGAGCTAGGGTTAGGGCCCCCATGAGTGGAGCCCCTGAAGTTTGGGTTAGGGGACCCAGGCGTGACACCCCTGGAACTAGGGTTAGGGCCCCAAGGGATTGGACCCCTGGAGCAAGGGTTAGGGCCCCCAGAGATTAGGCCCCTGGAGCTAGTGTTAGGACCCCCAGGGGTTGGGCCCCTGGAGCTAGGGTTAGGGCCTCCGGGATGGGGCCCCTGGAACTAGGGTTAGGGGACCCACGTGTTGGGCCCCTTGAGCTGGGGTTATGGCCCCCAGGGGTTGGGCCTCTGGAACTAGGGTTATGGCCCCCCGGGGTTGGGCCCCTGGAGCTAGGGTTAGGGCCCCTAGGGTTTGGGCCCCTGGAGCTAGGGTTAGGGCCCCCATTGTTTGGTCCCCTGGAGCTATGGTTAGGGGACCCAGCGGTTGCGCCTCTGGAGCTAGGATTAGGGCCTCCAGGGATGTAGGGAACTATCGTGTATTCTAGGCCGAGAATTGTGAAGTCAGTCTGGAAAAATACTGGGACCCTTGCTATAATCATGTGACTGACTGAACTCTACTTACCCTTGCATATTACAGTAAACAGGGCCTTTTATGGTGCCCACATGTCTGTTGCTTTGTGCATGCTGTGCGCGTGATAATTTGCTTTGGTCCAATTATATGGCTAGTATGTATGATGTTAGCATACTTGATTAATGCTTATGTAACCAGATTTGACTATATAAGGGAGTAGTAGAAAAAATGAGGAAGATTTTTTACTTGCCTGCAGCTGTGTTGTGTGTGAATTTTCTGTGCTCCGCATGAGACACCACAATTGGTGACCCCGACATGATCCGATCCGGCAGGACCTGGTCGGTGAGCTCGAGAGAAGAAAAGCGGAGGTGGTGGCCGCGGCAGGAGGTACCGAGGGGATATCGGCTCCTGGTCGTCCGAGAGTGATGTTCGTGAGCTCACAGGTGAGCAGCCGCATATTATAAAAGAAATATGGGTTCTGCGTTGTCAGTAGAAGAGAAAACAGTGCACGAATTTCTGTTGCGTACAGCAGAAAGGCAGGGAGAAAAGATTTCTCCTGAACCGTTGTCTCACTTGCTTAAATGGGGACAACAACGAGGGTTTTTTATCACCCCGAACACCGTCTTTGACAAGACTGTTTGGGAACGACTTGGATCCGATCTGTGGGAGTCAATCACCCACGGTAATAAGGAAGCTGTCTCCCTTAGTCAGATATGGTGCAAGGCAAAGAAAATAGTGGAGACGCTCGCGACCGAAGCAGGAGTTCAGGCCGCCGTGGACGAGATTTTCCGATCTAAGAAGGCCGACGAGTCGCCTATGGTGTTGCCCGAGCCACCTGTCATATTGCCGGTCGGAGCTAAAGAATTCTTTGCAACGCAAGTAGTTATCCCTATCGCACCTGGTTTTGACCCCGATGGGCCTGATGTTGATCCTCACACGGTCCCCCTTCCTCCAGATTTGGAGGAATCTTTTGAAAAAATGGACACCGATCGCCCCCCTTTTACTGAACCCATGGAATTTCGGGAGGAAATGAAACTACAAGGACACCAGCTACAGGAGATGCTGGACAAGTTGTCCCATATGGCAGGAGAAACTTCCTCTCCTCAATCTCATCTTTTAAAGGCTTTGCAGGGCTATGAGAACTATAAAGCTCACAAAACTAAACCGCCAGATGATAACTCGCATACAGGCGGCGTCGCTGCCTCCTGTCTCCATTGTGGGCGTTGGGGGTGTGGTGGGGAATGTGGGCAATTACCAGGTCGTTCTTTGATAGCCGAACCTTCAAAACAAGTCAATCCTTCTTCTACTAGGCCACCGGCTTATTCCTCTGATGCCGCTGGAATGGGCTCGCCTGATCCGGTGCGGCGATGGCATGGACTTATAAAAGAGGCCCATATAGAAGGGGAGTTTATACCCAATGCCTTCCTGGTTATTACGCCAGACTCAAATAACCCTGCCAGGCGACAGTGGGCGCCATTGGATTGGAAGCTCGTCCGTGAGGCGCAAAAGGCCATAATGTCTTATGGCATGAATAATCCATATGTGCAGTCCCTCATGGAGCAGGTGTTTGTTGGACAAGCTATGTGCCCTTATGACTCGTCAAAATTTGCTGACATGCTTTTAACACCCACTCAACGGCTGTTATGGAAAGATAATTGGTTAAAGCGTGTGGAACTGGCTATGATACGTAATGTTGATTTGGATGAAAATAATCCGCTGCATTTTGCTACTCAGGATATGCTCATGGGAACCGGCGTTTATGCAGATCCGCAGCGGCAAGCCCGCCTTGATCCTCAGATTTTACAGCAGTCGCAGAGATTGGCCTTGGCCACCTTTAAAGATGTACCTCAAATGGGTAAGCCGATCCCACCGTACGCAAAAATTGTCCAGGATCCCTCGGAGCCTTATTCAACATTCCTTGATCGACTTCGAGAAGCAATAGACCGCTCCCCCAATCTGACGGCCGAAGCAAAAACAGCTGTTGGGCTCGATCTTGCTACGCAGAATGCCAATGCCGTTTGTCGTCGTATCTTGGCTACCCTGCCAAAAACCGCTTCCTTAACTGAAATGGTGGAGGCCTGTAACAGAGCATCGATATACGAAGAAACTGATAAAGCGGAAATACATGCAAAGGCTCATGCATCCGCGTTGGCAGTGGCCCTACGACCTTTGGTGAGGCCCAGTAAGCCTTCCCGCCCGTCGGGGGTTTGTTTTGCGTGCGGAAAGCCGGGGCATATGAAAAAGGACTGCCCAAGTAAAAATGTACGGGCGGGAACCGAAAACGCAACAAAGGCTTTTGCAGGAACTTGTAACCGTTGTGACAAGTTTGGACACCGTGCATCCAAATGACGATCTCGTTTTAAAAAGGATGGCACACCACTTCAGGGAAACGGGATGCGGAGCGCCTGCCGGGGGGGCGCGAAGATACAAGGGTCCCCCAACCCCAAGCCGGTTGTTTGGAATACCTTACAGGAGCCACCCGAGGAAGTGCCGGAGTGGACTTGGCCACAGCAGCAGATGTAACGTTAGAAGACGATAAGGTACAAATCGTTCCCTCGGTAGTAAATGGCCCCTTGGGGTACGGACTTAGTGCTCTTTTAATCGGCCGCTCTTCTATGTCCAAACAAGGGCTTTTTGTGCTACCTGGTCTTATTGATGTGGATTATACCGGAAATATCGGGATAATGGTCCGCGCCCTCTTCCCTCCAGTCAATATTGCAGCCAGCACTCGTATTGCTCAGCTAATTCCATTCCAAAGCTCCATTCCAAAGACTAAATTGACGGAACGTGGATCCCATGGTTTCGGCTCTACAGATTCTCCACAGGTAGCTTTTGCCATGACAGTGACCCAACGTAAACCTTCACGAATGGTGTGCCTACATGGCCCGGATGGCCGCCAGTTCCGACATGAAGCCCTTTTAGACACTGGGGCCGATGTAACTGTTGTTCCAATTCAATTTTGGCCGGATTCCTGGCCCCTGCAGGATGCTACGACCTCGGTTAGAGGTATTGGAGGGACCCAACCCACTCGCATCAGTACCTACTATATTACAATCTGTGATGACGAGGACCCTGCTACCACAGCAAAGGTGCATCCTTATGTTCTCTCTGCTCCCGTCTGGCTATTAGGCCGTGACTGTTTAAGTCAGTGGGGGGTTGTTTTACAAAACTCGTCTTTTGCCTAGCGGCCATTGAGGGGCGGCCGATCCTACGGTTGGAATGATTAACCTCTACTCTGGTGTGGGTCGCTCAATGGCTGTTACCAGCTCACAAGCTCGCCCGTGTACACGAACCGGTCCAAGAACAGCTCGAAAAGAGCCACCTCGAACCTTCTCTAAGCCCCTGGAATACTCCAATTTTTACTATTCCCAAAAAATCAGGAAAATGGCGTCTACTGCATGATTTGCGAGCAATAAACGTGGTTATGAAAGACATGGGGGCCCTCCAGCCGGGCTTGCCTACCCCTACAATGCTCCCGCGTGATTGGCCTCTACTTATAATTGATTTGAAGGACTGTTTCTTTACAATTCCTCTTCATCCTGACGACAAGGATAAGTTTGCTTTCTCGGTTCCTTCTGTAAACAAGGCCGAACCCGCTCAACGATATCAGTGGACAGTGCTTCCCCAAGGCATGAAAAATTCACCCACCATTTGCCAGCTTTATGTGGCCTGGGCGTTGCGACCACTCCGTCACGCACATCCCGAATGGCTTATCTACCATTATATGGATGACATCCTTTTTGCTGCAGCAACTCTTAACCCTGAAACGGCCATTTCGGAAATTGCTTCTGTGCTGTAATCTGCAGGCCTCATCATAGTCCCGGATAAAATCCAACGACAGGCGCCTTATTTTTTTCTGGGCATGCGCATTACTAACTCTATTGTGCGACCTCAGAAATTGACTCTTAATCTTACTGTTCGCAATTTGCATGATGTCCAACGTCTGGTTGGAGACTTACAGTGGGTCCGTGGACTTTGTGGCATTTCTAATGAGGATCTTGCTCCCCTTCTTCAACTTCTCAAAGGAGGCCGCGATCCCGCAGAACCTCGCTCCTTGCAATCCCAACATGAAGTTGCCCTTCGCACTATTGCCGATAAAATCACGCTTCGGTATTCCGGCCGTATTCTCCCGGGTTCACCTGTGTCCCTGGCGATACTCTCCAGAGATACCTCCCTGGAAGCGCTACTTTTTCAATGGCTTCCTGATCTATCTGATCCTCTCATTGGTCTAGAATGGATTTTCCCATCTTCTCAATTTTCCAAGACAGTTACCACTCGATTGGAAGCCATTGCATCACTTATTGTGACTGCCCGCTCCCGTACGGTTGCAATTACGGGAGCTGATCCTGATGTTATTTATGTGCCTTTTAATGCTTCGTTACTTTCTCACATTTTTGCTAATGATGTTTCTTTCGCTGTTGCCTTGTTATGTTATACTGGTCGTCTTACTAATCATTATCCCTCTCACTGCCTTTTATCAGTGACAATTCCCTTGGAAAAGGTGGTCATGCGACAATCCTCCCCTGTTCAGGGACTTACTGTGTTTACTGATGCCAGTGGCAAGATGGCCCGCGCCGGCCTTTTGTGGTACACTGCCGGTGCCTGGCATCATGAGCTGGTGGTGGCTGAGGGCTCTCTGCAAGTTCTGGAGTTTCAAGCCATTATTCGTGCCTTTGTCAAGTGGCCCACTACCCCTCTTAATATTGTTAGTGACTCTCTTTATGCTGTGGGTGTCACGTGTCGCTTGGAACATTCTCTTCTAAAACAAATGCCTAATCCTGTACTGTGGCAGGCCCTTTTGCGACTTTGGCATTTACTCGATGCCCGTTCCTGCCCTTATTTTATTACTCATATTCGCAGTCACTCGGGTATTGTTGATGGTCTTGCTCAGGGCAACGCCATTGTTGACCAATTGGTTGGTTCAGTTCATGTCCCTGACTCTTTTGCTCAGGCTCTCCTTTCGCATGAATTTTTTCACTAATCTGCTCGTGCCTTAGCCCGACAGTTTAAACTCCCTTTAACTGCTACTCGTGCCCTTGTGGCCTCTTGTCCTAGTTGTCAACAGCATGTTCTGCCCCCTTCTCTTGCCTCTGGTGTTAACCCTCGCGGTTTGTCCTCCTTACAGATTTGGCAAACCGACATTACCCTTTTTTCTGAATTTGGCTCCCTTAAGTATGTTCATGTTACGGCGGACACCTTTTCAGGATTTTTGTGGGCGTCGGCATTGGCCAGTACCAGTTCCCGGGATGTTATTAAACATTGGCAGGTTTGCTTTGCTGTTATGGGCATTCCGGCGTCCATAAAAACGGACAATGGTGCTGGATATATTTCTCGTCGTACAGCTCGCTTTCTCTCCTTGTGGGGAATTTCTCATGTTACCGGTGTCCCTGGCAATTCCACCGGCCAAGCTATTGTGGAACGTTCTCATGCCTCACTAAAGCTTCTTTTATTAAAACAAAAAGGGGGAGTTGCCCCCGATGCTGAGCCATTGTCCCGTACACCCCATGCTCGCCTCTTGAAGGCTCTATAAGTGCTTAATTGGTTACAGGTAGGAACCCATAATGTCCCACCAGTTATGCGACATATTGCTGGTGTTACGGGCCAAGATTGCCAATTGCCCCATCCACAGGTCCGATGGTTTAATTATACAAATCAAAAGTGGCAAGGTCCTGTGGATTTATTAACATGGGGAAGGGGTTATGCTTGTGTTTCTACTACTACAGGTCCTAGATGGCTGCCCGCAAAGTGGGTTCAACCATGGCTCGTCCGCAGTAACCCGGAGCAACCACCGAAGTGACTCGGAGGATGCGAACGAGGACGAAAACATTCCAGATCTTTGTCTTCTCTTTGTCTGAGATCAAGATGTTTTGGACAGTTGGGCTATTGTTATGTTTAACCTTAATACCTGCTGCACCAGTGCCAGATTTAGAACAGCGCTTGCGCTATAATATTTGGGTGCGGCTGGCTAATGTGCTTAATCAATCTGAATTCTGTTTGACTGTTGCACCCGATATGCATGGCGTGTTGGGAACATGCCTTGTCCCTGTTTGCAAAGAGCCTGAAGAAATACCTGTAGTAAATGCCTCTGCCCTGCGTACCGTGTACAACAAATCGCAGATATTATATACTTCGCTATCCCAATGGGGTACCCCCCGTTATTCTCTCAGCCTGGAGGCTGTGCAACTTTATACCCCTTTTGTTGCCAATCATGCCAATAATACTTGCGCACGCATAGTAAATTGCTCCAATCACCACCCAATGAAGGGCTGTTTATCTACTGGGCCAGCACGATGGAACTGTACAACCCTTCTAAATGTTACCAGTAATTATGGTCATATCCCCCTGCCTAGTGGGTGGTTTTTTACCTGTGGGAGTCGTATGTTTAATTACATTCCTGCCAATCTATCTACCACTCAGTGTTGCCTTAGTCACCTGGTCCCTATAATGCCCTCAAAAACTTTGCTTGATCAAACCACTCATTCACGAACTAGACGGCGTGCATCCCCTTTAACCCCTGCATGTAATGGAAATGTAACCTTGCTTAGCCAGGCTGAATATATTTCTTTAGCCACTTCATTGGTGGGTCTTCCAGGTTTGGCAGTAGGATATGGAAATAATCTGGCCGAACTCGCCTGCCTGTTGGCAAAAACTATTAACACCACATCTAGTGCTATAGGGTTATTGAACCCGGAACAGCAGGAATTAAGGCACGGTGTCCTGGATAATAGAGCCGCTATCGATTTTTTGCTATTGCAAGAACATTTAGGATGTGAGGCTGTAAAAGAAATGTGCTGCTTTAATTTGACTGATAATAGTAATCGTATTCAACAGCAAATTGCTATGCTAAAAACTTATGCACAAAGCATAAGGCGAAATGATGACCCCCTGTGGGATTGGCTTGCAGGCTTTGGTTGGCCTAGTTGGCTTGTGTCGTTAGCTCACACACTTATTATTGTTTTGCTGGGTGTGTTATTATTAATTCTTTTCATTCCTTGTATAATTCAATGTATTCAACGCAGCTTGCAGCGCCTTGTAGATTCTGCATTTAATAAAAAGGGGGGAATTGTAGGGAACTATCGTGTATTCTAGGCCGAGAATTGTGAAGTCAGTCTGGAAAAATACTGGGACCCTTGCTATAATCATGTGACTGATTGAACTCTACTTACCCTTGCATAGTACAGTAAACAGGGCCTTTTATGGTGCCCACATGTCTGTTGCTTTGTGCATGCTGTGCGCGTGATAATTTGCTTTGGTCCAATTATATGGCTAGTATGTATGATGTTAGCATACGTGATTAATGCTTATGTAACCAGATTTGACTATATAAGGGAGCAGTAGAAAAAATAAGGAGGAAGATTTTTTACTTCCCTGCAGCTGTGTTGTGTGTGAATTTTCTGTGCTCTGCATGAGACACCACACAGGGGTTGGGCCCCTGGAGCTAGGGTTAGGGCCCCCAGGGGTTGGGCCCCTGAGCTAAAGTTAGGGCCCCCAGGGGTGGGGCCCCTGAATCTAGAGTTAGGGCCCCCCTGGGTGGGGCCCCTGGAACTAGGGTTAGGGCCCCCAGGGGTTGGAGCCCTGGAGCTAGGGTTAGGGGACCCAGTGGTTGGGCCCCTGGAGCTAGGGATAGAGCCCACAGGGGTACGGCCCCTGGAGCTAGGGCTAGGGGACCCAGGGGTGGGGCCCCTGGAGCTAGGGTTAGGGGACCCAGGGAAGGGGCCCCAGTAGCTAGGGTTAGGGGACCCACGGGCTGTGCCCCTGGAGCTAGGGTAGGTCGCCCAGGGCCTGAGCCCCTGGAGCTAGGGTTAGGGAACCCAGGGGTTGGGCCCCTGGAGTTAGGGTTAAGGGACCCAGGGGTTGGGCCCCTGGAGCTAGGGTTAGGGCCCCCAGGGGTGTATCCCCTGGAGCTAGGGTTAGGGGACCAAGGGGAGGGGCCCCTGTAGCTAGGGTTAGGGGACCCACGGGTTGGGCCCCTGGAGCTAGAGTAGGTCCCCCAGGGCCTGGGCCCCTGGAGCTAGGATTAGGGCCCTCAGGGGTGGGGCCCCTGGAGCTCGGGTAAGGGGACCCAGGGGTTGGGCCCCTGGAGCTAGGGTTAGGGCCCACAGCAGTTGGGCCCCTGGAGCTAGTGTTAGGGGACCCAGGGACTGGGAACCTGGAGCTAGGGTTAGTGCCCCCAGGGGTGGGGCCCCTGGAGCTAGGGTTAGTGCCCCCAGGGGTTGGTCCTCTGGAGCTAGGGTTAGGGGACCCACGGGTGGGGCCACTGGAGCTAGGGTTAGGGGACCCAGGGGTTGTGACCCTGGAGCTAGGGTTAGGGTACCCAGGGGTTGGGCCCCTGGAGCTAGGGTTAGGGCCCCCAGGGTTTGGGCACCTGGAGCTAAGGTTAGGGGACTGAGGGGTTGGACCCTTGGAGCTAGGGTTAGGGCCTCCAGGGGTTGGGCCCCTGGATCTAGGGTTAGGGGACCCAGGGGTTGGGCCAACGTAGGTAGGGTGAGTTCTCCCAGGGGTTCAGCCCCTGCTGCTAGGGTTAGGGCCCCCAGAGTTGGGGACCCTGGAGCTAGGGTTTGGGCCCCCAGGGGTTGGGCCCTGAAGCTGGGGTTAGGACCCCCAGGATTTGGGCCCTTATAGCTAGGGTTAGGGGACCAAGGGTTTGAGCCCCTGGAACTAGGGTTAGGGCCCTCAGGGGTCGGGCCCCTCAAGCTAGTGTTGTTCCCCCAGGGGTCGGGCCCCTGGAGCTAGCGTTAGGGGACCCAGGGGTCAGGCCTCTGGAGCTAGGGTTTGGGCCCCCAGGGGTGGGGCCCCTGGAGCTAGGGTTAGGGCCCCCAGGTGTTGAGTCCCTGGAGGTAGGGTTAGGGCCCCCAAGGGTGGGGTCCTGGAGCTAGGGTTAGTGCCCCCTTGGGTTGGGAACCTGGAGCTATGGTTAGGGGACCCAGGGGTTGGCCCCCAGAGCTAGGGTTAGGGCCCCCAGGGGTTGGGCCCCCGGATCTAGGGTTAGAGGACCCAGGGGTTGAGCCCACGGTTCTAGGGTTAGGGACCTCAGGGGTTGGGCCCCCAGAGCTAGGGTTAGGGGACCCAGGGGTGGTCCCCTGTGGCTAGGGGTAGAGCCCCCAGGGGTTAGGCCCCTGCAGCTAGGGTTAGGGCCCCCAGGCGTTGAACCCCTGGAGCTAGGCTTAGGGCCCCCAGGGTTTGGACCCCTTGAGCTAGTGTTAAGGGATCCAGGGATTGGGCCCCTGGAGCTAAGGTTAAGGCCCCGGGGTGGGGCCCCCGGAGCTAGGGTTAGGGCCCCCAGAGTTTGGGCCCCAGGAGCTAGGGTTAGGGGACCCGGGGGTTGGGCCCCTGGAGCTAGGGTTAGGGTCCCCAGGGCTTGGGCCCCTGGAGCAAGGGTTAGGGCCCCCAGGGGTGGAGCACCTGAAGCTAGGGTTTGGGGACCCAGGGGTGGGGCACCTGGAGCTAGGGTTAGGGCCCCCAGGGTTTGGGGCCCTGGAGCTAAGATTAGGGCCCTTGGAACTAGGGGTTGGGGCCCCAAGGGTAGGATCCCTAGAGCTAGGGCCAGGGTCCCCGGAGCTAGGGTAAGTTATCCCAAGGGTGCTGCGCCTGTAGATAGGTTTTGGGGCCCCACAGGTAAGGACTCTGTAGCTAGGGTCAGGGCCCCCATGTGTTGGGACCATGGAGCTCCGGTTAGAGGCCGCAGAGATGGGGCCCCTGGAGCTAGTGTTAGGGGCCCAAGTGTATGGCATCTGGAGCTAGGGTTAGGGGACACAGTGGTAAGACCCCTTGATCTAGAGTTAGTGGTCGCATGGGTATGGCCTCTGGATATAAGGTTAGAGTCCCCACAGGTAGGAACCCTGGAGTCTGGGTGAGGGGCCCCAGGGATGGGGCTCATGGTGCTAGGGTTAGGGTTACTACGGTTGGAACCCTGGAGCTAGGGTTAGTGGCCCTATTCATAGGGCGCCTGGAGCTAGGGTTAGAGGCCCCAGGGGTAGGACCCCTGGAGCTAGGGTTAGGGGTCCCATGGGTTGGGCCCCTGGAGCTCGGGACAGGGGCCCCATGGTTAGGGCCCCTGGAACTTGGGTTAGTGGTTCCACAGGTAGAGCCCCTGGAACTAGCGTTAGGGGCCCCATGGGTAAGGCCCTTGGAGATAGGATTTGGGGCCCCAGGACTGGGCCCTTGATCTAGGGTTAGCTGTCCCAGGGGTGAGGCCCCTGGAGCTAGGGGTAGGAGACCAACAAGTAGAGACCCTGGAGCTAGGTTTAGGGGCCCCGGGGTAGGGCCCCTGGAGCTAGGGTTTGGGGTCCTGGGGTTTGGCCCCTGGATATAGGTTTAGGAGCAAGGGTAATTGTCCCCCCGGATAGGGCCCCTGGAGCTAGAGTTAGGGGTCAAACAGGTAGGGCCCCTGGAGTTAGAGTTAGGGGCCCTACGAATAGGGTCCCTGGACCCAGAGTGAGGGGCCCCATGGGTTGGGCCCCTGGAGCAAGGCTTAGGGGACCCAGGGGTAGGGCCCTGGTGCTAGAGCTAAGGGCACCACTGGTAGGGCCCCTGGCCCTAGGGTTAGGCACCCTACAGTTAAAGCCCCTGGAGCAAGGGTTTGGGGCCCCAGGAATAGAGCCCCTGGAGCTAGGTTAAGGTTTCCCATTGGTAGGGCCTCTGGCGCTAAGGTTAGGGTCCCCACGGGTAGGGCCCTTGGAACTAGGGTTATGGACCCCACGAGTAGAGCCTCTGAAGCTAGGGTTAGAGGCCTCCGGCTTGGGCCCCTGGAGCTAGGGATAAGGGACCTAGGGGTGGGGCCCCTGGAGCTAGGGTTAGAGTCCCCAAGGGTAGGGGCCCTGTAACTAGGGTTAGGGGCCCCACATGTTGGGCCCTGGAGCCAGAGTAAGAGGCCCAAATGGCAGGTCCCCTGTAGCTAGGGTTAGGGGCCCCATGTGTAGGGCCCCTGGAGCCAGGGTAAGAGGCCCCATGCTTAGGGTCTCTGGAGCTAGGGTTAGAGCCCCACCAGTAAGGCCCCTGAAACTAGGGTTAGGGGTCCCACGGGGAGAACCCCTGGAGATATGGTCAGGGGGCTCCACAAGTAGGCACCCTGGAGCTAGGGTTTGGGGACCCATGTGTAGGGCTCCTATAACTACAGATTCGGTCCCAGGAGTAGGGACCCTGCAGTGGGGGTTAGGGGCCCCACGTGTAGAGTCCCTAAAGCTAGGGTTAGGGGCCCCATGGTTTGAGCCCCTGGAGCTAGGGTTAAGGGATCCACGAATTTGGCTCCTGGAGCTAGAGTGAAGGATCCCATGGGTAGTGCCACTGGAACTAGGGTTACGGGCCCCACATGTAAGACTCCTGGAGCTGGGGATAGTGCACCCATTGTAGGGTGCACTAACCCTGGATCTAGGTTTGGAGCACAAGATATGGGGCCCCTTGAGCTAGGGTTACAGATCCGATGGGTATGGCCTTGAAGCTAGGGATAGGGGCTCCAGCGGTAGGTCCCCTGCAGCTAGGGATAGGAGTCCCACGGGCAGGGCCTCTGGAGCTAGGCTTAGCGGCCACACTCCTAGTGGCCCTGGAGCTAGTGTTAGGGGCCACACGGGTATGAACCCTGGAGCTAGTTTTATGGGCCCCACGGCTCTGCCCCTGGAACTACGTAAGTGGTGCAACGGGTAGAGACCCTGGAGCTAGGGTTAGGGCCCCACAGGTAGGTACACTGGAGCTAGGGTTAGGGTCCCCAGGGATGATACCCCAGGTGCTAGGGTTAGGGGTCCCAGGGGTGGGTCCTTGGAGCAAGGGTTAGGGGTCCAAGGGGTGGGGCCCTTGGAGGTATGGTAAGGGGACCCACGGGTAGGGCCCCTGTAGCTAGGGTTAGGGGCCTCACGTGTAGAGCTCATGGAACCAGGGTAAGTGGCCCAATGGGTAGGTCCCCTGGAGCTAGAGTTAGGGGGCCCAGGGTTCGGGCTGCTGGACCTAGGATTGGGGGTCCATGTGTTGGGTCCCTGGAGCTAGAGTTAGAGGCCCCAGGGTACCGCCCCTGGAACTAGGTTTAGAGTCCCCATGGGTAGGGTTCCTGGAACTAGAGTTAGGTGCCCCAAGGATGCGGCCCCTGGAGCTAGGATTAGGGGTTCCAGGGTTGGGGGACCCTGGAGCTAGGGTTAGGGGCCCCATGGGTATGACTCTTGGAGCTAGGGTTAGGGGACCCAGGGGTAGGCTTCCTGGACCAAGGGTTAGGGATCCCAGGGGTAGGGCCTCTGGAGATAGTGTTAGGGGCCCCACGGGTAAGGCTCATGGAGCTAGGGTTGGGGACCCAAGGGTAGGGCACCAGGAGCTAGGGTTAGGGGTCCCAGGGGTGGGGCCTCTGGAGCTAGGGTTAGGTCCCCATGGGTATGGCCCCTGGAGCTAGGGATAGGGGCCCCAGGGGTAGGGCCCCTGGAACTAGGATTAGGTGTCCCACGAGTAGGGCCTCTGGAGCTAAGGTTGGGGCCCCACGTGTAGGGCCCCTAGAGTCAGGATTAGATGTCCCATGGGTAGGGTCCCTGGAGCTAGATTTAGTGGACCGAGGGATAGGTCCCCTGGAGTTAGGGCTGGTGTGCAAGTGGTGGGTCCCCTGGATTTGGGGTTAGTGGCCCCATTGACAAGGCCCCTGGGGCTAGGGTTAGGGGCCCCAGGATTTGGGCTCCTGTACCTAGGGTTAGGGGTCCCATGTGTAGGTCCCAAGAAGCCAGGTATATGGGCCCCACGGGTAGGGTCCCTGGAGCTAGTTTTAGGGGCCTCAAGGATGGGGCCCCTGGAGCTAAGGTTTAAGGCCCTACGGGTAGGGCCCCTGGATTTAGGTTTGGGGCCCCAAGGATGGGGCCCCTGGAGCTAGGCTTAGGGGTCCCAGGGGTGGGACCCCTGGAGCCAGGGTTAGGGGCCCTACGGGTATGAATCCTTGAGCTAGGGTAAGGTTCCCCGGGGTAGGGACCTTCGAGCTAGTTTTAGGGGTATCATGGGTAGGGCCACTTGAGCTAGGGTTAGGGACCCCACGGGTAGGTAGCCTGGAGCTAGTGATAGTGGTCCCACGAGTAGGGCCCCTGGCAATAGCGTTAGGGTCCCAGGGGTAAGGACCCTGCACCTAGGGGTCGAGGTCCCACAGTAAGGCCCCTGGAACTAGGTTTAGGGGCCCCACAGTTAGTGCCCCTGGAACTAGGGTTAGGATTCCCAAGGGAAGAGCCTCTAGAGCTAGGGTTAGTGGCCCGATGGGTACACCCCCTAGAGCTAGGGTTAAGGGCACCACGAGCAGGGCCCTGGAGCAAGGGTTAGGGTACCCATGGGTGGGGCCCCTGGAACTAGGGTTAAGATTCCCAGGAATTGTGGCCTTGGAGCTAGGGTTATGGGCCCCAGTGGTAGGGCCCCTGGAGCTAGGGTAAGAGGTCCTAGGGCTAGGGACCCTGGAGCAAGAGTTAGGGGACCCATGTGTTGGTCTCCTGGAGCTAAGATTTGAGTCCCCAGAAATTGGGCTCCTGGAACTATGGTTAGGGGTCCCAGGGGTGGAGTCTCTGGAGTCCGGGTTAGGGGCCCCATGGGTAGGGCCCCTGGAGCCAGGGTTAGGGTCCCCATGTGTAGGGCCCCTGTAGCAAGACTTTGGTTCCCAGGGGTAGAGCACTGGATCAAGGGTTAGGAGCTCCAGATGTAGGGGCCCTGGAGCTAGGGTTAAGGGCCCCATGGGTTGTATCCATGGAGCTTGGATTAGGGGCCTCACGGTTAGGGACCCTGGAACTAGGGTATGGTTTCACACGGGTAGAGCCCCTGGAGTTATGGTTAGGGGCCCCACACGTAGAACCCTTGGAGCTTGGGTTAGGGGCCCCAGGGACAGGGCCCCAGGAACGAGGGTTAAGGGTTCCACAGGTTGACCCCTGGAGATACGGTTAGGGGTCTCACGCATAGGACCCCTGTAGCTAGGGTTAGGGGTCCCATGGGTAGGGCCCCTGGAGCAAGGGTTATATGCCGCACATGTAGGACCCCTAGGGTTAGGGTTAGGGGAACCAAGTGTAGGGCTCCTGGAGTCAGAGTTAGGGGCCCCACGGATGGGGACCCTTGAGCTAGGGTTAGGGGCTCCAGGGATGGGGCCCCTGGAGCTAGGGTTAGGGGCCCCACGGGTTGGGCCCCTGGAGCTAGGCTTAGGGGCCGCAATGTTAGAGTCTGTGGAGCTAGGGATATGGGCCCCAGGGGTACAGCCCCTGCAGCTAGGGTTAGGGGTATCAAGGGTAGGGCCCCTGGAGCTAGAGTAAAGGGTCTCAGGGGTAGGGCCTCTGGAGGTAAAGTTAGGAGCACCACTGCTAGGGTCCGTGGAGCTAGAGATAGCGGTCCCACGGGTAAGGCCCCTGGAGCCATGGTTACAGGTCCCACGGGTAGGGTCCCTGGAGTTAGGGTTAGAGGCACCAGGGGAAGGGCCCCCTGGAGCAAGGGTTAGGGGTCCACATGTAGGGCCTCTGGAGCTAGTGTTATGGGTGCCAGGAATCAGACCCCTGGAGCTAAGGTTAGAGGTCCCAGGACTGGTGCATCTGGGGTTACGGATAAGGGCCCCATGGGTAGGGACTTTGGAGTTGGGGTTAAGGGCCCTAGGGGTAAGGCCCGTGGAGGTAGGGTTAGGGGTCCACAGGATGGGCCCTGGGAATTTGGGTTGGGGCCCCACGGGTAGGATCCCTGGTGCTAGGGATAAAGGACCCACGGATAGAGTCCCTGGAGCTATGGTTAAGGGCCCCACGGGTAGGGACTCTGTATCTATGGTGAGGGGTACTAGGGGTAGGCCTCCTGGAGCTAGGGTTGGGGCCCCACGTATAGGGCCCCTGGAGCCAGGGTAAGGAGCCCCATGGGTAGGGCCCATGGAGCTAGGGTAAGAGTCCTCAGGGATATGGCCCCTGAAACTAGGGATAAGTGTCCTAGGGGTGGGGCCCCTGGAGTTAGGTTTAGGGGGCCAAAGGGTTGGGCCCCTGGAGCTAGGATAAGGGGCCCCAGGAGTAGGGCACCTGGAGCTTGGGTTATGGGTCCCACGGGTAGGGGCCCTGGAACTAGGGTTAATGGTCCCACAGGTAAAGCCCCTGGAATTAGGGTTAGTGGACACATGAGTAGGGCCCCTAGAACTAAGGTTAGGGGTCCCAAGGGCTGGGACCCTGGAGCTAGTGTTAGGTGCCCCAGGGATGGGACCCCTTGAGCTAGGGCTAGAGGTCTAAGAGGTGTGGCCCCTGGTGCAAGGGTTAGTGGCCCCATGGGTAAGGTTCCGGGATCTAGGGTTAGGGGTCCCAAGGGTAGGATCTCTGGAGCTAGGATTAGGGGCCCCAAGGTTAGGGCCCCTGGATCACGGGTTACAAACCCCATGGGTAGGGGCCCTGAATATAGGGTTAAGGGCCCCACAGGTAGGGCATCTGGAGCTAGGATTAGGGGCACCAGGGGAAGGACAGCTGGAGTTAGGGTTAGGGGTCCACAGTAAGGGCCCCTGGAGCTTGGTTTAGGGTCCCCATGGGGAGGGCCATGGAGCTAGGGTTAGGGGACCTAGGGGAAGGGCCCCTGGAGCTAGGGTTAGGGGTCCACGGGAAGGGCACCTGGAACTAGAGTCAGGGGCCCCACGGGTAGGGTCCATGGAGCAAGGGATAAGGGCTCCATGGGTAGGGTCCTGGAGCTAGGGTTAGGGGTTCCAGTGGTAGGTCCCCTGAAACTAGCTATTGGGAACCCACGAGTAGGGCCCCTGGAGCTAGGTTAGGGGTCCCAGGAGTGGGGTTCCTGGAGCTAGAGTTAAGGGTTCAAGGGGTAGGGCCTCTGGAGCTAGGTTTAGGGGCCCCATGAGTAGGGCTCCTGGAGCTAGGGATTGCGGTCCCAAGGATGGGATCCTGGAGCAAGGGTTGTGGGTCCCAAGGGTAGGACCCCTGCAGCTAGGGATAGGGGCCCACAGGTAAGGGGATCTATGTGTAGGGCCCCTGTAGCTAGGATTAGGGACCCCACATGTAGAGCCCATGGAGCCAGAGTAAGGGGCCCAATGGGTAGGCACCCTGGAGCTAGGATTAGGGGCCCCAGGGTTCGGGCCACTGGTCCTTGGGTTAGGAATAGGATGGGTCAGGTCCCTGAGCTAGGGTAAGGGGCCCCGGGGTAGGGCCCCTGGAGCCAGAGTTAGTGGCTCCACTATTAGAGCCCTTGGAGCAAGGGTAAGGGGCTCCATGGGACGGGCCTCTAGGGCTAGGGTTAGAGATCCCAGGGATGGGGCCCCTGTAGCTAGGGTTAGGGGCCCCACAGGTAGGGCCTGTGGAACTAGGGTTACATTTCCCACCATAGGGCCCCTGGAGATAGGGTAATGGGACCCACGCGTAGGGCCCCTGGAGTTAGGGTTAGGGGCCCCAGGGATGGGATCTCTGGACCTAGAGTTATGAGTCCTAGGGGAATGTCCCCTGGCGCAAGTGTTAAGGGGTTCATGGGAAGGGCCCCAGAAGCTTAGGATAGGGGCCCCACAGGTAGGGACCCTAGAGCTAGGTTTAGGGTTCCCAGGAGAGAGGACCCTGCAGCTAGGGATTGAGGCCCCAGGGATGGGGCCGTGGAGCTTGGATTAGGGGTCACAGAGGTGGGGCCCCTGTAGCTAGGGATAGGGACCCCACATTTAGGATTTCTGGAGCTAGAGGTAAGGGTCCCATGGGTATGGCCTATGGAGCTAGGATTAGGGAGCCCACCAGTAGGGCCCCTGGAGCTAGGGTTATGGGCCCCATGGGTAGGGCCCCTGGAGCTATGGCTAAAGTCCCCACAGGTAGGGCCCCTGGAGCTAGGGTTAGGGGCCCCCCAGGTAGGGACTCTCGAGCTAGGGTTAAGGTTCCCAGGAGTGGGGTTCCTGGAATTAGGGTTAGGTGTCCCAGGAGTAGGGCCCCTGGAGCTATGGTAAGGGGCCCACTGTATAGGAACCCTGGCACTAGCGTTAGAGGCCTCAGGGATGGGGCCTCTGGAGCTAGGATTAGGCGTTCGAGGGGTAAGGCCCCTGTAGCTAGAGTTAGGGACCCAACGGGCAGGGGCCTTGGAGGTAGGATTAGGGTCCCCAGGGATGGGGCCCCTTGAGCTCGAGTTAGGAGTCCCGGGGTGGGGCCTCTGGAGCTAGGGTTAGGGATCCCAGGGGTAGGGCCCCTGGAGCTCGGGTTAGAAGTTTCAGGGGTAGGGTCCATGGAGCTAGGATTAGGGGCCTTACGGGTAGGGCCCCTGGAGCTTTGGTTAGGGGTCCCAGAGGTAAGGCCCATTGATCTAGGTTTAGGGGCCCCACACATAAGGCCCCTGGAGCCAAGGTTTGTGGCCCCACGGGTAGGGCCCCTGGAGCTAGCGTTAGGGGCCCCACGGGTAAAGCCCTTGCAGCTAGGGATTGGGGCCCCAGGGATGGGGCCCTGGAGCTAGGGTTAGGGGTCCCAAAGGTTGGGCCATAGTAATTAGCATTAGGGGTCCCACGGGAAGCACCTCTGGAGCTAGGGTTAGAAGCTCCACAGGTAGGGCCCCTGGAGGTAGAGTTACGGGCCCCACGGGTAGGGCACCTGGAGCTAGGGTTAATGACCCCAAGGGTAGAGTCTCTGGAACTAGGATTAGGGCCCGCAGGGGAAGGGCCCCTGGATATAGGGTTCAGGGTACATCGGAAAGGCCCATGGAGCTAGGGATAGGGGTCCCACTTGTAAGGCCTCTGGAGCTATCGTTAGGGGATCAAGGGGTAGGGACCCTGGAGCTAGGGTTAGGGGTCCCAGGGGTAGAGCCCCTGGAGATATGGTTACAGGTCCAACATGTTGTGACCCTGTAGTTAGGGTTAGGTGCCACACGTGTAGGGCCCCTGTAGCTAGGGTTAGGGATCCCAGGTGTTGGGCCCCTGGAGCAAGAGTAATAGGCCCCATGTGTAGGGCCCCTGGAGCCAGGGTTAGGGCTCAACGGATGGGGCCCCTGAAGCTAGGGTTAGGGGCTCCAGGGATGGGGCCTGTGGAGATATTGATAGGGGCCGCACGGGTTGGACCCCTGGAGCTAGGCTTAGGGGTCCCAGGGGTTGGGCCCCTTGGGCTAGGGATAGGGGCCACAGGGGTACGGCCCATGGAGCAAGGGTTAGAGGTCCCAGGAGTAGGGCACCTGGAACTAGGGATAAGGGTCTCAGGGGTAGGGCCTCTGGAGCTAGATTTACGGGCCTCACGGGTAGGGACCCTGGGGCTAGGGTTAGGGGCCCCAGAGGTAGGACCCCTGGAGATACGGTTAGGGGCACCACAGGTAAAGCCCCTGGACCTAGGGTTAGGAGCCCCACGGATAGGGCCTCTGGAGTTGGGGTTACAGGTCCCCACCGGTAGGGCCTCTGAAGCTAGGGTTAGTGGGCATACGGGTAGGGCACCTGGAGCTAGGGTTAGGGGCCTCAGGGTTAGGGACCCCTGTGCTAGGGTTAGGGGTCCCAAGGGTACGGCCCCTTGAGACCAATAGTAAAAGGTTCTATAGCCATATAAATAAGAAAACAAAGAAAGAAGAAGTGGGACCACTAAACACTGAGGATGGAAAGGAGGTTAAGGATAACCTAGGCATGGCCCAATATCTAAATAAATACTTTGCCTCAGTCTTTAATAAGGCTAATGGGGAGCTTAGGGGCAATGGAAGGATGACAAACGGGAATGAGGATATGGAGGTGGATATTACCACATCTGAGGTAGAAGCCATACTTGAACAGCTTAATGGGACAAAATCGGAGGGCCCGGACAATTTTCATCCGAGAATATTAAAGGAACTGGAGCATGAAATTGCAAGCCCATTAGCGAGAATTTTTAAGGAATCAGTAAACTCAGGGGCTGTACCGTACGACTGGAGAATTGCTAACGTAGTTCTTATCTTTAAGAAAGGGAGAAAGAGTGATCCGAGTAACTATAGGCCTGTTAGATTGACATCTGTAGTATGTAAGGTCTTGGAAAAAATTTTGAAGGAGAAAGTAGTTAAGGACATTGAGATCAATGGCAATTGGGACAAGGTACAACATGGTTTTACTAAAGGTAGATCATGCCAAACCAACCTGATCTCCTTCTTTGAGAAGGTGACAGACTATTTAGACAAAGGAAATGCGGTAGACCTGATTTACCTCGATTTCAGTAAGGCATTTGACACGGTTCCACATGTGGAATTATTAGTCAAATTGGAAAAGATGGGGATCAATATGAAAACTGAAAGGTGGATAAGGAACTTGTTAAAGGGGAGACTACAACAGGTCGTACTGAAGGGTGAACTGTCAGGCTGGAAGGAGGTTACTAGTGGAGTTCCTCAAGGATCGGTTCTTCGACCAATCTTATTTAACCTTTTTATTACTGACCTTGGCACAAAATGCAGGAATGTGCTAATAAAGTTCAGGGATGACACGAAGCTGGGGGGTATTGCTAACACGGAGAAGGACCGGGATATCATACAGGAAGATCTGGATGACCTTGTAAACTGGAGTAATAGTAATAGGATGAAATTTAATAGTGAAAAGTGCAAGGTCATGCACTTAGGGATTAATAATAAGAACTTTAGATATAGATTGGGGACGCATCAGTTGGTAGCAACAGAGGAGAAGGACCTTGGAATATTGGTAGATCACAGGATGACTATGAGCCGCCAGTGTGATATGGCCGTTAAAGAAGCTAATGCGGTTTTAGGATGCATCAGGTGAGGTATTTCCAGCAAAGATATGGAGGTGTTAGTACCATTGTATAAGGCGCTGGTGAGACTCCACCTGGAATACTGTGTGCAGTTCTGGTCTCCCATGTTTAAGAAGGATGAATTCAAACTGGAACAGGTTCAGAGACGGGCTACTAGGATGATCTGAGAAATGGAAAACCTGTCATATGAAAGGAGACTCAAAGAGCTTGGCTTGTTTAGTTTAGCCAAAAGAAGGCTGAGGGGGGATATGCTTGATCTTTATAAATATATCAGAGGGATTAATATTAGGGAGGGAGAGGAATTATTTAAGCTTAGTACCAATGTAGATACAAGAATGAATGGGTATAAACTGGACACTAGGAAGTTTAGACTTGAAATTAGACAAAGGTTTCTAACCATTAGAGGAGTGACGTTCTGGAACAGCCTTCCAAGGGGAGTAGTGGTGGCAAAAGACATATCTGGCTTTCAGATTAAGCTTGATAAATTTATGGAAGGGATGGTATGATGGGAGAGCCTAATTTTGGCAATTGATCTTTGATTATCGCCAGATAAGTATGCCCAGCGGTCGGTGACGGGATGTTGGATGGGATGGGATCTGAGTTACTGCAGAGAGTTCTTTTCTGAGTGCTGGCTGGTGAGTCTTGCCTACATGCTCAGGGTTTAGCTGATCGCCATATTTGGGTTCGGGAAGGAATTTTCCTCCAGGGCAGATTGGCAGAGGCCCTGGAGGTTTTTCGCCTTCCCCTGCAGAGTGGGGCATGGGTCAATTGCTGGTGGATTCTCTGCAGCTAGAGGTCTTCAAACCACAATTTGAAGACTTCAATAACTCAGACATAAGTTAGGGGTTTGTAATAGAAGTGGATGGGTAGGGTTCTGTGGCCTGCTTTGTGCAGGGGGTCGGACTAGATGATCACATTGGTCCCTTCTGACCCTAGAATCTATGAATCTATGAATCTATGAGATAGGATTAGTGGCCCAACGTGTAGGGCCCCTGGATCCAGGGTTAGGGGCCCGATGGGTGGGGCCCCTGGAGCTGGGATTAGGAGCCCCAGGGATGGGGCCCCTAGAGCTAGGGATAGGGTTCCTAGGGGTGGAGCCCCTGGAGTTGGGTTAGGGGCCCCACAGGTAGGGACACTGGTTCTAGGATTAGGGGTCCAACGGGTAGGACCCCTGGAGCTATGGTTAGGGGCCACAGTTGTAGAGCCCCTGGAGCCAGGGTTAGTGGCCTCATGGTAGGGCCCCTGGGGCTAGGGTAAGGGGCCCCACGGGAAGCACCCCTAGAGCTAGGGCTAGAGACCACAGGCATGGGGCCCCTGGAGCTAGGGTTAGTTGTCCCAGGGGTGGGGTCCCTGTAGCTAGGTTTAGGGTCCCAGGGTGGGGCCCCTGGAGCTAGGGTTAGGGGCCCCACGGATAGGGCCCCTGGAGCTAGGGCTATGGGCCCTACAGGTATGGACCCTGGTTCTAGAATGAGGGTCACCAGTGGTAGGTCCCCTGGAGCTAGAGTTAGGAGCACCACGTTTAGGGCCCCTAGAGCCAGTGTTAGGGGCCCCAGGGGTCTAGCCCCTGGATCTAGGGTTAGGGGTCCCAAGGGTGAGGCCCCTTGGGCAAGGGTTAGGGTGCCAATGGGTTGGGCCCCTTGAGTTAGGTTACGGGGCCCCAGTGGTAGGTCCCCTGGAGCTTGGGTTATGGGTCCCACGGGTAGGGGCCCTGGAACTAGGCTTAGGGGCCCCATGGGCAGGGCCACTGGAGCAAGGAAAAGAGGCCCCAGGGATGTGGCCCCTGGAACTAGGGTTAGGGGTCCCAATGGTAGGGATCCTGGAGATACGGTTAGGGGCTCCACGGGTTGGGGTCCTGGAGCTAGGGTAAGGGGCCTCACGGGAAGGGCTTCTGGAGTTAGGGTTAGAGACCCCAGGGTTGGGGACCCTGGAGCTAGGGTTAGGGGTCCCAGTGGTGGGGCCCCTGTAGATAGGGTTAGAGGCCCTATGGGTTGGGCCCCTGAAAATAAGGTTAGGAGTCCCACGGGTAGGGTCCCTTGAGCTAGGGTAAGGGGATTTATGGGTAGGGCCCCTGGAGCTTTGGTTAGCGGTCCCAGGGGTAAGGCCTCTGGAGCTGGGGTTGAGGTCCCAGGGTTAGAGCCCCTGGAGATATGGTTAGCGGTTCAACACATAGTGCCCCTGTAGCTAGGGTTAGAGACCCCACGTGTAGAGCCCTATAGTTAAGGTTAGGGGTCCCAGGGGTTGGGCCCCTGGAGCAAGGGTTATAGGCCCCATGTGCAGGGCCCATGGAGCTACGGTTGGGGCCCCACTTGTAGGGCCCCTGGAGCCAGGGTTAAAGGCCCAGTGGATGAGACCCCTGAAGGTAGGGTTAGGGACCCCAGGGATCGGGCCATGGAGCTAGGGCTAGGGGCCCCAGGAATAGGGCCCCCTGGGGCTAGGGATAGAGGTCTCAGGGGTACAGCCCATGGAGCTAGGGTTCGGGTTCCCACGGGTAGGGCCCCTGGAGCTAGGGTTAAGTGTCTCAGGGTTAGGGCCTCTTGAGCTAGATTAAGGGGCACCACGGGTATAGCGCCTGGAGCTAGGGTTAGGGGACCTATGGGTAGGGCCCCAGGAGCTAGGGTTCGGGGACCGACGTGTAGGGCCATTGGAGCCAGGGTCAGGGGCCCCATGCATTGGACCCCTGGAGTTAGGGTTAGGGGCCGCAGGGATGAAGCCTCTGGAGCTAGGTTTACAGGCCCTAGGGGATGGGCCCCTGGAGCAAGGGTTAGGTGACCTTCGGGTGGGGCCCCAGGAGCTAGGGATATGGGCCCCACGAGTAGGGACCCTGGAGCTAGAGTCAGGGATACCAGGGGTAGGGTCCCTGGACCTAGGGTTGGGGCATAACGGGTAGGAACCCTGTAACTATGGTTAGAGGTCCCAGGGACGGGGCCTCTGGAGCTAGGGTTAGGGATCCCAGGTGTTGATCCTCTGTAGCTAGGGTTAGGGACCCAAAGGGCATTGCCGCTTGAGCTAGCATTAGCAGTCCCAGAGATGGGACCCCCTTGAGCTAGAGTTTGGAGTCCCTGAGGCGGGGCCCCTGAAGCTTATGTTAGGGGCCCCAGGGGTAGGGACCCTGGAGCTGGGGTTAGGGGCCCCAGGGGTAGGGACCCTGGTGCTAGGGTTAGGGGTCCAATTGGTAGGGCCTCTGGAGCTATGGTTAGGGGCCCCATGGTTAAGGCCCCTGGAGTTAGGGTTAAGGGTCCCCGGGGGTAGGGCCCCTGGAGCTAGGGTTAGGTGTCCCAGGAGTGGGGTTCCTGGAGCAAGGGTTAGGGGTTTCAGGAGTACGGCCCCTGGAGCTAGGGTTAGAGGCCCTAAGGGTAGGGCCTCTGGAGCTAGGATTAGGGGTCCCAGGGGTGGGGCACCTGTAGCTCGAGTTAGAGGCACAACGCGAAGGGCCCCTGGAACTAGGGTTAGGTGTCACACGGGTAAAGCCCCTGGAGCTTGGGTTAGGGGACCTACGGGTAGGGTACCTGTAGCTAGGATTAGGGGACCCAGGTGTAGGGCCTCTTGAGCTAGGGTTATTAGCTCCACCTGTAGGGCCCCTGGAGCCAGGATTAGGGGCCCCACGGGTATAGCCGCAGGAGCTAGGGAGAGGTGCCCCAGGGATGGGGCTTCTGGAGCTAGAGTTAGGGGTCCCAGGGGTAGGGATCCTGGAGCTATGGTTATGGGCCCCACAGTTACGGCCCCTGGAGCTAGGGATAGGGACTCCACGGGTAAAGAACCTGGTGCTAGGGTTAATGGCCCAATGGGTATGGCACTCGGAGCTAGGGTTAGGAGGCCCACGGGTAGGGCTTCTGGAGCTAGGGGTAGAAGGTACAGGATTGGGCCTCTGGAGCTAGGGTTCCAGATCCCTTGGTTGAGGCCCCTGGAGCTAGAGTTAAGGGCCCCACGGTTAGGGCAACTGGAGCTGGGGTTAGGGTCCCCAGGGGTAGGGCCCCTGGAGCTAGGGTTAGGGGCCCAACGTGTAGAGCCCCCGGAGCTAGGGTTAGGGTTCCCAGGGGTTGGGCCCCTGGAGCTAATGTCAAGGGCCCCACTGGTAGGGCCCCTGGAGCTAGGATCAGGGGCCCTAGGGGCAGGTACCTGGAGCTAGGGTTAGAGGCCCCAGGTGAAGGGACCCTGGAAATCGAGTTGGGGCCTATGGGTAGGGCCACTGGAACTAGGGTAAGGGGTCCCGGGGTAGGGCTCCTGCAGCTAGGGATAGGGGCACCACGGGTAAGGGCCCTGGAGCTAGTGTTAAGGGTCCCACGGGTAGAGCCCCTGGAGCTATGGTTAGGGGACCCACGGGTAGGGCACCTGGAGCTAGGGTTAGGGGTGCCAGGGGTACGACCCCTGGAGCTAAGGCTTTTGACAACACGTGAAGTTCCCTTTGAGCTAGAATTAGGGGCCTCAAAGGAAGAGCCCCTGGAGCTAAGTTTAGTGTCCCCAGGGGTGTGTCCCCTAGGGCTAGGGTTAGATTTCCCAGGGATGGGGCCCCTGGAGCTAGGGTAAAGGGGCCCATGGGTAGAGCACCTGGTCTGGGGTTAGGGGCCCCATGGGAAGGTTTCCAGGAGATAGGGTTAGGGGAACAAGTAGTAATGGCCCCAGGAGCTATGGTTAGGGGTTCCGGGGCGGGGCCCTTGGAGCCAGTGTTAGGGGTTCCAGGGGTGGAGCCCCTGGATCTATGTAAAAGGGCACCACCGGAAGGGACCCTGGAGCTTGGGTTAGGAGCCTCATGGGCAGGGCCCCTGAAGCTAGGGTTTGGTGTTTCACAGGTAGAGCCTCTGGAGCTAGGATTAGGGCCCCGACGGGTAGGGCTCCATGAGCTATGGTTAGAGATCCCACGGCTAGGGCCTCTGGAGCTAGGGTTAGGGGCCCCATGGATAGGACCCTGGAGCTAGTGGTAGGGACCCGACGGGTAGGGCAACTGGAACTAGGTTTAGGTTTTCCATTGGCAGAGCCCCTGAAACTAGGGTTTGGGGCCCCACCTGCAGGGCCCCTTGAACTGGGGCTCGGGGCCCCAGGGTTAGTGCCCCTGGAGACAGGGTTAGGAGTCCCATGGGAATGGCCATTGGAGCTAAGGTTAGGGCCCCCACACAATGGGTCCTTGAAGCTAGGGTTAGGGGCCCCACGGGTATGACCCTGTAGGTATCGTTAGGTGTCCCGGGGTAGGGCTCCTCAAGCTAGTGTTAGGGGCCCCACGGGTAGGGCTCCTGGAGTAAGGGTTAGGGTTTCCAGGAGTGGGTCCCGTGGAGCAAGGGTAAAGGACCCCACAGGTCGGGCACCTGGATCTTGGGTTAGAGGCCCCAAAGGGAGGGACCCTTGAGCAAGAGTCAGGGATCCCACCGGTAGGGCATCTGGAGCTCTGGTTAGGGGCCCTACTGATAGAGCCCCTTGAGCTAGGGTCAGGGGTCCCACGAGAAAGGTCTCTGTAGCTAGGGTTAGGGGTTCCATGGGTTGGGCCCCTGGAGGTAGGGTTAGAGGCCCCAGGGGTAAGGCTCCTGGAGCTAGGGTTAGAGGTCCCAGGGGTGCAGCCCTTGGAACTAGTGTTAGGGTTTCCAGGTATGGGGCCCTGGAGCTAGGGTAAAAGGCCCCATGGGTAGGGCCCCTGGAGCTTGGGTTAGGGGACCCACGGGCAGGGCCCGTTGAGCTTCGTTTAGGGCTCCCATGGGTAGGTCCTCTGGAGCTCAGGTTAGGGGCCGCATGCATAGGGCCCCTGGAGCTAGGTTTAGGGGCCCCACGGGTTGGGTACCTGGTGGTAGGGTTAGGGGCCCCAGAGGTGGCGCCCCTGGAGCTATGGTTAGAGTTCCCAGGGGTGGAGCAATTAGAGCTAGTGTTAGGGTTACCAGGGGTGGGGGCCCTGGAGCTAGGGTTAAGGGCCCCACGGGTCAGGCCCCTGGAGATAAGTTTTGGGGCCCCACGGTTAGGGCCCCTGGTGCTAGGGTGAAGAGCCTCAGGAATGGGAATCCTGGACCTAGTGTAAGGCGTCCCAGGGATGAGTCCCCTGGAGCTGGGGTTAGGGACCCCACAAGGTACAGCCCAAGGAGGTAGAGTTATTGGCCCCACGGGTAGGGCTCCTGGAGCTAGAGTTAGGGGCCCAGGGGGTGGGGCCCCTGGAGCTAGAGTTAGGGTTTCCAGGGGTGGGGACCCTGAAGCTAGGGTTAAGGGCCCCACAGGTAGGGCCCCTGGGATTAGGCTTCAGGGCCCCATGGGTAGGGCCGCTTGAGCTAGGGTAAAGGGCCTCACAGGTAATGCTCCTGAAGCTAGGTTTAGGAGACCAAGGGGTAGGGTCCCTGGATCTAGGGTCAGTGGTCGCATGGGTAGGGCCTCTGGAGCTAGGGTTAGGGGTACCACATGCAGAGCCCCTGGAGCTAGGGTTAGCGGCCCAGGGGTGGGGCCCCTGGACCTAGGTTTAGGGGTCCCAGTGATGGGGCCCCTGGAGCTTGGGTTAGGGGACCCAGGTATGTGGCCCCTGGAGCTAGGTTTAGGGTTTCCGGGGGTGGGGGACCCTGGAGATAGGGTAAAGAGCCCCATGGATAGGGTCCCTGTAGCTAAAGTTAGGGGCCCCACGTGGAGGGCCCCTCTTGCTTGTGTTAGGGGACACAGGTATGGGGCCCCTGGAGCTAGAGGTAGGAGACCCAGGTATGGGGCCCTTGGAGCTAGGGTTAGGGGCCCCACTGGTAGAGCCCCTGGAGCTAGAGATAGTGGCCTAAGCGGTAGGGCCCCAGGATCTTTGGTAATTGGCCCAAGGGGTAGGGCCCCTGGAGCTAGGGTTAGGGGTCCCAGGGGTAGGACCCTGGAAGCTAGGGTTAGAGGTTCCAGGGGTAGGGCCTCTGGAGCTAAGGTTTGGGGAACCAAGGTTAGGATCCATGGAGGTAGAGTTAGGGCACCACAGGTCGGGCCCTTGTGTCACGAAGTCCCAGGGCAATGCTCTGGAACAACTCCCCACAAAGCCAGTCAGGACTTTGGGAAGCCTCCTCTTCCTTGGAGCAGACTTGTTAAGGGCAAGAAGCTCACATATCTTCACCTCCTCGGTCTCTCCTTGGAGCATTCAGCATCCTCTGCCCCTCCGGTCGCTTCCCACAGCGAGCCCACCCAGGCGGGATCCTGGGGAAGCCACAGGGTCATGCACCCCTGCTTTGCAGTCAGACGTGACTCTCAGCCAGCCAGTAAAAGAGAGGTTTATTCGGTGACAGGAACAGGTGTGACGATGCGTTTCTGGCAGGACCCAACTGAGTGTGCCAATTCAGGACCAATTGCTTAAACAGGACAGTTACAGCCCTTGGCTGGGGTTTTTCCACCTCTAAGGCAAACCAAGCCAGCCAGACAAAAAGAACTTCTGTTTCACCCCACTGGCTAACCACAAGTCACACAAGCAAGTTCCTTAGACACCCCAGTCTCCCAGTATCACCACCAGTGCCACTCGTCCTGGGGATGAATGGTTATGAAAACCAACACCCCAGTAAAAGAAAAAGGTTCTTTCGATCCCAAAGGACCAAGCCCCAGACCCAGGTCAATATACACATCAGATCTTACTCACAAATCACGCTGTTGCCAGTCCCTTAGAATCTAAAAGCTAAAGGTTTATTCATAAAGAGAAAAAGGTAGAGATGAGAGCTAGCATTGGTTAAATGGAATAAATTACATACAGCAATGGCAAAGTTCTTAGTTCAGGCTTGTAGCAGTGATGGAGTAAACTGCAGGTTCAAATCAAGTCTCTGGAGAACATCCCCCACTGGGATGGGTCATCAGTCCCTTGTGTAGAGCTTCAGTTTGTAGCAAAGTCCCTCCAGAGGTAGGAAGCAGGATTGAAGACAAGATGGAGATGAGGCATCAGCCTTATATAGGCTCTTCCGGGTGTAAGAACACTTCTTTGCTCTTACTGTGGAAAATTACAGCAAAATGGATTTTGCAGTCACATGGGCCAGTTCCTGCACACCCTGCTGAGTTACAAGGGGTATCCGCCTCCTCTCAATGGGTCCATTGTGTAGCTGATGGTCCTTAATGGACCATCAAGCAGGCTAAGCAGAGATAACACCAACTTGTCTGGGGTGTTTCCCAGAACTATAGCACCAATTTGAAATACAGATAGTATACAGCCAATACTTATAACTTCAACTACATAATGATACAGACATACAGACAGCATAATCATAACCAGTAACCCATAACCTGGTCTTAGATATCTTATATGATCCCCTTTACATAGGATTTGGTGCCACTACAGGACCTTGGTTGCAAACCATGTTCTATATGGTCCCAGTTTATATCAATAACTTTACAACAGGGTCTAAAACAGAGCTTGTGGATACAGCGAACTGGACCCCTCGGCCGGGTCCATTCTGGGGGGCAGTGAGCCAGACCCCCAAGCCTGCCCTCAGCCAGCTCCAGACTAACCACCTCCTCCAGCCCCTCCTCTCTGCTCAGCTCCTTTCCTGGGACAGGAGGTCACCTGATCCCTCTGTCTCCAACACCTTCAATTGGCACCTTTGCAGAGGAGTGGCCCAGGCCATCAGTTGCTAGGAGACAGAGTGCCAGGCATTTAGATGCACTGGCCCTTTGCTCTGCAGCAATCACACACCTTTATCCTACCACCTAGATATTAAGAAGTGCATAGGGGACACTGAGGAACCAACACAGTATTCAGAGCAAAATTAAGAACATTCCCAGTTCGTCACACCCTGGAGCAAGGGTTAGGAGCCCCACGTGTACAGCCCCAGGAGCTAGGGTTAGGGGCCCCAGAAATGGGGCTCCTGGAGCTAGGGTTAGGTGACACACGGGTAGGGCCCCTGGAGCTGGGTTAGAGGCCCCAGGGATGGGGCTCCTGGAGCTAGGGTTAGGGGTCCCAGGGGTGGGGCCCCTGAAACTAGCATTAGAGACCCCATGGGTATGGCCCCTGGAGCTAGAATTAAGGGCCCCACATTTTTGGCTCCTGGTGCCAGGGTAAGTCATCCCACAGGTAGGGTCCATTGAGCTAGGTTTAGGGTCCCGACGGGTAGAGTCCCTGGAGCTAGCGTTAGGGGCCACAGTAGTAGGGCCACTGGAGCTAGGGAGAGGGGCCCCACCTGTGTATGGCCTCTGGAGCTAGCGTTAAGGGCCCTAGGATTAGGACCCCTGGAGCTAAAGTTAGGGGTCCAAAGGATAGGGCCTCTGGAGCTCGGGTTACAGGCCCCAGGGTTCGGGCCCCTGGAGCTAGGGTTAGGGGCCAAAGGGATGGGGCCTCTGGAGCTAGGCTTAGGGGTTCCAGGGTTGAGGACCCTGGAGATAGGGTTAGGAGCCCCACAGGAATTGCCCCAGGAGCGAGGGTTAGGATCTCCAGGGGTAGGGCCCGTGGAGCTAGTTTTAGAGGTCCCGCTGGTAGGGCCTCTGGAGCTAGGGTTAGGGGCCCTATGGGTAGGGTACCTGGAGCTAGGGATATGGTACCCAAGGGTAGGACCCCTCGAGCTAGTGTTAGGAGCAACACGGGTAGAGACCCTGGAACTAGGGTTAGGGGCCCCACGGGTAGGGCACCTGGAATTAAGGTTAGGTTTCCCATGGGTAGAGCCCCTGGAGATATGTTTAGGGGCCCCACGCATAGGGCCCCTGTAGATAGGGTTAGTGGCCCTATGGATAGGTTCCCTGGAGCTCGGGTTTGGGTCCCAGGCGTGGGGCCCCTGGAGTAAGGGTTAGGAGCACCATGTGTAGGGTACCTGGAGCTAGTTAGGAGCACCATGTATACGGTACCTGGAGGTGCCTCATTTTCCGGACTATGGAGTTAGAGTTAGGGGCCACAGGTATGGGTCTCCTGGAGCTAGAGTTAGGGGTCCCAGGGGTGGTTCTCCTGGAGCTAGGGTTAGAGGTCCCATGACTAGGGCCCCTGTAGCCACGGTTAGGGGCCCCACTGGTAGGGATCTTGGAACTAGAGTTAGGGGCCTCAGGGATGGGGCCACTGGAACTAGGGTAAGGGGTCACAGGAGTGGGGACCCTAGAGCTAGGGTTAGGGACGCCACATGCAGAGCCCCTGGAGCTAGGGTTAGGGGCCCAATGAGTAGGGCCTCTGGAGCCAGCAATATGTGCCCCACTGGTAAGGCCAATGGAGCTATGGTTACAGACCCCAGGTATGGGGCCCTTGGAGCTAGGGTAAGGGGTCCCGGAGTGGGGCCCCTGGAGATAGGGTTAGGGGCGCCACGGGTAGGGTCCCTGGAGCTAGGGTAAAGGGCCCCAAAGGATAGGGCCCCTGGAGCTAGGGTTAGGGGCCCCAGGGATGCGACCTCAGTAATTAAGGTAAGAGGTCCCAGGAGTGGGGCCCCTGGAGCTAGGGTAGGGGTCCCAGGGGTAGGATTCATGGAGCTAGGGTTAGGGGCCACATGGGTAGGGCCCCTGGAGCTAGGGATTGGGGCCTGAGGGATGGGACCCTGGAGCTAGGGTTAGGGGTTCCAGAGGTGGGGCCCCTGGAGCTAGGGTTAGGGGCGCCACGGGTAGGGTCCCTGGAGCTAGGGTAAAGGGCCCCAAAGGATAGGGCCCCTGGAGCTAGGGTTAGGGGCCCCAGGGATGCGACCTCAGTAATTAAGGTAAGAGGTCCCAGGAGTGGGGCCCCTGGAGCTAGGGTAGGGGTCCCAGGGGTAGGATTCATGGAGCTAGGGTTAGGGGCCACATGGGTAGGGCCCCTGGAGCTAGGGATTGGGGCCCGAGGGATGGGACCCTGGAGCTAGGGTTAGGGTTCCCAGAGGTGGGGCCCCTGGAGCTAGGGTTAGGGGCGCCACGGGTAGGGTCCCTTGAACTAGGGTTAGGGGTCCCATTGGTAGAGCCCCTGGAGTTAGGGTTAGCGGCCCCATGGGTAGGGCCCCTGGAACTAGGGTTAAGGGCCCCACAGGCAGGGCCCCTGTAGCTAGCATTAGGGGGGGACCAGGATGGGGTGCCTTGAGATAGGGTTAGGTGTCCCAGGGGTGGGCCCCCTGGTGCAAGGGTTAGGGGCCCCACAGCTAGGTCACCTGGAGTTAGGGTTAGGGGTCCCACAGGTAGGGTCTCTGGAGCTAGGGTTAGGGGCCCCACGGGTAGGGTCCCTGGAGCAAAGGTTACGGGCCCCACGGGCAGGGCCCTTAGAGCTAGGGTTATGGGCCCCAAGGTTTGGGCCCCTGGAGCTAAGATTAGGGCCCACAGAGGATGGGCCCATGGAACTAGGTTTAGGGGTCCATGGGAAGGGACTCTTGCGCTAGGGTTAGGGGTCCCATGGGGAAAGTCCCTGGAGATAAGATTAGGGGCCCCATGCAAAGGGCCCCTGTAGCTAGGGTTAGGTGCCCCAAGGATGGGGAACCTGGAGCTAGGGTCAGGAGCCCCAGGGGTAGGGCCTCTGGAGATAGCAAAATGAGCCCCAGGAGTACGGCCCCTAGAGCTAGGGTTAGAGGTCCCAGGGGTAGGGCCCCTGGAGCTAGGGTTAAGGGTCTCAGGGGTAGGGCCCCTGGAGCTAGAGATAACGGTCCCACTGGTAGGGCCCGTGGAGCTATGATTAGGGGTCTCACGGGTCGGGCCCCTGAAGGTAGGGTTAGGGGCCCCAGGGGAAGGCCCATGGGAGCTAGGGTTAGCAGTCCATGAATAGGGCCCCTGGAGCTAGTGTCAGTTGCCCCACAGGTATGAACCCTGTTCTATGATAAGGGATCCAAGGGGTAGGGCCCCTGGAGCTCGTGTTAGGGGCCCCACTTGTAGGGCCCTGGAGCCAGGGTTAGGTTCCCCATGGGTAGGTCCACTGGTGCTAGGTTTAGGGTTCCCAGGGGTGGTGCACCTGGAGTTAGGGATAAGGGCCCGATAGGTAGGGACCCTGGAGTTGGGGTTAGTGGCCCTAGGGGTAAGGCCCCTGGAGCTAGGGTTAGGGATCCACAGGAAGGGCCCCTGGAGTTTGGATTAGGGGCGCCATGGGTAGGGCCCAGGAGCTAGGGGTAAAGGACCCACGGGTAGGGTCCCTGGAGCTAGGGTTAGGGGTCCCACGGGTAAGACCTCTGGAGCTATAGTAAAGATCCCAAGGGGTACATCCCGTGGACCTAGGGTTTGAGGTCCCAGGGGTAGGTCTCCTGGAGCTAGGGATTGGGGTCTCACTGGTAGGGTCCCTGGAGCTAGGGTTATGGGTCCCAGGAGTTGGGCTAATGGAGCTAGGGTTAGGAGTCCAGGGGTAGGACACCTGGAGCTAGGGTTAGGGTCCCAACGAGCAGGGACCCAGAAGCTAGGGATAAAGGCCCCAGAGATGGGGCCCATGGAGCTAGGCTTAGCAGTCCCAGGGGTGGTTCCACTGTAGCTAGTGTTAGGGGGCCAAAGGGTAGGTCCCCTGGACTAGGGTTAGGTGTCCCACAGGTAGGGCCCCTGGAACTAGATTTAGGGTCCCCACGGGTAGGGCCCCTGGAGCTAGGTTTAGGGGCCCAACAGGTAGTGACCCTGGTGCTAGGGTTAGGGGTCCCAGGGTTAGGGCCCCTTGAGCTAGGGTTTGGGTCCACACGTGTAGGGCCCCTGAAGCCAATGTTAGGGGCCAGAGGGGTAGGGCCTCTGGAGCTAGGGTTAGGAACCCCAGGGATGTGGTCTCTGGAGCTAGGGCTATGGTTCCCAGGGGTGGGGCACCTGGAGATATGGTTAAGGGCCCCATGAGTAGGGCCCCTGCAGGTAGGGTTAGAGATACCAGGGGTAGGGCCCCTGGATCTAGGTTCAGAGGCCCCACTTGTAGGGCAGCTGGAGCCAGCATAGTTGCCCTACGGGTAGGGCCCCTGGAGCTAGGCTAAGGGTCCCAGAAATGGAGCCCCTGGAGCTAGGGTTAGGAGGCCAAAGGATTGGTCCCCTGGAGCTAGGTTAAGGGGCCCCAGGGGAAGGTCACCTATAGCTAGGGTTATGGGTCCCACGATTAGGGGCCACTTAACTTGGGTTAGGGGCCCAACAGGTAGAGCCCCTTGAACTAGGGTTAGGGGTCCCACGGGTAGAGCCCCTGGAGTTAGGATTAGCGGCCCCACAGGTAGGGTCTCTGGAGCTAGGGTTAGGGGCCCCACGGGTAGGGGTTCTGGATCTAGGGTTAATGGTCCATGGGTAGGGCCCCTGAAGCTAGTGTTAGGGGAACCAGGGGAAGGACCCCTGGTGCTAGGGATAGAGGTCTACAGGAAAGGCCCCTGGAGCTAGGGTGAGGGGTCCCACGGGTAAGGCCTCTGAAGCTATATTCAAGATCCCAAGGGGTATGGCATCTAGAGCTAGTGTTAGGGGTCTGAGAGTAGATCCCTTGGAGCTAGGGATTGGGGCCCCACAGGTAGGGCCCCTGAAGCCAAGGTTAGGGGTCCCAGGAGTGGGGCTCCTGGAGCTATAGTTTGGGGTCCCAGATATAGGGCCCTTTGAGCTAGGGTTGGGGCCCCATGGGTTGGGCCCCAGCAGCTAGGGATTGGGGTCCCAGGGATGGGACCCTGGAGCTAGGGTTAGGGGTTGCAGAAATGGAGCCCCTATAGCTAGGGTTAGGGGACCCACGGGTAGGGCCCCTGGAGATAGGGATACGGGCCCCATGAATAGGGCACCTGGAGCTAGGGTTAAAGGCCCCACGGGTAGGGCCCCTGGAGCTAGAGTTAGGGCTCCCATGGGAAGGACACCAAGAGCTAGGGTTAGGGGACCCACGTATAGGGCCCCTGGAGCAAGAGTTAGGGGCCCAACGGATTGGGCCCCTTAAGCTAGGGTTAGGGGCCCCAGGGGTATGGCCCATGGAGCTAGGGGTAGGGGTCCCAGGGGTAGGGCCTCTGGAGCTAGGGTTTAGGTTCTCAGGGGTAGAGCCTCTGGAGCTAGATTTAGGGGCCTCACTGGTAGAGCCCCTGGAGGGAGGGCTAGGGTTCCCATGGGCAGGGCCCCTGGAGCTATGGTTAGGGGTCAACCGGGTAGAGCCCCTGGAGCTAGGATTAGAGGCCCTAGGGGTAGCTCCCCTGGAGATAGGCATAGAAGGACCACAGGTAGGGCCCCTGGAACTAGTGTAAGGGGTCTGAAGGGTAGGGCCTCTGGATCTATGGTTAGGGGGCACACGGGTAAGTCCGTTGGAGCTAGGTTTAGGGGCCTCACGGATTGGGGACCCTGGTGCTAGGGTTAGGTGTCACAGGGGTAGGGCCTCTTAAACTAGGGTTTGGGGGCCTCATGTGTATGGCCTCTGGATCCAGGGTTAGGGACCCAATGGTTAGGGCCCCTGGAGCTAGCGTTAGAGGCCTCAGGGCTGGGGCCCCTAGAGATAGGGATAGGGTTCCCAGTGGTAAGGCCCCAGGAGCTAGCATTAAGGGCCCCACATTTGGCGCCCGTGGAGCTAGGGTTAGGGGACCAATGGGTAGAGACACTGGGTCTAGAATTAGGTGTCCTAGGGGTAGGTTCCCTGGAGCTATGGTTAGAGGCCCCAGTTGTATGGCCCCTGGAGCCAGGGTTAGTGGCCGCACGGGTATGGCCGCTGGAGCTAGGGTAAGGGGCCCCATGGGAAGGGCCCCTAGAGCTAATGTTACAGACCCCAGGGATGGGGCCCCTGGAGCTAGGGTTAGTTGTTCAAGGGGTGAGGCCCCTGGAACTAGTGTTAAGGGTCCCACGGGTAGGACCCTTGGAGCTAGGGTTAGGGGATCCAGGGGTCGAGCCTCTTCAGCTAGGGTTAGGACCCCTTGAGCTAGGGTTAAGGGAACCATGTGTAGGGGCCCTGGAGCCTTGGATAGGGGCCCCTTGCGTAGGGCCCCTGGAGTTAGGTTTAGGGGCCCCAGGGATGGGACCCCTGGAGCTAACATTATGGGCCTTAGGGGAAGGGCCCATGGAGCAAGGGTTAGGGGTCCACGGGAAGGGCCCCAGGCACTTGGGATAGGGGCCCCATGGGTAGGGAACTTCGAGCTAGAGTTAGGGTTCCCAGGAGTAGGGGGCCTGGAGCTAGGGTTAGGGGCCTAACTTATAGGAACCCTGCAGCTAGGGCTAGAGGCCCCAGGTATGGGGCCTCTGTAGCTAGGTTTAGGGGCCAAACGGGAAGGACCCTGGAGCTAGGGTTAGGGGTCCCACAGGTACAGCCCCTGGAGCTAGGGTTAGGGGACCTACAGGTAGGGCACCTGGAGCTAGGGTTAGGGGTCCCAGGGGTAGGTCCCTTTGAGCTGGGGGTTAAGGGCCCCACGTGTAGGGCTCCTGGAGCTAGGGTTAGAAGCCCCACGAATATGGCCCTGGATCTAGGAATAGGGGCCCCAGGAATGAGGCCCCTGGAGCTAGGGATAGAGGCCCCATGGGTAGGGAACCTGGTGCTAGGGTTAGGTGTCCTATTGGTAGGGCCCCTGGAGATAGGTTTAGGGGCCCAACGTGTAGGGCCTCCGGAGCCAGGTTTAGTTGCCCCATGCGTAGGGCCCCTGGAGCTACGGATTGGGTCCCCAGGGATGGGGCCCTGGAGTTAGAGTTAGGGGTCCCCGGCATCAGGCCCCTCGAACCAAGGTTAGGGGCCCCACGGGTAGGGCACCTGTTGCTAAGGTTAAGAGTCCCACGGGTAGGGCCCCTGGAGCTAGGTTTACAGGCCCCACGGGTAGGGGACCTTCATTCAGGGTTAATGGCCCAACGGGTTAGGTCCCTGGAGCTAGGGTTAGGGTTCCCATGGGTAGGGACCCTGGTGTAGGGTTAGGGGTCCCAGGAGAAGGACCCCTTGAGCTTGGGTTAGGGACCACACATGTAGGGCCCCAGGAGATAGGGTTAGGGGCCCCAGGGATGGGGCCCCTGGAGCTAGGGTTAGGGGACCCGAGGTGGGGCCCCTGGAGCTAGGATTAGGGGCCCCATGGATAGGGCATCTGGAGCTTGGACTATGGGCAACACGGGGAAGGGACTCTGGTTCTAGGACTAGGGGTACCAAGGATATGGCCCCTGGAGATCGGATTATGGGTCCCACAGGTTGGGGCCCTGGATCTAGGGTTAGGGGCCCCATGGGTAGGGCCTCTGGAATGAGGGTTGAGGGTCCCATGGTTAGATCCCCTGGAGTTAGGGTTAGGGGCCCCACGGGTAGGGTCACTGGAGCTAGCATAAAAGTCCCCAGGGATGTGGTCCCTGGAGCTAGGGTTTGGGTCCCAGGGGTGGGGCTGTCATAAACAGATAGTTAAGAACAGATGGGGGAATTCATGCTAGTACCCATATTTTGGAAGCTAAGGTCCAGATTTGGGAATTATACTATGACATGGTGTGCAGCATATGGGAAAGATAAGAATCCAAAAGCCAGTAAAATTATTAAGTTTCTTTCCTCTGCTAGCTGCTTGTAAGCAGAGAGAAAAGGTTTGTTTTTTGTTTTTTTTAAACTAAAGCCAGAGATTTTTTTTCCTTGCTCCAGTCTGGCTGTGCATAGATATGGCCTCAGGCAAGGGCCATTAAGTTCAACAGGGATCTTTTGTTAGACAATAGAACTCCAGCTGTGAGTCAACTACACCAGCGGAACACACATGCAAATAAAATGTTTCCTTTTGTTCTAGTTTTATTCGGGAAGGCTTGTAAGAAAGACTCTGTTGCTTAGCAACAGAGCAGGCAGCAGAGGAACAGTAATTCAGACAGTAAACCAGCAGAGGGCTACCCAACACAAAAAAAAATAAAAGCAGGAAAAATGACTTCCAGGGCAAAAGTGGAGGCAGAGGGACAAATCAAAGACACAGGGCACAAGCGAGATATGGAAAAAAAATACAAGAACTAGAAATAAAACAAAAAGAGATGGAGCTAAGAGAAAGAGAAAGAGAGGCAGCCCACAGAAGAGAAGAAGAAGACAGAGAGGCAGCCTACAAAAGAGAGCAAGCAGCCAAAGATGCAGACCACCAAAGACAGCTGGAACTCCAGAGAGAGACTACTAGCAGGCCCTGGAATTAGAAAAGGCTAAGCAACAGAATCCAGCCAATCCTAACAACCTGTCTCAAGTTGTTCTTCCACATCCCAAAAAATTTCCCACCTACAAGGCAGGTAATGACACTGAGGCCTTCTTAGAAAATTTTGAAAGAGCCTGCCTTGGGTACAGCATCCCTGAAGACCAGTACATGATAGAGCTGAGACCACAGCTCAGTGGACTTTAGCAGAGGTGGCGGCTGAAATGCCTAAGAAGAAAATAAACGACTATAAACTTTTTCAAACCAAGGCCAGATACCGAATGGGGATAACACCTGAACATGCCCGTCAGTGGTTCAGAGCCCTAACATGGAAACCAGATGTGTCATTTCCCCGACACGCCTACCACATTGCAAAGAATTATGAAGCCTGGATATCAGGAACAAAGGTTAACAATCTGGACGAGCTGCATCTCCTGATACAAATGGAGCAGTTCTTAGGTGGTGTTCCTGAGGAAATAGAAAGGTACATCCTAGATGGAAAGCCCAAAATGGTAATCGAGGCAGGGGAGATTGGAGCCAAATGGATAGAAGTGGCAGAAAAGAAAAAAGCTACTGTCAAGGGGAGCGAATACCCCAGGGGGCACACCGACAATAAACCCTATAACCGAGGGCAGCCCAAGACCCACCGACAAACCAAGGAAAGCCACAGATGCCCTATTCTTCCACCTCACCAGTCTCCAGTAACCCACCTCGACCCAGTGACCAGTCAGCTGGAAGATGCTTTAAGTGTAATGAACTGGGACATATAAAGGCCAACTGCCCAAAGAACCCCAACCGAGTGCAGTTCATTACACCACCATCACACCAAAGATCCCCAGGCCCAGATGCCTCTCCAATACCCTTGGAGCGAAGGGAAACTTTGAGAGTGGGCGGAAAGAAGGTTACTGCATGGAAAGACACGGGGGCACACGTGTCAGCTATCCACCAATCCTTCGTTGACCCCAAATTCATCAACCCAAAGGCCCAAGTGACAATTTACTCCTTCATGTCACAAGCTGTAGACTTGCCTACAGCTCAACTGCCTGTCCAGTACAAAGGCTGGTCAGAAATGTGGACTTTTGCAGTCTATGACAATTATTCCATCCCCATGCTACTGGGGAAAGATTTGGCCAACCAGGTGAAGTGGGCCAAGAGAGTGGGAATGGTTACACGTAGCCAAACCAGGCAAGCTTCCAGATCCATTCCTGTTCCAGAGGCCCCGTCTGTGTTACAAGAGACCCAGACAGAGGTAGTGGACCCGGATCCCATGCCAACAACGGAAACAGCCACAGTGCTTCCAGTCTCAGACCAGGAACTGGAAAAGCAACCAGCACCAGAACCGTTGCCAGCACTGACGACAGTGCTTGCAAATCCATCTTCAACCCCAACACCAGAGGGTGCCAGTGAGCCTGAACTGGCAGAAGCAGCAGACAACCACACCCAAGAGGCTCAGCCAGAGCCTGAAATACCCCCTGGTGCACCAGCGAAGAGCGGTTCACCAGCAATGGAAATAACCCCATCACCTACATCGCTTCCAGAGGGACCAAGCCCAAGTCCACAATCTAAGGAAGAACTGGTGTATCCAGCTTCAAGGGAACAGTTCCAGACTGAGCAGGAAGCAGATAACAGCCTTCAGAAAACTTGGGCGGCGGCACGGAGCATCCCACTGCCTCTCAGCTCTTCTAATGGATCCCGTTTTTTTTTAGAACAAGGACTTTTATACAAGGAAACTCTTTCTGGTGGACACCTGGAAGACTGGCATCCGCAAAAACAGTTGGTGGTTCCAACTAAGTACTGGGAAAGGCTCTTAAGCTTAGCCCATGACCATCCCAGTGGCCATGCTGGGGTGAACAGAACCAAGGACCGGTTGGGGAAGTCCTTCCACTGGGAGGGGATGGGCAAGGACGTTGCCAAGTATGTCCGGTATTGTGAGGTGTGCCAAAGAGTGGGAAAACCCCAAGACCAGGTCAAGGCCCGTCTCCAGCCACTTCCCATAATTGAGGTCCCATTTCAGCGAGTAGCTGTGGATATTCTGGGTCCTTTCCCAAAAAAGACACCCAGAGGAAAACAGCACATACTGACTTTCGTGGACTTTGCTACCCGATGGCCGGAAGCAGTAGCTCTAGGCAACACCAGGGCTAACGCTATGTGTCTGGCACTAACAGACATTTTTGCCAGGGTAGGTTAGCCCTCCAACATCCTTACAGATTCAGGATCTAATTTCCTGGCAGGGACCATGAAAGAACTATGGGAAACTCATGGGGTGAACCACTTGATTGCCACCCCGTACCACCATCAAACCAATGGCCTGGTGGAAAGGTTTAATGGAACTTTGGGGGCTATGATACGTAAATTCGTCAATGAACACTCCAATGACTGGGACCTAGTGTTGCAGCAGCTACTTTTTGCCTACTAGGCTGTACCACATCCTAGTTTAGGGTTTTCATCATTTGAACTTGTGTATGGTCACGAGGTTAAGGGGCCATTATAGTTGATTAAGCAGCAATGGGAGGAGTTTACGCCTTCTCCAGGGACTAATATTCTGGACTTTGTAAGCAACCTACAAAACACTCTCTGGCACTCTTTAGCCCTTGCTAAAGAAAACCTAAAGGATACTCAGGAAGAGCAAAAGGCCTAGCATGATAAACATACCAAAGAGCGTTCCTTCAAGGTAGGAGTCCAGGTTATGGTCTTGAAGGCGCAACAGGCCCATAAGATGGAAGCATCATGGTAAGGGCCATTCACGGTCCAAGAGTGCCTGGGAGCTGTTAACTACCTCATAACATTTCCCAATTCCTCCCTAAAGCCCAGAGTGTATCATGTTAATTCTCTCAAGCCCTTTTATTCCAGAGACTTACAGGTTTGTCAGTTTACAGTCCAGGGAGGAGATGATGCTGAATGGCCTGACGGTGTCTACTACAAAGGAAAAAAAAACTGTGTCGTGGAAGAGGTGAACCTCTCAACCACCCTGGAACATCTGCAGCGGCAACAAATCAAGAAGCTGTGCACTAGCTTCACCCCATTGTTCTCAGCCACCCCAGGACAGACTGAACGGGCATACCACTCTATTGACACAGGTAATGCTCACCCAATCAGAACCCCACCCTACCAGGTGTCTCCTCATGCTCAAGCTGCTATAGAACGGGAGATCCAGAACATGCTACAGATGGGTATAATCCGCCCATCTACCAGTGCATGGGCATCTCCAGTGGTTCTGGTACCCACACCAGATGGGGAAATACTCTTTTGCGTGGACTACCATAAGCTAAATGCAGTAACTCATCCAGACAACTATCCAATGCCACGCACCGATGAGCTACTGGAGAAGTTGGGATGTGCCCAATTCATATCTACAATAGACTTAACCAAGGGGTACTGGCAAGTACCGCTAGATGAACCTGCCAAGGAAAGGTCAGCATTCATCACCCATGCGGGTATGTAGGAATTTAATGTTCTTCCTTTCGGGCTTCGAAATGCACCCGCCACCTTCCAGAGGCAGGTAGATAGTCTACTAGCAGGACTGAGCGAATATGCAGCTGTCTACCTCGATGATGTGGCCATTTTTTCTGACTCCTGGCCCGAACACCTAGAACACCTGGAAAAGGTATTTGAGCGCATCAGGCAGGCTGGACTAACTGTTAAGGTCAAAAAGTGTCAAATATGCCAAAACAGAGTGACTTACCTGGGACACCAGGTGGGTCGAGGAACCATAAACCCCCTACAGGCCAAGGTGGATGCTATCCAAAAGTGGCCTGTCCCAAAGTCCAAAAAATAGGTCCAATCCTTCTTATGCTTGGCCAGGTATTACAGGCGATTTGTACTACACTACAGCCAAATGGCTGCCCCACTGACCGACCTGACCAAAAAGATCCAGCAGAATGCAGTCAAGTGGACTAATGAGTGTCAAAAAGCCTTTACCCAACTTAAGGCAACGCTCATGTCAGACCCTGTGCTAAGGGCCCCGGACTTTGACAAACCATTCCTAGTAACCACAGATGCATCTGAGCATGGTATAGGAGCAGTTCTCATGCAGGAAGGACCGGATCACAACTTCCATCCTGTCGTGTTTCTCAGCAAGGAACTGTCTGAGAGGGAAAGTCACTGGTCAGTCAGTGAAAAGGAATGCTACGCCATTGTGTACGCCCTGGAAAAGCTACGGTCATACGTATGGAGACGATGGTTCCAGCTACAAACTGACCATGCTGCGCTAAAGTGGCTTCATATTGCTAAGGGGAACAACAAAAAACTTCTTCGATGGAGTTTAGCTCTCCAAGATTTTGATTTTGAAATTCAACACATTTCAGGAGCTTCTAACAAAGTAGCTGATGCACTCTCTCGTGAAAGTTTCCCAGAATCCACTGGTTAAAATTTGTTCTTAAAATGTAGAAAGTCTTGTAGTTTACATACTTAGTAGTATATGTAAAAGTACATGTGTTGTATTAATCTGTTTATTCTAAAGTTGTAGGAAGAAATCACCGCCAATCAGGTTCCCCACTGTCTGCGATTTGGGAGGCGTGTCATAAACAGATAGTTAAGGGTTAATGTCTCTTTTACCTGTAAAAGGTTAACAGACAGGGACCTAAACACCTGACCAGAGGACCAATCAGAAGACAAGATACTTTCAAATCTCGTGTGGGGAGAAGCCTTTGTTTGTGGGTTTGGGGTTTGGCTTTGTTCTCTCTGGGTCCTGGACGGGGCTAGAGGTGCAGCCAGGTTTCTGCCAATCTCCCTGCTACAGTCCCTTATCTATTCAGAATTGTAAGTAAGAAAAGGCGGTCATAGTCTTTTAATTTGTTTTTTTTCCATTTGCATTTGTGTACTTGCTGGAAGTAGCTTAAATTGTGTTTCTGCTGGAGAAAGTTTCTCTCTATTGTTTATAAGTTGGAAGACCCTGTAACTTTTTATCATCTAAAGTGCAGAGATAAACCTTTTACTTTTTTCTTTCTTTTTTATTAAAAGTTTGCTTTTAAGACCTGTTTGATTTTTCTTTCCTAGTTAAGGCTCAAAGGAATTGAGTCTGTACTTAACAGGGAAGGAGAAGGGGGGGAAGAGTGGAATCCCTTTGTTTTAGATTCACGGAGCTTGAATCTGGATTGCCTCTGGGGGAAGGTATCATTCCTCTCTATGTGGTGATTCAAGGAATTGAATCACCATGATCTCCTAGTGTACCCAGGGCAGGAAAGATCTGGGAGGAGGTAAAGAGGGGGGAGGGAATGGTTTATTTCCCTTTGTTGTGAGACTCAAGGAATTTGGGTCTTGAGGTCCCCAGGGAAGGTTTGGGGAGACCAGAGTTTATCAGGTACTCAGAATCCTGATTGGTGGCAGCCTATCAGATCTAAGCTGGTAATTAAGCTTAGGGGAATTCATGCTAGTACCCATATTTTGGACGCTAAGGTCCAGATTTTAGAATTATACTGTGATAGGGGCCCCTGGAGCTAGGATTAGGGAGCCAATGGATTGGCCACCTGGAGCTATATTAAGGGGCACCAGGGATAGAGCTCCTGGAGCTAGGGTTATGGCTTCCACGATTAGGGGCCCTGGAACTAGGGTTAGAGATCCCACGGTAGGGCCCCTGCAATTAGGGTAAGGGGTCCCATGGGTAGAGCACCTGAAGTTAGGGTTAGCAGCCCAACAGTTAGGGCCACTGGATCTGGGTTAGGGGCCACAGGGATGGTGCCTCTGGAGCTAGGGTTAGGGGCCCCAGGGGTCGAGCCCCTAGAGCTACGGTTACGGGTCCCACTTGTAGGTCCCCTGGAGCTAGGGTTAGAGGCCTCATGGGTAGTTCCCCTGGAGCAAGGGAAATGGGCCCTATGGGTAGGGCCCCTGGAATTAGGGTTAGGGGTCCCATGGATAGAGCCCCTGGAGCTAGGGTTAGGGGCCCCATGGGTAGGACCCCTGGAGTGAGGGTTCGAGGTCCCAGGGATGATGCCAGTTGACCTAGGGTTAGTGGTCCCAGAGGTGGGACCCCTGGAGCTAGGTTTAGGGATCGCACGTTAAGGGCCTCTGAAGCTAGGGATAGGGTCAACATGGGTAGGGCACCTGGAGCTAGGGTTAAGGGTCCCACGGGTCAGGCCTCTGGAGCTATATTTAAGAAACCAAGTGGTAGGGCCCCTCGAGCTAAGTTTTGAGGTCCCATGGTAGAGCCCCTGGAGCTAGGGTTAGGTGCCCCACAGGTAAGGCCCCTGGAGCTAGGGTTATGGGTCCCAGGAGTTTGGACCCTGAAGCTAGTGTTAGGGGTCCCACGTGTGGGGCAGCTGGAGTTAGGGTTAGGGGACCCACATGTAGGGCCCCCAGAGGTAGGGTTAGGAGCCCCACGGGCTTGGCCCCTGGAACTATGGTTTGGGATCCTTCTGTTAGAGCCCCTGGATCTAGGGTTAGTGGCCCCACAGGTAGGGTCCCTGGAGCTAGGCTTAAGCACCCCACTGGTAGGGCCCCTGGAGGTAGGGTTATGGGCCCCACGGGTAGGGCCCCTGGAGCTACGGATAGGGGTCTCAAGGATAGGGCCCCTGGAGCTAGGGTTATGAGCCCTAGGGGTAGCTCCCATGGAGGTAGGGTTAGGGACCCCACGAGTAGGGCCCCTGCAACTACTGTTAGGGGTCCCACAGGTAAAACCCCTGGAGCTAGGGTTAGGGGTCCCACGGGTAGGGCTCCTGGAGGCTAGTTTCTAGGCTCTATGTACAGGGCTCCTGGAACTAGGGTTAGGGATCCCTGGGATGAGGCCCGTGGAGCTAGGGTTAGGGGTCCCAGAGGTGGGGCCCCTTAAGCTAGGGTTAGGGGCCCCACGGTAGAGCCTCTAGAGCTAGGGTTAGGGGATCCAGGGGAAGGGATTCTGGAGCTAGGGTTTGTGGTCCCACAGGAAGATCCCCTGGAGCTAGGGTTTGGGGCCCCAAGGGTAGGGCCAAAGGAGCTAGAGTAAGAGGCCCCACGCGTAGCGTCCCTGGAGCTTGGGTAAATCTCCCCCGGGGTAGGGCCCCTGGAGCTAGGGATAGGGGCCCCACGGGTAGGGTCCCTTGAGCTACGGTTAGGGGCACTACGTTTAGGGCCCCTGGATCTAGGGTTTGTGACCCCAGGGGCGGAGCCCCTGGAGCTATGATTAGGGGTCCCAAGGTTGGAGCCCCTGGAGCTTGAATTAGGGGGTCCACAGATAGGGATCCTGGAGCTTTGGTTAGCTGCCCCACTATTTAGACCTCCTGAGCTATGATTAAGGTCCTCACAGGTAGGGCCGCTGAAGCTAGGCAGAGGGGTCCCAGGGGTGGGGCCCGTGGAGCTAGGTTAATGGGCCCCATGGGTAGGGACGCTGGAGTTGGGATTAAGGGCCTCAGGGATAGGGCCCCTGGAGCTAGGGTTAGGGACCCCACGGGTAAGTCCCCTGGAGCTAGTTTTATGGGCCCCAGGGGTAGGGCCCCTAGTGCTAGTTTTAGGGGCTCCATGAGTAGGTTGTCTGTAGCTAGGGTTATGAGCCTCACGGGTAGGGACCCTGAAGCGAGGGTTAGGGGCCCCAGGGGAATGGTCCCTGTAGCTGGGTTTATGAGTTCCACTGGAAGAGCCCCTGGAGCTGGGGTTAGAGGTTCCACTGGAAGAGCCCCTGGAGCTAGAGTTAGGGGAACCATGGGTGGGGTCCCTGGAGATACGGTTACAGTTCCCAGGGATGGAGCTACTGGTGATAGGGTTAAGCGGCCCATGAGTAGGGACCTGGACCTGGGGTTAGGGGCCCTAAGGGTAGGGCCCCAGAGCTAGGGTTAGGGTTCCCAGGGGTATGGCCCCTGTAGCTGGTGATAGGGGCCTCACGGGTAGGGCCCCTGGAGCTAGGATTAGGGGCCCCAGAGGTAGGTAATCTGTAGCTAGGGATATGGGCCTCACGGGTAGGAACCTTGGAGGTAGGGTTAGGGGTCACAGGGTGGGGCCTCTGGAGCTAGGCTTAGTTACCCCACGGGTAGGTCCCCTGGGGTTATGGTTATGGGTCCCAGAAGTGGGGTCCCTGAACTTAGGGTTAAGGGTCCCAGGAGTGGAGCCGCTGGAGCCAGGGTTAGGGGATCAACGGGTCAGGCCCCTGCAGGTAGGGTTAGGGGTAGCAAGAGTGGGGCCCATGGAGTTAGGGTTAGGGTTCCCAGGGTTCGGGCCCCTGGGACTAGGGTTAGGGTTTCCAAGGGTGGGGCCCCTGGAGCTAGGTTTAGGTCCCCACGGGTAAGGCCCCTGGAGCTAGGGTTAAGGGCCACAGAGGTGGGGGCCCTGGAGATAGGGTTAGGTTTCCTGGGGCAGACAGCCCTGGAGCTAGGGTTTGGGGCCCGACAGGTAGTGCCTCTGGAGCTGGGGTGAGGGGCTCCACGGGTAGGGCCCCTGGAACTAGAGTTAGGGGTCACACAGGAAGGGCCCCTGGAGCTAAGGTTAGGGGCAGCGCAGGTAGTGTTGTGGTTAGGGGTTGCATGGATAGGGCCCCTTGACCTAGGGTTCTGAGTCCCACCGGTAGGGCCTCTGGAGCTATAGTTAGCGTCCCCAGTGGTAGGGCACCTGAAACTAGAGTTAGTGGCCCTAGATGTAGGGCACCTGGAGCTACGGTTAGCAGCCCTAAGGGTAGGGCCCCTGGATCTAGGGTTTGGATCACCACGGGTATGGCCCCTGGAGCTAGGACTAGTGGCCTCATGGGTATGGCCCCTGGAGCTATGGTTAGAGGTTCCAGGGGTAGGGCCCCTGGAGTTATGGTTACGGGCCCTAGGGGTAGGGCCCCCAGAGCTAGGGTTAGGGGCCCCACAGGTAGGGACCCTGGATGGAGGGATAGGGGCACAAACGGTAGGGCCCTGGAGCTAGGTTTAGGGGTCAGATGGGTACACTCCTGGAGCTTTGGTTAGTGACCCCATGGCTAGGGCCCCTGGGGCTAGGATTAGGGGCCCCACGGGTATGGCCCCTGGAGCTAGGGTTAGGGGCACCAAGTTTAGAGCCCTTGGAGCTAGGGTTAGGGAACCCACGGGTAGGGACCCTGGAGCTTCAGTTAGGGTGCCCAGGAATAGGGGCCCTTGAGCTAGGATTCGAGGTTCCACAGTAGGGTCCCTGGAGCTAGAATTAGGAGCCAAAAGGTTAGGGCACCTGGAGCTAGTGTTAAGGGCCCGAAGGGTAGGGTCCCTGGAGTTAGGGTTAGGGGCCCCAGGGGAAGGGCCCCTTTAGGTAGGTTTAGGGGTCCCACGGGTCGTGACCCTGGAGCTAGGGTTAGGGGCCCACGGATAGGACCGCTGGATCTCGGATTACAGGCCCCACAGTTAGGGCGCCTGGAGCTAAGGTTAGGGGCCCCACGGTTAGGGCCCCTGGAGCTAGGGTTAAGGGTCCCACTGGTTAGGCCCCTGGAGATAGGGTTGGGTCGTCAGGGGAAAGGTCCCTGGAGATAGAGTTAGGGATCCGACAGGAAGGGTCCCTAGAGCTAGGGTTAGAAGCCCCACAGGTAGAGCCCCTGGAGCTTAGGCTACGGGTCGCAATGGTAGGGACCCTATTGCTAGGGTTTGGGGTCCCACAAATAGGGCCACTGAAGCTTGGGTTAAGTGCCCCAGGGGTAGGACCCTTGGAGCTTGGGATAGGGGTCCCAGGGGTAGGGACCCTGGAGCTAGGGTTAGAGGGCGCATGGGTAGGGCTCCTGGAGCTAAGGTTAGAGGTCCCAGGGTTGGGGCCCCTGGAGCTAGGGTTCCAGTTCCGATGATTGGGGCCCCTGGAGCTAGGGTTAAGAGCCCCACGGTTAGGGCCACTGGAGCTGGGGTTAGGGTCCCCAGGGGTTGGGCCCCTGCAGCTATGGATAGGGGTCCCATGGGTAGGGCCCCTGGAACTAGGTTTAGGGGTCCTACAGGTAGAGCCCCTGGAGCTATGGTTAGGGGACCCACGGGTAGGGAACCTGGACCTAGGGTTAGGGGCTACACGGGTTTGGCCCCTGTAGCTAGGGTTAGAGGTCCCAGGGGTATGGCCCCTGGATCTAGGGTTAGGGACCACACGTGAAGTTCCCCTTGTTACCGAGGTATCGGGTTTGCCTAGCTGAGAGCCAATTAACAGCCTGTCAGGGATAAGGAAAAATGTTTTATTTTGTAGAAAAAAGAGACAGTGTACCTTGGTACAAAAGACTGTGTCTTACACAAATTTTACAAACCTTTTATACATATTCAGACAAAGACCCTTGTGTGTTAATACTTGATTGGTAAGTGTAAAATTTTATGCTTCCGTTATCTGGGTAGTACTGACTGGTTTGGAGCAGGGTTTTCCTGCTTTGAGACAGAGGAAAAGTTCAGGATACTGTGTCCATGAGCAGTACTTACCCTCGCCCCACTGGCAGCTTGTAATCTATTAAGGGGGTTCAGCCAGCTTTCACAATCCCCCCTTCGGGCCTGGCAAGCCCAGATTGCCAGGCCCGTTACATAATTTACCATTAACTGAAGAGACAGGTACTGACTTGTCTTACAGACAGCAGAACCTTTGGTTACAGCATTATACAGACATTTTGCTCATTGTATTACTATTTAAACAATATATAGGAAGAACAGATAGAAAATAATTTATTTAACAATTGTACGGAAAAGGTCAGTAAACCATGACCCAAGGTCTGGGAGAAGGTTCTTAAAATTAAAGGTGTGATTAAGAGATACAGCATGAAAAACAACAGCAGCGTTCTTAATAGCCTGAATATTTTGTTTAATTAAGCCTGAATGATTAATATAAAAACAGCATTTTTTTCCGATGTGAGCACATGCCCCCCCCCTTTTTTAGCATTTATAGCATCTAGCATATGTTTATTTTGCTTAGCTATTTTTGCTATTTTGCCATCTGGGTTAGAGTCCCTTACACTCTTAAGCTAGGGATATGGGCCCCAGGGTTACGGCCACTGGAACTAGAGTTAGGGGTCTCAACTGTAGGGCATCTGGACCTAGGGATAAGGATCTCATGGATAGGGCCTCTGGAGCTAAATTAGGGGACCCATGGGTAGGGCCCCTGGAGCTAGAGATAGCAGTCCCAAGGGTAGGGCCCCTGGAGCTACGGCTAGGGGTCCCATGGGCAGGGCCCATGGAGCTAGGTTTAGGGGCCCCAAGGGAAGGGCCCCTGGAGCTTGGGTTAGGGGTCCACGGGAAGGGCCCCACAAACTAATGTTAGGCACCCTACGTGTAGGGACCCTGGAGCTAGGGTTAGGGTTCCCAGGAGTGGGGCTCCTGGAGCTAGGGTTCGGGGTTCAAGGAGGAGGGACCCTGGAGCTAGAGTTAGGGGCCCAATGTATAGGACCCCTGGAGCTAGGGTTAGAGGCCCCAGGGATGGGGCTCCTGGAGCTAGAGTTATGGGTCCTAGGGGTTGGGCCCATGTAGCTAGGATTAGGGATTCAACGGGCAGGGACCCTTGAGCTTGAGTTAGGGGCCCCAGGGATGGGGCTCCTTTAGCTAGAGTTAGGAGTCACAGGGGTGGGGCCCCTGGAGCCAGGGTTAGGGGCTCCAGGGGCAGGGCCCCTGGAGCAATGATTAGGTGCCCCACGGGTACTGACCCTGCTGTTAAGAGTTAGGGGTCCCAGGGGTAGGTCCCCTTGAGCTAGGGTTAGGGATCCTAAGTGTAGGGCCCCTGGAACCAGGGTTAGGGGCCCGACTGGTAGGGACCCTGGAGATAGTGTTAGGGGCCCCAGGGATGGGGCCACTGTAGCTAAAAGTAGGGGTCCCACGAGTTGGGCCCCTGGAGCTAGGGATAGGATCCCCACAGGTAGGGAACCTGGTTGCTAGGGTTAGGTGTCCCAAGGGTAGGGCCTCTGGAGCTAGGGTTAGGGGCCCCACGTTTATGGCCCCTGGAGCTAGGGTTAGAGGCCCCACTGATGTACCCCCTGGAGCTAGGGTTAGGGGTCCCAGGGGTGGGGCCCCTAGAACTAGGGTTAGGAGACCAAAGGGTTAGGCCCCTGGAGCTAGGGTTAGGGGTTTCTGGGTTGGAGCCCCTGCAGAAAGAGTTAGGTGTCCCATGGGTAGGGCCCCTGGAACTAGGGTTTCTTTCCCTTTTCTTTCACGGGGGGCGGGGGGAGGAAGTAAATTGACGAGCTATTCCCTGAACCACGCCGGACAATGTGTTTGACCCTACAGGCATTGGGGGCTCAGCCAAGAATGCAAATACTTTTTGGAGACTGCTGTGGACTGTGGGATAGCTGGAGTCCTCAGTACCCCCTCCCTCCCTCCATGAACGTCCATTTGAGTCTCTGGCTTCCCGTTACGCATGTCACGCAGCACTGTGTAGCCTGTAGATTTTTTTTTCAAACGCTTTGGCATTTCATCTTCTGTAATGGAGCTCTGATAGAACAGATTTGTTTCTCCATACAGCAATCAGATTCAGTATCCCCCTTACGGTCCCTGCTGGAGCTCTTTTTGGATTTGGGACTGCATTGCCACCCGTGCTGATCAGAGCTCCAAGCTGGGCAAACAGGAAATGAAAATGAAAATTTCACGGAGCTTTTCCTGTTTACCTGGCCACTGCATCCGAGCTGAGATTGCTGTCCAGAGTGGTCACAGTGGTGCACTGTGGGATACTCCCCGGAGGCCAATACCATCGATTTGCGGCCACACTAACCCTAATCTGATATGGTAATACCGATTTTAGCGCTACTCCTCTCGTTGGGGAGGAGTACAGAAACCGATATAAAGAGCCCTTTATATCAATATAAAGGGTCTCGTAGTGTGGACGGGTACAACGTTAAGTCGGTTTAAAGCTGCTAAAATCGGTTTAAACGCGTAGTGTAGACCAGGCCTCTGACAAACAGGAGCTGCTTTTGTTTTGCAACAAAATATTTTTGCAAAGAAATTTCATCCCACTTGTTTTGATTTTGAGAAACAAACTGGTTTAGTCTGAGAGTATTTTCTGACTGAAATGGTTTCAATGAAATTTCCCCACTATCTCGATTCCTGGGCTCTATCCCTCCCTTTGGGGTGGGGGGGTTGCTGTTTGTTAGAACAGGAGTCAGGACTGGTGGCTTCTCTTTCTGGCTCTGCCACCGCCTTGCTGTGTAGGCCCTTGGGTAGGTCACTTCCCTTCTCTGGACCTCAGGCTCCTCTCCATCTGTCCAATGGGAACAGGGACAATTCTCAAACTCTGGGCAGTCGTGAGCCTGAGTGAGATAAGGGGCGTTAAAGCCCTCTGTGAAGGAGAAAGTGGAGTTTCACGGTGTTTAGCACCAAGGAATTCTAAAGTTTGCTAAAATGTCTAGTCTGTGGAAACAAGAAATGGTCAGGGCCAAAGTTTTTAACCACTGCCTTTTTTAAAGCCCATTCAGGAATGTGAGTCCCTGTCTCTTAAGTACCTGCGATTCTTTGCCTTAACAAACCAGGTGTTGTGCCTCAGTTCTCATCTGAGATCCCTGAAAAAGAACATCTTCCCATCCATGATCAAGACAGGACCTATCTTTAAAAGGGAAACAAAGAGACCCCTGAGAGTTACAGACTAGCTAGCCTCACTTCCATAGCTGGAGAGATACTGGAATACATTCTTAAACAATCAGTTTGTCAGCGGCACCTACAGGATACCTTGGTTCTTAGGATGAGTGAGCATGGGTTTGTCCAGAACAGATCATTCCAAACCAATCCTCTTTCCTTCTTTGGCACGGTTCTGGCCCTAGTGGAGGTGAGTAAACATTAGATGGGATCTATCTTGGTGTTACTAAGACTTTTGACACAGTCCCGAAGGACAGTCTCACAAGCAGAGGGAAATGTGGTCTAGACACATTCAGTGTGATGTGTGTGCAGAGCTGGTTGAAAGCCCAGACTCCAAGAGCCTTTGTCCATGTTTGGCTGTCCAACAGAGATGGTGTACTTGTTGGGTTCGGCAGGAATCAGTCCGGGGTCCAGTACTATTCAATATTTTCATTACTGATTTGGAAAATGGAGTGGAGAACATGCTTCTAAAATTTGCAAATGACACCAAGCACTTTGGAGCACAGGACTGGAATTCAAAACACCCTTAAAAAATTGGAGAATTGGTCTTCTTGAGCCAAAGTCCATGGCTGGGCCCCTCTCTAGACTGGGATGAAGTGAAACCCCAGAGGGAGTGTGCAGCAGTGCTTAGTGAAGGGGCCTGAAAAGAAGAACTGCTGGGTCCCATCCATCCTTCTGACACTTGGTGTGACCCTGAGCCAGTAGCTTCACCTCCCCAGGCCTGTTTCTCATCAGTAGGGTTGGGGTCGCAGTCCCAACAGCCCAGGGGGGTTGGGAGGCTCCGGGAAGGTGTGTAAAGTGCTGGAATTTCAGGATTCTGGAGGCCTTGTCACCCCCACACTAGGGTGATGTTCTGCAGCCCCTGTTGATGGCCAAGTTTCTCCTTTCCTTGGCAATAAGACAGACTCTTGTTTTCCCAGCCAGTTGATCGCCCAGTGTCATCACCCTGCCTGCTGGCTAGACAGGATAACTCCTCAGGTCACTACCCCTCTCTCCAGCCTGCCTTGGGCTTGGAGAGTGAGGAGAAGGGCAAGGGATGACACTGAACATCCTCCATCCATCGCTCCGTCACCAGAGTAAGTGAGTGGCATTAGGGTTGCTCGGTGGCATCCCTTGTCTGTCTGGGGAGAGGCAGAAAGAGAGGGAAAGAATCTCTCCCAAAGGACATTGGATTTACAAACAGCCCCCAGGAGCCCCTCACTCTCAGACCGGGGAGGGGCTTCTCCAGAGCCATCTCCACTGTGTTCGGCAAGGTCCCAGCAATGGGGCTCCCAGCAATTCCCTTGTAAGAGACTGTTCCCCAGGCTGAGAATCTCTGAGCTGGGCCAGACCCGGAGAGCTGCTGAGCATGGAAATCAATGGGAAAGGAGGGGGTCTTGGCCTTGCTATGCTTAGGGACGTTGAAGTGGGGAATGATTTCCCAGGAGAAGTCCGGACTCCAGGGTTCTGCTCCTTCTCTAGCCTGAGCAGGGTGTGTCGGGGGGAGTGAGTGTGTCCTGGGCTGGCAGGAGGGAGCTGCTTGTCCAAAGTGACCGATGGTCTTTGTGACTGACCCCAGTGCTCGAAAAGGACGAAACTCCCCCGTTCTTGCAGCCCCAGGGATGAGGAGGGGGAACGCTGAGGGGGAGAAGATCATGCAATGAACTTCTGCCAGTGTGTGTAGCTTGCTCTCCCTGCACCCCTGTGTGGGGAGGAGGAGCTGCTCTGGCTGGGGCAGAGATTGGGAGGGACCAAAGAGGCTGGGTAGTGAGAGGTTGCCTTGACTCCAGACTCACACCTGCTCCCCTCTTGGTTCCAGGATGGCCAGGCTCTTGAGGATGTTCAGGAAGAAGGCTCTGCAGGTGGCCCCAGAGCCTGAGGGAAGCAGCTGCCATCTTCCCCAGGAGCGGAACGGCCCCTCCGTCCCCACTGGCAGGGAAGGAGCTCCCAGCCGGGCCAGGAGGTGGAAGTGCCCAGCCTTCTGGAAGAGGAAACCTGCTCCCGGTGCAGGATCCGAGGTGGGAGAGGCACCGGCCAGGCCAAAATAGAGCTGGGCCAGGATGCGACTGGGCAGGCAGGACTCAGCTCAGGAACAGAACTGGCCAGGGTGGCTCCGGGCCTTGTTTGGTGGGCAGCAGCAGCCCCAGGAGCCTAGCCCTGATTTCCAGGAGGAGGCATTGCCATGCCCAGTCAGTGGGGACCTTCAAGCCTTCCCAGGGCAGAGGTGGAGGATCCCTCTTCCAGCCCCAGCAGCTCGGCCCGCTCCCCATGGGACAGCAGCAGCGCCTGGGACTCAGACAGCAGCGTGGCCGACGGACACTTTGGCTTTGTTCCCGGTAAGGAGCCAGGCTGGGCTCAGGGAGGGGTAAGGAGGGGGCTGTGAACACCCCAGGCCCAGGCCCTCAAACAGTGCTATGGAGGCATGCCCCCAGCTTAGGCATCTGGCCTGAGCCACTGAACCCCACTGACACTAGATGCTGGCACTTTAATCCTTGGTGCTCCATTGGGCTTGGGGTGTGAAGCACCTCCCAGGGAGTCCAGGACAGTGCGGGGGTCTCTTTGCTATGGAATCCTGAAGGAATTGGGGGCTGACGACACTGAGGGTACTTGGAATCAAATACATTTGAGATACAAGTACATAGGCCATAATCATAACTTCAAATACAAAAATGGTACATGCATACAGACAGCATAATTATAACCAGCAAATCATAACCTTGTCATAGACGCCTCACACTCCAAACTTTGCACAATATTTGCTGCACATATATAAGGGAGGTGGCAACAATGATATCTGCGGTCCCAGTTCATATTAATAAAGTCACAGAAGGCTATAGAGAAGTGGGAGGGAGTTGTCTTCCAGCCAGTGTGTCTCATCCGTTTCTCCCCTGCCACTTGGGTCGAGGTAGGAAGGGAGCGAAACGTGCCCGGCTGAAGGTTTCACACTCGGCCTTGAAGATTAAGCCCGAACCCCCGTCATGGCTAGGTCGGGGTTGTCCTGGGCTCTGTGGTGGGAGGGCTCAGCTGGGAGAAGGGGCAGACGAGGGGATTTTGTCTCTGATAGATAAGGGCTTTGTCAGTGGGAAGCTGTAGGTCACATGCGGTGGGTGACAGTGGGCTTTGAGCTGGGGCAGCAAAGCAGGGGAGCAATGTGTGTGTGGCGGGGGGTGGGGGTTCACTTGGTAAAAATGAACCTGCAAAGAAGCCCCCTCTGCTGGAGCAAAAGTCTCTCATTTATCTCTTCAACTCCCCTCCATTAAAATCTCCACCCCTCCCCTGGCACTGAGAGACCCCCTCACTCCTATGGAGATTTGTAATTGTACAGACTCTTCCTTGGCCTTCTCCAAATAGTTTTCCCTGAAAACTGATCAAGGACATTTCAAATGAGAAAAACAAAACAAACCAGAGAAACCCCCACCACACACAGTTTGGGTCTGAAGTTTTTACTGAAATTTGGAGACAATAATACTCATCCCTTTGTTGGCCAGAAACCAAAGGTAGACCTCTCCCACTGTAGCTGTGAGTTCTGCTACCGAACCACCAATGCTCTGACTCCTCTTGTGAGACATTTCTCTGCACAATACTGCTGCTAATCCAGTTACTGACTCCAGGAAACATTTTCCTTAGCCTGGTTCCATGTGTCACTGGTTTCTCTAGCAAAGATCAGTCCCTGGTCCTGTGGTCCAGACATCCTCATTCACATCAAGCTTCAAGTTGAGAATCATTTCCTATTCCCACTCTGTGAGAAGGGAGACTTCTAAACGTGCTCTCTGTGCAACTGCGCATGGCTAAGCAAAGAGAACAAACCCAAATCCCCCCTGTGCTTTGGGAGCCAGGTTTGCGGTGGGAATTCTGTAGTTCGGATGACTTCAAGCCTGGACATTGTGATTCTTTACCAGTTTTTCTGGCATTGGGGCATTTTTCTGCTGATGGCTGAGTGGTTAAGGTGTTATAGTTGAAATCTGATATGGTTTCCCCTGCACAGGTTTGAATCTTGCTCACAGCGAGGCCTGTGTTTTAGCCAGTCTCTCACCCAGGCAATACCTCTGTACAACCCCCTGAGACACTCTCAATTCTCTCCCCACTCCAAGTAAATCCTGTTCTGCTCCTTTCATAGAGATGCCTGGGACATCACCTCATACTGTGTCCCTGAGGTGCCAGGCAAACTCTCAGCACCTGACACCTCTGCCACTCACCTGGTGCCCCATAGATCAGCCATAGCCCTGGTTCTGCTCCTCTCTCTAGAGAGCAAAAGAAGCCAAGTCAGCAACTCCATGGGAGCTCTGGGGCTGCAGAACTCACAGAGAAAAAATAGGTGTTCAGCACCCACTGGCAGCCAATTCCCCACCACCACCACTACAGGCCGTGCTGATAAGCTCCTCCTCCTCCCCTTCAGCACATCCCACTTGCCAGTGATCAGCTGTTCAGTGGGGTTCAGGAGGCGCTGGGTGGGGTGGGGGAGGAGCAGGGAATGGGAAGAGGTGGGAGAGGGAGAGGAATGGTGCAAGCTGGGAAGAGATGAGCCAAGGGTGGTGTCATAAACAGATAGCTAAGGGTTAATGTCTCTTTCACCTGGAAAGGAGTAACCTGAAACACCTGACCAGAAGACCAATCAGGGAACAAGACTTTTTCAAATCTGGGTGGAGGGAAGTTGTGTGTGAGTCCTTTGTTCTGGTCTTGTGCCTGTCTCTCTCTCGGCTATGAGAGGATTTCTGTTTCCTGCCTTTCTAATCTCCTGTTTCCCAGTTGTAAGTACAAAAAGATAGGTTTGTTTTTTTTGTATTTACATGTGTGTAGTTGCTGGAGTGTTTTGAATTGTATTCTTTTTGAATAAGGCTGTTTATTCATATTTCTTTTAAGCAATTGACCCTGTATTTGTCACCTTAATAAAGAGAGACCATTTTTATGTACTTTTTCTTTCTTTTTATATAAAGCTTTCTTTTTAAGACCTTTTGGAGTTTTCTTTAGTGGGGAACTTCAGGGAATTGAGTCTGTGCTCACCAGGGAATTGGAGAGAGGAAGAAGTCAGGGGGAAATCTGGGTGTGTTAGATTTACTAGCCTGACTTTGCATTCCCTCTGGGTGAGGGGGGAAGAGAGATTAGCTCTCGGTAATTCTGTTTTCCAGGACTGGGAACGGGGAGGGTGGAGTCCCTCTGTTTAGATTCACGGAGCTTGCTTCTGTGTATCCCTCCAGGAACCCAGGGAGGGAACACCTGGAAGGGAGAAGGGGGGGAAATGGTTTATTCCCCTTTGTTATAAGACTCAAGGAATTTGGGTCTTGGGGTCCCCAGAGAAGGTTGTTGGGGGGACCAGAGTGCCCCAAAACACTCTAATTTTTTGGGTGGTGGCAGCTTTACCAGGTCCAAGCTGGTAACTAAGCTTGGAGGTTTTCATGCTAACCCCCATATTTTGGATGCTAAGGTCCAAATCTGGGAATAGGTTATGACAGGTGGGGGCTTGGGGGAAGGGGTGGAGTGGGGGCAGGGCCTGGGGAGGAAAGGGGGGATTTGTCCCAGACCCCTGATCCCTCTAGGGCCGGCCTTGAAGGGAAACACTGATTAGCACAGTGACAATAAAACTGACAAGCATTGTGGGGGAAACAGAGGGAGATCCGCACTCATTCTCTCCCCCAAGGTGAGCCAGACACTGCTCTCTCCTGGCTCTCACTCTAGCAGCTGGATGCCAAGGAGCCATTTCCCCACAGGAAGTGCATTGAGTGCCCCTGTGGTGCTGGGGGGCCAGCGCTGCTGCTGCTTGTGGGGCTGGCAGGGGAGTTGATGTCTGCACAGACTCTCAGCTGCCGAGCCGAAGGGGGCACTTGGGATCTTACCAGACTGGCTCAGTGAAGATGGGAAGTTGACAGAGCAATACAGACCCTCTCCAGAGCACGGAGCAGCATCCACCCATGCAGCCAGGCAATGAGCATTTCCCACAACCTGGAGCCCAGGAGGAGGCGGCAGCTGCTGTTCCAGCTCCCCGGGGACAGGACCTGTCAGCCAATAACCACTTCTTACTCACCACAGCTAAGGGCGTCGGGTTCCTCCAGTCGGGGTGTGGAGCAGCCGTTCGTTTTCCTGCTCGCACTCTTCTGCCATGTGAAAATCGGGGAGAGGAGGAAGAAGCCACACTTCCCTCCCGAAATGATGTCCAGTCGGGGAAGCCAGGACAACAGAGTGGGGTGGCAAGTAGTGACCAGACTCTCACCGCCAGGGTCTAGTCTAGCTCAGAATCCAGCTCAACTTCCTCCCCACGCCAGTGACCCCCAGTCCCTTTCCACCACCAGGTCAACCCGGGCACTAGGGAAGGAACAGGGTGAGGAAGCAAGTCAAGCCCAGCAAGGCAGGCAAAAGGGAGTCTTGTCTTCATGGGCCGCTCACAATGACGTCCTTTTTGTGTGCAACTGCTGCAAAAACATCCTGGACAGAGAAGCAAAGGGCCAAAATAAACCCTATGGCTGCCAAAGTAGCTCAGTTAGGTAAGTATTCAACTGAAAAGCTAAAGGTTCATGAATCGATCCCAGGCTTCAGCAGGTTCTTTCATCCTCTTTGTGCAGGGGCAGCTTGTTTCCTGGCAGCACAGTCATCTGCACCCAAAGTGAGCAGGGTTGGCCTGGGGCAAAGCAATTATGGGGGCCCCTTCCATTAAAAAAGTTGCAATACTGTATTCTCATGGGGCCCCTGCAGGGCCTGGGGCAAATTGCCCCACTTGCCTCCCTTCTGGGTGGCATTGAAGGTGAGTTTTTGATCTTAGGCTCTGCAGTGGGAAAACATAGAGTGGGCTTCTGCCCCTAGTTGGCCCACCTGACCTTTAACGATGAGAGCTGTATTTCCCAACATGACAGGAAGAGAGCAAGGCAGGGTGATCCTCAGAAATGGTGCCAGAGGGCTGCTGGGCAGTGACAGGCAGGGATTGGAGATGAAAACTCCTCTGCGCAGCAGAGCAAGGGCAGTAGCAGGGAAGGGTCATCTGTGAAAATGGCTGTGTGGAAGGTGGAAGGGATTTGGGGGCCCAGGAGGAGCTGCTTGATGCTCAGTGCCTTGGAGCAGCTGGACTTGGACATGGTGAGTGTTCAGGAAATGCACATTAACAACTCTAGGGTAGCTCAATAGGCAGAGGGTGATTGAAGGAAGGGCCTCCTGGCCAGGGAAGAACGATGGGGCTGGAGTCTTGTTTTTCGCATTTGCGGTGCGAGTGCAGAAGGTGGTGGAGCTCCAACCAGGGAGGGCACTACAGGTAGACTTTGTGCTCCGTGGCACTGGTTACTGCTATATTAGTGTATATGGTCCCCAGTTAAGGCATAAGAGGGAAGATCAAAGGATCCCTTCCTCTGGACTGCATGATGTTTGTTGTTGGGGGAGGATTTTAATTGTGTCAGCCAGCCTGAGGACAGCTGGTCCCGTTTTCCCAACCGTCAGAGGAAACATTTTTACAATGAGCACTACCTGGCACAGGTCTGTAGTGAGGTCAGCTTAGAGGACCTCTCTCCAGCCACAGAAGGGGTTCACTTTTCTGCAGGGACAGAGCAGGACTCTCATTGACTGGATTTATGCTTAGCTTTTGTGTCTTTAGCATGTTGCTTCTCAGATTCTTTCTTGGCCTGGCTTGTTACACTTTGACACTTAACAGGCCAGAGTTTGTGCACCTTCCTATTATCCTCACTAGGATTTGATTTCCAAATTTTGAAGGATGACTTTTTGCCTCTAAAAGCCTCCATTACTCGGCCTTTTACCTAGAGTGGCTTTCTGCTGGTCCTCCTATTGTCGTTTCTGATTTAGGGCAAACGTTTCATCTGAGCCTCTAATTGCAGTGTTTTTAAACGGTCTGCATACTGCTTGCAGGCACCTAACACTTGTGACAGCAGCTCCTTTTAACACCCATCTAACCATCTATACTTATGCCGATAGGTGGACTTTAGGTCTTTAACTTTGAGTGGTAGCTGAAAAGAAGGTAAATCCGACAGAAACCCTTTCGACAAACCTCTTCATTTCCTTGTTATTTCCTGACTTCTTCATTCATCGGCTTTTCCTTATTTCCTGACTGAGGCGGCGGCCTGCCAGGGAGCTCCCCGGCACCTCTGGCTGCCTGGGCTGAAGGCAAGAGGCAGGCATGGGCGTGGCGAGGGCCTCCTGTCCCAGCCTGGGGCTGCAGTACTTCCTCATCCCTTTTCTCAACCGCACAGGCAGGCAGCTGCTGCGGGGGAACACTAGGGAGGCTCTCGGGACACCAGGCAGTGCTGTGTGTGTGGCTGTGAGGGGAAAGAGCCGAGGCTCCCAACTTGACCTGCCATTGGCTCGCGTGGCTCTGCACTCCATCACCTGAGGTGGACCAGGCTGAGGATGTGACTCAGGCTTGGGCAGCATGGCCGCGCTTTCCTGAGAAGGCATGAGACAGGCCAAGGGCTTTTCACAGCGTACAGGGAAGTGGGAGGGAGGCATCTTTGAGCCTTCGTGTCTCACCCTTTTCTCCCTTGCTCCTTGGGCGGAGGCGGGAGGAAGCGAAACGCTCCTGGCTGAAGGTTTTCTGCTCGGCTTTGAGGATTTAGCCCGAGCCTCCAGCACTGCTGCCAGGAGATGGGCTTTTGCAGTGCGACCCCCACACTCTTGTAGGCAGCAGGTGAACCTTTGTTTCAAGGTGGCAAAAGGGGAACATCATGGCTCCCAGCAGACCTTGAGGAGCCCATGAGGAGCCTTCAGTGGCATCCCTGGGGGAGCATAAACCGCCCTCCTTTCCATTAACAGCTTAACTCACTGACCCATGATGCCACAGAGACACCTACCAGCAGCTGGTTTGCCAGGGCCGCTGCCTGGCACCCTGCAGCACTTCCTGCCAGTGCCAGAGCTCACCAGGCGCTAGCCTGGAGCCAGGGCCTCTAGGCGCTGCTGAAGAAAAGCCAGCAGAGTGACATAGTGGAAGCGTCCTGTGCCCATACCACAGAAGTCAATCAATCAAAACCCCTTTCTGCGAGCACTGGGCCTCCTTCTTCTTACACTGGGCCCTCAAGTGAGGGGGTGGCTGGAACAGCGCCAGGAGTCTAACCTGTGAGGCAGGAGGCGGCTGATGCCTGCAGTGGAGCTCCCAGCAGTTATTAAGGGACAGAGACTCCTCAATGCCCTTAGTAACAAGGGTTTGGGGTTCACAGAGGCCAGTAAGGGGGTTACTATGTCTGCCCTGTAACCCTGGGTCTCAGGTCACTGTGCAGTTTTGATCTAGAGCTCAGATCCCAACAACCAACCAGCAGCCCACAACCTCTCCCTGGGTCTGCCCTACCTGGTTCCTCCTTACAGGCTGACCTTACCTCCTTTCCAGCCCTGGATTCGCTCCCTAATCATCCTACTGCCACTCAGAGGCACAGACGTGGAGGTGCTGAAGGAAGGAGGGTGACTCTAGGGTGGGATTCTTCTCTAAAAATGGCTGGAGAAAGGTGGTGGTCAGCTCTGTCAGTCACCTGCCCAGTGGCCTCACTGCCAGGGGATGCAGACATTTCTATAAGGTGCAGTAAGGGGCTATTTGGTGTTGAAGCAAATGCAAGGAATATGCATTTCTGAGAGGGAATTTTCATCTCTTCAGCAGCTATACACCAGGGCCCTAATGGGTAAAGTATTTGCTTTCAGAGAGTGTGGGTTCGAGTCCCATCTGGGGTGAAAATCTACTTTCTTCTTGTATATTGCAACAAAACCTTGGCCTTATTTTCAACAAGGAAGCTGGGAGATGTTTGAGCACAAAGTCCTGGATCTTGGGAACAATCACCAGGGATATTAGAAGGCTCAGTCTGGTGATCTAATGGATATAACCACACACCTCCATCCCAGGGCAGTCCCATCTGAGAACTAGGATCCATGGAGCAACATTCCCCTCCTCCCCTGACAGGTGGGCTGTGCAGATGATGGTGGAGGGCAGCAGGAGTAGAGGTTGCACTAGCACTGCCTGGCTGTATCTGCACCAAGGATAAATGGAGGGGGTCATGCAGCCTGTGCCTGACACTCCACAGTGCTACATTCACTCCAGGAACAAGTCAAATCCTGCACCAAGGCTGGTGAATTCCCATGTGAGCACACAGTGCCTCTGTCCACCACACATGCTGCACACACATCAACTGCACCAAAAGAGACACAAACTGCACACTGAGGAGACAGTTGGTTTGGTTCCAGGTTGCTTTTATTTCCAAAGGTGCTGAAGTGTGATCTCTCTTCTTTTTCCATGGGCAGAAATGCAATGCAGGAGACTCTCACATCCCTGAGCTGCCAGGTGACAGTGGTAGGAAGAAAACGCACTGCAATGAAATTTAAGAAACAGTCATAAATAATTTAACAATGAGAAGTAATTAAATAAAAAAATCCAATCGACACACATGCTGGTGGCTTTTTCCCACCCCAGAGAGCGAGGGGCAGGGAGTGTGTGAAAGGCAGGTGGTTAAGTCTGAGGGAGCATATTCATATTTCATACAAGTTAAACAAATTATAGCAGCTAGCTACAAAATACTCCACTTGGTAACATCAATACAGAATATATTAGTCTACAAGCAATACAGCCATACACAGCTAAGACAGGGTGTCCACTTAATACCAGAGTTCCCATGGCCAAATAGCTGGAAGTGCCTTCACAGTCACTGCTAAATGAAACAACATTGTTCAGAACCAAGAGCAGCCCTGCTGTGCCGTTAGGAAGGCCTGCAGGAAACTCAGCAAATCAATCTATGGACTCTGTGCTTCTACTTACTAGTTACCAAGTGTGATCAATGAAAGGGGGTGGGGGCGGGTAACTCCCTTTTTTGGACACCCAGCCAGCCAGTAGCTATAAAATCCCTCTGAGGCCTTGTCTACACTATGACTTTAGGTTGAATTTAGCAGCGTTACCTCAGTTTAACCCTGGACCCATCCACAAGACAAAGCCCTTTTTTTCAACTTAAAGGGCTCTTTAAATCGATTTCTTTACTCCATTTCCAACGAGGGGATTAGCACTTAAATCGGCCTTGCGGGGTCGAATTTAGGGTAGTGTGGACGCAACTCAACGGTACTGGCCTCCGGGAGCTATCCCAGAGTGCTCCATTGTGACCGTTCTGGATAGCACTCTCAACTCAGATGCACTGGCCAGGTAGACAGGAAAAGGCCCACGAACTTTTGAATTTCATTTCCTGTTTGGCCAGCGTAGCAAGCTGATCAACACAGGTGACCATGCAGAGCCCATCAGCATGATGTGCACATTGCCGGGAAACATTGCCCGGCCCGTACTTTGTGAGACGTCTATGTCCTCATCACTCTTGTCACCGCACTGCTATCACCTCCTTGTCTACTTTTGCTTTTGCAGCTTCTGGTTCTGTGCTGAAAAAAGGCAGGAAACAATTGTCTGCCATTGCTCTATGGAGGGAGGGGCGTCTGATGGCATGGCGTATAGAGAATTAAAATCAACAAAAGAGGTGGCCTTGTATCAAGGAGAAACACAAACAACTGTCACACAGAATGGTCCCCTCAAGGATTGAACTCAAAACCCTGGGTTTAACAGGCTGTTGACTTCACAGAACAAATCAGGTCAATTTCTTGTTTTGACCCATCTGGCTTTTACGTCTTAGGCTGGTAGTACAACTGCTAGCCATTGTCATCTCCTGGTTGCTCACCAGAAGACGATGCAGTATGACTGCTGGTCATCATCATCTCCTGGGTGCTTGACAGAAGATGGGAATGACCTGGCTGAGTCACTCCCATGTTTGCCCAGGCGCCCCTAACCAACCTCACCAAAATTGACTAAAAGAGCACCTAAGAGTATGACAATGATAGCTATCAATCATAATGCACCTTCTGCTACCAAAAGGCAATGAGTGATTTTTCTGCTCCTTTCCCGCAGAACTACCTCAAACGTACGGTCAATGGCATCAAATCAATTCCTTGCCATGGTAGGGCCTCGGGCATTGGTGCACCCCAGTCCCTCTGAGGAGATCGGCTGGTTCCTTCCAGTCTTAAATGCTAGGAATGTGACTCAAAGGGCCACAACAGTCCTCCTTGTCTTCTCCTATGAACTATCCCTCATCTGGGAAAAACATTTACAGAGACTGTTTCCGAAGATAAAACGATGGCATTTTCCCAATGGGAAAGGGATGGAAAATTTCTCTTCTGTGGAGAGATGAGGGAAAGAATGATCCAAACCATGCAATTAATTCTGGAAGGCAGACTAAGGAGAGCGGTTTAAGAACCTACACGGAATAGACTAAGGGTAAGTCTATACGAAGGGATTATTCTGATTTTACAGAAACCGGTTTTGTAAAACATTGTATAAAGTCAAGCGCACGAGGCCACACTAAGCACATTAATTTGTCCGTGTGTGTCCATGTACCGAGGGTAGTGTCGATTTCCAGAGCGTTGCACTGTGGATAGCTATCCCGTAGCTATCCCATAGTTTCCGCAGTCTCCATCACCCATTGGAATTCTGGGTTGAGATCCCAATGCATGATGCGGCAAAAACAGTGTTGCAGGTGATTCTGGGTAAATGTCTTCACTCAATCCTTCATCCATGAAAGCAACGGCAGACAATGATTTTGCGCCCTTTTTCCCTGGATTGCCCTGGCAGACGACATAGCATGGCAACCATGGAACCTGTTTTGCCTTTTGTCACTGTCACCGTATGTGTACTGGATGCTGCTGACAGACACGGTACTGCAGTGCTACACAGTGTCGCAGCCCTAAGGTCTTTATTCCAACATGGTGTCTGTAAGGCCAATTGTCAGTCATCTAGAGGTCACACTGGTACTGTGTGCAACACCGTGGTGCGGTGTGCAACATTAAAATGCCGTGTGTATTTTTCCCGCTCTTTTTCCTGGTCACCTAGGGGTCAGGCTGGTGTCGTGTGCAGTCTCCTGCTCTTCTGCCTGGTAACCCAGGGGTCAGGTTAGTGCTGTGTACATAACACCAGCGTGCCGTGGGCAAAGGGATCCAATCTGACCAATCATAGTTCAGTTCAAACGGTCAGATTAGGGTTGTGTAAAAGCTATGCTAGTGTGCTGGGTGCAGCTTCTAGCAGCTTCTAGTGTGCCGTGTGCAAATTCTATCTACGTAGGGGGCAACAGCTCAGAACCTGGAGGGCGTAGGAGCTAGGGACCAATCAGATTTTGGCAAGTGTAAAAGGGCCTTTGAATAAAACCATGCCTCGTGCCAGAATCTGCAGGAGTATCCACGTACTGACTAAAGGACCTGATCAACCCTTCGGCCAGGGGTCTCCTCCAGATATAGCCGGCGCGGGACGTGTCGTTTTATTGCTTTTTCAACGTTATCTTCTACGGATTCGGTATGCTTCTGGTGTCTGTTCTGCTGGTCAGCTGTGCCTGGAATACGATACTTGCTTTCTAACTTTTCTTTCTGCGCTTTACTTAGTCTCTTCTCTTTCCCCCTCCCTTATTTGGTACAAAACTGCATATATTGTTATCTGATGTAAAGTTGTGTATATATGGTATGTAAGAACTGAGTTGTTGTAATAACTGCTATTGAAGTTAATTGATGTATTTAATAATAGTATTTGGTTAGTGTGCACACAGTTTATTTTATTTGGTGTATTCGTTTACCTTTTTTAAAGAGCAGTTAATTTTGAATCATTTGGTTTCTTGTTGATAAATGTAAATAGATTGCTTCAGGTTGTGTAAAGGTTTCTTGTTCCAATAGTACTGTTAGTTGGTAAGAGTGCTCCTCCCCAGCCCAAGTTGTGATTTTCTCCCTGTCAATAAACAGCCACATGGTGTTTTGAAGTTTACATTTGTCTGGTTTTAATTTTCCTCTCTCAATTAAAAAATTCACCGAACCTGCATTAGGGACGGACACACAGCAGCATTCATTTGCTTTTGCAAGGTAGCAGAGATGGTTACCATCCCTATTGCACCATCTGCTATTGTAAATTGGCAATGAGATGATGGCTATCAGTCATTCTGCATCCTTTGCAATTGGAAATTGGCAATGATGGTTATCAATCCTTTTGTACTGTCTGCTGCTGTCATGGGTGCTCCAGGCTGGCCTTGCTGAACGTGGCTGGGGCTGCATGGACAAAAATAGGAATGATTCCCCTGGTCATTCCCTTCTTTATGTTTTGTCTGAAAATAGAGTCAGTCCTGTCTAGAATATGGGGCAAGGGTACTACAGAACCAGAGAGCACAGCTGCTTGAGGTCAAAGCCCCAGAGATCCTGCAGAAATGATGACCTGCATGCCATTCTAGAGGCTGCCCGTGCAACAACCCCACCTGTTGCTTCCCTACTCCCCTAACCCTCCTGGGCTACCATGGCAGTGTTCCCCCATTTGTGTGATGAAGTAATAAGAAACACTGAGTTTTTAGTGAGATAAAATGAGGGGGAGGCAGGCTCCAGCTGCTATCATAGTCCAGGCAGGACATTAAAGGGGAGGGGGAGAGGAGCGCTCCTATGATAGTCCAGGGAGTACAGAATCTTCTTTAGACATGAAAGGGAGGGGGTCTGATGGAGCTCAGTCTCCAGCTGCTATGATGAGGACTGTTACCAAGCCTTTTGTACCATCTGCCAGGAATGACTGGGAATCATTCCCATTTTTACCCAGGTTCCCCTGGCCGTCCTCACCAAGGCCAGCCAGGAGCACTCATCAGCTGATGATAGCAATGACTACCCACCACTTTACACCATCTGCCACCAGGAAGGGGAGACTGATGCTCAGCGCTGCAGCACCTTGTCTACCACCAGCATGCAGTAGACATAGGGTGATATGGAAAAAAAAGGCGAGAAATGATTTTTTTCCTTTTTCTTTTGCGAGCGGGGTGGGGTAGGAGAAGGGTGGATCCCTGGGTCCCCTAACCCTAGCTCCACTTGTCCTACCCCTGGAGCCCCTAACCATAACTCCAGAGGCCCTGCCCATGGGACCACTAACCCAAGCTCCAGGGGCCCTTCCCGTGGGGACTCTAACCCTAGCTCCATGTGCTCTACCCGTGGGCCCTGTAACCTTAGTTCCAGGGGACCTACAAGTGGGACCCCTATCCCTAGCTCCAGCGGCCCCACTCCTGGGACCCCTAAGCCTAGCTCCAGGGGCCCTACCTCTTGGTGCCCTAACTATAGCTCCAGAGACCTTACCTGTGGGTCCCAAAGCCCTAGCTCCAGGGGCTCTACCCGTAGGGCCCCTAACCCTAGCTTCAGGGGCCCCATACCAGGGGACTCTAACACTAGCTCCAGGGACCCAACTCATGATGCACCTAAACCTAGTTCCAGGGGCCATACCTGTGGGACCCCTAACCATAGCTGCAGGGCGCAACCACTGGGGCCTCTAACCCTAGCTCCAGGGGCCCTACTCATGAGACCCCTAAACCTAGCTCGAGGGGCCCTACCCATGGGACCCTAAACCTAGTTCTCGCGGCCCTACCTGTGGGACCCCAAACCCTAGCTCCAGGGTCCTTACCCCTGGGGCCTCTAACCCTATCTCCAGGTGCCCTAAACGTGGGCCTTCTAACCCTGGCTCCAGGGGCCCTACCCTGGGACTCCTAACCCTAGCACCAGGGCTCCTACCTGTGGGGACCCTAACACTAGCTCCAGGGGCCCTACCCGTGGGGCCCCTAATCCTGGCTCCAGGGGCCATACATGTAGGACCCCTAACCCTAGCTCAAGGGGCCCTACCCTGGGACCCCACCCTAGTTCCAGGGGCCATACCCGTGAGGCCCCTAACAGTAGTTCCAGGGGCCCTATCTGTGAGACCCCTAACCTGAACTCCAGGGGCCATACCTCTGGGGCCCCTAACCTTAGCTCCAGGGACCTAACCCTTTGGCCCCCTAAACCTAGTTCTAGGGGCACCACCCCGGGACCCCAGCCCAAGCTCCAGGGGCCCTATCCACAGGGCCTATAACCCTGGCTCCAGGGTCTCTACCCCTGGGACACCTAACCCTAGCTCCAGTGGCCCCATCCCTGGGGACCCTAACACTAGCTGCAGGGGCCCTACCCGTGGGGCCCCTAACCCTGGCTCCAGGGGCCATACATGTAGGACCCCTAACCCTAGCTCAAGGGGCCCTAAACCTGGGACCCCTAACCCTAAGAGCAGGGTTCCTACCCATTGGGCCGCTAACTGTTGATCCAGGGGCCCTGCCCTGGGGCCCCTAACCCTAGCTCCAGGGGCCCTACCCGTGAGGATTCTAACCCTGGTTCCAGGGGCCATACACGTGGGAACCCTAAACCTAGATACAGGAGCCCCATTCCTGGGACCCCTAACCCTAGCTCCAGGGGCCATACTTATTGGGCCCCTAACCCTAGGTCCAGGGGCCCTATCCCTAGGTCCCTTAACACTAGCTCCAGGGGCCCTACCCGTGGGGCCCATAACCCTTGCTCAAGGGGCCATACACGTGGTCCCCATAACCCTTGCTCCAAGGGCCATACCCGTGGGACCCCTAACCCTAGATACAGGAGCCCCATTCCTGGGCCGCTAACCCTAGCTCCAGAGGCCATACTTATTGGGCCCCTAACCCTAGCTCCAGGGGCTCCATCCCTAGGTCCTCTAACCCTAGCTCCAGGGGCCTTACCCGTGGGGTCTATAGCCCTTGCTCCATGGGCCCTACAGTTGGGGCCCATAACCCTAGATACAGGAGCCCCATTCCTGGGACCCCTAACCCTAGCTCCAGGGGCCATACTTATTGGGCCTCTAACCCTAGCTCCAGCGGCCCTACCCATGGGGCCCATAACCCTTGCTCCAGGGGCCCTACACATGGGACCCATAACCGTTGCTCCAGGGGCCATACCCGTGGGACCCCTAACCCTAGCTCCAGGGGCCCCATCCCTGGGACCCCTAACCCTAGCTCCAGGGGCCATACTTATTGGGCCCCTAACCCTAGCTCCAGGGGCCCTACCCATGGGGCCCATAACCCTTGCTCCAGGGGCCCTACACGTGGGACCTATAACCCTTGCTCCAGGGGCCATACCGTAGGACCCCTAACCCTAGATACAGGAGCCCCATTCCTGGGGCTCATAACCCTAGCTTCAAGGGTCTTACCCATGAGGCCTCTAACCCTAGATGAGGGGCCCTACACGTGGGGCCCTTATCCCTTGCTCCAGGTGACCTAACCCTGGACCCAAACCATAGCTCCAGCGGCCTGCACATTGGGCCCCTTACCCTAGCTCCAGGTGTCCTACGTGTGGGGCCCCTAAGTATGTCTCCATGGACTCTACCAGTGGGACTCCAACTCTAGTTTTAGAGGCCCTAACCGTGGGGCCCCTAAGCCTAGCTCCAGGAACCATACCCGTGGGGATCCTATGCCTAGGTGCAGGGGCCCTACACCTGGGTTCTCAAACCCTAGTTCCAAGGGCCCTACCCGTGCGGCCTCTAACACTAGCTCCACGGGCCCTACCCGTGGGGCCCCAAACCCTAGCTACAGAGGCCCTACCCATGGGACCCCTAACCCTAGCTCCAGAAGCCCTTCCCCTGTGGTAACAAACCCTAGATCTATTGGTCATACTCGTGGGTCCCCTAACCCTAGCTCCAGGGGCACCATCCCTGAGACCCCGAACCCTTACTCCAGTAGCCTTACCTGTGGGGCCCCTGACCGCAGCTGTTGGTGCCCTACCCGTGGGGCCCGTAACCCTAGATCCAGAGGCCTTACCCACAGGACTCGTAACCCAGCTCCAGGGGCAAAACCCCTGGGGCCACTAACTCTAGCTCCAGGGGCCCCACCCCTGGGACCCCTAACCCTAGTTCCAGGCGCCATACCTGTGGGGCCCCTAACCCTAGCTCCAGTGGTTCTACCCTTGGGGAATCAAATCCTAGCTCCAGGGGCTCTACCCATGGGGCCCCTAACCCAAGATCCAGGGACTCCACTCCTGGGACCCATAACCCTTGATCCAGGGTCCCCATCCCTAGGGCCTCTAACCTTTGCTCCAGGGGCCCTACCCGTGGGACCCTTAACCCTAGCACCAGGGGTCCCACCCCTGGAAAACAAAACACTACCTCCAGGGGCCCCACCCCTGAGATCCCTAGCAATCGCTCCAGGGCTCTACCACTGGGATCCCTAACTCTAGCTCCACAGGCCCCATTCCTGGGGCCTCTAACCCTAGCTCCAGAGGCCCTACCCATGGGGCTCCTAACCCTAGCTACAGGGCCCCTACTCATGGGACCCCTAACGCTAGCTCCAGGGTCCCTCCCCTCAGGCCCCTAACCCTAGCTCCAGGGGCCCTACCCATGGGGACAATAACCCTTGCTAGAGGAACCCTACACGTGGGGCTTCTAACCCTAGCTACAGGGCCCCTACCACTGGGACCCAAGTCATAGCTCCAGGGTCCCTACCCGTGTGGCCCCTCACTCTTGATCCAAAGGCGCTACCTGTTGGACCCCTAACCCTAGCTCCAGTGGCCCTTCCTGTGGGACAACTAAAACAGCTTCAGGGACCCTACCCCTGGGGACCCTAACCCTAGATCCAGGGTCCTTACCTGTGGGTCCCCCAACCCTAGCTCCAGGAGCCCCACATCTGGGACCACTAACCCTAGCTCCAGGGGCCCCATGCCTGGGGCTCCAAACCCTAGCTCCAGGGGCCCTGATCGTGGTGCCCCTAACCCTTGCTCCAGGGGCCTTATCCGTGGGACCCTTACCTAGCACCAAGTGCCCCACCCCTGGAAACACTAACACTACCTGCAGGGACCCTACCCCTGGGAACCCTTACTCTAGCTACAGGGCCCTACCCCTGGGACTCCTAATCCTAGCTCCACGGGCCCCATCCCTGGGGCCTCTAACTCTAGCTACAGGGGCCCTACCCGTGGGGCCCCTAACCCTAGTTACAGGGCTCCTACCTGTGTGAACCCTAACCGTAGCTCCCGGGTCCCTAAACCTCGGGCCCCTAACCCTAGCTCCAGGGGCCATACCCTTGGGGACAATAACACTTGCTCGAGAGACCCTACACGTAGTTCCCCTAACCTTTACTCCAGGGGGCCTACCCCTGGGACCCAAACCCTAGCTACAAGGGCCCTACACATGGGTCCCCAAACCCTAGTTCCAAGGGGCCTAGGCGTGGGGCCCCTAACCCTAGTTCCATGGGCCCCTCTCCTGGGACCCCTAACATTAGCTTCAGGGGCCCCATCCTTGGGGCAACAAACTCTAGCTCCTTGGACCCTACCCTTTGGGCCCCTAACCCTGGCTCCAGGGGCCATACCTGTGGGACAACTAACCCTAACTGCAAGGTTCCTACCCCTGGGGGCCCAAGCCCTTGCTCCAGGGGCCATACCCGTGCGGCCCCTAACCCTAGTTCCAGGGACATCACCCCTTTGAAGCGAAACCCTAGCTCCAAGTGCCCTACACGTTGGACCCCTAACCCTAGTTCCAGGGGCCCTAACAGTGGGGCCCCTAACCTTAGGTCCAGGGGCCTTACCCATGGGGTATCTATCCCTAGGTTCAAGGGCCCTTCCACTGGGGCCCCAAACTCTAGTTCCAGGGGCCCCACCCCTGGGACCAATAACCCTAGCTCCAGGCACTCTACCCCTGGGGCTGTCCATGTGGAGCCCCTAACTCTAGCTCCACAGGCCTCATCCCTGGGGCTCCTAACCCTAGCTCCAAGGGCCTCATCCCTGAGGCCCCTAGAAATACCTCCAGGGGACTCACGCCTACGTCCCCTAAGCCTAGATCCAGGTTATCCATCCTTGGGGACCCTAACCTTAGCTCCAGGGGCCCTAACTGTTTGATCTCTAACCCTAGCTCCAGGGGCCTCATCCCTGGGGCCCTTACCCTAGCTCCAGGGGCATTACCCATGGGGCCCGAACCCTAACTCCAGAGGACTTACCCATGGGACCCCTAATGCTCGCTCTGGGTGCCCCACCCCTGTGACCCATAACCCTAACTCCAGGGGCTCCACCCGTGGGTCCCCTAAATCTAGTTCCAGGGGCCCTACCCGTGGGGACTCTAACCTTAGATCCACAGGCCCTACCTGTGGGACCCCTAACCCTAGTTTCATGAGCTTTTCCCCTGGGGCACCTAACTCTAGCTCCAGGGGCCATACCCATAGGGCCTCTAACCCTATCTCCAGTGGCCACACCCCTGAGACCCTTTACGCTAGCTCCAGGGGCCCCATCCCTGGGGCCCATAACCCTAGCTCCAAGGGCCCTACCCATGGGACCTCTAACCCTAGTTCCAGGGGACCTACCCTTAGAGCTCCTAACCCTAGGTCCAGGGGCCCTACCAGTGGTGCCCCTAACCCTAGCTCCAGGGTCCCTACCTGTTAGACCCCTAACCTTAGCTCCAGGGGGTATACGCCTGGGTCCCCTAACCCTAGCTCCAGGGTCCTTACCCGTTGGGCCCCTAACCCTAGCTCCAGGGGCCCCACCCCGGGACCCCTAACCCTAGCTCCAGGGGCCTCATCCCTGGGGCACCTAACCCTAGCTCCAGGGGCCCCATCCCTGGGGTTTCTCACCCTCGCTTCAGAGGCCCTACACATAGGAACGCTAACCCTAGCTCCAAGGGCCTTACCCATGGGGCCCCTAACCCTAGCTCCAGGGGACCTACCCGTGGGGCTCCTAACCCTAGGTCCAGGGGCCCTACCAGTGGTGCTCCTAACCCTAGCTCCAGGGGCCCAAACCCTGGGTCCCCTAACCAAAGCTCCAGGGTCCCTACCTGTTAGACTCCTAACCCTAGCTCCAGGGGGCATATGCCTGGGTAACCTATCTCTAGCTCCAGGGTCTGTACCCGTTGGGCCCCTAACCCTAGCTCCAGAGGCCCCACCCCTTGGACCCCTAATCCTGGCTCCAAGGGCCTCATCCCTGGGGCACCCAACCCTAGCTCCAGGGGTCCCATCCCTGGGGCTCCTAACACTCGCTTCAGGGGCCCTACACGTGGGAACGCTAACCCTAGCTCCAGGGGCCCTACCCATGGGACCCCTAACGGAAACTCCAGGGGCTCAACTCCTTGGGCCCATAACATTAGATCCAGGGGCCCTACCTCTTGGGCCACTAACCCTAGTTCCAGGGGCCCTATCCATGGGGACCTAACCCAAGATCCAGGGGCACCACCCCTGGGACCCCTAACCCTAGCTCCAGGGGCCCCATCCCTGGGACTCTTTACCCTAACTCCAAGGGCCCTACCCGTGGTGCCCCTAATCCTAGCTCCAGACACCCTGCCAGTGGGGCCTTAGCTTAGCTCCAGAGGTACCACCCTTGGAAACTCAAACACTAACTCCAGGGGCCCCACCCCTGGGAACACTAACCCTAGTAAAAAGGACTTCACCCCTGGGGCCCCTAACCCTAACTACACTGGCCCTGCCCTTGGGGCCCCTAACCCTAGCTCCAGAGGCCCTACCAATGGGACCCCTAACCCTAGCTCCAGGGGGCATATCCCTGGGGCCCCTAACCCAAGCTCCAGAGGCGCTACCCGTGGGACCCCTAACCCTAGCTCCAGGGTCCCCACTCCTGGGGCCCCTAATCTTGGTTCCTGGATCCCTACACGTGAGGCCCCTAATCCTAACTTCAGCGGTCCTACTTCTGGGACTCCTTAACCTAACTCCTGGTTCCCTACCTCTGGGTCCCCTAACCCTAACTTCTGGGGCCCTACCCCTGGGGCCCCTAATCATAGCTCCAGGGACCCAACCCATGGGGTCCCTCATCCTAACTCCAGAGGGCCTACCCGTGGGGCCCCTAACCCTAGCTCCAGGGGCCCCAAACCTAGGACCCCTAACCCTAGCTCCAGTAGCCCCATTCCTGAGGCCTCTAACTGTCGCTCCAGAGGTCCTACCCATGGGACCGAAACCCTAGCTGCAGGGGCCCTATCCTCGGAACCCCTAACCCTATATCCAGGGAACCTATGCATCGGGACCCTAACCATATCCCTAGGGGCTCTACTCGTGGGTAACCGAACCCCAGTTCCATGGGCCCTCACTGTGGGGCCCCTAACTCTAGCTCCAGGGGCCTTACCCATGGGGCTCCTATCTCCAGGTGCAGGGACCCTTCCCCTGGGGCCCCTAACTGTAGTTCAAGGGACCCTACCCAAGGGGCCCCTAACCCTAGCTCCAGAGGTCCTACCCCTCAGGACCCAATCCCTAGCTCCAGGGGACTTACCTGTGGGGTCTCTAACCCTAGCTCCTGAGGCCCTAAATGTGGGACCGCTAAACCTGTCTCCAGGGGACCTTCCACTGGGGCCCCTACCCTAGCTCCAGGGGCAGTGAACTTGGGGCCCCTTACCCTAGCTCCAGGGGCCTTACCCGTGAGGCACGTAACCCTAGCTCAAGGGGCTCTACCCGTGGGACCACTAACACTAGTTCCAGGGACCATACCCGTGGGTCCCTTATCCCTAGCTCCAAGAAAACTACCAATGGGGCCCCTAACCCTAGCTCCAGGGGTTCTACTCATGGGACCCAAAACTGTAGCTACAGGGGCCCTACCAATAGGGCCCCTAACCCTAGCTCCAGGGACCCTACCCGTGGGATCCTAACACTAGCTTCAGGGTCCCTTGCCGTGGAGGCCCTAACCCTAGTTTCAGAGGCCTTACGCGTGAGACCCCTAACCCATTCTTCAGGAGCCCTAGCCCTCGAACCTCAATCCCTAGCTAAAGGGGTCCTACACCTGGTTCCCCTAACCCTAGCTCCAGGGGCCCCATCCCTGGGGCACCTAACCCTAGCTCCAGGGGCTCTACCCGTAGGACCCTTAACTCTAGCTCCAGAGGCCCTTCCCGTGGGACCCCTAACCCTAGCTCCAGGGCCCTTCTCCTGGTGCCCGAACCCTAGCTCCAGGGGCCCAGCCCATAGGGCCTTTAACCCTATCTCCAGGATCCCCACCTCTGGGACCCCTTAGCCTAGCTCAAGGGGTCTCACCCCTGGGACCCCGTACCATAGCTCCAGGGGCCTTACCCTTGGGGCCCCAAACTCTGGCACCAGGGGCCCTACTCGTGGGGCCCCTAACTCTCGTTCCAGTGGCTCAACCTGTGAGACCCCTAACCCTAGCTTCAGGATCCCTACCAGTGGGGCATGTAACACTAGCTCCAGGGACCCCACACCTAGGGCCCCTAACCCTAGCTCCAGGGGTCCTACCACTGGGGTCCCTAACCCTAGCTCCAGGGGCCTGAATCATGGGGCCACTAACCATAGTTCCAGGGGCTCCATCCCTGGGGCCCCTAACCTTAGCTCCAGGGGCCCTACCCATGGGGACCCTGACCCTAGCTAAAGGGGCCCAACTCGTCCAGACACTATACCTAACTCCAGGGGCCCTACCCGTGAGGCCCCTAACCCAAGCTCCAGAGGCCCTATCAGTTGGGACCCCTAACCTTAGCTCCAGAAGACCTACCCGTGGGCCCCCTAACCATAGCTAAAGGGGCCCTAAGCATTGGGGACCTATACCAAACTCCAAGGGCCCTGCCTGTGGGGCCCCTAACCCTAGCTCCAGAGGGCCTAACCGTGGGACCCCTAACCCTAACTCCAGGGATCTTACCGGTAGGGCTACTAACCCTAGCTCCAGGGGACTTACCCATTGGACCCCTAAACCTAGCTCCAGGGGACTTACCCGTGAGGCCGTTAACCCTAACTCCAGGGGTCCTACCCGTGAGACCCCTACCCCTAGCTTCAGAGGTGCTACCCGTGGGACCCCTAACTTTAGCTCTATGGTCCCTACCCCTGGGGCCCCTAACTCTAGCTCCAGGGGCCCCAACCCTGAGACCCCTAACCCTAGCTACAAGCGTCCTACCCCTGAAGCCCCTAACCCTAGCTCCAGGGCCCCCATCCCTGGGACCCCTAACCCTAGCTCCAGCAGCCCCATCCCTGGGGCCTCTAAATCAAGCTCCAGGGGCCTTACCCATGGGGCCCTTAACTCTAGCTCCAGGGGTCCCATCACTGAGGCCTCTAATCCTTGCTCCAGCGTCCCTGCCCCTGTGACCCAAACCCTAGCTACAGGGGTCCTACACGTGGGGCCCCTAACCTTTGCTCCAGGAACCCTACCCCTGGGACCCAACCTCTAGCTGCAGCGGCTCTACCCGTGTGGCCCCTAACACTATCTCCAGGGGCCCTACACATGGGTCCCCTATCCTTAGCTCCAGGGACGATAATCATGGGGCCATTAACCATATATGAAGGGACTCTACCCCTGGCAGCCCTAACTCTAGTTCTAGGGGCCCTACCCGTTGGGCCTCTAAACCTCGCTCCAGGGGCCCACTCCTAGGACCGCTAACACTAGCTCAAGGGACCCATCCCTGGGGCCCCAGATCCTATCTCCAGGGGCCCTACCCGTGGGTCCCCTAACCCTAGATCCAGGGGCCCTGCCCGTTCCGCCTCTAACCCTGTCTCCAGGGACTTTACCCGTGGGGCCCCTAACCCTAGCTCCAGGGTCTCTACCCATTGGACCACTAACTCTCGTTCCACGGGCCCTACCCATGGGGCCCCTATCCCTTGCTCCAGGGGAGCTACCAATGAGGCCCCTAACACTAGCTCCAGGGGCTCTACCTGTAGGACCCCTAATTGTAGCTACAGGGGTTCTACCCCATGGGCCCATAACTCTAGCTCCAGGGAACCCTTCCCTCGGGTCCTTACCCCTAACTGAAGGGGCCCTACCAGTGGGGCTCCTAACCCTAGCTCCAGGGGACCTACCAATGGTACCCTAACCCTAGCTGCAGGGGGCCTACCTGTGAGGCCTCTAAACCTAGTTCCAGACGTCCTACTCAAGAGACCCCTAACCATAGTTCAAGGGCTCCTACCCCTCGGGTCCCAAACCCTAGTTCTCATGGCGCTACCCATGTCGCCCCTAACCCTAGCTCCAGAGACCCTACCGTGGGACCCCTAACCCCACCTCCACGGGCCTAGCCCTAGTGCCCCTAACCCAAACTCCAGTGGCCCAACCCATAAGGCCTCTAGCCCTATCTCCAGGGGCCCCATCCCTGAGGCCCCTAACCCTAGCTACAGGGGCCCTACATGTGGGGCCCCTAACCTTTACTCCAGGAACCCTACCCTTGGGACCCAAACCCTAGCTGCAGCGGCTCTACCCGTGGGGCCCCTAACACTATCTCCAGGGGCCCTACACATGGGGCCCCTAACTCATCCTCCAGGGGCCCTACCCATCGGGCCCCTAACCCTAGTTCCAGCAGCACTTCAACTGGGGCCCCTAACCCTAGCTCCAGGGGCCATGCACGTGGGTCCCCTAACTCTAACTGCAGAGGCCCCACTCCTGGGACTCTGAACCCTAGCACCAGGGTCCCCATCCGTGGGGCCCCTAACCTTAGCTCCAGAGGCCTTACCCGTGCGTTACCTAAACCTAGCTCCAGGGGCTCTACCCGTGAGACCCATAACCCTTGCTCCAGTTCTCCTGTGCCTAGGGCCCCAATCCCTAGATCCAGGGACATTACCCATTGGGTCCCTAACCCTAGCTCCAAGGGCCCCATCCCAGGGGCCCCTAACCCTAGCTCCAGGAGCCCGAACCGTGGGGCCTTTAACCGTAGCTCCAGGGGCTCCACTGTGGGACCCCTAACCCTAGCTCCAGGGTCTCCACTCCTCGGACCCCTAACCCCTAGCTCCAGGGGCCTCATCCCTGGGGCGTCTAACCCTAGCTCCAGGGGGCCTACCCATGGGGCCCTTAACCCTAGCTACAGGGCCCCTACCAGTGGATCCCCTCACCCTAGCTTCAGATTCCTTACCCTTGAATCCTCTAACCCTAGCTCCAGGGGTCATACCCATGGGGAGCCTAACCCTATCTCTTGGGGACCCACCCCTGGGACCCCTTACCCTAGCTCCAGGGGCCCCATTCCTGTGTCCCCTAACCCTGGCTCCATGGTCCCAACTTGTGGGGCCCCTATCCCTAGCTTCTGGAGCCCTACTCGTGAGGCCACTAACAATAGCTCCAGGGGCCCTACCCGTGAGTCCCCTAACCCGGGCTCCTGGTGCCCTATTCGTGTGGCCCCTAACCCAAGCTCAAGAGGCCCTACCTGTGGGACCCCTATCTCTAGCTCCAGGAGCCCCATACTTAGGTCCCCTAACCCTGGCTCCAGGGGCGCTACCCATGAGGCCTCTAACCCTATCGCTAGGTTCCCTACTCGTGGCACCCCTAACCATATCTCAAGGGGCTCTACCCGTGGGACCCCTAACCCTAGCTACAGGGGCTCTACCCCTAGGACTCATTACCCTAGATCCAGGAGCCCCACCCCTGGGGCCCCTAACTCTAGTTAAAGGGTATCTACCAGTGGGGACCTTAACCCTAGCTCCAGGGGCCCCACTCCTGGTATCGCTAACCCTAGCACAAGGGCCCAATCCCTGGGGCCCCAAACCCTATATCCAGGGGCCCTACCCATGTTCCACTAAGCCTAGCTCCAGGGACTTACCCGTGCAGACCCTAACCCTAGCCCCAGGGGCCGTAACTGTGGGGCCCCTTACTCTGGCTCCATTGGCCCTACATGTTGGGCTCCTAACCCTAGCTCCAGGGGCCGCACCCCTAGGACCACTATCCCTACCTCCAGGAGCCCCATCCCTGGGGCCCCTAACCCTAGCTCCAGGGACCCTACCCATGGGAGCACTAACCCTTGCTTCAGAGGCCCTACACGTTGGGCCCCTAACCCTAGCTCCAGAGGCCCTACCCGTGGGGCCCCTAACACTAGCTCCAGGGGCCTTACCCAAGAGGCCCCTAACCTTAGCTCTATGGGCCCTACCTGTGGGCCACTAACCCTAGCTAAAGGAGCCCTATTCCTGGGGAAACTATACATAGCTCCAGGTGCCCTCTCTGTAGGGCTCCTAACCCTAGCTCCAGAAGCCCTACCAGTTGGGACCTCTAACCTTAGCTCCAGGGGCCCCACAACTGGGACCCCTAACCCTAGCTCCAGGGGCCATACCCATGGGTACCCTAACCCTAGCTCTAGAGGCCCGACCCTTGGCACTCCAAAACCTAGCTCCAGGGGCCCTGAGCATGGGGCCCCTAACCCTAGCTCCAGTGCCTCTACCCCTCGGGACCGAAACTCTAGCTCCAGGAGCCCTACCCGTGGGGCTGATTATTGTAGATCCAGCAGCCCTCCCTGTAAGGCCTCTAACCCCAGCTATAAGGGCCCCTACCTTGGGAACTCTAACACTAGCTTCAGAGGCCCTACCCCTGGGGCCCCTAACCCTAGCTACAGGGCCCCTTCCCTTGGGACCTTTAACCAAAGCTCCTAAGCCGTGGGGTTGCTAACCCACGTTCCAGGGCCCCACCCCTGGGACTCCTAACCCTAACTCCAAGGGCCCTACCCATGGGGCCCCAAACCCTAGTTACAGGACCCCTGCCCTTGGGGCCCTTACCTTAGCTCCAGGTGCCCTACCCCTGGTGCCCTTAACCCTAGCACCAGGAGCCCCACTCATGGAACCCCTAACACTAGCTCAAGGGGCCCCACCCCTGGGAACCCTAACCCAGCTCCAGGGGCCCCAATCCTGGGGCCCTTAACCCTAGATCCAGGGGTTCTGCTCATGGGGCCCTAACCCTAGCTCCAGAGGGCCTACCAGTGGGCCACCTAACCTAAGCTCCAGAGGCCCTAACCGTCGGGCCCCTAAACCTAACTCCAGGAGCCCTACCGGTGGGGCCCTAACCCTAGATCCAGAGGCCCTACCCGTGGGACACCTAACACTAACTCTAGGAGCCCTACATGCGGGATCTCTAAACCAAACTCCATGGGCCCCATTCCTGGGGCTCCTAACCCTAGCTCCAGGGGCCCAACCCATGGGGCCCCTAACCCTACCTCCATGGGCCCAGCCTGTGGGGCCCAAACCTTAGCTCCAGGGTCCCTACCCATGGGGCCTTTAACCCTAGCTAAAGGGGCCCCACCCCTGGAAACACTAACACTAGCTCCAGGGGACCCACAACTGGGAACCCTAACCCTAGTTCCAGGGGCCCCACCCTGGGGGCCCCTAATCCTAGCTCCAAGGACTCTACCCGTGGGGCCCCTAACTATAGCACCGGGGCCCTGCCATTTGGGAACCTAACCCTAGCTCCATGGGCCCTACCCCTGGGGCCCCTAACTCGAGCTGAAAGGGCCATACCCATGAGACCCCTAACCCTAGCTCCAGGGGCCTCATCCCTGGCATCCCTAACCCTAGCTCTAGGCGCCCTACGTGTGGGACCCCTAACCCCAGCTCCAGGGGCCTTACCAGTGGGTCCCCTAACCCTAGCTCCATGGGCTCTACCTGTGGGACCACTAACCCTAGTTCCAGGGGCCCTACCCATGGGGCCCCTAACCCTAGCTCCAGAGGCCCTACCTGTGGGATTCCAAACCCTAGCTCCAGGGACCCCATCCCTGAGGCCCCTAACCCTAGCTCCAGGGGCCCTACCCATGGGACGCCTAACCTTAGCTGCAGGGGCACTACACGTGGGGGTCCTAACACTAGCTCCAGAGGCCCTACTCCTGAGAACTGGAGCCCTAGCTCTAGGGGCCCTACCACTGGGACCCCTATGCCTAGCTGCAGAGGCCCTACCTGTCAGGGCCCTAACCCTAGCCTCAGGGGCCCCATCCCTGGGACCCATAACCCTAGCACCAGAAGCCCCCTCTCTGGGGCCCCTAACACTAGCTCAAGGGCCCTACCCATGGGTACCCTAACCCTAGCTCCATGGGCCCTACCCTTGAGGCCCCTTTCCCTAGCGCCAGGGGCCCTACATGTGGGGCCCCTAACCCTAGCTCCACGGGCCATAACCGTGGGGCCATAACCCTTGCTCCAGGGGCCCCACCCCTGGAATGCCTAATCCTAGCACTAGGTCCCCCATCCCTGCGAGCCATAAACCAGCTTCAGAGGCCCTACCCAAGGAGTGCCTAACCCTAGCTCCAGGGGCCCTCCCTGTGCGACCCCTAACCCTAGCTCCAGGAGCCCCATTCCTTGGGCCTCTAACCCTTGCTGCAGGGGCACTACCCATGGAGCCCTTTTCCCTAGCTCCAGGGGCCCTAAGCCTGGGAACAAAACGCTATCTACAGGGGCCCCTAACCCTAGCTCCAGGGGCTCTACCAGTGAGACCCCAACCCTAATTAAAAGGGCCCTAACCGTGAGGCCCCTAACCCTAGCTCCAGAGGCCTAGCACATGGGGCCCCTAACCCTAACTCCACGGGCCCCATCCCTTGGGCCCCTAACCCTAGCACCAGGGTCCCTGCCCATGGCTCCCCTAACCCTAGCTCCAGGGGCCCTGCCCATGGTTCCCCTATTCCTATCTCCAGGGGACCCACCCTTGGAAACCCTTACACTAGCTACAGGGAACCCACCCTTTGAGACCCTTACACTAGCTCCAGGGGCTCCACCCCTGGGAACCCTAACCCTAACTCCATGGGCCACACCCCTGGGGCACCTAACCCTACCACTAAGGGCCCAACCTGTGGGGCACCTAATCCTAGCTACAGGGGTCCTACACATGGGGCCCCTAACCCTAGCACCAGGGGCCCTACCCGTGTGGCCCCTAACCCTAGCTCCAGAGGCCCTTCCCATGGGACCCCTAACCGAAGCTCCAGGGACCCTATCCATGGGGCCACTAAGCCTAGCTCCAGGGGCCCTACCCATGGGAGTCCTAGCCCTAGCTCCATTGACCCTGCCCTTTGGACCCCTAACCCTAGCTCCAGAGGACCTACCCGTGGGGCCCCAAACAGTAGCTCCAGGGGCCCAACCTGTAGGGCCCCTAACCCTACCTCCAGAGGTCCTACCCCTTGGACCCCTAACCGTAGGTCCAGGGGCCCCTGAAACACCTGGGAAAATGTGTTTGACCCTTCAGGCATTGAGAGCTCTTCCAAGAATGCAAATACTTTTCGAAGACTGCGGGGACTGTGGGATCGCTGGAGTCCTCAGTTGCCCCTCCCTCCCTCCATGAGCGTCCATTTGATTCTTTGGCTTTCCATTACGCTTGTCACGCAGCACTGTGCTGAGTCCCAGCTGTGGACTCTGTCTATCATAGCCTGGAGATTTTTTCAAATGCTTTGGCATTTCGTCTTCTATAACGGAGCTCTGATAGAAAAGATTTGTCTCTCCATACAGCGATCAGATCCAGTATCTCCCAGACGGTCCATGCTGGAGCTCGTTTTGGGTTTTGGACTGCATCACCATCCCGTGCCGATCAGAGCTCCACGCTGGGCAAACAGGAAATGAAATTCAAAAGTTTGTGCGGCTTTTCCTGTCTACCTGGCCAGTGCATCTGAGTTCAGATTGGTTTCCAGAGCGGTCACAAGGGTGCACTGTGGGATATCGCCCGGAGGCCAATACTGTCAAATTGTGGCCACACTAACCCTAATCCGACATGGCAATACTGATTTCCGCGCCACTCCCCTCTTCGGGGAGGAGTACAGATATAGGTATTAAGAGACTTTTATATCGATATAAAGGGCTTCATTGTGTGGATGGGTGCAGGGTTAACTCGGTTTAAAGCTGCTAAATTCAGTTTAAACACGTAGTGTAGACCAGGCCTAAGAAAGAGGCTGTTTGACCTACAAACAATGACAAAGTAAAACCTGAAAGAGCAGCCTTTCAACTCAGAGGTCTAATAAAAAGATGTTACTAATAACTGATGAAAGAGTTACAAACGACTCAAAACCATACTCAGTACAAACCAAACGGGAACACAGACAACACCACTTTTCTTCACTGCTCTTCAACCATAATATTCTCCCCATAGGGAGGTCCACCGCTCCTGGGGGTTCAGTGCCACAGTAACAGGGTGATGCGTGCAATGGATGGAGGAAGCTGCTATTCCATCTCCCTAGTCCAAAAATCAGTTTAACAGCTAGTCCTGAGATAGAGGAAGTATCAGTTATTAAAGTCATAAGAACTAATTTAACATTTTGATTCCAGCCAATGTTAAAATGATCTAATATACAGGTTAATAAAAACATTTCTAGTCATCTGCTTAGAACGCTTAAATGATGCAAAAATAGCAAGTTTGCTTTAAAAAGTCATAAAAGGGACATCATCCAGAATCTGACACTTGGTGAAATGTAAGTCTAGAACACACAACCAATTTGGCGATTGTATCGTGCTTCTTAACAGTCTGCCCTGAGGTTGCTACTTTCAGTCACAAGCTACTTCACGTGGCTCGGGCCCTCTCATGGATCAGTAACTGGTTAGCAGCTTGGAAAGAAAGAGTAGGATTAAATAGTCAGTTTTTGCAGTGGAAAGGGGTAAATAAAAGGCTTCCAAAGTATGAGACGAGACAACAGACATTAGGGCTGCTCAGTTAAGACAAGACCGTAGAGCACCAGTTCTCAACCAGGTGTCTGCCAAAAGAAACCAGGCTTGACCCACCTCCTCAAGCCACCAAGCCTGCATGCCTGCTTTGAAGGGGGGGAGAAAGGGCACAACAAAAAATTGCAGCATCAATGCAGAAGAGACAACACTTCCCCTGCCTCACAGCTGCTGACTCCCTGAACAGGAATAGCAAAAGTCCAGCCACAATTCTACTTTCTTTCCACTACAAGAGATAATGGTCTCACAAAATTAGGGTGGGGGTGGGAGCTGCTCTCCTGAGACTGTCCTGCTGCTGCCCAGGTGCATAGCAGACAAAGCTGGGCTGGCAAGCCAAGGGTTTTGATTGCTTGAAGGCCCAGAGGGAAAAGAGACAAGTGCTTGTGTATCAGAGAATAGCTTTGATCCATTGACCTCTGGGTTATGGGCCCAGCATGCTTCTGCTGCACCACTCTTCACCCCCCTACCACCCAGTCACCACTATCCGGATTAGTGCCTTACTAGCTCTCATGCTGGCAGGCAGATGCGCCTGCTGCTAGGCAGCTGCCCTGGTCACAGGATTTTACAGCTTCTACAGGGTAAAAGGGATCTATTTGGGATTCAGACCCCATTGGGAGCTGGGTAGCTGAATGCCGGAGACGGGAGAACTTCTTAAACTGTTTTCAGGTAAGCCTTCAGCTTGCGGGGGATGCTGTTCAGCCGTGTCTGCAGCAGGCAAGTGCCTCTGGCTCAATTGCCCCCCCCCCCCCCCCCCCGCTGTCTTAGAAGACTAAAACCCAGAGCAAAGGCACACGCCTTGCAAAGGAACAGGAGCCGGGATCTGGAACAAATGTCAACATTTTATTAAGATGACGTTTAAAGGCCTGAGCACTTGACCCTCAGCTGAAAAGTACTTACCATTAAGGGGTATGGGTTCCAAATGCCAAAAGCTTGTGGGAGGTAGGAATGGATGTTTGTTGGGTTCTTGCTTCTTTGTGTTTGTTCCTGCTGATTTCCTTACTGCTGTCTCTGGTGTGTAAAGACTGAAACATTTTTGAATTTCTTAGAATTGTTGTTAGTGCTTCAGTGCTGAAGTCACTCATCTTAAGCTTATGCTATTAGATCTCTTTTATGGTATATTTTGGTCCTGAGAAGTAAAAGGCTGCTCTGCGTGTGGTGTTATGGAGTGAGATAGCAAATGTTGGTTGCAGAGATGGGGCATGTGCCACAAAAGTCCTGCCCCCGCCCCCCAGCTGCAGTCCCTGAGTCCAACCTGCAAAATTTCCTTGCAGTCAGAGTGGAAAAAAGCATTTAACCCAGCTGTGAAGCTGCTTACAACCTCCAATGTGTAAGGGAGATCAGAACCCACCAGTCTAAGCACATGTAAAAATGATACTTAAGCATTAGTGATTTTAGATCTGTAGCATAGAACTGAATTTGCAATGGAATTATAAAGAGCTCTATTTTTAAACCAGAGAGAAGAAAACCATAAAATCTGCAGTCAGAGACTTCAAAAAAGAACCATAGTACCAAATTTAAACACTCATTTTCAATCTCTCTTAATTCACTATGCTTTGGAACCTACATCCCTTGCCTAATGAGATATATGTAGGTTCAGGTGACTCCCAAAAGCATGAACTGCTAGGGACCGTTCTACTGTCCTTGATTCATATCACCAGGATAACTACACTTTATTACTCCTGCCCTAATAAGAAAGAGATTGGGGATCTCACAGCAGCCGAAATGACCATTTGGACAAGCACCCCCATCATGCAATGCGGGGTGGGTGTGACCATGCACATCAGCAACAAAAGGCCTTTACAACACATCACCACAGATGTCAGGGTAGAGTTCATTCTGACCCTGCTTACATCCTCCCCGCAGCCAAGAATTGGTGGTCCTGGTAAATCACACTCCCTATTACACCAACTCATTGGTGTTGAATGCTGAAGTTATGGCTAGCAAAAGAAGCCACCCATCTCTGCCCTGTAGCATCCAGCTTAGCCCTTGTTAACACATAAGTCAGTGGATTGTTCTCTGTCCATACCTGAAACTGAGCACCAGACAAGTAGTCTCCAAATTTCTCAGTGATGGCCCATTTCAAGGCCAAGAACTGCAGCTGCTGGATGGGATAGCGAGTTTCACTATCAGACAGTCCTCAGCTGGCAAAGGCTACAGATTTACATTTGCCTTCCACTTTCTGGTACGGGACTGCTCCCAGATCCTCCAAACTGGCATCAGCATGCAGGAGAAACGGTTTGTTTGGGTCAGCAAGGACTAGAACTGGCACATGAATCAGGCAAATAATGATTTCCCGTAAAGCCCTGTCACATCTCTCATCCCGCCATGTCCCAAATGGAGAGGAGAGGAACCCCTCCCCTGTCCCAGGCCAAGAACACCAGATCTGTGGAGGCAAGATGTCCATAGCTCAACCCAGTTAGAGCTGCTGAGGAGAGAAGTTCTTCCCTCAGCCCAGGCCCACTGGAGTTGCTGTTGCAGTGGGGGAGAGATATCTCTCACCTGGTTCTTAGATGCCCTGATGAGAGGAAGTTGGGGGGAGATTTTCTTCCCCCTTACAGCTCAAACTTCTCTCTCCCCCACCACTTTCTGCTCTAGCTTGATCTCCCTCTTTCACCTCAATTTTCTTTTTCCTGGTCTTGTTCCAGAACCCTGACAGCCCAATTCTCTGCCCTAATCCTGAGCCCTCTACTGCACCCTGAACTTCTCATTGTAACCCCACCCTAGAGCCTGCACCCCCAGGGCCAGTGCCCTCATCCCCCTGCACTCCAACTCTCTGTCCCATGTAGCCTGATTTAGGGTGTACTAATAATATTAATTTGGATAATATGATGAAAATTTAATGTATTAGCTTGCATTTTATTTAATTTAATTGAGTTACAAAGTTACAGTTGCATTACTGCTATTCCAAAGATACATAGGGCATTATATGCAACAAAGTTTTGGTTAATGTACTCACACCCTTCCTTGATAACCTGGTGGTAAGAGACACAGGACCAGCCTTGCAGTTCAGGTTTCTCAATTCTTGAGTGAAAGATGCAGTGCTTAGAAAAAGCTAATGTTACTTAGGGTTTACTTGACTATGTTAAACTTAAAATCAAAACCTAATAAACAAAGAATAAAAACTTAGCTTATCCTAGTTCCTTTGAAACTTAAAGTTTAAGAACAAGTACAGCCTACTGATAGTAGATAGAGAGAGAGTGCAGGAAGTAAGTCAGAATGATAGAGTGAAGTGCTCTAGCGAGGTGGCTTACCTCTTTTATAGGGCACAAGGGCTGGAAATCCTTCCTCCTATGCCCAAATTTCATTCCTCACCCACAAAACGTTAGGGTACGCTTATTTCACAGGCTAGTATGTTTGTGCATGTTGATGACATGTACATAGTTCCCTTGTGAAGTACCTGTTAGATCTGTGGGTATAATACTGAAAAAACCTCTATGCCATTCTCCATTGTCAATTGGTCTAGGTAAAGGTCTTAGACAGGTGTGGGTACTTATCTATTTAAGTAACAAGATAAAGGTTAATTTTCCTTTCTGAGTAAAAGGTCACAGTATAGATATGCTCACTTTGCCTTAGCTTAACATACAGGCTATGGCCTGTAGGTCCTTGTAAGTCATGTGCCCCAGCCCCCTAATCGTTTGTATTGCCAGCCTCTGGACTTTCTCCAATTTGTCCACATCCCTTCGCATGTGGGTCCCAACCCCAAAAGTACCCACATTTCACCCCAATGGCCTCAAAATGGCAGCTTTTAATATGTAAATAGGGTGCTGCCATGGTCAAGTCACTCCTGAGCTCTCCAGTCGAGCCTGCTGGCGGAGAACAAGGTCAAAATCAGCCAGAACGTCACTCAGTCAATTCCCTGTGCTCCCAGCTGGTGGTTTCAGAAAGCTCCAAGATGGCTCACTTCCCTTTCTCCCATCAGCTTCAGGCCCCAGGGTTACACATGCACAAACCAGTTGCGATTCTCCCCTGGGCTCAGGGTGTGGGGCTGCTCTGAGGGGATGGACTTGCACATTTGGGATATTAATGCAAAGATACAATTTCAATTTCTCTTAGAGAAATTTGAGGGCAATTTATATTTGGTAAAAATCTTATTTAGTGAAAGGAAAGCTGCAGTGACAGCCTGGGTACTGGGGTGCAAAATACTTTCCTCCTGAGAGAAACAAGAAGTTAGAATTAGACATTTACATCGTTTGTTCCAATGTTGGCACAAGTTTAATTTTGATTCTCTGTAGGTTTGTTTCAGGCTGTGACCGTTTTGGTTTATTGAGTTGTTTTGGTTTTTTTAGTTGGAATGGAGCTTTTAATTGACATTTGCTGGATTCGAATGGCTGACCTGCAACACCAGTTTTTACATAGTTCTGCATATTTTATACAGATTTGGCCGGTATTCAAGGATTCAATTCCTTTATAGGAGGTTTAAGTGTTCAGGCTTATTTATTTTATGTTATTTTATCATCCTGCTGTAGCACACCTTTTAGATAAAATGTTGCAATTATTAATTTATGGCTTTTGTTAGTTTTTATTTTTAAAAACAAAGTTTTTCTTAATGTTTGGGTTTTAAATTAAGCATTGTTTTTGGTTTCAAATTTTCATTTAGGTTTTGGTTGTTGATGGGATCTTTAAGAACTTTGGATTTAATACTAAAATTTGGACAGATTTAGCTTATTTAAAGTAAACCCTGTTCACTATTTTATTTTAATAAAGGTTGTATTGCTGTAAACCCTGGCCGGGGGAAGAGGAGATGAGCCTGGCTTTTCACTGAGAAGAAGCAGAGGCATGGGAGGGGCGAGGTGACGGGGGGCACAGCCCCGCAATTTTTCTGTCTAGCCCACCTCAGTCCCCCACCAAACGAGAAAAGTCTGATGCCACCCCTGCTGGTCACTGGGTGTCACTGCTGCTCCATGGGAAACATGCTCTATGCATTACCCAGATTGGTGGGAAACACACTCTGTGCATTACCGTGACTGGTCTGTGGGTGTCACTGCTCTTAGAAGGGAGACACACGCTGTGCATTACACCACCTGACCACCGGGTGTCACTGCTGTATCAATGAAAACACTTTCTGTGCATTACCCTGAATCACCACGAGGTGTCACTGCTGCTCCAAGGGAAACATGCTTTGTGTGTTACCCTGATTGGCCACTAGTTGTCGCTGCTGCGCCAAGGAAAACACCTTCTGTGCATTAATCTGACTGCCCACTGGGTGTCACTGCTGCGCCAAGGGAGACATAAAGAACGGCCAGACTGGTTCAGACGCAAAGTCCATCTAGCCCAGTATCCTCCTGTCTTCTGACAGTGGCCAGCGCCAGGTGCCCCAGAGGGAATGAACAGAGCAGGGACTCATCAAGTGATCCATCCCCTGTTGCCCATTCCCAGCTTCTGGCAAACAGAGGCTACAGGCACCATCCCTGCCCACCCTGGCTAATAGCCCTTGATGCACCTATCCACTATAAACTTATCTAGTTCTTTTCTGAACCCTGTTATAGTCTTGGCCTTCACAACATCCTCTGGCAAGGAGTTCCACAGATTAACTATGCAACTGCCCTGAGTTTACCCCCTCTCCCCTCGCCAGGTTGTATATGGAAAAGAGGATGAGGATGAGGAGAGCCATGATGTGTCTGTCACTGGTTGGTGCCTCAATTTCCTCTAGGCAGCAGTGCTGCAGGCTCCTTTGGTCAGTACCCATGCAACTGTGTCTGGGGAAGGGAGTGTAGAGGCTCATGCTCCCCAGCCCCATGTCCCTCCCCCAGCAGCTGGGGAATCCAGGCCAAATTTAACCCTGGTAGCTGGGCCGGGATTAGCCTGGGCTGGGGTAGGGCTGGGAAGGAACTGCAGGGGGGAGACAGATGCACCTGCTTTGAGGGAAGATCCTTCCATTCCCTGCCAACCTCCCTCACTCCTTGCAGCATGGCACCCCCTAGAACTACTTTGTCTGTCATGAAGGCTGTCTGCTGCCTGCTTCTCCCTTAGCATCGTCTCTCCCTACCCTGGGGCACTGGCGTCGCCCATCCTGTGCAAACAGGCAGGTCCCTGGTGTGCCCTGTGCTGCTGCCCTGCAATTTAGGAGGGCAGCTATTGGATAGAGCCATATCGAAATATGAGGGTGGGCAAGGCTGGGGATCAAGACTCTTGGGTTCTCCCCCCAACTCTGGGAGGAGAGTGGAGGTTAGGGGGTAGAGTGGGGGGGGCAGGGCTGGGATCCAGGGGTCCTGCTTTTTCTCCACCTCCTGCAGCTGCCTTTCAGTCCGTTTCCTGTTGCAAATTCATTTGCTAACTTCTGCAACCCACCCCAGAGGTGGCTGCATCTCAGTGTTGGTTGAGGCATCCTTGGCTACATCACGCCCTAACTGCGTCTGTCTCCCCACTGCAGGTGACCCTGCAGCACTCGGCAAACATCTGCAAGATCGTGGGGGGCACTTTGAGCATTGGGCAGGCAGGGGCCAGGTGCCCAGCACCCCTCCGCCAAGAATGGGACCCAACACCCCCTACTTTTTACAGGGATTAAAAAGAAGCAAAAGGGGAGCAAATCAGAGGAAGAGGTAGTCAGGGTCTGAGCAGGGGAGGGGAAATGGGTTGGTCGGGGGGAGTCAAGGAGCTGGAGGCAGAGTTAGGAGAGGGGCTAAAGGGCAAAATCAGGGAGGGGGGAAGGAGCCGGAGTGAAGCCCAGGGATGAGGCGCTTCCAGAGGGTTAAACCCGGCACAGGCAGGGGCAGAGGGGTAACAGTTACCTGGGGGGCTGAGACTCCAGTGTTTGCAAACGGGTGGGGGAGCAGAGAGGCTTTTCTATTTCCCCTCCCACAGGCAGCACCTCTCAGCATGGGCTTCCCAGGGCTGGGCTCTTAAAGGCACAGGCATCCCACTGCCTAGACCCTGCAGCTCCTCTCTGATGTAACCTACTGAGGTGCTGCACTAGGAGACTCAATTCAGTGAAACTGGGCATTCCCTATACGCCCCCCACCCAGGGAGCTGTGAACCCCCTCACCCGAGTTTCCCCAACACCCCACAGTGGTGCAGGTAGTTACATGCAGCGCTGCCAATGTTGTCAATCTGAATGGAAATTGAAACATTAACACACACTTCAGAAGCAGATACAATGTATGAAAAATACTTGAACCTGAGAAAGTTAAATAGGTTTGGAAAGTCTGGACAAAGCCGGGTTTCCTCACCCAGCTGTTGTGTTTGCTGACAATGTCGGTGCATTGGCTTCGGCAATGTTGGCCAACCTTAGAGTTTCAAATGATGATTTGTAAGCGAGGTGTGAAGGAGCTCTCCTCTGACAGCTAGTGATGACCAGGGTTGGGGGAGGCTTTGGGACCAGACTGTATTTACATGAACTCACCTACTCTGCGGAGGTATCCAGCAGACAGAGCTGGGCTGCCTCTGCTCTATGTGCCCAGAGGAGGGAAGGTGTGAGGGGCTCCAGCCTGGGGCTTTTCTTCCCTCCTGCCAAGCCCTGACTATTAATCCCTGCCCTGGCACTACTTTCTTCAAGCGCTGTATGGGCCAGAGGAAAAGTGTGGCAGGAAGCACAAGGGCCAAACTTGTGGGCACCAGGTGAAGCAGCAAGAATCCCAACCACCAGGTCAAACTGCAGGAATCAGCAACTAGGGTGGCAAGTTTTAGAGCCCCAACCCATTGTGGCCATCACGACCAAAGACCTGGCTCCCGTGGGTGAATCACCCAGCAGGAGGGAAAAGACTCACTCTTGTACAACTGGAGACAGGGAAGTTGAGCACTGTGAGCTCCAGGGCTTTACCACAAGCCAACACAAGATCCCACTGAGAGTTGAACTCACATTGCAGGATTCAGTGTCCCAAGTGTTGCCCATTACACCTTGGGACCAGCTTGTGCTGCCTTCTCTGGCCATCAGTGACTCTCATGGAGCTGGCTTGTGTAAGGGACTGTTGGCCCTTTCCTAAAACTTAGTGGGGTTTTTGGTTGTCTAGTTCCCAGTCCCAATAGAGGTGGGAAGTGTCAGTAGGAAATCAGACCCCTGAGACTGACAGTCCCCAGGGGCAATGGGGAAAGGCCAAAGCTCCAAGTTAGCTGGACTGACAGGCCAGGCAGTGTAATGACGAAGTCACCAGGCCAGGAGGTCCCATCGCGTGCCGGCTTTAGGCCAATTCCCCCGATTCCCCCAAATTGGGCCCCGCACCTAAGAGGGCCCCATGCCTGCGTCTATAAGAGCCCCACGCCTTAAAGAAGAGAGCCTAACTTTTTAGTTTTTACTCACTCGGCAGCAGTTTGGGTCTTCAGTGGCACTTCAGCAGTGGGTCCTTCACTCTCTCTGGGTCTTCGGTGGCCTTTTGGTGGTGGGTCCTTCAGTGCCATGGAAGACTTGGACCGAGTGAAGGTCCCACTGCCGAAGTGCCGCTGAAGACGTGGACCACTGCCAGGTATTCAAATTGGGTCCTGCAGTTCCTAAAGCTGGCCCTGGTCCCATCCTCCATGGGAGCGGGAACTGCCTGGGCCAGAGTGGGGTTAAGCTAAGCAGAGAGCAGGAGCCCGAGAAGAGCAGGGAGCAGAGTTGTGCAGGTGTAGTGCCAGAAATTGCTCCCTGTAAGACTTTGTTACTGATACCTGAGGTTGTTCTTATGTGCTGACTTTTCCTACTTTGCTAAAATTGACAGTGGTTTCTCTAGCAAAGGCCAGTCCCTGTCCCCATTGTCCAGACATCCTCATTCACATCAGGCTTCAAGTTGAGAATCATTTCCCATTCCCGCTCTGTGGGAGGGGAGACTTTTAAACGTGCTCTCTGTGCGACTGCACATGGCTAAGCAATGAGAACAAACCCAAATCCCCCCTGTGCTTTGGGAGCCGGGTTTGCGGTGGGAATTCTGTAGTTCAGATGACTTCACATCTGGGCATTGGGATTATTTACCAGTTTCTGTGACATTGGGGCATAACTGTGCTCACAGCCAAATTAATGTGCTTAGTGTGGCCGTGTGCCCTCAACTTTACACAATCTGTTTCCAAAAATTGGTTTCTGTAAAATCGGAATAATCCCCTAGTGTAGACATATTGTATGTGCCTGAGCATCCACAGTGCGAACTGGAGCCAGATCTAGTTTCACTCTGTCTACACTTCAAACACTGCTGTGGCACTGCTATAGCACTCTGGAGTAGACAGTGACTGGAGGGGCTTTCCCATCCCTGTAATAGCTCCATGGACAGAACAGTTCTTCCTTTTCTTTAGCACTATCTAACCAGGGCTTAGGTCACCTTAACTCTATGGGTTTGGGGGGTGGGGTTCACACCCTGAGAAATGTCACTTTGCCAGTTCAGTGCCCAGCGTACACCAGTCCTTAGATTCCTCTTGATATTTCAATGCAGGCACTGACCTGTGAGAGGAAAACATCAGATCACAAACACAGAGACTGAATTCCCCACATTTAATTTCACTGCACTTTCCAGAAAGTCACAAAATTCAATTCATTCTTGCTAGGACAGAGAAAAAAAAGAAGTGACACTAAGTTTTTGGCTTGATTAAATAAAAGTAAGTGTTTAATTAATATAGTAAAAATATATCCTGACTCCTCTAACTAACACCACAATGTGAAATAAGACCAGAGACAAATCTTGTCAGTGAAGACAAGTGAAGTTTTGCAAATGATCTTCCCATTATTAATTTCCATGCTGCCCCCATTGGAGGTCTGGACACCTCCAGTGTCACTGCTCTGCATTCACCTTCCCCTAGAATTGTTCTTGGACATTCCCAAATATGAAAAATTGTGCAGTTCAGAATGTGAATAGTGACCCCGTCTCCTTCCTGCACCTACTCTACATTGCTCCCCAGCAGCTTCTCCCCCTGCAGAGTCATCCCGGCACTGCAGCGCAGCCGCCCAGGGTTCAGCAGGGGCCCCTGGCAAGGACAGTGGGTGCAGCTAACAGCCCAGTGTGCCTGACAGTGAGTCAGCTGTAAAAAAGCAACACCCCACCCCCAGAAGTACAGACTGAATTCCCCAACTTTAAGATCATGACCCCCTGTAGAAAGCCACACGTGTCAGTTGTATTTTCACAGGGAGATGCAAAAATCAGGTGACACAAATTTTTAAGTTGAATAAATAAAGTTGAGAGGATAGTTATTAACCTCACAGAAATATACTAAAGATCCCTCAACATAACACCTGAAGGTGAAATATGAACAGAAACAAACCTTGTCAGCAAAGGCTCCTTTCCCAAACAAGCCTCAAAATGTTACTAATCCCCACCCCTCCTCCACAGGAGCTCTGTGCAGTGTCACTGTTCTGCAGGCAGCTTCCCATTCAATGCTATTGTGGGACATTCCCAGGTCTGGAAATGCACCAACAACAGAATTTGAAGGGTAAACCTGACTCCTCACACCAGGCAGGATTTGAGTGTTTTGTCTCTGCCACTTTGTCTTTGTCAATAGTACAGATGCCAGGGCAGGGATCCTGGCACAGGGGCTGGTGGGGGAGAAAGGATTGTAGATTCTGACCTGTGCTCTGGAGAGGAGGTAATAGTTGAAAGGGGCATTTTTGTCTCTTCCCCTCCTCAGTGTTCCTGGGCTGGAACTCTACATTCCACAGGACAAATGAGGGGGTGACACCACTTAGTTAATGAAAACCAGGTCTCCAGGTGAGATTTGAACTCACAATCTCAGCATAGCTCCTCTCAGTACTGCCCTATAAGTACTGTGCACTAGCCAGTTGTGTTACTGAAGCACCTATTAGCTGTTGTTCTCCAAGACCCCTAGGTTGATAAGGGCGAGGAGTGACCCCAAGACATTCTCAGTGGGGCTGAGAGCAGGTAGCAACGAGTGTTGGTACTCAATGGGGTGGATTTTTCTTAAGGATTCCAGGCACCATTTGACCCTTTTGTTCTTCCCTGTGTAATAACAGAGCTGGTTAAGACTCAGTGGAGAGTCTTGCTGCAGACCAACAGATCTGAAATCACTGATCACCAGGTCTAAGCACTAGTCCTGCTTTGGGACAGCGTCTCTCATCCAACAAACTGCCCAGTCTGCGCTAGCAGTGAGGCTCCCTCACTAACAGCTGAAATTAGGGAGAGCTGTGTGAAGTGCAGGGCCCCAGGGGTGCCTGAACAGGGGGGAACAACACCCCAGGACTTTTCAAAATGGGAGGCTCTGCCTTACCGCTTTGTAATGACCGTAAGGGCGAGTGAGTGTGGGGAGGGAGCAGAGAGCAGTGAGTGGGAGGTGAACTCTTGGGGGGAAGAGGCAGGGCGTGGCCTCGAGTGACAGGGATGGGGCTACTGTTCAGGCTCTGGTGGCCTCTACTTTTAGGCAGGGTTGCCCGGGGGGGGGGCAAGTGGGGCAATTTGCCCCAGGCCCCGACCCTGCAGGTACCCCACAAGCCCTGGCAGAGAATCCCTTCCCTGGCTAAAGGCACCTTTTTACATTTTACTGGCCCAGCAGCAGTCTGGATCTTCGGCGGCACTTTGGCAGCGGGCCCTTCACTCGCTCCGGGTCTTCAGCGGCACTTCAGTGGCAGGTCCTTCACTCACTCCGGGTCTTCAGCAGCACTTCAGTGGCTGGTCCTTCAGCACTGCCCAAGACGCAGTGTGAGTGAAGGACCCTCTGCCACTGAAGACTCGAAGCACCATCCAGTGAGTACAAGCGCTGCAGTCGGTGGTGCCTTTTTGATGTCTGCTCTCCCGCTTTGCCCCAGCAGACCCCGAATCCTCTGGGTGGCCCTGCTTTTAGGGAGCCCGCTCCACTCCTGGTGGGACCACAAGACATCCCAGAGCAGAGAGGGGCCAGCAGAGCGGTGACAGAGTGGAACGGCAAGTGGCTGGCAACGTGGCCAAACAGCGGAGGGAGAAAGGGGCTTTCCCCCCGGGAGGTGAGAGGTGAACTCTGGGTTTTCACTGACCCAGGACAGCAGCTGTGGGTGAGGTGCAGTGGAGGGAGGGACACATCCAAAGAGCTTTTGGTGTCTGGATTTAAGAGCCCAAGGCAAAAGGCCACTGCCCAGCGCACTGTGGGCTTGGTGTTTTGCTCATAGTGTTGTGTTATGAATCCTGATTGTGGTGTTTAGCCAAGTTAATACAAGGTGATTTTCCTCCTTTTTCTTAGTTTCTTTTCTACACTCAGTGGTTGTGAGTGGGAAAAGTATCACCTCTTAGAGGCACCCAGTGGCAAGGGTTTGTTTCCCCCGATTGCTGAGTGGGGGCTTAAGCAGATTGTGTATTGTATTGTTGAAGAGGAGCCCCAAGCATCCAAACAAGGAATTGTAACTTCAATCTTCAGAGTAAGAGGCAGAGGTGCAACCTGACTCTGCTTGAGGTGGCAAAATACATAACGCCGCCCCTGGTCAGGGAATTGCCCACATTGAGCACACGGTGAGAGCTGTGTGATCGGAACTGTCCATTGGCACCACCGTGCACTGGGCTGTCGACATGCTCTCCTTCACATAAATCTAGTCAATGCGACTCCTTGCCTGTCCCTGCAGAAAGATGTACCCTCTCTGTGGCTCTAAGCTGACCTCACTACAGACCTGTGCCAGGTAGTGCTCATTGTAAAAATGTTTCCTCTGACAGTTGGGAAAACACCAACAACAAACAGTCCAGAGGAAGGGAACCAGTTCCTTCTATTTCTTAATTGGGGACCATACACACTAATATAGCCCTAACCAGTGCCACAGAGCACAAAGTCCACCAGTAACGTCCTCCCTGGTCAGAGCTCCAGCACCTTCTGTACTTGCACTGCGAATGTGAAGAACAAGACTCCAACCCCATCATTCTTCCCTGGCCTGGAAGATCAAAGAGACAGGCCCTTCTTCCAATCACCCTCTGCCTATCAATCTACCCTAAACTCATGAACGTGTATTTCCTGAACACCCACCATGCCCAAGTCCAACTGTTCCAAGGCACCAAACATCAAACACCTCTTCCTGGGCCCGCAAATCCCTGCCATTTTCCACATGGCCACTTTTACAGATGCCCCTTCCCTGGTACTGCCCTTGCTCAGCAGCCCTGTGGCACATTCCTGAGGGTCACCCTACCTCACTGGCTTCCTGCCATGTTGGGAAAGACAGCTCTCATCCTAAAAGGTCAGGTGGGCCAACCAGATACAGAAGCCCACACCATGTTTTCCTACTGCAGAGCCCAAGATTAGAGATTCACCTTGGGTGCAGACACTATTGTACACCCAGAGAGCAAGCCATCACTGTGCAAAGAGGGATGAAAGGACTTACCAAAGCTTGGGATTGAACCAGGCACCTTTAGATTTTCAATCGAATGCTCTCAACTAAGCTACTTAGCACTATTTTGGCCTCCTGCTTCTCTGTCTGGATGTTTTTGCAGCAGTTGCACACAAAAAGAACGTCATTGGGAGCGGCCCATGGAGACAAGACTCACTTTTGCCTGCCTTGCTCAGCTTGACTTACTTCCTCATCCCGTTCTTGCCTGAGTTCCCGGATTGACCTGGTGGCAGAAGGCGATTGGAGCCAGTGGCGCGGGGAGAAAATGAGCTGGACCCTGAGATAGACTAGACCCTGGCAGTGAGAGTCTGGTCACCACTTGCTGCCCCACCCTGTTGTCCTGGATTCCCCCACTGGGTGTCATTTAGGGAGGGAAATGGGGCTTCTGCTTCCCCTCCCCAATTTTCACATGGCAGAGGAGTGCAAACAGGAAAATGAATGGCTGCTCCACACCCCCACCGGAGGAACCCGACACCCTTAGCTGTAGTGAGTAAGAAGTGGCTGTTGGCTGACAGAGCCTGTCCCCGAGGAGCTGGAACAGCAGCTGCCGCCTCCCCCTCTGCTCCAGGCTGTGGGAAATGCTCATTGCCTGGCTGCATGGGCGGATGCTGCTCTATGCTCTGGAGAGCGTCTGTATTGCTCTGTCAACCTCTCGTCTTCACTGCGCCAGCCTGGTAAGGTCCCAAGTGCCCCCTCCGGCTCGGCAGCTGAGAGTCTGTGCAGACATCAGCCCCCCTTCCAGCCCCCACAGGCAGCATCAGTGCCAGCCCCCCCAGCACCACAGGGGCACTCAATGCACTTCCTGTGGGGAAATGGCTCCTTGGCGTCCAGCTGCTAGAGTGAGAGCCAGAAGAGAGCAGTGTCTGGCTCACCTTGGGGGAGAGAAGAGACCTGATGAGTGTTGATCTCCCTCAGTCTCCCCTGCAATGCTGATCAGTTTTATTATCACTGTAATAGTCAGTGCTTCCCTTCAGGGCTGCCCCTAGAGGGATGCAGGATCTGGAACAAATCCCCCTTTTTCTGCACCAGGCCCTGCCCCCACTCCACCGCTTCCCCGAATCCCTCACCCTTGTCCCATCTCTTCCTGCCCTGCACCTTCCTGCCCTATTTCTGTCTCTCCCCCACATCCTCCTGTCCCAGCTCCTCCCTGTCAGCCCCCCCAGCACCTCCAGGCAGGCAGACAGGCAGGATCACTGGCAGGCAGGAGGTGCTGAAGGGGAAGAGAAGGAGCTTGTCTGCAAGGCCTGTAGCGGAGGCAGAGCTGGCTGCCAGTGGGCGCTGAAAACCTTTTCTTCCCCTGTTAGTGCTGCAGCCCCATAGCACCCATGAATTTGCTGTCTAGGCTCCTTTCACACTCTCTATAGAGCAGCAGCCAGGGTTATGGGACATGGGACACTAGGTGAGTGGCAGAAGCTTCAGGTGCTGAGAGTTTGCCTGACACCTCAGGGACACAGTGTGAGGTGGTGTCCCAGCATCTTCATGAAAGGAGAAGAACAGGATTTACTTGGCTCTGGTCTACACTATGAGTTTAGGTCGAATTTAGCAGTGTTATATCGATTTAACCCTGCACTCATCCACATGACTAAGCCATTTTTGTCAACTTAAAGGGCTCTTAAAATCGATTTCTGTACTCCTCCTCAATGAGGGGATTAGCACTGAAATCGACATCGCCGGGTCGAAATTGGGATAGTGTGGACGCAATTTGATGGTATTGGCCTCTGGGAGCTATCCCAGAGTGCTCCATTGTGATTGCTCTGGACAGCGCTCTCAACTCAGATGCACTGGTCAGGTAGACTGGAGAAGCCCCATGAACTTTTGAATTTCATTTCCTGTTTGGCCAGCGTGGCAAGCTGATCAGTACAGGTGACCGTGTGGAGCTCATCAGCAGAGGTGAGGATGGAGTCCCAGAATCGCAAAAGAGCTCCAACATGGACCGAACGGGAGATACTGGATCTGACTGCTGCATGGGGAGACGAATCCGTGCTATCAGAACTCCGCTCTAAAGATGAAATGCCAAAATATTTGACAAAATCTCCAAGGGTATGAAGGACAGAGGCTATAACAGGGACCCACAGCAGTGCCGCATGAAACTTAAGGAGCTCAGGCAAGACTACCAAAAAACCAAACAGGCAAACGGACGCTCTGGGTCAGACCCCCAAACAAGCTGCTTCTATGATGAGCTGCATGCAATTCTAGGGGGTGCCCCCGCCACTACCCCACTCCTTTTCATGGACTCCTACAAGAGGGGAGTCTCACGCAACACGGATGAGAATTTTGGTGGTGAGGAAGATGAGGAGGAGGAGGAGAAGGAGGGTAGTGCACAGCAGGAAAGCGGAGGAAGCGTTCTCCCCAACAGCCAGGAAATATTTATCACCCTGGAGACAATACTCATCCCAGCGCGGGTTCCTGGACCTTGATGGTGGAGAAGGCACCTCTGGTGAGTGTACCTTTGTAAATAAAAGGTACTGGAACGCATTCAAGCAACATCCATTCTTCTTCGAGTGATTGCTCATATCCATTCCAGGTAGGTGTGCGCGCCACGCGTGCACGTTTGCCGGAAACTTTTTACCCTAGCAACTCCAGTGGGCCGGCAGGTCGCCCCCTAGAGTGGCACCACTATGGCACTAGATATATACCCCTACCGGCCCGCCCGCTCCTCAGTTCCTTCTTACCGCCGTGTCGGTTGCTGGAACTGTGGAGTGTGGCTTGCTGTCCTCCACGTACCTAGCTCTCCTGTACTCTGTTCGTAGTTATAGTTGTAAATAGTTCATAGATAGTTTGATAGTATATTAGTTAGTTGTGTATTATATATAGATATTTAACTTGTTCGCGGGTGGGCCGTTGCCCTTCCCGGCGCCCGGCACCGGGCTCATGCCTGGCTCGCCGGGCTTCAAGCAGTGCTCGGCATGCAAGAAGCCGATGCCGACTAGCGATCTCCATGACGCGTGCCTCAAGTGCCTGAGGGAATCGCACATAAGTGAAAAGTGTCGTATATGCAAGGCCTTTAAGCCTCGCACAAAGAAGGAGAGGGATCAAAGACTCCGCGCTCTCCTAATGGAAGCGGCACTGACTCCGGCACCAGCAGCACAGCCGGCCATTTCTACTCTGGCACCGGACCGCGCCAGCACCGGCAATACTCCCCGGCACCGGCCATCCCCGGCACTGGGAGCAGATCCACGACCCTCGGCGTCTGCAACACCATCGAGGCAGGCCCGAGTGGAATGCCCGGCACCTACCTTGGCCGCGGCACCGCCTGCAGGGCTGCTGTCGACTCCGGGTCCAGAAGGTCCGTCGAGTCCAGTCCCTCCTAGCTCCCCCTTGAGATCAGGGGTCGAGCTGTTAGTCCCATCTACGCCGGAGACCTTTGCCTAGGCACGGGACTTGATAGCGCTCACAGAGCCATCGCAGCCTCAGACGGCACCCCCAGGACGGGTAACCTCCATAGGCAAACCAATGCTAAGAGCGCTGGCTCCAGAGTCCCAGCACCGATCGCCCCGGAGACGTGAACGCTCGCGCTCGGGGCGCCGCTCGCAGTCCCGGCACCGTTCTCCCCGGCGGTACCGGTCGCACTCGCAGCGCCGATCAGCATCTGCACAGTCCCGGTCTGGCTCCTCTTACCGCCGGCACCGAGACTCTAGGAGCCGTTCACCTCGACGTTCAGCTCCTTGGTCGACCTCCCGGCACCGAGCCGGTGGTAGGTCCCAATCCTGGTCGACCTCCTGGCACCACGTCGGTGGCAGGTCCCAGTCCCCGCTGCCATCCCGGCACCGCGCTGATCGAAGGTCGCGGTCCCGCTCTCGGCACCGACCTCGAGACAGATCCCGATCCGGATCTCGGCACCGGCTACCACACCGTTCCCGGTCCCAATCCCGGCACCGATACGGGTCGCGGCACCGATCCTCGGCACCGAGGGGAGCGTTGGAGTCGGTATATAGAGACGCCTATCAAACCGGCTCAGCGCCTCCATGGCCTTCCAGGGAACCCCATCTGTGTCCTCTCAGGCAGACAGCGCCTATGCCTTGGGCCAGGACAGACACTCGGCCCTGTTTCATGACCCTCCACCTCAGGAACGAGGGCCTCAACAGTGGGGGTTTTGGACCCCATGGGCGTATCGCCAAGCCCAGGGTCCACAGCATATTACCCCCCGCCCTGTGGCGGAACGCAGGCCACCGGAGGCGACGGTGTCTAGACCCCCTCCCTCCCCGGAAGCAGAAGGCAGGTCCAGCCACCAGGACCCAGAGCTCCCTCCAGTGACGGAGGTGCAGCCCCAGATAGAACCCCCCATGGACACTCTGTTGCTGGGGGTTTCCTCGTCGTCTTCACCAGATGAGGCAGTGGTGGGTACCTCGTCCTCCAGCCCTCTCCCGCTAGATCTTAGGGCACACCAGGACCTCCTCCGACGTGTGGCACAGAACCTGGACATTCAAGCAGAGGAGGTCTCTGAAATCGAGGACCCGGTGGTGAGCATCCTCTCCGCCGATGCGCCCACCAGAGTGGCCCTGCCCTTTATCAAAACTATTCAGGCCAACGCCGCTACTATCTGGCAGTCACCGGCCTCCATCCCTCCGACCGCTCGAGGAGTGGAAAGGAAGTACATGGCCCCCTCGAAGAGCTATGAATATCTGTACGTTCACCCAACACCCTGCTCACTTGTGGTCCAGTCGGTGAATGACAGGGAGCGCCACGGTCAAGAGGCCCCAGCGCCCAAGTCGAAGGAGGCGAGACGGATGGACCTCCTAGGCCACAAGGTCTATTCAGCGGTGGCGCTACAGCTCAGGGTCTCGAATCAGCAGGCCCTCCTTAGCCGCTACTCCTTTAACTCTTGGGTAGCGGTGGGGAAATTCGCAGAGCTGTTACCACAGGACGCCCGCCAGGAGTTTACCACCATCCTGGATGTGGGCAAAAAGGTAGCGAGGACCTCGCTACAAGCCTCCCTGGATGCTGCGGACTCGGCCGCTCGGACCCTTGCCTCGGGGCTTACGATGCACCGAATTTCCTGGCTTCAGGTCTCGGGCCTTCCACCAGAGCTTCAGCATACGATCCAGGACCTCCCGTTCGAAGGCCAGGGCCTGTTTTCTGCTAAAACAGACCCCAGACTAAAGGACCTTAAAGACAATAGGGTCATAATACGGTCCTTGGGGATGCATACGCCTGTGACACAACGCAGGCCATTCCGGCAGCAGAACCAACAACAACAGCGTCGGCCGTATCCTCAGTTCCGTCCGCGGCAGGACCTCACTAGGCGCCGCGGCAGGAACAACCGACGCAGACAATCGGGTGACCAAACGGGGCAAAACCAAGGCTCCGCCAAGGCCCCTCCTGGACCCAAGCCTTCATTTTGAAGGTGTGCCCGAGGGCGCAGTACCAGTTTCCCCTCCAGATCCTTCCCCGCAGTTTTCCAACCGTCTTTCATTTTTCCTCCCGGCGTGGACCCAAATAACATCAGACCGTTGGGTCTTGCGTACGGTGCAGGCCGGTTATCGCCTGCAGTTTTCTTCGCCCCCCCCGCCCCCCACCATCCTCGTCCCTCTTCAGGGACTCCTCTCACGAGCAATTCCTCCGTCAGGAGGTGCACTCGCTCCTTGCAAAGGGAGCCATAGAGGAGGTTCCAAAGAGTGAGAAGGGCAAGGGGTTTTATTCCCGCTACTTTCTCATCCCCAAGTCCAAGGGGGGCCTCAGGCCTATCCTCGACCTGCGGGGACTCAACAAGTATATGGTGAAGTTGAAGTTCCGTATGGTATCCCTTGGAACCATCATCCCATCCCTGGATCCCGGAGACTGGTACGCCGCCCTCGACATGCAGGACGCTTACTTCCACATCGCCATATTCCCCCAGCACAGGCGTTTCCTCCGCTTTGTGGTCGACCGCCAACATTACCAATTTGCGGTCCTCCCGTTTGACCTCTCTATGGCCCCGAGGGTGTTCACGAAATGCATGGCAGTCGTCGTCGCACACCTTCAGCGCTGCCACATTCACGTGTTCCCCTACCTCGACGACTGGCTGATCCGGGGCACATCGGAGCTGCAGGTCCGCGACCACGTCCGCAGGATCAGCAGACTCTTTGCTGCCCTAGGCCTTGTGATCAACGTGGACAAGTCTACTCTGCTCCCCATGCAGAGGATAGAGTTCATCGGGACCGTTCTGGACTCTACCCTAGCCAGGGCCTTGCTACCCTTGCCCAGATTCCAGTCGCTGTCGGCCATCATTCTGCACTTGCAGGCGGCCCCGCTGACCTCTCTAAGAACATGTCTGGCCCTCCTGGGCCATATGGCGGCCTGTACGTTCGTGACAGCGTATGCCCAACTCCGCATGAGGCCTCTTCAATCTTGGCTCATCGCGCAGTACCGGCAGACCAGACATTCGTTGGACACAGTTGTCACTGTTCCCCAAAGGGTACTGGACTCCCTTCGGTGGTGGCTGGACCAGTCCGTAGTCTGTGCGGGGCTCCCGTTTCATCCGCCCCAGCCCTCGGCATCCCTGACTACGGATGCCTCAGATCTGGGCTGGGGGGCGCACTGTGGCTCCCAAAGAACTCAGGGCTTGTGGACCCCTCAGGAGCTGGACCTCCACATCAACATATGGGAGTTGAGAGTGGTCCGTCTTGCTTGTCAAGTGTTCGTCCATCAACTTCAAGGTCGTTGTGTCGCGGTGTTCACCGACAACACGACAACCATGTTCTACATCAACAAGCAGGGCGGCACCATGTCCTCTCCCCTATGTCTCAAGGCGATGCATCTCTGGGAGTTTTGCATAGCCCATGCCGTTCACCTTTCCGCCTCCTATCTCCCGGGAGTACGAAACACTCTAGCGGATCGACTGAGCAGGTCCTTCCGCTCGCACGAGTGGTCCCTTCGTCCAGATGTCGCCCTCTCACTCTTCCAGAGGTGGGGTCATCCCCGGATGGACCTCTTCGCGTCCAAGGAGAACAGGAAATGTAGAACTTTCTGCTCCTTCCAGGGTCGGGAGCCCGGGTCTATAGCGGATGCCTTCCTGATCCCATGGGCGACCCACCTGTTTTACGCGTTCCTTCCTGTTCCGCTGATACACAGGGTTCTCCTCAAGGTGCGCAGAGACAGAGCTCGGGTGATTCTCATAGCTCCAGCGTGGGCCAGACAACATTGGTACCCCATGTTGCTGGACCTCTCAGTAGCCAACCCAGTTGCCCTGCCCCTACATCCGGACCTGATCACCCAGGACCACGGCAGGCTCTGTCACCCGGACCTTCCATCTCTGCACCTTACGGCATGGCTCCTGCGTGGTTGACAGGCTCCGAGTTACGCTGCTCTACCCCGGTTCGGGAGGTTCTCCTGGGCAGTAGAAAGCCTTCCACCAGGGCTACTTACTCGGCTAAGTGGAAGCGTTTCTCCTGTTGGTGTTCGGAGAAAGGTCTTCTCCCTATGGAGACTCCCATCACCACTATTCTAGACTACATCTGGTCCCTCAAGGCCCAGGGTCTGGCGTTGTCATCCCTCCGGGTCCACCTAGTGGCTATCTCCGCATTTCATCCTGGAGTAGACGGATGTTCCGGCTTCTCCCACCTATGGTGGCGAGATTCCTGAAGGGACTGGAGCGTCTCTATCCACAGATCCGCCCTCCTGCCCCTTCATGGGATCTCAACTTGGTCCTAACTCGGCTCATGGGTCCTCCATTCGAGCCATTAGCTACTTGCTCCCTGCTCTATCTCTCATGGAAGACCGCCTTCCTAGTGGCCATCACCTCAGCTAGATGGGTGTCAGAACTACGGGCCCTCACGGTAGATCCCCCGTATACGGTCTTCCATAAAGATAAGGTGCAGCTTAGACCACACCCTGCCTTCCTTCCCAAGGTGGTCTCAGCTTTCCACATTAACCAGGAGATCTTCCTCTCCGTCTTTTTCCCAAAGCCCCATTCGTCCCACAAGGAGCAACAGCTCCACTCGCTAGATGTCCGTCGGGCGCTAGCATTTTATGTGGACAGGACCAAACCGTTCCGCAAGTCCCCCCAGTTATTCGTGGCGGTAGCGGACTGGGTCAAGGGACTACCAAATTCCTCACAGAGGATATCTTCCTGCGTTACCTCCTGTATCAGGACCTGTTATGACCTGGCCCACGTTCCGATGGGCCGTGTGACTGCTCACTCCACCAGAGCACAGGCATCATCGCTGGCTTTCCTTGCCCGCGTGCCAATCCAAGAGATTTGTAGGGCAGCGACCTGGTCATCGGTCCACACATTCGCTTCCCATTACGCCCTGGTGCAGCAGTCCAGAGACGATGTGGCCTTTGGCTCTGCAGTGCTCCAGGCCGCGACTTCTCACTCCGACCCCACCGGCTAGGTAAGGCTTGGGATTCACCTACCTGGAATGGATATGAGCAATCACTCGAAGAAGAAAAGACGGTTACTCACCGTTGTAACTGTTGTTCTTCGAGATGTGTTGCTCATATCCATTCCACACCCGCCCTCCTTCCCCAGTCGGAGTAGCTGGCAAGAAGGAACTGAGGAGCGGGCGGGCCGGTAGGGGTATATATCTAGTGCCATAGTGGCGCCACTCTAGGGGGTGACCTGCCGGCCCACTGGAGTTGCTAGGGTAAAAAGTTTCCGGCAAACGTGCACGCACGGCGCGCACACCTACCTGGAATGGATATGAGCAACACATCTCGAAGAACAACAGTTACAATAGTGAGTAACCATCTTTTCTTTATGTCTCTGTGTTATCCTCAGGAGAGCGATGTCATCCATGGTCACCTGGTTGAAATAGGGAAATTTTATTACGGGGACATTCAGAGGCAAAATGCAACCTTGTACTGAAAGCACATGTGTTATGCAATGTTAACAGCTTGATTCACCATGAAAGAGTCTGCCCATTGTTCTTCAAAAATTTGTCTTTTTAAATACTACACTCCCTTTTTTTCCCCCTGCAGCTGCAAATGTTTCAACGCTCCCCCTATCATCTCTGTCCCAGAGGCTAGCACAGATAAGAAGGCAAAAAAAACACACTCTTTTAAAACGGGTTGGGTCGCAGAAGCCCCTTTGGGACTGTCACCTGCTGTGCCTGCCTCTGAGTCTGTTTTCCCTGCCAGCTTGGGACTTCAGTACCTAGCCTGTTTGAGCCAGACGTACTTCCCTGCTGCAAACACAGATCCAAGTCTGAACCTCGTCCCCCACAAGCTGCAGGCTTAGCTGAAAACAGCTTAAGAAGTGCTGCCCTCTCCGGCACTGAGCTACCCAGCTCCCAATGGGGTCCAAACCCCAAATCCATCCCTTTTACCCTGTATAAGCTGTAAAATCCTGTGACCAGGGCAGCGCCTAGCAGCCTGCGCATCTGCCTGCCAGCGCGAGAGCTTGTAAGGCACTAATCCGGATAATGGTGGCTGGGTGCCAGGAAACTGAAAAGTCAGCAGAGTGATGCAGTGGAAGTGTGCTGGGCCCATAACCCAAAAGTTAATGGATCAAAACCATCCTCTGCTGCGCGGGTGCTTGTTTCTTAGCCATTTAGGCCTTCGAGTGAGGCAGTGACTAGCAGAGCACCATGAGGCAAGAGGTGACTGAGGTGAGGTGATGGCCTGCCAGGGAGCTCTCTGGCTGCCTGGGCGGGACGAGGGCCTCCTGTCCTGGAATGAGGCTGCATGGCTTCCTGGTCCCCTTTTCCCACCCACACCGGCAGGCGGCTGCTGTGGGAGAGCACAAGGGAGGCTCTCGAAATGCTAGGCAGTGCTGTGTGTCTGTCAGGGGAAAGAGCCGGTGCTCCCAACTCTACCTGCCATTGACTCGTGTGGCTCTGTGCGCCATCAGCCAGGGTGGGCCAGGCTGCAGTCGTGACTCAGGCTTTGGCAGCGTGGCCACACTTTCCTGACGAGGCATGAGGCAGGCCAATAGCTTTGCACGGCCTACAGGGAAGTGGCAGGGAGGCATCTTTGAGCCGGCGTGTCTAGTCAGTTTCTCCCTTGCCACTTGGGTGGAGGCAGGAAGGGAGCGAAACGATCCCGGCAGAAGGTTTTGCGCTCGTCCTTGAGGATTAAGCCTAAGCCTCCAGCACGGCTGCTGGGAGATGGGTTTCTGAATGACATCCAGCCCACTCTTCAGGCCACCAGCTGAAAGAGGGGTGGTTTTGAGGTGACAAAAGGGGGCCTTTGAGGCTCCCAGCAGGTCTTGTGGAGCAAGAGAATAGCATACACTTATGGCCAACCCTGGGTGGGCTCAAACCGCCATCCTTTCGGTTAACAACCAAAAGCACTGACTCCATGCACCACAGAGACACATATCCCTGAGGCTGTCTTGAGTGCAAAAGTCATTGGTGGCTTGTACAGTGCCAAGAGTGCAACCTGTGAGGCAGGAGTGGCTGATGCCTACAGAGGAGATCCCAGAAGTTTATAAGGGAGAGAGACTCCTAAATGCCCTTAGTAACAAGGGTTTGGGGTTCACTGAGGCCAGTAAGGGGGTTACCATGTCAGCCCTATAACCCTGGGTGTCCGGTTGTGGTGCAGCTTTGATCTAGAGCTCGGATCCCAACAACCAACCAGCAGCCCACAGCCTCCCCCTGGGTCTGCCCCACCTGGTTCCTCCTTACAGGCCGACCTTACCCCGCTTCCAGCCCTGGATTTGCCCCCTAATCATCCTACTGCCACTCAGAGCCACCGACGTGGAGGTGCTGAAGGAGGGAGGACTCTAGAGTGGGGTTCTTCTCTAAAGATATCTGGCAGAAAGGTGATGCTCAGCTCTGTCAGCGACCTGCCCAGTGGCCTCACTGCCAGGGGATGCAGACATTTCTGTAAGGCACATTAAGGGGCCATTTGGCTTTGAAGCAAATGCAATGAATGTGCATTTATGAGAGGGAATTTCCATCTTTTTACTAGTTGTTCATCAGTGGCCTAATGGATAAGGTGTTAGCTTCTGAAGCCAGAAATTGTGGGGTCAAGTCCCATCTAGGGTAAAAAGCTAATTTCTTCCTGTATATTGCAAGGAAACCTTGGTCTTCCTTTCAGCAAGGAAGCTGGGAGATGTTTGAGCACAAAGTCTTGGATCTTGGCAACAATCACCAAGGATATTAGAAGGCTCAGTCTGGTAATGTAATGGATGCAACCACACACCCCCATCCCAGGGCAGTCCCATCTGAGAACCAGGATCCATGGAGCAACATTCCCCTCCTCCCCTGACAGGTGGGCTGTGCAGATGATGGTGGAGGGCAGCAGGAGGGGAGGTTGCACTAGCACTGCCTGGGCTGTATCTGCACCAAGGATAAATGGAGGGGGTCATGCAGCCTGTGCCTGACATTCCACAGCACCACATTCACTCCAGGAAGAAGTTAAATGCTACACCAAGGGTGGTGAATTCCCATGTGAGCACACAGGGACCCTGCACACACATCAACTGCAACAAAAAAGACACAAACTGCACACTGAGGAGACAGCTGGTTTGGTTCCAGGTTGCTTTTATTTCCAAAGGTACTGACATGTGATCTCGCTTCTTTTATCCACGGGCAAAAACACAATGGAGGAGAATCTCACATCCCTGAGCTGCCAGGTGATAGTGGCAGGAAGAAAACGCACTGCAATGAAATTTAAAAAACACTCATAAACAATTTAACAATGAGAAGTAATTAAATAAAAAAGTCCAATCGACACACATGCTGGTGGCTTCTTCCCACCCCAGAGAGCGAGGGGCAGGGAGTGTGTGAAAGGCAGGTGGTTAAGTCTGAGGGAGCATATTCATATTTCATACAAGTTAAACAAATTATAGCAGCCAGCTACAAAATACTCCACTTGGTAACATCAATACAGAATATATCAATCTACAAGCAATACAGCCATACACAGCTAAGACAGAATGTCCACTTAATACCAGAGTTCCCACGGCCAAATAGCTGGAAGTGCCTTCACAGTCAATGCTAAACGAAATAACATTGTGCAGAACCAAGAGCAGCCCTGCTGTGCCGTTATGAAGGCCTGCAGGAAACTCAGTAAGTCAATCTATGATTCTGTGCTTCTGCTTAGTAGTTACCAAGTGTGATCAATGAAATGGGGGTGGGGGCGGGTAGCTCCCTTTTTTGGACACCCAGCCAGTAGCTATAAAATCCCTCTGAAGCCTTGTCTACACTATGACTTTAGGTTGAATTTAGCAACCTTACCTCGATTTAACCCTAGACCCATGCACACGACGAAGCCCTTTTTTTCAACTTAAAGGGCTCTTTAAATCGATATCTTTACTCCACCTCCAATGAGGGGATTAGCACTGAAATCGGCTTTGCCAGGTCGAATTTAGGGTAGTGTGGACGCAACTCAATGGTATTGGCCTCCAGGAGCTATCTCAGAGTGCTCCATTGTGACCATCTGGACAGATGCACTGGCCAGGTAGACAGGAAAAGGGTTGCAAACTTTTGAATTTCGTTTCCTGTTTGGCCAGCGTGGCGAGCTGATCAGCACAAGTGACCATGCAGAGCTCATCAGCATGATGTGCACATTGCCGGGGCACATTGCCCGGCCCGTACTTTGTGAGAAGTCTGTGACCATGTCTATGTCCTCATCATGCTTTTCACCGCACTGCTGTCGCCTCCTTGTCTGGTTTTGCTTTTGCAGCTTCTGGTTCTGTGCTGAAAAAAGGCAGGAAAAAATTGTCTGCCCTTGCGCTGATGGAGGGAGGGGTGACTGATGGCATGGCTTACAGTGAATTAAAATTAGCAAAAGGGGTAGCTTTGCATCAAGGAGAAACACAAACAACTGTCACACAGAATGGCCCCCTTGAGGACTGAACTCAAAACCCTGGGTTTAGCAGGCCGTTGATTTCACAAAACAAATCAGGTCAATTTCTTGTTTTGATCTATCTAGCTTTTATATCTTTGGCTGAGAGCAAACAGTGCAGTACAACTACTAGCCATCGTCATCTCCTGGCTGCTTGGCAGAAGATGGGAATGATCTGACTGAGTCACTCCCATGTCTGCCCAGGTGACCCAACTGACCTCTCTGAGATCAGCTAAAAGAGCACTTAGGAGTACAGTAACAATGACTACCAATCATAATGCACTTTCTGCCACCAAAAGCCAATGAGCTGCTGCTGTGTAGCAATGCAGTCCCATGTCTGCCAGAACCCAGGAGACATATGGTGACGGTGAGCTGAGCGGGCTCCATGCTTCCCGAGGTATGGCATCTGCTCAGGTAACCCAGGAAAAAAGGCATGAAATGATTGTCTGCCGTTGCTTTCAAGGAGAGAGGGAGAGGGGAGTCTGATGACATGTACCCAGAATCACCCGCGACACTGTTTTTGCCCCATCAGGCATTGGGATCTCAACCCGGAATCCCAATGGGCAGCGGAGACTGTAAGAACTGTGGGATAGCTACGCACAGCTATCCACATTGCAATGCTCTGGAAGTCGACGCTGGCTTCGGTACTGTGGACGCAGTCCACCGACTTAATGCACTTTGAGCACTTTGTGTTGGGGGACACACAACGAACTGTATAAAAACAATTTCTAAAAAAATGACTTGTATAAATTTGACCTAATTTCATAGTGTCAATATACCCCAAGGCACTTGATCACAGCCTTGGATTGGCTAAGAAACTACTTATACTTTGGGCTGATCTACACTGAGGGGGACAGAGTAAATGTAAGATACACAACTTCAGCTATAGGAATAGTGTAGCTAAACTTGATATACCTTATTTTGACTTATCTCCTGTCTTCACAACACAGGATTGATAACTGTGGTTCCCCCATTCACTTCACTTCACCCTCTTATTCTAGCAAAGTTCTAGAGTCAACAGAAACATATTTGGGAATTGATTTATTGACAAGACACAATAAATCAAAGCCTAATAAACCAATTATTACCTACTAAGCCAGTGGGAATATATCCTTTGATCTAAGCTCTAAAAAGGCAAAAAGCAATGCTGACACCCTTGGATGTTACACAGCCCCTCTGCCCCCATCGCTTTCTACCTAGCCATGATGAGCTCCCAGACATGCACCAAACACCATTCACATGACTTTGAGAACTAGGTAACTAAGTGAGGATCATTTCCCTGAAATGACTCCAATAGAGGAATTCAAAGCAAGAACCATTAACACAGAATTCTGTTCAAAGACAGAGAAGTCTTTCAGCCTCCTTCCTCTCGCTGGTTCCTCTCATTCCTTCTGTTCAAAGACAGTTCCCTGTACACTCCTAGTTTGCATAAACCCACTCACTGACCTGTGACTAGCAATCTCTCACTGTTAACTCTTACAGCAAACCAGGGCAAAGAAAGCCTATGCAAGTGCTAAGCCCCAATGCTCTTTTCTGCTCCTTTCCCACAGAACTACCTCAAACGTATGGTCAATGGCATCAAATCAATTCCTTGCCATGGTAAGACCTCGGGCATTGGTGCACCCCAGTCTCTCTGAGGTGATCGGCTGGTTCCTTCCGGCCTTAAACTCTAGGAATGTGACTCAAAGGGCCCCGACTTTCCTCCTCATCGGGGCACAACATTTACAGAAACTGTTCTCTAAGTTAAAATGGTGGCGTTTTCTCAATGGGAAAGGGATGGAAAATTTCTCTTCCGTGGGGAGACAAGGGAAAGAACGATCCAAACCATGCAATTAATGCTGGAAGGTATACCAAGGAGAGCAGTTTAAGAACCGACACAGAATAGACTAAGAAAGCAGCTGTTTGACCTACAAAGAACGAGAAAGTAAAATCTGCAAGAGCAGCCTTTCAACTCAGAGGCCTAATATTAAGATGTAACTAATAACTGACCAAAAATTTACAAATGACTCAAAACCATACTCAGTACAAACCAAACAGGAACACAGACAACACCACTTTTCTTCGCTGCTCTTCAGCCATGATATTCTCCCCATAGGGAGGTCCACCGTTCCTAGAGGTTCAGTGCCACAATAACAGGGTAATGTGCGCACTGGATGGAGGAAGCTGCTACTCCATGTCCCTATTCCAAAAATCAGTTTAATAGATAGTCCTGAGATAGAGGAAGTATCTGTTATTAACGTGATAAAAACAGATTTAACATTTTGATTTCAGCCAATGTTAAAATGATCTAATATACAGGTTAATAAAAACATTTCTAGTCCTCTGCATAGAATGCTTAAATTATGCAAAAATAGCAAGTTTGGTTTAAAAAGTCATAAAAGGCACGTCATCCTGAATCTGACACTTGGTGAAATCTAAGTCTAGAGCACACAACTGATTTGGGGGTTGTGCCCTGCTTCTTAACAGGCTGCCCTGAGGTTGCCACTCACAGTCATGAGCTACCCCAGACAGCTCGAGCCCTCTCATGGATCAGTAACTGGTTAGCAGATAGGAAAGAAAGAATAGGAATAGTCTGTTTTTGCAATGAAAAGGGGTAAATAGCAGGCTTCCAAAGTATGAGACGAGACTACAGACATTAGGGCTGGTCAGTTTAGACAAGAAATGACTAAGGAGAGATACCATACAGCACCAGTTCTCAACCAGGTGTCTGCCAAAAGAAACCCTGTCTTGACCCACCTCTACAGGCCACCAAGCCTGCCTGCCTGGTTGGAAAGGAGAGAGGGGAGGAGAAAGGGCCCAACAAAAAATTGCAGCATCACTGTAGAAGAGAGAGATCTTCTCCTGCCATCATCAATAATTTACCTCGATTTCAGTAAGGCGTTTGACACAGTTCCACATGGGGAACTGTTAGTTAAATTGGAAAAGATGGGGATGAATATGAAAGTTGTAAGGTGGATAAGGAACTGGTTAAAGGGGAGATTCCAGCGGGTCGTATTGAAGGGTGAACTGTCAGGCTGGAAGGAGGTCACTAGTGGAGTCCCTCAAGGATCGGTTTTGGGACCGATTTTATTTAACCTTTTTATTACTGACCTTGGCACAAAGAGCGGGAATGTGCTAATAAAGTTTGCGGATGACATAAAGCTGGGGGGTATTGCTAACATGGACAAGGACAGGGATACTATTCAGGAAGATCTGGACCACCTTATAAACTGGAGTAATAGTAATAGGATGAAATACAATAGTGAAAAGTGCAAGGTCATGCACTTAGGGCTTAATAATAAGAATTTTAGATATATGTTGGGGACGCATCAGTTGGAAGCGACAGAGGAGGAGAAGGACCTTGGGGTATTGGTTGATATCAGGATGACTATGAGCCGCCAATGCGATAAGGCTGTTAAAAAAGCAAATGCGATTTTAGGATGCATCAGGCAAGGTATTTCCAGCAAGGATAAGGAGGTGTTAGTACCGTTATATAAGGCGCTGGTGAGACCCCATCTGGAATATTGTGTGCAGTTCTGGTGTCCCATGTTCAAGAAGGATGAATTCAAACTGGAACAGGTCCAGAGATGGGCTACTAGGATGATCCAAGGAATGGAAAACCTGCCTTATGAAAGCAGACTCAAAGAGCTTGGCTGGTTTAGCCTGGCCAAAAGAAGGCTGCGGGGGGATATGCTTGCTCTATATAAATATATCAGGGGGGTTAACGTTAGGGAGGGAGAGGAATTATTTAAGTTTAGTACTAATGTAGGCACAAGGACGAATGGGTACAAATTGGATATAAGGAAGTTTAGACTTGAAATTAGACAAAGGTTTCTAACCATTAGGGGAGTGAAGTTCTGGAATAGCCTTCCGAGGGAAGTAGTGGGGGCAAAAGACTTTTCTGGCTTTAAGACTAAGCTTGATAAGTATATGGAGGGGATGTTATGACAGGATAGTTTAATTGGGGCAATTGATCTTGGATTATCACCAGATAAGTCTGCTCAATGGTCTGCGGGGAGATGTTGGATGGGATGGGAACTGAGTTACTGCAGAGAATTCCTTCTTGGGTGCTGGCTGGTGAGTCTTGCCCACATGCTCAGGGTTTAGCTGATCGCCATATTTGGGGTCAGGAAGGAATTTCCCTCCAGGGCGGATTGGCAGGGGCCCTGGAAGTTTTAAGCCTTCCCCTGCAGCGTGGGGCATGGGTCGCTTGCTGGTGGATTCCCTGCAGCTTGAGGTCTTCAAACCAATTTTGAGGATTTCAATAACTTGATCCTGGGTTAGGGGTTGTTATAAAAGTGGATGGGTAGGGTTATGTGGCCTGCCTTGTGCAGGAGGTCAGACTAGATGATCATGTTGGTCCCTTCTGACCTATGAGTCTATGAGTCTATGCGTCAATAAGGATTGTATCACAGCCACTGACTCCCAGAACAGAAATAGCAAAAGTCCAACCAGAATTCTGCTTTCTTTTCACAACAAGAGATAACAACCTCACAAAACTGGGTAAAAACTCACAAATATCACTCTCCAAGAAACCCTTCAACTTAGAAAAAAAAGGAAGAAAATAGAAGAAACAAAAATTTGATAAAACAAACCCAAAAACTTCTGCAGAGTCACTGCCAGGGAAACGCATGATATGCTACAGGCAGAGTGACTACACTGACTGCCCACTAAGCCTCTCGCTTTTAGAGAAAATTTAATTGAACTAATTTAAATCCCGAGTGTGATCATTGGAACCAGGGACACTGGAAGCAAAACCAGCACCTTGACCAGTGACTCGCTCTGCTGCACGCAATGCACCATGGGTATGGAAATTGGAGTCCCTGGCCGGGCCCCAGGGCTCAAAGGAGACTTTTCTCAGGGACGGCAGGTGAGGGGGCAGAATTGCTCTCCTGAGACAGTCCCGCTGACGCCCAGGCGCATGGCGAAGGAAGCCGGGCGGAAAGCCAGAGGACAATCTCCCACTGCTGTGTTAGCAGGCTAAAAATCAGAGGAAATGCCCACACCTGGTAGGAATGGATGTTTGTTTATGTGTGTTGTGGGGTGTCTCACCTTGGCTGAGTTCCTTCCTGCTGTCCCTGGCGTGTAAAGACAGAGGCAAGATTGAATGTCTTTGAATTGTTGTTAGTGCTGAAGTTGTGGGCCCTAGGTTTAAGTGGCTACACCTGTGTCCTGGTATGGTTTGGTCCTGATGTGTAAAAGGCTGCTGTGTGTGGTGTGTTCTGCAGTGAGGTAGCAAAGGTTAGTTGCTGAGGTGGTGCATGCACCCTGAAAGTTGTGCACCCCAGCTCCAAGTCTCAGGGTCTAGAATTTGCATAAATCCATCCACTGAACTGTGACTAAGAAATTCACCCTGCTAACTCTTAGAGGAAAACAGGCCAAAGAAAGTGTATGCAAGCGATAGACCGCAGCCCCAATGCTCTTTTTGGTTCCTTCCTACAGAACTTTCACTCCATACCAGTCGAGTTCCTTGCTTTTTCCTGTCTAAGCGCTGCATGTATGTGCTATACCGGACCCTGAGCTGATTGTGCTCAACACAGCCTGGCCTGTACCTGTCTCTGTGGTGCAATGGGTCAGCACATTTGGCTGTTAACTGAAAGGATGGTGATTCAAGTCCACCCAGGGACAGCAGAAAGGCCATAATACTTCCTTGCTTCCTTGAAAGCTACTGGGAGCCTCAAAGGTCCTGTTTTGCTGCCTCAGTGCTTTCAGCTGGTGGCCCGAGGAGTGGGCTGTTTGCCATTCAGAAACCCATCTCCTGGCAGCCGTGCCGGAGGGCTCAAGCTTAATCCTCAAGGTCGAGCGCAAAACCTTCTGCCGGGATCGTTTCGCTCCCTTCCTGCCTCCACCCAAGCGGCAAGGGAGAAGTGGACGAGACACACCATCTCAAAGACACCTCCCTCCGACTTCCCTGTACGCTGCGCCTCATGCCTCGTCAGGAAAGTGCAGCCATGCTGCCCAAGCCTGAGTCACGTCCGCAGCCTGGCTCGCGCTGGCTGACGGCATGCAGAGCCACATGAGTCAATGGCAGGTCGAGTCGGGAACCTCAGCTCTTTCCCCTGACAGCCACACACACAGCACTGCCTGGCGTCCCAAGAGCCTCCCTCGTGTTCTCCCGCAGCAACCGCCTGCCAGTGTGGGTGAGAAAAGGGGACCAGTGCGGCCTCATTACAGGACAGGAGGCCCTCATTACGCCCAGGCCTGCCTCTTGCCTTCAGCCCAGGCAGCCAGAGGTGCCGGGGAGCTCCCTGGCCTCGCCTCAGGCACCTCTTGCCTCATGGCCCAGGCTCTTGGTGCTCTGCGGTCACCGCCTCGCTTGAAGGCCCAGAAGGAAAAGAAACAAGCGCACGCATAGCAGAGGATGACTTTGATGCACTGACCTCTGGGTTATGGGCCCAGCACGCTTCCACTGTGCCACTCTGCTGGCTCTTCAGGCCTGCCTGCCACCCAGCCACCACTATCCGGATTAGTGCCTTATGAGCTCTCGCGTTGGCAGGCAGCGGCGGGTCCTTCAGTGCTGCCAAAGACGCAGAGCAACCGAAGGACCTGCTGCTACTGAAGACTCGGATGCCGCCCAGTGAGTACAAGCGCCACAGCCAATGGTGCCTTTTTTATGTCTGCTCCCCCGCGTTAGGCCCCCGAATCCTCTGGGCGGCCCTGCTTTTAAGGAGCCTGTTCCGCTCCTGGTGGGACCACAAGACATCCCAGAGCAGAGAGGGTGGCCAGCAGAGCGGTGCCAGAGTAGCCTGGGACTCTTCCCCGCCCTGCCTTTCCCTGACTATGAAGCTTGGCCCTGGCACTCCTTTTAAATGCCATGTGCACAAGAGGAAGAGCATGGCAGTTGCAGGGACCAAAGTTGTAGACATCAGGTGAAGCAATGAGAAACAACCATATCGTCAACCCACAGGACTCTCTAGCCAGACTTAAGTTCTAGGACCCCAACCTACAGCAGCCGGCCCATTGAACCGGCCGGACCAAAGACCTGTCTCCAGTGGGCATCTGTCACCCAGCATGAGGGAGAAAAAAACCTCACTCTAGTTCATCGTGAGAGAGGGAGCAAGCACATAGAGCTCCAGGGCTTTGCAGCAAACCAACATACATGCAGGAAAACATAGAATGGGCTTCTGCTCCAAGTTGGCCGACCGGATCAAGCGACAGCTGGCCGAGTTCCAGGAGATGAGTCTGCAGTGGTTGATTTGAGCGGGAGCACCGAGTGAAGGGAGGGGCGGCCTCCCCTGATATTTTTGCAGACTGCAGGAAATGGAGACAAAGCAGAGGGATGCTGGGACTCAGGGCAGGACCCCACCGATCTGATAGTGCAGGACCACAGTTGCTGGAGGAGGAGAGAGAGTCCCGCGAGAGGAAGCCGCTGGTGGGAAGCAATAAGTGCAGAGTGTAAACCAGCCACCTGAGAGTCACAGGAGTCTAGAAAGTAAACAAGCAGCAGGTTCCCTGGTGTAATGGGCAGCACTTAGGACTCTGAATCCTGCAATCTGCATTCAAAACTCAGTGGGACCTCTGAGAGATATGTTGGTTTGCTGCAAAACCTTGGAGCTCAACATGCTTGTTTATCCTCTTGCTGGCTGAACTAGAATGATGTTTTTTTCTTTCTCCTCCTCCTGGATCACTGATGCCCATTGGTCTTTGGTCCCACTGGCTGCTACAGGGTGGGGTCCTAGAACTTAACAGTCTGGCTAGAGATTCCTGCGGGTTGACCTGATTGTTGGGTTTCTTGCTGCTTCACCCGATGTCCACAACTTTGGTCCCTGTAGCTGCAGCTCTTCCTCTTGCCCTCATGGCATTTAAAGGAAGGAGTGCCAGGGCCAGGCTTTCCAGGCTGGAGCCCAGCACACCTCTCCTTCTCTGGGCACCTAAAGCAGAGGCAGTGGGTGCTGACAGCTCCAAGGGAAGGCTTAAAAGCCACACAACAACTCAGGTCAGGGCAAGAGGAGGGCAGGACCATGCCTATGTGTGGCCTTCAGACAGGCACAAAAACACTCAGCCAGGCTGCTCCCTGCCATGCCAAACACCCACTGAAGGCCATCTGCAGATGCTCTGTGGCCATTATCGGAAATGGTAGAAAGCAGGGCCAGCCCCCCTGGTGAGGTCTCCTACCATTCCCACCCATGGTGCTCACTTTTGCAGTGGGGCAGGAGATTTTACCCCAAGAGGCTTTTCGCCAGCTGGCGAGAAGCAGAGAAACACCCAGGCTCCCAAGGCGCTATGGAGCGACCCCCTCAAGCACAGGGACTAGCGCACATTTGGAAGAGGGAAACTGCTCTACACACTGGCCTGGGCAGCCGCCCATTTTCTTTGGCAAGTCAGGAAGGGCAAAGGCTAGACTGGAAGCACCTGGGGCTCCTGCCCCAGCCTTTGTGACACCCAACCCCCAACTCCTTCCCGGGGCTCTAGCTGCAGCCAAAGCATTGGCCTGAGTAGCCCAGAAGTGGTTCCAGCCTTGAAGGGAGCAAGACTTTCAGCACAACGGCAAAACTGCACAAGCACAACTATGAAGGGACTTGAACCCTCAGTCGCCTGACCTGAAGTCAGGCACCTTATCCATTAGGCCACATACAAAAAGGCCCTCCAAGTACTGCTTTGGAGAAGACAGACACTGATGCATCAAACGAAGTGGGGATTCACCCACGAAAGCTCATGCTCCAATACTAACAATGCTGTTAGTCTATAAGGTGCCACACGACTCTTTGCTGCTTTTGCAGACACTGTGTGTCATGGTACAATTCCCCACTCTGAACCTTAGCGTCCAAAAGATGGGGTACCAGCATGAATTCCTCTAAGCTTAATTACCAGCTTAGAACCTGTAGCGCTGCCACCAACCAAGGATTCCAGTGCCTGCTGCACTCTGGTCCCCTCAAAACCTTGCCCGGGGACCCCGCAAGACCCAGACCCTCTGGATCTTAACACAAGAAAAGCAAACCCTTTCCCCCACCGTTACGTCTCCCAGACTTCCCCTCCCTGGGTTACCCTTGAAGATCACTGTGATTCAAACTCCTTGAATTACAAAAGAGAAAGGAAAATGTACCTTCCCCCCTCCTTCTCCCTTCCCCTCCCAGATTCTCCCTGAGAGAGACAGTAATCCTAACACAGAGAGAATTTGGCCTCTCTCTCCCCCTTCCCTCCTTTCTCCCCACCAATTCCCTGGTGGATCCAGACCCCGTCCCCTGGGGTCTCACACCAGAATTAAAAAAAACAATCAGGTTCTTAAACAAGAAAAGCTTTTAATAAAAGAGAGAAAAATAGTAGAAATTATCTTTGTAAATTTAAAATAGAATAAGTACAGGGTCTTTCAGCTATAGACACTGAGAACACCCTCCCAGCCTAAGTATATAAATACAAATTAAAATCCTTTCAGCAAAAATACAAATTTGAACTCCTTTCAGCCAAATACACAATTAAACTCTTTTCACCCAAATGCACATTTGCAAATAAAGAAAACAACCATAAGCCTAACTCGCTTTATCTACCTAGTACTCGCTAGTCTGAACTTATAAGAGCCTGTATTGGAGAGATTGGAGAGAAACCTAGTTGCACGTCTGCTCCCTCTGAGCCCCCAGAGTGAACAACAACCAAAACTAACAGCACAGCACAAAAACTTCCCTGCCTCAAGTAAGTATCCTGTCCCCTGATTGGTCCTCTGGTCAGGTGACAGCCAGGCTTACTGAACTTGTTAACCCTTTACAGTCAAAGAGATATAAAGTACTTCTGTGCTATTAACTTTTCTTATCTGTTTATGACACTGTGTTTCTCAGGTCAGCTACTGAGGGGAGCTGAGACTCTGGGCACAAGAAGTCGAGTTCCCAGTGAGATGTGAGACTTAATTCTCTGGAGCCGGGTGCAGGGCTTTGGCAGGGAGGCTCAGGCATTGGGGATTGTGGTGCAGCTGATGGACCAGCTGTCTAGATGCAGAGATTTAGTCTCACTGAGAAGGAGGAGGAGGAATCCTGCTGATAGGCAGTGGCCAGGGCCGGTGCAACCACTAGGCGAACTAGTCAGCAGCCTAGGGTGCCAAGTGGTTGTGGGAACCAAAAAGTGCACTCAGGGGAGGCAGTGGAGTGGAGGTGAGCTGGGGCAGGGGGCTGGGGGTTGCAGTGGGAGGGCTGTCCACAGCAAGTAATGGGGGTGGGGCGTGCAGGTGAACTGCTCCCTGTCCCAGCTCACCTCTGCTCCATCTTATCCCCTGAGCACGCTGCCCCCACTCTAATTCTCCTCCCCTCCCAGGCTTTCCTCACTAAACAGCTGATTGGCACCGCAAGCCTGGGAGGCGGGAGAAATGGCGCGGCGCCGGCGTGCTCAAGGGAGAAGGCGGAGCAGAGGTGGGCTGGGGTAGGGTGTTCCTGCAGAGGGGGCTTCCCGGCTCTTCCCCATGGTCCCCGCCCCTGCTCCACCCCAGCCCCGCACCCCCCGTGCCTGACCTCACTGCATGGTAAGTGGAGTGACCCAGCCCCAGCCTGGTCCACTCCTGTGGTTCCCAGCCACGCTGCCGGCGAGTGCTGTGGGGCGGTTCCCCCCTTCCCCCAAACTTGGAAGCCAGGGGAGCAGAGCAGGCTCAGGCCCTAGGCCTGTGTGGGGGGAAGCAGACAGGGTGTCAAGGTTCCTCTCCCACTCTGAACTTTAGGGTACAGATGTGGGGACCTGCATGGACACTTCTAAGCTTAATTACTAGCTTAGATCTGGTAACTCTGCCACCATCCAGAAATTTCAGTGTCTGGAATACTTCCTGTCCCCCCAAAACCTTCCCCTCCCTGGGCAGCCTTGAAAGGCTTTTTCACCAAGTTCCTGGTGAACACCGATCCAACCCCTTGGATCTTAACACAAGGAGAATTTAACCATCCCCCCCTCCTTTCCCCCACCAATTCCTGGTGAGTCCAGATCCAATCCCCTTGGATCTTAAAACAAGGAAAAATCAATCAGATTCTTAAAAATAAAGCTTTTAATTAAAGAAAGAAAGGTAAAAATCATCTCTGTAAAATCAGGATGGAAAATACTTTACAGGGTAATCAGATTCATATAGCCCAGAGGAACCCCCTCTAGCCTTAGGTTCAAAGTTACAGCAAATAGAGGTAAAATTCTCTCAGTAAAAAGGAACATTTACAAGTTGAGCAAACAAAAATAAGACTAACACGCCTTGCCTGGCTGTTACTTGCAAGTTTGAAACATGAGAGACTGATTCAGAAAGATTTGGAGCGCCTGGATGGACATCTGGTCCCTCTTAGTCCCAAGAGTGAACAACCCCCAAAACAAAGAGCACAAACAAAAGACTTCCTCCCCACCAAGATCTGAATGTATCTTGTCCTTTTATTGGTCCTCTGGTCAGGTGTCAGCCAGGTTTACTGAGCTTCTTAACCCTTTACAGGTAAAAGAGGCATTAACCCTTAACTATGACAGGGGGGCTGGTCCGAGACCTCTGTGGGGGATGGGGTGCTGGCTACTTCCTGCAAGAAGTGGAGTGATCTGGCCCCAGCCTGCTCTACTCCCCTGGTCCCAGGCTTGTGTTGATGTGGTCTGGATTTGTGCACGTGTTTGTGTATATTAGCAATTGTGTGTGTGTATGGCTGGATTCATGTATATGTTTGCAATTATGTGTGTGTGTGTGTGTGTTTGTGTATGTGCGTATGCTCTGCTGCCCTCTGCTGGCGTGACAACCATTTCTCCGTATGTCACAGCCCCCATACCGTCGACCCCGGTGGTGATTTCATCTTACAAGGGCTGGCTAGCCTGACCCTTCTCCCCTCTGTGGAGTGTGACGGGGGCTGCAGCTCACCCCCTGTGGGGCAGAAGTGCCAAGGTGTGGGGTGCTGGGCTCCAAGCACCTGGCGAGCAGCTCAGGTGAGGCGGGGCAAGGCGTGTGGTGTCTGTTCTGCGTTGCCTGGTGCGGGGCCATTGCACAATCCCCAACCACGCCACCTAGCGTGCCCTGAGAGGGAGTGGGGGGCCAAGCAGATGATCCAGCATGAGGGGATCATTCTTATTGTTAGCTGTCCAGTGGCAGTGAGTTCAACAGGCCTTGGCACATGCTGTGTGGGGCAGGAGGACCTTGTATTTGGAGCAGTGGGAGTGAACTGAGTGCAGTTGCGTCTCTGAGCACAATTGTGAATGTTATGGTGTGTGTGGGAGAGTGATTGTGAGTGTGCCTGGGGGTGTGATTGTTGTCTCTTTGGGGGTTGGGCTAGCATGTCCCTCTGAGTGTGTTGTGTGTGAGTGTTCTTGGGATTGTGTGAGTCCCTTTGAGTGTGTGTGTGTCACTTGCTGCAGAATACAAAATCCTGCACAGCCATTTCCTAGTGGTTAGCCCAGCAACACACTGATACAAATAGTGTCACAGATGCACACACACACAGAGCAGGGCTCAGCCCCATCAGCAGAGGGAAGCAGGGACACACACGTCTCCCCTGGGCCAGCTTGGACAATTTCCCATCATGACCCAGCACAGTGCTGGTGCCCCCACAAGGGGGTGGGCAGTGATCGGGCAGGGGGGGCAGATGTGCTGGACCTGTAAAAGCAGAAAAGAGTCCTATGGCACCTTATAGACCAACTGACGTACTGGAGCATGAGCTTTTGTGGGTGAATCCCCACTTTGTCAGCTAGATTCAGAAGGAAGCACTTTGGGAAAATCAGTCAAGGCCCTTAGCAGAGCTGGGACACAGACCCAGTGACCCCTGTACCCCCCTGGGACGGCAGTGGAGTTTAGGGGTCAGAGCAGGGAGGGGGCTGGGCACCAAGACCCCTGGGTTCTATCCTTGGCTCTGGAAGTGGAGTGAGTCTAGAGCAAGGGGACTGGGATCCATAGGGGAGACTGTTTTTCCCTGTGCTTCTCTCCCTAGAGATCCCAGCCCAGCCTCCTAATGGAAACTGAGCAGGAGTGGGGGGACTTGTTCTCCCACTTTGGAGTTATGATTCAAACACCTCCCCTAGGTGCTGTGACATCACAGAATCTGCCCCCCCCAACACAGAGAAAACTAGTGGGGTTAGGAGGGTTCTACCTACAGACACCCCTTGTCATGACAAGAAGTCTCCAAACCTACTTGCACCCACAAAACACCTTCTCAGGGTATACATCCCCTGCTAGGACAGGACTTCTTGCTCCCACCACTATTCTTATCACCACGAGCTGCTCCCAGCCAGGCATCACACCCCATTCACACACCTTTTGTCACTACGTAGCTCAGTGGCAATCACTGCCCCGAAGTCACTCCGGTGCAGGCACTCCGCACACGAACTCCCCACACCGGATTCTGTCCACACACAGAGAATTCTCTCTGCCCGGCTCCTTCGGTTCATCTCGCTACTCTCCTTACTGCCACCAGACACTGCTCATCTGCATAACCCCGCCCATGGACACGTGACCCCTTCGGTCCTGCTGGATTCAAGTGAGTGAGTTGCCCTTGGGGAGTGAGCAGGTCACAGCAGGTAATAGCCCCAGTGCACGTCACAGCCCCAGCCAGGGCTGGCTCCAGGCACCAGCTCAGCAAGCAGGTGCTTGGGGCGGCCAAGGGGAAGGTGCGGCATGTCGGGCTCTTCGGCAGCAATTCTGCAGCGGGTCCCTCGGTCCCTCTCGGAGGAAAGGACCTGCCACTGAATTGCAGCCAAAGAAAATGGCGGCACAGTGGAGCTGCCACCGATTGCAATCATGGGTTGTTTTTTTTCCCCCACCGCTTGGGGCGGCAAAAACCCTGGAGCGAGCCCTGGCCCCAGCACATGTCATAGCACGTCACAGCCTGGGGCAGGGAGATATTGGGGGAAGGGATGAGGGGAGGGAGAGACTCAACCTCATAGACCAGTAGGGGCAGGGGTCAGGAAGAGAGGAGAGGGGGTTGGTAGAGACCCAGCCTGGGCTGCAGGGGAAATGGGGTGGGGTGAGGGAGCTGGGAGACAGAAGAGACATGTGTGGAGTGGAGAAATGTTGGTCCAGGGAAACTGAGTCACTCCCAGGACATGCTGTGCAGGGGGGAGCACAGGGGCAGGGAGAGAGACCCAGCCCCACAGACCCCAAGAGGGATATTGGGGGCGGGGGATGGGATGAAGGGGTGAGAGACCCAGGCCCATAGACCTCCCCTGGCTGCCAAGTTTGGGGGTAGGGGGGAACCTCCCCACAGCACTCGCCGGCGGCGTAACTGGGAGCCAGGGGAATGGACTAGGCTGGGTCTGGGTCACTCCACTTACGATGCAGTGAGTGCAAGGGCGGGGGCCTTTGGGAAGAGCCGGCCAGTCCCCCCTGCAGCAGCTCCCCACCCCAGCTCACCTCTGCTCCACCTTCTCCCTTAAGCACGCCGGTGCCGCTCCACTTCTCCCGCCTCCCAGGCTTGCCGTGCCAATCAGCTGTTTAGTGCGGCAAGTCTGGGAGGGGAGGAGAATTAGAGCAGGGGCGGCGTGCTCAGGGGAGAAGATGGAGCAGAGGTGAGCTGGAACAGGAAGCAGTCCCCCTGCACACCCCCCATTACTTGCTGCTGGCAGCCCTCCCCTGCACCCCCCCAACTCCCTGGCCGAGCTCACCTCCACTCCACTGGCTCCCCTGAGTGCACTTTTTGGTGCCCCCAACCACTTGGCACCCTAGGCTGCCGACTAGTTCACCTAGTGTTTGCACCGGCCCTGGACACTGCCTATCAGCAGGATTCCTCCTCCTCCTCCTCAGTGAGATTACATCTCCGCATCTAGACAGCCTCTCCATCCGCTGCACCACAATCCCCCTTGCCTGAGCCTCCCTGCCAAAGCCCTGTACCCGGCTCCAGAGAATTAAGTCTCACATCTCACTGGGAACTCGACTTCTTGTGCCCAGAGCGTCTCGGCCCCCCTCAGTAGCTGACCTGAGAAACATAGTTTCTGCAAAAGCAGCAAAGAGTCGTATGGCACCTTATAGACTAACAGCATTGGTAGCATTGGAGCATGAGCTTTCGTGGGTGAATCCGCACTTCGTTTGATACATCAGTGTCTGCCTTTTCCAAAAAAGTGCTTGGAGGGCCTTTTTCTATGTGGCCTAAAGGACTTCGGATCAGGCGATTGAGAGTTCGAGTCCCTTTGTGGTTGTGCTTGTGCAGTTTTACCGTTGTGCTGAAAGTCCTGCTCCCTTCAGAGCTGGAACCTCTTCTGGGCTGCTCAGGCTAATGCTCTGGCTGCAGCTAGAGCCCCGGGAAGGAGTTGGGAGGTGGGTGTCACAAAGGCTGGGGCAGGAGCCCCAAGTGCTTCCAGTCTAGCCTTTGCCCTTCCTGACTTGCCAAAGAAAATGGGCGGCTGCCCGGGCCAGTGTGTAGAGCAGTTTCCCTCTTCCAAATGTGCGCCAGTCCCTGTGCTTGAAGGGGTCGCTCCATAGCGCCTTGGGAGCCTGGGTGTTTCTCTGCTTCTCGCCAGCTGGGGAAAAGCCTCTTGGGGTAAAATCTCCTGCCCCACTGCAAAAGTGAGCACCTGGAGTGGGAACAGTAAGAGGCCCCACCAGGGGGGCTGGCCCTGCTTTCCTACCATCTTGTGACGTTGACCACAGAGCATCAGCAGTCGCCTTGCATGTTCGGTCGCAGGTGGCCTTCAGTGGGTGTTTGGCATGGCAGGGAGCAGCCTGGCTGAGTGTTTTTGTGCCTGTCTGAAGACCACTCATAGGCATGGTCCTACCCTCCTCTTGCCCTGACCTTGGTTGTTCTGTGGCTTTTAAGGCTTCCCTTGGAGCCCTCAGTGCCACCAGCCTCTCCTCTAGGTGCCCAGAGGAGGAAAGGTGTGCTGGGCTCCAGCCTGGGAAGCCTGGATCTGGCACTCCTTCCTTTAAATGCCATGTGGGCAAGAAGAAGAGCTGCAGCTTCAGGGACCAAACTTGTGGACATCAGGTGAAGCAGCAAGAAACTCCACCATCAGGTCAACCCGCAGGAATCTCTAGCCAGACAGTTAAGTTCTAGGACCCCACCCTATAGCAGCCAGCTGGACCAAAGACCTATCTGCAAAGGGCATCAGTGACCCAGGAGGAGGAGAAAAAATGCTTCAGTTCACCCAGGTAGAGGGTAACCATACACACTGAGCAGCAAGCTTTGCAGCAAACCACAATATCTCCAGGAAGTCCCACTGAGATTTGAACTCAGATTCCAGGATTCAAAGTCCTGCGGGCTGCCCATTACACCATGGAACCAGCTGCTGTTTTGTTTCCTAGACCCTTGTGTCTATTGGCTGGCTGGTTTGCACTCTGCACTTACTGCTTCCAACCAGCAGCTTCCTCTCACAAGACTCTCTCTCTCCTCCTGCAGCAACTGTGGTCCTGCACTATGGGATCCGCAGGTCCTGCCCTGAGTCCCCACATCCCCCTGCTTCGTCTCCATTCCCTTCAGGCTGCAAAAATGTCAGGGGAGGCCGCTACTCCCTTCACTCGGTGCTCCCGCTCATATCGGCCAGCTGCAGCCTCATCTCCTGGAACTCGGGCAGGTGTCACTTGATCCGGTCATACATTCACAGGCTGACTGGCTTCCCAGCCTGGATGCTCTTGTGGAAATCCCACAGGTGACACTGCAGAACATGGCACCGTTGGTTTCTTTGATGTTGCGGTGTTTGCCTGATCACTGGAACAAAGCCGCCAACTCCTCCCTCACCGACTTCCGTCAATCCCCTGGTTGCCATAGAACCCTCTAATGCTTTCCTGTTCTGCCAACACCGCCAGGCCTCGCCCCCCTGCTCTTTTATCTTGCAAGCTCTGGATGTTCAGCTTCCAATGTCCTCTGCCCTGGGTCAAGGACAGGGATGGCTCCAGGCACCAGCGCAGCAAGCGCGTGCCTGGGATGGCAAGCTGCGGGGGGCTGCCTGCCGGTCACTGTGAGAGTGGCAGTCAGGCTGCCTTCGGCAGCATGCCTGCAGGAGGTCCTCTGGTAATGCGGATTAGGTGACATGCCTGCAGGAGGTCCTCTGGTAATGCGGATTAGGCGGTATGCCTGCAGGAGCTCTGCCAGTCCCACAGCTTCCATGGCAATTCAGCAGCGGGTACGCCGAAGGCGCGGGACCAGCAGACCTCCTGCAGGCATGCCACCGAATCCACGTTACCAGAGGACCTCCCACAGGCATGCCACTGAATCCGCGTTACCAGAGGACCTCCCGGAGGCATGCCGCCGAAGGCTGCCTGACTGCCATGCTTGGGGCGGCAAAATACATAGAGCCGCCCCTGGTCAGGGAATTGCCCACATTGAGCACTCTGTGAGAGCTGCGTGATCCGAACAGTCCAAAGGCACTACCCTGGGTTGTTGACGTGCTCTCCTTCATGTAAATCCGGTCAATGCAACTCCTGGCCTGTCCCCACAGAAAGGTGAACCCCCTTTGGGACTGGTGTGAGCTCCTCTAAGCCCACCTCACTACAGACCTGCGCCAGGTAGTACTCATTGTAAAAACGTTTCCTCTGACAGTCAGGAAAACAGGACCAGCAGTCCACAGGCCAGCTGACACAATTAAAATCCCCCCAACACCAAACAGTCCAGAGGAAGAGAGCCAGTTTCTTCCACTGATCTTTCCATTCATGCCTTAACTGGGGACCATACACACTAATATAGCCATAACCAGTGCTACAGAGCACAAAGCCCATCAGTAATGCCTTCCCTGTTCAGAGCTCCACCACCTTCTGTACTCACACCGTGAATGTGAAGAACAAGACTCCAACCCTATGGTTCTTCGCTGGCCTGGAGGACCAGAGAGATGGGCCCTTCTTCCACTCACCCTCTTCCTGTTAATCTACCCTAAACTCATGAATGTGCATTTTCTAAACACCCACTGTGTCCAAGTCCAGCTTCCCTAAGGCACTGAACATCAAGTGCCTCCTCCTTGGCCCCCAAATCCCTTCCACAACAGCTGTTTTCACAGATGCCCTTTCCAGGGTACTGCCCTTGCTAAGATGCACAAAGGAGTTTTCATCCCCAATCCCAGCCTGTCACTGCCCAGCAGCCCTCTGACACCATTCCTGAGGGCCACCCTGTCTCACTCTCTTCCTGCCATATTGGGTGCACCAATAACTCATGTAGGAGAGACAGCTCCTGTCCCTCACTGTCGAAGGTCAGGCCAGACAACTAGGGGCAGAAGCCCACAGGATCTTTTTCTACTGCAGAGCCCAAGCTTAGGGATTCACCTTGGGTGCAGGCACTACTGTGCTCCCAGAGAGCAAGCCACCCCTGCACAAAGAAAGATGAAAGGACATGCCAAAGCTTGGGATTGAACCCAGGACCTTTACAGCTTCAGTCTAATGCACCCACAGCTAAGCTACTTTGGCAGCTGCATAGGATTACTTTGGCCTGTTGCCTCTCTGTTCGGGATGTTTTTGCAGCAGTTGCACACAAAAAGGACGTCATTGTCAGCTGCCCATGAAGACAAGACTCACTTTGGCCTGCTTTGATCAGCTTGACTTGCTGCCTCACCCGGTTCCTGCCCTAGTGTCTGGGTTGACCTGGTGGTGGAAGGGGACTGGGGGCCAGTGGGGAGGAAGTTGAGCTGGACGCTGAGCTAGACTAGACCCTGGCAGTGAGAGTCTGGTCACCATTTGCCGCCCCACCCTGTTGTCCTGGCTTCCCCCACTGGACATCATTTTGGGAAGGAGGTGGGGCTTCTGCCTCTCCTCCCCGATTTTCACACGGCAGAGGAGTGCGAACAGGAAAATGAACGGCTGCTCCACACCCCCACCAGAGGAACCTGATGCCCTTAGCTGTGGTGAGTAAGAAGTGTCTGTTGGCTGACAGGGCCTGTCCCCGGGGAGCTGGAACAGCAGCTGCTGCCTCTCTCTTGGCTCCAGGCTGTGGGAAATGCTCATTGCCTGGCTGCATGGGCGGATGCTGCTCCGTGCTCTGGAGAGCGTCTATATTGCTCTGTCAGCCTGCCCCGGGTTGGGTAAGAAAGGGGCAGCACAGAACTCTGGGCCGTGTCTCCCCAGCCCCTCGCTCCCACACACTGGCGAGCTGGGTAACTGGCGAGGGATTGCACAAGAGAGAGTCAGAGACAGGGAGAGAACCCAGGAGTCCTGGCTCCCCCCCGACATACACTCTAACCACTGGACCCCACTCCCCTCCCAGGGCTGGAGATAGAACCCAGGAATTCTGACGACCAACCCACCCCCCCTGCTCTGACCTCTAGACCCCACACTCCCCTTTTAGATTTTAGGCTCGCTGCCTCTTCTATCCACCCACCCCACCTGTCCATCCCTTTGCTGCAGGTTTCTGGGGTGTCACCCCTGCTCTGCACTCCCCCAGTGCAGCCCAAGGCTTTTCCTCTCCCCAGCCACACATCCTCTCCCCCTCATGCTGGATCATCTGCTTGGCCCCCTGACCACTCTCGGGGCGCGCTGTGCGGTGTGGCTGGGGATTGTGCAACGGCCCAGCACCAGGCAATGCAGAACGGACACCACAGGCTCTGCCTCGCCTCACCTGAGCTGCTCTCCAGGTGCATCGGAGCCCAGTGCCTGGCACCTGGGCACTCCTGCCCCACAGGGGGTGAGCTTCAGCCCCCACCACGCTCCGCAGAGGGGAGAATGGTCAGACCAGCCAGCCCTTGTAAGACTGGGGTTGATGGTATGGCGGCTGTGACATACGGAGAAACAATTGTTGAGCCAGCAGAGCATGCACACACACACACACACACACACAATTGCAAACATACACAAACACATGCATGAATCCAGCCACACACACACACAATTGCTAATATACACAAACACCCGCACAAATCCAGCCAACATCAACACAACTGCTAACAGATGCAAACACATGCACAAATCCAGCCACATGAACACATACACTTGCACAGACACAAACACAACCCCCACAGCTGAAATAATATCCCCCCCACACAAAACCCATACAGAAAACCACACAAACACATGCAGAAATCCATCCATCCTTTCCCCCCCCCCACACACACACACCCATCCCCATTCTGTGCACAACCTTGGGTCACTGTGACACTGAATACTTCAATTGGATGGGGGACCCAGCACCATGGTTATTCCCTGCCCTCCAGGACTCGCAGGGGGTGGATTGGGGGTGCAGGCAGCACAATCCAGTGCCAGCCAAGGGGAGATTAGAGGTGGGGAGGGGGGCTGTGGTTTCTGCACCACCGGGTTCCTGGCACAGGCTCCTTCGAGGATTTGCTTTTCTTGGTAGTTTTCACCCCATCACCACTTCCTGCCCAGTCCCCTCCTGCTGTGCTAGATGGTTTGGGGGGGGGGATGGGAAGAACCCAGGAGTCCTGGCTCCCAGCCCCACCTGTGCTAACATATGAGACTCCACTCTAACCCCAGCGCTGGGACTGGAACCTAGGTGTCCTGACAACCATCTTCCTTTCCTCTAACCACTAGACCCCACTCCTGCCCTTTTGGGGAGCCAGGGCTCCTGGGTTCTGTCCCCAAGACTGGGAGCAGAGTGGGGTCTAGTGGTTAGAGCAGGAGGAGCCAGGACTCCTGGGTTTTATTTTCAGTGCTGCTGTGTGACACTGGGCCTCTGTTTCTCCTCCCACTTTTTGGGCATGGAGTCTGTAAACTCTCTGGGGCATGGCCTGTCTCTCGCTGTGTCTAGGCAGTGCCTGACCCAATGGGGCCTTGATCTCAGCTGGGGCAGGGACTGTCTCTGTGTCTGTGGAGTCCCCAGCACAAAAGGGGCCTTGATTCTGTCCTGGTCTCTGTAGGTGCTGCTGTTGTGCAGATAAATAGTTGTGATAATAAAAGGCGTGGCAGTGCGTGAGTGCACCACCATTGCCATGCAAGGGCTAAATGTGATTCTTATCCCTGTGACTTCCCATGCACCCTCCCCCCCAGCTGCCCGATTCTGCACCCTGAGCCCCTTGTGCCGCTGCCCTTGTCAACGGCAATGCTGAAAGCCATCCAGCCCTAGAGCCAAAAGAAGAAGATGGGGGGTGGGAGGAGCTTTGCAAAAATTGATCACACCAATAGGAAACCAGCCCCAGCAGTTTGTGACTTCACATTCCAAAATTAGTTGTACGCGCCCCCACACACACACGCACATACACACACAGAGCCCCCTGTGCCAATGCACCACCTCACCTCGTCCAGGGAGGTCTAGGTGGGGAGCTTTGTGTGGGAGCGGGGATGGACAGCACCATCAAGGTAGGTTCTGGAGATGGTCCTCCAGGTGTGGGCATCTCAGCTCCAACTGGCACTGGGCTCACGCTGGGCTGCGTTCAGTTCCTCTCTCTGTTATGCACTCCGGCTCCACAAACGCCCCCTGTCATAATATAATTCCCAATTCTGAACCTTAGCTTCCAAATTTTGGGTACTAGCATGAATTCCCCTAAGCTTAATTACCAGCTTAGATCCTGTAGTGCTGTCACCAATCAGGACTTAGAGTAGAGTGCCTGATAAACTCTGGTCTCCTCCAAAACCTTCCCTGGGGACCCCAAGACCCAAATTCCTTGATTCTCACAACAAAGGGGAATAAACCATTTCCCTTCCCTCTCCTTTCTTCCTCCCAGCTCCTTTCTGCCCTGGGTACACTAGGAGATCACCGTGATTCAAACTCCTTGAATCACCACACAGAGAGGAATGATACCTTCCCCCCTCCTCTTTTCCCTTCCCCCATGCTCTCTTTCCCTTCTCCCCACCAATTCCCTGGTGTGTACAGACTTAGTTTCTTCTGAGCCTTAACTAGGAGAAAAAAATCAGACAGGTCTTAAAGCAAAGCTTTTAATAAAAAGAAAGAAAAAAGGTAGAAGTTTATCTCTGCAATTTAGATGGTAAAAAGTTACAGAAACTAGAAAGAAGCCTCTCACCCAGCAAAATACAATTTAAAATACTTCCAGCAAACTACACATTTGCAAATAAAGGAAAACAAATAAAAAGACTATACCATCTTTCTACCTTTGTACTCACAAAATTGGAATAGAAGGTTAGAGAGCCTATAGGTACGTGTGGTCACTCTCAGATCCCAGAGAGAACAAAGCAAAACCCAAAAAAACCAAACAAAGGCTTCCCTCCACCGAGATTTGAAAGTATCTTGTCTCCTGATTGGTCCCCTGGTCAGGTGTTTGTTTCCCTGTTTGTTAACCCTTTACAGGTAAAAGAGACATTAACCCTTAACTATCTGTTTATGACACCCCCGCCCCCTGCTCTTTCCTTCTGGTACAAAAAATATCCTCTTCCTTTGCCCCAGAGAGAGACACCCACGGTGATGCTCAGCACGCCTTCCCCCCACCTTCCCCCCATTCCCAGGAGCGTTTGGGAAGGGGGCCAGGATTGGGGAGAGCCCGCATCCCGAAGAGAGGGTATGCAGGGCCGACGAGGGGTGGGAGGGGAAGCCGGTACAAATTACCAGGGCCCGGCTGTCCAGAAGGGGGCCCGGGGCCTGGCTTCCCTGGCTTCATTGGTCCTGTTTAGCTGCTCCGCCCTTGCTGGAGGTCCCCCAAAAAATTTTTCACCAGGGGCTGAACCCGCTCTCGGAGGCCCTGAGGGTATGGGGGGGCTTGCCCCCTCCACAGAGCATGGGGCTGCCAATAGGCACCTATGCATGGTCCCCCTCAGGCAGGGCCAGGATGGAAATGGGGGGCCTGTGCCCCCAACATGGAGACTCTGGTGTGCAACCTTGCTTAACAGGTCAGTCTGTCCTTTCTCTGACTGTCCCATTCCAGCTTCAGCTAGCACTTGTGGTTCATTCATTCTTTTTCATTCCTTTCCTTCTCTAGCTTGTTTGTTCTTGCTTTGTTTTTTCCCCTCTACCTTTCATGCTCTTCCTTTCTTTCTTCTTTTTCTAATATTTTTTCTCTCCCTTTATTTCTTTCTCTGCCTTTCACGTTCTTTTCACTTGCTCTCTCGCTGGTTATTTTTTTCACTCGCTCTTTTTCCTCGCTCCCTTCCAAGCCAAGCAGGTTCTCCTCACACACACATTTTGACAGGTTTTCCTCCCGATCACTGAGTGGATTAAGCATGTCTTCAGTGGGGGGTTGCCATGCCAGGGAGCAGGCTGGCCGGTGTCTTTGTGGCTGTCTGCTGGCCATGCATAGGCATGGTCCTCCCCTCCTCTGGCCCTGCCCTCGGTTGCTCTGTAGCTTTTAAGCTTCCCTTGGAGCTGTCATCACCAGCCGCCTCTGCTCTAGGTGCCCAGAGGAGGAGAGGTGTGCTGGGCTCCAGCCTGGGACTCTGCCTCCCTCCTGCCTAGCCCTGACTATCAAGCCTGGCCCTGGCACTCCTTCCTTCAAGTGCTGTGTGGGCAAGAGGAAAAGTGTGGCAGGAAGCACAAGGGCCAAACTTTTGGGCCCCATGTGAAGCAGTAAGAATCCAAACTACCTGGTCAAACCACAGGCATCAGCAACCAGGGTAGCAAGTGCTAGAGCTCCAACCAATTTTGGCTATCACAACCCAGCTCCAGTGGGCAAGTCACCCAACAGGAGGGGAAAGATCTGCTCTTGTACAGCTGGAGACAAGGAAGTTGAGCAATGTGAGCTTCAGGGCTTTACCACAAGCCAACACAAGGTCCCAATGAAATTTCAATTCAGATTGCAGGATTCAGAGTCCTGAGTGTTACCCATTACACCATAGGACCAGCTCATGCTGCTTCCTCTGCACATCAGTGACTTTCACAGGGCTGGCTCATGTAAGGAACTGTTGGCCCTTTACTAAAACTTACTGGGGTTTTGGCTGGCTAGTTCCCAGTCCCAATAGAAGGAGGAGGGGCCAATGGGAAATCAGGATCCTGAGACTGACAGTCCCCAGGGACAATGTGGAGAGGCCAAAGCTCCAAGTTAGCTGCACTAACAGGCCAGGCAGTGTAATAAGGGAGTCACTCCGCCAGGGGGTCCCATCCTCCTTATGAGCTGGAACTACCTGGGCCAGAGTGGAGCAGAGCTAAGGAGAGAGCAGGAGCCTGAGAAGAGCTGGGGAGCAGAGCTGCACCAGCCAGGGAGAACCAGGACAGATCCCTGCTGGGAGCCGAGCCGCAGCAGCACGAGCCATAGAAGCTTGCCAGGGAGCAGATCTGTGTTGGAAGAAGAGCTGCAGCAAGCAGAGCCAGAGAGTCTAGAGGAGCAGCCCAGGGCAATGGAGGCAGAGCCGCAGCAGCACTGGGGCTGGAGTTGGGTGCAGTGGGCAGCTTGGGAGAGTGAGGGGGACCCTGGGCAGAAGGCCCAGCACAAGGAGATGCCACCAGGCAAGAGGCCTTGCAGGCCAGACCTTCAGGGGTCGGGGGGATCGTATCCCCTACAATGGGGCTGACACTGGGAACAAGAGGACTGTCACCTAGAGCATGTGGCCACTGCCAGAGCAAGTGTCCAGCCCGTGATGTCCCTGCAGCACAGCCAGGGCCTGGGAAGGAGGCCTGGGACATGTGAGGGAGAGACTGTGACCTACCTTGACACTCGTTGTGATCTCCCTGCACTACAGAACAGAGTAACGTGTTTTCCTTTTCCATCTTTCTTTATGTTTTACTTTAATTGCTGGGTAATAAATGGTATTTGCTTGATGCTCATGCAATGAGGAGTGGATCAGAGAAGTGCCCAGAGCTGAGAGAGTACCCCAGAGTGGGGACACCATATCCCTGTTCAAGTGATCATGACAAGATTGGGGGTTGTCAGGGTTACCAGGTCTCTGCCACACACAAGAGTAGAAAGAGTCCTCAAGGTTAGGCAGCCTTTGGACAAGAGAGTGAGGACTCATATCTTTCTGCTGGCCAATTCCACCAGGGAAGTTCTCCCCACTAGCCAGACCAGAATCTCCTTACACTTGCCCTCATTGCTTCTCTTTCTCCCTAGCCCACCTCTGCTGATCTCCCTCTGGGCTTTCTCAGCACCTGGCCCCACAACACTTCCTGGCAGCCAGAAACAGTGCTTTCTACACCTCTTCCTGGGGATGTGGCCTCTCTCTTGATTGAGAAGGAAAGGAACCTTTCCAGGAAATGGCCAGGGCTTCTGGGAACCTGCACGTGGCTGTGAATAGGATTTGAGTGCTGGCACACAAGGCAACATGAAAGCTGAGTACCCAGACTGAGGCTTGAGCCCTGGGCCCTCAAATTAAGAGCTTGATGCTCTACCAACTGAGCTACCTGGATTTGCTGAGAATATCTTCACTGCTCACCACAAGAGCGAGCAGGCAGGCAAACGTGAGGCAAAAACAGTCCCAGGAACCCCTCCTCTTTTTCTGCACAGCCACTGCCTATCAGCAGGATTCCTCCTCCTCCTCAGTGAGACTATATCTAAGCACCTAGACAGCCGGCCTGTCCGCTGCACCCCAGGACCGGCACTAGGGGTTTTAGCGCCCTAGGTGCACGGCAATTTCACAGCCCCACATGCTGGTCCCACGGCTCCAGTGGAGCTGCCGCAGTCGTGCCTGCGGGAGGTCCACCGGAGCTGAGCAGCCGACTGTCCGCAGGCATGACTGCGGCAGCTCCACCAGAGCCGCGGGAGCAGCTGACCATCCGCAGCCATGACTGCGGCAGCTCCACTGGAGCCGCCTGCCGCCCCCTCCGGCAAAACGCCGCCCACTAATGATCCTGGCACCCTAGGCAATAGCCTAGGCCACCTAAATGGAAGCGCCGGCCCTGCTGCACCCCAATCCCGCATGTCTGAGCCTCCCTGACAAAGTCCTGCACTTGGCTCCATTGAATTAAGTCTCACATCTCCCTGGGAACTTGACTTCTTGTGCCCAGAGAGTCTTAGCCCCCCACTACATGCATCTGACGAAGTGGGGATTCACCCACAAAAGCTCATGCTCCAAAACGTCTGTTGGTCTATAAGGGGCCACAGTATTCTTTGCTGCTTTTACAGATCCAGACTAACACGGCTCCCCCTCTGATACTCAGCCCCCCTTAGCAGATGACCCAAGAAACACAGTGTCTGCCTTTTCCAAAGCAGTGCGTGAAGCAGTCTAGCTCCTGTGACTACATGGCCTGATGGGTAAGGCCTCTAACTGTGGGCCAGGCGCATGCAGGTTCAAGTCCTTTGGTTGTTGTGTTGCTGCAGTTTTACCTTCGTGTTGAAAGTCCTGCTCCCTTCGGGGCTGGAACCGCTTCTTGGCTTCTCAGGCCAATGCTCTGGCTTCAGCTGGAGCCCGGGAAGGAGTTGGGGGGTAGGTGTCACAAAGGCTGGGGCAGGAGCCCCAAGTGCTTCCAGTCTAGCCTTTGCCCTTCCTGACTTGCCAAAGAAAATGGGCGGCTGCCCGGGCCAGTGTGTAGAGCAGTTTCTCTCTTCCAAATGTGCGCCAGTCCCTGTGCTTGAGGGGGTCGCTCCATAGCGCCTTGGGAGCCTGGGTGTTTCTCTGCTTCTCGCCAGCTGGGGAAAAGCCTCTTGGGGTAAAATCTCCTGCCCCACTGCAAAAGTCAGCACCATGAGTGGGAACGGTCAGAGAACCCACCAGGGGGGCTGGCCCTGCTTTCCTACCATCTTCGATAATGGCCACAGATCATCAGTGGGCCCCTGGCATGATGGTCTGTGGGTGGCCTGCAGCGGGTGTTTGGCATGGCAGGGAACAGACTGGCCGGATTTCTTGTTGCCTGTCTGCTGGCCACACATAGGCATGGTCCTGCCCTTGTCTAGCCCTGCCCTCAGTTGCTCTCTGGCTTATAAACCTTCCCTTGGAGCTGTCAGCACCAGCCACCTCTGCTCTAGGTGCCCAGAGGAGAAGAGGTGTGCTGGGCTCCCACCTGGGACTCTTCCTCCCTCCTGTCTATCAAGCCTGGCCCTCCCACACCTTTCTTCAAGTGCCATGTGGGCAAGAGGAAAAGTGTAACCACAAGCACCAAACTTGCAGGCATCAGCAGTGAGAATCCCAACCACCAGACAGCCACAGCCACTTCTAGACCCCAAGCAAAGACCTGGCTCTAGTGGGGAGGAGTTACATGACTCACTCTTGTAGAGCTGGAGATAGGAAAGCACTTTGAGCACCTGGTCTTTACCACCAGCTAACACAAGGTCCTACTGAAATTTGAACTCAGGTTGCAGGATTCAGAAGCCTGAGTGCTGCCCGTTACATCATGGGACCAGCTTGGGCTACCTTCTCTGGACTTTGGTAACTCTCACAGGGCTGGCTTGTGTAAGGGACTGTTGGCCCTTTACTATAACTTAGTGGGGTTTTGGTTGGCTAGTTCCCAGGCCCAATAGAAGGGGGAAGGGTCAAAGGGAAATCAGGACCCTGAGACTGACATGCCCCTGGGGCAATGGTCACCAACTGGTAGGGAACAAGTGAGAATTTATTAATGGAGAAAATTTCCTGGTGAAAATTGGCAAAGCTGTAGAGATTTTGAAAAGTTCCAGTGAATTTACACATGAAGATACAAAAAGAGAGACAAACACACAGAGAGAATGAGAAAATCACACACTGCACAGACCCACACAGACATAACAAAAACCAAATCCACACAGCACACAGAGCCATATACACATAAGGGAAAGCCACACAAAATATAGAAAGAACAAATCCACACGAAAAAATACAGCAAAAGCCCACAACAAGAAAGCACAAAACCCCCATACCAAAAGAATACTAAGCAAAAACCCAATCTGCATGCAAAAATCATACACACACCCACGCACACAAAACTATGCAAGGCATCCACAAAAATCACACAGGACCCACATGCACATCAACACGACAGACGAAAACCACACCAACATACAGAAAGCCAGGCAGGCTTTGAGTCTCACAGCGAAGAGGGTGAGCACAAAAGTGGTTTGGGGAGCAAAGATTGAGTGAGAGTCGGGGGCAGTGCTCTGGGCTCTGCTTGACCCCTCCTGACACAGGCAGCTGGTGGAGAGCAGAGCCGGGTAGATCTGTGGAATCTACCCTGCTCTCTGTAAAGCAAGGAGACCTCAGTGTCTTCTGAGCTGGAATTGTATTTTCTGCAGGACAAAATGATCGGCAGAAGCAATTTGCTTAAAGAAAACTAGCACTCCAAGTGAGATTTGAACTCACAACTTCAGCATTACTACTATAAGTCCTGCATGCTAACCCATTGCATTTCTGGTGCCTAGCTGAGGGTCTTGTTTCCTTGATTCATGGATGGATTAGGGGTTGAGGGGGTTACATTAGCTAAAACAAATCCATATTAATGGCTGCAGGATGGCAGCAGCAGAGGTGGGGAGTCTCCTTCTGTGTGATAGAGCTGGTTCTCCCTTCCATTGCTGAGGGGAAGGTTGGTGTTTTGAGCCCACCCGGTGTTGGAAAGCCCTATGGGTTAGATTAACAAGACTCTTGAGTAGAGAAGAGAAAAGAAGGGAGGGGAAGTCTTTTCTATTCCTGCCTAGCTCCATTGGTCTCCTGTGGCCCTTTCGGCTCTCTGCTCCCCTGTTGGGGAAATGCAGAGATAAGCCCCCATCTGTGTCCCATGGAGTGTGTGTGGGAGAGGGGGAGGGTTGGATTGGGCTCAAGGGGAGAAGGTTGTGTGTGACAGTGTGTGGGGGAGGGTGCGTTCCTTAGGATATAAATGATGGAAAACACAGGGGCAGTGACAGTGAAGCCCCGTGTCTCAGTGTTATGACCCTGTGTGGTGCTGCCATTCACCTTCCCCTCCTATGGTCTCATCTTTCATTGAATCCAGCATTTTTTCACCTGTCATCACCACAGAGGTGTCCCACATGCCCAGGGCCGGCTCTAGCCATTTTGCCACCCCAAGCACAGCAGCACGCCGTGGGGAGCGCTCTGCCACTCGCCGGTCCCATGGCTCCAGTGGACCTCCCACAGCCTGCGGATGCTCCACCGGAGCCACGGAACCAGCAGACCTTCCGCAGAAACGCCTTCAGGAGGTCCACCGGAGCCGCCTGCTGCCCTCCTGGCAACCAGCAGAGCGCCTCCCGCGGCATGCCGCCCCAAGCACGTGCTTGGCATGCTGGGCCCTGGAGCCAGCCCTGCACATGCCTCAGATACAGAGTGTCCCTCTTAGAGACGCTGAGGCCTGGAACTGATTTCAGCTGCTGGACAGCTCTGCTAGGTCTTTATTTATTTGCACAGGAAAATGCTGAGTGTTTAAATTCATTTCAAGCCACCCGCCCCCATTCAGCAAACTCCTGAACATACTGGAGATAGGTCTGGAAATCGATTTTCATTCAAAAAACTTTTTCAAAGGAATCACTTGGATTGGAACTAGGAACCTATTATCCTGCAGGGAAACATTGACCCACTTATCTATACCCACAACAAAGAGCGTCATGTATAGCCCAGAGCAGGAACAGTTTTTAACCTGAGGGTTAGTAAACTTTATACAAACACCACAGCTTACAAACTCCCCACTCCCGCTCTGTGTCACCAGAGCACAACAACAACTCTCCTTGGAGCACACACAGCTCCCCAGCTCCCTGCCCGTCAGTCTCTCCAGCATTGCTCCAATCCCTTAAAGCAGGGTCTTAACCTCAATTTACCTTAGGGTCAGTGCCAACCCTCCAATCCTCCCAGTGAGCACCCCAAGCCCCTGCAGCCAATGAGACACTGCACGGGTGATGCCTGGGACAGCAGCATGCGGAGGTCCCCCAGCCCGCCCCGCCTTGGAGCCCCAGGTAAGCGATGCAACCCTGACTCCCTCCAGAGCCTGCACCCTCACCCCCTCCCCTCATACACTCTCCTCCCCCAAACTCCCTCCCAGAGCCTGCACCCCCTCCACACCTCCCAGCCCCCAGATTCCCTCCCACAGCCTGCACACTCCTCCACATACGCCTGCCCCCAACTCCCTCCCACAGCCTGCACACCCCTCCACATACGCCTGCCCCCAACTCCCTCCCACAGCCTGCACCCCGTCCCTCCACACACCCTCTCCCACCCGCCTCCCATCTCCCTCCCAGAGCCTGCACCCCCACCCCTCCTCCTGTTCCCCCTACCCCCTGCCCCAGCCCACAGCCTGAATGCAGCACCCAAACTCCATCCCACAGTCTGCACCCTAGAACCCCTCCCACACGCAAACTCCCTCCCAGAGACCAGCCTCTCACCCCTTCTGCACCCAGAGCCTGCGCCCCAATCCCCAGCCCCAATCCAGGGCCTGAACATAGACCTCCTCCCCCCACGCAACCTCCCTCCCAGAGCCTTAGGCAGCTGAGAGGCAGAGTTTTGGGAGATGGGTTCTGAGTGGTAAGAGTGACATTATTGGGCCAGCTCGTAGAGGCACAGCTCTGCTCTTCCCTGCCATGGGGAGGGGCCGGCAGCCACTGGGGCGAGCAGGCAGATGCCGCTCAGCTCCACTGCACTGCCAGGGGCACCAGGAGGGGAGTGCCTGGGGGCTGCAGGTGGGGCCAAAGGAGTGACCCAGTCCCAAAACTGCTGGAGCCCCACGGGCAAGACGTGGGGACCAGGACTGCCAACCAGACAAACACCTTTAAGAGGAGGTGTCCCTCTCCCTGTCACAAACTGATCTTCCTTCTTCAGTTCAGTGACAGCCTGAATTGTTCCTTATCCCGGCAGAGCCAGAGGATTCAAAGCAGCAACATCAAACCTCTGTATAGCTCGCAGGGATGGACATAAACACTCCCTGCTATCTGAAGAGATGTTCAGCTTTGCCCTTGATCAACTACAAGGCTAAAGAGAAAGGAGGTGGTGCCAGATATAAAGAGTGAAACATGACACATCATAGTTATGCCCATGGTAGCTGCAAAATCTTTTTATTTACTTCTTGTTATCAGCAGTGTATTGTTTTCTCTGGAGTCTAGGCCTTGACCAAGAAATGTGTATCTTGATAAAATAATCAACTGCCCTTGGTGAAGGCAATGGACTTGATACCCACTCAGGTGTCCCTACACAGGTACAAGTACTAACAACAGAGGCTGCCTTTTAGCCATAGTTTTTAATCAGGGCAATAAATTGAAACAAACCCCTGTTAAATCATTTCTCAGCCCAGGTCCTTCACCCACATTCCCTAGAGCACTGGGCCACCATGTGGACGTTTCATTTCCTGCCTCAATTTCACACAGAGACAATTTCCTTTGCACAGATCCATGAACAGCAAAACCTCCCCGTGTCTCTGGTCTGAGCCAGGGCATTCGATTCCAGTGAACCCTTCTCTCCTGCAATGGCGATGGGTAGACAGAGGGGACATGGTACCTGCATCCCTGCCAGTGAGATATTGGCTCTTCTCTTTCTTTCTGCTGCTGCTGTTAGTCCAGGAAATATCAAGGGTACAATGCAAGACTGAGTTCATGCACCAGCCCCTGGAAATATTTCAGTGTCCCAGAGAAATCCTGCCCTCTGCTATTGGAACAATGTGCTGGAGATTTGACTAGGAAAGGGACTGTCTGAATTGTCAGAGTGGGGAATGAACAACAATCTACAGCAATGTTGTTTACACAAACACACTCTCATCCTGCTCCAGCCGGAAGGGAAATGGGCAGGAATTCTCGCTGTTCAGCCAAGGACACACTTACACTGATGCGCAGACGTGAGTGTGCTGGGGAAGCTGGTCTGAGCACACAATTTGAAGTGAGAACAGAATCATCATGTAGTAAAATGGGTGTATGCCAAGTGGTTAAGGTGCTGGACTAGAAATCCATTGGGGTCGCCCTGCGCAGGTTCAAATCCTGCCAACTATGCAAGCACTGTGCTGCTGCTGCTGTTGTTATTGTTGTAGTCTCAGTGTCTGAGCATTCACAGTGTGAACTAGAGCTATATCTAGTTTCACTCTGTCTACACTGTGGCACTGCTATAGCACTCTGGAGCAGACAGCAACTGGAGGGGCTTTCTCATCCCTGTAATAGCTACATTGACAGAACAGTTCTTCCTTTTCTTTAGCACTATCTAACCAGGGCTTAGGTCAGCTTAACTCTATGGGTTTGGAGGTGGAGGGTTTTCACACCCTGAGAGACATCGCTCTGCCAGTTCAGTGCCCAGTGTACACCAGCCCTTAGATCCCTCTTGGTATTTCAATGCAGGTACTGACCTGTGAGAGGAAAACATCAGCTGACAAACACAGAGACTGAATTCCCCACATTTAATCTCTCTGCACTTTCCAGAAAGTCACAAAATTGAATTCATTCTTGCTAGGACAGAGAAAAAATAAATGACATTAAGTTTTTGGCTTGATTAAATAAAATTAGGTGTTTAATTAATATAGTAAAAATCTGAACTGATTCCTCTAACACCACAGCGTGAAATAGGAACAGAGAAAAATCTTGTCAGTGATGACTTATTTCACAAATGATCTTCCCATTATTAATTTCAATTGGAGGTCTGGGCATCTCCAGTATCATTGCTCTGCATTCACCTTCCCCTTAGAATTGTTCTCAGACATTCGCCTTCCTCTGCAGCGTGGGGCTCGGGTCACTTGCTGGAGGATTCCCTGCACCTTGAGGTCTTTAAGCCACGATTTGAGGACTTTAATAACTCAAGACATAGGTTAGGGGTTTGTTATAGGAGTGGGTGGGTGAGATTCTGTGGCCTGCATTGTGCAGGAGGTCAGACTAGATGATCATAATGATCCCTTCTGACCTTAAGTCTATGAATCTATGAATCTATTCCCAAATTTGGAAAATTGTGCAGTTCAGAATGTGAGTAGTGACCCCGTCTGCTTCCTGCACCTGCTGTACATTGCTCCACAGCAGGTTCTCCCCCTGCAGAGTCACCACAGCAGTGCAGTGCAGCCGCTCACGGGTCAGCAGGGGCCCCTGGCAAGGACAGTGGGTGCAGCTAACAGCCCAGTCTGCCTGGCAGTGAGTCAGCTGTAAAAAAGCAACACTCCCTCCAGAAGTACAGACTAAATTCCCCAACTTTAACATCATGACCCCTGTAGAAAGCCACACGTGTCAGTTGTATTTTCACAGGGAGATGCAAAAATCAGGTGACACAAATTTTTAAGATGAGTAAATAAAGTTGAGGAGATAGTTATTAACCTCACAGAAATATACTAAAGATCCCTCAACATAACACCTGAAGGTGAAATATGAACAGAGACAAACCTTATCAGCAAAGGCTCATTTCCCAAACAAGCCTCAAAATGTTACTAATCCCCACCCCTCCTACACAGGAGCTCTGTGCAGTGTCACTGTTCTGCAGGCAGCTTCCCATTCAATGCTATTGTGGGACATTCCCAGGCCTGGAAATGTACCAACAACAGAATTTGAAGCGCAAACCTGGCTCCTCGCACCAGACGGGATTTGAGTGTTTTGTCCCTGTCACTTTGTCTTTGTCAATAGTACAGACGCCAGGGAAGGGATCCTGGCACAGGGGCTGGTGAGGGAAGAAAGGATCGTAGATTCTGACCTGCGCTCTGGAGAGGAGGTAATAGTTGAAAGGGGCATTTCTGACTCCTCCCCTCCTCAGTGTCCCTGGGCTGGAATTCTACAGTCCACAGGACAAATGAGGGGGTGAAGCTGTTTGGTTAATGAAAACCAGGGATCTCAGTAAGGTTTGAACTCACAACCTCCGCACAGTCCTGTAAGTACTGTGCGTTAAGCAATTGCACCACTGGAGCATCTGCTGTTTAAGGTTCTCTGAGACCCCTAGGTTGCTAAGAGTGAGGAGTGACCCCCAAAGACTTCTCCATGGGGCTGAGAGCAGGTAGCGACAAGTGTTGGTACTTGGTGGGGTGGATTCTTATTAAGGGTTCCAGGCACCATTTTACCTTTTTATTCTTCCCTGTGTAATAACAGAGCTGGTTAAGACTCAATGGAGAGTCTTGCTGCAGACCAACAGATCTGAAATCACTGATCACCAGGTCTGAACATTAGTCCTGCTTTGGGACAGCGTCTCTCATCCAACAAACTGCCCAGTCTGCACTAGCAGTGAGGCTCCCTCACTAACACCCACCTCAGGCCCGTCGCTGGGCCCCCCATTTCCCCATCCTCCCCCCGGTGCCTCCCTCTGTCTGTGGGGCCCCTCCCCCCACCCATGCCACCTCCCTGTCCCATGGGCCCGCCCCCAACCCCCTCTTCCTCCCCCCATCCTCAGTGCCCTGCCTCTGACCACCTCCTCCCCCATCCTCACCGCCCCTCTTCCAACCTCCTCCTCCCCCGCCCTCAGCGCCCCACCCCCAACATCCTCCTCCCCCTCATCCTCAGCACCCCTCCCCCAATTGCCTCCAACCCATTTCTCCATTGCTGGACCCCACTTTCCCATCCCCCACTCTCCCAGTCCATCCCCAGGGTGTGAGGTTCCTCATCTCCAATCTCTCCTACCCCCCAACCTGCCGGGTTCCCCTTTTCAGCCACCGTGGGACCTTGCAACCCACCCCTGCCTATGCTCGCTGGGGTCTCTAAATCCCATAGTCCCACAGTGCACCCTGGTGACACCACCCTCCTCTCCTCCTAATCCTCCTAGTCCCTTCCCTTGGGTCCTCCGGGAACCCCAACCTCACATTGTGAAATTATTTATGAGTGTTTTAAATTTCAGTGCTCTGCATTTTTCTCCTGCCACTGTCACCTGGCAGCTCAGGGATGTGAGATTCTCCTCCATTGCGTTTCTGCCCGTGGAAACAGAAGAGAGATCACACTTCAGCACCTTTGTAAGTAAAAGCAACCTGGAAACAAACCAACAGCCTGGCCCGCCCCGACTGACAGCTTGCAGAGCCACGGGAGTCAATGGCAGGCCAAGTCGGGAGCCTCAGCTCTTTCCCCTGACAGCCACACACACACACAGCACTGCCTGGCGTCCCGAGAGCCTCCCTCGTGTTCTCCCGCACCAGCTGCCTGCCGGTGTGGGTGGGAAAAGGGGACAAGGAAGCACTGCAGCCTCATTCCGGGACAGGAGGCCTTCACCACACCCAGGCCTGCCTCTTGCCTTCAGCCCAGGCAGCCAGAGGTGCCGGGGAGCTCCCTGGCAGGCCGCCGCCTCAGCCAGGAAATAAGGAAAAGCCAATGAATGAAGAAGTCAGGAAATAACAAGGAAATGAAGAGGTTTGTTGAATGGGTTTCTGTCCGATTTACCAGCTTCTCTGCTACCGCTCAAAGTTAAAGACCGAAAGTCAACCTATCAGCTTAAGCACAGATAGTTAGATGAGAATTAAAAGGATCTGCTGTCACAAGTGTTAGGTGCCTGCAAGCAGCATGCAGACCATTTAAAATGTCACAATTAGAGGCTCAGATGAAATGTTTGCCCTAAATCAGAAGCTACAATAGGAGGACCAGCAGAATGCCACTCTAGGTATACAGCCGAGTAATGGAGGCTGTTAGAGGCAAAAAGTCATTCCTCAAAATTTGGAAATCAAATCCTAGTGAGGATAATAGGAAGGTGCACAAACTCTGGCTTCTTAAGTGTCAAAGTGTAACAAGTCAGACCAAGAAAGAATCTGAGAAGCAACATGCTAAAGACACAAAAGCTAAGCATAAATCCGGTCAATGGGAGTCCTGGTCTGTCCCCGCAGAAAGGTGAACCTCCTCTGTGGCTGGAGTGAGCTTCTCTAAGCTGACCTCACTACAGACCTGTGCCAGGTAGTGCTCATTGTAAAAATGTTTCCTCTGACGGTTGGGAAAATGGGACCAGCGGTCCTCAGGCCAGCTGACACAATTAAAATCTTGCCCAACAACAAACATCATACAGTCCAGAGGAAGGGAGCCTTTTATCTTCCCTCTCATGTCTTAACTGGAGAACATACACACTAATATAGCAGTAACCAGTGCCACAGAGCACAAAGTCTACCTGTAATGTCCTCCCTGGTTGGAGCTCCACCATCTTCTGTACTCGCACTGCAAATGTGAAAAACAAGACTCCAGCCCCATCATTCTTCCCTGGCCAGGAGGCCCTTCCTCCAATCACCCTCTGCCTATTGAGCTACCCTAGAGTTGTTAATGTGCATTTCCTGAACACCCACCATGTCCAAGTCCAGCTGTTCCAAGGCACTGAACCTCAAGCACCTCCTCCTGGGCCCCCAACTCCCTTCCACCTTCCACACAGCCATTTTCACAGTTGCCTCTTCCCTGGTACTGCCCTTGCTCTGCTGCGCAGAGGAGTTTTCATCCCCAATCCCTGCCTGTCACTGCCCAGCAGCCCTCTGGCACCATTCCTGACTGTCACTCTGCCTTGCTCTCTTCCTACCATATTGGGAAATACAGCTCTCATCGTTAAAGGTCAGGTGGGCCAACTAGGGGCAGAAGCCCATTCTATGTTTTCCTACTGCAGAGCCCAAGATCAGAGACTCACCGTCAGTGCCACCTAGAGGGGAGGTAAGTGGGGCAATTTGCCCCAGGCCCTGCAGGGTCCCCATGAGAATACAGTATTGCAACTTTTTTTAATGCAAGGGGCCCTCAAAATTGCTTTCTCCCTAGGCCATCCCTGCTCATCTTGGGTGCAGGCACTGCTGTGCTGCCAGAGAACAAGCTGCCCCTGCACAAAAAGGATGAAAGAACCTGCTAAAGGCTGGGATTGACCCAGGGACCTTGAGCTTGTCAGTCTAATGCTCTCCCAACTGAGCTACTCTGGCAGCTGTATAGAATTATTTTGGCCTATTGCTTCTCTGTCCAAGATGTTTTTGCAGCAGTTGGACACAAAAAGGATGCCATTGTGAGCGGCCCATGAAGACAAGACTCACTTTTGCCTGCCTTGCTCTGCTTGACTTGCTTCCTCACCCTGTTCCTGCTCTAGTGCCCGGGCTGATCTGGTGGTGGAAAGGGACTAGGGGCCAGTGGCATGGGGAGGAAGTTGAGCTGGACCCTGAGCTAGACTAGACCCTGGCAGTGAGAGTCTGGCCACTACTTACCACCCCACCCTGTTGTCCTGGCTTCCCCCACTGGATGTCATTTCGGGAGGGAAGTGGGGCTTCTGCCTCCCCTCCCCGATTTTCACACCACAGAGGAGTGCAAACAGGAAAATGAATGGCTGCTCCACACCCCCACCGGAGGAACCCGACGCCCTTAGCTGTGGTGAGTAAGAAGTGGCTGTTGGCTGACAGGGCCTGTCCCCCAGGAGCTAGAACAGCAGCTGCCGCCTCCCCCTCGTCTCCAGGCTGTGGGAAATGCTCATTGCCTGGCTGCATGGGCGGCTGCTGCTCCGTGCCCTGGAGAGCTTCTGTGTTGCTCTGTCAATCTCCCATCTTCACTGAGCCAGTCTGGTAAGGTCCCAAGTGCCCCCTCCGGCCTGGCAGCTGAGAGTCTGTGCAGACATCAGCCTCCCTGCCAGCCCCACAGGCAGCAGCAGCACCAGCCCCCCCAGCACCACAGGGGCACTCAATGCATTTCCTGTGCGGAAATGGCTCCTTGGTGTCCAGCTGCTAGAGTGAGAGTCAGGAGAGAGCAGCGTCTGGCTCACCTTGGGGGAAAGAAGAGACCTGATGAGTGCGGATCTCCCTCTGTTTCCCCCACAATGCTGGTCAGTTTTATTGTCACTGTGACAGTCAGCATTTCTCTTCAGGGCTGGCCCTAGAGGGATCAGGGGTCTGGGACAAATTCCTCCTTTCCTCTCCAGGCCCTGCCCCCACTCCACCCCTTCCCTCAAGCCCCCACCCCTGTCCTATCTCTTCCCGGCTTGCACCATTCCTCTCCCTCTCCCACCTCGTCCCGTCCCTTCTCCTCTCCCTCCTGACCCAGCGCCTCCTGAATCCCACTGAACAGCTGATCACTGGCAAGTGGGAGGTGCAGAAGGGGAAGAGGAGGAGCTTGTCTGCAAGGCCTGTAGTGTGTGTGTGTGTGGGTGGGGAGCTGGCTGGCAGTGGGTACTGAGCCCCTATTTTATCTCTGTTGGTTCTGCAGTCCCATAGCTCCCATGGATTTGCTGACTTGGCTCCTTTCGCACTCTAGAGAGACGAGCAGAACCAGGATTGTGGCTGATCTATGGGAAACTAGGTGAGTGGCAGAGGCTTCAGGTGCTGAGAGTTTGCCTGGCACCTCAGGGACACAGTGTGAAGTGGTGTCCCAGGGATCTCTATGAAAGGAGCAGAACAGGATTTACTTGTGGTGGGGAGAGAATTGAGAGTGTCTCAGGGGGTTGTACAGAGGTATTGCCTGGGTTAGAGACTGGCTAAAACACAGGCCTCACTGTGAGCAGGATTTGAAACTGCGCAGGGGAACCCTATTGGATTTTGACTCCAACGCCTTAACCACTCAGCCATCAGCCCAAAAATGCCCCAATGCCAGAGAAACTGGTAAAGAATCACAATGTCCAGGCTTGAAGTCATCTGAACTACAGAATTCCCACTGCAAACCTGGCTCCCAAAGCACATGGGGGATTTGAGTTTGTTCTCTTTGCTTAGCCATGTGCAGTCGCACAGAGAGCATGTTTAAAAGTCTCCTCTCCCACAGAGTGGGAATGGGAAATGATTCTCAGCTTGAAGCTTGATGTGAATGAGGATGTCTGGACCACAGGGCCAGGGACAGATCTTTGCTAGAGAAACCAGTGACACACGGAACCAGGCTAAGGAAAATGTTTCCTGGAGTCAGTAACTGGATTAGCAGCAGTATTGTGCAGAGAAATGTCTCACAAGAGGACTCAGAGCATTGGTGGTTTGGTAGCAGAAGTCACAGCCACAGCGGAGGAGGTCTATCTTTGGTTTCTGGCCAACAAAGGGATGAGTTTTATTGTCTCCAAATTTCAGTAGAAAAATTCAGACCCAAACTGTGTGTGGTGGGGGTTTCTCTGGTTTGTTTTGTTTTTCTCATTTGAAATGTCCTTGATCATTTTTCTGGGAAAACTTTTTGGAGAAGGGCAAGGAAGAGTCAGAACAATTACAAATCTCCATGGGAGTGAAGGGGTCTCTCAGCGCCAGGGGAGGAGTGGAGATTTTCATGGAGGGGAGTTGAGGAGATAAATGAGAGGCTTTTGCTCCCGCAGAGGGAGCGGCTTGGCATGTTCATTTTTACCAAGTGAACCCCCCTCCCCCACACACAAATGTTGCTCCCCTGCTGCTGCTACCCCAGCTCAGAGCCCACTGTCACCCCCAGTATGTGACCTACAGCTTCCCACTGACAAAGCCCTTATCTATCAGAAACAAAATCCCCTCGTCTGCCCCTTCTCCCAACTGAGCCCTCCCCCCCCCACATAGCCCAGGACAACCCGACCTAGCCATGCCAGGGGGTCGGGCTTAATCTTCAAGGCCGAGAGCAAAACCTTCAGCCAGGCACGTTTCACTCTCTTCCCACCTCGGCCCAAGCGGCAAGGGAGAAACGGATGAGACACATCGGCTGGAAGACTCATAGACTCTAGGACTGGAAGGGACCTCGAGAGATCATCGAGTCCAGTCCCCTGCCCTCATGGCAGGACCAAATACAGTCTAGACCATCCCTAATAGACATTTATCTAACCTACTCTTAAATATCTCCAGAGATGGAGATTCCACAACTTCCCTAGGCAATCTATTCCAGTGTTTAACTACCCTGACAGTTAGGAACTTTTTCCTAATGTCCAACCTAAATCTCCCTTGCTGCAGTTTAAGCCCATTGCTTCTTGTTCTATCATTGGAGGCTAAGGTGAACAAGTTTTCTCCCTCCTCCTGATGACACCCTTTTAGATACCTGAAAACTGCTATCATGTCCCCTCTCAGTCTTCTCTTTTCCAAACTAAACAAACCCAATTCCTTCAGCCTTCCTTCATAGGTCATGTTCTCAAGACTTTTAATCATTCTTGTTGCTCTTCTCTGGACCCTTTCCAATTTCTCCACATCTTTCTTGAAATGCGGTGCCCAGAACTGGACACAATACTCCAGTTGAGGCCTAACCAGCGCAGAGTAAAGCGGAAGAATGACTTCTCATGTCTTGTTTACAACACACCTGTTAATGCATCCCAGAATCACGTTTGCTTTTTTTTGCAACAGTATCACACTGTTGACTCATATTAAGCTTATGGTCTACTATGACCCCTAGATCTCTTTCTGCCATACTCCTTCCTAGACAGTCTCTTCCCATTCTGTATGTGTCAAACTGATTGTTCCTGCCTAAGTGGAGCACTTTGCATTTATCTTTATTGAACTTCATCCTGTTTACCTCAGACCATTTCTCCAATTTGTCCAGATCTTTTTGAATTTTGACCCTGTCCTCCAAAGCAGTTGCAATCCCTCCCAGTTTGGTATCGTCCGCAAACTTAAGAAGCGTACTTTCTATGCCAACATCTAAATCGTTGATGAAGATATTGAACAGAGCCGGTCCCAGAACAGACCCCTGCGGAACCCCACTTGTTATACCTTTCCAGCAGGATTGGGAGCCATTAATAACTACTCTCTGAGTACGGTTATCCAGCCAGTTATGCACCCACCATATAGTAGCCCCATCTAAATTGTACTCCTCCCTCCCACTTCTCTATAGCCTTCTGTGATGTTATTAATATGAACTGGGACCACAGAGATCATTGTTGCCACCACTGTTATATATGCGCAGCAAATATTGTGCAAAGGTTGGCATGTGAGGTGTCTATGACAAGGTTACCATTTGCTGGTTATAATTATGCTGGCTGTATGTGTGTACCATTTCTGTATTTGAAGTTATGAATATGGGCTATGTACTTGTATCTCAAATGTATTTGATTCCAAGTAGCCTCAGTGTCATAAGCCCCCAACTCCTTCAGGAGTCCCTAGCAAAGAGACCCCCCTCACTGTCCTGGACTCCCTGGGAGGTGCCTCCCACCCCCCGCCCAATGGAGCACCAAGGATTAAAGTGGAAGCATTTAGTGTTAGTGGGGTTCAGTGGCTCAGGCCAGCCACCTTAGCTGGGGACCCGCCCCCATAGCACTGCTCTAGGGCCTGGACCTGGGATGTTCACAGCCCCCTCCTCACCTCTCCCTGAGCTCACCTGGAACAAAGCAGAAGTATCCGTCGGCCACGCTGCTGTCCGAGTCCCAGGCGCTGCTGCTGTCCCATGGGGAGCAGGCCGAGCTACTGGGGCTGGGAGAGGGATCCTCCATCTCCTGCTCTGGGAAGGCTGGAAGATCCCCACTGACTGGGCAGGGCGATATCTCCTTCTAGAAATCAGGGCTGGGCTCCTGGAGCCACTGCTGCCTACACAGCAAGCCCCGGAGCCACCCTGCCTGGTTCTGCTCCTGGGCTGGGTGCTGCCTGACCAGCTGCATCCTGGCCCAGCTCCATTTTGGCCTGGCCGGTGCCTCTCCCACCTCGGTGCCTGCGCCGGGAGCAGGTTTCCTCTTCCAGAAGGCTGGGCACTTCCACCTCCTGGCCCGGCTGGGAGCTCCTTCCCCGCCAGTGGGGATGGAGGGGCCGCTTCGCTCCTGGGGAAGATGGCAGCTGCTTCCCTCAGGCTCTGTGGCCACCTGCAGAGCCTTCTTCCTGAACATCCTTAGGAGCCTGGCCATCCTGGAACTGAGCGGGGAGCAGGCGTGAGTCTGGGGTCAAGGCAGCTTCTCACTAGCCAGCCTGTTTGGTCCCTTCCAATCCCTGCCCCACCCAGAGCAGCTCCTTCTCCCCTCACTGGGGTGCAGGGTGTGCAAGCTACACTCACTGGCAGGAGTTCGTTGCATGATTTGCTCCCCGTCAGCGTTCCCCCTCCTCATCCCTGGGGCTGCAAGAACCGGGGAGTCTCGTCCTTTTCGAGCACTGGGGTCAGTCACAAAGACCACTGGTCACTTTGGACAAGCAGCTCCCTCCTGCCAGCCCAGGGCACACTCACACCTCCCCCCTCACCCCCCTCCCAGGCTAGAGAAGGAACAGAACCCTGGAGTCCGGACTTCTCCTGGGAAACCATTCCCCACTTCAATGTCCCTAGGCATAGCAAGGCCAAGACCCCCTCATTTCCCATTGATTTCCATGCTCAGCAGCTCCCCGGGTCTGGCCCAGCTCAGAGACTCTCAGCCTGGGGAACAGTCTCCCACAAGGGAAGGGCTGGGAGCCCCATTGCTGGGACCTTGCCAAACACACTGGAGATGGCTCTGAAGAAGCCCCTCCCCAGTCTGAGAGTGAGGGGCTCCTGGGGGCTATTTGTAAATCCAATGTCCTTTGGGAGAGATTCTCTCCCCTTCTTTCTGCCTCTCCCCAGACAGACAGGGGACACCATCAAGGAACCCTAATGCCACTCACTTGCTCTGGTGACAGAGCGATGGATGGAGGATGTTCAGTGTCATCCCTCGCCCTTCTCCTCACTCTCCAAGCCCAAGGCAGGCTGGAGGGCGGGGGGTGACCTGAGGAGTTACCCTGCCCAGCCAGCAGGCAGGGTGATGACACTGGGTGATCGGCTGGCTGGGAAAACAAGAGACGGTCTTATTGCCAGGGAAAGGAGAAACTTGGCCAGCAGCAGGGGGTGCAGAACATCACCCTAGTGCGGGGGTGACAGCGCCTCCGGGATCCTGAAATCCCAGCACTTTACACACCTTCCTGGAGCCTCCCAACCCCCCTGGGCTGTTGGAACTGCAACCCCAACCCTACTGATGAGAAACAGGCCTAGGGAGGGGAAGCTACTGGCTCAGGGTCACACGAAGTGTCAGATGTATGGATGGGACCCAGCAGTCCTTCTTTCCAGGACCCTTTGCTAACCACTGCTGCACACTCCCTCCTACAGCTGGCAATTACAAGCAGGCCCTCATGGCCACTCCCCCTGCCTTTGAGAGGGAGAGTGATCCACTGGAGTCACTGGACCAGGGGACTGGAGTCAGGACTCCTGAGTTCCATTGCTGGGGATTTAATACTTTCCCGCTATTGGAAAGTACTGAGAGAATCCCCCAGCCAAAGCTGCTCTGACAGTGCTAAGCAGCATCTGACCATTCAAGGGCGGAGCGCACTGGCCAGGAAGAGGAGTGTTTGGCTCTGGGGTTTCACTTCAGCCCAGTCTAGGGAGAGGGGCCCAGCCAGGAAGTTTGGCTCAAGACCAATTCTCCAATTTGTTGAAGGCGTTTTGAATTCCAATCCTGTGATCATTTGCAAATTTTAGAAGCATGCTCTGCAGTCCATTTTCCAAATCAGTAATGAAAATATTGAATAGTACCAGACCAGGGACTGATCCCTGCCGAACCCAACAGGTACACCCTCTCTATTGGACAGCCAAACATGGAGAAGGGCTCTTGGAGTCTGGGCTTTCAACCAGCTCTTCACCCACATCACACTGAATGCGTCTAGACCGCATTTCCCTCATTTGCTTGTGAGACTGTCCTACGGGACTGTGTCAAAAGTCTTAGTAACACCGAGATAGATCTCATCTACTGTTTACCCATCTCCGCTAAGCCTGGAACCCTGCCGAAGAAGGAAAGAGGATCGGTTTGGAATGATTTGTTCTTGACAAATCCATGCTCACTAGTCCTAAGAACCAAAGTATCTTGTAGGTGCTGCTGACAAACTGATTGTTTAAGAACGTATTCCAGTATCTCTCCAACTGTGGAATTGAGGCCAGCTAGTCTGCAAGTCCCAAGGGTCTCTGTTCCCCTTTTAAAGATAGGTCCTGTCTTGTTCATGGATGGGAAGATGTTCTTTTTCAGAGATCTCAGACGAGAACTGGGGCACAATACCTGGTTTGTTAAGGCCACAAAAACAGAGGCAGAAACTTCTTCTCTCCTGCTGGCAAAGAACCCCAGGTGCCTAAGAGACAGGGACTCACATCCCTGAATGGGCTTTAAAAAAGGCAGTGGTTAAAAAGTTTGGCCCTGACCATTTCTTGTTTCCACAGACTAGACATTTTAGCAAACTTTAGAATTCCTTGGTGCTAAACACAGTGAAACTCCCCTTTCTCCTTCACAGAGGGCTTTAACGCTCCTTATCTCACCCAGGCTCACGGCTGCCCAGAGTTCGAGAATTGTCCCTGTTCGCATTGGACAGATGGGGAGGAGCCTGAGGTCCAGAGAAGGGAAGTGACCTACCCAAGGGCCTACACAGCAAGGCGGTGGCAGAGCCAGAAAGAGAAGCCACCAGTCCTGACTCCTGTTTTAACAAACAGCAACCCCCCACCCCCAGAGGCAGGGATAGAGCCCAGGAATCGAAATGGCGGGGAAATTTCATTGAAACCATTTCAGTCAGAAAATCCCCTTCAGACTAAACCAGTTTGTTTCTCAAAATCAAAACAAGTTGAGATGAAAGTTCTTTGCAAAAATATTTTGTTGCAGAACAAAAGCATCTCCTGTTTGTCACAGTGTTTTAAATTGTCTCTTCGCACACAAAGGGGAGACACTAAGAACTCAAAAATTAGAAAAGATGCTTCAGTCTGAGCTAAGTCATTGCTGCTCTTAACAATTTCAAAATAAAAAAATACAAATAAAAAAGACTATTTCAGCTATTCTATTATATCATAATCTGCTTTGAGTAAACGTGAGAGAACACCTGATATTACACACTACTCCTCATGACATTCTTCAATGGATCCCCATCCTCCACCCACCGAGAGGTAGGTAGGAGAGGATCATTATTATCCCTACTTGAAAGAGGGAGAAGCTAAGGCTCAGAAAGGAGAACTGACTTGTCTTAGGTCACACAGCCAGTCACTGGCAGAGTTGGGAATAGGACCCAAGAGCCCTGATTTTCAAATTAACCATCGCATCTTGAATTTCAGACATTGAATGACCTGAATAAAGTTCTCTCAGATGAGCTCCAGACCAACAACAATGCTCAATAATTATTCAGCAAGTATTTGAGGAGAACTGCAATGTTAGAGAGAATCATGAACTGCTCAGAGACCATTAATGCAGAGAAGCAGCAAAATTCATCAAACATATAAGTGGTTATGACTTATTTACTTGGTTTTAAAAGAGAAGAACAAGAACCTGAGTCTCATCCCTGTCAGTAACCCCCTGCTCAGCAAATCAGTGTAGAGACTGAGGACGGGAGGCTGAGGGTTCTCACCAGAGAGCCCAAAGGATGGCCCAGGTCACTGGTGGGGATCACTGCCCGAGCACTATTTCAGCTCCCATTTTTGGGTAGACCTCCCACAGTGGGAGCTGCCGAGCACTCCCCTGCAACACACACACACACAAACAGCCTGTTCCTGGTGTTGAGAGGGAAACAGGTGAAAGGAGAAAAGAAGCAAGAGAGGAGAAAGGAGGGAGGGATGGATGGAGGAAAAGGTGAAACAAAAAGGAAAAACCCTAATGTCCCCAGTGATTCTATGGGACAAAATCCCAGGTGCAGAATAAAATTCGGCCTCCTTAAGCTCATGTTTTCCATGCCTAGAATTCAACTTTCACCAGATAGATCAGACTGAACAGGTTTCAAACCTCGAGGAGGCTCTTACCTTCCAAACAGGGACAGTTGTTTTCTAGTAAAATCAGGAAAAGGAAAGGGGAAAACTCGAAAGAGGTTCCTCCTGGTGCTCACATACGTGAAGCCACATACTCTCTCAGTCCTCAAAGAGAGACCTGGAGAATGAGACATGCTGAAGCAAAGCCACAGGGGTCTCTGAGGTTTCCCTGGCCCCTCGCCCCTGTCCTGCCTGGCTGATGTCATCATCTCTCTGTGAGGTCACCACCTCCCCACCACCTTTGACCAATAGTCTGAGGTCCTCAAAAAGGCCTTTGCAATGTCACTGCCACACCCCTTCCTTGCTGTGCTAATGTCCTGCCTCGGCCAGGCACTTTGGAGGTTTGAGCTACTCCCTGTAGTCACCCCAGTCAAGGAGCATTCGTTCTAGGAGGCTAGCTGGCTAGACAGGAAAACATCAGACGCTGCTCCCAAGGCTACACTCAGTTTTTCAGAAATTAGTCGACTTTATGGCCAGAAGAGACCATTAGAGCATCTAATCTGACCCCCTGCATATCACAGGCCTCCTGTATGACACAAGAGCTACTTTTGGGGCAAAAACATTCCAGAAAGGCAGCTAGTTTTCATTAAATGACATCAGGAGATGGAGAATCCATCACTTTCCTTGGTAGCTTGTTCCTGTGGTGAATTGTCCTCGCTGTTGAATATTTGTGCCTTAGTTGTAATCTGAATGTGTCTCTTTTCACCTTCCAGCCATTGGGTCTTGTTATGCCTTTCTCTGCTTGATTAAAGAGCCTTTTAATACCCAATATTTTCTCTCCATTAAGGCCCTTGAAGACTTCAATGAAGTCACCTTTCAATCTTCTTTGATAAGCTAAACAGGTTGAGCTCTTTCAATAGCTCACTAGAAGGCATTTTTCTCCAGCCCTCAGAACTTTTGATGGCTCTTTGCTGCCCCAGCTCCAATTTCACAACATCTTTTTCAAATGAGGACACCAAAACTGGAGGCAGTATTCCAATATCAGTCGCACTCATGCTGTGTCACCTCCTGTGACCTTATTGACATAATCTGTAACTGTATAGATCACCGTTGTGACCATTGTTCTATGTTTGCAGCCAATATTGTAGAAAGGTTGTGGTGTAAGCGATCTATGGAGAGGTTCTGATTGGCTGATTATAATGATGCTATCTCTAGATGTGTATCATTTTTGTTGTTGATATTATGAAAATTGGCTCTATGCTGTCCATATTTCAAACTTGTGCTATGCTTCCGGGGAACACCCCAGCCAGACAAGTTGGTGTCAATTCTGCCTAGCCTGCTTGATGGCCCATTAAGGACCATCAGCTATACAATTGACCCATTGAGAGAAGGCAGATATGCCTTGTGACTAAGTAAAGTTTGCAGGACCTGCCTATGGATGGAACTCAGTTTTTTCTATGCCACGTGCTGGATAGAGTGTCCTTGGGACAAAGAAAGCAAAGACCACATGGCAAGAGACTAGAAAAGGCTAATGCCTCATCTCCATCTTGTCTTCAATCCTGCTTCATTCCTCTGGAGGGACTTTGCTACAAACTGAAGCTCTATATAAAGGACTGAATGACCCATCCCAGCAGTGGATGGACTCCAGAGACTTGATTTCAACCTGCAGTTTATTCCATCACTGCTACTATCCTGAACCAAGAACTTTGCCATTACTGGATGTGAAGGGTTCAAATCCATGTGCATTATATAACAACCTGGTCTATGGATTGTGCCAGTTCTTTTCCAGACCCAAAGTCTAGAGTATGGTCAAGGGACCAGAGGCCTAGCAAATAGTGATAAGCTAAGAGAAAGCTGGGGTAAACAGAAAGCCTTACCTGCTAAGATAGACCTGGTCAGCCAATTCCCAGGTGTTGGAGCTAAGAACTAAAGAATTGTGTCTTATTCAGAGTTACAGATTGAACAAAGAATCTCTGTTTCTATTGTGTTTGTTTCTTCTGTAGGGATCCGTTCTTCCCACAGATCCAACCTTGAATTTATGAAAAGTTGGCACATGTCAGTATAAGATACGGCATCCTTCCACCTCCCTTCCAAGGGACCAATGCCTGCCTTTAGATACACAGAAAACAATCTTTATTGCCATATACTTTCACTGTTTCTTTGCTTTAACCCCTAGGAATGTACCTAGTGGACAATCAAAGGAGTTGCTCCATTCCTATGAACCCCAAATCAGAATTCAACATTTATATTTTAAACTAATAACATTTTATCAAAGTATTCATCAAATGTTAACTTGCTAACTTGAGACCATGGGCGGAGACATTATATAACCTGTTAACCATTGGCTAATGTGCTATCTTATCTTGCTGCAAAATCTATCCCGGGATGTGGCACTGCCTACCCTGTCACTTTCCCCTGCCCATGGAAAATCTATATATTTTATTGTAATCAATTGATTGACAGTGTCTCCGAGCCTAATAAGCAAGGTGACACTCCATCAGCGCTGTGTGTAATAAACTCCTATGCTTGACCTCTACACAGTGTGGATTTATGTCCTTCACTGGTGAAGCAAGTAGTTTATAAACCATAATAGCTTTACAAGTCGCTGTGCCTGTCTTCAGTATAAGTTATCATCAAGTTTATCATAAAAGTAAGTTAAAGTTTATCAGTTCTTATATAAGTTTATAGGTAGGTTCAGGTTAGTGAAATATAGTGAATCAGTGTATTAGTATTACACAGAGAATTGTATTTGTTGGGGGTGGTTACAATACATATAAAGTTGCTGGGCAATCAGTAATAGTAGTGTTGCATGTGCTTGTGACTATTTTCAATATTATTCACCTTTGATATGTGCACTTACAGGAATAGGCAGCTATTGCATAAGGGCTGGTCCACACTAAGGGGGGGAAATTGATCTTAGATACGCAACTTCAGCTACGTGAATAACGTAGCTGAAGTCGAATATCTAAGATCGGATTACTCACCCGTCCACACCGCGCGGGATCGATGTTTGCGGCTCTCCCTGTCGATTCTGGAACTCCGTTGGGGTTGATGGAGTTCCGGAATCGATATAAGCGTGCTCGGGGATCGATATATCACGTCTAGATTAGACGCGATATATCGATCCCCGAGCAATCGATTTTAACCCGCTGATACGGCGGGTAGTCTGGACGTAGCCTAATATTACTTGGACTTGTGCTTGACTCCAGCATAACTTGCCATTTGTATTAATCCTCACTCAGTGCTGGTCTTTAATTCTGTTTTTCTTATTCTGTCTGTGTTGATTTATAGTCATAAGTCATTAAAAACCTTTCTGGCAGAATAATTAGTTGTTTCGTTTCTCTTTTGCGGACACTACTCAACCTCATTCCATCTGTGTTGGGTGGTGGGAAGTAGCGATCACCCAGAGCCCCACTAGGGGCCTGATGGGAGCCCCCCCTAGGGCTCTGACGTGTGCCTCCTCCTTCCATTAATCTCCACAACCACATTCTAGACATGGATATGGTGACCTCCCTGGGGATCTTGACAGCTTTAGCAGCTTCTTGGTGGCTATTTTCCTGCTCACAGCCACTGTCTTCTTCTCATGCCTTGTCCTGGGGGCCCAGCTGCTGGCTGACTGGGAAGGAGCCAAAGTGCTGGTGACTTTAGCCTGCACCAAGTTGCCTTTGCTCATCAGACTCCTGAACTGCAACTGATGTGATTCTTGTTCTTCTGCACAGCACAGCCCCTGGAGAAGAGGGATCTGCAAATGTACATTCCTATGATCCCTTTGTTTAATTGATGAAAACATAAACTAGACACTTAAAGGATTGGAAGTGATTTCAGCTGCTGGACAGCTTAGCTGGGTTTTTATTTATTTGCTCAGGAAAATGCTGAATGGTCAAATTCATTTCAAGCTCCCCATTCAGTGGATCTCCTGAACATAATGGAAATGGATATGAATGTTTTCATTTAAAAAAGGCTTCTAAAGGGATTCTTGGATGATTTGATCTGCAGTCAAACACTCTACCACTGAGCTATACCCCCATAACAAAGCTCTGTTAGAGTCTGTGATCTTAGGGACTTTGAAGGACAGACCCTGCTTCAACCATCTCCTTTTCCATTCCCAGACCATGGGTGGTTTTACAAATGGGGTTTGATTAACCTTTATATATACATGTAGGCACCACGGCTTGCACACGCCCTGATATAGCTTCCCTCACTGACAGAGCTACCGCCTCTCAGGGAGGTGGATTAACTACACAGATGGGGCAGCTCTCTCCCATCAGCTTAGAGCATCTTCAGTAATGCGCTACAGATCTGCTATTGTGTGTTCTACTTCAATTGCTCTGGCCACACAATAGCAGATCTTAAAGTGACCATCCTGAAGCAAAAAAAATTTCAGGGCCAGACTTCAAAGAGAAACTGCTGAGCTTCAGTTCATCTGCAAATTTGACATCATCAGCTCAGGATTAAACAAAGACTATGAATGGCTTGCCAACTACAAAAGCAGTTTCTCCTCCCTTGGTTTTCACACCTCAACTGCTTGAAGAGGGCCTCATCCTCCCTGATTGAACTAACCTCATTATCTCCAGCCTGCTTCTTGCTTGCATATATATACACCTGCCCCTGGAAATTTCCACCACATGCATCTGACGAAGTGGGTATTCACCCACGAAAGCTCATGCTCCAAAACATCTGTTAGTCTATAAGGTGCCACAGGATTCTTTGCTGCTTTTACAGATCCAGACTAATATGGCTACCCCTCTGATATTTGTGGTTAATGACATTGCTGTAGCTTGTTCATTCCCTGCCTGGATAATTCAGACAGTCCCTTTCCCATCGTATCGCCAGCACATCAGTGATTCCAATAGCAGGGGCAGCTTTTCTCTGGGGCACCGAGATTTTTCGGGGAGTTGGTGGCTCCTTTCTTTCCTCACCCTGGAGTGAACTCAGCTTTTTATTCCATCCTTGACGATTCATGGAATAACAGCAGCAGCATGAAGAAAGAGGAACATGAATATCTCACTGCCAGGGAAAAGTGGCCACTTCCCCTCTGTTTGACCATTGCCATTGCAGGAGAGAAGGTTTCAATGGAATCGAATTTCCTGGCTCAGACAAGAGACACAGGAAGATTTTGCTGTTCATGGAACCATGCAAAGGAAATTGTCTCTCTGTGTGAAAATAGGGAGGGAAATGAAACACCTACATGGTGGTGTCTAAGGCAGACGGGACCTCTATAGGATTAGAACAGGACACGTTCTCAAGCAGCATGTTTCTTACTTTGCCCATCTGTCAATTTTGATTATTATCGATGTAAATATTTTGCCATTGGGCTGTGTGTTTACACAGAAATTGACATTTACCAACAAACATGTAATTCTTCCAGTCCTGCTGAGTCTGCCAGTGGTGAGTTTAGAAGGACAGAGTCAGTCTTCCCAGTCCCCATGCCAGGCCTGGGCTCTCCATGCTATCCACTTCCCACACTGCTGGGAGCCTTCCGTGATCTCCCCTCAGACCTCTGCCCCCCACTCCCACTTCTGGGATCCCCTTCCAGCATTGTCCAAATGCCCTGCTTCCAGGATCCCTCCCCATCCCCTCCGAGCAAAAGCTCTGCATTATTCCCACACTGGGAATTGAACCCCAGTCACTTGTTGAAAACCAGGAATCCTGACCACTAGACCCTATGGGACTAGGATTCCTATGTTTGTCTACTAAGACAACTCCTCATAAGAGCAGCAGTGCCACCCAGTGGGGATTGCACACAGGGCTGAATTAACCCTTCAGGTATGAGGTTTTCCCTCTATCCATTCCCAGTGCCTATGATCAGGAAACAGACATCAGGGCTCCCAGGTGCTGCACAGACCATGATTGAGATAGAGACCCCATATTGTGCAAGGTGCTGTACAAACCCTGGCCAAGACTGGGACACCCAGGGGGTTCCCCTCAATTTCTCTGAGCCTCTGCCTCCCAACTTCATCTAACTCCAGCTGGATCACCCTCCCCTCTCGCAAAAACCCACCTTTCCAAACAGTCCTTCTTTCCCCACCGCCTAATTCTGCTTTCACACTCTGTGACCATCTCCTCTCCCCTCCCAGGTGAAGCAGAGATGGAGCCAACTTCAGCCACTGGAGACAACCCCAGCGAGCGCTGCAGCCTGCCCAAGGCTGGTGTTTGCAGACACAGGACGGGAGCAACTGGGAGCAGTGGGTGCTGGGAAGAAGGAAGCAGGAGCCAGGAGAAGAAAAAACAGATTGGAGGCGGGGCATCTCCTGGGGGCGGAGCTCTGGCACAGAGTGGGGGCGGGGCAGCTCCTGGGGGCGGGGCTTTTTTCTGCAGTGAGTCTTTTCAACCATTAGTATGAGGGATGAAGCCTTTCCGGGCTGTTGGGGAGATGGTTGGTTAGTTGGTTGGTTGCACAGGCAGAGACGGCGCTGTTTAAAGCTGTTCTTGTGTATCAGGTCAGGTTAGCTGCAGCTCACCGAACCCCGAGGATCTGAGGTGAGCTACTTTGTAGCAGAGGCAGACCAAGCAGCAGGTACAATGCAGGGTTGCACCCTGGCTGACAGATAGAATCTCAATGACCGAGAGACTTTTTGTCTGTTGTACTGTATGAACTGGAGCTGTAAGCTCACTGAACGTTAAATCTCACCAAATGAGGGTCAATCCAGCCTCATCATTGTATCCACTCGTTATACTCCACACCTGAACATAGCCGTCATATGAACAACTTACCATCCTATCTCAGTGTCTGTACATTGACCCGTTAACCTTTTACTCCCAATCAGGGCTATTGCAGATGGTGTATTCCTTATACCACCAGATCTTAAACCAAATTTTGCACCCCCTCAATAATCTGTAACGTTATTCCCTAACCACCAGAAAGTTCTATGCCTAAACTCTGTAGTGTACACTTTTTTTTTAAACATCATCTTAGTAAAATCCCCAGTTCAATGCAGGACTCATCCCCCACTAAATCCCCACCTGGCCCCCTCTGGAGTTGAGTTCACAACCCTGGCTTTAGCAGGCCAGTGCTCAAGCCCCTCAGCTATTCCTCCCCCCATGTTGACACTTGTTCAAGATCCCAGCTCCTGCTCCTTTGCAAGGTGAGTGCATCTGCTCCGGGTTTTAAGCCTGCTAACCCAGCGGGGGCCTGATTGCCCTCTGGATTCCCACCCGGCTTCCTCTGCCATGCACCTGGGCTTCAGCGGGACTGTCTCAAGAGAGCAGCTTTCCCCCTCCCCCGCATCCCAGTCTCCGCCCAGCTGGGGAATGAGCAGCGGCAGCCCTGAGAAAAGTCTCCTTTGAGCGCTGGAGGCCGGCAGGGAACTCTCATTTCCATACCCAGGGTGCATTGCGTGCAGCAAAGTGAGTCGCTGCTCAAGGGACTGGTTTTGCTCCCAATGTACCCGGTTCCGATGAGCCAATTTGGGATTTAAATGGGTTCAATTAAATTTCCTCTAAAAGGGAGAGGTTTAGTGGGGCTGTCAGTGTAGTCACTCCGAGTTGAGCAGAAGGCGCCTTTCCCCTGGCAATGCCTCTGCAACTTATTGTGGTTTTTCTTCAGATGGTATAAATCTGTTGTTCTTTTCTGCTGTAGAGCAGAGATTTCCCTAGAGTGTGATGTTTATGTCTGAGCCCCTAACAAGTTTGTGATTTCTTCTTACAACTTCCCCAGGAGCTAAAGGCACATTATTATATGTAGTTTCCAAATGGAAAACTGAAGCACAGATAGTTTAAGACACTTCGGTGTCAAGTGCCATAGATATGCCTATAAGTAAATTAATACCTTTTAAGAGTTTCATATGGAAGATCATCTCCCATTAAGCTGTATGGAACTCTGTTATTTATCTTTAGAAGAACAAAAGGCTTGAACACTCCTGCTTTTGAATAATTTATTGTAAGGGACCCAAGGGAGCTGTCAGTTTAATTGTGCAATGTGGGATCTAATACCTGCAATGTTTTTTGATAAATTTCTAAATGTAAAAGCAAAGGATTAAAGGTATTATTTTAAGCCATACTGATCCCTGGGAGATTCAAATACAGACGCAGTCTTCTAAACCTAGAAGAGGTCATCTATTCTTTTTTTACAATATACAAAATCTGAACATTATTGAGAACCAATGGGATTTTTTCCATGCAAGTGCAGTCAGTCATCCAGCTGTACATTGAAATCTGGTAACTCTGATGTCAAACCTTCAGTATGAAACTACTTTGGGTAGGGAGGGGAAAAATTATAGGCTGGTAGTTTCCCCTGTTCCATGTAGAATAAAATATTTGGTCCTAACTTATCACTGCATTACTCCAATTTTATGCTGATGTAAATTGCAAACTGGATAGTGGTGAATCAGGCCTTTTGTGTTTCCTAATGAAGATTTTTCTTAGTCTAATTTTTCCATGGAAACAAACTGCTACCATAAAAAGAGCGTTGTGATCTCAAATGGGAGAAGAGATGGCTAGTGAGGTAGGAAAGACTAAAATGGGAGATTTTTTTCAAAGGCACAAAGAGCAGGAGGAAGAAGATAAATTCCACGTGTAAGCTAGTGTAGCCCCTGTGGTGTTAGCATGAGGGTAGTGTGTGCTGGCCCTGTAAGAATATGATGAAGAAAACTAACCCCAGGCCCAAAAGCCGGGTCTTGATCAAGCTAATAATTACATCAAGGCCATAGGCCTCAATCATACTAACATATAGAAGTATAAGAAAATAATGATTAATTACTAACCCACCTGAGGCTCACTCTCTGATTTTAATATACACCATCATAACACTACTATCATAACACTATTATAATATTACTAAATGCTGCTGCTAAAATAATTAATGCTGCTATATGGGGTTAAAACTGGAAAATCCCTGAAATAACCAGTCTATCACTGCCAGAAAAGACTAACAGCTGTTGAGTCATTATAGTTTATTAAGTAGCTCATGTAAGCATAAAATATAAATCATAATAACTTGACTAACAGAACAAACAATATGTATTTTTGGAACATAAGTTCCTCAAAATTGCTTGAGAAACAGCTGCTCAAATCGCAAGAAAAGGGTAACCGGGGTGTCAAGGTCTTGGCAATAGAAGGAGCTTCCTAGGAGGAAGTAGAAAAAACAAGCTTTGCAATTTTTAGCTCTTTTTGCAATAATTGTTTTGAAAAAATGTCATGTATCAGCCAAATAAGGTAATGACGGATGTATAAGCTCATATGATAATTTGCGGTTTTAAGCTTTATAAGCACAGGTATCTCTGCTGTAAGGTAGAGCGACTTACCCCTTGCCAGGGGACCTGTCGTCTCTCCATGCATATGCATGTATTCTCTGATTAATCAATAAAGGAGCCTCAGGCTGTCTGATCAACTCAACTCGGTAGTGGTCATTTTCCACGACAATTTGGTGCATTGGCCGGGAACCCACAAGAGGGCTTCTCCTGGATCGGAGGACCACAGGCAGTCTCCTTCCAACCCCAGGGCCCGACTAAGGTAAGAGACCTTTTGAAATCTCTATTGGGGTTTGGCAGAGGACTGGTCTGTAGGCTCCGGTATGGGGTAAGTCACAAGCTGGGTTCGAACTTTTAGCCATCAGACAGACCTGATGCCCTTTCTCTAGGGTTTCCAGGTCATGTAAGTCTCAGAGGTATAAAGCCTTTCCAAAGGCTCCTGAGGTTTTAAAGGTATTGCCGGCAGCCCACAGACCACGCTCCTTTTGGTCCGGAGAGTCCTGATCCGCTCCTGGGCTAGTACACCCTGGGAATTGATCGGGGGTCCCCTTCCTACTAGGTTTGGTGGGGATCTGGGTTCTACAGTGTCTCGCTATAACGATTGTATCAAATAAGTGTCTGTGTCTGTGTGTGTGAGGGCCAAGCGGCCGGAGTGAATGCAGCTGTGGGAAGACGCCCCGAGCCTCCTGCGAAGCGAAAGCTCGTGACCGGGAGTGCCTCGAAAGCAAGCCCCACAGCTGAGCTTTGTGTATGTGTGTGGAGAGATTGTGAAGCTTCCTAGCTGGCAGGCCTTGGTAAGCGGCTAGCCTGCTGGGTGCTTGTGTGTTTCCCTGTCCCTTTTCCCTTCCCTTCCATGACCTGTGACCCTGTGACTGCTCCTCGAGCACTGTCCTTTCAGGACTGCAGGGCCCTTTTCTGCCCACTGGAGCCATAAGCTCCCTTCCCTTCTCGGAGAGGAGGGAAGTCCCCAGGAAAACGGTACTGCTGGGTCCGTAGCTTCAGAAGCATCGTTGACTTTATGCTGGTGCTCTGGGCTGACGACAGGCGTGCGGGGACCATGGGTTCTCCGGGAGGAAGCCCGTCCCATCCTTTACCTCCTTCCTTGTAGGTACCTGCTGTATTGCAGGCCAGCGAACGCCTACTCCTATTTCCCCTGCCCAGGGCAGGTAAAGACGCCATCGGTGTTAGAACCGTGGTAATCCTGATTAGCGTTTCCCTTGTGTGAGAGGCTTGTGAGAAAGAGGGCTGAAGTGAAAATGGGGTCTGGTCAGTCTAAAGGGATTCCTATCCCACCAAAAGGCACTCCTGCTGCTTATATGTATGTGCACCGTGGCCCGTCGACATGTAAATATTTACAAAAGTGGAATTGGTATACCAGAGACGACCCGAAGCTGCAATTTCCTGTAGAAGGCAGTTTCGATCTTGATAGAATTGTGCACCTCCGGGGTGCCCTTGTTGCTAACTCTGTAGGACAGGGACAGTTTGATGCTTATTTTGAATGGCATGATGAAATGGGTAAAAGGCGTCAGGAATCCCAAGTTAGGGGTTTAAAGGATACCCAAGAGAAATTAAAAACTCAACTCAAAGAAGCACAGGAAAAATTAAATAGTGCTCAAAATACGCCCAGTCCCCCCTTCTTAGACGTGGTTCCCCTCTGTCCGTCCCAAACGTGCCCAAAACCGACTGCCCCGAAAAGGATCTACCCTTCATCACCTTCCGATGAGTTAATCGATTTGTTCTTAGAATACAGGCAGTGGCCCGATAATCCTGTTCCTGTCCCTAATAATCCTCCCCCATATGGTCAGGACGATCAAGCGGGGGATGGGGCAGGATCTGGAGACAGGAGTGAGACAGAGGACAACTGGGGTGGCCATCAGGATGCCTCCTCATCTCCCTCGGGTTCTAGTAGACAAACGCCTCCCACGACCCCTTCAAGTGAGTCCTCGTCCCGGTCTGCTATGTCACCAGACTTGATAGAAGCCCTTGCCATACTAACAACTGGGGAAACATTTATGAACCGATGGCAACAGGCGGCACGTAAAGAAAACGTAGATTGGGAGTGCAGGGAGATTGATTGGGAAAAGGTATCTCCAAATTCCCCGTTACGACGGTTGTCAGGTACTATAGCTGAAATGAGGGAAGTCATAACCTCGCCGAGATATGAATCCCTTATGAAAAGTTGCTCTCCTGTCTCCGACCCTGATGCTGTAGCCTTTAATACTTGCCATAGGACTTGGCTACGTAAGGCTAAGAAAATAACCACCCCGCCCGAAACCGTTATTAACTTTCCCCTCTGTCAATTACCAGCAGGCACGGGAGGGTTAATGACAGTACATGCCCCCTGGTCACCTGGTGATCTTTATAATCTCATTGAAAAGTTTCCAAAAATCAGGGAAGATCCCGTTAAATTCCAAGAACAATTGGAGATGATAGTCAAGTCTTATAACCCCTCACATGCTGATATGTACCAACTGTTATCAGCCATTGTGCCCAAAGAAACCCTTACCCGCCTCTATGCAAGGGCAGATTGGCCAGCTGACCCCAGCCCGTTATCTGACGCTGAATTTAACCAGAGAAGGGTTAACTTAGTCAATGAAGTTCTTAATATATGCCCAAAAAAAACCAGACTGGGCAAAAATAAACGCCTGTAAGCAAAATAAGGGAGAAAATCCGGCTGATTTTATGGAACGTATAAAGCAAATGTTTGAAAGACATTCGGGGATTAATAATGCAGAACAGGCAGCTACACAGGCGATAGTGGCTGCCTTTGTGCAAGGACTCTTGCCAAAGGTGGGAGAACAGTTAAGGATTAATATAGTGGATTGGGAAGGCAGAAATCTGGAAGGAATCCTGGCGGCGGCACAACATTTTCACCGTCAGTTAGAAAGAAAAAAGGATGACACAGAATCTAAACTTATGGCCTTGCAAATTCAAAATATGCAAGATTCCGCTGGGAAAGGGCCCAGACGGAGACCTAAACAGGCGGTAACAAAAGCTCAACCCTCTGCTGGAAATAACCCCCTGACTAATCCTAGCTCCACAGCCTGCTTCTCATGTGGGCAAGAAGGACATTGGAGAGCCAATTGTCCCCAATTGGGAAAAGACCAGTGCAGATATTGTAAAAAGGAGGGACACCTTATTAAGGATTGCCCCACACGACCCCCTAGACAGTTCCCAAAGCAGGAGGGATTGCCTTTTCCTGCTCCGCTGACCCCGGCCCTTAATTACTAGGAATGCCAGGAGACTAATAATGTCATCGTTGCCCCCCTTGTTCATGTGGATCAGGCTGGTCCAACTGTTTCTTGCTTAATAAATGGTGTCCCTACCCCTTGCTTGGTGGACACAGGGGCTTCTAGGTCTACTGTAAGAGCACAAGATTTCTCCACTGTACCCCTTTCCTCTGAGGTCGTAACTGCTGTGGGGGTAGGAAATACTCCCATCCCCCATCCTGTATCATCTCCCTTATCTATATCTATTGGTCCTCTTTCTGCTGACCATGCTTTCCTCCTCAGTCCGTGCTCCCCTGTAAACCTTTTAGGTAAGGATTTGTTATGCAAACTCCATTGCACTATCTTTTGCTCTCCGGACGGGGTCTTTTTAGAGGTCCCAGACCCGGCTCACAATGAGGTTCTAGGTCTCCTCCAAATTGATCAAGCCCCAGATCGGGAGCCCGACCCCAGTCCTTCCTTGTTGCAACAGGAACTACTGGCAAAGGTACCCCCCTCGCTGTGGGCTGAACATGCTAACCAAGTAGGACGCATTTGTTCTACTCAACCTGTTAAGATTTGCCTAAATCCAAGCAAACCTCTTCCCAGGGTCCGGCAGTATCCCCTTTCTCAGCAAGCTGAGGAAGGAATTCGCCCGGTTCTTTCTGCTCTGCTCAAACAAGGAGTCATAGTCCCGACAGTAAATGAATGTAATACTCCCATTCTGCCTGTACGAAAACCCAGAAAAAATACCTGGCGATTCGTACAGGATTTGCGTGCCATTAATGCTGCTGTCCTTCCAACTTTTCCGGTAGTTCCCAATCCTGCTACTATTCTCTCTTGTATACCTCCAGCTGCTCAGTATTTTTCTGTAATAGATTTGTGTTCTGCTTTCTTTTCTATTCCCATTCATATGGATAGTCAGTTCCTTTTTGCTTTTACTTATCAGGGTGCTCAATACACTTGGACCAGACCACCCCAAGGTTATACTGAGTCCCCGACTATCTTTTCTCAAATCTTAAAGAAGGATCTGGATGAGATCCTATTTCCGAATGGGTCTGTCCTAATTCAATATGTAGATGATCTGTTGCTTGCTTCTGACTCTCTGGAAGCTTCAAAAGCAGATACGTTAGTTTTGCTCCAAGCCTTAGCTCAAAAGGGTCATAAGGCTTCAAGGGAAAAGTTACAACTCTGTCTCCATGTAGTTCATTATCTAGGCCATGATATTTCTGCAGGTAAACGCGCTTTGTCTTCTTCGCGGGTACAGGCAATTCAAAAGATCCCCAGGCCAATTACAGAAAAACAACTTAGAGGATTTCTGGGAATGGCAGGTTATTGTAGACAATGGATTCTGGGTTATGTGTCTCTTGTGCGGCCCTTACAAGATCTAACCCTTAATAAAATCTCTGACCCTATTCCATGGCCTGCAAAAGCAGAAGAAGCGTTTCAACAAATCAAAGTTGCTTTAACCAAAGCCCCTGCTCTCGGTCTACCCGATTACAAGAAACCTTTTACTCTCTTCTGTCATGAACGAGAAGGTTTGGCCCAGGGTGTTCTTACTCAGACTCATGGAGAAAAACACAGACCCATAGCTTATTTCAGTTCCTCATTAGATCCGGTAGCAGCTGGGTTACCCCCTTGCCTTCGGTCTGTTGCAGCGGCTGCGATGTTAACGGAAGCTTCCGCCTCTCTCGTTCTTGGCAGCCCTCTCACAGTGGCTGTCCCTCATGCAGTCACCGCTCTTCTAACTAAAAGTAAAATGCAACACCTTTCAAATTCCAGACTTACTAAGTATAAAATGCTTCTTTTAAATGCTGCAAATCTTACTTTAGTTAGGTGTCCAGTACTAAATCCTGCTTCCCTTCTCCCCACGGCAACCGATGGGGAACCTCATGATTGCTTATCTATAACTGCTGAACTATCTGCTCCCAGATCTGATCTGCAGGATATTCCCCTGCAAAACCCAGAGTTGATTTATTATGTGGATGGTTCCTGTTTAAGAAATGCGGAAGGACAGCTGGTAGCAGGCTATGCTGTGTGCAATCAACAAAGCATTATAGAAGCATTCTCCCTCCCCTCAGTAAAGTCAGCTCAAGTGGCTGAACTGTTTGCTCTTACTCGAGCCTGTTGCTTGGCAACCGGTGTGTCTGTTACTATTTACACTGATTCTAGATATGCTTTTGGAGTAGTGCATGATTATGGGCAGTTGTGGAAATACAGGGGATTTCTTACTTCTACCGGAGCACCTATTAGCCACGGCCCGTATGTTAATGCTCTTTTGTCTGCTTTACAGTTACCCTCTGCTATTGCTGTAGTCAAATGTGCAGCCCATAAAAAACCCCATGACGATGTTACTCGAGGAAATGCCCTGGCGGATGCCTCCGCCAGGCAAGCGGCCCTTTCTGGGTCTCCGGCTTCTACTGAAATATTTGCTCTTTGTATGTCCCAGCCCCTCTCTTTAGTTGACTCTTTACAGGATCTAGCACTTACGCAAGAGTCAGCACCAGAGGATGAGAAAGACCGCTGGAGACAGTCCGGGTGTTCCAAACATCCGGAGGATGCCTTGTGGTATGCACCAGATGGCCGCCTGGTAGCACCCTTGGCTCTGCTTCCCCACTTTGCTCGGCTAGCACACGGGCTGGCCCATGTAGGCAAGGAGGGGATGATTGCTTCAGTACTTAAATATTGGTACGCTCCAAAGTTCACGAGCATTGCCCAGCAGTACTGCCAAACGTGTCCTATCTGTTTGGTATATAACAGTGGACGACCCGTTCGAACGACCCAGGCAGCACATCCGCCGCCATGGGGACCATTTGTAAATATTCAAGTAGACTTCATAAATATGCCTAAGTGTTGTTCATATGAGTATGTACTTGTGTGTGTATGCATGTACTCTGGGTGGGTGAAAGCTTACCCATGTGCTAAGGCAGACTCAACTACGGTAGCAAAGAAATTGCTCAAGGAATTTATTCCTCGCTTTGGCATCCCCGTCTCAATTAACAGTGACAGAGGAACCCATTTTACAGGTCAAATCACTCAACAAATTTGCAAAGCCCTCCATGTGGACCAACGTTTACACTGTGCTCACCACCCTCAGAGCGCAGGAGCGGTGGAATGGAAAAATGGGGACCTGAAAAACAAGCTGGCAAAACTGTGTGCAGAAACAGGCCTCAAGTGGCCAGATGCACTCCCTCTGGCATTAATGCAAATGAGAAACACTCCCATGCGTAAACATGGATTGTCTCCTCATGAGATTCTCATGGCCAGACCCATGAGGATGCCAGTGTCCCCGCCCCTGCCCCCTAACTCCCAAAATTTGCAACTCCGTGATGAAAATGTGCTAGAATATTGCAAAGCGCTAATTAGATATGTTAGATTTGTTCATTTACAGGTCCAGAGTGCCCTACCTGATCCAGCTGAGACTGCATGCCATCCCTTGGAGCCTGGTGACTGGGTTTGCTGTAAGGTGTTCCAGCGGAAGTCCGCCTTGGAGCCCAAGTGGAAGGGTCCGTTCCAGGTCTTGCTGACTACCCATACTGCAGTGAAGTGCCAAGGACTCCCAATTGGGTACACGCATCTCATTGCAAGAAGGTAACACCTCCTTTGGATCCCACCAGTGCCCCGTTTGTTCCGCAGCCCCGGCCGGCAACGACAACGGGTGAACCTGAGCGAGAACCCAAATATCACCTTCGAAGTCGGCAGGTTATATAATCCATCATGACTGATCCACAGACCAAAATCAAACAGACTGCACGAGTGCGGAGATGGCTGATGCCCTCTATTTGGTTCATCTCCACTCTGATGTTTCTCATGTTTCTTCTAAACATTTATAACTCTTTCCTGCTCTCAGCTGCTGCTCGAAAGACTGCTTCGCTGCGTTTCCTGTCGACAGCAAAACCGAAAGTTAAAACAACCACCCCACACTATCCTATATGTGGGATTGCGGCTGGAAAAAGAGAAAAGACGACTCCTCGTTCTGCCTTGTGTGATGAACAGACCCTTGCTGCCGAACAAAGGGGAAAGGTGAGGAGGTCTCGGGAAGCCTCTACAGCTAAACCAAAGACTCTTACTATTGAGGACGTTAAAAATTGGCCGTGGTATAAGAGGCGGTACATAATGTGGTACCAGGGAGGAACTTGTGGTTACGCGACATGGTATTGTGGGGTACACTGGATATTGGGATTTATCCCCAGTGCAGCTAATTGCCGCCCAGGTCAGGTTCCCTGGCCATGCCAGATCATTCCAGAACTACTAGACCACACTTCCACTGCTCCCCCCACGGTCCCTCCTTTAAGTAATCCTCCCGTAGTAACCCCATCCCTCAATATCTCAGAAAGTCATACCCGCTCCGAGCCCCAAGCAGATCCATACCTACCCAAGACCTCAACCATTATGCAGTGGCCTAGACCCTCTTCCTCTGGTGATTTGTTCTCTTACTGTTTGACCAAGTTAATTTTCTCCTTACATGGTCAAGTATATGAACGGTATGTTAAATGGAATGCGTTCGGTATGGTGTATCTTAGTTACCGTAATATAACCTCTTATGTTACTTATACAGAAGAACCTGACCAATCTAAAATTTTCATAGATATATGGGACACTGACCATGATATAGACCTTGTGTTAGTCCCAGGTACGTGTTGGCCTCTTACTGATGAGGGTCCAGAATGTTTTGTAGCTACACATGCCACCAGGACTAATGTCACTGTTGAAAGAATATGTTTAGCCACTATAGGATTTGTTTGTGCCCAGGACATTCCCATCACTGCGAATCTCACCTGTACACTACTTCAATACACTCCTTCACATTCAATTGACACCACATTGACTAAAGAGGGGATTCAGGTTCAAAGCCAACAATTATGGTATGAGCCTACCGAAAAACCTCACTTATCAGGATTCAAGTGGACAATTCTAAATGCTACTTTGGGAACCGTCCATTTCTCCCTACCCCTTACTCACTTTCAGATTACTAGCACTTATTCTAACTGCTCTAAGGGTGCGGCCATACGCCTAATGGAACAGCAAGCTCAACTTAAAGATAGCAGAAAAAGAAGAGATATTGTTGATACTCTGCTGCACGGTGCTAACACTGCAGCATCAGCTTGGACTGTTTATAAAATACAGGAACACGAGGGTCACCTAGGGCAACAAGACCAGGCCGCGGGATTTATCTCTGGGGCTCAAATTACTGAGGAGAAGGCCGGTATAGGCACACTCCATACTATTTCGGCACTAAGCATTGTTACCCAGGACCTGCTTAAGCAAATGGTCCACCAGGTTGCTACATCAGGAAAGGCATTGCAGTGGGATCAAGCGTGTTCAGAAGTACAGGATTATCTCAACACTATCGTTTTCTCCTTACATAAGGACCTTGAACAGCAGCGTTGGCCCACTGCCCTTACTAATACATTTGGCATACCCCTCGATTTGTGGCCATGGAGACATACTTGGAAGTTCTCTAAATGGAAGTGTTGGCGCTCACAGTGTTCCTTCCGGGCTTATGGACCCGTGAAAGGATTTTAGGCCCCCACTTACCGCATTCTCCCAGGCCCTTGGGGTGGTTGCTTGTGGGACTGGGTAATTCATCGAGATGTTTGGGAAATTAAGCCCCCTGGCGGTCCTAACCGCTTCTTAATCGGTGCCCCAGCTATAACCCCTGACCTTTGGATAGGTCTAGGTGATCTCTGGACCTATTGGCCTCTACAGCCTCCACAACGGCAATGTTTTAGAAAACTACACCCAGGAGAGGTGGTAACTGTTCATCATCGGGTATGTTGGGAGGGTCCTGGTAACCTACAGGACTTAGCCTCCCATACCCTGTTGTCTGCTAATAACAGTTGTGTTCATGTCAATTCCTCAATCATACATGATGTGGCCTGTAATCTCCACACCAGCTCAGGTACTCATAACATTTACTGGCCAGCAGAAAAGGATTATCAGGTTTATTTGGAATTTCAGGTTCCTTTTGATTGGACCTCTGTTGTCCCTGACCGATTCCATTCACTGTTATCTCTCCTACCAGACATTCAGTCTATTTCACACTTACAAACTCAAATTCACTATTTAGAAACTGTTTACCAGGAAGCTCTGAATGCCCTCCAAACTGTTCATTTGGTCTCTACCCTCTGTGTTAAAGGAGACGTTCTATGTCAATTCACGAAAAGTTTTCAGTCACCCCAAAAACACCCCTGGTATGTATGGCTTCTTTTTGCCATTGGTACATTTACTTTTGTATGCATTTGCTGTTGGTGTTGCTGTAATTGCTGGTCACATTGTACTTGCCCTAGTACAACTTCCCGTTCCTATCCCCCCACCACAATTGGTCTCTATTAACCCTGTCAGGCCCGAACCATATTTCACACCCACCAATGTCAATGATGATATCTGTGTTACTTTCAGGGATAACCTCCCTGCTAATGTTCCAACCCCTTCCAACACTCCCCAGGAAGGTAATCCTGGCCAGGGAACAGTGGATCGGGAAACAGTTGAACAAATTGAACAGGAACTCATGAATATTCCCCTTTCAGACATTGATGAAGTGTTTGCTGCCGTGTAGGACCCTTTGGCAGCAAACAAAGGAGGGAATTGATGAAGAAAACTAACCCCAGGCCCAAAAGCCGGGTCTTGATCAAGCTAATAATTACATCAAGGCCATAGGCCTCAATCATACTAACATATAGAAGTATAAGAAAATAATGATTAATTACTAACCCACCTGAGGCTCACTCTCTGATTTTAATATACACCATCATAACACTACTATCATAACACTATTATAATATTACTAAATGCTGCTGCTAAAATAATTAATGCTGCTATATGGGGTTAAAACTGGAAAATCCCTGAAATAACCAGTCTATCACTGCCAGAAAAGACTAACAGCTGTTGGGTCATTATAGTTTATTAAGTAGCTCATGTAAGCATAAAATATAAATCATAATAACTTGACTAACAGAACAAACAATATTTATTTTTGGAACATAAGTTCCTCAAAATTGCTTGAGAAACAGCTGCTCAAACCGCAAGAAAAGGGTAACCGGGGTGTCAAGGTCTTGGCAATAGAAGGAGCTTCCTAGGAGGAAGTAGAAAAAACAAGCTTTGCAATTTTTAGCTCTTTTTGCAATAATTGTTTTGAAAAAATGTCATGTATCAGCCAAATAAGGTAATGACGGATGTATAAGCTCATATGATAATTTGCGGTTTTAGGCTTTATAAGCTCAGGTATCTCTGCTGTAAGGTAGAGCGACTTACCCCTTGCCAAGGGACCTGTCGTCTCTCCATGCATATGCATGTATTCTCTGATTAATCAATAAAGGAGCCTCAGGCTGTCTGATCAACTCAACTCGGTAGTGGTCATTTTCCACAACAAATAACAACTATGGATGGCTAATATCAGAAGACACTCATACGTGTGGTAATTTTTATCAACAGACATTTAAACTACATTTCCTATGGTTATATACAAGCACTGCATTTGTGCAAATGTATTGCGCAACCAGGAAAAGCAAATGGTAAGGGTTCAAGAGCAAAATTAACTTGGCCAGATTTACACTAGAGTATATTAAGCTACCATTTGTCAGGAAAAAGAGGGACAAAAATATTACAGATCTGCTGTCATAAACAGATCGTCAAGGGTTAATAGAACAGAAGTACTTTATATCTCTTTTGCTTGTAAAGAGTTAACAAAATCAGTGAACCTGGCTGTCACCTGACCAGAGGACCAATCAGGGGACAGGATACTTTCAAATCTTGAAGGAGGGAAGTTTTTGTGTGCTGTTAGATTTTGGTTGTTGTTCACTCTGGGGGCTCAGAGGGACCAGACGTGCAACCAGGTTTCTCTTCAATCTCTCCGATACAGGCTCTTATAAGTTCAGAATAGTGAGTACTAGGTAGATAAAGTGAGTTAGGCTTATGTTTGTTTTCTTTATTTGCAAATGTGTCTTTGGCTGGAAGGAGTTAAAATTTGTATTTTGCTGAAAGGATTTTAATTTGTACTTGAATACTTAGGCTGGGAGGGTATTCCCAGTGTCTATAGCTGAAAGACCCTGTAACATATTCCATCTTAAATTTACAAAGATAATTTTTACTGTTTTTTCTTTCTTTAATTAAAAGCTTTTCTTGTTTAAGAACCTGATTTTTTTTTATTCTAGTGAGACCCCAGGGGACTGGGTCTGGATCCACCAGGGAATTGGTGGGGAGAGAGGAGGGAAGGGGGAGAGAAAGGTTAATTTCTCTCGGTGTTAGGATTACTTTCTCTCTCAGGGAGAGAGAAGGAGGGGGGAAGGTGCATTTTCCTCTCTGTTTTAAGATTCAAGGAGTTTGAATCACAGTGATCTTCCAGGGTAACCCAGGGAGGGGAAGTCTGGGAGAGGCAACGATGAGGGAAAGGCTTTACTTTCCTTGTGTATCCAGAGGGACTGGGTCTTGGGGGTCCCCGGGCAAGGTTTTTGAGGGGACCAGAGTGTACCAGGCACTGAAATTCCTGGTTGGTGGCAGCACTACAAGTACTAAGCTGGTAATTGAGCTTAGAGGAACTCATGCTGGTACCCCATCTTTTGGACACTAAGGTTCAGAGTGGGGAATTATACCATGACATCTGCAATATGGCAGAATGAACCACACTCCTGGAACCTTAGCATGTGCAAATCCTGTTCAATTTTAATACTGCATTAACAGGTTTTTAAAACTTCATTTCCATATTTGCTTTAAAATAAAAAGACTGGACAGCTTCATAGCATTTACCTGGTTCCAGTTAGGGTTTGAAGTTCACACCCATATTGCTGGTGAATGGAGTGGAAGAGAGATGTCTAGCTTTACTGCTCCCTATCAGTATTTCTAAAGCACTCATCACTGTATCTAGGCACTGTAAAGGGAATTACAGAAAATCCTTGAATGTTGCCCAGAAAAGACCATCTCTACCATCCTACTTTTTGGGGGGGTTGCCCTTGCTTACCTTTGAACATCCTCTTGCAATGTCCCCTGAAGCACTTACTTATTTTATAGACTTATAAAAACAATTTTAAATAATCCCGAGACCGTTATGTTATCTTGTAACTACTGTCTCCACCACATTCCTTAGGAGTGTCTTAAATCTCACTGTCAGCAATTTTTATTCTGATATTCAGCATAAATTTTCAGTCTCATCCCACTACTTAAAGCTCTTGAAAGCATGCACAATTATTCTCCTTCCTTGCTGTTCACACTCTTCAAATATTTGTAGGCATGGCCATTGCTTAAGGCAGCTACATGTTGAGATCACGTTTTCTGTGTTAAATGTGCACAATTATACATATGCATTTGCTTTCCACACTTATGACCACAAACACCTGATTTTTTTGTGTGTGTGCATGCACATGACCATTTAGTTAACAGAATGTCAAATCTTGGCATGCATTTGCATGTGTCCATTTGTTGTGTGTTCAAACAGCGAATCCATACACTTCCATCAGTGCGTAGATATTTGTACATGAATAGTGGCAATATGAGTTTTTGGTCTTGTATGACCTGATCAATCTCATGTTGGAGTGAATGAGAATATTCCATTGTTGGACTTCTCATGTGTATTAATAAAGCAATCTCTTTAGACCCTTGGGCATTTTATATCGTTTTGGTAATGGCGTGCTTAGCACTGAACATAGCATTCCACTTGTGGTTTCACTAGGGAAGTATAAAGAAAAATTCTGTGTCCCTGCTCTTTGACTGGATGCATCTGCATATGCAGACAAAAAATCTCTTTTCTGACCAAAAAAACCCCTTTTGTGATGCCTTATTACAGCTATTTAACCTTGAAGTGGAAAAAAGCACTAGAGAAAAAATCTGTTTTTTCATATTGTAGCTAGCATACAAAATATGTAAAGCTACCTTTATGTCCTGCCACCTCTCCTCTAGATTTGTTTTGATCAGCAGCCAGATCAGAGAATTCAAACTTTTTTAAAATCTATCCTGGTTTGCATTCTACATGCAGTAATAATTTCAGTGGCAGCCATATAGATGTTCTGTTGGGAAAATCACTTTGTATTGATATACTTCTTGTGAAACAAACAGAACGTAACAGCAACATAGAAAGCTGGCAGTGGAAGCATGAAATCCTTTGTGTACAAACAGAGAAGTTGTAATCATTTTAAATGTCAGTTTATTTATAGATGGCTTTAAAAAGGAAATGTGAGACTCTAAAACTAATGTGCAAAAGAATTCAAGAGGAAATCCTTATGAACAAGATTATGCAGCATGGTAGGTTTTCTGTTGCTAATCTATTGATTATAAAGGAATCCACTGCCAAACCTTATGCCTGTTAATAAAGAAGTCCACTGCCTAATCCCAAGTGCACGTTAAAAATTCAAATGAAGCAGAATAATTTTAATAGTAAAAAGAGTCTTTGGTATCTTTTTATGGAAAAATATCTTACTGAATCTTGAATTTGCAAACTCAGATGTATCACTGTAGCTACATCTTTAGAAAGCTGTTACCTAGTAAAATGTTTTTTATATTTTTTGTTTTGAATTTTTCTTATGCAAATATAAGCTTGAGAATTTATACATCGAAAAAGACAAAAAAAAAAAAAGGAAAATTTTCTAAGATTCCAGTGCCAGTCACAACTCTGCCCAACCTCCACATATGGGCTGGAGAACCTGTCCTCCTACCACTCCTATTCCCCCTCTCAATACAGAATGAGCTGAGATTATACAGTATTATGTAAGAAGAAGTTGCAATGAACTTGTGCCAGGGTATAGAGTTAAGGTTGTCATGGCAGCAATAGAGGGAGAGGGCCACTAGCCTCTATGTGGTGTCTTCTGCTTTCAAATCCAAACAGGTAATGACCGATGTTGGAAACCACTCCGAATTCCCTCAGTTGTCATGATGGAATTTCAAAATTGAGGGTGACAAACTTGTGTGAGAGACCAGGAATTTTTACTTGTATATACTGCAATCAGTCATTAAAACAACAGGGTTACTCTCCTAGCGCTCTAAAAAAACCCACCTTCACAAGTGGTGTAGCTACTAGCACTGGGAGTGCAGCTACCAGCGCTGGTGCACTGTTTACACTGGTGCTTTACAGCACTGAAACTTGCTGCGCTCAGAGGGGTGTTTTTTTCACACCCTGAGTGAGAAAGTTACAGTGCTGTAAATTGCCAGTGTAGACAAGTCCTTAGACTGTAAGCTCCTTGGGGTAGAAGCTGTCTTTGTCCTGTGTTTGTAGGACCATGGTCCCTAGGTGTTTCCTTATTACAAACAATAATAATAGTGTTCTTTGCAACACAAGCAGAATATTTATTTTTGTTGCTAATAAATAAATGTTTGAGATTTACGCTGAAATCTGTGTGTCCTTGGTCTTGAAATACCACAGGTTTTATTGAGTCTGAGAAGTGAGATCTGCAAGGCATAGACAGGCTCTTTCAGGCAGCTCCAGGTCGGGACAAAGGGCCAGGTTTATAAGGGGACTTATGCTGAACTATTTTCTTACTGTGAAATAAAATGCAACCTTGAAGAAAAGGGACTGAAATCCTGCTGAGAGTGTTTTTTGACCAATAGTAAGAACTACTCTTGGCAGTGTTTACAGTGTTTGGGCACTAGGAAAATCCACCCAATTAAAAACAAAAACCAGAAGCATAATTTTTTAGAAAAACTAACAAAGCTGAACCACACTTCATCCTTGACAGCATATAAGAAAAAGGTCATGTCCCAAGAGACCTCATATTGTATAACTCCTGTCCTGAACTCTCTCATTGGCTAAGTAACTTTTAATGTTACAAGGAATCTAGACTCCTGAGCAAAACTATGGCAACCACAGAATTCAATATCCCGCCCCCCCCCCCCAATTGAGGTGAACAAATTTCAGTACATTTAAAAAAAGAGTATTCCTACTTTACAACCTAAGCGAATTCCTTGTACATACATTGACACCTGCTTTTGAGGGCAGAGCTCATCAACTACAGGCCAAGCTGCTTATGGCCACAACAGAGGGCTCTTTTCCTTCCACAGTAGGAACTATTGTATATGGAAAGGTTTGTTTCCTCCATCCATAGTCAAACTCCAGCTTAATTTAGATTGGGAATTTCATTTTTGAGGTTCAGAAGCATGCAACATCAGATAAACTGTTCTGGTCAAAGCCTTTGGGGATGTTTAAATTTTTGGGTTAGCATCATTTGGAACTGTAGATTTCTTAAATTAATAATGTGTAGAAAAAAACAGCTAGTCCTCCTCCACACCCCAACAAGCATATCATTCTTCATATTTATATAATTTTTAAAAATGTTTGCTATATCAAAGGAGGAAATGAAAACTTGGCTCCAAATTTAGATTTTGTCTAAGCAAACTTTTACTCAAATTCTAAACCCAACAAAATATTTTGATAACAATAGAATTTTAAAAATTCACCTACCTTTCCCTTGTGTTCTAATAGTGTGGCTGGGACCAAGTTATTTTTAACCAGTTATTGAAAACCATACTCCAGTCTGAGTATTTGTGACAAGGCTAGTAATGGACCCCAATGTCAAAGACTTGTAACCAGTTTCCATCAGCTTTACCACTGCCTCTAACAATTGGAAAAACTCCTCTGTGTTGAAATGGTAAAAGTTTTACTTACATATTTGTTCTCTCCTTAAGACAAAATGTGTTCAGTATGTTTCATGTTTTGACACCAAATCTTTCACTTATATGGGTGCTAATTAATTAAAATGTCTTTCAGTGACTCCAAATCAGTTTTGCTCAGTTTACAAGTATTGTAAAAAGAATAATTGGGTTTTTTTGTTTTTTTTCTAACGCTTACCATGCAAACTCACCCTGAGCCCTGAAAGTCAAGCTGGGCATTTCTCATGCATCATCACCAGTTAAAAAAAAATGCTGGTGCAATTGGCATTTAGGTCCCTATCTTGTAAAGAGAACTGGGCAGGCAGATTCCTGTTTCCTCGTGGTTCTTGTTGCAGGATTAGGGCTGTTGCTGATGTATGAAGGAAAATGGATTCCAGCTCTGGCTTCCAAAACTTTTACTTAAGCTGTAGTCCTAACAGGAGTGAAAACAATTTTTTTGTCCAAAAGTTGCACATCAATAATTAAGAGTATCCAGGAGCAGAGCTGCTGAGTAAAAGTCCATTTTGTTTGCATAGGCTCTTTTCTGACTGTGACAGCACCTCAAATTGATGGTAAGTAAACTCTTCAACATATGACTTTTTCAGAATGCTGCACTGTGTGCAAATCAGCTTCAGGCTTCTTAAAAGTATGCAGCCTGGCATTCTGGATTTCATCCCAAAGCTCAGTATAGCCAAACCGCTTAGTGACTTATAACGGCTTTTCTTCCCTTCCTTATGTCATTTTTTAGATGTGAAAACTTGCGGGTGTTCAAACTGAACCTCTTTTCAGGTCTTTGGTGGATGTTAGCACTTTTCTGCTGGATCAGTGACAAAGCATTTTGTGAGATCTGGTCTTCATTTAACTTTCCGTATTTGCACTGTGTATGGTAAGTACTGTGTGTAAACTCTGTTGTTTCATTTAAAGAAAAGAAGCCATTAATATAGATGTATGCGCGTAGGCTGTCTTGTGCATTGAATGTTGTTCCTTTCGCCATGATGATCAGCTTTACTAGTAGACTCCCAACCAGTAGTGTTCACACATCCTATCCACTTGATAGATTTATGTGCCCCTCTGGTCTATTTAGTTTCTGCAGACTCTAACTTCACTTTTAATTAAAACTAAGTTTCTAGCCCTTATGAATGCTGAAATAACTTCCAAGGGTAAACCAATGCGATGTTATCAGTCTGAAACAATGGGTCTGAGAGGTGAGAAATCTCTCCATCCTTAAAAAAGCCATGACAGCAGACAGGTAGACAAGGAAGGTCAGAGCTCAGTGCCACTCCTTCACACTTATCCACCTGTGAGCAAAAGTCCCTTTTATTCAAGACCATACTCTCAATGTTCTCCCCCAAAGTCTGTGTAAGTGTCTTTTGCAGCATATTCAAAGGTCATCAAGTTTGAACCAAGAATGCTAAAATTTATTGCATATATGTAGTATAGTTATCTATATGCTACATCTTATTAGTCCTAAGAGGACGGATTGACACTAGCCAGGCTCATGAGGGACAGGAGAAAAGGGTAGAGGCTGATTAGTCTGAAAACTTGGCGATATAGTTGATGTCTTTACTGAATCCACATGACTGTTTTTTTTTTCCTTTGTTTTTCATTCTCCTCAGGCACATCCTCATTTGCCTTGCTGCTTACCTAGGCTGTGTCTGTTTTGCCTACTTCGATGCTGCCTCCAAGATCCCTGAACAGGGCCCTGTTATAAAGTTCTGGCCCAGTGAAAAATGGGCTTTCATTGGTGTCCCCTATGTCACCCTCCTCTGCGCACGTAAGAAATCACCTGTGACGATTACATAAAATCAAGCACCTAGTGGAGGGAACAATCTATTTATTTTTTTATCATAGACTGTACTTAGGTAGAGGTAGTGGCTAGGGTTGTTTATTCTGACTAATATGCATATGGTGTTCACAAGTGTTTTGTTAACACATGGTAAAATATGACCTTTCCTCACTTTTCTGGAGAGGAAGCCAGAAGGTTTTTTTGCGGTGCTCCTGAACATTTATATTAGGACTCTGTATTGACACTGGTTGCGTTTGTTTTGCACTCAGTTTTTGATGTAGCATCCATCATGATATACAGGTAATTCTTTCCAAATATCAAAGTTAAGGTTATTTTTCAAGGTCGGCCAAAACAATTGACTATAAGAGACTGATTCTCTTTTCATGTTGGTTCTGCCAGACCTCTATTTAGTGAAGAGAGGGGGACAAAGGTGCTTTTAAGCCATCTTCATGCCTCCCCTATTCTGTGCCCAGCTCCAAGTTTACGTTAGGGTAGTCCTGAGCATGCTTTAATTTGCACCTGGATGCATTTAACCATAAATTGCCATGGTGGTATTCCAACGATGTTTTTTTTCCAGTCATGTCTCCATATGTGGACTGCAGAGGGCGAGTAGTGTAGAACCATTGTGGCAGCTCTGCACTGCATGGGAAATTCCGCAGTAGCCAAATACATTATCTGAGCTGCAGAAGAGGATGGCAACAAAGGAAAATCAGACCCAGAATTGTTACACTGGTGTAAAACAAGAGTAAGTGAGAAGAAGAACAGTTTTCCTCAAACAGTTCAGAATGGAATTACTGTGTCTTTTGGCTAAATTATCTACAGGATGCTAATGAGTATCAGCTTGTGTGGGGTGTAGAGGAGGCTGGTAGCCATTACAAACGTATTTAAAGCGACAAAGAGTCCTGCAGCACCTTATAGACTAACAGAAGTATTGGAGCATAAACTTTTGTGGGTGAATACCCACTTCGTCAGATGCATGGGAGTCTAATGTAATATAATCGCTACTGTAATATAGAAAGATTTCCTCCATTTAAAGTGTATATATTCCCAATAAGCATATGATGATGGTTATAAAAATCCCCTTCTATCTCTGGCCTTTAATCTTTTTTCTCCAGATGTGGTAAAGTTTAAGGGTGAGACTTTCAAAAGCATTTGATATTGACCTAACTGCTCTCACAAAATTGTATGGGAGTTGTACCAATAACGTCAGTGGGAGCAGCGTTCAGCCAATACTGAGCAGTTTTGAAAATCCCACCCTAAACTATCAACACTAAAATTTGGATTAAACTATTAATAAATAAAACAAAACCCTAGACTCCAGTTGATGAGAGATAGTTTCTGACTAAAGCCTTTCAAGTAGTAGTTTTATTTGGAAAAGGTAAATGACCACTTAAAACCATATTTAGGGCCTGCATGTCCTTCCAATAAGCAGTGAAGTTTAAAACTTCAATGATTACATTCTTTGAAGGAATGTTTGGTATAATTTTTGCCATTTGTATCAACCTGTCTTGTAAAACATTAGGGACAGTCCAAAGGGGTAGTATCTGAATCCAGTTTAGTTTTAAGGCTGCTGTTTGATTTGACTTCTAGTTAGGCCCATGGTTGAAAGTCACTTGCACTGAAATCTTGCAAGCTGTTTTCACAAGTTTTTAGGACAAAATGATGCAAGGATGGAGTCACTGATTTTCTGAGACTTCTACCATCTTTAACTATTGTCATCAGCTGTTCTTGAGAGAGAGGGTCCTTACTGTTTGAGATCCAAATCCATACCTAAACTGTAGGGGTGGGGCTTCAAGGAATTGGATTTGAGGCTTTGGTTATGGCCTGCCTCTCTAAAATATTTAACTTCTAAGCAATATCTTACTTTGTCACCAATACTAGGCACCAATATGATATAATCTCTACTGTAATATAGAAAGTTTCCCTCCATTTAAAATGTGTTGCTACTTGCAGTGATAAAAGATGATCCTTAGTTTTACTATATATATATAAATATATATATATATAAATCAAACTGAAGTGCTCATACAACATTAGTTTATTCCAGTTTGTTAAATATGCAAATATAATAATTGTTATAGCTGTAATAATTATGTTTTTCCAGTTAGCTGAGGCCTTTATTGCTTTACTTGGGATACATTTGGGAGTTGTGAATGTTACCCCGATTTGGTCCATATATAGCCAGCCTCAGGGATATTTTTGTTTTAACCTTATTCTAACACCTAACACTTAATTTGGATTAGATGGGAAGTGTGTTGTGTAGTTTTAGGAAGCAAGACACGGTAACTTATGACAAGAGTTTCAGAGCTGTTTGTTGGAACCAGCTCTTCAGTATCACATACTGAGGGCCTGATTCTTTGCTATCTTATATCAGTGTTGGCTCCATTGGCTTCAGTGGAGTCACTTCTGACTTACACCGGTGTAAGCAAGAGGAGAACTGGGTCCTGGAACTTTAAGCATTCTCTTATACTTGGCGGCTGTGGTCACAGAAATGTACTTTATAACAGTTTTTACTTGAGAATATGCTACTGAGAGATGAAAACCCAGATCCTCTGCTATGGAATGGTGCAGCTCTTGTGGAGCAGGGGCAAGTGAGGATGTGCAAAGATCTGCTCCCCCAGTGCTGGTCTGGCTGTATGGTGGTCTGGCCCCTTGGTGTAGCTTAAGTCAGCCTCGAAGGATCAGCTAGGTGTAGAGAAGCCTCAGCCAAACCCTGTATCCCAACAGCAGGGAGGGGAAGGAGAGTGAAGGAGCCACTCCCATGGCTCTATACCTGCAGAGAGTTCCCATATACAAGGCTGTACCTCTCTTGGTCAGCTCTGCTAGACTTAGGGCCAAAATCTGCCTGCGGTGAAGTGAATATTGCACACTGGAGGATCTGATACAAATAGTCCTGTAGAAAAACATAGACCATTTCAGCCCAAATGCTGCTGAGTTCTTTACTACAGAAATACAAAGGGAGGAAGCATCCTCAAAGTCTGAAGAAAGTGATATGTCACACTAGATTGATCAGCCTTTTCCATTTCAAGAGCCACTGTCTACGTGCCAGAATAAACACATTCCTCTATTGGAACATGGTTCTAGAGGAAAGACAAATGTAACACGGTATGAACCAAATCGTACTCTGCCCCAATGAACACATTAGTTTAACTGGAAAAATCATTAGTGACTAAGGGGATGAGAAGACGTGGCCTGATTCTCAGCTGCCCTGCACCTTGTCAATCTTCTTAAATTACAGTGGTTTTTTTTCTCTCTCTCCTTGCAATATATATCATTTAGGCTGAGGGAGAAAAAAAACTCTTTTAAGCAGGCTCTGCAGCCAACTTTTTTTTTCACTTTAATGGTCCAATCCTGTTCCCATTAAAATCCAGGGCAGAATACTAATTGGTTTGCAGGAGCAGGGTGTTATTTCCCTATATTTCAGAAGTATAACAAAAGCCATACACAGAGGCCCATATTTTCAACAGGATCCTTTGATTTTTTTGTGGGGGGGTGCCCAATTTGAGGCACGTAGGGCTTGATTTTCAGAGGTGTTGGGTGTCTAGAGCACTAAATGAAATCAGAGGGAGCTGCAGAACATCTGACAAATCACATGGTAGGGGTGAGATTTTGTGTGGCTCCTCTAAGAAGTGTAGCAGATAACTCTGAATCTAAGGGGAGGGTGATTAAGGCGGCCTTAACCATCTTTGCACTGTCCTGATCTTTGGCTGCTCCAGGGACTGAAACGGCCCCCAGAATAACTTAGACCCCCCAGGGCTACGGAAATTATGTTAGACTCCCAGTACTGCCCTATGGGTAAGGCCTTACCAAATTCATGGTCCATTTTGGTCAATTTCATGGTCAGATGATTTTAAAAATAGTAAATTTCATTATTTTAGCTATATAAATCTGAAATTTCATGGTGGTGTAATTGTAGGGATCCTGACCCAAAAAGGACCTGTGGGCAGGGTCACAAGGTTATTGTAGGGAGGATTGTGATACTGTTCCCCTTACTTCTGTGCTGCTGCAGGTGGCGATGCTGCCTTCAGAGCTGGGCAGCTGGAGAGTGGTAGCTGCTGGCCGGGAGCCCAGCTCTGAAGGCAGAGCTGCCACCAGTAGGGATTGCATGGTATGGTGTTGCCACCCTTACTGCTGCAGAGCTGGGCCCTCAGTCAGAAGCTGCCACTCTCCAGCCGCCCAGCTTTGAAGACAGCAGTGCAGAAGTAAAGGTGGCATGGTATGGTATTGCCACCCTTCTGCTCTGCTGCTGATGGGGTGCTGCCTCCAGAGCTGGGTACCTGGCCAACAGCCACCACTCTCCAGCCACCCAGCTCTGAAGGCAGCACAAAAGTAAGGGTGGCAATGCCATGACCCCCTCTAAAATAACCTTGTGACTGCCCTGCAACTCCCTTTTGGATCAGGACCCCCAATTTGAGAAATGCTGGTCTCCTGTGTGAAATCTATATGGTATAGGGTAAAAGCACACAAAAGACCAGATTTCATGGGGCGAGACCAGATTTCACAGTCCGTGATGCATTTTTCACTGCCGTGAATTTGGTAGGGCCCTACCAATGGGTCACAGCACTACCTGGAATCTCGACAGTACTACATGTCATGGCCCTGTCCTCCAATTCACCCCTCCCACTCCTGGACCCACCCTCAGTACACGCCCTATGTCAGGGTTTGTGAGAGGATCCTCACAGGGCAGTCTTATGGCTGTCTTGTGCAGAGCCTGCACCGGAGGAAACCTTGCTTAGCTGGAACTGGGGCTTTCAAGCTTCTTTATGCCTGTCCAGTCCATTTTACTCAGTGTAAAGGGGCCAGAGTGGAGGTGAGGATTTCACCTGTAGGTGTGTCAGTATGGGCACCCCAGAACTAGGGTTCACATTTTGCTAATAATGTGTAATAAAAACAAATACAAATCTGCTGTGGAACAAGATGAACTAAAATTAGTGATTTAGCAATATAAAGCGAAGATGCTGTCTCATATCAGCAAGCTTCATGCTAGCCTTTAGTTGATAACATAAACCACATTTGTTAACATTGATTGGCATTAAGATACAGAGTATTTGTTAGTACTCAAAATAACCATGAAAATGCAAATAATTGTGAGTACATCAGAATTATATGTAAAATGTACAGTACATTCCCATAAACTTAAAAATAGATGTTAAGCATTTGGCTTTTCTGAAACGTATTAAAGCCTGAATAGATAGAAATGAGCATAGAGACCACCCTCATCCTTAAATTAAATTCTGAATTCAGTGATTAGTGTTTTCTACCAATATGATTTTTTTCCCTCAACATTCTAGGCCAGATCCTCAGTACTTCTTTGAGCAGCTTCAGCAGGTGAAAAAGGACCGTGAAGCCAGCTTAACTAGTTACTCAGGGAATCCCTGGGTGATATAAAGCCAGTGACAGCTGCATGCTTCTCATCTTTGCACCCCATCCCTAGGGAAAAGAGCATGGGGCCAGTCACTGCACTCTGACTCTACCCAGCTGCTGGAATGGCCCCTTAAGGCTGTGAACAGCTGGGTACCATTTAGAGCAGCACTGAACATCTGGGCTGTTCTAAGCTGTGCTGTGGGTGGGTGTCTGAATAGCACCAGGGAAGCACTAGGATCACGAAGACTCAAGACTTGTGAATTCTTGAAGATTTGTGCCCCTCTCACATCCCACCAGTCCTACACTAAGGTCAGCTCTGCCAGACAGGAGGATCAGGCTCTCTGTGTTAAGGTAGCCGGCAGCACATTTCTGCAACTGTGACCAAAGAATGGCACTGGACTTCAGTTTGTAAGCAGAATAGTTTAATTAGAGGCTTGACTCTCCTGTTAACTAGGGACTCATTCCTCTTCAGATTATGTGCAATAACCCCTTTTTTTTTTGTAAAGACAAGTTATATTTCCTATCTGTGTACTAGCATAAGCGCCAGCCCCATACACTTTGCAAATAAGTCTTACTGCTGGACAGAATTTGCCCAGAGACAAAAACAGGTGCACCAGCAGGTACTGGCTTTAGGCAACAATGTTTTCAATCTTACAGCTATTTGGTGGATTAATAGATTTAAAGTATTTTGACTTCATCTTCTTTGTATAACGTTTCTATCTGAATTCATGCTCAGAGATAACAAGGGGCCAAATTCTGCAGTCCTTAAGTGAGTCAGACTCCCACTGAAATTACTTGGGAGTTCTGTACTCACGCTTAAAGAAAACCTATAGATTACAGGCATGGGCTGTCTTTCTTGGGAGTTTAAAGCAGGTAAGCAGCTTGCTACCTTTCTGAAAAATTTGGATCTTCTAGAATCTAAGAATCAGATCCTACCTATGATCACCCCCATTTTCTTCAGTGGAGCTATGTTGATTTATACCAGCTGAGGATCTGGCCCTTCTATCTTTTGGTGTCTGTGAGAAACAGACAATTTTTAAATTAAATCTTTTGTACACAACCTGTTTGTTAGAGTTTATATAATAATGTTTGTTACTCTCTACTATACAATTGCTGTATCCTTTCCCTCCCTGAATACAGTTAGTAAACACTCAGTTTGTGATATTTCTCAGGTATTAAAATAGTTTTACTACCAACTCTTCATCAGAATGGTGTTTACTTACTGGAACCTATCATTTTTATATTGCCTGATAAATCTCCAGTTCAGATAGGGTCTTTTTAATACTGTGTACTAAACTGTTGTGTGTATTGTAAGTCATTTTCAGCATTGTTCGTGAGACTCATGATTGCTGAGGTTCTCTCTGCTAGAAATGATGAGAATAAATTCTATTTATGCTTTTGATTAAATAAAATAACAATTTTCAGCATTTGAAGGGCAGGCTGTGAAATCCTGAGCACTAATGACTGTTCACTGGGATGCAGTTTATGTAAATGAGTGGCAATTGAGCATCTAGTTATCTCAGAAATGACTGAATGCATGTACATGTCCTCTGGATGTTTTGTTAAAGTAACCTCTGGCTTCTGTACTTGTAATATATGTTTATGCAAACAAAGAACATTCCATTGATGTACAGAAGTCTATTGCAGAACTTACTGTGTAAGGATGTATTTCACTCGGAATAAGGGCTCTATCAGCCTTGTTTGATTCCTGACTTTTCAAAATGTAACTGTGGCACTTTAAACTCCTTGTAAAATATTAAAATAATTTAATCTCTTCTATCAAGGCCACATGGTTCTTTGCTTTGTTTTAATTGTGAATTGTGGCCTTATAAGCCATAATGAAAACAGAGCTCTCTGAACTTCAAATTAAAATTTTTACCTTTTTTCTGAACTAAGGCCCTGATTCAGGAAAGCACTGCTATCCAGGAAAGCACTAAAGCTTTAAACATGTGCTTAGGTGCTTTCTTGAACTGAGGCCTAAGGTCCTGATCCTGCAGACACTTAAGCACGTGCGTGAATGATCTCTGGTGTGTAAAGTGACTTGAGTGCATGGGATTGGGGCCAAAGAGCCCAATCCAATTCCCATGGGAGGTGAACTGAGCCTTGTGTTTTTAGATTCAGCTAATGTATTGTAAGACTATTATAGTTGACTATTGTTTTTAAGATTGTTGGTCAGAACCTTGATCACTTTTGTAGGGATGTGTTCATTATAAACAAAAATATTATTTTAGGGTGTAACTATTTTAATATAAAGATTGTGTGTGTATGTATAAATAAATACAACTTCCTTTGTATAAAATTGTTAAGCCTTATGGACTTCAAAGGGTCTGATTTTCAACCCCATGCTAGAGTAATTAACCACTGGAATAATTTACCAAGTTTTGTAGTTGATTCTCCATCATAAATTAAGATTGGATATTTGCTAAAAGTTCTGCTTTAGGAATTATTTTGGAGAAGTTCTATGACCTGTGTTATACAGGAGGTCAGAGTAGATTATCATCATGGTCCCTTCTGGCCTGGGAATCTATGTGCATTTACACAGAGGCAAATGCTTGTCTACTTTTCACAGATATATCCTGGAGGTACACAGGCATGTCCTAGAGGTAAACAGCCTTCATGTATACATGTTCTTTTAAATGCATATTTAACTTATGCACATATCTGAATGTGTGCAGAAATGTACACCTACTGGGGACTGAAAATCAGACCTAGTGTCTCTAAAAGGGGCAATAAACATAATACCTGTATTTTCTGTTTTACTTGAAGACTATGTATTGAAAGTTTACAGAAAGTGTGTCATTATTCTGCAATATTAAATTACCTTTAGAACAAATACTGTTTGTATCTTTAAATTTCAAATACTTATAATAATGTAAAGGATTGCATATTACAGTCAGTATAGCTTGTACCATCCTGTATTAATATAGCTATAGGGATAAATTAATGCTGGGTAAAGGGCAATGAAGAAGACTTTTACAGGTGTTTCAGGGGAGAGAGAAACACTAGATTGGTGGTAAGACCGTTAATAAATGAGGCTGGAGATTCCATTACTGATTGATTAGCCTATTGGACTGATTTTGTTTTTTTATTCTTCTTTAAAAAAGTAAAGAAACATTATGGATAATTAGTGCTTTTGAGTTAAAATAGTAATAATAAAAATAAGTAGGCAAACAAATACTTAGAAAAATGAGTAGTGCACAAATCAGCAAGTCCAGCTGACAAACTCTTTGAGGCCAAAGAGAACTGGGGAAGTAGAATTTGGGGATTGAGCGGGGAAGATTGTGGTACTGATCTTTAAAATAGAAAACAAGCAATTGGCAGACAGTGTTTCCTTACATAGTGAAATAATGGATGTTCATTGGTTTTCTATATCAACTTCCTCTCTGACCTTTTGTTTTACAGACAGACTCTCCTGTGGCTGCTCACAGAGTGACTGGACTGGGATGTTGGGACAGGGAGGCTCCCTGGTTGCTAGCACAAAGATGATCTGAGAGAGAGAGAGAGAGAGAGAGAGAGAGTGCGCGGCGGGGGGGTGTCATAAACAGATAGCTAAGGGTTAATGTCTCTTTCACCTGAAGCACCTGACCAGAGGACCAATCAGGAAACCGGATTTTTTCAACTTTGGGTGGAGGGATTTGAGTGTCTGAGTCTTTGTTTTCTGGCTGCCTGCTTTCTCTGAGCTTTGGAGAAGTAGTTTCTTTTTTCTAGTCTTCTGTTTCCAAGTGTAAGGACAAAGAGATCAGATAGTAAGTTCTATGGTTTCTTTTCTTTGGTATTTGCATGAATATAAGTGCTGGAGTGCTTTGATTTGTATTCTTTTGAAATAAGGCTGTTTATTCAATATTCTTTTAAGCAATTGACCCTGTGTTGTATCATCTTAATACAGAGAGAACATTTGTACTTATTTTTCTTTCTTTTTATATAAAGCTTTCTTTTAAGACCTGTTGGAGTTTTTCTTTACTTCAGGGAAATTGAGTCTGTACTCACCAGGGAATTGGTGGGAGGAAGAAATCAAGGGGAGATTTGTGTGTTGGATCGCTAGCCTGATTTTGCATTCCCTCTGGGGGAATAGGAAAGTACTTTTTGTTTTCCAGGATTGGGAACAGAGAGGGAGATTCACTCTGTTTGGGTTCACAGAGTTTGTGTCTGTGTATCTCTCCAGGAGCACCTGGAGGGGGGAAGGGAAAAAGGATTATTTCCCTTTGTTGTGAGACTCAAGGGATTTGGGTCTTGGGGTCCCCAGGGAAGGTTTTTCAGGGGGACCAGAGTGCCCAAAACACTCTAATTTTTTGGGTGGTGGCAGCAAGTACCAGGTCCAAGCTGGTAGCTAAGCTTGGAGGTTTTCATGCTAACCCCCATATTTTGGACGCTAAGGTCCAGATCTGGGACTAAGGTTATTACAGGGGGAGAGGTCAGTGTGTAGCTTCACAGGAGCTCCATGCTGTATGATTGTTTGTTCAGGGCCAACCTGTGTGAGGAAGGGCTTAAAAAGATCCAACAAGAACATTTTGTCATAAGTGTTGGCGAGGCATCAAAATCTCAAGAGTTTCTTAAATAGATCTGACCACTTCCTCTTCACTGTTCTATTTTTTTTAAACATGCTGATGCTGTATGCAAAGAACATGAGTAAGTCCCTCTTCCCTTGCATATGGCCTGTAGCATTCCATCCCAACTGGGTCCACCCACCTTACAGATGTCTTGCTGCCTATGGAGCCTAGATTTCCCCACCCCACAAGACGTGACTTTTAGATACAAGCAGGGGATCCCTTATAATTCACCCTTGTTTATTGTGTTTGCACTCACTTGCTGACTATGTGCAAAAATGTGAATAATTCAAAGAACGTTATGAATTTTTGCATGAAAGGTTATTCATCCAAGAATTTGTAACATTTACATTATTATTTTAAGAGTTTCAAACATCCAATCAGGATGTGAAAACATCTGATTTTAGGTGAACAATTCCATACCATGGACAAGAAACAGTCAATATTGTTCTGTGAATAGGTAGGAATAAATTTGTTTGTCAGAAATGGAATCTATTCACAAACAGGAAAAAAGGGCCCTTTGCTGGATAGCTTATTCACATTGTATAATTTCTACACTTCTGTGTAGCTCTATGTATTTCCATCTGTCTCAAAAAATACACAGAAACCTCTAGTGCCATAAGAGTTCACAGAGCATCCTCTTCATAACAACTGTAGGTCTCTGCAAGCAAACCTATAGTAAAATCCATGTGAAAACCACAAGCCTAGATGTTTCTACATATGTAGCTCACTCAGAGGCGCAACTGCTGTAGTTGTGGTTAGCCAGGTGTCACAGACCGAGTTGCTGGGTTGATTATAAACTATTCTGTCATACAGGGTTGCAGTCATATCTACAGATGTTTTTTCCACATCCCTTTGGCCAGGCAGCAGAATCTTCTTCCAACATTAATGGAGCACCTCAGAAGTGGACAATGGGAGAAAGTGAGCGTTAGGTTATAAAACATGTTACCTCTAACAAGAGAAAAATAATAACACTTTATCACCCAGATTATAAACACACGTTACCTTTGGTTTTATGAACAACTAACTACTCTGAGCGAAATGGTGTTAAACTATTTCTCTCCCATTTTGAGGCTCAGACAAACAGTATAAGTATGGACAGTGTGCCACATTGTACAGGTGTATACAACGGTGCACCTCTGACTCATTGTTTATATTTATATTTCCCTGCTTGGCCAAACAGCATTCACAGGGATGAGGTCTCTGAACTTGAGAAATTATTTAAATAATCAAAGCTGGTGTTGATAACTTATTTACTATTTATCTTACTTACAGTAGCAGCTAGAATCCCAGTCATGGACCAGCTCCCCAGTGTGCTAGGTGCAGCACAGAGAACAAAAAGCCCATCCCTGGGCTTACAACCTAAGTAAATCTAGGTAAGGGAATTTGTTTAAAATGTGATTTTAAATTTGATAGTTTGTCTCTCTCAAAAAACCTAATCAGAGATTTGCACCACAAGATGGCAATGTTGCACTAAATGCAAGCTGTGCCTGAATAGTTATTCACAACCCATAAGAGTTTTCAAACTGATGTTAAAACATGCAGGACAGAGCTGAGAAACTTAACATCTTTAATGAAATTAGCTAAGGAACCTCTTTACCTTAAAACAAAAAAAAACCAACCCCACCCTCAAACCAAAACAGATTATGCAGGGTCATTTTCTACTTCAGTACTGACTATAAATGTAACGTATGTATAGAAGCATTCCCAGTAGGGGATGACATGGTTTACAGAAGGTATCCAGCATTGGAACATAGTGCTAAATGGGAAAACACTGGATTGATGTATTTGTTCTTTCTCCCTACGCGTGACGTTGGGAACGTTACCTGCTTTTCAACTACTGTAGAGCCAGCAGAGGGTGCTCAAGAGTAACAAAGCATCATTCCTGCATACATTTCTATAGGACTGACTTAAAAAGCAAACAGATACCCTCACTTTCCACAACCCTCCCCTGCTGTGTCATCTTGTCTTCCTTCTACCAGCACCTATAATTCAGTGAAGCACATAAAATCTCTTCCTAGGATGTTGTATTTTGCCCTATAGAATCAGTTCTTGTGCTGTACTTGCTGTCATGGTCTTTACTAATCTCTCTCCTTCTCTAATCCTGTGGGTCTTCAGCTGTGTACGTTGACTCTGGTTTAACAAAAGATATCTATTTTTACATCTGTCTTAACAGCCCCTCCACCCATTCCCTGTTTTCTCTCCTCTTTTTACTGTAGGGAATGGCTTACTCTAAATATCAGATTTAGAACATCTAGACTTTCAAAACTACAGGCAGATATCCTGCCAAAGTCAAGTCAGACTCTGCCAGACATATTATCAGCTGGCAGACATCTGCAAAGCTCCACTGACTCCACAATGGAACGATGGGAATTTATATCAGCTGAGGATTTGACCTTTAGTATTTATCCTTGGGAAGCAGATACATTCATTCCCATGCATTTTCAGAGGTGACCTTAAAGCAGTTCTGTGATTTATTGTGATCCTTATTCTGTTGTTAAAGAATTGCAAATTCTGCTTCCTACTGTGACTGATATCAGACAGGGAAAGGGAACTCAGGAGGAAGTGGCTGGGTCTGTCGACATCAATGCATTCATGATACTTTGGCAGCATGGCAATGCTTGTGCAAACCTGTACACTTTCATTTATTTACTGCCCCAAAGCTTTAACAACACGAGCACCAGGATTAATATACCAGCTAATTTGCTGGCTCAGCAAGTTGTAATAAAAGTGTAACTCACAGGATCTAGGTGGGAGCTGTTTTTCAGCAGCATAGGAGTGGATCTGATCCATGGTGCTAAGGAGGCTGAGAAGAAAAGATATAATGCATTTCACTCCAGAGCCAGCAAATTATCTGAAATGTTAATGAAACCACTGATGCAGTAACACATGACTTAACTTGACCAGGTGTCCCTGTTTCCAGGTCAGTTTTACAAAATATGGTGCCTATGCACAGCCCTGACCCTTCCTTTGCACCACAACATGCATTCTATTTGTTTCTACTTTTGAAACTCTTATCTCCTTTAACACAACAGAGCTCAGTCAGATCTGTGACTCCACTGTCTCATTTCAAGTGCTGTCTGTAACAGGATAGCCTGCCTTTTTAAGGGTCAGTCAGCCCTGTGTAATTAGCCCTGCCACACCTGTGCTGTGTGCTGGATTTAGGAAGAGTAAAACCCAGCTGTTGAGGGCTGACTGAGGAGAAAAACTGCTGCTGGTGGCCAGAAGCCTCACTGAGGTCCAGGAGCTGACTGTGACCAGCTAGAGCCCTTTGTAAGAGTGTGGGCCTGGGCTGGATGGCTTGCTGAGTGTATTAGAGCTCAGGCAGAGTCAGACAGGCTGTTGCAGCTTGGAGCTGTATGCTGAGCCTAGCTGGGCTGAAGATTCCTCTGTGCCTTGCTTTTGTTGGGGTTTATCGAGAGGATTCCATTGCTCTGGAAGGGAGGTGGGGGCACTCTTGGAAGTGGTGTGGCTGGAGGGCCAAGCCACTCCTATGGCTGGAGTAGGGCAAAGACTGCTGGGGGCAAACTAAGGCAGAGTTCAGCAGTGCTTGGCGTTGCTGTAAGGGGGTGCTCTAAGGCTATGGTTCTTGTAACACTGCCAGAACTCATGGGTTTGTTCAAAATGATTTCAGTCTCCATTTTGAAATAAATTCTGCCCCAACTGTGCAGGCCAGCATGGGTTGGCAAAGTGTCGCTGGAAGTGGTTTTTAAGGTTGGTTCTAGAGGAGCATTTCACTACACTGCTGATTCAATAGCAGAGGCAGGGCATTAGATGGGTGCTGTCATGGAGTTCAGTCCCAAGATTTAGGACTTCATTAACAAAGGTTTACAAAACCTAACTTAGAAAAAATGCTGTTTTTTTAGAAGCAGCCTGTTTTCATGTAATGAGTCCCCTGCCGTCTTTACAGGCCAAGCACAGCAGCAGCAGCAGCATGCTGCTGCATGAATGCTCCAGATGGTGAAAGTGACTCATCAGCTTTCAAGTCTGAGTCTGTGAAAAACAGAGCAGGGACAAAAATACCTGAGGCCCAATCCTGAAGACAGTTCTATTCATGCATGACTTTACTTACCTGACTAAGCCCATTGACTTCCTTGGGAATTATTCACATGAGTAATGTTACTCTAACGCTTGTTTGCAGAATTGGGATCCTTAATGGTTATTAGTAAGTAAGGCCCCAGTTCCACCAAGGCTTATGAATACGTTCAACTTTACACACTGTGTCAATGGGATCACTTGCAGTGAGTACTCCTCTGCATGGGTGAAAGTCCTTGCAGGATTGGGGCCTTAAGTAAAAAATAGACCTATATTTCAATCATGGCAGCCTAAAACCATATTTAAGCAGTTGAAGTGGCCTGATTTTCAAAAGTACAATGTATCCACCAGCCCCATTGAAGTCTAAGGGAGCTGCGGGTTCTCGGTAGCTACCCCTGCTCTATCATGTGAAATATTTAGAATCCACAATATCCCTTTTTCTTCTCTCTTTACTAAGAAAAATGTCTAATTACCTGGGGCTGGGTTATGACTAGCACTAATGCAGCTGTGCAGGGGAGTCAGATGGGGCAAGGATCCCTCCTTTACTTACATGGACACATTATAGCTAGGGGTATGGAAGTGAAGGGGCTGCACAGCAGATATAATTCCCACCCCTAGCAGCAAGTGGTCAGGGAGGGGTTCTGTTCTCCTGACATGCCAGCCAAAAGAACTGTGGGGAAACTCTGTAAACCCACCAATGTGGAGCACCTCCTCATGATGTGACCCACCATTTCAGCAATTCTGTCTAACTCCCTTCTTCAGTGGTCTAGTGTGGTGAGGACTTGACCCTCCAGTCAGACCAGGCTGTATTTCTACCCCTTCTGGGGTAGAGACATTCAAAACAAGAGATGTCCAATGGAATAATGGCAACTAACATCTTTCACCCCACCTGAGCTCCTCTTCACTCTCACTCCTTTTCCAGAAAAGCTGCTCCTACCAGGGCTGCTTCCCTGAAGTCCTTGCTCCTTTTTCAACCCCCACAGCAGCGGATCCAGGCACCAGCAGTCCAAGCACAGGCCTGGGGCGGCAAGCTGCAGGGGGCGCCCTTCTGGTCCCTGTGAGGGCGGCAGTCAGGCAGCCTTCAGCAGCTTGCCTGCGAGAGGTCCGCTGGTCCCGCGGATTCAGTGTACCCACCGCCGAATCCGTGAGACCGGCAGACCTCCTGCAGGCAAGCCGCTGAAGGCAGTCTGACTGCCATGCTTGGGGTGGCAAAAAAGCTAGAGCCGCCCCTGAATGCCCAACACATGAGTCAACACCACTCTTGTAGTTTTTCCACAGTTTTCCCTCTAACTGTCTCCTGACAAGCCCTTCCCACAAAGAAGGAACTGCAACCCACCTTTCTCCTGGGTCTCCTTCCTTTTAAATCCGCCCTGGGCCTGATCAGTGCATCAAAGGAAAACTAGTAGAGCTCTTTGGCTCTAGTTAACTCCTTCTCAGTCAGTGGGGGTGGAAATATGCCACACTCTGAACACTCTAACTGAAGCACAGTGCCTCCTGGGACTCCCTCTGGGTCGCATAGCATAGTAAGGCCCTGATTCATTGCACATGGGCACAGTGCCCTGCTGAGTTCAGTGAGGCTCTATGTGGGCACATAAATGGCAGGATTGGGCCCTAAACTCCTCAGCATGAGTAAGGGTGGCAGAATCAGGCCCATGCTATTGTGATTCTCTAATTATATCAGTTCATGCAAGATTTTTTAAAAAATATGTTGAAAGTGTCACAAATACTTAGTTTGAAAATGTAATCGTAGAAAAGCTGGAAATCCTTCAGGAGAGAGAGAGAGAGTGTGTGTCTGTGTGTGTGTGCAACGTCATTTCATTCTGTTCCCAGGTCCTAAATATTTCCAATCCTTTTTAAATGACATTCCCTATTTGACCCATAGTCCAACAGTCCATGTTTCCTGCTCGGATACAGAGACTGTAGCAGATATACAAAACTAAACCAGCTGATTGAAGAGTTCGAACAACCTTTTCTTGATGTGCGCGGGAATCTGATCCAGCTGATGTCACTAAGTTCCTCTCTGCTTCTTGTCTCTCTGTTCCTAAGGTGCAGCCTGGCATTAATTCCCAGAGAGTGCATGACTCTCTTTGCAGTGTGCGAAGATGTCCTTGCCAAAGAAGGTGCACTTATAAGAGATTTAAGGATAAAGAAAGAAACTTGCACCAGATTTCTGCCACAGGGCGACTTTCTTCATTGCAGTTCAAGAGCAGCAGACTGAGGAAGTGGTGTCTGTGTGAGTGAGTGAGTGACAGATGCTTCTAGTCATTTAATGAAACAGAGCAATGCCTCATAAAACACAATATGATGCCCCCAGGAAAGAGGCATCTGCAATCTGTCTAACAAGCGCTCATTCAGTACACTACACTACACTACACGGTGTTCATTTTGTGTCATTTCCCAAATTGTGATGGACAAAGATATATATTTCCTCTGAGGGAAAGGAATAATGCAATTTACAGACGTTTAGTGTAAAGCACTCCAGAAACCAGAGTAGAACAGCTGTCTGTTCTATCTGTACCAATTTAATTTAATTTAATTTAATTTAAAAGGAGGGGGGGCACTACAGAGAGAAATGTGTAGAAAAGAGGAAGGGCCATAATCCCATACAGTGCTGCGGAGTATATGCGATACTATAGGTGCTTTAGGGCAGGGATGTAGCAAGCTAGACATTCTGGGTAACGGGCATAGAACTTTCCCCAAACCATTCCTTTTGAATTAGGTCATACCTGGTTATAAAATTCAATCTCGATTTAAGTATTGCCAGTGATTGGAGAATCCATCATGATGCTCATAAATTGTTCCAGTTGATAGTTACCCTCACTGTTAAAAAAAGTTATTTATAATTCCTAGTCTGAATTTGTCTTGCTTCAACTTCCAGTTATTGAACAGCTTTACTATACCTTTGTCTGCCAGCTTGAAAAGTCCATTAACAAATAGTTGTTCCCCCATGCAGGTGCTAGTAGACTGTGATCAAGCCAGCTCTTACCCCTCTCCTTGTTAAATAGATTGAGCTCCTTGAGTCTATCACTGTAAGGCAGGTTTTCTAATCCTTTAATCATTCTCGAGGCTCATCTCTGAATCCTCTCCAATTTATCAACATCCTTCTTGTATTGTGGGCACCAGAACTGGACACAGTGTTCCCGCAGCATTCATGCTGCTATGCCAAATGCAGAGAAAAAAATAACCTCTCTGCTCCTGATGGAGAGTCACCTGTTTATGCAGCCCAGGATCACATTAGCCTTTTGGTCACAGCAGGGGCAGCACCAGGCCCTAGCAACCCAAGCGCGTGCTTGGGGCGGCAAGCCGCAGGGGGCGCTCTACCAGCACTGTGAAGGCGGCAAGCAGGCTGCCTCCGGCGGCTTGCTTGCGGAGGGTCCACATGTCCTGCAGCAAAATCCCTAAAGCCGCCCTTGGGCCACAGTGTCACACTGGGAGTTCCTGTTCTGTAACTCCCTAGGGTGTTTCCAATTTAGGAAATGTTTATGAATGGGGTGTTGTCTGTGACAGCTGGGGACTTGATACGATGCCCTAGGATATCCCTTCCAGTCCTTTGTGTAGCAAAGGAATTGGATTGTGACCAAGCAGCCACAAATGCTCTCAAAAGTAATAGCTGAAGTAAGTCAGCCCCTTCGGAAAGGTGATTTTTTTTCCCTTATGAGAGCTGACTTTGTTCATTAAGACAGATGCAAAAAAAGCATTACGTACATTAGCTGTTTCCACATCCTCTGTCACTTTTCTTGACTTTCTTCTTGTTACTCTTAACATTTCTTGCTATTTGCAACTCCAAGTGTGATTTGGCCTTCCTGATTTCACTCCTGCATGCCTGAGCAATATTTTTATACTCCTCTCTGATCATTTGTGCAAGCTTCCACTTCTTGTAAGCTTCTTTTTTCTGTTTAAGATCAGCACGGATTTCATTGTTAAGCCAAGGTGGCCGCCTGTCATATTTACTATTCTTTCTACACATCAGGATGGTTGGTTCCTGCAATCTCAATAAGGATTCTTTAAAATACAGCCACCTCTTCTGGACTCCTTTGCTCCTCATGTTATTCTCCTACAGGATTCTGCCTATCATTTCCCTAAGGGAGTCAGTCTGCTTTTCTGAAGTCCGGGGTCCATATTTTGCTGCTTTCCTTTCTTCCTTGTGTCAGGATCCTGAACTCGACCATCTCATGGTCATTGCCTCCCATGTTCCCATCCACTTTTACTTCCCCTACTAATTCTTCCCTGTTTGTGAGCAGCAGGTCAAGAAGACCTCTGCCCTTAGTTGCACCAGGAAATTGTCACCTATACTTTCCCAAAACTTCCTGGATTGTCTGTATTGTCACTGTATTGCTCTCCCAGCAGATATCAGTGTGATTGAAGTCTCCCATGAGACTTCATGGGCCTCTGATCTAGTAACTTCTGTAAGCTGCCGGAAGAAAGCATCATCAACCTCTTCCCCTTGTTCTGGTGGTCTATAGCAGACTACCACCATGACATCACCTTTGTGCTCACACTTCTAAACTTAATCGAGAGACTTTCAGGTTTTTCTGCAGTTTCAAACTGCAGCTCTCTTATATATAATGCAACTCCTCCACCTGTTCTGCCCTGCGTGTCCTTCCTGAACAGTTTTTATATTCATCCATAACAGTACTCCAGTCATGTGAGTTATCCCACCAAGACTCTGTTTTTCCAATCACATTATAATTCCTTGATTGTGCCAGGATTTCCAGTTCTCCCTGCTTGTTTCCCAGGCTTCTTGCTTTTGTGTGAAGGCACTTAAGATAATTCGCTGATTGGGCTGCTTTCTCAGTATGAGGGAGGAGTCCTTCCCTCTTGCACTCTCCTGCTCAGGCTTCCTCCCAATATCCCACTTACCTCAGGGCATTGGTCTCCTTACCCTGGGGAATCTAGTTTAAAGCCCTTCTTTCTAGGTTAGCCAGCCTGCTTGCGAAGATGCTCTTCCCTCTCTTCGTTAGGTGGAGCCCATCTCTGCCTAGCACTCCTCCTTCTTGGAACACCCTCCCGGGTCAAAGAATCCAAAGCCTTATCTCCAATACCACCTGAGTAGCCATAAGTTAACTGATTTCCATGATTTTACGGTCTCTACCCGGGCCTTTTCCTTCGACAGGGAGGATGGACGAGAACACCACTTGTGTCGCAAATTCTTTTATCCTTCTTCCCAGAGTCACATAGCCTTCAGTGATCTGCTCAAGGTCATTCCTGGTATTATTGTTTGTGCCTACATGGAGAAGAAAAAAGGAGTAGTGATCTGAGAGCTTGATGAGTCTCGGCAGTCTCTCCATCATATCATGAATCCTAGCTCCTGGTAAGCAGCACACTTTTCAGTTTTCCCAGTCAGGACGGCAGATAGATGACTCAGTTCCCCTGAGGAGAGTGTCCCCGACCAGCACCTCCCGCTCCCTTCTCTTGGGAGCAGTTGTTTTGGAACGGACAGTGCATCTCATGCCTTCCAAATGGTGACGTCCCGTTCTGCTCCCTTCCCGCAGATGACTCATCTAGTCCACTCTCTGCCTTAGTACCTGTGGAGCCCTAACGGATATAGCTTTGCTCTCACAAATGACGGTAAAGTGCTAAAATGGAGGTGGATGCTAATTTCATGGGTGCTGAAGCCCAAAAAGCTTTGCATGAGGTATAAGCCCAAGCAGATTTTGGCCCAAGTTTACACACAGATTTCTTTTTACTAATTACCAACCTTATAAACTCAACCTGGACCCTGAAAGGTAGGTGGTGTGTGTGTATTCCTTCTCATGGATCATCTTCAGAAACCTACTCCAAATGAGAGGTGTGACGGGATGGATCACAGAACCCTCCTGGGGGCTGCCACCCGATGTGCCAAGACTGCTCCTGCTTTCCCTGCCATCTTAGGACTCCAGCACCCTGTTTTGCTGAACCAGACATTCTCGTCTGCTCAGTCGTGGGGCTTTCCAACTCTCAGGCACACCTCATAAGACCCAGAGGAATTGCCAAGCTTGCCTGGCAACAGCAATCCTAAGGAAACTATGGTGCTGCCCCCCCCCCCCCGAGGACATCATCATGACCCAGGTACCTCAATATGGGGAGTCCTGAAATAACCGGGGACAGCCTACCCTAGTCTGGCTGCGACAGTGCCAGAACTCATGACTAACTGTTTATTTCTGCCTTCACAAAGGCCGTGGAGGAAGACTCCTGCAGCCGGACTAATTCCCTGCTAGGCCTCATTCCGAACTTAGGCTACGTCTACACTACAGCATAAAATCGAAATTACTAAAACCGGTTTTATAAAACTGATATTATAAAATCGATTTTATGCATCCACACTAGGGCACATTAATTCGGTGGTGTGTGTCCATGGTCCTAGGCTACCATTGATTTCCGGAGCGATGCACTCTGGGTAGCTACAGTAAAAGAATGAGACCAATAACTTCAATTTCCGTCCACACTAACCCTAAATCGATATAGTAATATTGATTTTAGGGTTACTCCTCTCTTTGGGGAGGAGTACAGAAATCGATTTTAAGAGCCCTTAAAAGCGATTTAAAGTGCCTTGTGGTGTGGATGGGTACAGCGTTAAATAGATTTAACGCTGGTTAAATCAATTTAACTGTGTAGTGTGGACCAGGCCTTAGTAGAGCAGTGTGGGTCCCCTCCGCCCCAGAGAGAGAGACAAGCCCCAGCTAACCTCTCTACAGTACCTTACACCGCCCCTTCACAGTTAAGGAAACCCATTTCTGCAAAGCCGTGCACAAAATGCAATTAATTGCTCTGCACAGGACGGCAGATAGATTAATGCAGCCCCAGCAGTCCACTTCCAGACTTCAAATTGAACTGCTTCCAACTAGCACTCTGGAGTTGCCAGCTTCCACACCGCGATTGCCACATACTTCTCTACCAAAAGGGAAGTTCTCATGCTGAGGCGAGCGCTACACACATTTCCAGGAAGGTGGCTTTCTGCATCTGAAAGTTTTGTAGCCACTGCTCATCATCTCAGACCTGCATGATTATATGATCCCACCATTCAGTACTTGTTTCCCGACCACAAAAGTGATGGTCCACCCTCTGCAGCTGTTCTGCAAATAACAAAAGCAATCTAAAGTTGCTTCTATCCATATCACACAGGATGTCAGGCAGCTAGCAGTCTTCTGCAGTTAGGAACTTTGCGATTAACTGCACTGCCATCTGCGATGTCTTCATGACAGTTATCAGAGCTTAGGAGAGAAGTGCAGGATCCATCCCTTCTCACAAGGATGCTGGGGTGCACAGCAAAGAAGGGCCATTGAAAAATGCTGTGAAAGAAAACCAGACGCCCATGGAATGCTGGGACAGAAAACAATGCATCAGAGGCTATTGAGCCTGGTCCCAAGTTGCACCATGATCCGCTCTGCCTTCCCACAAGATATAGTGGCAGAAGGTGTCGAGCTGGACTGTGCGATAGATACCCACAGTGCACTACTCACACTGTTGATGCTAATGCCTCAATTGTGGATGCGCTCTGCTGACACAGAGAGAGACTGTGATCCAATATTGATTTTTATTATAGTGCTTTTTGACTGTGGATATAACATCCAATCTTGATTTAAAAATTTCCAGAACTGGTGAATCTGCCATGACCTTTGGGAAGTATTTTCAATAGTTAATTACTTTCACCCTTAAAAATGTACAGCTTATTTCCAGTCTAGATGTGTTACTTGCTGGGGAACAACTTGGAATAGCTTTGTTGCTTGCTGAAGAATACCACCAATCTGAAGCATCTGAGGACAGAAGATTGGGCTAGTTTGTTTCTGATGTTGAAATCCCCAGGAATAACGGAGTCTTTTACCATAGGGGACCTGTGTCTGCCTGCGGAGCCTGAAAGACTACATTCCCTCCTTGGTGTGAGAAGGGGGCCTGGCCCCTGGTGGGCCTTGAAACATTTTCCTTTGGGCTTATCTACTCTGGGAAGTTTTTTCAATTAAACTAATGTCACCAAGGAAAAATCGATAAAAGTAAATGTCAAACCAGCAGGGTAATCCTCAGAACAGTCAGTGTTGGCCAGCCTGGCAGAGTTGTTAGCATGGCAGATCACAGTGGACTCTGTGAGAACACCATTGTCTGGAACTCACCAGCACGGTCACCGGATAGAACTTTTCCTCTCACTTTCCTGATAGAGTTCTCTGACCTGGTCTGACCCAAATAACAGCCCCACCCTCCCAACAAAGTACTCTGTGTGTGTGTGTGTGTGTGTGTGTATATACATGCACACAAGGATGCATTCATTAAATAAGCCATCAAGTTCACACATGCCCAGCAACCCTACTAGTGAGAATTGATGGGTGCATGGAGCATCCTCATCGGCTAGTGACTCAAAAGCCATCTCAGGGAAGAGTGGTGATTTTCCACTCCCACAACAATTCCAACGACACAGCTAATCACTACATGCATTTATTTCAATTAGGCAGAATTGCTGAACATTAAATAATATGTGGCAAAGTGCAGAGAAGCAGATGACTTAGCGGTGGTTGAGTGCCTCTGCTAGCAGCATACATTCAAGTAATGGGAGGAAAGGAAGCAGGGAAATGGTGTTATTAGAGGACTGTCTTTCTCAAACTACCCACTGAAGTAGTGGTGCCAAGTTGAAGTAATGTAATTGTATGCAGATGTATGATATGGCCTGGCAGGGAGGGCATTCAGTGCTCTAGGAAACTGCAAGGTAGGAGAGTCCCAGAGTTTATGCTGGAACCCAATCCTGGTAGACTACAAAAAGCAAAGTCGTCAAAGTTTGTCGACATTTGCTCCATTTGTCGACAGATCATGTCCACATTTGGGGCACCCTTGTTGACAGTGAGAGCAATGGACTTTGGGTATGTATCCCACAGTGCCTGGTGACAAACATCAGTTGTTGTGGGAATGCAGAAAAGGAGCGTGGCACATTCTGGGATGTGCAAAATGTACCCACTTTGTGTCCTACCCTTCCAAAGGTCTCTGGCTTCCTTTTGCACCATTTTTTCAACTGTCATTCTTTTGTAGTGCGCGCCAGCATCTGCAGTGAGAGAGGATGGATCTCTTATGCGCTATTAGCTGTAGTGAAGACATTGCACATGGAAGCACAGTTACTCTCAGAGTTACTCAAAGTTAGCAGAGGATGAATCGCAGGCATCCAAGTGTGATATGGACAGCAGCAATTTATCAGTGCTTTGTGGATTTCCAGAGCAGCTACGTAGAGTAGACCGTAGCTTTTGGGCTAGGGAAACAAGAACTGATTGGTGAGATCACATTGTCTTGCAGGTGTGGGCTGACGAACAGTTGGTACAGAACTTCAGGATGCATAAAGCAACCTTCATGTCCTGTCAACTATGTGCTGAGCTGGCCCCTGACCTGCAGGGCAAGGACACCAGATTGAGAGCTGCCCTTCTGGTAGAGAAGCATGGTGCAATCACTGTGTGGAAGCTGACAAATCCAGACTGCTACTGGTCAGTCGCAAATCAATTCGGAGTAGGAAAGTCCACTGTTGGGGCTATATTACTCCAAGTGTACAGGCAAATAAATGGCATCCTGCTGTGGAGGACCATGACTCTGTGAAGTGTACATGAAATAGTGGTTGGTTTTGCAGGGATGGATTTCCCTAACTGTGGCGGAGTGATTGATGGCACGTGCATCCCAATTTTAGTGCCAGACCACCTTGCCTCTGAATACATCAATAGGAAGGGATTCTTCTCCATGGTATTGCAGGCGCATATGGATCACTGGGGGCGTTTCACGGATATCAATGCAGGCTGGTCTGGAAAGGTGCATGATGCACACATCCTCAGGAACAGTGGCCTGTACACAAAGCTGTAGGTGGTAACTTTCTTTTCAGACCACAAGTTCACAGTGTGGGATGTGGAAATGCCCATAATAATCACTGGGGGACCTGCTTTATCTTCTAAAGCCCTGGCTCATGAAACTTTACACAGGGCACCTGGACAGCAGCAAGATGGGTTTTAACAACAGACTGAGCAGGTGCTGCATAGTAGTCGAATGTGCCTTTGGCCATTTGAAAGCCTGCTGGAAGTGTTTAAATGGCAGGCTGTGGTCATAGCCGCATGCTGCACTTTGCATAATCTGTGTAAATCTAAGGGTAAAATGATTGCTCAGGTATGGAGCACTGAGGCAGAGTGCTTGCGGATGCTCTAGGGCTGTCAGAGGAGCCCAGAGGCTATTAACAACAGAGACACTTTAAGGAACCACAATGAGGTCTACTTTCCTAATGCATCCATGTACAATTTTAGAGCCCAAGATACATGCAACACAACGCTTTAGGAACCTGTTTGCGAGAGTGAATTTATTGCTATATGCTTTTGTAGAACAGAAAGAGCTATACCATTAAATACCTTAGCCTTTATGTATTGTTAAAAAGGGTAAAACCTCACAACTGTGTGTAGTGCAAGCTGTGAAAGGGGATGGAGTGATGGGGAAACTCATGAATGCTGTAAAGTGAAAAGGAATGTTTGGGCATGGGCGGGAGGTTGGCAAAGAATTGTGCAGTGGCGCTTAAACTCAAATCTGCTCAGTCTGCAGCTGTATCACAGACTTGAGCATCTCTGTCTGATCCTCCATAACTTTTATCATCTGCTCTGTCGTTTGTCTAGCAAAAGCAGCATTCTCTTTTTCTGTCCTGTCTTTCGGCTTCCCATCATTCTATCCGTTCCCTGATCTGTCTCTCATGACACTGTATAACTTTGCGAAACGTCTTCTTGCTGCGCACAGGTATTTTTTTTCTTATCCGTGGGGATGCGTGGTGTTTCTTTCGACGTCTGCGCTGAACAGAAGAGGGATTGTTACATTGCAGCAAACGACTGAAACATTTTAGTAAAAAGGGTATTTTCCTAGTAGAAATCACTTTCTCTCTGATGAGACTCTAGGTAGGCACACAGCTCTGTGAGTACTCCTATCATGGTGCATTTGGGGAGTAGGGGGAAGTTGGTTGTGCATAAGGACAAAAAGGTCACGGCTTGCATGGCAACTTTTTAGGGTATTCATTCTAAAATTATCCCACAATTTTTCACAGGCAGCCAACCTGCTGGCTGAAATCTCGCTGTTGAGGATGACCAGAGAAACCAGGGCTCAGCTTCTGAATGCTTGCGGTTTCCACCCTGGTCTATATACAGTTCATCTATGTGCTGCTTTGGTCCCAGGTCCAGTGATTGCTAAATGGCATGTTACAGTTTCCTACAAAAGGGGAACTAACAAGGCTGCAATCCCTTGGAATCTACAGCAGAAGATTAACAAGTACCTCTTGGAAACTTTCCACAGCTTCTCTCTGGAGGATTCCCTGAAGGTCTCGATGTCCATCGACACCCTGCTTGGTCATGCAGATTAGCTACACAGGGCAATGTCCAGCTCACATAAAACACTATCTGCCTTCCAGTTTTTGATTCCGCACACAAGAGACAGCAACTTATCCAGTGTCTCTTCTACTTCCTGCTCCCCATTGAGCACTTCTGGAGTGGAGAAAAGTTCCTGGCTACCTGCCTCACTGGGCGACCCTACTGAGAGCACCACAAATTCTTCTAGCTTGATTCCTTCATCCGCAATTTCATCCTCTGGGTTACCTCCCCTTTCAGGTGCCTGCGAAGTATCCACGGGGCAATCAGTGATGGAGGTGGGGTCACCACAAAGGATAGCATTCAGCTCCTCATAGAAGCAGCAGGTCTTTTAGCTGCACTACCGGAGTGATGGTTCACCTGCCATGCCTGATGGTACACCTGCCTCAGCTCCTTTATCTTTGCTCTGCACTGCTGCGTGTCCCTTTTCTCACATGCCCCGAGAAATTTGCCCAAATGTGTCCCGATTCCTACGGGTCACTCACAGCTGTAACTGAACAGACTCCTCTCCCCATATACTGATCAGAGCCAATAACTTAACAGTGATCCAAGCAGGAGCACGCTTGGTGCTCTAGCCAGCCATGCTCACCTGGGAAGCCACCTGGGAAGCTCCTCTGGGAAGCCAGCAAAGAGGAAATGAGATTTAAAAATCCTGGGACTTGCAAGCGGGAGGAGTGGATTGGCTGCAGGGCAGTGGAGTGCAAACCGCTGACCAGATCGGCAGCATGGGAATTGTGGGATACTTTCTGAAGGCCAATAAAATTGGAAAAAAAATCCTGTAGTGCCTACACTGGCTGTTTGTCAACAATAAAGGGAGGGGGAAAGACAAAAGTATCTCGCGGGGTGGAAGTTTTTTGTCGCCAAATCTAGGTGGGTTTTTTCCCTGAAAAAGGGACTTTGCAGTGTGTATGCTATCGCTGTTTTGCCACCAAAAGGCAGTTTTTGGCAATAAAACTTGCCAGTGTAGACATGGCTTTAGTTTGGACTGTTTTTACAACTCCTGCCCCGCCACTCTTACAAAGGGGAAGGCTTGCTAAGAGAAAGAACTAGATGGCATACAGCAGGACCAGTGGCAGGACTGCTGTTATCTAGGGAATAAAATATGAGGTAACTAGGATGTGACCTTGAGACAATCTTTAAGAGCTAGTTAGGTCCATATTGTCCAGAAGTCTGCTTGCAAAAGTGGCTAATGGCAGAGGATGACCAGGACATTTCATAACACATCTCAGTAAGAGCTTGCCTTCTTTAGTAATTTACCCTTATTCCCACAATCAAGGTCCAGACACTGAGGTATCTGTACCAGTGTGAGCCCTTCTTGCAAATAAGCAGATCTGTGATTGACCATTCTTGCTGGGAACCAGCGTTAGCTACCAAGATACAAGTCGCCAGTCTTCCTGTTCACACTCAGGCTTGTGCTGTTGAAATCCATATGAAAGCTGAGGCATGTTGGTGAGGAACAGAATGGAGCCAGCTTAGGCACGAAGCCCACCCCTTCCTCACAGCACAGTTTTGTGTATCAGGATACAATGTGGCAGTACCATGTACTGACAGTCATTGGCAAATGATGCTGTTTAATTGGTGAGCCTTGGAAGTTATTTGACTGGCCATCTGGTGGAAATGTCTCAGTGAAGACAAGATGTGAAGTTATCGATTAAAATATGAGCATATATATCATTGTTGCTACCACTGTTATACTGTTGCAATAAATCTTGTACAAAGTATGTCATGTAAGGTATCAATGGAAAAGTTATGGTTTTCTGAATATGATTATTCCATGTATATGCATATATCATTTTTATCTGAAATTATGAATATTGACTATGTTCCTGTATTTCAAATGTGTTTGCTCCTGTGCTACCATCCAAAAGGCAGTTTGCATCCAGTCTAGCCGGTACATTGTGAATGGATTATTCAGATTGATGGCCCATCAGCGAATGGGCATGGGCATGGAAGAAGCTTATCCCCAGCTGATGGAATTCCCTATGCACGTTCCAGCCAGAATATGGCTAATGGCTGCTATGACTCATCAAAGCATGCAAGGGCATGTGACCAGCTCACGTAATACTAGACTCTGTCTTGTACCTGTATTTTTCCACGAAGTGTGCTGAGGGCTTTCTTGGAACAGTGAAGTTCCATCCACATGGCAGAAGCTATAATAGGTTCTGGGAGCATTACCATTTTGCCTCTTTTCTGCTGTGATTTCTGGACTATGGACTTACACTAATGGGAGCATCCTAACACAAGGGACTGAGAACCTTCCAATCTTTTGGAAGCAACCAGAGACTTGACTTAAGCCAGTAGTTTATTCCACCATTGCTACAAGCCTGATTCAAGAACTTTGCAATTATTGAATGTATTTGACTCCTTTAACTAGTTTATACTCTCAGCTCCTTCTTTTTTCTTATAAATACCCTTAGATATTAGGTACTAAAGGATTGGCAAGAGCTTGATTATTGGGTGAAATATGAATTATATATTCATCTGGGTGTGTGGCTGGTCCTTCAGAATCAGAAGAATCCTTTGGTTGATATTAGTTTTAAATAATGACTTATTATTAAGTCTAATGCCTGGGTATTGAAACAAGGACTGGAATACTTAAGGAGGCTGCATTTCTGACTTGTTAGACAGTGTAGCGAGACAGTTTACTTTTGTTACTGGTTTGGTATATCTTATGGAAGAATAACAACCAGTTTTGAGGGTGTGTCTGCCCTATTTCTCAGCTGTTTGTCCTGAATTTGGTATTCTCAGTTGTGACCCACTGAGACAGGATGGCCCAATATTCATAGAGGACTAAATTCCATCATGACCCTAGCCAGCGGCCAGGTTATGGCCTGAAGCATAAAGATCAGCAACTCTTGTTAGCTTGATCCATACTAGTGAGGTTGATTCATCTGTTTCATCTTTTCTTATTTTAAAGACAGAAAATGCTGGGCTTCAGTAATCTACACCAATGAGTGCCATGAGTTAACTATATGGAGTGTATGAAAAGGCATTTCCTTTGGTTACATTTTAAATGATTGACTTCCTTTTCATAGTTACATTTCCACAACTAGTCTTCACTTCCCTTTTGTTGTTGTAAATTCAGGACCAAACTCCTTGATACAATTTGTGTTTCATCTTCCCAATGCTGCAAAGTGACCATAAACCCAACTGCAGCCATGTTTACAGCGGCTACTAATGAGTAGCATTAGGGTTAGGGACATAAAGCTGTTGGAGAACTATTAGGGAATCCAGCCCTGCAGTTCTTTCCTGAATGTCCTCCCAGAAATAGATCAGATCCTCAGCAGCTGCAAGACAGTCCTAGCTCTGCTGACTTCAGCATAGCTCTGCCCCAGGTGTGGATTTGGTCCATTATGTGTAGACTACAGTCCTTGGGTTCTTCAGTTGGTTTTTATAGTTTTGTGCTTCCCTTGGCACTCACCTGTAGAGCTATCAGATTGCCCTTGGCCAGATGCTTGGGGTCTCCCTGGCTGATGCAGGAGGATGGTTCTTCACTTGGAGTGTAATGATTTTAAACGTTCACTGCACAATATTTAGAAGCCCTATAAATGCATAAAATGATAGATGTAAGCAGAGTCAGAATGAGCTCTACCGTGACATCTGGTGATGAATTATAGCAAGTGTGGAAATGAACTTCAGGGGCTGATCTTGTTTGGCTAGGCACACCCATCCCACCTAGCATGAACACACAGATGCTCCAAATGGTCGCTTTGGCAGCTGTGAGATCCCCAGATTCTCTGTTATTGGGGCAGGAGAAATAGTGTTGTTATCCTGATTATGAGAATCAAGGGGTACATCTTCACTAACAGCCGTATCGGCGGGTAGCAATCGATTGCTCAGGGATCGATATATTGCGTCTCACCTAGACGTGATATATCAATTCCTGAACGTGCTTATATCTAGTCCATAACTCCACCAACCCGAGAAGAGTTGTGGAATCGACAGGGGGAGCCGCGGACATCGATCCTGCGCCGGGAGGACGGTGAGTAATTTGAGCTTAGATACTTCAACTTCAACTACGTAGCTGAAGTTGCGTATCTAAGATCGATTTTCCCCCCTAATGTAGACCAGCCCAAGGACAATGAAACTGTTTTATGACAGAGGGTCTCACCATCATCTCAATAGCACTCACTAGACAAGGGACATGGGTTCCAAAATCTAGTGAATTGAGTGAGGCTGGGGGTAGGTATGTGTACCTGATGGTATATCCCTCCTCCCCTCCCTTTTGTTGGGTTTGGAATACCAATTGTACTACCTTATCTCTCCACTGTTGAATACCAGAACCAGTTTTTATTCCATTAGGTATCTATCTAGAGGCCGCTGGGCTGAATTCACTTTGGGCCAATAGTGCACCAGCACTGGGGCTCCCCTAATTCAACCTGAAATCACTAAAAGAGCTAAAATTACTGAGCTGAGATCACTGAGTGATGTGTTAACTAGTGCGGGAGCCTGAAGATATATTGTTAAGCAGCGGGTAGAGTGGAGCAGTTTGCAGGATGATTGGAGAGGTCCACAGAATAGCAAGCGGAGCTGAGCAATTTGTGGGGACAGCTGGAGCGGTTCGTGGGCTGGCTGGTGGAGTGGAGCGGCTGGCAGAGCAGAGCAGTTTGTGGGATGGTTAGAGCAGCCCACAGAACAGGGAGTGGAGCGGAACAGATCAGTTTGCAGCAGGGGCTGTAGTAGGCAGTTGTGGGTTCATCATCTTGATGGCAAATCCCAAAGGGGCTAACTTCCTTGCAGACCAAGCGCCACCCTATCAATCTCTAGCTAGCTCTTTAAAATGCTCTGGCTGGATATCCAGTTTATGTCCATCACTGTCGATCTTACTGTGCCCTAAAAGCAGGAGGACTTAGATCCCTTCCAAAGCCCTTGTTTGTTTTTTGTTGTATTTAGTATTCTAATTCTGAGGATTCTTGTCATCCAGATGAACATCTAATCCCTTTAGGAAACCTGCAACGCTCTTGGCATGGATAATCTTTACACAAGGTGATCAGCAAGTTACCCATGCCCTGGGTGATGAAGTATTTCCTTCAGTTTTGAATTTACCACTTTTCCATTTCCTTGACTGTCTTCTTATTCTGGTATTAATAATAAGGATGACCTGAGCTATCTTCACTATTTTGAATGTTTTCATCATGTCCCCTTCTTATTGATTTTAATCAGGTAGCTGAATCCTCAATTTCAGTCCATAAGCAAGCCCCTTCTGGGTCCAAAAGTGTGTGTTTGGGGGCAGGGTAGTGGTTCTGCTATAAACATGGAGCCTGCTTGGAGATCAGTTGTGAAGGAGCTCTCTGTGTCATTGGTGCTGAGGGGCTTATAAGTTGGACAATGATCATTGTTTACTTTCATATCAACTCTGAAAAGCAACCACATGCTACAACTAGAGCTGGGAGAATGTCTTCACAAACCATTTATAGGGCTGGCCGGACAATAAGAATTCTACTCTGCAAATGTTATTGAGATTTCAGCATTTGGTTTTGTTCCACATTAGGATGAAACTTTGAAAACATTGAGTGCTCATTTCAGACTATCCAGAAGCCCAGTGGTTAGGGGACGGGTGTGAGAGACCCATGTTCAAGTCCCTACTTGAATCACACTCTCCTACATCCCAGATGCTAAGTTCTTGCCATTGTGGGTGGCTGGAGACGTTTTTCAGCTTCACTCCAGAAGAGACGTGGCAGATGCAATGGGCAGGCTGTGATGTAAACATCAAGCACATCATAGCTGATGCTGTGGCCGAACCACCGGGTCTTGTGCTTTGCTAAAGACAGAGGATGACTAATAAGAATGTCAGGACATCACATAGAAGATGCACCTGATGCACAAATGGAGAATGAAGGATTCACCATCCTGCAAATGCTTAACCTCCAAATCATTGAAAATATTGTGAGCAAGAGTCCCATTGTGTTAATTTCCAGGAGGTATAGCACAGGTATAGCACTGGGCATCTCCTGAAGCCTCCAGACAAATTTCAAACCTTACTATCAACTTGGAAATGTTGCTATTGCCATACGAAAGAAGGATTACCATAGCCACCGGGATATTGGCTATTCTGCCCTGAATCTATCTCCCTCCCTCTGATTTTGACTGGAAATTCCATCCTAGAGCTGTGAAACTTTAATCATAAAAGTTTCAATTTTGACAAATCAGCATTTTCTGACAAAAAATTCTTGACCAGCTCTCATAATTTATTCAGTGAATTTATCTTTTTTCCCCCTATTCATAAATTGGCCATGGAAAGATGGAGTTTTCATACATGCGTTCATTACTCTAAACAATTCACTGAATAGCATCTGCAACTAACTTCTGCTCTGTAAATTATTTGCAAGCAATTAGTTATGAGTTTTCTAAATTTAACCTGTCTCACTTAGTGTGAATGGTGCATGTAGGTCAAAATTTGCTTTCCTGAATAATATGCAATAGCAAATTAAATTTTGCTATTTCCAAGGTTCCTGTCAGTAAACTTGCTTGCTAGAATATTTGCAAGAAGGAGTAACAAAAGGGGAAGCAAACTGACAGTTTTGTTGCCATCAAGTGGCTGGAGGCTTTCTGAAAAGGTAAGATCTAATACTACTAGAAGCTAATGAAGGTTGGTTTTTTTTGGCTCAAGTGATGGGTGATGTTTTTTTTAAACAGAATATCCTTCATTCTACTATTGTGGATGAATGCCAATATTTTCTTGCGAGAGACAAGATAGGTGAGGTTATAACTTTTATTGGACCAACTTCTGTTCATGGAAGAGATAAGTTTTTGAGTTACAGAGAGCTCTTCCTCAAGTCTGGAGAAGGAAACCAGAGTGTCTAAGCTAAATGTGAGATGGGACAGATTGTTAATCATAAGGGGTTCACACATTTAGGTGACCACTTTAAATTAGTGGGCAATTAAAACTTCTGCAGTCACAGGACAATGGAGCGCTAGTAGAGAGCAAAGTGTGTTGCAAGTTGTTGTAGTGGGGCCATAAAACCAGTGTGTCTGATTTTTGTGTCAAAGTTATGCCAATATTTCAAAAGAGCAAGGAGAGGATCCAGGTGATTGATTATATGCTTCTCAGGGTGATTGATCTACACTAGGAACTTATATCAGCATAGCTCTGTCTCTTGGGGTAATCCACCTCCAGACAGATGTGGCTGTGCTGACCTAGCTCCCAATATGGGCAACACTAGGTCAACAGAAGAATTCTTCCATCACCCTAGCTACCACCTCTTGGGAAGGCGGATTACCTCAGCTGCAAGGAGAACCCCACCCCTCAAAGTAGGTAGTGTCTATACTATCACATTTCAAGTGAAGCAGTCTGACATCGATCCCAGGAAAGGTAATGGAATAGCTGATATGGGACATGATTAATAAAGAATTAAAGGCGAGTAATATAATTAATGCAGATCAACATAGGCTTATGGAAAACAGAACCTGTCAAACTAATATATCTTTTTATAATGAGATTATATATTTGGTTTATGAAGCTAATAGTGTTGATGTCATATACTCACACTTTTGTAAAGAATTTGACTTGGTACTGCATGACCCCAAAGGGGCTAATGTGATCCTTGGATGCATAAACAGGGGAATCTGGAGTAAGAGCAGAGAGTTTATTTTCTCTTTTTAATTTTGCATTGGTGTGACCACTGCTGGAATACTGTGTCTGGTTCTGGTGTCCACAATTCAAGAAGGATGTTGATAAATTGAAGAGGGTTCAGAGAAGAGCCATGAGAATGATCAAAGGATTGAAAGCCTGTCTTATAGTTATTGACTTAAAGAGCTCAATTGATTTAGCTCATCAAAGAGATGGTGAAGGAGTGACTTGAGCCCAGTTTATACATAGCTACTTTGGAAAAATATTTAGTAAAGGCTCTTTGATCTAGCAGAGAAAGGTATAACAATGCAGTGTCTGGAAGCTGAAGCTAGACAAATTCAGACTGGAAATGAGGCATACATTTTTAATAATGAGTATAGTTAACCATTGGAACAATTTACCTACAGATGTGGTAGATTCTCTGTTACTGGTAACTTTTAAATCGCAATGGGATGTTTCCATAGGAGAGATGTTCTAGGTGTTATTTTGGGGCAGCTTTAATGGCCTGTGTTATACAGGAGGTCAGAATAGATAATCAGAATGGTACTTTCAGGTCTTGGAATCTATTAATTTATGACTGCGAAGTGCATATAGTGAAAGTCAGTAACACAGAAGATTGAAGCATCTATGCTGACAGTATTTATAAAGTTGAATGCCTGTGAAAAAAAATCCTACAGTATCATCTTTCAGTATCTATAGTGAGAAGAGGCTAGAGCAATGGGAAATGGATGTTAATAAGATTGAATGGGAGCAGCACTTGCACAAATGAACTTGGGAGCATATTTGTTCTCTGTGGCCCTTGTGGAGGAATTGGGTCAGCTAGTACAGACTGGAACTCTATACACACTAGCACCCTGTGCCTATATACACACCCCTACCTATCTCATAGACCTGGAAGGGACCTTGATAGGTCATTGAGTCTAGTCCCTTACCTTCACTAGGCAGGACCAAGGACCATTTTTGCCCCAGATCCCTAAATGGCCCCCCTTAAGGATTGAACTCACAACCCTGGGTTTAGCAAACTCACAACCCTGGGTTTAGCAAACAAACCACTGAGCTGTCCCTCCCCTCAGAATCAGGATCTATAAAATGGATGTGGCTGTCTTGGATGATCTTATGACCTCGCCTCAGTGCATTATTTTTCCTACTTCACTAAATTTTTCCCTCCCCATCTTTTACATTAGGATGTTTGCTGATCACATCAGAACAAACTGGTGACAAGACTGCAAAAGAATATGAAAGATTAATGGAGCTTTGTCTCAAAAGACTGAATTAGGCTGTTCCAGAATTTTAACTTTTCCATCATCCTGCTGCTGATGTGGCACATTAAATTTTTAAAGAACTTGCTTCCTATGCATATTCCACAGCGAGGAAAACTAGCAGGGGATAGAGTCTGAAAAAAGCTTGACATAGTTTTAGCTTTCAGGATTCAACTGTATATGGGGCCATACCATCAAACCCAGCTATCCTTAATATAACCCTTCCTTCCTTCTTTAGTGTTCAAGTCAGGGAAGAATCAATGTACAATAAAGTTTAAACACCAACACAACCACTTTGTTAGCACACCAACACACATGCATGCATGTAAGCACACATTGTCAGGTTACAAAGGACTGGGGGCTTGTTTACATGGCAAAGATGCCCCAATAGACCTTAAGGTGTGTATTTAGATCAATATAGTTAAACTGGTGCGAATCCCTGTGTAGACGCATTGAGTTTGGTTTTCTTCGTTTTGCTTAAATCAGTTGGAAGCAATTTTAAATTCACATCAAATAAGTCTCTCAATCCAAAATCAGAGTATTTACATATGAGTTTGGACAGGTTTAACTATATCAGCTTAAAAACCAATTTAAGTACAACCAGTGTAGTTTTTTTCATGTGGAAGAGGCCTAGACCACTGGTTCTCAGTAGAGTTGTTTGAATAAGCAGTGTTTTGGTTTGCTGGCCAAATTAGAAGCAGGGGAGTTTGGGGTTGACTGAAACAATTTTGTGAATTTTTGACAAACCAAAAGAATTGGAAAAAAAATCACTTGGGGTCATATGAAACATTTTGTTTTCAAGGTTTGTTTGTTTTTTTTAAACCTTAAAATATAAAAATGAAATCAAATTAGAAATGAAAAGTCGTTTCAAAATGGAAAATTACCATGGTTTGGTTTGAAAATGTCAAAATGAAACTTTAAAAAAAATGGGAGGGGTTCCAAACAAAAATAATTTGGATAATTTGACACAAATTCACAAAATATTTTGATCAACTGAAACCTTCATTTTTAGGTGGAAAGCAATTATAGCCAAAAAAATTCCACCCAGTCCTAGTTCTCACATCTTGACCCCTTTTCCATACCAAGACTCCCCCAGGCTCTCCTTCCATGTCTTTCATTAGTAATAAGTGATGCATAAGGCAGGCAGAGTTGTAGGAAAGAGATCTTTATTAAGTATGCTGACTGGCCAGTGATACATACTGGTATTCTATACTTTCAGAGATAGCAGCCTGGCTTCTATCTGCATTCCTGACTCTGAGCTTCTGATGTCACACCAAAGTAGGTCCCTCCTGAAACGTGACTTTCTTTCTCCAGTTCCACTCCTCACACTCTACATTGGGTGACCACCTGTCCCAAATTGGGCAGGACAGTCCCGAAATGCAGAGTTCAAGTCCTGGGCTGAATGACTTTGGGACAGTATTTGTCTTGGATTCCCGGCAGCGTTGCTCTGCACCTGGCCAAGGCTCGGGGTGATGCCAGCCTCTTCCTGGTGCAGGGGCTGAGGTAGGCCTTACCTCCCCTGCACCTCTTATTCCCCTCTGAGGCTCTTCCCCCTGGACAGGCCAGAAGCTGGAGCTGGACCATAGTAATTGCTGTGCAGAAAGCCCAGGCTGCTCTGGGGAGCCCCAGACTTTCCGCCTGCCCTGAGTGGCACACTCTGGGAGTGGGGACACAGGTCAGGGGCTACTCTTAGACACCCCACCCGCCCTTACCCACAGGTCCGGGGCTCCCTGGGGGAAGAGGCGGGACAGGGAGCAGAGCCTTGAGGGAAGAGGAGGAACAGGAACAGGGCCACAGAGGAGACGAGTTTCTGCATGTATTCTGCTTTTGCCTTTTGAAAAGGTAGTCACGCTAACTCTATATCTATCTGGGATCTAGACAGTGTCCTCTTCCAGTCAGCAGTATGGGAAGGGTAATGTAGTGGTCACACCCTGGCACTTGTTTGCAGCCTCCATCTTGAGAATCACTCGACTAGCACATGCAAACAACTCACTAAGCCAGACCCAAAGCCCATTAAAATGAATGGGAGTCTTTTCATTGGCTTCAATGGACATTCGATCAGGTCTGTATTTAGGTATATTCTACCATCAAATTCAGCCATGAGGGCACTAAAAGATGTTGAGGTCAATAATAATGTGGCCTGCTGGTAGAAGGGCTGAATTTAGCACCATATATCTGTATCGTTTGTGTCCCAATTATTCCCACTGTTGCGTGGGCTAGAGAAGTTTAAGGAATGAGTGTTAATTTGATTTTTACTGCACTGACATAAAATATGGATTTTACTTTGGTTTCTTTTAAGGACAAAAGAAAATTGACTTGGTTGTTGATAGGGAAATGACTAAATAATTTTTTTTTAATTATTGGACATATAAAAGAAAATAATATTGTGGTCAAGTGGAGAGTCCTAAAAAATTACACACTCTGTGTTCTTATTGGAAGTTGGAAAACAGCATCTGCTAATATTTGCAGTTCAATTTGAGTAGAAACACATTTTTTGAAAATTTTCATTGAATCAGCAGCATTTTGAAAAGACTGAAATATTTCTAGTTGATTCAAATGATTTTTTTTTTAGTTTTTTTGTTTACATTCTGCCATTTCAGGTGTCTTCACCTTTTGTTTTTAATTGGCCAAATTTGAAATAAAAACACAATTTTGAAACAAAAAAAGGCTAAATGAACTGCTTTGACTCATTTGAAATGTTGTAACCAAAAGCATTAATCAAATACAACTCAAAATGGACAATAGTTTCAGGGGTCCTGAAATGCATTTTTAGATTAAAAACAATTTGTCAATTTTTTTTTGCCCAGTTCTACCACTGATTGATTTGTCCACATTTGTGCATCTGCATTACTTGCTGTTTGGGAGCATTTACACTAACATTTTTGTACATCTGGACATTCAGGGAATAGCCATTCCTCATGCAAACACACAAATCACAAGGGTACCTATAGGAATGTAGGACTAGAAGGGATCTCTTGTGTCATTGAGTCTAGTCCCCTGCCCATTTGTTTATGACCAAGAATATTCACTGTTTGCTATTATAAAAGATCATTCTCCATTCTAGAAGTGGGGCAACATTAGAGATCAGATTTTCAAATGAGTGTCAGGTTAGATTTTCAAGGGCTCAGCTGTTTAAGCACTTAAATAAGGGCCAGAGTTTCAATAATGCTGAGCACCCAGTAGCTCCCTTAGTGATGTTCATGGCCAGATTTTCAAAGATCGCTGCACCCAATTTGCTCTGCTCATTTGAAAATCTGGCCACTTATTTGGAGCTGAAGTTCCTTTGGAGGGAAAAAGGATTATCTAGTTCCAGACATTATCTAGACATTGGTTCAAGTCCCAGCTTAGCCACTGACATTTTACATAGTCCTGGACAAGTTGTAGAGGGTATGTCAATGCTGCAGCTAAGAGAGAGCCTCCCAGCCCAGATACACAGACTCATCCTAGCATGGTGCAAGCTACTTAACACTAGCAGTGTGGATGTGTGGCGCAGGCTCTCAAGCCATCCTGACTTCCTGGTCTCAAAATCATGAGCCTCAGCCTGAGGTGCAACATCCACACTGCTAGTTTTAGTGCACGAGCTCAAGCCATGCTAGCACAAGCCTGTCTGTCAGGCAGAGCCAGTGCAACCATTTAGGCGACCTAGGCGGTCGCCTAGGGCACTTGGATTTGGGAGGCGCCATTTTCTTCGGCAGCGACCGTGGTGGCCGGATCTTCAGCCGCCCTGGTTGCCCCGCATTTAGGGGAGAATGGAGAGGGCTACCTGCAGCAAGTAAGTGGGGGGCAGTACGCAGGGGAACTCTCTGCCCCAGCTCACCCCTGCCCTGCCTCCTCCCCAAGCAATCTGTGGCTGCTTCATTTCTCCCGCCTCCCAGGCTTGCAGCGCCTAAGCTGATTGGCGTCGCAAGCCTGGGAGGCGGGAGAAGTGAAGCAGTGATGGCGTCCTCATGCAAGGAGCAGGGGTGAGCTGGGACGGTGGGGGGCTCAGGGCCGAAAGTGGGGGCTGAGGAGCTGCCACAAGGGGGGTGCCTCAGGGCAAAGTGGGGGAGATACTGCAGGGGGGAATGCGGGGGGGGATGCAAGGAGGAAGTTTTGCCTAGGGCATGAACCATCCTTGCACCACCCTGCAGCCAGGACTGAGTGGCTCACTCCCACTTGCAGTGTAGATGTACTCTTAGTGTATCACCAACAGACCCCTGTCATCAGCAGGTGGGTTTAAATCTGGGACCTCTGGAACTTAGTGCATCAGCCTCTACCACAGGCCTGCACAACTCATAAAGCGGCGAGGGCCATATTACTCTATAGAAAACAGCTGAGGGCCCCCCCAAGTGCTGCTGAAACACCACCCCCTCAGTCTCCCCCGAAACACAACACACACACCCCAGTGACGCCCACCCGCTTGGTTTGTCATCCCCCCAGGAAATAAGGGGAGGGGAATAGGGAGACAGTTTGAAGGGATTTTCTGGGGCTATGAACTAAGCCGGGGAGGGGAAAAAGGGGCAGAGTGAAGGGATTGGATGTGACTGTCCAACACACAAACACAGGGGCCACAGGGAGCCCTGGGGGGAGGGGGCAGTGTGATGGGGGCCAGGGAGGGGGAAGGTCCCTGGACCAGGGAAGGGGGCAGCAATTGGGGCAGGGCAGGTGCAACACACACACACACTCTCTCTCTCCCCCTCCACCCCCCCCCACCGGGGATTTTCTGGCTGCTCACAGACAGTTCAAAACCCACCCCCATCACTACAGAGGCCGCCCTGGGAGCAACCAGTGCAGTAGCTGCCCTGCCCCACCTCCAACCAAAGGACGGGTTTGGGGGGGGTCTTGGACCATTCCCCTCCCTCCCCCCCGAGCTGCAGCTCAAGCCCAGGCCAAGTGCCATTCCCCTTGCTTGGCACTTACTGGTTCTGCCTCATGCCCAGTGCTTCCCACCTCAGCGGGCCCCGGAAGTGATGCACCCGCTGTATGCCAGGTGGGGGGAGCTGGAGACAGAGACACGTGCACTTCTGGCTGTTAGGGCAATTGAAGCACGGCACATGTGTGTGGGGCTGTGAGGTGGTGCCCCCCCCCCAGGCATGGGGCGAACCCAGGGCCTCTGCAAAGATATTTTGCACCCTAGGAGAAACTTCCACCTTGTGCCTCCAGCCCCTCGCACATCAATTCATTGAGGGTCAAATGCCAATGAGCCTTTCTAGACTCTAGGGGCCAGCCAGGCCCATGGACTGCTTCCCAGACCAGGTTCCCCCCTCCCCGCCCCCTGAACTCCCCTGGAAGGTGCACAGACCTCCCCCACGAGCCCTCCCCACCCCACTCCGGCGGCCACTGCCCCGAGTCCACTCACTGGCTTTGCTGGGCTTGGGCTGCTGCAGCAGCTCGGCAGGGAGGACCTGCCTGCTGGAGGCACCAGAGAACCTTATCCACACCCCGCCCTCAGACAGACCCCCCCCAGGACTCCCATCCCCTGACAGACTCCCCCCGAACTCCCAATCCTTCGAACCCTGATAGCCCCCCTCCAGAACTCCTGACATAGCCAACCTTCCTCCTGCTCCCTGACTGCCCCCCAGGACTCCCCTTGCCACCATGCCACTCCAGCTGCTGGCTCCACGTGAAGCCAAACCAAACAAGCTCCTGAGCACATAACGCCTCCCCCACAGAGTGCTGTGATGCAACACTGAGGCAAGGGGAGGAGGGAACAGGGAAGGGACTCTGCCTGCGTGAGGCCAATGGGAGCTGCTAAATCAGGCCCAGGCGTCCAATCAGCCATGCGAAGGGAGGAGGGGGAGGAAAAATCCTGGATGGTTGCACTGGCCCTGGGCAAACCCGACAGCCCCACCCCACCACTTGCCCACAGGCCACACAGTGAGCCCATGCTGGCAGCATGTTGTGTAGGCCTGCTCTACCACATGAGCTAAAAGCTAACTGGCTGTAGAGCAAACTCATTAATATCTCTCTCTCTCTCTCTCTCTTTCTCTCTCTCTCTCTCTCTCTCAGTGGTCTCAGTGCCACTAGATGGGACAGAACACCACACCCAGGAGGTGTGGGGGTTACGTTAGCAGAAGAATTTTAAAGGTATTTAGGCACCTAATGCCCATTGATTTCAATGGGAGTTAAGCACCAAAATATCATTAAAAATTTGGTCCTTCATCTACCCTGTGCCTTAGCTCCCACTTTGTAAAATGGGGATTAACACTTCCCAACATCCCTGTGGGGCTGTGAGTCTAACTTCTATTAATGATAATGATGTTATAAAAATCTGAGCCCTTATGATTAGGGATGTAAAATATTAAACGGTTAACTGGTACGCATTAATCTTACCAGTTAACCCACCCTAACCATTAGCCTCCATCTCTGGGCTGGCTGCCTGAACCTAGCCCCAGCCACAAAGGCTGTCCAGAGTGACACTGACCCCAGCCACGGCCGGCCAGAATGACCCCTGCCACACACTAGCGGGAGTGTCCCCAGACCCTCTCCCTTTAATCAGTTAACCAGTTAAATGGTTTGTAATCATTGAACCAGGTGACTTTTAAAAGGATATTTACATCCCTACTTATGATTAATCAAAGGAAAATATTTGCCAACAATTCATAGGTTTAAAATGTATCATTAGTAAGGCTACGGTTTTGTCACAGTGGTCACGGAATTCATGGAATCCGTGACTTCCAAACACCTCAGTGACTTCAGCCCGGCAGCTGGGAGCTGCAGGGTCCCACCACCTCCCACAGCGGTGGGGAGCTGAGAGGTACCCCCGCCGCCTGAGGCAGCAGGGCCCCAAACTCTGAGTCGCCATGAGTGGCAGGAGTATCCCGCAACTCCTATTGTCGTTGTGGGGGTAGGGGGGTGTGGCAACAAGTGAACCCAGCAGCTCCAAGCCCCCACAGACAACCGACAGCTGCCCAGCCCTTTCCTATTTTATCATGGATATTTTTAGTAAGGTCATAGGCAATAAAGAAAAATTCATGGAAGCCTGTGATCTGTCCGTGATTTTTACTAAAAATATCCATGACAAATTCTTAGCCTTACTCATTAATGAATAATATTGAAGACATTTTGATCCACCTGCAAGAAGAAATATTCAGAATTAGAGCTGCATGGATTATTTTTTTGTAAGAAAACATTTTTTTGTTTGGAAAAAAGGTCTTGTCAGACAAGTATATTAGAAATTGTACTATGAGAAGGGATAAGTAGCAGCACTTAATTTACCCTCTTTGTTCCATTCATTATTTTGCATACTCCTATCATGCTTTTTCTTAGGGCTGGTCTACACTAAGAGGGAAAAATCGATCTTAGATACGCAACTTCAGCTACGTGAATAACGTAGCTGAAGTTGAAGTATCTAAGATCGAATTACTCACCATCCTCACGGTGCAGGATCGATGTCTGTGGCTCCCCTTGTCGATTCCGCAACTCTGTTCGGGTTGGTGGAGTTACAGAATTGATATAAGCGCGTTCGGGGATCGATAGATGAGACGCGATATATCGATCCCCGAGCAATCGATTGCTACCCGCCGATATGGCAGGTAGTGAAGACGTACCCTTATTCATTTAACCATCAGTGGAGTGAAGTTCTGAAACAGCCTTCCAAGGGGAACAGTAGGTGCAAAAAAACGAACTGGCTTCAAGTCTGAGCTTGATAAGTTTATGGAGGGGATGGGACGATGGGACTGCCTATAGTGGCATGTGGCCCATCAATGACTGCTAGTAGCAAATATCTCTAACAGCTGAAGTTGGGCCACTAGATGGGGAGGACCCCACTGTTTGGGGACCACTGGGTTAAAGGGAACTAATGGTACTTTCTTACCTTCCATGGATATGATGTGACATGGCAGGCCAGACCTTCAGCTAGTGTACACCGGCATTGCTCCATTGAAGTGTATAAAACTACACTGATTTACACCAGCTGAAGGTCTTACTCAGTATGTGTAAAGTGCTTCGAGATCTCAAACAAGAAATGCTTCTGAAAAGGATAGCCTCATATATATTGAATGTATCATAATCTTCCTGGAAATGCTAGATTTATTTACACGTGTTTGTGGAAGGGGGAGAGAACAGTGACTATATTACCGTCAATTCATCACAGCACTGTTCCACTCCAGTGCTGATGAGCCATGCAAATGCTTGCCAATAAATCTTTGATTTCAAGCAAGCAAGGTGAGGCTACTTTTCTTTATCGTCTGTAAATAAAATATAGCCGCTTTCAAGTATACAATTACCTATATTCACCATCTGTTGATTTTTATTTTGTTTTAACTTGACCAAAAATGATATCTGCAAAATAGACACATTAGATCTGAAGCCAGGTACCCTCCCTCCATGACTACTCTGGCAGTTCATGCAGGGAAGCAAAAGACCAGCACTGATTGAGGGGCTAGTTCAGATTGTATCGTGATTGTTGAAGAGCCGTACTGTTTGATAGAATGAAAACGAGGCCTGTTAGGTTTCCATAGATGTCAGGCACAGGGAGTGGATCGGGAAATCTCCCAGGGAGTGTTTCAATATGCTGCATGAGAGATTGCACTTGTCATAGATCAGCCTTTATAACAATGACACCTTTATTAGAAAAGAGGAGGAAAAAGAGTTGCAAAGTGCTTCCTCGCGTCTTTTTTTCTCTGACAATCTTTCTTTCCCACAAGGTCCTTATCTTCACTAGGAAATTCATTTGAGATCAGGGTCCTATTGTTCCTGGTGATGTAGACATCTAATGAGAGACAGCCCTGACCCTGAAATGCTAACAATAATAGACATGAGAGAAAATAGAGGCTCAGAGAGGTGGACTGACATGACCCAGGTCACCATCAAAGCCTGGAACGGACCCCAGATCTCCTAATTTGTTGTCTAGTCCCTTGTTCACTAGATGACCCTGCCAACTCAATGTCTAGTGAGCCACTTAATGGCATTATGCTGAGCAAGGAAAGGTCACGCTCTGTATGCTAGCTACTGATGGGTTATGCCTTCCAGGCCTAGGGTTTAACCACAGCTATTCGGCTCCTTTCTGCACCTGAGATGTGCTTGCATGATCTAGATCAGGTATGCTTGTATACCATGGTTGGTCAGCCATGATCTGGGTCAGGTCACTAGTTTAATGGTTTGAACATGGTTGTTTCCTAGTGCAAACAAAGTCGTTGGATTTTCCACAGTTCAGTTCTATATATTGGGGGAGCTTTGCTTCAATTTGTCCCATTTCAGCACATGACCCCAAAATCAGGGCTTTTAAGAAAAACTCTCTTGAGTTTAGCTGGATAGAGTCCATTATGCAGCCCCTCTGCTAGTTCTGGCACCATTGATTTCCATCCATCATCATCACATTGATTAATTAGAGGCCAGTGGAATGAGACAGTGCTAGCCAGAGTGATGGGATAATGGATAGTGGCATATTTCACCCTCACTGACTTGCAGTCTCTTTGGAGCTTCTGTTTTTTCAGGTGAGAAGCATTGGGTGTATCCTTTGTTTTTCAGCTCTTTCGGGACATGGTCTGACTTTTTGTTTTGTGGCTGCATGGTGCCCAGCACAGTGGGGTCCCAGTCTATGACTATGGCTCCTAGGTGTTACCATACTTCCAGTAAATAATTGCATGGATGGCCAGATTATCATACCCTCATGCACAACACATAGCAGCATGCTTCATAAGAAATCCTCTTGACTTCTTGTGAAATAAAGAGGTAATCAATATGTGTAAGGTTATTAGAATCCAGCCCAGACATAGCACTGTTCTCATCTCTCCTCCATTGATCCTCCTTGCCTTGCTGGATTGGTGACATGGTAGATCACACTATGTGACTAACGTGACTGGACTTTATTTAAATCTAACATGACTGGAGCTTATTTTTTCAAGGTGGAGGGACGGGGGGATGCAACTTGATAATAAGGAAGCTGGAAAGTCCTAGGCTAGGCCTACATTAGGAGCCCGTCCCAGTATAGCTGCACCAGTGTACTAGCCTATGAAGAACGCCTTGTGGGAATGCAGCTGATAGTGGCAAAATGGTGCTTTTGTTGGAATTATTTATCCCAGTGCAGTTTTGCTGCTATAAGCAGTGTCTAATCTAGGGGGCTTTTGCCTGCACAGTTATATCAGTGAGGGCTCCGATCTCTTCATACCCCTTACTGAAAAAGCTATATTGTGTAGACAGAGCCCTGGTCACCAGTGCAATCCAACTCCTCTATTGACCTGCAGGACGTGACATGCAGGTTGCAAAGGCCAAATCTATTTCAGGCGATTCCTGTCAAGAGTGAGGAATGCCAGAGCCTGCTCTTGTGGAAATGGGTTGCGGAAGTGATGGCTGCTTTCAGCTTGTGTCATCGCTTGCCTTCAGTAGACAGACCCCCCCCCCCCCGGTACAAGCTAGGGAAGATTGTCACTTTGTGAGGCAGTGCTACTAAGTTATCAAATACTTAGGAAGCATTGCAAACAGCACTGAAGAAGGTTTGAAAGCTGTGTATCCTCATATAGCAGCAGCTGCTGGCATGTTTCAAGTACATAAAAGGTTGTTACAAGGAGGAGGGAGATAAATTGTTCTTCTTAACCTCTGAGGATAGGACAAGAAGCAATGGGCTTAAATTGCAGCAAGGGTGGTTTAGGTTGGATATTAGGAAAAACTTCCTAGCTGTCAGAGTGGTTAAGCACTGGAATAAATTGCCTAGGGAGGTTGTGGAATCTCCATCATTGTGGATTTTTAAGAGCAAGTTGGACAAATACCTGTCAGGGATAGTCTAGATAATACTTAGTCCTGCCTTGAGTCCAGGGGACTGGACTAGATGACCTGTCACGGTCCTTTCCAGTTCTATGATTCTATGTTCAGTGCTCTCAGTGAAGATACGAGGGCATCAAGCATACTATGAACCTGTGGCTCGAGAGGACTCTGGTTTTACCGACTCTGTGACTTGGCAGTGAAACATGGACACTGAGGAAGGCTGATGAGCACTGAATTGATGTTTACAGTGCTTGGGGCCTTTGTCAGCTGCTCCATATTAAGTGGCAGGATGAGATGAGCAATGAAGATATTAATAGCCTAACCCAGCAACCACCTCCTTCAGCACTACTTGTTTTTGACAGCTTTCCTGATGTGTATATTTTATTAGGATGGATGACCAGGGGATATCATTACATGGCCATCAATCACATGAGCACCAAAAGCTTCAGTGGTATGATAAGATTGCCAGTGGCGAATGTTGACTGCACATCCAGACTTCCTTAAGGACCTAGCTATAGATGGATCCTGGAGGCGCTAGATCTGCAAGGAGGCTACGTCCTTTGGGATTTGCTAGGATGATGATATAACTGAATTGTATACCTGCTTTAAGTGCAAAACTGAACTCAATCTGCAAGTGACCCTTCTATGACAAATGGTGCTGGTTTCAGTTGGCAGGGACTGGCTCAGACAATTTCTTCCATTGTGGCGACATAAATTCACATCTCCCAGGCTTTACTTTAAGGGTCAGACCATCAGTGAGTAGATTAGCCTAGCTCTATTGCAGTCAATATAAAGCTCAGTTGTCTGCTAGGACTAGCTCCACTGAAGTCGAGAGTTATATCAGCAGAAAGTTTGGCCCGTCACTTTGCGGTATGTGTGATGCCCAGTGATGCCCAGAAGTCACAGTTTTGGGGGACATCTCCCCAACTTCATTTTTCTTTGTGAAATAGCTGGGAAAGTGCATAATTTTTTCATTAAAAATTCATTTTGGAGTGGCTCTGTTTCACAGCACATAATTAACCAAGTTCTCCTTCTCCATTAGCCATCCTCAGAGTTTGCAGGGATCTCACTCATCTCTTTTACTCTTCATTTCACTCGCTGTCAACTCTTTTGTAACTTGCTCTGGCATCTCTGGAGATGTAGGGAGCCAGAGCAGCAGCTGGTGCAACTCAGCCCCACTCTGCAGAAGTCAGTAGAGCTGTGCTGATTTACACCAGCTGAGGATCTGGCTCAGGTATTTAATCTGACAGCTGAAGGGGGAGGAAAGAGATAGCTTCCCTTTCTCTCCTACTATTCTCTTGCCCCCAAGATGCACATTTCTCAGCACGCCCCTTGGAAGGATGGCTTCTAGGGGTGAGAAGGGACAACTAGACTCATGCCCCATGCAGTCCTCTGCCCCTCTGCTTAGACTAGCTACAAGGGAGACAATTACTGATCCATCCATAGGCTATGTCTACTCTCCACACCAGTGCTAGTGGCATGTAGGCAAGTTGTAGCTTAGGGTGGCACTCACATGTTCCCACAATACCAGACATTCCAGTACTTCAGGGAATGGCATGGTCCACCCTGCTGGTGTGACTCCATTGCGTGACCTCACATGCACTGTGCCTGCAAGGTTACATTGTACGAGATAGGGGGGTGCTATCTGTATGAGTGCGCTGTTCCACCCATGTAGGTGTAACCTCACATGAACAATGTTTTTGAGGTCACGCTGAAAGGGGGAAGAGTGGCACGCTCTTAAAAATGGTGTCCCCCATCCAATATCAGAGAAAACCAGGCCCAGTTTTGACCCAGAGCCAGATAGGGGACAAACCACCCAAAAAGAGGATTGCCTTGGTCAAACCAGACAAGTGGTCTCCCTAGGGTAGCTACATGCCACCGTGAAAAGCAAGCTGTGTCAACACTGTGGTGTGTAGCAACACATGTCAGGGAAAGGCTCCATCAGTGGGGCAGCAGCAAGACACTACACCGCTAAAAATAGTGTGTAGACAGGGAGACATGGCTTGGGAAAGTAGAGAGCCATGCAGGATACATATCCCCAGGCTTCAGGGGTGTCTTTACTCTACTTGCCTGAGTCACAACTCACCATCTACACTGCTACTGATACCCATGCTAGGTATTACTAGACAGGTCAGTACTTTATATGCCATGGAAAGAAGTGTGCAATGTAGACATATCTATAGATTCAAAGGCAAGAAGGAACCATTATGATAATCTAGTCTGAGCTACTGGTGACACAGGCCAGAGAACTTCAGCCAGTGACTCCTGCCTCACTTCATCTCTCTGTGCCTCCATTTCCCCATCTGTCAAAGGAGGCTAATGATACTTACCACCCTCATAAAATATTTATGGGGAAAGGCCTACCTCCAGGAACAGCTGTGTTCCTGCCCAGATGATCCACAGTTGAGCTTTGCCCTTTAAAATATCCCCAGCAGGTCTGTTAATACCCCAATGATAGGGCAGTTTACACCTTTGAGATCAGGTTCAGGCTTCCTGCAGACTCAGACAAACATTAATGCAAGGGTTTCTGTTCCTTTGACCTTTGGCAAGTTAGTATTGTAACTGTAAGTGTGGAGAGACTCAATTTTTTTCTTTTTAAATTTAATGTTGATTCAGGTTCATTTTTTTAACGGAGAGTCTGGAACCCAGCTGTGCAGTAAATTCAGGAAGAAGAATTCTGCTGCAGTTCACACAGCCTCATAATCACTTTATAGATGGAATATGGCAGAAGAGTGACCTGATCCATTGTAAACAGGTCATCAGCAACCCAACAGAGGGTGACAAAATTAGTCACCGCTAAATCCTTGGCTGAGGTATGATTTGAGGCAGTGTCTAGAGATAAGCTCTGTGATAAATGAAAGGATGGGGTAGCTCCCATTTATCAATACTGACATAGCCAGTTAGCTATAAAACCCCTGTTAGTGGCTGTTGTCTACTTGCTTTACCTGTAAAGGTTTAACAAGCCCACAGGTAAAAGAAAAGGAGTGGGCACCTGGCCAAAAGAGCCAATGTGAGGGTTAGAACTTTTTAAAATTGGGAAAAAACTTCCCTTTATTTGTGTGCTGTGGGAACAGGGAGCAGTTATGCTGTGAGAAGCTGAAAGCCAGGTATGAAAAACAATCAGATCATACCTAAGGATTGCTTATCTGAAACCCCACAAATGTAAGTAAATTAGGGAATGTCTAAGAAGGCGTAATTAGAGTTATTTCTGTGTATTTCTTATTGGCTTGTGGATGCCTCTGTGCTGACCCCAAATGCTTTTTGTTTTGCTTATAACCTTTAAGCTGGACCTCAAGAAGGTTATTCTTGATGTTTAAATTTTATAAGAGGGTTTTTTAAATCTTAGCAAAAGCCTAAGTTCCAGAGGTACATTCTTTCTGTTTGTTTTTAATAAAATTAACCCTTTTTAAGAACAGTATTGGATTTTTGGTGTCCTAAGAGGTTTGTGCATATGTTTTAAAATTAACTGGTGGCAAAAGCTGATTTCCTTTGTTTTTCATTCTCAGATCTTCACCAGAGGGGTGAAAGGGCTTGAGGGTACCCCACAGGAAGGAATTCCCAAGTGCGCTTTTCTGGTTTCAAAGGGGTTTTCTTGTGTGGTGGCAGCATCTATTCATCCATGGTCAGAAAGAAGCTGTAACCTTGGGAGTTTAATACCAGCCTGGAGTGGCCACCATTAATTTTTTAAATCTTTGTGGGCCTCTACCTTCTGCACTCAAAGTGCCAGAGTGGGGAATCAGCCTTGACATGGTGCAGTGATAGGATAGGAGAGAGGCAAAGCTCTTGGAAATGAAACGCTTGGAGGCAGAAGTGGAGGAGAGGAGACAGGATAAGCGCTTGGGGGCAGAAATGCAGGTGAATCACCTGGAGATGAAATTAGAGCTAAAGCGCTTAGAGCTGGAAAGGGCTAAGCTGGGTCCACCAGGTAACCCTAACAGTCCTTCTACAGGTACCATTCCCCATTTCAAGAAATTCCCCACATACAAGGTAGGTGACGATACAGAGGCCTTAGCAAATTTTGAAAGAGCCTGACTTGGATACAACCTCCCTCCAGACCAGTATATGGTGGAGTTGAGACTGCAACTCAGTGGACCCTTACCAGAGGGGGCAGCTGAAATGCCTAAAGAACAAATGAACGGGTAAGATTTTTTTTTAAAAAGGCCAGAATTAGAATGGGGCTAATATCCGAGCATGCCCAATGGTGGTTCAGAGCCCTAAGGTGAAAACCAGAAGTGGCATTTTCCCAAAACACCTACCACATTTGTTAAATATTGGGATGCCTCGATATCAGGAGCAAATGATTAAATCTCTGGAAGATCTGTCTCTCCTAATGCAAATGGAGCAGTTCTTAGAGGGTGTTCCTGAGGAAATAGAAAGGTACATCCTAGATAGGAAGCCCAGAAGTGTAATCAAGTGCGGGAGAGTGAAACCAAATGGGTGGAAGGTGGAGAAGAAAAAAGATAGTAACAGTTGGTGCAGATACCAGAAGGGGCAACCTGAGATGACATCCCACCATCAGGGTCAGCCCAAAGCCCCACCTCTCAAGGAGGAGCCTACCACACAGCCAGGGAGACCCCAGATGCCATCTTGTCCCACCACCCCACTCTCCAACCACCCACCTCACCCCAGCCCACTGTCAGTTGGGCGATGCTTTAAATGTAATGAGCTGGGGCATGTGAAGGCCAGCTGCCCCAAGAGCAACAGCTGACTGTAACTCATCACCCCAGAATCCCACCAAGAGCCTTCAGGCCCAGATGTCTCCCAAATACTCCTAGAGCAAAGGGAAACTGTGAGTGTGGACAGGAGAAAGATTACTGTGTGGAGAAACACTAGAGCAGAGGTGTCAGCTATCCACCAATCCCTGGTGGACCCCAAACTCTTCGAACCAGAGGCCCAAGTGATGGTGCAACCCTTTAAGGTCAACTTTTTAACTTTCCTGCAGCCAAGTTGCCTGTTCAGTACAAGGACTGCTCAGGAATATGGACTTTTGCAGTCTATGATGATTATCCCATTCCCATGCTGCTGAAAGAAGACTTAACCAACCACGTGAGGCTAACAAAATGCATGGGGATAGTCACCTGCAGCCAGGCTAAACAGGCCTCTGCAACTAACTCCATTCTTGAGCATCCTACAGGGACCCAGCCAGAGGTGGTGAAACCACACCCCAAACCAGAGTCTATAGCAGCAGTTGTAGATCCAGTTCCTGGGACCCAACCAGAACCAGCCCAAGGATCGGAACTGGCAGAGCAGTCCAACTCCACCAGAGTCAGGGGAGTCAGCACCAAACGGGGGCACAAAGCCTGCACCAGCAGCAGCAAAACTGGTGCAAGAAGCTCAACCAGAGGCTGAAATACAACCTAGTGCACCAGCAGAGAGTGGTTCATAATCAATGGAGACAACCCCATCACCTGCATCGCTTCCAGTGGGACCAAGCCCAAGTCCGCAACCCAGTGAGGAAATAATGTCTCCAGCATCAAGGGAGCAGTTCCAGGCAGAGCAGGAAGCAGATGAGAGCCTCAAGGGAGTTTGGATGGCAGCACAGAGCAACCCACTGCCTCTTAGCTCTTCCAATACCTTCAGGTTTGTTATAGAAAGAGGACTCTTATACAAGGAGACCCTTTCTGGTGGGCAGAAGGAGGACTGGCATCTTCAGAGACAGTTGGTAGTTCCAACTAAGTATAGGGAAAAGCTCTTAAGGTTAGCCCATGATCACCCTAGTAGCTATGCTGTGGTGAACAGAACCAAAGACCATTTGGGGAAGTCAGTTCACTGGGAGGGAATGGGCAAGGATGTTCCTACCTATGTCCAGTCTTGTGAGGTATGCTAGAGGATAGGAAAGCCCCAAGACCAGGTCAAGGCCCCTCTCCAGCCAGTCCCCATAATGAGGTTCCTTTTCAGCGTGTAGCTGTGGATATTCTGTGTCCTTTCCCTAAGAAGACACCCAGAGGAAAGCTGTACATACTGACCTTCATGAATTTTGCCCCCTGATGACCGGAAGCAGTAGCCTTAGGCAATACCAGGGCTAAAAGCATAAGCCAGGCAATGGCAGGCATTTTTGCCAGGGTAGGCTGGTCCTCAAACATCCTTATTGATTTGGGAACTAACTTCCTGGCAGGGACCCTTAAACATCTTTGGGAAACTCATGGGGTGAACCACTTGGTTGCCACTCCTTACCACCACCAAACAAATGGCTTAGTGGAGAAGTTTAATGGGACTTTGGGGGCCATGATACGTAAATTCATGAAGGAGCACTCCAATGACTGGGTGTTATAGCAGGTGATCTTTGCCTACAGGGCTGCATCACATCTCAGTTTGGGGTTTTCACACTTTCAACTTGTATATGGCCACAAAGTTAAGGGGCCATTAAAGTGGGTGAAGCAGCAATGGGAGAGGGTTACATCTTCTCTGAGAACTAACATTCTGGACTTTCTAACCAACCTGCAAAACACCCTCAAGGACTCTTTAGCCCTTGCTCGAGAAAACCTACAGGATGCTCAACAAGAGCAAAAGGCCTGGTATGATAAACATGCCATAGAGCGTTCCTTCAGCATAGGTGACCAAGTCATGCTCCTGAAAGTGCTCCAGGCCAATAAGATGGAAGCATCATGGGAGGGGCCATTTATGGTCCAAGAGTGCCTGGGAGCTGTTAATTGCCTTATAGTGTTTCCAGACCCTACCCTAAAACCTAAAGTATACCACATGAATTCTCTAAAGTCCTTTTATTCCTGAGAAATCAAGGTTATCCAGTTTACAGCCCAGGAGACAGATGGCACTGAGTGACCTGAAGGAGTCTACTAAGAAGGAAAAAGCAACTGTGGCGTAGAAGAGGTGAGCCTTTCCATAACCCTTGGGCGTAAGCAGCTGTGCACCAGGAGCTGTGCACCAGCTTCACGTCAATGTTTTCAGCCACCCCAGGACAGACAGAATGGGCTTACCACTCCATTGACACAAGTAATGCTCTCCCAATTAGAGCCCAACCCTACCGAATGGCTCTGCAAGCCAAAACTGCAATAGAAAGGGAGATCAAGGACATGTTACAGATGGGTGTAATCCGCCCCTCTGAGAGTGCATGTGCCTCTCCAATGCTTCTGGTTCCCAAACCAGATGGGGAAATACTCTTTTGTGTGGACTACAGTAAGCTAAATGCTGTAACTTACCCAAACAACTATCCAATGCCATGCAGAGATGCCCAGTTAGTCTCCACCTTAGACTTTACTAAGGGGTACTGGCAAGTGCCGCTAGATGACCCAGCCAACGAAATGTCAGCCTTCATCACCCATTTAGGGCTGTATGAATTTAATGTGCTCCCTTTTGGACTGCAAAATGCACCTGCCACCTTCCAGAGACTGGTAGATAACCTTCTGGATGGATTTGGGGAATTTGCAGTTGCCTACCTTAACGATGTGGCCGTATTCTCAGATTCATGGACAGAACACTTGAAACCCCTCCAAGCTGTCTTCCAGTGCATAAGGGAGGCAGGATTAACTGTTAAGGCAAGAAAAAAAAAGTCAAATAGACCTAAATAGGGGAACATACCTTGGACAGCAGATGGATCAAGGAACTATCAACCCCCTACAGGCTAACAAAATACTATCCAAACTTGGCCTGTTCCTAAGTCAAAGAAGCAGGTCCAATCCTTTTTGGGCTTGACTGGGTATTACCAATTATTTGTACCACTCTACAGCCAAATTGCCACCCCACTGACAGACCTGACCAGGAAAAAACAGCCAAACGCAGTTCAGTGGACTGAGAAATGTCAGAAAGCCTTTAACCATTGTAATGGGGCAAGGCCAGATGGCTACAGTAAAATAGTGAGGAACAGGTATGTTAGCCCCAGGCTAAACAAATCCCTGGGACCATGGTAACCAAATGGCAGTGCTCCAGGTTAATCAAGACACCTGGGGCCAATTAAGATATTTCTAGAAGGCAGTGGAGATAGCTACATTGATTGAGACACCTGAAGCCAATCAAGGGCTGGCTGGAACTAGGTAAAAGCCTCCCAGTTAGTCAGTGAGGTGCACGTGTGAGGAGCTGGGAGCAAGAAGCTGAGAGTGAGAGGATGTGGTGCTGGAGGATTGAGGAGTACAAGCATTCTCAGACAGCAGGAGGAAGGTCCTGTGCTGAGGATAAAGGAGGTGTTTGGAGAAGGCCATGGGGAAATAGCCCAGGGAGTTGCAGCTGTCATGCAGCTGTTACAGGAGACACTATAGACAGCTGAGATCCACAGGGCCCTGGGCTGGAACCTGGAGTAGAGGGTGGGCCCGGATTCCCCCCAAACCTCCCAACTCCTGATCAGGACTGTGGGTTCCACCAGGTGAGCAAATCCGCCAATAAGCGCAGGACCCACCAAGGTAGAGGAGGAACTTAGTCACACCACCTTAAGGCGGCGCTATGTCTCACCCTCGTAACCACAGATGCATCTGAGTGCGGTGTAGGAGCAGTTTTAATGCAGGAAGGACCAGATCAACAATTCCATCCTGTTGTGTTTCTCAGCAAAAAACTTTCTGAGAGGGAAAGCCACTGGTTAGTCTCAGAAAAAGAATATTAAGACATTGTGTATGCTCTAGAGAAGCTATGCCCATATATTTGGGGATGGCAGTTCCACCTGCAGACTGAACATGCTGCACTGAAGTGGCTTCACACGTTCAAAGAGACTAACAAAAAACTTCTTTGGTGGATCTTAGCTCTTCAAGACTTTGGTTTTGAAATACAATAAAGTGGCTGATACAATCTCCCGGGAAAGTTGCCCAGAATCAGTGGGTAAAAATGTCCCTGTTTTCTAAGTCACTGTAGTCCTTAAAATGTGAAAAGTACTGTTTAGTTCTTCATGTAATTAGTAGTAAACTTAGAGGTACATGTATCTTATTAACTCTGTTTTTTAAATCTCCAGGCAGAAATCCCAGCCGGTGTGGACCCAACTTGAACCAGGCTGGCCAGCACGTCTGTGATTTGGGAGGGGTGATAAATGAAAGTGGGGTAGCTCCCTTTTATGGCCAGCCAGCCAGACAGTTAGCTATAAAACCCATTAGTAGCTGTTCTCTACTTGTTTTACCTCTAAAGGGTTAACAAGCTCACAGGTAAAAGGAAAGGAGTGGGCACCTGACCAAAAGAGCCACGTTTCTTTGTTTGTTTTTAATAAAATTTACCTTTTTTAAGAATGACCCTACTGGGTCAGACCAATGGTCCATCTAGCCCAGTATCCTGTTTTCTAAGAGTGGTCAATGCCAGGTGCCCCAGAGTGAATCAACAGGTAATCATCAAGTGATCCATCCCCTGTCGCTTATTCCCAGCTTCTGGCAAACAGAGGCTAGGGATACCATTCCTGCCCATCCTGGCTAATAGCCATTGATAGACCTAAGAACATTATTGGATTTTTGGCATTGTAAGAGGTTTGTGCATATGTTGTTTAATCAGCTGTTGACACTAGCTAATTTTCTTTGTTTTTCTTTCTCAGCTCTTCCCCAGAGGGGAGGTGAAAGAGCTTTAGGGTATTCCACAGGAAGGAATTCCCAAGTGCGCCTTTCTGGTTTCAAAGGCGTTTTCTGCACTTAGGTGGTGGCAGCATCTACCCATCCAAGGTCAGAGAGAAGCTGTAAATTTGGGTGTTTAATATCAGCCTGGAGTGGCCAGTATTAATTTTTTAAATCCTTGCAGGCCCCCACCTTCTGCACTCAAAGTGCCAGAGTGGGGAATCAGCCTTGACAAGCTGTTATAGAATGTCCTTTGTAGGGATCCATACTCACAAACCCTTTGTGATGAGTGACCTCATATCCCTATGACATCGTGGCAACTATTAGCAACCAGCTCAGTCTCTTTCTGCTCTTGAGGAAGCACCACCTCTACAGGACTCTTAGAGTGGGCAGAGACAGGACAACCTTTTTTTAAAAAACCCACACTTAAAAAAACGTGCTACAAAAACCCCAACTTGTTTGGTTTGGTTTCAAATACCCACCTGTCTTGCAGGGCTCTGGTGGGAATTGCCAAGGGCAGGTGGAAAGGGCTATGGAAACCATCTCCCCACATGTGAGAGTCTCACTAATCAAATCTCTCTCATCTCTGCTGGTAAGTGCATCCTTCCCTGTTCAAGTGGACTTCCATCCCAGAGTATAGATCCACAGCCCAGGAAGATTAATGGAAAGATTCCTTTTGACCTCAGTGGCAGTTGGAGCAAGCCCCAGAAAACCAGCCATGGTGCCTCTAATAAAGATAGTTTAATAAAGGCAAAGGGCTGCCTCCAGAGCAATATTTGTCTCAGCCTCAGGGCCGGTCAAGGATGTTTCACACCCTAGGCGAAACTTCCACCTTGCACCCTCCCCCATCCCCAAGCCCCTGCTCTGAGGTGCCCCGCAGCCCCCGTGGCAGCTCCCCACCCTCTGCCCTGAGGCACCCCTCCACCCCAGCTCACCCCTGCTCTGCCTCCTCCCCGAGCACACCATTGCTGCTTCACTTCTCCCGCCTCCCAGGCTTGCGGTGCCAATCAGCTTAGGCGCCACAAGCCTGGGAGGCAGGAGAAGTGAAGCAGCCACTGTGTGCTTGAGGAGGAGGTGGGGCAGGGGTGAGCTGGGGCAGGGAGTTCCCCTGCATGCCACCCCCCCTTAATTGCTGCAGGCTTCCCTCCCCGTGCTCTCCTGCCCCAGCTCCCTCCGCCTAAATGCCGGTGGCAACCAGGGTGGCCAAAGATCTGGCCGCTGCGGTCGCTGCTGAAGAAAAAGCTACCCCCCAAATCCTAGTGCCCTAGGCGACTGCCTAGGTCACCTAAATGGTTGCAACAGCCCTGCTCAGCCTGAGACAAACAACTGCTTGCTTTGCCCTCAAGTTCCTGTATCATCAAGATATTTGGACTCTCTTGGACAGTCAGCAGGGAGGGCTATGCAGGGTGGGCATTGTGTGCCCCAGACCTGAGACAGGGTCTCCAGCTGCAGCAAAGAAGCACTCAGGCTGGGCACAAAGGTGGCGTCAAGACTTCTGTATCCTCCCACAATCCTGAGGCCATACTGGTGCCAGGCTGGACCCTTCCACCACTGTAAGAGAGATATTTGGACAGTTTCCTGTCTTGAAAATAGAGTTCACAAGCCTATTAAGAGGAACCTTGGAAGAATTGAGATAGAATGTATTTCCATCACTAATATTTTCTATATGGAACCCCATACCTCTTGAACTCACAGCATGAGCTTAAAGCCAACATGCTGGGGATTGAACCAGGGACCTCCAGAACTAAAAGCATAAATGGCTAGAGTTGGAGCTAAGGCTATAACAGACTCTCATCCTGAAGGCAGTCAGAAGACTTTATAAATTCTTGATGAGACAAGCTTTACAGTCACTTTACCCGCTACTAAAGTGCAGCCATCTCTGGGGTGAAACATAGCAGCTATTTAATAGCACAGAGCACCAGTACATAGCAATTTAGGCCAGGACATGAAGGATAATAACTTTTCAGTTGAAGTGCACAGAGAATTAGGTAAGCACAGTGCAATTGCCTAAGAGGGAATTTGACCAGGATGCTGGGCACCAATTCTGGAATTTTCCCTGAGTGTTTAACATCCATAGCAGGAGGGACCTGAAGTAGATATCTCCCTGGCTTTAAGAGATTTTTAAGGCCAAATGGGCCCCCTGTGCTCACCTAATTCTTGATTTGAGTTAATTCTGAGATCTATTTCTGTCTCCAGGGGATGAAGAAGATGCCTATCGACAAGGCTGAGTGGGAAGGGTATTTTGATGAGAGTGGCCACCTGGTGAAATCTCGGGATTTTATTTCATCCAACATCCTGGACAGGGTGAGCAGGGTCTGCTCTCAGATGTGACAGTCAACAGGGAGGGCTATGCAGGGTGGGCATTGTGTGCCCCAGACCTGAGGCAGGGTCTCCAGCTGCAGCAAAGAAGCACTCAGTCTGGGCACAAAGGTGGCATCAAGACTCCTGTATCCTCCCACAATCCTGAGGCCATACTGGTGCCAGGCTGGACCCTTCCACCAATGTAAGCGAGAGCAGTCTGCTGTCAATACAATGCCCCTTCAACACATCTTTTCCCCAGGCCACAGCCTCTGCAGCTGCTACAGGGAAGGATGATATAGAAGCAACTACACTGGCTCTGTGCCAGCCACACTTCTCCCTAGGCAAGGAGCATCCTCCAAGGGGAGTCATGAACCTTCTCCTTCACAAGGAAGGATCTGGTGTTATTTCAGCAACACCAAACTCCATACAGGGATTAAGAGGCGATTAAGGCTCATTTCAGGACAGCTAATCCATCGGAAGGGTTGGTGACATCCACTGGCCATCAGACCTTAGAGGTACCACATGCTGAGGTTGTTATGACGATTTGGAATCCAAGCATTTTTTAGAAGAAATGTCGTTGATCTTTTCAACTTTGTGCATCACTGGACAAAAAAATCACTGTGAAAAATATTAAATTTTCACTGGTTTCCCAGTAAAACACAGGAATTCCTGGCTGACTCCAATATAGCCATTATGCTTATTTGGCGTTTGCATTTTGGAGTTTATTTACAAATGACTCACTTTTCCCAGTGAGAGAGAACAGATTTTATCACAAAATAACCTGTTTTTTAAAAACCAGTAAAAATAGCTTTTAATTTTCATCAAAGCAGCCATGGAAACCTGAGTTGACTCTGGACAACCTGGCACCTTTTCAGAGAACTGTGACAATGTCCTAGTTCCCCTTCAGCTTTGCCAGTAATGAGAAATCTTAGTGCTCAGCCCTAAATGCAGGCAGTTAGATCTGGTGCTGGCTCCTGCAGACACTATCTTCCCTTGCACAACTCCACTGACCTCAGTTAACTTGCACAAAATCTGAGGTCTGCATATTTTGCGTTTTGTTTTCCTTGTGCCTGTGCTGTAAGATTTCACTTTGCGACTCAAAAAATCACCATTGCAGTGCTCTGAGCTTCTGGCTATTCTGTGCCCAGAGAAGGGTTATGGCTAGGTCTGTCAATTAATCACAGTTAACTCACGCAATTAACTCAAAAATTAATTGTGATTTAAAAAATTATTTGTGAATAATTGCACTGTTAAATTTCAATTGGTATTCTTTTTTTTATTAAATATTTTTGGATGTTTTTCTACATTTTCAAATATATTGATTTCTATTACAACACAGAATACAAAGTGTACACTGCTCACTTTACATTATTATTTTTATTACAAATATTTGCACTGTAAAAATGATAAACACAAAAATAGTATTTTTAAATTCACCTCTTACAAGTACTGTATTGCGATCTCTTTATCGTAAAAGTGTAACTTACAAATGTAGATTTTTTTTATTACATGACTGCACTCAAAAACAAAACAATGTATAACTTCAGAGCCTAGTCCTACTCAGTCTTACCTCTTTTTCAGTCAGTCACTAAGACAAACAAGTTTGTTTACATTTACAGGAGATAATGCTGCCTGCTTCTTATTTACAGTGTTACCTGAATGTGAAAACAGGTGTTCACATGGCACTTTTGCAGCCAGTGTTGCAAGGTCTTTAATGCCAGATATGCTAAATATTCATATGCCCCTTCATGCTTCAGCCACCTTTCCAGAGGACATGATTCCATGCTAAAGACACTCATTAAAAAAATAATGCATTAATTAAATTCGTGACTGAACTCCTTGAGGAATAATTGTATGTCTCCTGTTCTGTTTTACCTGCATTCTGCCATATATTTCATGTTACTGCAGACTCAGATAATGACCCAGCATATGTTGATTTTAAGAACACTTTCATAGCAGATTTGACAAACTGCAAAGAAGGTACCAATGTGAGATTTCTAAAAATAGCTACAGCACTCAACCCAAGGTTTAAGAATCTGAAGTGCCATCCAAAATTTGAGAGGGAAGAGGTGTGGCGCATGCTTTCAGAAGAGTTAAAGAGCAATACTCCAATGCACAGGGCTGGCTCCAGGCACCAGCACAGCAAGCAGGTGCTTGGGGTGGCCAAAGGAAAGGAGCAGCAGGTCCGTCTCTTCGGCAACAATTCAGTGGCGGGTCCCTCAGTTCCTCTCAGAGGGAAGAACCTGCTGCTGAACTGCCACCGAAAAATGAAGCAGTGGTGGTTGAGCTGCCACCGAAGTGGTGTCGATTGTGACTTTTTAATTATTTTTCCCCCAGCTGCTTGGGGAGGCAAAAACGCTGGAGCTGGCCCTGCCAATGCAGAAACTACAGAACCCAAATCACCAAAAATGAAAATCAACCTTCTGGCATCTGACTCAGATAATGAAAATGAACATATGTCGGTCCATTCTGCTTTGAATCATTATCAAGCAGAACCTGTCATCCGCATGGATGCATGTCCTCTGGAATGGAGGGACATATGAATCTTTAGGTCATCTGGCACGTAAATATCTTTCAACACCGTGATTGGCTGAAGTAGGATTGAGTGGACTTGTAGGCTCTAAAGTTTTACATTGTTTAATTTTTGAATGAAGTTATTTTTGTACATAATTCTACATTTTTAACTTCAACTTTCATGATAAAGAGATTGCACTACTGTACTTGTATTAAGTGAATTGAAAAATACTATTTCTTTTATTTTTACGGTGCAAATATTTGTAATAAAAAATAAAGTGAGCACTGTACACTTTGTATTCTGTGTTGTAATTGAAATCAACATATTTGAAAATGTAGAAAACATCCAAAAATATTTAAATAAATGGCATTCTATTATTGTTTTTAAACAGCACAAATAATCGTTATTAATTGTTGTAATCATGCGATTAATCACAATTAATTTTTTCAACCGCTTGACAGCCCTAGTTATGGTTAAAGCCAATTGGAAAATGCCAATTATTTGTCATGGGAAACTTTAAAAAGATTTGTTTTGAAATTTCCTGTAAAAATGTTTCAGTTTTGTTGATGAAAGAACTGAGAGTAAAAACCAAGAAACTTTTGAGTTTTACACCACCATTTTCAGTAAGAACAATCAGTAAAAACTTACCTAGGATTTTGCTTGTATACCAGAGTTGTTTAAACTCATTCCCTCCCCCCTTAAAATTATTTTTTTTAAATTAAAAAAATCAGGCCAAAATCAAATTCAATTTTTTTGCTAAAACTCTGTTTTCATCAAAAAGATGTTTTCCATCCAAAAAACGTTTTGACCTAAAAATGATGACCATCTCACTTTATGGCCAAATACCAAGACATGAGGACTAAGGAAATATTCAGAAGTTTGAGACTGCAGAACTTCCCCTGGGAAGTGGGTGCCCAACTGCCCTTTGTGCCAATAAAAGCCCCCTGTATTCATCATGCCATTCCTTTCAGGGTCTGGATCCAGCAGTGAGATCAGAGGCATGGAAGTTTCTTACTGGCTACTACTCCTGGAGGAGCTCGCATGATGAGAGGCTGACTGTTGACAGTGTGAGAAGGTATGGATCTATCTGTTTGTAGTGTCCTTCTATATCGGGCTCCAGAAGGTATACAGGTGAAGCCAGTAGTTTCACAGGCAGCCCTGAGGATCAAGGCCCCATTGTGCTGGGAGCTCTGCAAACAGAAAGGAAAGAAGGGAGCTCACAGTCCACTTGTCCGAGAGGGCACCACAGGAAGATGAGACAGACGCTCCAGGGTGAATGGGTTGGGAGAAAGAGATATTACAATTGAGCAGAAACCCATCTGTCCCAGCTTGCCACTTGCCAACCCAGTGCACCTCGATGAAGGCTAAGCATCATGGTGGGTTCTTCACAGGGATTTAACAGGGTAAGGTGGTGGCTTTGCAGATACTGCTGGGCCACGCATAACTCAGCTTTGAATACGGTAGAACAGATTTAATTAAAACAGGTTCTTAATCTGGTGACAAAAGTCAAGACCCTCATTGTCCACAGGTACCAGCCCCAAGGGTGTGATCCCACAGCAACTGTGCTGAGCTTCTCTTGTGGTTTCTTCCTTTCCAGCCTCAGGCCTGCTCCAGCTTACACTCTGTTTTCCATGGGCCTCCTATGGTCCTTGGAAAACTGACCAGCTGTAGTACTGAGCATTCCAACTATGTCGCTGAGTCACCTGCTATGCTATGGCCTGGTACAGCCCCAATGCCAGCTTTGCACTGGCTCGGGAGGGAATGTTCTGAGATCCTTTTCTGTCCCTTTGAAGCTGAGTGGTACGGAATGGCCTTGGCATTAATGAGATGTACGTTCTAGCTGTTTTAATAACAGGCTCAGTGACTCCATTGCAGTTGCATGGTAGATTTTGCACCTTTCCATGCACTCACGACCATTACTTTGTAGAGGTCACACATGGATTGGGTAGAAACAGGTGCAGCAACTGTGCCTCGGTGGGAATGTGAACACATCTGAGGTCAAGCCTTAGGGGTCAGATCCTGCAGCAGTCTGTCCCTGAAACCCTACTGACATCACAAGTTGCTCCCCAGATGACCTCCAGCTGTCAGCTTCTATGCATCTCAGTTTGTTTCCAGAATCCTCTGGTCATTAGCACCTGCCTTTAAAGAGACCAGAGGGAAAAGCCTAAATGTGCAAGCAGAGCATAGGGCTAAAATGTTGATATTGCTCCATGGAACTGCAGGTGAGCTCTGCCAAGGGAAATGAGGGTGGGGAAGGAGTTATTACTGTGGCAGAAGAATAACAATAAATGAATGGAAGAGACACCTAGATTTTCACACTGTGACTGGGTCAGCAATAGCAGGGAGCAAACCCAGGACCTCTGCTGCATGTGTGACCAGCCACGAGTGGGGTGGGCAGAGTGCCACTCTGAAAGGGTAGGGACAGTTACCATTGAAGATGGCTCCCCAGCAGGAGGTGTGATTAGAAGAAGGTGGGGAGGGGCTAGTGGCTTGTCTTCCTATGGTGACCCAGCTTTGGGTCTAACTTCACTGCATGCTGCAGTTACCTTTAGAATTTCTATTTTGAAACATTTTCTGGAGCCTTCCCTTTTCCCTGCCGAACTGTAACTGCTACGTGGAGAACCCGGGCCTTCCACCCAGGTTGCTAGGGTGCAGAGCCGGCTTTAGGCCAATTCAACCGATTCCTCTGAATCAGGCCCCGTGCCTAAGAGGTGCCCGCAGCTGTCCACTCTGCCCCCAGCCCCAGCTCACTTCCTTCTCCTCCCCTGAACGGCCCACCCCCTTCCCCTCCCCCTCCCCTGCTTCCTGCAAATCAGATATTCGCAGGAAGCCTGGAAACAAGCAGGGGCAGGTAAGCTGGGGCGGGGGGCTGTGAGGAGGGTTCCAGAGAGGCCTGTCGCGGCCCAGTCTGGCCCTGGCTGAACGCCCCCAGCCCCAGCCCGGTCCTGGCTCCAGCCCTGGTCCCGGCCGAGCGGCTCCGGCCCAGACCCGGCCCCGGCCGAGTGGCTCCAGGCAGCGCGGTAAGGGGGCAGGGAGCAGGGAGGGGGTGTTGGAAGAGGGCAGGGGAGTTTGGGAGATTGTGGTGAGGGTGGATGGGGTGGGGCGGTCAGAGGGCAGGGAACAGAGGGATTGAATGGGGGCAAGGGTCCTGGCGGAGCAGTCAGGAAGGAGCAGGGGTTGGATGGGGTGGCGGGGGGGCAGTCAGGGGCAGGGATTCCAGGGGCGGTCAGGGGACAAGGAAGAGGGGTGGTTGGATGGAGCAGGGTCCTGGGGGGCCATCAGGAATGAGAGGAGGGGTTTGATGGGGTGGCAGGGGGCAGTCAGCGGACAGGGAAGGGGGGTGGATGGGGCGGGGTCCCTGGGGGAAGGGCATCAAGAACTTTGGGGGGGGTTAACATGCATCCGTGTATATTACACAATGTACGTAATATATAATTTTGTTATTATTTATATAGTTATGGAAAGTAAATAATACATGGAAGAAATGAAAGGGGGTTTTTTACATGTATTTTTTTTTTTAGTCATCCCTGCCAGGGCCCTGTCGAAAATGTTCGAATTGGGCCCCTCACTTCCTAAAGCCAGCCCTGCATGCCAGAGCACCTAAGAACTTCACAGTGATGGCTGGGAGAGAGTCCAGCAGCCACTTTGTTAGCAATGTAATAGTAAATATTAATATAGTGCTATCACCCCTTTGTACTGGGTGCTGTACAAATGTAGAACAGAGACAATTCCTGACCTGCTGTCTATAATCTAAAAGACTGACTTTCAGAACACTATTCTGCTAGATACCAGCTGAGCATAAGGCCCCAGATCTTCCTGCTCCTAAAGCACAGCCTTTTAGCTCTTGAGCTAATGGAAAATCTCTATCAGTTGTTAGCAGTATAGGACTTATGATGTGTAAACTGTGCATTCTGTCCTCCTCTTGTGGTGGCTGGCTCAGCTGGAGATTGATGAGCCTGCCACAGCAGTGTCTAGAAAAGACAGCTCTTTTAGCTCAGGATGTAGGGCTCCTATATTAAGATCCAGAGGTCCTGCATTCAATCGTCACTGCCAATGACCCACACAAAGCTGTCAGCACTACCAATATGAAGTTGGACAGGTTTGCAGAGGATAGTGGTGCGCATGCACATGCCAGTTAGTTGGAATATTAGCTAGACAACCAAAATTAAAATCATGGTAAAATTGCTCATTTTTGGCAACCTAGTTGCAAAACTGGGGACAATCTCTAAATAAAACAGATCATCTCCCTCTTTCCTACCCCCCTGATTTCCTTCATTTACTGTGAATCTTCATTCACCAGGTTCTGATGGTGCAAAACTCTTACCAATCCCTTATAACATTATGTTCCATTCTTGCAGCATGTTCTCAATAGCTACCTACCATATTCTTTCAGGAAAAGTTACCAGGCCTTGTGCAACATGTATGACAAGATCCAACCATTACTGGAGACAGAGCACAGGGACTTCATGCAGGTCCGCAGCGTCATCAGTAAGTTGTCAAAGGGGTTGAATTGGGTGTTTCCAGGGGTAGAGGAGCAGCGGGGCAGCAGATAGCTGAGTCAATGTGATTTGCCAGGTTGCTAGCCCCTTGTCACATGGATCTTCCTAAGCTCAAGTGATCACCCTTCACTGGAGATTCTGACTCAGATGGCTCCAGTACTGTGATCTGTTTGCCTTTCAGAAGTCTAAGGACACCTGTAGTTTGATTTCATTCTTCTACCTGAGCACAAGCCTTACTCAGGAGAGATCAGCTTAACTTGAAAAAGCAGCAAGGAATCCTGTGGCACCTTATAGACTAACAGACATTTTGGAGCATGAGCTTTTGTGGCTGAATACCCACTTTGTCAGATGCATGTAGTGGAAATTTCCAGGGGAAGGTATATATATGCAGGCAAGCTAGAGATAATGAGGTAGTTCAATCAGGGAGGATGAGGCCCTGTTCTAGCAGTTGAGGTGTGAAAACCAAGGGAGGAGAAACTGGTTCTGTAATTGGCAAGCCATTCACAGTCTTTGTTTAATCCTGAGCTGATGGTGTCAAATTTGCAGATGAACTGAAGCTCAGCAGTTTCTCTTTGAAGTCTGGTCCTGAAGTTTTTTTGCTGCAGGATGGCCACCTTAAGGTCTGCTATAGTGTGGCCAGGGAGGTTGAAGTGTTCTCCTACAGGTTTTTGTATATTGCCATTCCTAATATCTGATTTGTGTCCATTTATCCTTTTCCGTAGCAACTGTCCAGCTTAACTTGGTGCATGATCATTTTCCATCTCGTCTGTTTAGCAGTATTGGACGTAACTTTATCTGGAGGCAAACCTCCAGGTGCAGTCAGGAATATTATTGTTATGATTCACTAGGTATCACTGTTCTTTCTGTGTCATTAATGATGTGGACTGCCGCCCTAAAACTGTTCGAGGGGGCACTGTACTGCCAGAAGCACTGCCTTTCAAATGAGATGTAAAACCAAGGTCCTGATCACTGATAGTAATTAAAAGTCCCATGATGCTATTGGGAAGAGCAGAAGTGTTAACCCTGGTGTCCTGGCCAAATTCCAACTCAAGTAATTACATCGCTGCTTACCTAAACTCCCCCCCCCCTGCAGTTCCACTTTGTGACATTCTTCTAGTCCTGAACTGCAGTATTTGATTGCTTGAGCTAATGAATTCCACATCTTTGCCTGGAGCCATCAGCATTTCAGAGATGGGTCAAGTGACCCAGGGAGAGAAAGTTATATAAAGAAAGATACTAGATAGAACTGTAGTATGAGAGAAACTAGGAATCTGGAAATCCCCTCGGGGTCAATTGCTTGTGGATGAAAGGAACTACAAAAGTGATTAGCATTATTATATTCAGATTCCCATTTAGTCTTCTCCCAGTTGTACAACAAAGGGAATATTAAGCGATACTGCAAACCTAATGTTACACTGATTTGTAAGCTGCATAAATCAACCAGCTGAAACAGGAAGGAGCCTTAGCACTGAGGTAGGACTGGGTGGATACTTTAGAAGCAATTGATTCTCCATCCTGGTGGAGAGCCTTAGAAAAATCATAGAGTCATAAAATGCACCGGAAGGAACAAAGAGAGGTCACCTAGTGCAGCCCCCTGCATTGAGGCAGGACCAAGTAAACCTAGACCATCCCCAGATTTTTGTCCAACCTGTTCTTAAAAAACTCCAATGACAGGGATTCCACAACCTCCCTTAGCTCTGTTCCAGAGCTTAACTCTCCTTACAGTTAGAAAGGTTTTCCTAATATCTAACCTAAATCTTCCTTGCTGCAGATTAAGCCCATTGCTTCTTGTCACGGAGAACAATTGATCCTCATCCTCTTTACAACAACCCTTAACATCTTTGTACACTGTTATTAGGTCCTCCTCAGCCTTCTTTTCTCAAGACTAAACATGACCAGGGTTTTTTTAACCTTTCCTTAGAGGTCAGGTCTTCAAAATCTTTTATCATTTTTGTTGCTCTCCTGTGGACTCTTGCCAGTTTATTCACATCTTTCCTAAAGTTTGGTGAGCTGAGGCTTCACCAGTGCTGAGCAGATCAGGACAGTTAACTCCCATGTCTTATATACAACACTCTTGTTAATACACCCGAGAATGAAATAAGCCTTTTTCACAAGTGCATCACACTATTGACTCACATTCAATTTGTGATCCACTGTAACCCCCAGACCCTTTTCAGCAGTACTACAACCTAGACAATTATTCCCCTTGTATAGTTCTGCATTTGATTTTTCCTTCCTAAGTGAACTAGTTTTCACTTGTCTTTATTGAATTTCACTTTGTTTATTTCAGACCAATAATCTAATTTGTCAAGGTAGTTTTGAATTCTAAATCCTTACTCCATGGTACTTGCAACCTCTCCCAGCTTTATGTTATCTGCAGATTTTATAAACATACTTTCTGTGACAGGCTGGGTCACGGAAACCCCCTTGGGACTGCCACCTGATGTGCTGGGACTACCTCTGAGCCTGTTTTCCCTGCCATCTTGGGACTTCAGTATCCTATCTTGTTGAGCCAGACATGCTAGCCTGCTGCAAACACAGACCCAGGTCTGAACCACCTCTCCCAAAAGCTGCAGGCTTAACTGAAAACAGTTTAAGAAGTGCTCCTGTCTCTAGCACCCAGATACCCAGTTCCCAATGGGATCTAAGCTCCAAATAAATCCATTTTACTCTGTATAAAGCTTATACAGGGTAAACTCATAAATTGTCTGCCCTCAATAACACTGATAGAGAGATATGCACACCTGTTTGCTCCCTCAGGTATTAATACTTGCTCTGGGTTAATTAATAAGCAAAAAGTGATTTTATTAAATATAAAAAGTAGGATTTAAGTGGTTCCAAGTAATAACAGACAGAACAAAGTGAATTACCAATCAAAATAAAACAAAAACACATAAGTCTATACCCAGTACAGTAGGAAACGAAATGCAGGTAGATCTCACCCTCAGAGATGTTCCAATAAACTTCTTTCACAGACTAAAAGAACAGGAGTACTTTCTGGCACCTTAAAGACTAACAAATTTATTTCAGCATGAAAGCTCATGCTGAAATAAATTTGTTAGTCTCTAAGATGCCACAAGTACTCCTGTTCTTTTTGCGGATACAGACTAATACGGCTGTTACTCTGAAACCTTTCACAGACTAGACTCCTTCCTAGTCTGGGTCCAGCAATCACTAACTCCCCCGGAGTTACTGTCCTTTGTTCCAGTTTCTTTCAGGTATCTCTTTGAGGTGCAGAGGCTATCTTGTAAGCCAGTTGAAGACAAAATGGAGGGGTTTCCAAGGCCTTATGTAGTCTTTCTCAGTGTGTGTGAATGATTCAGATTTTTGCAGGCTGATGCCATTGTTTACATGTTAGTTTGAACATTCCCAGGAAAGCTCGGATGTGGATTAGTGTCTCCCAAAGTCCATTGTTAGTTAAGTACTCCCCATTACTTGAACAACCCCTTCACTCTATGTTGACCAAAGCTGCCTTATGTACAGAAAACACTTTAAATACAAGCATAGAGCCAATGCTCATAACTTCAGATATAAAAATGATACATGCATACAAATAGGATTAATATATTCAGTAGATCATAACCTTTGCAAAGATATGTCACATGACATATTTAGCATAAAACATATTTCAGTTATCTCATATTTACACTCATAAGCATATTTCTATAAAGTATTATGGGGTGCAACGTCACACTCTCCACTCCATAATCCAAGTCATTAGTGAACATATTGAATAGCATCAAACCAAGGACTGTGGGACTCCACTAGATATGCTCTCCCAATTTAACAGCAAACCCCTGATAACTGTCATGCATTCAGCAGAATGTGTTTTTATTACCTTGACTCCAACTGAGTGTAAAAGAAATCACATTTTGCCTCTATGTGAACAGATATGCAGTTAAATAGTGGATACCAACAATTGTTTCTTCCAAGTTCAGTTGTGGTCCCAGTGCAACTCCCTGTTCAGCTTGGCTTAGAAAAAGTTGTGTTTTCCAACATTCCAAGGTCCTACTTTGCCACTCCCCCGGGCCACTTGCACCCAATCAGAAAGACCCACAGCCAGTAATTCTGGATGCAGAACACTGATTTAAAGTAACATACGTTATCTGCCATTTGGTGAGTTATTAGCAGCAGTAGAAGTGTAGATTAGCAGCAGGTGGTGCTGCCACCTCCAGGTACTTGACCAATGTATTCTTCCCTCAGCAGTACATTTTGAGATTTGGATTTCACCTAGCAAAGAGTTTGCCTGTTTGAGCGGAATTTCTCTTCTCTTTATTTCTTGGTGACTATTCTTGTTACTAAGGAGTTATAAGCCCACAGAGGTACATGCAGTACCGCAGCCTACTGAAATCCAACATTCATATTCAAGATGTAGCACTGCCAGCACGCTGAGACTAAGTGTGGACCTAGAATACCCTGCCACCTATCAGCAGCTTTGAGATTCTTAGCTCAGAGCCCTTTCATACAGCTCACCTCACCACAACTGTTTTACCACAACATCCATTCTATCGTAGGCATTTCTAATACACCCATCCCTGGGGTCTCTGCACAGGCCAGTCACATACAGTAAGAGCATTGCAGGGGCCAGATTCTGCACTTTATTAATTTTCCACTCAGTGCAGTATAGAGGGGGAGCTGGTTATTGCTCCCTTATTCTTTGTCTAATCCTGGTGCAGGATAAAGCACTCCAGGCTAGCATCAGCCTTTCAAGGACTATTGGCCAGCTGATGATAGCCAGAGCATAATGTGATCTGGACACATCCCCTCCCCTTCCCTCTCTGAGCATGCCCCTGTCTGCCTTTGATATGCCCTCTGAACCAGAGCCAGAAGGAGGGTGAAGCAGAAGCCAGCTGTGCCAGCTGTATGTCCACTGAAGACTCCCTCCAGCCAGGGAAATCCTCAGCAGTGGAGATTGGGCCAGTTCCCACACCCAGATCAGTGCAAAGGGAACAGAGCCAGGCAAAGAACCTGTCTCAGTATGTCCAGTCATAATATCACATGCATTTCCTTGGATAGTTCTGCAGCTAGCAAACAAGTAGGAAATAAGGAGTCTGTAAGCTCCCCTTCACCTCAGGAGGGCTGCATGAGCTGAGCCAGCAATGCTGGGCATCCTGCCCCCATAAGGGAAACATGTCTGTTTCTCCCGCAACAGACTCTGACCTGCAGAGACTGTACCTCCGAGATGCACAAGGCTATGCCATAGTGGACAAGAAACAACTGGAGAAGATCCTTCTGCTAAGTTACGTATGCAACACGGATGCTGGTGAGTGCTGGGGAAGCGGCATACCTGGGCATTGACAAAGGATCCTTAGCATGTCTCTGAGGCTTACAGTGACCATACGTCCCGTTTTGGCTGGGATAGTCCCTTTTTTAAGCCCTGTCCAGGCCATCCCAACTTTTTTTCCAAAAGGTGGGCGTTTGTCCTGCTTGCTCTTGCTGACTTGATCAGTTGGCAAGAGCAAAATGGTCAAATGCCCTCTTTTGTCACAAAAGTGGGATGCGATGCTGAGGGGGCAAGCAGAGATATCAGTCCCCTGCAGGGGGGAGGCATGGCTGGGGGGAGGAAGCAGGTTCCAGAATTCCAGCATGTGTGGCCCCCCCTGTAGGATTCCAGCAACAGGCAACAGCCTCCTGCGGGGACTGTGCTCCCCTCTGTCAGAGTTCCAGGGATGGACAACAGCCTGGTATGGGGGGAAGAGGGGTAGGGTTCCAGCAACTGGCATGAGCATGCAGGGGGGCCTCTGGTGAGCCACTGGGGGTGTCCCTGCCCCACCAGTGACCAACTAAGCTCCCACAATCTGCATTGAAAACACTTTTTCTTGTTCTGTGCAAGGGCAAATCTCCCAGGGTGTTAGGGAACTGTGCATTGTGCACTCATGCAGACTATCTCACAAAGAGGCCAAGGCTCACGTGGGTCACTGGAACTGAATTCCCCTGTCCCCACTAATGGTGAACCCTCCCAGTCAGTGTTGCGACCCAGGGGTGGAGTAGGGGAGGGGCTAGCAATGGCACTGCCCAAGCTATGGATAAACAAAGGACTTTGATCTCCACTACTGCCCATGTGACTCTTCCACAGGGCAGTGTGCCCCTGGATTAGATCCTGTGACCTGCACCCCATGCCTGTGTTTCATTCCCCTCTGATCTGTTCATTTCAGGAATTTGTTGCCCCTCCCTCACATAAGAGGGTGGGGACTTTCATTGTCTTGGTGAGCTCCACCCACAAATCCCTGTTATTCAGTGGGAGGAGAGCTTCCATGAGCATGTTAACCTAATTCCCAGGGACATGTTGTTTCATGGTATGTTTCTGAACTGCTGCAGTAATTAGTTTGCACATATGTCTATCTGTATGCATGGGTGTGTGTCCGTGTGTTCTCTCTCCTGGCAGAGTACCAGCAGGGGTTCCATGAGATGCTCCTGCTATTCCAGTTGCTGGTGGAGAAGGAACATGAGGTCTACTGGCTGTTTCAATTCTTCCTCCAGAAAACAGTAAGTCAGAGGGTTTGTAGGGCCCTGGCTTTGTGCCCTCACTGAGCCATCCAGTTGACCAGCCTGCAGCAACTCTTCCTGGAGGCAATCTGCCTGACCTGACCATCCACACTCAGGCCATGTCTACATCTAAAATTTTGCAGCGCTGGTTGTTACAGCTGTATTAGTACAGCTGTATAGGGCCAGCGCTGCAGAGTGGCCACAGTTACAGCAACCAGCGCTGCAAGTGGTGTTAGATGTGGCCACACTGCAGCGCTGTTGGGCAGCTTCAAGGGAGGTTCGGGGAACGCGAGAGCAAACCGCGGCGAAGCTGGTCTCCTTTCCCGGTTTGCTCTCGCGTTCCCGGAACCACCCAGCAAACCTCAGGGAAGGAGACCTGCTTGCTCGGGGTTCGGGGAACGCGAGAGCAAACCGCGGTGAAGCTGGTCTCCTTTCCCGGTTTGCTCTCGCGTTCCCGGAACCACCCAGCAAACCTCAGGGAAGGAGACCTGCTTGCTCGGGGTTCGGGGAACGCGGAGAGCAAACCGCGGCGAAGCTGGTCTCCTTTCCCGGTTTGCTCTCGCGTTCCCGGAACCACCCAGCAAACCTCAGGGAAGGAGACCTGCTTGCTCGGGGTTCGGGGAACGCGAGAGCAAACCGGGGAAGGAGACCAGCTTGATTACCAGAGGCTTCCTCAGGTATGCTGGGATACCTGCTTATTCCACGGAGGTCAAGAAAAGCGCTGGTAAGTGTCTATATTTGATTACCAGCGCTGGATCACCAGCGCTGGATCCTCTACACCCGAGACAAAACGGGAGTACGGCCAGCGCTGCAAACAGGGAGTTGCAGCGCTGGTGGTGCCCTGCAGATGTGTACACCTCCTAAGTTGCAGCGCTGTAACTCCCTCACCAGCGCTGCAACTTTCTGATGTAGACAAGCCCTATGCTATAGCAGAAACCTCAGAGAGAAGAGGGCCAGTCTGCCCCCTCCTGGTTTGCAAGCCCACCCACACATCCCCAGTGATAAGTCACTCAACTCAACTTTCCCTCCCAGCCACCCTGCGCCACCCATTGTATGACAAATGGCATGACTTGACCCATGTCCCACCTACCAAGCCACGCTGAGCCAGCCCTGCAGGAGATGTCCAGGCTGCTGGTGGAAGCTGGATAGTTGGGGAGGTGGTTGCAACATCAGAAGACCTTGAACAGCAATTTGGCAAAACATCCCTGTCAGTCAGAATGAGAGGTGGGAGGGAATCAACTGTTAGCTCCTACTAACCCAATAGGCCAAACTTACCAGTACTGAAGCCAAGAGGCTCCTGGGTATTGTAGTTTGGCACCTTGTTGGATAAGGCCACCCCAGGAAAGCTGCAAAGAAATATCCAGTAAGACGCTGTCCTCACCATGACTTCCCACCATGCTTCTCAGGGCATTGCACCTCTCCAAGTTGGCAAGCCACAGACGGCGCCTCCGGCTGTCTCAGAAAGATAGACCACCTTGGACACCATGCAAGCCAGGTGTCTTTAAGCACCATGCAAGCAGAGGTTATATCTAATGTATGTTTAACTCTAGACATATTAGTGCATGCTTACAGAAACAGAGAAACATAAGCAACAGTGTGGATGGAGTTTGAGTCTAATGACTGGTCTGCCAGAGGGTAACAGCCTACTGCTGCTACCAGCTACTGAGAGTGTACCTTTTGCTTAAGCAATAGTGATCTATACTACAATTCAGAAGGTCCCAGATTGAAACCCAGTTGGTGACTCATGCAGGAACTTGTTTCGCATAGATCTTGGTAGTATAAACCCTGGCCAGATCCATTCCTGGGGAAAGGCCAATGGAATTATGGGAAGGATGAATTTGGCTTCATGGATTTAACAGGAGGTTGTAGCCAATCTGGGCCATCTGTTCTCTTCCTGTCCTCCAAGTCTTCCTGCATTGTCTCTTCCAGGAGCACAGTTGTGTCGTGAACATTGGGGTTGGGAAAAATCTGATAATGCTGAAAGCTGTGATTGCATTTATGGATCCCATCTTTGCAAAGCACTTGGGTAAGTCCTGCTACTCTCCTTCTCCACCCAGAGAATCACAAAGCAAATGCTACTGGAGCTCAGGTGGTGTAATTTCCAGGTGTTGGAAGCAAAACAAAGGAACCATTTGCACACGTTTTGCCTAGTTCTGCCACATCTCATGTGAATGGAGTCTCAGGCCCTGAGCAGAGGTCCCACATCCTGGATTTCCTGGCACTGGAACAGGATGGTGAATCTCAACCCTCCCCATCCACTTTTCCTGTCTTTCTCTGCCACAATCTTGTGAATTCACACGGATGGGTAGGGGGAGTGGTCCTCTGGCATTTCATAGAATCAGTAAGCTGTGGGGATGGAAGGGACCATGCAAAGTCATCAAGTCCAGCCCCTGTGCTGTGACAGGACCAAGTAAACCAAGACCATCACTGACAGGAATTTCTCTTTTAAGGCTCCTTTCCTGCACTGAGCTGTCCTTTCCTTAGACTAGAAAGGCCAGACCTGGCTTCCTTAGGGATCTACTGGTAGAAAATCAAAGCTCTTCCTTTCCCTCCAGGTCCTACAATGTACCTCCATGCCACTTCCAGGGACATTACATGAGTTTAACTAGGAGGCTTGAGAATGACTGCGGTTGCCAACACATCCCAGTTTCCATGGGACAGCTCCAGTATTGACTCACATTCTACACGTCATGCGGATGGGTCATCAGAGTCTCGGCATCTTTTGGGGCCTGTGTAACATCCTCTTGTTACGACATAGCATGGAGTTGCCATGACGATGCCTTCACGTTGCACAGCAATAGCATCCCATTCTGTGACAATGTCACTACATGCTGATGCTGCATCGCCTGATGACGATGAGAGCTGGGAATATGGTGATGCAATGTCAAGGCGTTGCAACAGGATGTTTGCTCTGGAGAACCAACTTTTAAAGGTGGCAACCCAACATGTACTGCAGCAAACAAAGCAACTGAGAAGAGTGCCCTAATGCGAGGGTATGTCTTCACTACCCTCCGTATTGGCGGGTAGCAATCGATTGCTCGGGGATCAATATATCGTGTCTCATCTAGATGCGATATATCGATCCCTGAACGCACTTATATCGATTCCGTAACTCCACCAACCCGAACGGAGTTGCATAATCGACAGGGGGAGCCATGGACATCGATCCTGTGCCATGAGGACGGTGAGTAATTCAATCTTAGATACTTCGACTTCAGCTACATTATTCACGTAGCTGAAGTTGTGTATCTAAGATCGATTTTCCCCCGTAGTGTAGACCAGCCCTCAGACTCTCTGACTTATAGCTGCACAAGCTGGATGGTAAGGTGTGTCTCAGTCCCTGACCTGAGTTTGCTTTTCTCATCCTCCAGAAGGGAAGAGCAGGGTTGTGCAGTCACTGTTCCCTTGGTTTTGCCTCTTCTTTCAACAAGTCTTCAAATCCTTTGATGATGTCTGGAGACTGTGGGAGGTGAGAGCTTTCTGACATTCTCTGACTTTCCTGGTGCCTGGAGGCATGATGGATATCTGGCATTTGTGACTTTCCTTTCCCCCTACAAAGGGCAAAGATTCTCAGCCAGAGAGGCTGCCTGAGTTAGTTGCTAGAGTGGATGTAACTCCAGGGCAATGAACTAATCACCCTTTGCAGCATTTCTGTGATTGAGGACTGATGACATGGCCCACTCCAGAGTGGGACTGGAAACTAAGGCTGGTCACAAATGTTCCCTCTAAATTGTTTTTTTGATGAGTTTTTGTTAGTTAGTTAGTTTGTTTTTTTGACAGAAAAAAATCTTCATGAGAAGTGGCTGCTTTCCTTGGGAAATTTTGATTGTTTTTTCAAGAATAACAAACAAAAATAATCTCCTGAAAGCTGAAATATTTCATAGATTCCAAAGCCAGAATGGACCACTGCAATAATCCAGTCTGACTTGCAGCCAGAGAACTTCCCCAAAATAATTCCTAGAGCAGTTTGATTTGGTAATACTGTCCTATTTTCTCATAGGAGTTGTAGTTCTATTGCCTCTTGTATCCATTCTTCTCTAGGACCTCTATGAGTCTACATCCCTCATAATGCTCCATATCCAGGGATTCCCATTATGCACTACTTTTCCTCTTCAAGAGGGGAGATTGTGATGCTTCATGGGAGATGAAGTCTTCCTAGGAAGCCTGGCCTATAGAAAACTGTGGACTTTGACTTTGGAGTCCTGAGTTCTATTTTAGGCTTTTTCACTAGCCTGTTGGGTGACCTTGGGCAAGTCACAGCCCCGCCCCGTGCCTCAGTTTCCCCATCTTTAAATGGGGGTAAGGATATTGCTCTCGTTTGTAAAGCACTTTGAGACATGCTGGTGAAAAGCACTTAGACAAGGTCTAGGAATGATGATGATGATTTTTGAGACTGGGAGAATGAGGTAGCTCAATTACAGCTTCCCTGAGGCATCAGCAGCAGCATTTCCAAATTGAAATATTTTGGGTTTCAGTTGAAAAATTTTGGTTTTTGCCAAAATTTTCTGTAAAATGAAACACCATTTCCTGACCAGTTGTGCTGAAAACTCCCGGTGATGGAGGGCTAGAAGGCTGAGCTGTGCAAACTTCTCATAACCTGACACATGGGCTGAGAAATGTGTGACCCTTCGGGTGAGCTGATGCTGGGCTTTGATGGGACCTGAGCTAACTTATTTTCATAGCTCCAGGAGGAGCCATTGTGGTAATCTAGTCTGACCTTCTGAATCACACTGGCAGGAAAACCTTGCCCAGTGAGTCCAGCGTCAGTACAGAATGATCCTAGTCTTCTTTTGCTCCCACAGCTGCAAAAGGCAGTTTCTTTTGGTATCTTCCAGCTGGACTGGAAGATGGGAATAATGGAAACATCTCTAAACAGCACAGCATCTTGGGAGGTCCCTGGCTCAATTTTACAGGCCAGAGAGGTAGAGCCCTGCAAGGATACAAAAATGTGGATCCGCATCCACCAGGATCAACCTGCAATCAGATCTGAAATCCACTAGCCAACTTTTACCTGTATCTGCATCCACACCCACAGCAGCAAGCTGTCTCACAAGGGCTAGTGATGGGAGGGAGGGGCAGAGAATGTGGTGGGGTCAGGATTTTGCAGGGAAGAGGCAGCATGATTGTGGTGACTGGGGATAAGGGGTAGTATGGGAGTGGGATCTTGAGGAGAAGGGTAGGGTTGCCAGGCATCTGGTTTTCAACTGGAACTCTTGCTCAAAAAGGGACCCTGGTGGCTCTCGTCAGCACTGCTGACCAGGCCACTAAAAGTCCCATCGACGGCACAGAGGGGCTAAGGCAGGCCCCCTGCCTGCCCGGCGCCGCGCTGCTCTCGGAAGTGATTGGCATGTCCCTGTGGCCCCTAGGCGCAGGTGTAATCAGGGAAGCTTTGTGTGCTGCCCCAGGGAACTGTGGCCAATGGGAGCTGGGGGGCAGGGGCGGTGCCTGCGAGTGTGGACAGTGCACACCATGCAGAGCTGCCTGACCACCCCTGCACCTAAGAGCCAGACATGACTGCTGCTTCTGGAAGCAGAAAGGAGCCAGGGCAGGCAGGGAGCCTGCCTTAGCCCTGCTGTACCACTGACCAGGAGCTGCCTCAGGAAAGCGCTGCCTGGCTGGAGCCTGCACCCTGAACCCCTTACCTCAGGTTGGAACCCCCTCCTGCACTCTAACTCCTTCCCAGACCCCACACCCCCACCTGCACCCCATTCCCAGGTCAGAACACACTCTTGCACCCAAATACCCTCCCAGTAGCCTGCACCCCAAACCCCTGCCCCAGCCATGAGCCCCCCGTCCTGCACCCAAACTCCCCCCCAGACATCCTAACCCCCTGCCCCAGCCCTGAGTCTCCTCTTGGAGCCTGCACCCCACACCCTCTCCCATACCCAAACCCCTTCCTCAGCCTGGAGTCCCCTCCCACACTCTGAACCCCTCTTTTATGGCCCCACCCTAGAGCTCGCACCCCCAGCTGGAGCCCTCACCCTGTCCTGCATCCCAACCACCCTGCCCTAGTCCAGTGAAAGTGAGTGAGGGTGGAGGAGAGCGAGTGATGGAGGGAAGGGGGCTGGGCCCTCAGAGAAGGGGCAGGGCAGGGGTGAGGCCTTGGGGAAGGAGCAGGGAAGGGGGCATGGCAAGGAAGTTCATTTTTGTGAAATCAGAAAGTTGGCAATCCTAGAAGGGCGGCGCAGAGGGGGTGGCTGAAGGGAAGGGGCAGCGCATCATGTGCTGCTCCCCAGGGGCTTGTGAGCGATGGCACACCACAACAACTCTGTTGCATCACAGAGGGTTGGAGGAGTGGGGTGCTGGAGCTGCTAGGCTGGGCTATGGTGGGGATGCTGGCACTACCTGAGGGGCCCAAGCTGCTGGACAGGAAGTGTCACAGCGAGCGGGTGCTGGACAATCCTGACTCCAACCTGCTGCTCAGCCCCAGGCATTGGCTGCTGCCACCAGCCCAAGTGTGCCACACCCCTCAGACTACCCGAGTCAGATGCCGCAGGCCAGGCACCACCGGTGAGTAGAGCCCTGCATGGTTGTATTTGCATCCATTCCACTATCTGCGGAGATGAAGTGAATGTCTGCAGATTTGCAGGGCTCTATAGAGAGGTTCAGATATTTTGAGTGAGCCTCTGAATCTGTGAGACTTTCTTGTGGTTTGCCCACTGGCAGTCTTCACTCATGTAATTCCCCTCAGTTTGAAAGATGACAACATCTAGGGCACTTCATCAATATCTCTTAAAGCTGCTCCCAAATGAGGTAAGGATCAGTACCTCAAATAGGGAAACTGAGACACAGAGACTTGTCCAAGACTCACCACAGGTTGGCCAGGGTTAGTACCCAGGTGTCCTGAGTTCTAGCCCTGTGCTCTACACACTGGACAATGCTGCTTCATTGAAATCAGTAACTGCTGATTTACACCAGTTGAGAATTTGCCTATTGCCTTTACCCCAGTAGCTATCCAAAGCCCTGTGTGTGTGTCCAAGTTCCAATGCTAAGGGATGATTGCTGCAGCAACAGGATTCTTGCCCCACCAAACCAAACCACTCACTTAGTGTTCTCATTTCCCAGCCCTCTCCCCGGTGGTTTTCATGTGTCAATTGGTGTTTGCACAGAGCTTTCTCTCCATGCTCACCCTTCCTGCTGAGGTCTCAGGGCTGTGCCATGGAAGGGGAAATTCTGTCTGGGATGAGGAGAATGGTGTCTGAACATCCTGCGCAGACAATGCTGGAAATGAGATTATTTGGCCAAGTGAGTCTCCAAAAAGATACCAAAAGCCACTTTGCCCTTGGGCAAAGCCTAGAATCAGTTCACCCAGCAGCAAATGCAGCTCAGACCAAGTGGATGAGTTCATTGAAAGATGAACGACCAATATTGGTATATGGTTAATTTGCACTTGCTTAATATAGTGGAGTCTGCATGGACCCAGGAAGTCAGGGGGCTCTGTGCTGTTGGAGGTGCCATGTTTTGTCTGAGATATCAAGCCAAGGGCCTAGGCACTTGTTTTTGATAATGAGTCCCTACTATGTATTTTGCAAGAGGAGTAGCATTAGCTCCAGTGTTGTTGGCCAAGATCAGGGCCCTATTTTGCTAGGCACTGTACATATAGCAGGAGACAGTACCTACCCCCTAAGAATGTATCCTCTAAATTGATTCCTGCTTTACACTCAGGTGGGAAGCTGAGGGCCAAAGAGGATAAGAGAATCTGTGGCAGAGGTGGGAATTGAAGCCAGCTCTTCTCAGTTGCATTCATGTGCCTAAACCACAAGCCCAACGCTCCAAATATATGCAGTCCCCCCACCTAAAATTGCTCCTGTAATTTCATGTGCAGCAACTATTTCCTCCGTTTCCCCTATTTATTTGTGTAGTGTTGCTGCATGCTCTGAAATAGCTGCCTTGTTCAATCACACAGATGACTGCCTTTGAATGGCAGATGACTCTGTGATCTCAAAGATATAGTCTATAAAAAGCTTTGGGATCCTCCAGCATAAAAGATGCTTAAGGCTGCTAGTTCCTCATGTTTGGTTCCTGAAACAAAAGGTTCAGATTCCGCTGGGTTTGGGTGGAGCACGGGAATCACCTCTGATGTTTTTCACTGATTCTGGCCCATGCTCTGTTTCTTCCAAGGTATTCTTAATGGGGATGCCCTGCAGAAATTTCCAAGTGATCGTGGCCTACACTATGCTGCAGAGTGTCAGAGACCAAATCCTCCACGAAAATATGGATGGAGATGACATTTTAATGGTGAGCCAGCCAGCAAGGAGCCTGGTGTGTAACACAGCTCCCCCTCACCCCCACCCCAGGAAATCAGTAGATGAGGGGGGAATGGGATGCACTGCATCACCCCTCTGGGAGAGGGGTTCAATTCCAGCCCTTCTCAATAGCAGTAGAGGGTTGTTGCCATCAGGCTGCTGTTTGGTGCCCTGAGTGAGATGAGTTGATGGGTCTCAGGCCAGGTCCCAGTGGACAGTTAGCTACATCACCAGACATACCTTTCTGCGTGGTATGGATCGGCCCCCTTGTTGGCAGAGGCCAAACAATTAATGTGATTGAAAGGACACGCTCAGCCTGCTGAGATGGGCCTCCCTGCTCAGGGATAGGACATACTGGTAGGGAACACTGAGGGAAGCATGCTCTTCCATAGCATGAGTTCTGCCTGTTCTGGTTGCCATTCTCCAAAATAGTCAAGTGGAGCTTTTCTCAAATGTGAGTTCAGTGTTTTTAGTGGACATGAGCCCAAATATGAGCACAGGATCCTAAACCCCTGAGCTTTGGGAATGTTCAGACCAGGAGTCAGATCCAAAGTCTACAACTTGGTCCTATCCTGATATGCAGAACTTGAAGGAAGCTTGGCATCAGATCTGTTTCCTAGCCTGACCTTTGTGAAGAGGTCCCATTTCAATGTTCCAAGCTATAATTTCTGAGAGTGGATGGGGAAGGACAAAGGGGCAATTTTCAAATAAAAAAGGGGAACTAAGAATCTAGATCCCTGATTCCTTCCTAATGCAGCAAATTAATTCATCAAAAGGACTTATGAGTACAGATTTATTATAGGCAGAGCTAGTAGTGCTGCCTGGAGTTAAAGTTCTCCAATGCTTTCTTTTATATGGCCATGTTTACACTTGCTCATACATTTGCCTAACTGTAACTATTCTGGCTGAAATTTCCCATGCTAGGTGTCAGCCTCAGGCTGATTATTTTTTGAAAGTTCAGCAAAAGCTATTCAGACATTTCTGATAACAAGATTAGGGAAAGATATGTTGTTTTGCCCAAAAATTCTCACAACCATTTTGTTGGAGCTCTCCCCTCCTTTTCCCTTCTGCTTTGGGACTAGGACTTGAAATCTGGTGGGGAGGGGGGCGGGAAGCTCCTACTAAAAGAGGCAGGGGACCTGTGGAAAAAATAGTATGTGGTCATATAATTAAAGACTGTATCATAATGTATACACAAAAGGGGAGCCCAATTAAGGGTGCCCAGAAACCTTAATTCTGGCCCATCCTAATGTTTGAGTACTTGACTTTGCAGTCTTAGTGTTCTTTTAATGTAGATTTGCATGTGTAATATAGGATAGGTTCCCTGAAGGAAGTGTGGGGGAGGGATAGAAGTGATGGCTGTGTTCAGTATTCAAAGATTTGAAATACCAATAAAGAAAAAGGCTTGTTTGGATGATCAAAAAAGGAATAAATAGGAGTAATCATCCGATGAAAGCCAGCAAAGGAAAACATCAGAACGACTCTCCTGACAGTCAGATCTGTGAGGCTGTGGAGGAGCCTCCTATGGGGAATAGTAGGTATTCTGACACCTAATAGCTCTTTCCTGCCTCTCATTTCTAAGATTCCCTAATATGACCTTTTCATGATTGCCACTTCTTTTGACCCCACCCTCTAGTTTTGCAGTTGGCAACCCTAAAATTTGCAGATGGTCTAAAAGATGAGGTGGTTCAGTTCAGTACCCATGAACATGGATGGTTGTCTAAACCTCCTCCAGACTGTTCTGAACTCATTAGCTCTCCAAACATCTTCAGTGACCGGCATGTCCTGTTGAATGTGCATTACTTTTTATTAATATTACAGTAGGACCACTAGAAATTGGGGTCCTGTTGTGCTAGGCACAATAAGAGACACTCCCTGCCCAACAATCTAAACAGGCAAGGGCCAGGAGGTGAAACAGAGGGACAGGGACTTGCCCAAGGTCACCCCACAGTTGATGGCAGAGTTGGTATAGAGCCCCAAGTTTTTCATACAAAAATGCTGAGTTTTCTAAACTGAAACATTTGCAGGAAAGGGCCAGTTTCCACTGGACATTCAGTGGGAAGGTTTCTCAGGTCCAGGACAGGGCTGTCGGGGGGGCGAGGGCGGGGGACAAGTGAGGCAATTTGCCCCAGGCCCCACAGGTGTCCCCACGAGAGTTTTTCGGGGCCCCTGGAGCGGAGTCCTTCACTTGCTCTGGGGGTCCTGGAAAACTCTCAAGAGGCCCGGGCCCCCGGAGCTTCTTCCGCTCTGAGTCTTTGGCGGCAATTTGGTGGCAGGGGGTCCTTCCGCCCTGGGACCCACTGCCGAAGTGCCCCAAAGACCGGCGGCGGGGGGGTCCTTCCGCCCCGGGACCCGCTGCTGAAGTGCTGGGTCTTTGGAGGCAATTTGGCTGCGGGAGCAGTGACTGAAACCACAGTCTGTCACATCCCAGGGAATAGCCCCTGGGCTATTCTGGGGTGAGGCTCTGTCTCTCTGGTTCATCCTGATGTGGGACGAGATTTTTTTTTTTTAATTTCAAAATTTTTCACAGGACAGGAAAACTGTTTCCTACTCAGCTCTACTCCTTAGGCCTTCGCCAGGCCTTAACCTCCATGGGACCAGGTCACCTCTCCCCATCATAGAATGTGCCAAAGAGCTGCAGGGCAGAGTGGAGAGGAGAGTGCTGTGTATCATATCAGAGCAGTATCTCTCATGAGATTCCCAAACCCTGTCAGGGATGATCTTGGTTTACCTGGTCCTATCTTAATTCAGGTGGTTGGACTAGATGTCCCCTCAAGGTCCCTTTCAGCCCTGCATTGCTATGATTGTAATCCCTGGTGGGAAGTAGAAGGAGGGGGTGAAATAAAGAATGGGAAACGTGAAAATAAAAAAGTAAAGCAAATATCAAAAATGCATAGTACTCAGACTTGGATGAAAATACAGGTAGCTCCTGGGAGGGAGCTGAGTCACCCAGTCCTAGCTGCCACATCAGATACCCCCTGCCCTGGTTAGAACATTCAGCAGACACACCATGGCAGCAGAGCCAAGTTTTGAGCAGTGGCAGGGTTGGGGGGTGATGGTGCCAGCTTTGGTGATACCTATTGGCTTGAAAAAGCACTGCACATACAGCTAACGGCCACTGGGGGAGCAGCCTCCTGCCCCCTATTTGCTCCACCCTGGTTGGTGCTGTCTCTGCTCTCCTTTCCCCCCGTAGGTCTGCGGGAACATCATAGACCTGGATGCAGATGAACTGATCTCCAAAGCCTGCTCCACGTACAAACTGCTCATGGAACACAAGGACAAGGTAATGGACAGAGGCTTGTGCTGGCAGAATGGGAGCGCTGGGAGAATCATCTCATCAGTGTCTTACCCAGCCCCTTTTCTCCACAGGTCCCAGATGAGCTGAAGGAGTTCTTCCTTCAGGGAGATCCATAGAGACAGAAGGGTTAGCAATAAATGTGTTTGTGACCCGGAGTGGACATCAGAGTCTGGCCCTGGCTGCTGTGCCATCCTGGCAATATAAACAGACCAAGGAATGCCCCTCGTCCCCGGGGATCTATCAGTTTAGCGGTGGGGCAGAACTGACATAGGCAACTGCTGCTGGAGAGGAAAGGGCTGCAGCTGGAGCTCACTGGCAGCAAGCCACCAGCAGGGGCTGCTCTGTTGTACACGAAGAGGGCCACCAACCCTAGACCAGCTTCGAATCTTGGAGATGCGAGAATGGCATAAAGCCGCCATAGTAATCCCTGGGGCTCCTGGGGCCATGCCCACCCCTCAGTGTGTGCACCCATGTGGCACCAGGCAGAATTGAACCTGCAGTTCACCCTGTCTCTCAGGTCCTGAGCCAAAGCCCCCTGGCATGAAGAGGACTTCCATTGCTGCAGTAGGCTGTGGCTCTGTGCTGTGTGAATGCCCCAGCAGAGCAGACAGATTGTGGCACTAGAAGGCGACTGAGGTTCGATTCTACTAGCCCCAGGTGCTGTTAGTAACCCAGGCAAACCAAGTGGTGGGCACCTCTATTAGAACCCTGCCCCTTGCCCTGAACCCGATGGGACCTGACTACGTGTCAGATCTAGGCAGAGGAAAATAGCTGGACCTTCTCAGGCTCAGATCGGTGTGGCAGCCCACTGTGGAGACAGCATGCCAAGGTGTGGCGGGACACCCAGCACAGTGAGGCGGTGGCCGGCAGGAGGAGGGCACTCAGCCTTCAGTGCACATGGCTGCTGCTATTGGTTAACTCAACACACAGGAGGAGCAGAGATGTCCCAGGGTACAAGGCAGTGGCAGTGCTGACTCAGATTCAGGGGGAAGGATCAAGGTCAGGTTGGGTGGACTTGGGTCTGGTTTGGATCTGGATCAGGCCTATAAATTAGGCCCAAGCAGCCCAGTAACTTCTATTGGGTAAATTGGCAACTTGTAACCTTGCAAGTATCCCTTCAAAGACCAGGGCTTTCCAGCCCCCCAATCCCGTTTCTTCCGTCTGTTTGGGCAGCTGTCCTTCAACCTCAGGGCACCACTGGGATCCTGTGCTGTTTGCACTGGGTTCCCAGTAAGATGCAGCAGCTTTTCTGGCTGTGCAGCCTTCTCCTAGCTGGCACAAAACCCTAGCCAAGCTCCCTGCTGTAGTGCCTGGGAAAGGAGGGGGCTGGTAGCTCCACCTACAGAGATCTGCCAATGCACTCTCATACAGAATACTGGTGCCCCTGGATCATAGAAGATTAGGGTTGGAAGGTCATCTAATCCAATCCCTTGCTCAAAGCAGGACCAATGCCAACTCACCAACTAAATCATCCCAGCCAGGGCTTTGTCAAGCTGGGCCTTAAAAACCTCTAAGGATGGAGATTCCACCACCTCCCTAGGTAACCCATTCCAGTGCTACACCACCCTCTTAGTGAAATAGTTTTTCCTAATATCCAACCTAGACCTCCCCCACTGCAACCTGAGACCATTGCCTTGTTCTGTCATCTGCCACCACTGAGAACAGCCTAGCTCCAGCCTCTTTGGAACCACCCTTCAGGTAGTTGAAGGCTGCTACCAAATCCCCCCGACACTCGTCTCTTCTGCAGACTAAATAACCCCAGTTCCCTCAGCCTCTCCTCATAAGTCATGTGCCCCAGCCCCCTAATCATTTTCGTTGCTCTCCACTAGACTCTCTCAAATTTTTCATATAGTCTGGTCTTGTGCAGCACTCCTCCCCTACTGTTCTTCCAGGATTGGGCCCCTATAGCTCTGCCAGTGCACCTGAGTCCTGCCCAGTGGCCTGCTCTTGCTACTGTGGTTCAGAGCCTCTGCTGAACTACAGCAATGCTCCTGATAGGCCCTGGGACCAAGCACTGGATGCACCAATCCTGCCCCCTGCCAAACTAGTCTACATACAGGCTTTGTTCTGCCTCAGCTTCCCCTCCTCCAGCTCTGCTACTATTTCTCAGTCACGGCCTGCCCTCCAACACCCACTGCTAGGGCTGCCCCCAGAGCCCATGGTAGGCAATGGAAAGACTCTGGTTGACTTCAGTGGGCTCTGGCTCAGGCAATTAGTCCAATGCCAGGACTCTCAGACCATTCCATCAGTTCTGATCATACTTGTTGGGGCCCATTTTGACTAGAGAGAATCCTAGTTCCCTAGGGCAGCACTAGTATGCTGGGAGGGTGGGGGGAACCTCGGTACATAAAATCATGGCGCTGCCTAATGCCCACTCACATTTGGCTGGGAATCTTAATGAATGTTGTCATGGTATAATCCCCCACTCTGAACCTTAGCGTCCAAAAGATGGGGTACCAGCATGAATTCCTCTAAGCTCAGTTACCAGCTTAGTACTTGTAGCGCTGCCACCAACCAGGAATTCCAGTGCTTGGTACACTCTGGTCCCCCCAAAACCTTGCCCGGGGTCCCCCAAGACCCAGACTCTCTGGATCTTAACACAAGGAAAGTAAACCCTTTCCCTCACCATTGCCTCTCCCAGGCTTCCCCTCCCTGGGTTACCCTGGAAGATCACTGTGATTCAAACTCCTTGAATCTTAAAACAGAGAGGAAAATTCACCTTCCCCCCTCCTTCTCTCTGCCCCTCTCAGACTCTCTCTGAGAGAGAAAGTAATCCTAACACCGAGAGAAATTAACCTTTCTCTCCCCCTTCCCTCCTTTCTCCCCACCAATTCCCTGGTGGATCCAGACTCAGTCCCTTGGGGTCTCACTAGAATAAAAAAAACAATCAGGTTCTTAAACAAGAAAAACTTTATATTAAAGAAAGAAAAAACAATAAAAATTATCTTTGTAAATTTAAGATGGAATATGTTACAGGGTCTTTCAGCTATAGACACTGGGAATACCCTCCCCGCCTAAGTATACAAGTACAAATTAAAATCCTTTCAGCAAAATACACATTTGAACCCCTTCCAGCCAAATACACATTTGCAAATAAAGAAAACAAACATAAGCCTAACTCACCTTATCTACCTAGTACTCACTATTCTGGACATATAAGAGACTGTATCAAAGAGATTGAAGAGAAACCTGGTTGCACATCTGGTCCCTCTGAGCCCCCAGAGTGAACCACCACCAAATTCTAATAGCACAGCACAAAAACTTCCCTCCCTCAAGATTTGAAAGTATCCTGTCCCCTGATTGGTCCTCTGGTCAGGTGACAGCCAGGCTCACTGAACTTGTTAACCCTTTACAGTCAAAAGAGACATGAAATACTCCTGTTCTATTAACCCTTAACTAACTGTTTATGACACATGTCAAAGCTGATTCTGATCTGCCCATGTCACGTTAATATCCAGCCTGCTACAGCTGCTTTATTGAGAGTCACCCACGGTCATTTAAGGGGTTGAGGGGAAGCCAAGAGCACCCTGCAGAGCTTCCACTTTCCGCAGCCATTCCAACCCCACTGCTCTGCTCTCTTTGCCTTGCTGTTTCACATGCCATGGGGAGAGCAGATGGCAGGTTCTCTGGTGCTTCGCTGTACCAACAAAATAAACAGACTGGGCAGAAGCACTGTAACTGCAATGCAGCAGGGCTGCCCAGTGATCTGCAGCATGTTCCAAGTGATATGCCAAGCACCTGCGCCCTGCAGGAGACATGCCTCAGAAGTGACAGGGATGGACAGGTGATGCTGCTGGAGTGACTCAGGATGCTGGAAAGCCACTAGAGCCCCAGCCAGGTGGCATGTCGGATCAATCCTGCCAAATGGGCTTGGTCACCTTCTCCTGGCATCCATCCCGCAAGGTGCTTGGGTGGCTTAATGGGAGGCCTGAGAGCGCTGAAGTCAGTAGGGGGTAAGGCTTGTCTAAGCCTGAGTCTTCACATGCAGGGATTGAACCCATGAGCTGTGCGTTGAAAGGGTGCGAGCCTCCACCCTCTGAGCAAAAGAGCCAGCTATGGTAGGGCAGGGGCAGACTTATAAACATATATAGATGGTCTGGCCACTAGAGTGGGATAACAAGCCACAATGCATTCGTCAGGGGCACATTTGCATCACCCTCATCTGAGATACATGCTGTACCTGCCTCTTTCTTCCTTTTTCCCTCCCTAACCAAACAGATTGTCCCCAGCTTAGGCTCAGGGCCGGCTCTGCTGTTTTTGCCACTCCAAGCAGCGTGCCAAATTGCCGCCGTGAGCAGCTGAAGACAGAAGCTGCCGCTGAATTGCTGCCACTGCAGGAACACGCATGCTGCCCTAGCGGCAACTGCCCCTGCTGTCCACTGTGGCAACTCGGCGCACTGCTTTGGGCCAGGGCGGGTGCAAGGATGTTTCGTGCCCTAGGCGAAACTTCCACCTTGCACCCCACCACCGAGCCCTGTGCCAGCTCTCTGCCCCTCCCCGGCGCTCCCCCTGCGGCAGCTCCCCCTGGCCTGGGGAGCCGTGCAGCAGCTCCCCACCCCAGCTCACCTCTGCTCCGCCTCCTCCCCGAGCACTCCGTTGCCGCTCCACTTCTCCCGCCTCCCAGGCTTGCGGCACCAATCAGCTGTTTGGCACCGCAAGCCTGGGAGGGAGAGAAACAAAGCGGGGCGGCATGCCCAGAGGAGGAGGCGGAGCAGAGGTGATCTGAGGCAGGAAGCGGTTCCCCTGCATGCCGCGCCCCCTCTTACTTGCTGCAGGAAGCCCTCCCTGTGCCCCCCTGCCCCAGGTCCCTCCACCTAAATGCCGATGATGACCAGGGCAGATGAAGATCTGGTCGCCGCAATCGCTGCCGAAGGACCCAAAATTCCGCCCCACAAATGCTAGCACCCTAGGCAACTACCTAGGTCACCTAATGGGTTGCACCAGCCCTGCTTGGGGCCACAAAAACACACGGACTGCCACCCCTTGCAGATTGCCACCCCAAGCACCTGCTTGGAATGCTGGTGCCTGGAGCCGGCCCTGTTTAGGCTCTGCTTTCTTTATGCTTCACCTCTTCTCTTCCCACATCCTCTCATCCCTCTGAGCTCTGGCTGCCTGGGTTGTTCACAGCTATGCACTGAACATTGTACAGACAAGGTGTGCCCTGAAGTGCTGATGAGCTAGATCATTACCCCATTAGGAACTGAGGCATACTGACTTCTCCAGGATCCCAGAGGATGACTTGAGCACAGTTCTGCACAGGGCTTAACCACAAGACCATCCTTCACCTCCTAATAAAGCAGTGGTGGAAATCAAACCACCAACCACTAGCATGGGAGGGGTAATCCCTCTGGCCACCATCTCCTGGTTGTCTCTATGCCTTTCTCTTCATACTGCTCCTCTCTACATCTCCAGGCAGACAGCCTGTGCCAGAGAAGGCCACCCATCTGGTATATTGTTGCTGCTAACTATCTTTTAATGCTTCTCAGCTTCACGGGGCATGTATTGAGATCCAAGCAGCTTTTGAGTCAATAGGTCAGTATTTTGGTTTGCACTGGAAGGTGTTCCAAATGTTCTGCTGAATCTGGTGTGCAATCATCACAACAGTATTGGTGCAAGAGTGCATGTTGGTTCATGGCTTTTGCCATGTTTCTTAGGTGTGCAGCAGGGATTCATTTTCACCCTAGAACTATTCTGTCAAGCTATCGACTGGATATTAGCACTTGCCACTCCACACACTGGAATCAAGATTGGTCAAAAAATGTTCACCAACCATCGACAATGCTGCCCTGCTTGTGGAGAAGTCAGAGAATTTCAGCCCTGCCGTCCAAAGTCTCCGAGACATCACCCACACTTGGGTTGAACATTTAATGGCAGAACACCAAGATCCAGAAGCTTGGAGTTGGGCCACCAGAACCCCAGTGCAGGTGGGTAGTGACTACCATGGAGAATATTGATGAATTCATCTAGGCTGCAAGCAGAATTCAAACATTCACAGAAAACTGAACATTCTTTGATGAGGAGGTCTTGCCACCTCCTGCATGATGTCCATGTCTCACCTATAGACATAAAAATGTCTTTCTTTGAGACCAAGCTGAGGATCTATCAAACATGTGTACTGCCTGTATTGCTAGATGGATCAGAAGCTTGGACCCTTTCACAGGCAAACTTGGAGTGGCTAGAGTCATTCTAGGTTCGCAGTCAGTGCCAAATCCTGAAAATAAAGTAGTTTGACTTTGTGCTCAATGTCACAGTCTCGCAGAGATCTGGCCTTCCTTCCATTGCTCGCTGTATTCAGAAGTGGAGCTGTGTGCTCTTTGGCCATGTTGCGATGATGGACAAAAACACCCCAGTACACCGTGCTCTCAGATTCTCCACGGACATACAAAGGGATGCACGCCTTGTCCTACCAGGTGCCACCCACAGGGCCACCACAAAGATTTGTGGATTAATAAGAGTGAACCTATTCCCTACATGATGCAAGTTCAATGCCATCAACCATGGTACTTGTGGCTGCCACAACAGTCCTTAGCAGACAGTGATTATTAAAGACAAATGTTGCAGGAGCGCAGGCTGCTATTATGGTGAAGGAAAGCAAGATACTTTGTTTAAAAACAGAGAGAGGCACTTCAATTGCACCCCAGGTCTGGGGGCTTTTGTCATTCCCCATGAAGACAAGCCAGCTGTAAAACAAAGTGAGAGTTTTAGATAAAGAAAATCCAACACAGCCAGTGTTGCAAACGCTCAGGTTGGCAGGTGGAGCAGAAAATCTGCTGATAGCCTATTCAGAGCCCCTAATATGTTCCAGAGGTGTCCAGTGAATATTAACACAGAGCTGCATTTTATCACTCTAGACATTTTTGCTGACACTGGGCTGTTTATTTTGCAACAGATACTCCCTGGGTGGGAATTGGGAAGCTGAGCTAATACAGCCTGAAACACTTCATTTGGGAGATAAGAAGAGCCAGTGAAGAGAGAAAAAGTTGGAAGGACCTCAGACAGGAGAAGCTTTCTGTGATAGGGTGTCTGCCCCACAGTGGCCTATAAGGGGTTAATGGAGCCCTAGGAAGACTGTGTAGAAAGCAGCTAATAGAAGAGGGGCTGCAAGAAGCAGTTAATCAGGGCCCAGCAGGCCCATAGAAGAAGAGCTGCAGGGCAAAGCAGGTTCAGTTGCTCCCTGGAGCGCAAGGAGGGAAGACTGACTGCCTTGTAAGTGGAAGAAAGCCTCCTTAGGAGATGGCAGGATAGAAGAGGGCTGCCCAGAAACCAGGCTAGGTCAGGGACTGCCCCAAGGGATGTGGCAGTGATGACCATGGACCAGGCATGGAGCCATCTCCCACACTCACACCGAACATACAAAAGGGATTGCTCCAGGTAGGGCTGAGCTGCAGCTCTAAGATTGCTCCCGCTTGCACCAGGGGCTGAACTGGACTCAGAGGGGCCCTAGGAGTGGGAAGGCATATTGCCCTGAGTACCTGAGCCAGCTTGGCCAGACCAGAGGAATGTGCCCATTGATGCCAGCAGAGTTACTCCAGAATGACCTGGGTGCTGATAAGATCAGAATCTGGCCCCTCGTCCAATGAGATTGCATGGGCAAGTTCTAGAGAACTGACTGGTAGGGCTCACCTGTCTCCAGACTTTGGGAACCAGCCTATGGAATGCAGGAGAGAAGCCTGTGCTGCTATGGAGTGCTACAGAAGGGATCAGACTCTCGAGTAACCTCTCTAGGTTTAGAGAGTCATTTCTATAGGTTGGTTTCTTCCCTATTAAATTCTATTGGACATTGTAGTGTGGCAAAGTGGCCTCTCACTGAGCCAGAGGGCGAGGGACCACTCTGTGAACCCTGGTGGGTAAAGCCAGGCCATGCTTGTCCCTCCCCTGGAAGTCAGAGAGCTTAGCAGGAAGTATAAAGGGTGGGTCCTGGGGCTCAGTTGAGCTGCAGCTGCTGAAGGAGACAGACGCCTCCTGCTTGCTCCCGAGCTGAGAGTCTGCAGCGGATCCCCACTGAGCTGAAGACTGGCCAGAGCTGCTGGAGCCACCTGCTGACCCAGGCACCAAGGAACTGCTGGGACTGCCACTGGCCTTCTACCCAGACAAATCAGAGGACCCCCTATGGATCGAGGTACCCCCTGAGAGGAGGAGAGGAAGTGGCCCAGGAACAGCCGACAGTATGGCTCCATTGCTACTAGAGACCCCGTCAGCATGTTGCAGTTGGATTCCCCATTGACCCAGTGGCAGAAACTCTGCCACTGTTAGGGCCCTGGGCTGGGAGGCAGTGGAGTTGGGTGGTCCTGTGTCCTCCTACCCCTGCCACCTCACCCCTGGGGTGGCAGTTTCCCCTCTCTAGGCCAAGGAGCTTGTGATTGTCAGCCATCTAGCTAGGATGTTGCCAGAGCTAGGATGCCTGATTTTCTTGCTGCTCAACCCTGAATACAGGCTCAAGCCATAGACTCTTGGCTGCCCTGCCCTGACAAAGGACTTGGACTCGCAGCTGTTTGCTCCTTTGCCCGGATTGCAGGGTAGATGCCCTAACCAACTACCTTCTGCCTGGACTGCCATTGTTGTGCTATGTAATGAAACAATTCGTTGTTTCATTACATAGCACACAGTGGATCTAGCAAGTACAAGATGATGAGCTGTGTTCCCCATGTTGCGTCTCCTTTTTTTAAACACCCACTTACGAGTACAACAAAGCTGGTGTATCTATCAATCTAGTTCATATGCCATGGATGTCTATGTATCTGGAAGTTAACATAATTAACAATCAAGTTGTGATATGAAAATGTCTTGAAGATATTATAATGCCTGAGAGATTTGAGATATAGTGTTTAAAAATGCTATATAAGAGCTAGGTATTATTACTAATGATTCCATCTGGTGGGTTGGAGCAGAGTTAAGGCTGTTTTTGAGGCTTCAGATGAAGAATGCTAAAGGAATTAGATATCCCTAATTGTCTCTAGCTGGAAATCCCTAAGCATTTCCAGTTTTAAGTATAACGTTCCTTTCCAGTTGTTCTGCGTCAGTAAGGAATAATTTTAGCTCACCAGGGAACTTTTTTCAATTAAGTGGTCTTGGTGATCTAGAAATATAGAAGGACAAAGAACAAAAATAAACCCTAATTGTTACAAATCTTGCAATATAAAAATAGCATTGAGGAGCACAATGGGGTTCTGAATGGCATGTTTGAAAATAATTTGCTCATGTTTCCCTCTCTGTGGCTGCTCTGTAAAATAATGAGCGGCTCAATGTAGAGTCCCTCAATCCCACCTCTGGCTATCATGTCTCCAGAGCTGCTCATTAATCTCTGTGTAGTGCCATGGGCCCGAATACTTATTGCTCCCACTAACAAAAACATTCTCTCATTACACAGAAGATTATGTTTCTGACAGCTCTGGCTCCCATTACTCACAATTCAATATCTTCTCGTCTTGCCCTTAGCCTGCTTATCAAGGAGATCTCCAAGATGCAGGCAGAGGGAAGCAGAATGAACCCATATGGTGGGTTTTAGAAAATCCTAGCACTAAAGCTGCCACCCTATTCAAGTTGCTGCTTAAAACTCATCTCTGCCAAAATGCACATGGGAGATTGCCATCTGACCTCAGAGAGGCAGGTAGTGAGTTGGTAGTGCTGCTCCTGATTGGTGAAGAATTAGACTCATAGCAACATGGGGCTGGAATGGACCTCAAGATATCATCCAGTCCATCTCCCCACACTGAGGCAGGATGAAACATGCCTAGATCATGCCTGACAGGGGTTTGGCTAACTGCGTCTGTGCTACAACATGCCATTAGTTCCATTACTCCGTCTTCCCCTGCCCATTTGTTTCTCGCCTCTCTCTGTTATGCCTTGCCTCCAGGGCCCCAAATCAGGCAGGGTGCTTAATCACATCTTTAACTTGAAAAATGTGCTTAAATTGCATCAAATTGAATGGAATTGAGCATACGTCTGCATGGGCAGCTGGTGAACCAGCCATTGGGGGAGGCTAGCTCCCACCCCCTCTCCTTGGGCCTGAGGCCCTTCCCCCTCCTCTTCTGCCCCCCCTTTTCCACAGGAGCCCAGAGCACCACCACCATGGCCGCAGCACGCCATCCACTAGGTGAACGGGTAGCCCGGTTTGAGTGCTGTCTGGGCAGCATGGGCCCAGCATCAGCTGCTCCGTGTCCCTGCAGCATGCTGGCCAGCCCCAACCCCAACCCCAGCTAGCCTGGGCCATGGCAGAGCATGTGGAACTACACGAGAGGGCCTGAGGGCAGAGCGTCAGTGGGTCCATGTCAGGCTGTTTGGGGAGGCACAGCCTCCTTCAGCCTATGATACCCACCAACCATGATGCTTAAGATCAAGAATGGGACTCAAAGCTGAGTTCCCTATATAGCACTTTCCTGCCCTTTCTCCCACATCCAGGGTCATTTTGAAAAAAGCCAGTGTTGTTGGTTGTTGTGAATAATGCTTATTGCAAGTTTAGACCTATGGAATGGCCTGTGAACCAGTATTAACTTCTACCACATACCCACCCGTGCCAAATGGAATATGTGTAAAGTGAACAAATGTTAGCATGTGGGATATTCATAGCCAGTTTATTAAGATAGGGCTGTTCAGTGTTCAAGGCATGTAATTGGTCAGCTAAGTCATGTTGTGTTGTTTCCAGTTCATGACTGGGCAACTGGAAGATTGTAAAGACAAGAGTGATGACTGCTGAATAACATATTTTTGTTCACGCTTGAAGCAAAAATTATAATTGTATATTCACTTGCAATATATTATTCAGTCACTAGATGTCTCTAGTGACTGCACAGAGCTCTAGGCACCCCGCTACCCAGCCATCCCCAGGTAAACAAGAGAGAAAATGTTGCAATTCAGGCTGCGTGGAAACTTCTTTGTTTGTGTCCATAGTTTGTAATCTTTTTAAGTCTCCTATTTAAGATAGACAATGCCCAAAACATCCATGCAAACAAAAAATAATTTGTGTAAATGTTAATGAACAGCGATTAAAAAGAGGCACTAACATAGTCAAAGTAGCTAGCAGGTTAGCTGTCAAACAAATATTTTAAAAGAGGCAGTTCAAACGTTCAAAAATACTCTGGAGAATAATTTCCTTGAAAATTAACATTTTTCATTAACATTTTCATTAAAATATTTGTTTTGGGATGTGAAATTTTTAAATAAAGATTTTGAAAAATTTGTTTTTAGTTGGGAAAATACTTTTTCTCCTATTTTTTTGTTCCCATTTTCCAGGGGGAGGGGGAGCAGAAGGGTTTGTTTTTTTCCTCCACATTTTTCCTCCACATTATTTTTTCCAAAAATTACAAAAAATCAAAATTTTTTTCCTTTGAATTTTTAGATCAACTGTCCAAATGTATCAAAGAAATCAAACTGATTTCATGAAACACTGTGCTTTCTCTGAAATAGAGTTTATGCAAAATTTAGCATTGACATAAACATTTACACTAGCTATGTTTATTAACAGTGTCTTGCAGAATTTGCCCTGCTCAGGTCTATAACTGTTATTAGTATTTTATGATATTTTTGTATTGCAGTAATGTGTAGGAGCCCAGGCGTGGACCACAACCTCATTGTGCAAGATGCTGCACAAACACAGCAATGGCAAATTATTATTGTGGTGGTGGCATATTTTTGTATTGTTTGGCAGGGACCAGGCCTCCATTGCAGTAGACACTATACAAATACAGAACAATCCAATTATGAATCATAAATAACCAGCATTGACAATTTAGCTTCTCCCCCCTCACTCTGTCCTCCCATCCATTATTTGTTCACAAACTCATCTAATTTATACAAACCCAGGACAAAAGGACGGTCTCTGCCCCACAGCACTTACAATCTATGTCCCCTCCACAGTATCAACTGCATGTTTCCTAGTCAGCGCAATATACATCTTAGCAGTCTCTTGGGAAAGGGAAGAGTTTATTGTGCTTGGAAAGTCCCTGTGTTAATTGCACTTTGTATCTGCCACAATATCACTGGAGAAAGATGGCATTGATTTTTTTTATCTCCCTCTCTGTGAAGATGAAATGAACTGTGTGGCAACTGCTGATTTATTCTGAGGTGAATGAGGGACTGTTCTGAAATGAATTTGTTAGTATTAATTATGTTCTATCCCTGCTGACATTTTTAACAAGATTCTTCCTTCCAAATTAAAAAGAGGATAGAGAATAAGACTGAGAATATACTATTGCCCATATATAAATCCATGGTACGCCCACATCTTGAATACTGTGTACAGATGTGGTCTCCTCACCTCAAAAAAGATGTTCTAGCACTAGAAAAGTTTCAGAAAAGGGCAACTAAAATGATTAGGGGTTTAGAAAGGGTCCCATATGAGGAAAGATTAAAGAGGCTAGGACTCTTCAGCTTGGAAAAGAGGAGACTTAAGGGAGGGAATATGATAGAGGTATATAAAATGATGAGTGATGTGGAGAAAGTAAATAAGGAAAAGTTATTTACTTATTCCCATAATACAAGAACTAGGAGTCACCAAATGAAATTAATAGGCAGCAGGTTTAAAATAAATAAAAGGAAGTTCTTCACGCAGCGCACAGTCAACTTGTGGAACTCCTTACCTGAGGAGGTTGTGAAGGCTAGGACTATAACAGTGTTTAAAAGAAAACTGGATAAATTCATTGTGATTAAGTCCATAAATGGCTATTAGCCAGGACAGCTAAAGAATGGTGTCCCTAGCCTCTGTTTGTCAGAGGATGGAGATGGATGGCAGGAGAGTGATCACTTGATCATTGCCTGTTAGATTCACTCCCTATGGGGAACCTGGCATTGGCCACTGTCGGTAGACAGATACTGGGCTAGATGGACCTTTGGTCTGACCCGGTGCGGCCGTTCTTATGTTCAAATGCGGTTGCTTCGCTTATGCTTTTTTCTTTTTTTTTTTTAATTTCAAAGCACGTTGTGGGTTTATTGTTTTGTTTAATGAAGTTGGTATTGAACTGGGGTTTCTGTCTCTGATAAGTTGTAGCAGAACCAGGGAGTGTGGTTGCATCCAGGCTGAAATATGAGCAGGTGTGGGACTGCCTGGAAAATCTGCCTTCTTCACGACTGAAATCTGACCTTTGTGGATTCATTTTAAGTGCTCATAAAAGTGATAGACTGCACGAGCTTTGCACAGCACTCTTGCAATCTGGCTCTTCTACCCTAACTCCGCCAGTGTGTCTTAGGGTACGTCTACACTGTGTACAGAGTCCTGGGGCCAGGAGTCTCAGAGTCTGGGTTAGTTGACTTGGGTTCATCTACAGGGCCAAAAATAGCAGTGTGGACATTCAGGCTCAGGCTGGCACCTGGTCCCTGAAACCTGGCTAGGAGCACGAGTCTCAGTGTGTGGGCTCCAGCCTGAGCCTTAACCTCTCCCTGTCCTATTTTTAGCCCCATAATGTAAGTACCTTTAACCCTAGTCAATTTAGCCAAGCTCTGAGACAGTGCCTCAGGTCTTTTTTGTAGTGTAACCCTACCCTTTCTCCTGATCTGCAACTGCAGCTCACCTATTATCCCAATTCTGCCCTCTCCCCACCCACTCTGCCAAGACACCCCAATCTTGACCCCCTCTTCCATGCCTGGCCCCCATTTAACTCTGCCAGTATAGCTCACACCTAACCTGAAACACTGCCTGCACTCCAGTTTCTAGCTCTCATATCCCTCTTCTAATGCCTCTCAGTCCTGATCCATAGAAGACACTGTTACTCCAGTCTTGCACTTCAGTCCTGACCTACATCCCCTCACTGTTCCAGGCTTGAGTCCTCCATCCCACAAACTCTGACCTTGCATCTCAGTTCTGCTTTGCAAGAACCATACTCTTCCCATTCTGGGACACCCACCAAACTTTACAAAGCATTTCAGCCTTGACCTGCTTCCAGGTTTGACTGTGCATCGTACCAACCCAGCAAACCAACGGATTGGTAGAGGGGGAAGTGAGCTGTAAGGCTAGCTCCTCTGAGTTCCATTTAGATCTGGTCAGAAGTAATGGAGCTGCAATCTCTCCAAGACAAACATCAGAGGGTGACATAGCTACAGGCAAGAACAGCTACTAGAAGGCAGCAGTGGCACACAGCACACGCAGTCACTTATGATGGCTGCTTGCTTGTGGCTTGACTGCGGCAATCAAGTCACTATTGCTATTGTGTGCAGCAACATTCGGGCCTGGTCTACACTATGCGTTTATTTCGAATTTAGCAGCGTTAACCCGAATTAACGCTGCACCCGTCCACACAACGAAGCCCTTTATTTCGATATAAAGGGCTCTTAGTAGCGATATCTGTACTCCTCCCCGACGAGGGGAGTAGTGCTGAAATCAGTATTGCCATTTTGGATTAAGGTTAGCGTGGCCACAATTTGACGGTATTGGCCTCCGGGAGCTATCCCACAGTGCACCATTGTGACCGCTCTGGACAGCAATCTGAACTTGGATGCACTGGCTAGGTAGACAGGAAAAGCCCCGTGAACTTTTGAATTTCATTTCCTGTTTGCCTAGCATGGAGCGCTGATCAGCACAGGTGACCATGCAGGCCCAGAATCAAAAAAGAGCTCCACCATGGACCATACGGGAGATACTGAATCTGACCTCTGTATGGGGAGATGAATCTGTTCTATCAGAACTCCGTTCCAATAGACGAAATGCCAAAACATTTGAAAAAATCTCCAAGGCTATGATGGACAGAGGCCACAACAGGGACTCAACACAGTGCTGCGTGAAAATTAAAGAGCTGAGACAAGCGTACAAGAAAGCCAAAGAATGAAATGGACGCTCACAGAAGGAGGGGCAACTGACGACTGTAGCTATCACACAGTTCCCACACTCTCTGAAAACCATTTGAATTCTTGGCTGAGCTCCCAAAGCCTGAAGGGTCAAAAACATTGTCACGGGTGGTTCAGGGTACATGTTGTCAGCCCCGCCCCCCTACTGCCATGAAAGCAAAGGGAAAAAATTGTTTCTTGCCTTTTTTCATTCACTGTCACCGTATGTGTACTGGATGCTGCTGGCAGACGCGGTGCTGCAGCGCTACACAGCAGCATCCCTTTGCCTTGCCTTGCAGATGGCAGACGGTGCAGTATGACTGATATCCATCATCATCGTCCCATGAATGATCCTGGCTGGCCTTGGTGAGGTCGGCCGGGGGCGCCTGGGCAAAAATGGAAATGACTCCTGGTCATTCTCTTCTTTAAGTTTTGTCTCCTGGAGATTCACTCCTGCCTGGAATATCATAGCAGCTGGAGGCTGCCCTCCACTCCCCCCTTTGATCTCTGCTTGCAGAGACAATAAAGTCTGATGAAGTGGGTATTCACTCACGAAAGCTCATGCTCCTATACGTTTGTTAGTCTATAAGGTGCCACAGGACTCTTTTCTGCTAATAAAGTCACTGTTCTTTCTTATTCATGCATTCTTTATTACTTCATCACACAAATGGGGGGATAACTGTCACAGTAACCCAGGACGGGTGGGGGAGGAGGGAAGCAACAGGTAGCATTGTTGCAGGGGCACCCCCTAGAATGACATGCACTCATCATTTCTGCGGGATGTCTGGGGCTCTTTGCCTCTCTGGTTCTTTAGTAGGCTTGCCCGATATTCTAGGCAGGACTGACTCTGCCTTTAGACAAAACTTGAAGAAGAGAATGATCTGGGGAGTCATTCCCATTTTTGTCCATGCACCCCTGGCCAACCTCACCAAGGCTGGCCAGGAGCACCATGATAGCAGCAGATGGTACAGTATGACTGGTAACCATCATTGTCAACTTACAAGGCAGCAGACAGTACATTAGAGCTGGTAACGATCTTTGCTAACTTGCAAAAGGCAAGGGGATGCTGCTGCGTAACGCTGCAGTACCGCGTCTGTCAGCAGCATCCAGTAGACATACGGTGGTAGTGAAAAAAGGCTGAACAGGCTCCATGGTTGCCGTGCTATGGTGTCTGCCCGGGCAATCCAGGGAAAAGAGCGTGAAATGATTGTCTGCCGTTGCTTTCACGGAGGAAAGATTGTCTAATGACATTTACCCAGAATCACCCGCAACACTGTTTTTGCCTCATCATGCATTGGTATCTCAACCCAGAATTCCAATGGGTGGGGGAGATTGAGGGAACTATGGGATAGCTATGGGATAGCTACCCACAGTGCAACGCTTTGCAAATCAACGCTAGCCTCGGTACCTGGACGCACACCACCAACTTAATGTGCTTAGTGTGGCCACGAGCACTTGACTTTATACAATCTGTTTCCAAAAATTGGTTTCTGTAAAATCAGAATAATCCCGTAGTGTAGACATACCCTCAGATACATTTTCTTCTTCAAGTGGACTGCGCTCTGTCTTGTGCACCATAGAGAAAACTCCCAGTCCAGTGCTGATTCCAGCTTCAGTAGTGCTGAAGGTGAGCCCCACACAGGAAGCATAGACCTGCATTCTCAGCTCATGTGCCAGTTCCAGCCATCAGTTCTTGCTTCCACCATACAGGCATGTGTGGCTTTTACATCTACAAAGCTGGAGTGATTTTTGTTTCCTGGGTAGTGCACCTTTAAATGTCTAACAGCTCTCTTGACACGTCTCTGGCCTGCTCCCAGAGCTTTTGTAGCCTGTGATGGAGAGGGGACAAACACACACACAGTACGCTCTCTTGTTGGGGACTTTACCTTTTTTCTTTCTTAGCCTAAATTAAAGACAATTTTAGGCTGAAAAACTGTGGTTGCTCTTCACATTTGGAAAAGATGGAGCCCAGGTATCATCTGGGTGTGATGGTTTCCCTGGGGTGCAACCTGAAATTGGGGTACTGCTGAGCCCTCTGGCTTACCCGCTAGGGAACCCTCTCAGACTGTGATGCTGTGACAAGCTGCAAATCTCTCCAGGTACTGCAGTTACACAGACATCCACAGGCAGGGACACACCCAACTGAGTTACACGAATGCTTTTGCCAGCCACTCAAGAACCAACAATAGAGAGGCTCCAGCCAATTGCCCACAGCTCCCAAGCTTTGCACCCAGAGCTACACCATCTTGCCCTGGTCAGAAGTCCGACCAGTGTAGGTTTATAACCTAGTCCACCACTTCCACAAAAGAAAGTGGACATGCACCAGCCCTTGCAACCTGAGCAGATTTCTCAAGCACTTCAACCAAAACACAGTTTATTAGCTAAAGAAAGATAGTTTGTAAGTGATTATAAGTAATAAGTGTACAGATCAAAGTTAGTTACCTAAGAAATAAAAGTAAAATTGCAATCTAAGTTCTATAAACTAGACAGTATTTGAATCAAGCAGTGTCTCACCTTGATAGATAGTACAAGCAGGTTACAGATCTTCCACGCACAGGCTGGAACTCTCCTTTAACCTGGGACCACCTCCCCAGTTCAGTCTTTGTCCTCCAGACGTGTTTACAGGTGTTGAGTTGTGTGGGGAATGAGGCCCAGTGATGATGTCACTTCCAGCTTGCTGGAAAGACCCTTTGCTTTGATGTGAGTGAAGCAGTGCCCATTATATGTGCTCTTTCTCAGAGGTCTCCATAGTATGCGGTTCCTGGGATAGACCTTGGGAATGTGGATTCCTTTTAATGGGTTATCAGCATGTTTAGATCCTTCACTGCTGTACCTGAAATATTGGTTGTGGGTGTTTCCCAACCTCACAACACATTTCAGTAACACAGAGAGAGCAAAGCTTCATAACTTCCCATACAATGATAGCACATACAATCCAAGAGGATATTAATATTCAATAGTTCAAGACTGTCAAGGCTAATTCCCCACTCTGGCACTTCGAGTGCAGAAGGTGGGGGCCTGCAAGGATTCTAAAAATTAATACTCGCCACTCGAAGCTTATATTAAACTCCCAAGGTTACCGGTTTTCTCTGACTTTGGATTGGTTGATGCTGCCACACCCATATGCAGAACTCCTCTGAGAGCCCAGGAAGGTGCACTTGGGAATTCCTTCATGTGGGGTACCCTCAAGCCCTTTCACGTTCCCTCCAGGGAAGAGCTGAGAAAGAAATAAAAAAGGAAATCAACTGTTTCCAACAGCTAATTAAACAACACGTGCACAAATCTCCTAAAACACAAAAATCCAAATCTGTTCTAAAAAAGGTAAATTTTATTAATTAAAAAAAAAGAAAATACATCTGGGAACTCAGGGTATTGCTATATTTTAAAAGAGCAATTACAAGGATTAAGCATCAAAAATAGCTTTCTTGAGGTCCATCTTAAAGGTTCCAAGCAAAACAGAAGCACCTGGGGTTAGCACAGAGGAATCCAAAAACCATAACAAAATAAAAGGAATAAAACCTAATCACCTCTTCCTAGACACTTCCTGATCTACTTACATATCTTGGGTTTTAAATTAGTAGTTTCTAGGTATGATACTGATTATCTTTTCATACCTGGCTCAAGCTTCTTACAGCATAGTTGCTGTCCTGTCCGCCTCTCCCCGGGAGAACAACAACAGGCAGACAAAAGGGGAGTCTTGTTTCAATTTTTAAAAGTTCTAGCTTTCCCATTGGCTCTTTTGGCCAGGTGCCCACTCACTTCCTCTTACCTATGCATAGCAAAGACACTTTTTAACCGTTTACGGGTAGAGCAATTAGAGAACAGCTACTAAGAGGGATTTTATAGCTACTGGCTGGATGGGTTTCCATAAAAGGGAGCTACCACTCCCCCTCTTCATTTATCACAAAGACTTTTAAAACTATACTCACAAGGCATACTTGGTACAAAATATATCCTAATAATATGACAGTGGTGAATATGGGGGTTCCAGGATGCAGCTTTGAAGCACAGCAAGCCACAATGGCACATGCTGGGAAGTCATGGCTAGATACTCCTTTTCAGTCTGCTTCAGTATATAATCTAGAATATGGGGGAAAGCATATCTGTATAGATACAGGATTTCTGTTCAGATACAAACCCAAACTTCACAACTGGCTCTGGAATGGGGCAAACCAGAATCTTAGAACTGAGCTCCCTGCCCCCAAGCTTTGGTAGAGCTTGAATCTAGACCTGAACACTTCATTTCCAACCCTTCTCTAATCTTATCAGTTAGTTAAGTGCTCAAATGCTACAATGATGCACTGTGATGTAACACCCAATATTTGGTAAGTAAAACAACTTACACTGGCCAAGGATCTGCCCACAGAGACATATTTCACCTGCACATGAATGAATCAGAACATTTTGCACCTTTTTGTATTATAAGATTGTGACACTCTGGGTTCCAAACACCCAAGGGGAGAGCAGAGGGTCTGAACCCCAAAGAATAAACAGCTGAATCAACTGATTGTATACAATAGTATTATACAATCAACGTGTATCAAGTAAGGTGTTTTATGAAAGCCTGCTGAGTAATATTATTGAGTGATGTATGGTTAGCATGGAAGGAGTTATGTATGTGTGCTGGAAATATATTCCTAAAATATGTTCAGACCAAAGCAATCTGAGTAGAGCAGATAAACAAATTTGTCCTAGACAAAGGAATGCGGATTCACCAGTCTGCCAGGGTCAAGCTTTGCAAGAAAAGGACATTTGCATCTAAGCTAAACAAAGTGATCAAGCTTATTAAAAAGCACATTGACTGGAGGGTGAAAGAAGGGGCTTGGCAAATGCACCCTGAAGAACAACTGCAGGGGAGATGAACTTTGTCAGGGCTTACTTTTCCAAGGTTTACTGGACTATAAAATTAAGGAGAGACACCCTTGAGTTATCCATCACTTAGGACAGAGGGAACAGTGCCCTCTGGTTCCATGAACATTGGGTTCTCTTGTCAGAAGGGCTGGAGATGCTGGTAACTTAATGTAAGTAAGGAAACTGCTTAGGCAAAGATTGGAACTTGCTAAAATTATGTTTTAGGCACTAGAAAGTGAGTTTTGTTTTGTTCATAACCAGACCAGTCTCTTCCTCTTGCTTAGATTGCTGCACTTATTCTTAGTTTTACTATAAACCATCTCAGTGCTGTCACATTGAATTAAGTGTGAGTCATCAGTTAAACTACCTGACTGGTGTGTGCATTGTGTCTTTGGTCCTCATTTCTGTGACTGTCCAGTGAGCGGGGCTGAACACTGCAGGGAGGCATCTCTGGGTAGCTCAGGAACTGTGGCTCACTGATTGGCACCTGTAATGACAGGTTCAAATTGGCAGAGTTTCAAGGAGTTTGCAAAAAGAACAGGAGCACTTGTGGCACCTTAGAGACTAACAAATTTATTTCAGCATAAGCTTTCATGAGCTACAGTTCACGTCTTCGGATGCATAGAATGGAACACACAGACAGGAGATATTTATACATACAGAGAACATGAAAAGGTGGAAGTATGCATGCCAACAGGAAGAGTCTAATCAATTGAGATGAGCTATCATCAGCAGGAGAAAAAAAACTTTTGAAGTGATAATTAAGATGACCTATAGAAGGTGTGAGGAGAACTTAACATAGGGAAACAGATTCAATTAGTGTAATGACCCAACCATTCCCAGTCTCTGTTTAGGCCTGAGTTAATTGTATCTAATTTGCATATTAATTCGAGTTCAGCAGTCTCTCACCTTTTCATGTTCTCTGTATGTATAAATATCTCCTGTCTGTGTGTTCCATTCTATGCATCCGAAGAAGTGAGCTGTAGCTCACGAAAGGTCATGCTGAAATAAATTTGTTAGTCTCTAAGGTGCCACATGTACTCCTGTTCTTTTTGCGTATACAGACTAACACGGCTGCTAATCTGAAAGGAGTTTGCTAGTGAAGCAAAGAGACAGGAGTGGAAGAGAGCTGGTGCATGGTCTAATCTCCAGCAAAGCACCCTCTTGCTAAGGCAGAGGGGTAACACTGTGGGTTATGGGTCTGGAGAGCATCACAAAAGTACTGTAGTGTCTTGAAATTATTGTATGAATGGGTGTTTAAAGTATTTGTAACACTCATTCACTTGCTATCTAACATATGCCAAACCCCAGAGGTGGTGTTATCTCCAGAACAAACCACAGCACCATACAATCCCTTGAATTTATCATTCCCCTCTGACCACCCCACCTGCACTCCAGTGAGCCCCATCATGATTTCTTCTACCATTTTCAATCTTAAAGCAGTTTCAGGCTGCCACTGTAATTTAAAAGAACCCACCAGTGAAACATTTTCTTCCTTGCAGATGTGGAACTGATCCCCACAAAGACATTGGCAGGAGGCCCAGGATGGTGAAATCACATGATCCCCTGGGCTAGAGCTACTTTATATCATTAGAAAGGGGAGATGCTCACTTTGGCATGGGATACACAGCAAGTCCTGGATGATCTGCCATATTGTGGAGGAAATCCTGGCTCTTTGATGTCAGTGGGAGTTTGGTAACAGCTCACCTGCCAGAGTGGCAGAGTCAAACACCAAAAAATCTGGAACAATATTTCTAAACTGGTGGGTTGTGACCCTGGAGTGGGGGAGGGGGCATGAAAGACAATGGGGGGTCATGAGGCATTGAAAATGTTATTGCAATCGAAAGCAAAGAAAATCACACTCCTGGAACTCTCTCCCTGTTCAAGGTCACATAGTCACAGAATAATAGACATGTTGGGCTACTAACCTCCCAAAACACACTCTCTCTCTCTCTCTCTCTCTCTGATACATTGTTAGCATGGATAGATTTTTCTCCTCTTATTTTTACGGTAGACCTCAGGGGGCTGCAACCATTGCTGCCTTCAAACAAGGAGTCACCAACCTGAAAAGGGTGAGAAATACACCTATGGGAAATATATTGATAACATTCTAGCTCTCATTCTAGCTAGCTATCTAATCTCTGCTCCCATAGCTATCTACCCATCTACCTACCTACTTACCAAACATTGGTTGTTACATCGCAGTCCATCGTGATAGTATTTGAGGACTTAACTTACTGATAGGATTAGAGAAGTGTTGGAGCTGAAGTGTTCAGATCTAGATTCAAACTATCCCAAAGCTTGGAGGCAGAGAGGTCAGTTCTAGAGTAGATATGGAGACAGAGTAGGAAACAGGGTTTGTTACAGGGATTGGTTCCTGGGTTAGGGTTTCTGTAGTGTAGTGTGTAGTTGCTGAGGAGTATTTGCTTCAGGTTGGGGGGTGAATAAACCATGAGCACCTGCTGCTTGGGGAGGGGGCTGGGAGAAAGTCCTGGGAGGCAGCACTGTGTAAAAAGAGTGGGGCAGAACTCTGCAGTCTGAAGGTGGGTGAAGGGTCTATAGAGAGCTGAGATGAGAGTTTTATGTTCTGTTACTTTGGAGCTGAAGATGAGCTCAGAGGGGGGTGAAAGATCTTGTGTTTATTTGATTTGTGGAACACTGCCTGGTTTGGACTCTTTACCCCTGGGAGGGGGATGGATGCAAGTGTGGCCTGGCTGGAGGGCCATGTCACTGCCCAGAGCAACAGGGTGAGTTGCTGAAATGCTGGGCCTGGGTTACGGTGAGTGTGATGCTCCTGTTTCTTAAACATCAGAATATTCTTCCTGCACTGCTACTTCCCCCTCTACCTTACCCAGAGTCCTCGTTCTTCAGGCACATCCTCCTTCCCTCATCTCCAGCTGCCTTGCCAGGTGGAAGAAATTTCCTGCAAGCCTGCCCCTGGGAAAAGCACCCTCCCTCAGATAGAGCTGCAAGGCACAAAAATAGTCCTGGGTCTAATTCTCCTTGATGGGGCCCCTCTCTTGATAATCCAGCAGCAATTGCTTGGTGAGGAGCTGTGTTTTTTGCTGATTCCATGCTCCTTGCAGGCTGAAACTGGAGCTCTGCTTGGAAACCTCCTGGGAATCAAATGTGTATCTGCCTTCTATTGGCTGATGTGTGTGTAACACCAACAGACCCTGGTCATTGGTGGGCAGGATTGAACTTGGGAATCTCTGGAGCTAAATGCAGACCCTCTCCTGCATAAACTATTCTCTCTCTCTCTCACTCGCTCGCTCTCAACAGCACATGCAGGAGGTGTGTGGTTACATGTGCTTCCCCAAGAGCTGACCATGTACAGTGGTTTTCTCCCGATAGACATGTTAACTTAGTGTATATGGCAGTGAGAGACTGGGCCAAGTGTTGGCACAAAGCAGACAAGTCTCCTCCCTCCACAGCTCTGCCAGATCACTCTGGCAGCCCACCTGCTAGGCAGGCCTTGGGCCCAGCTTTGCCAGTGCAACTCAGTCCTGATCTGGCAACTTTGTGCAATATCTTTGGGAGATTTTCCTGTAATAAGATGATGTACCATGGTGGGCCAAGGATTGTATGGAATTCCAAGGGGGAGGGTGACCACGGGCCAGCAGGAACTAAAAATAGTTCAGGGAGGAGGAACTTTCACTCAGGCTGTAACCCCTCCGGACAGGCTCATATGTGCTAGTTCAAAGTGGACTCTCCAGAGACCACCAGCCAAAGAAAGGCAGCCATCCACTGCCTGAAGGGGGGGTTTCAAAGAGGGTGGAGCTAGGCTGTTCTCAGTGATGGCAGATGACAGACCATGGCAATGGTCTCAAGTTGCAGTGGAGGAGGTTTAGGTTGGATATTAGGAAACACTGTTTCACTAGGAGGGCGGTGAAGCACTGGTATGGGTTACCTAGGGAGGTGGTGGAATCTCCATCCTTAGAGGTTTTTAAGGCCTGACTTGACAAAACTTTGACTAGGATGATTTAGTTGGTGTTAGTCTTGCTTTGAGCAGCGGATTGGACTAGATGACCTCCTGAGGTCTCTTCCAACCCTAATATTCATAAAATGTAAGGGACCTCAGGAGGTCATCTAGTCCAACCCCCACCAGGGCCAATCCCCAAAGAGATTTTTGCCCCAGATCCCTAAATGGCCCCCTCAAGAATTCAACTCACAACCCTGGGTTTAGGAGGCCCGTGCCCAAGCCACTGAGTTATCCCTCCCCCACAGTGAGTCTGTGAATAGACTTTTGGATAAGGAGCCTGTGTTTAAACTGATGCAAGACCTGCTTTCTGATCCAGGCTACTGAGGCCCCATAAGACTGATGGGTGACCTCTGGGAAGCTCTTAGCAGGTTTATAGGAATGTTTATTGTTTCTTTTTTTATGTTTTATGAAGTGGGAATGTTCTTGCTGTATTATGTGAATGCTGAGTGGGGAGTATTGACCTGGGAAGGTTGCAGGGGAATTTTGCTGGGATGGCCTGCATTGGGGAAGGGAGCATACCTGAGCATGTAACATGAGGACCCAGGAGGGCAGTTAGAGGCCAGGTAACAGCTCTGCTCAGGAAACTGAACAAAGGACACAAAGGCTGCGGGAGGAGCCCTGGGGGAGGCTGAGTGAGAGGCTGGGGGGAGTTTTCAGTTTTGAAGCTGGCTGGGAAATGGAGAGGGGCACCCCGATGGGGCTTGGGCTTCCCAACAGGGTTGTTGCCTCCCTGGGGGCCCCAGATGGATCTACCTAAAGGGAGTCCTGTTGGCTGTACTGGCAAGACCAGTTTTGGACTGTGTTCCTGTCATCTAAATAAACCTCTCTTTTACTGGCTGGCTAAGAGTCATGTCTGACTGCGAAGTGGGGGTGCAGGACCCTCTGGTTTGCCCACGACCCTGCCGGAGCAGGCTCACTGTGGGAAGTGCACAGAGGGGCAAAGGATGCCGAATGCTCCAAGGAGAGACCCAGGAGGTGAAGCCGTGTAAGCTTCTTGCCCTGAAGACAGTCTTCTCCAAGGGAGAGGAGGCTCCCCAAAGTCCTGACTGGCTTTGTGGGAAGTTGTTCCAGAGCATCGCCCGGGGACTCTGTGACAGTTTTATCTCTAATACTTTTACTTTAGGAATAAACATGCTGACTTAAAAATGGCTGGGGGTGTAACTTGTAACTGCTGGAATAGCATTGTTCAGAGCCTTTGAGGAGTAAGCAAAGAGCAGACTCTGGCCTGTTTGGGCAGTCTGGCTTGCTGGGGATGTCACAATATAGGCAGGGAACTGTATAACCTGGAAAAACAACCTAGTCAGAAGGGAGAGGGATGCAGGTCTCTGCCCAAGAAAGGTGATAGCTGAGGAGCTGGAAGCCTGAAAGATGTGCCTGGTGAACCACAGAGTGGGAATACAGGAGCACTATTTGCCCTGAACTGGAACATAGCCTCCATGCTGTCCCACTTCTCTGTGCCCCCCAGCCCCAATACTGCCAGTACATACCCATCCTGATCTGCACCCCCTCATAGCAATCCCAGACCTATACTGGCAACAACAGGTGAAACAGTTTCTTTGTTGGGGGGGAGGGAGGGAGGTTATCAGTAAAAATGGAAAAAGAAAAATCTGTTTCTCTGAGAAAGTAAATATGAAAGGGTACAGGGGAGTCACAACTGGCAATCTGAGAGGTCTTTGACTGTGGTCCGGAAGCATTCACACCTACTGGACTCATACAAGCTGTTCACGGCCATGCAGCTGCAGCCTCTTCAACCATGTCTCGAAATCCTTGGAAGCCTGATCCAAAGCCCACTGAGGCCAACAGGAAGGCTTCGATTGATTTCATTGGTCACTGGCTCAGGCCCCTGCCTTGCAGGAAGTTTGATGGTGCTGGGGAAGGGAAGGTGGAAACAGACAAGGAAAGCAAATTTACATTCTTGGGTGCAGAGCACCTCACAGCAGAGGGTAACCACAGCCTCAGCAGAAGAGTTGATTAATAATAATAATAATAATGATTATTTTATTACTTCCCTAATTAAAGAGCTGCAGCTCCCAGGTGAGAGGCAGAGTGAGCATCTCTCATTAATCTTGCCAACCCCAGCAGTGAATAGAAGCTGTTTCTTTAATGAACAATCTCATGGCCACTTTAAGGCTGGCTTAATGACTAGGCCTTGGGTGGCAGAGCTGTAGGGGAGGGAAAAGCAGGCATGATCTGTGCTGAGGGGGTCTCATTTGGATAGCGTCCAGGCCTGACCTGTTAACATGAACTCAAGTGTCATTAGAATCCATCCCCAATGTGAGGGGAGCTTGTAATTAAAAACAAAGAAAGTCATGAGTCAGTAGGAGCCCAACATTTAACTCTGGAGCCATTTAGCATTTTCTGATCCTAGCCCTGAGCCTGCGATGTCCTTGGATGGGCCTGAGCCTGTAGCACACAGTTGTTGCTCTTCAGTACACATGCAAATCAGTCCCCCATGAATGGGGAGTCCTCTGCACTGAGTGGTAGCAAGTTCTCGCCTTGAGAGAGCATCAATTAGACATCAGCACATGGGCTATAGGGTTGCCCATCACAGGAAGTCTATGACTCCCATGTCAGGAGTGCTTGACAAGCTTCTGTAGGAATTTAAGTGTCTGCACAGTACCAACAATGTACTAGTGCACTGAAGACAGATGCAGAGTTGTGCCCCACAAGGCCCTAAATACCTTCTGAGATACCAGAATGCCCAGATTCATTTTGTCCCACGGCTAATGGGCCAGGCTTCATGCAACTCAGCAGTGAGCAGAAGCTGGTTCCTTGGCGCCAGATCTTTGGGGGCAAGGGTGGGCATGGCCTATGCCCTGTATTTCTTGATACACAATGACATGCCTAGGGGCAGGGACAAGGCTGGGAGTAACAGTGGTACTAACTCTAAGAAGCTTATTTATTTGTATTGTGGTAGCAGCTAGGAACCGCAGTCCAGGGTGAGGACCCCATTGCAGTGCCTGGCAGACAGAATACAAGGCAGCCCCTGACCCACAGAGCTCTCAGTTACAGTCTGAGACCACACACAGGGAAAGACAGCTGAGAAAGCACAAAGAATCACAAGCTTATCGTTGCTGATGGACACAGGTGCTCAGATACCATGATGATCCAGTCTGCACCAGTCTGTGACACATTATGAGTGGAGCTGAGCCACCTGAGCTCTGCCACTACAGGTTACACAAGCAGATTGAATGGGAGACTAGAGGCTGTGATGTGTGTCGTATGAGTGGGACCAGACACAGAGGGTCAGGTGTCAAGTGGGACCTACTTCTTCTGTGTGGCACCAACAGGCTCAGGATTGTATGCAGAGGCCAAGCTGTTATCTCTAAAACCACAGAGCGTCAGCATACCTAACAAAGACCTCCTGCTATTTTCATTAGCACTAAGTGATGAAGCAGGCCGAGCTGTAGGGGAAAGCAGTGGGATGGGAGGACTGCCTCTTGCTGACTTGCTAAGTTAGCAGCACCCCTGAATATGAGGGGCAGAGAGGTGTGTGTGTGTGTGTGTGTGTGTGTGTGTGTGTGTGTGTGTGTGTGTGTGTGTGTGTGTGTGTGTGTGTGGCCCTGTACTGAGTGATGTGTGCATCAAAGCCATGAGCACTTCCATGGAAGGTGAACACCAGAAAGGCTTTGTTCCCTGTTGCTAAGGGCTGGAGCCAGGTATGTGTCTATTTGGCCCCCATGAATGTGGTGGATCCCCAAGGGGAACCCCCATGAGAGGAGAGGACAAGAAAAAATACAGGGATCAATTGATTCCAGGGGACAACAAATGAAATCTCTGGTTTGAGAGGAAAGGTCAGAGGTTTACAGTCCAGTTTCCAAAGGGGAACCCCAGACAGTGCCTACTGCTCTGTGAAATAGTCTAAGGAGCTAGCGAATGCAGCCCAGAGGAACTCTGCTGAGAGACCTGAATGGATGAGTGTTCAGAATTGACAGGTATGTGCATTGTGGCTAGGGTTGCCAGGGGTCTGGTTTTCGACCGGAATGCCTGGTTGAAAAAGGACCCTGGCGATCCAGCCAGCACCGCCGACCAGGCTGTTACAAGTCCAGGCAATGGTGCTGCAGGTCTAAGGCAGGAACTTCGGCCAATGGGAGCTGGTGGGGCAGTGCCTGCGGGCAAGAGCAGCTCGCAGAGCCTCCTTCCTCCCACCCCTGCCTAGAAGCTGGATCTGCTGGCCACTTCCGGGGTGCAGCATGGAGCCAGAACAGACAGGAAGCCTGCCTTAGATCTGCTGTGCCACTGACTGGGAGCTGCCTGAGGTAAGCCCGTACCCCAACCCCCCTATCCCAGCCCTGAGCCCCAAAGCCAGAGCCCCCTCCTACACCGTGAACACCTCATCACCGGCCCCACCCCAGAGCCATCACCCTCACACACACTACAGCCCCCTGCCTCAATCTGCAGCCCCTTCCCACACTCTGAATCCCTCATCCCCAGCCCCACCCCAGAGCCCTCACCCTCTCCTGCACCCCAACTCCCTGCCGCAGCCTGGAACCCTCTCCCACACCCGGAACCCCTCATTTCTGGCCCCACCCCGGAGCCCACACCCCCAGTTAGAGCCCTCACCCCATCCCGCACCCCAAACTCCTGCCCCAGCCCAGTGAAAGTGAGTAAGGGTGGGGGAGAGCAAGCTACCGAGGGAGGGAGAATGTAGTGAGCAGGCCTCGGGGAAGGGGCAGGGCAGGGCAGGGCCGGGGGCGGGACCTCAGGGAAGGGATGGGGCTAGGGTGTTCAGTTTTGTGCAGTTAAGAGTTGGCAACTCTAATGGTGGCATTTGAGTGTGAACTGAGGTTAAGCACGAAGCCTAGTCCTCAACACAGAGCAAGGGTGACCCTTGGGCTCCCCACCACCACACTCCATTCCTCACAAATGCTCAGGTAAATCTGGGTAGGGTGTGGACCAGAGAATAGACATGTCTGATGCATTGGCATCAGCTCTCTCCTACATATGATGGAAGGAACTTCCTGGGTCATCTAGTCCAGTCCCTGGCTATTAGAGGCAACCCTGCCATTCTGTCCTATTCATAAACTTAGCAAGCTCCATCTTAAAACCAGGAAGGTTATTTGTCTTTCTCCTGCTCCTGTTGGGGGGCTGCTCACTCCTCTGATGTTTAGAAACCTGCTTCTAACTTCCAGTCTACATTTACTGGCGGACAGTGACCCAGGCACCTCCTGATGCTAACTGGCAGCAGGCATTGGGGTGCATGAGGGTTACAGGAATCCACAGGGTCTGGCCTTTACCTTCTCATTCATTTCAGAATGCCTGTACAGATGTTGTGTGAGGAGTTGTGTATACACTGAACACTGTTCTTAAGGTCTGTGTCAATGGACAGTCACCAGCAAGGGGGAAAACACATTTTCTTTGAGGCAAGTCATGTTTATCTCTGTCTGTTTACATCTCAATCATGCATTGTATGCATCAGTGGGCCTCCGCTAACCAGTCTGAACCACATGCTAATGAAGGATTGTGAAATTTTCAAAGACAGAAAAGTAACAGGAAGAAATAAACTGCTGGGAGGAGGGGTATCCTACCTTGAAATGAGCATCCAAGGATTGTTCTGGCACATCTGAAGGGCAATGATGGCACCTGGCAGCCTTCAGCTAGGAAGTAAATGGATATCGAGTTTGCTTCATGCTGGGGAGAACTTAGAGTGAGATGCAGCTTTAGACCAGAGGATAACGTTAGGTTTAGTCTCTAGAAAGCTTGTTATGATTTTGTAACTATTTGCATCCAATATTCATACTCACTATTACTTGAAGTTCTTTGATAATAAAAGCGACAAAGATAATAAACTTACACTTGTTTCACTATAAATATATGTATGTGCTGTGTGTTCAGAGGAGCTGTGGTCTAAATTCCAGTTGGGCCGCTGCAGTGTAGTGTTCCTTTGGGAACAGCGGGCCTGGTAACTCAGTGCATGTTCAGTGGAAAGGGGACTGGATGCTGCAGGGAACATGCGGAGAACTTGGTGGTTTGTATTTGTACAAAGAACGAGGCCTGGGAGGCAGGGCTCATGGTGCCAGGGGCTGGTGGTTCCAGGGAGCTGGGCCACAAAAGGCACAGATAAGCCTTTCTCATCCTAAGGGAGAGATGCTTCTTAACGCTGGGTACCCTGGGAAGTGGAACAGCCAATTATGCCATTTGTTCTTACGCCAAAGGTGTCTTCAGCGTATTGTGCTAGCAAGGCAATCACCTCTCAGGCCTGACTCTTTTGTCAGGCAGGTGTAACTTGACAGCTGCATAACAGCTCCCTTGTCATGAAGGGCCCGCTTGCCCTGTGTTCTCAGCCCATCACATTTACTCACTGTGCTGTCTAGTGCCAGGAGAAGCAGGATGAGCTATGAAAGGAAGAGATCTTGCTGCGCACAAATATCCCAGTAATCCTCAGTGATGGGGAAAGCACTACAGCCAAAATACTCACTGATCACATCATCCTGTATCTTGAACTTTGCTAGCCTGTCAGCTGCTTAAGGATTATCTCTTACAAATGACCTCAGAGTAACAGCACACCCAGGGCTCAACAGCTGGGGAAAGCTTTCCTGTGAACAAGGACAGGTGAGTCCTGACAGTTTCACTGTGGTGTGTTTGTTGCAGTCAAACACTTATGCTCTGCCTGGGTCTCTCATTGCCCTCTGAGATAACCCGGCTGTTGCTCATTGTGGGGACTGTCTGCATGGGGGATGGGAGAGCAGGGTATCACTTTAGGTGAGTAACCTGAGGCTGTAACCTTTGCCAGGAAGGGGGATGGGGGGAGTCAACACCTTTGTCTGGGAAGCTGGACAAAGGAAGAGAGCCTGCTGGAGAGATTTTTTAGTTTCAGTTTTGGGCTGGCTGGGAAGAGGCAGGGAACCCCAAGTCTGGGGTCTAAGATCCTTGCCCCTCAAAGGGACCTGAATGAGGGGTCCTGGTTGTACCTGCAAGCCCTGCTTGGGAATGTGTTCCTGTTGTCTAATAAACCTGCTGTTTTACTGGCTGGCTGAGAGTCACGGTGAATCGCAGGAAGTGGAGGTTGCAAGGCCCTGACTCCCGCACACTCCGTGACACTCATCTTCTCTTCTCCCTTCCGTCTCGTGTCTTAATAACTGGAGCTGGGAGAGCTGAAGATATAAATAACCTTTTCAAAATTAAGTTGGATTTGAACTTCCATCCAGATGCAACATCATAAATTGTGAGCCTGCTTGGTTCTGATGTTGGTCTCTGTTTAGATTGGGGGTGAGGGTACACAGTCTGATGAAGCTTGCACAAGATAAATTAAAGCACATTGGTAATCAGTCATGCACCAGCTGGGAGCTAACCCAGATGTTATAGAGCTGGGTTTTTGCTTTCTGAAAGGTCTCTTCATAGGGCTCCAGAGTTGCAAACAAACAGCTGCTTCCGTGTTCCAGTTTCCTCCCTGCTGGGCAATCAGGGTGTGAGGGAAATGGCAAATTGCATCCAAGCATGACATTTATTCACCTCTGTAGAGCCCTGCTGGGGGAAGCTGTATTGCCCTCTAACAGATGTGTAGGAGCCCTGCTGGTAGAGGAATCCCAGTGCCTTGGCCCTGTTCCCCTCTCTGGATGGCATCAGCTAGCTCCTTGGTCACTTCTGGCACAGCCAGGAAGGAGGATCAGTTAGTGCCCACCCCCCCTTCCCCACTAGCCATGTAACAGCCCATCAGAGAGTAACAGATTATGTTTGGCCCCTTATTTGATAGGCTTGCCCCTCCTGAGGGCCACTCTCCAGGAACTTCAGGATGCCTGCAAACCTGAATCCAGAAGTATGTCTCTTTCCCTTCTCTGGGTGCCAACCTCTTTAGTGTCACCTGTTCAGTCGTCCTTGAGACACTTCCCCATGTGCTTTCCCCCAAAGTGCTTTCTTTCCCCATCCTAGGCTTCCTCTCGCTATGGGCTGGTTCCCAGCAGAACTTGCCAACTGGCTGATATTTCTTTCACAAGGTGTTTTCTTTTCAGTGTGTGTCTCCCATAAAAAATCATTTGCTATGAAAATCCTCTGGAATTTTATGAAACTGACTTTAGGTTTTAGTGCTGACCATTTGTTAGCAAATAGCATTTCCTTCCCCGCTGTCAGCTAGGAGATGCACCCAGTTCCCTGCTGGCCCTTCTCTGCTGCCACCAGCCAAGTGCCACCCCATCAGCTCAGCCTTGAGGCCATTTGCAGTGGCTCTTATTTTTTTGGGAGCCTTGCCCCTCTTCATGATGGCTGGGGATAAGATGACAATCTTTTGGCTGAGGAATGGGGCTGAGAGTCAGATGGGTTCTGTTCCCATTACTGAGTCACTGGCTTATCTTGTACCAGTCACTGCTCGGCCTCCATTTCCTGCCCCTTAAAATGGGGATAATGCTTTTTTCTTGGCCAGGCTTGCTGGGGGGCTCTGCTGGTGAAGATCTTGGATGAAAAGTGCTATATTATCACAGAGCTTCTAGAGAGCCCAGGGGCAGACTGACAGTGTCTCAGAATATCCTGAACAAACCTTAGGGAATTAAGATAAACTTTATTGAGTTAAATTAGTCCATATTGGATTAGGGATAACCCCTCTGGGGGCCACTGTACTGAAAAGGCAATTGTGGCTGTGGTGGTATGGCATTGTCTGCACTTCCTCTAATAGGGAGGGGGGATGCTAATGAATGTCTTCAGTTATCCACCTTTAACTACCATGGAAGATATGCATAGACTGGTTGAAATGGGGGTCTTCACAGATCTACAGGCAATGAAATGACTTTTGGATAAAAAGGCCTGCATTTAGACTGACTCGGCCTGTTTCCTGGTCCCAGAAGGCCCCAGTCCTTAGTGAAGGGTTGGAAGGACTTGGCTTACTCAGGCTCCATAAGATTGGGTGCTTGTTCAGGGCTGAAGTACTGATGAACTGGAAACCACAAAGAATCCCCTGGGGTTGTGAAGAACTACCTCTGCCAAAGCCCTTGTGAGAGTTGGGATAAACTCGGTAATGCTTAATAGGTAATAGGTGCATAGGGTCTTTCATTGGGTTTATATGTTCTCTGTAATGTAGAAGAAAGTAGGTAACTTCTATCTGCAGAAGTCCTTTAATGGTCTTGGAAGAGAAGCAAGCAGGTCTGTGTAGGGAGCCTATCTTTGGTGGGAAGTACACAGGGAAGGCAGGACACTGTTCAGCCTGGTCAGAAGGGAGAGAGAAGTGGGTCTCCACCCAAGAAATGCAACAGCCAGGGAGCTGGGAGTCTGAAAGTAGGTGCCCTTGTGGACCACTGAGGGGAAATATAGGTGCAATTGCTGACAACTGTGACCACCCCACCCTGGACCCTGATTGTGACAATGAGAAATGCCCAGCTCCTTCCTAGGAATGTCAACAGGCAGGCAGGTAGGAACATGATACACAGAACCACCAACAACTGTGGGTCTCTTTCTATGGATGTAGCTTTGGGCTCCAGGCCTGGAGGGCCTGACCAAGCCAAGAGGAAGCATCACCAATGAAAGAATTCAAGGTAGGATCCCATTGCAGTTCTGGAGGCTTCTTTATTCTGGGACTGGAGGTTGGAGACACTGTGTAGTGTGGAGAGAGGGCTTAAGACTAGGACTAGAATTTAAGAACATAAGAATGCCCATACTGGGTTAGATCAAATATCCATCTAGCCCAACATCCTGCCTTCTGACAGTGGCCAATGCCAGGTGCTTCAGAGGGAATGAACAGAAAAAGCAGTCATCAAGTATTGCCCATTCCCAGCTTCTGGCAAACAGAGGCTAGGGTCATGATCCCTGCCACTTCTGGCTAATAGCCATTGATGGGCCTATCCTCCATGAACTCATCTAGTTCTTTTTTTTTAACCTTGTCATAGCCTTGGCCTTCACAACAGCATCTGGCAAAGAGTTCCACAGGCTGACTGTGCGTTCTGTGAAGAAATACTTCCTTTTGTTTGTTTTAAATCTGCTGCCTATTAATGTCATTTGGTGACCCCTAGTTCTTGTGCTATGAGAAGGAGTAAATGACACATCCTTATTTACTTTCTCCATACCAGTCATGATTTTATAGACTTTTATATACTCTTAGTCGTCTCTTTTCCAAGCTGAAAAGTCCCAGTCTTATTAATCTCTCCATACAGAAGCTGTTTCATACCCTAATCAATTTTGTTGCCCTTTTCTGTACCTTTTCCAATTTCAGTACATCATTTTTGAGATGAGGTGACCTCATCTACATGCAGTATTCAAGATGTGGGCGTATCATGGATTTATATAGTGGCAATATGATATTTTCTGTCTTATTGTCTTATTAACTATCTCTATCTTAATGATTCCCAACATTCTGTTCGCTTTTTTGACTTCCACTACACATTAAGTGGTTGTTTTCAGAGAACTATCCACAATGACCCCAAGATCTCTTTCCTGAGTGGTGTGATGGGGTCTGCTTACCCCTCACTGACAGGGTTAAGCCCATATTATTGACAACAGAAGTCCCACCTCCCCGGTGGGACTGGGCATGCTCCAAATGCTCTAGCAGTATAAAGGGAGGAAGCCCAACTCAGTCTTTGCTGGAGGCCTCAGGGGAAGGACCTGTCTGGGAAGCTCCTGCAGTGGGCCAGCCACAGCCCCTGCCTGCACCAGGAATCAGAGCCTCCCCAGGCCTGCTTGAACCCCGGCGACTGGAGGAGCCACAGGAGGTGACCTGCTTAACTGCCCATAGAGAATCCTCAGGCTCATGGGAGACCCCAGTGCAGAGACTGGTAGGAAGTGACCCAGGGAGGGTGATGGAGTGGTACCTCCCACCTCAGCATGTTTTGGTAGGAAACCCCCTGCCCCCCACTGAGTCAGTGGCAAGTTGCTATGCCACTGTTAGGGCCTTAGGTCAGGGCCTGGTGGAGTTGGGTGGGCCTGGGTCCCCCTACCAGGGCTGCCACACCCCTAGGTGGGAGCCCCACTCCCATTGATATCTGGCCACTAGGCCATGCTGGCCTGCATCTAAGGGCTGCTCCATAGACTTTGACCCCTAGGCCATGCTGCCCTGCACCTAAGGGCTCCTCCATAGATTCTGGCCATTATGCCAAGCAGTCCTGCACCTAAAGGATGCTCCATTGACTCTGGCCTCTGGGGTGCTGCCCTGATCGTAGGGGCATAGATCATCGCACATCGTGGAGAATGTGGGCAATGACCAGGACCTGCTGAAAGGTCCAGGGGAATAATAAATAAAAAATATAATAATTGGAGATATACCAAACTCCTAGAACTGGAAGGGACCTTGAAAGGTCATTGAGTCCAGCCCCCTGCCTTCACTAGCAGGATCAATTTTTGCCCTTGATACCTAAGTGGGCACCTCAAGGATTGAGCTCACAACCTTGGGTTTAGCAAGCTAATGCTCAAACCACTGAGCCATCCTTCCCCCCTGGAATCTAGATGATAGGAGCTCCATCACCATCTAAGATGGATACTGAGAAGCTTCTAAAGTGGATGCTGAAGAGTCAGCAAGAGCAAGTGGCCAACAGCGACAGCAACAGGCTCAGAGGATGCAGCAGATGGCCGGCCAGCAGCAGCTACAGATGACCCAGCATCAGGAGCAACAGCAGCAGCTCCTTTGTGTGTTGGCTGCCCAGCAACAAGTACAACAAGAATACATGGTCCAGCAAGTGGTAACTCTATTACACCTGCCAGGAGCCCCAACCCTCACACCCACAGAGGCGGGATCTGGAGAGACTTTGTTGGGGCTGCCGATAAGCCTCACTAAGATGATGCCAGGGGATGACTCGAAGGCATTCCTGGTCATTTTAGAGCGGGTCGCTACAGCCACCCAGTGGCCCCCAGAGCACTGGGCCACTGTGCTAGCTCCATATTTGACTGGACAGGCACAGACTGCCTACCGTAACCTCGATCTTTGGGAGGCCCTAGAATACCCTGGGATGAAAGCAGCCATATTAGACCATACTGGCATTATCCCAGAGGCTTATCGCCAGGGCCTCCGCAAAGAACAGTACCTCCCTGGGGCTCGACCATAGGCCCAATGGGTACACAACCACTGTTGAAGATGGTTTGACCCAGAAGGCTTGACTAGCCCCCAGGTGGCGGAGATGGTGGTGCTAGAGCAGTTCACCCAGATTCTTCCAGCAGGATGGAGAGCATGGGTGCAAAGCCACCAACCGGCGACCTTGTCAGCAGCCGTGAGCCTGATGGAGGACTATCTGGCAGCCAAGGGAGCCAAGGCACCACCCCGGGAATCTGGAAACCTAAGCAGAAGGGATGGGCCAGGTAAGGGAAGTCCCCAGGGAGAGGAGGCCCAGGAACCTCCGTCCATCACCTGCCCCCCATTCACTAAGCCCCTCAGTCCTGAACCCAGACACAGGGTCACAGGGACTCCGGTTTGAAGTGATCAACACCCACAAGAGAGCCGAAGCCTACCAAAAGAAGGCCCTGGGCCCATGAAAGCCCGAGATCACTGCTGGGAGTGTGACCAAGAGGGACATTTTTGGTGGGAATGTCCATTCTTGGACTGCAACTCTGGGCAAGTCTGGGTTGCTGGCCATAGAGCTCGGAAAAGAGGTCTGGAAAAGCTTGTGGTCCCCATACAGGTCAAAGAGACCCCCCCTTCACAAATGCCCTCATGGACTCGGGATGTAGTCAGGCCCTCATACAGGAGGGACTGATCTCTGACCTTAAACTGTTTGGTGAACAGATGCACTTACAATGTGTCCATGGGGATATCTGTCCTTATTCCATAGCCTGGGTGAAGATTGAGATCTGCTATTGGGAGGAAGTCCTCCATGTGGGCGTGGCCCTCAGATTGGCCTACCTTGTAGTGCTGGGGCGAGACTGGCCAGAATTCAGGGAGATACTCCAGAAGTATCAACCGCCTGCTCCATGAACGGAAGGGGCTAGGTCTCCAGGGAGGGGGCTGATCAGACACACACTGCAGGCAGACCCCTGGGAAGATGGCTAGTAAGACTCCCTCCTACTCCCGCGCAGCGAGGCACCTATCCGTGGAAGACACACAGGCAGAGCTGGAGCAAGATATAGATTTCGTACAGGAACAGAGGACCTGACCCTGAGTAGGGCCTGGGAGCAGGCCACTGCCCCTGGCCCTGGGGAGGACACACTTTGGAGACATTCACAGGGGCCCCGATTTGAGATCTGGTGGGATTGCCTATTGGGTGGTACATGAACTACAGACACCCAAACCGCTCCTTCAGCTGTTGGTCCTCTGGAGGTTGCGATGAAGCTTCCTACAGTTAGCACATGCAAACCCCTGGACAAGACATCTGGGGTGGGAAAAGACCCTCCAGAGGGTGGCCCACCATTTTTTTTGGCCCAGCATTCACCAAAAGGTCTAAGACTATTGCGCATCTTGCCTGGAATGCCTGCAAGCTGGACCGAAGGGTGTATCCTGGGCACCCCTAATACCCCTGCCAGTGATCGATTATCCTTTGAATGCATCAGGATGGATCTGGTTGGCACACTGGGAATCAATTTATTCTAGTGATCATGGACTACGCAACACATTATCCCGAAGCTGTTCCCCTGCGAGCAGTCACGGCGCCAGTTATTGCTGCTGAGCTCATGAAGATCTTCACTACCCACTGAGATCCTGACTGACCAAAGCACTAATGTATCCTCTAAACTAATAGCAGAGCTGTGCCGCCTCCTGGATATATGGACACTCCAGACGTCAGTTTACCACCCACAAACATACGATCTAGTGGAGCATTTTAACGGTACCCTGAAGTCCGTGTTGCAGAAATTCATGGAGGAGGACCCCAGCCACTGGGATGCACTATTGCCAGCCCTGCTGTTCGCTATAAGAGAGGTGCCCCAAGCATCAACTGGGTTCTCGCCCTTTGAACTCTTGTATGGCAGACAGCCTAGAGGGATCCTGGACCTCCTGAGGGAGGACTGGGAGGCACAGGAGACATGAGTACTCGGGGACCACCCAGTACGTGTTACACCTCCAAGAGCAGCTCCAAGCCCTGGGTGCTTTTGCCTGAGAGAACCTGCTGCAGGCCCAAAAGATGCAAGAACGTCTCTATAACAGGAACTAAGGTGTTGCTCTTGTTGCCCTCCACAGAGTCAAAGCTCCTAGCCAAATGGTAGGGGCCTTACGAGGTGACCTGGTGGGTTGGGCCAGTAGATTATGAGGTCCGTCTGCCAGGATGACAGAGGGATACCCATATGTATCACGTGAATCTTTAGAAGGCCAGAGAGGCCTTGTTCACCACCCCATCACCCCCAGGCCCAGAACTTGGACCCCCAGGGGGGGAACTCCCCAATCCAAGGCCAGCTATGCTTGGGGCAGGCCTCACACAGCACAGCAGTTGCAAATACAGTGGTTCATTAGGGACTTCCTGACATTCTATCAACCCGCCTGGGATGAACCAACCTTATGAGCCATCACATCATGACAACACCCAGTCAGAGAGTGAGGGACCACCACAGACCGCTGCCCCGGAAGATGTGGGTCACAATGCTTGAGATGGGGATGGTTGAGGAGTCAAAGACTAAATAGCCAAGCCCAATCATTCTGGTCCCAAAACCCGACGGGACCACTTGTATCGATTTCCAAAGGGTCAACGCTATCTCTCAGTTTGATGTATACCCAATGCCTCATGTAGAAGAACTCATAGAATGACCCAAGAGAATGAGGTATTTGTTGACCCTAGATTTAACCAAAGGGTACTGGCAAATGCCCCTAACACCAAACTCCTGGGAAAAAAACAGCCTTTCCAACACCATTCGGCCTCTTCCACTTTGTAACCATGCTGTTTGGGCTACATGGAGCCTCAGCTACTTTTCAGCAGCTGATGAATAAGTTCTTGCTGCCTCATGATTGGTATGTAGTGGCTTATATAGATGACATTGTAGTCTATAGTAGTAACTGGGAGGACCACCTACGACACCTTGCTGGGGTGTTCCAGGCCCTGAGAACACCTGGCCTCATGGCCAATCTAGCAAAGTGCCGTCTCAGGCAAGAAGAGGTGACATACCTCGGGTACATTGTAGGGGGAGGGAAAATGCACCTCCTAATCAATAAGGTACAAGCCCTTATGGATACACCCTCACCCAAGATGAAGAAACAGGTACGCCAGTTATGGGGACTGGGCGGGTACTATCGCCATTTCATATCAAACTTCAGCAGGTCTGAAAGGGGAGCAACTATGGCCTGCAACACTCCAACTTTACAAAGGAGTTCATACTGCAAACAGATGCCTCAGAGGTGGGCTTAGGGGCTGTACTCTCCTATGAGCTGGGGGGGGAAGAACACCCAGTACTGTACCTGAGTCGCAAATTATTTCCTCGAGAACAACATTACTCAACAATAGAGTAAGAGGCCCTGGCCGTGAAATAGGCTATTGATGCCCTTCACTAATACCTATTGGGGAACACCTTCAAACTGATCATGGACCATGCTCCCCTCAGGTGGATACACAGTATGAAGGACACAAACCTCCAGATTATGCACCAGTATCTCTCACTCCAACCTTACAACTTCTGCGTATTTCATCATCTGGGTAAGACCCACGCTAACTTGGATTTTTTTTCTAGACAGGGAGGTGAGGAAGTGGAAACAGACCATCCTCTGGGGTCCTTCTGAAGGGGGAGGGTGTTTGATGGGGTCTGCTTGCCCCGCACTAGTCCAAACAGGGTTAAGCCCATATTATTGACAGCAGAAGTCCTGCCTCCCTGGCAGGACTGGGCATGCTCCAAATGCTCTAGCAGTGTAAAGGGAGGAAGCCCAGCTCAGTCTGGGCTGGAGGCTTCAGGGGAAGGACCTGTCTGGGAAGCTCTTGAGGAGGGCCAGCCACAGCCCCTGCCTGCACTGGGAATCAGAGTTTCCCCAGGCCCGCTTGAACCCTGGCAACTGGAGGAGCCACAGGAAGCAACCTGCCTAACTGACCATGGAGAATCCTCAGGCTCATGGGAGACCCCAATGCAGATACTGGTAGGAAGTGACCCAGGGAGGGTGACGGAGTGGTACCTCACACCTAGGAAACCTCAGCATGTTTTGGTAGGACCCCCAAGCTGAGTCAGTGGCAAGATGCTGTGGCTGTTAGGGCCCTGGGTCAGAGCCTGGTGGAGTCAGGTGGGCCTGGGCCCCCCTACCAGGGCTGCCTCACCCCCTGGTGGACACCCCACCCCATTGATATCTGGCTGCTAGGCCAGGCTGCTCCAGAGCTGCTCCATAGACTCTGGCCCCTAGGCAATGCTGTCCTGACCCTAGGGGCATAGACTGTTACAAGTGGTAACAGCTAATTTAGACCCCATAATTTTATATGGTCAGTTAAGATTGTTTTCTAATGTACATTATTTTGCATTCATCAACAGTGAATTTCATCTGCCTTTCTGTTGCCCAGTCATCCCTTTGTAGCTCTTTGCAGTCTGTTTGGACTTAACTATCTTCACTGGTTTTGTAGCATCTCCAAATTTTGCCACCTCACTGTTTACCCCTCTTCCCGAATCATTTATAAATATGTTGAATAGGACTGGGCCCAAAACAGACCTCTGGGGAACATCACTATTTACCTCTCTCCATTCTGAAAACTGACTATTTATTCCTAGCCTTTGTTTCCTATCTTTTAACCAGTTACTGATCCATGAGAGGACCTTCCCTCTTATCCCATGAAAGCTTACTTTGCTTAAGAGCCTTTCGTGAGGGACCATGTCAAAGTCTTTTTGAAACTCTAAGTATACTATATCCACTGGATCCCCCTTGAGCACATGCTTTTTGACCTTTCAAAGAACTCTAGTAGACTGGTGAGGTATGATTTCCCTTTACAAAAACCATGTTGACTCTTCCTCAGCAAATTCTGTTCATCTATGTGTCTGACAATTCTGTTCTTTACTATAGTTTTAACCAATTTGCCGGGTACTGAAGTTAGGTTTATCTGCCTGCAATTGCCGAGATTGCCTCTGGAGCCTTTTTAAAAAAATCTGTGTCACATTTGTTACCCTCTAGTAATTTGGTACAGAAACTGATTTAAATGATTTAAAGGTTACATGCCACAGTTAGTGGTTCTGCAATGTCACATTTGGGTTCATTCAGAACTCTTAGGTGAATACCATCTGGTCCCGGTGACTTAATACTGTTTACTTTATCAATTTGTTCCAAGATCTCCTCTAATGACACCTCAATCTGGGACAGTTCCTCAGATTCCCAAACCTGGACCATTTTTTTAGGTGACAATATCCCTCACATGCTCAGTTGTGAAGACCAATGCAAAGAATTCATTTAATTTCTCTGCAGTGGCCTTATCTTTGAATACTATGTTGGCATCTCAATTGTCCAGTGGTCTCACTGAATGTTTTAGCAGGCTTCCTGCTTCTGATTTACTTAACATTTTTTTTGCTGTTACTTTTTGAGTCTTTGGCTAGCTGTTCTTCAAATTCTTTTTTGTCCTTCATAATTATATTTTTACACGTTACTTTCCAGAGTTTATACTCCTTTCTATTTTCATCACTAGGATTTACTTTTTAAAGGATGTCTTTTTGCCTCTCAATGCTTCTTTTACTTTGTTGTTTAGCCGCAATGGCACTTTTTTTGTTCTCTTACTATATTGTTTTAATTTGAGGTCTACATTTAAGTTGAGCCTCTATTATGGCGTCTTTAAAAATTTTCCACGCAGCTTGCAGGAATTTCACTCTTAGCTTGTTTGTCCTGCCCTTGCCCCGCGGTGCAGGCATGGTTGCCAGCCCCATTTTCCCCCTCTTTGGTTTGGTTGTTTTTGAACCCACCTTGTTCTTTGTTCCATGCCTGAGGCACAGCTGATTTGGCCTCCCCTGCATTCCACCCCCTTGCTTCTTGCCCTCCCTCCCGGTCTGCCCTTATTGCCTGCTTGCCCATGTTCCGCTGTTGGCATTTGAAATTACCTCTGCCATTTTTTTTTCATTGACTCCTCCTTCACTGTTGCACACTCCCCTATGATGTCTTAGTTTTCCCTTCTTTTCCTTAGTGCAGCCGGGGGAGCCGTTTTTTTTCATCTTGTGCTGGAGTTGTGTCCCTTGTCTTTCTCTGTCCCTTTCTGTGGGCACCCCTCCACCCAGCTTTCAGCCTAGAGGGTGGGGTGTGGTAGCCATTCTCCTCCCTCCCTTCCCTTCTCCTCGCCCTTTCTTTCCCTCTGTTTCCCTTTCCCTGTCCTAGTGGCTGTCCCACTCCTTTCTTTCCTGTGGTGGGTGGTTGGGGGGGGGGACTTCCCTGGCTGCCCCTGTAGGTCCCTTTCATTTCCCCCCCTCCATGCCCTCCCTTGCGATGGCAGCCTCGACTGCTGCTGCCAGGTTACCTGTCAGCACTGCCACTGAGGCATTGGCGGCAGTGAGCACGGATAGAGACTCACAAGACTCAGTTGCAGCTGCCGTGACCTCTGCCACCTCCACTTCTGAGTCCACTCCCTCGGCCAGTGGGAAGGGCCGGGCGATGAAAAAGGGCAAGGGCCCCTCCTGGAAGGCGAAACCTCCCATGGCGATGGATCCCTCTCTCGCTGTGGCCCTGTCAATGGCCACAGCCTCCCTTTCTCCCTTACCTGTTGTTCCTTCCACCAGCACTGTGGGCACCATTTCTTAGGCCCCCAGAGAGTACGCCAAGGTGGCTGCCGCCTCTCTGCTTGCCGCCTCACCATCTGCTCCAGCCGCCTCCCAGAATACCATTCCCGGCAGCTGGGGCCCCTTTCCCACCATCACTAGGAGGCACGAGCGGGGGCTGTCTCCTGGTGTCGGCCTCGCCCCATGTAGAAACCTACGTGCAGGTGGTGGGGCCCACGGCCATGGTGGCGGCCTCTAAAACGTTTGGGAAGGTGGTGTTCTTCCTGGTATCAGAGGCTGCTGCCCAGGAGGCAGTGGAGAGGGGCTTGGCGGGGGAGGGGGGTATTCACGTCCCCCTCAAGCCTTTGGAGGACCTGGGCATAATGGTGGTGTTCTCCTCTATTCCTCCCTTGCTCCCCAATGCCACCCTTTTGCCGTTCCTCTCCACCCTGGTGATGTGCCTATCCATCCTCAGCCCCTTTCCACTGGGCTGTAAGGAGCCCTGCCCTCCGCTACGTTTTGTCATTTCGCCAGCAGGTGCAGGTTCAAGTGCCACCAGCAGCATGTTACGGGGAGACTCTGGAGGGGTCCTTTCTGGTGCCCCATTGAGGGGCCCAGTACCGGGTTTATTATTCTTCATGGGAGGCCCGGTGCTTTCTCTGCCAGGCAGCGGGGCATGTCCAGAGGGACTGCTCCCTGGCTTGGAGGGGTATCTGGGACCCCCAATACCTGGAAGGGCGTTGGCTCTATTGTCACTGCCAGCCCTGCTTTCCTGGTCCCTGGGATCACCCCTCCTCCATTCATGACCGTTGTCAACTTTGCTTGGGTCTCAGGGGGGCCCCCCCAACATGCCCAGATGAGCATGCAGGCCCCGCTGCTGAGGTGGGTAGTACACTGGGGCCCACGGAGGAGAGGGTGGCAGGGTCAGTAGCAGGACTCGAGTGGAGCTTGCATCGGGGGAGTCTGTCCCTTTCCCTGTTGTCCTGCCCGCATCTTCCCTCACCCTCCCATCATCTCCCTTGCTCCCAGGCCCTGATCCAACTGGCCTAGTAAGTAAGGCCCAGATCTTCAAGGTATGTAAGCTCCCAACTCCCATTGATTTCAATGGAAGTTAGGAGCCTAAATACCTTAAGGATCTAGGCCTCAGTAACTAATTTTTGAACCAAGCTACTTTAGTTATCGATGTTTATGACCATGTTACATGTTTTTAATTTGTTCTTCATTGTTATTTTTGCCCATCTCCCCAGATTTGGGAGGGGCTGAATAAATAATTATACCTAGCACTTTTCCTGGATAGATCTCAAAAGAGGTCGGTATCATTATTATCCATGTGATGTTGCACTCTATATGATTTTATGAAAGTATGCTGATGAGTGTGAATATAATGTAACTAAAATATGCTTCATGCAAAAGGTCTCTTGTAAGGTATCATTAAAACGCTTGTAATCTTCTGAGTGTGGTCATCCTATTTGTATAAATATATCACTCTTGTATCTAAACCAGAAATATGAAATATAACTCTGAGGTCCTATTGTAGTTATGCAAAGTGTGGGCCATTAATGGTGGTTTGGAATCTTAATGGCTCCCATTAACCAGGATGATTTCATCCCATTTTTGTTACTCCAATTTTCAAGGATGTCCAAATCTTCTTGTATGATATCCCAGTCCTCATCCATATTGGCAATACCTCCCAACCCAGTGTAATCAGCAAATTTTGTTTGCACACTCCCACTTTTTATGTCAAGGTCATCAATCTGTAAAATGGGGATCGTGATGGGTTGGATCACAAAAACCCTGTTGGGGCTGCCAACTGGTGTGCCAAGACTACTTCTGCCCCTGCTTTCCCTACCAGCTTGGGACTCCAGCATCCTGCCTTGTTGAGCCAGACACGCCAGTCTGCTCCAACACAGACCCAGGGTCTGAACCATGTGCCCCAAAGTTGCAGACTTAATTGAAAGCAACTTAAGAAGTTTTTCTGTCTTTAACACTCAGATGCCCAACTCCCAATGGGGTCCAAACCTCAAATAAATCCATTTTACCCTGTATAAAACTTATATAGGGTTAACTCATAAATTGTTCTACAACACTGATAGAGAGATATACACAGCTGTTTGCTCCACCCCAGGTATTAATACATACTCTGGGTTAATGAATAAGTAAAAAGTGATTTTATTAAATACAGAAAGTAGGATTTAAGTGGTTCCAAGTAATAGCAGACAGAACAAAGTGAATTACCAAGTAAAATAAAACATGCAAGTCTAAGCCTAGTACAGTAATAAAACTGAATACTGATTAAATCTCACCCTCCGAGATCATAGAATCATAGGATATTAGGGTTGGAAGAAACCTCAGGAGATCATCTAGTCCAACCCCCTGCTCAAAGCAGGACCAATCCCCAGACAGATTTTTCACCCCAGTTCCCTAAATGGCCTCACAACCCTGGGTTTAGCAGGCCAATGCTCAAACCACTGAGTTATCCCTCCCCTCAATAAATTTCTTTCACAGACTGGATGCCTTCCTAGTCTGGGCACAATCCTTTCCCCTGGTACAGCCCTTGTTCCAGCTCAGGTGGTAGCTAGGGGATTTCTTCTGATGGCCACCCCCTAGGTAACAAAATGGAGGAACTAGAGCTACTGGTGCAGGAAGTGAAACTGGATATTATAGGGATAACAGAAACATGGTGGAATAGTAGTCATGACTGGAGTATAGGTATTGAAGGCTATGTGCTGTTTAGGAAAGACAGAAATAAAGGCAAAGGTGGTGGAGTAGCATTTTATATCAATGATGAGGCAGACTAAAGAAATAAGTGATGGAATGGATACGACAGAGTCTGTTTGGGCAAAAATCACACTGGGAAAGAAAGCTACTAGAGCCTCCTCTGAGATAGTGCTTGGAGTGTGCTAAAGACACCAGGATCCGATTTGGATATGGATAGAGACCTCTCTAATGTTTTTAATGAAGTAAACACTAATGGGAATTGTGTGATCATGGGAGATGTTAACTTCCCAGATATAGACTGAAGGACAAGTGCTAGTAATAATAATAGGGCTCAGATTTTCCTGGATGCAATAACTGATGGATTTCTTCACCAAATAGTTGCTGAACCAACAAGAGGGGATGCCATTTTAGATTTGGTTTTGGTGAGTAGTGAGGACCTCATAGAAGAAATGGTTGTAGGGGACAACCTTGGTTCAAGTGATCATGAACTAATTCAGTTCAAACCAGATGGCAGGATAAACAAAAATAGATCTGGGACTAGGGTTTTTTATTTCAAAAGAGCTACCTTTAAAGAATTAAGGAAATTAGTTTGGGAAGTGGACTGAACTGAAGAACTTGTGGATCTAAAGACGGAGGAGGCCTGGAATTACTACAAGTCAGAGTTGCAGAAACTATCAGAAGGCTGCATCCCAAGAAAGGGGAAAAAATTCATAGGCAGGAGTTGTAGACCAAGCTGGATGAGCAAGCATCTCAGAGAGGTGATTAAGAAAAAGCAGAAAGCCTACATGGAGTGGAAGATGGAAGGGATTAGCAAGGAAAGCTACCTTATTAAGGTCAGAACATGTAGGGATAAAGTGAAAGAGGCCAAAAGCCATGTAGAGTTGGACCTTGCAAAGGGAATTAAAACCAATAGTAAGGTTCTATAGCCATATAAATAAGAAGAAAACAAAATAAGAAGAAGTGGGACCACTAAACACTGAGGATGGATTGGAGGTTAAGGATAATTTAGGCATGGCCCAATATCTAAACAAATACTTTGCCTCAGTCTTTAATGAGGCACTTAGGGATAATAGTAGGATGACAAATGGGAATAAGGATATGGAGGTGTGATGTTATTGATATAATCTGGGACCATATAGAACATGGTTGCAACCAAGGTCCTGTAGTGGCACCAAATCTTATGTAAAGGGGGTCATATAAGGTGTCTCAGACCAGGTTATGAGTTGCTGGTTATGATTATGCTGTCTATATGTATGTATCATTTTGTAGTTGAAGTTGTGAGTATTGGCTCTATACTGTCTGTATTTTAAACTTATGCTGTGCTTCTGGAAGACATCTCAGACAAGTTGGTGTTAGTTCTGCCTAGCCTGCTTGATAGCCCATTAGCTACACAATTGACCCATTGAGAGAAGGCAGATACATCTTGTAACTCAGCAAGGTATGCAGGGACTTGCCCATGTGACTCCAGACTCCATTTTGCTGTAATTTTCCACAGTAAGGACAAAGAGGTTCTTACACCTGGAAAAGCCTATAAAAATCTGATGCCTCATCTCCATCTTGTCTTCAATCCTGCTTCTTACCTCTGAAGGTACTTTGCTACAAAATGAAGCTCTGAACAAAGGACTGATGATCCATCCCAGCAGGGGATGTACTCCAGGGATTTGATTTGAACCTGCAGTTTACTCCATCACTGCTACAAGCCTGAACTAAGAACTTTGCAATTACTGTATGTAATTGATTCCATTTAACCAATTCTAGCTCTGATCTATATCTTTTTCCTTTTATGAATAAACCTTTAGATTTTAGATTCTAAAGGATTGGCAACAGCGTGATTTGTGGGTAAGATCTGATGTGTATATTGACCTGGGTCTGGGGCTTGATTCTTTGGGATCGAGAGAACTGTTTTCTTTTATTGGGGTGTTGGTTTTCATAACATTCATTCCCAGGACAAGTGGTACTGGTGATGATACTGGAAAACTGGAGTGTCTAAGGGAATTGCTTGTGTGACTTGTGGTTAGCCAGTGGAATAAAACCAAAGTCCTCTTTGTCTGGCTGGTTTGGTTTGCCTTAGAGGTGGAAAAACCCCAGCCTTGAGCTGTAACTGCCCTGTTTAAGCAATTGGTCCTGAATTGGCACTCTCAGTTGGGTCCTGCCAGAACCGCATCGTCATAGGAGGTAGATATTACCATATCCTACGTAGAAGCCAAACTCAAACATTTAATGGGACTAAGTCACAGGGCCCAGATAATCTTCATCCAAGAATATTAAAGGAACTGGCACATGAAATTGCGAGCCTATTAGCAAGAATTTTTAATGAGTCAGTAAACTCAGGGATTGTACCGTATGACTGGAGAATTGCTAGCATAGTTCCTATTTTTAAGAAAGGAAAAAAAAGTGATCCAAGTAACTATAGACCTGTTAGTTTGACATCTGTAGTATGCAAGGTCTTGGGAAAAAAATTTGAAGGAGAAAGTAGTTAAGGACGTTGAGGTCAATGGTAATAGGGACAAAATACAACATGGCTTTACTAAAGGTAGATAGTGCCAAATCAACCTGATCTCCTTCTTTGAGAAGGTAACAGATTTCATAGACAAAGGAAACACAGTGGATCTAATTTACCTCGATTTCAGTAAGGCATTTGATACGGTTCCACATGGGGAATTATTAGCTAAATTGGAAAAGATGGGGATCAATATGAAAATTGAAAGGCAGATAAGTAACTGGTTAAAGGGGAGACTACAACGGATCATACTGAAAGGTGAATTGTCAGGCTGGAAGGAGGTTACTAGTGGAGTTCCTCAGGGACTGGTTTTGGGACCAATCTTACTTAATCTTTCTATTACTGACCTTGGCACAAAATGTGAGAATGTGCTAATAAAGTTTGTGAATGACACACAGCTGGGAGATATTTCTAATACAGAGAAGGACCGGGATATCATACAGGAAGATCTGGATGACCTTGTAAACTGGAGTAATAGTAATAGGATGAAATTTAATAGTGAAAAGTGCAAGGTCATGCATTTAGGGATTAATAACAAGAATTCTCGTTATAAATTGGGGACACATCAGTCGGAAGTAAGAGAAGAGGAGAAGAACCTTGGAGTATTGGTTGATCACAGGATGACTATGAGCCGCCAATGTGATATGGCCGTTAAAAAAGCTAATGTGGTCTTGGGATGCATCAGGCAAGGTATTTTCAGTAAAGACAAGGCACTGGTGAGACCTCATCTGGAATATTGTGTGCAGGTCTGGTCTCCCATGATTAAGAAGGATGAATTTAAACTGGAACAGGCACAAAATTTGGGGGGAGGGATAGCTCAGTGGTTTGAGCATTAGCCTGTTAAATCAAGGGTTGTAAATTCAATTCTTGAGGGGGGTCATTTAGGGAACTGGGGTAAAAATCTGTCTGGGGATTGGTCCTGCTTTGAGCATGGGGTTGAACTAGATGACCTCCTGAGGTCCCTTCCATCCCTGATATTCTATGAGAGGACAGCTGCTAGGATGATCTGAAGAATGCAAAACCTGTCTTATGAAAGGAGACTCAAAGAACTTGGCTTGTTTAGCCTAACCAAAAGAAGGCTGAGGGGATATATGATTGCTCTTTATAAATATATCAGAGGGATAAATATCAGGGAGGGAGAGGAATTATATAAACTTAGGGCCAATGTGGACACAAGAACAAATGGATATAAAGTGGACACTGGGAAGTTTAGACTTGAAATTAGAAGAAGGTTTCTAACCATTAGAGGAGTGAAGTTCTGGAACAGTCTTCCAAGGGGAGTAGTGGAGGCAAAAGACATATCTGGCTTCAAGACTAAGCTTGATAAGTTTATAGAGGGGATGGTATGATGGGGATAATCTAATTTTGGCAATTAATTGATCTTTGATTATTAGAAGGTAAATATGCCCAATGGTCTGTGATGGGATATTAGATGGGGTGGGATCTGAGTTACTACAGAGAATTCTTTCCTGGGTGCTGGCTGGTGAGGCTTGCCACATGCTCAGGGTTTAACTGACTGCCATATTTGGGGTTGGGAAGGAATTTTCCTCCAGGGCAAATTGGCAGAGGCCCTGGAGGTTTTTCACCTTCCTCTGCAGTGTGGGGCATGGATCACTTGCTGGAGGATTCTCTGCACCTTGAGGTCTTTAAACCATGATTTGAGAACTTCAGTAACTCAGACATAGGTTAGGCATTTGTTACAGGAGTGGGTGGGTGAGATTCTGTGGCTTGTGTTGTGCAAGAGGTCAGAGTAGATGATCATAATTGTCCCTTCTGACCTTAAAGTCTGAGTCTATAACTGGCTTCAAGACTGAGCATGGATGGTGGGTATAATAGGCCAGGGGAGGCTCAGCCACCCTGGCACTGCCGCTGCTGCCAGACCCCCGGTTGCAGGGTTTGGCAGGGGAAGTTTTTGTTTTATTATGCCCCATGCAGGTTCCTGGGCGGCTGAGGAGGCAGTATATGCTATTCAGTTTCCTGGGCTCATCAGCAATCTCCCTGGATTCCACAGAGATTACTGATAAACCCAGGAAGCTGAGTAGCAAATACTGCCTCTTCAGCCTCCCTGGAACTTGCATGGGGCATAGCAAAAGTATCTTATGGAAGAGAGTCCAAGACACTTTTCCCCATGGTGGCATGGGGTCTGGGGACGTGTGGCACAGCTGGGTTGGGGCTCCTCCAGGCAGGGGGAATAAGGGGATTGGGGTTCTTCTGGCTGAGGGGGGGCCTTCAGGCCTCCGGCCTGCTCAGCCATAGGGTGGGGGGTGCTTGGGCGTTCTTCAGGAAGGGGTGTGTGTGATGTTGCACTCCACATGATTTTATGAAATATGCTAACGAGTGGGAATATAATATAATTGGAATATACTTCATGCAAAAGGTCTCTTGTAAGGTATCATTACAAAGCTTATAATCTACTGAGTGTGGGCATCCTATTTGTATAAATGTATCATTCTTGTATCCGAAACTAGAAATGTGAAATATCACTCTGAGGTCCTATTGTAATTATGTGAAATTTTGGCCATTAAGGGTGGTTTGGAATCATGATGGCTCCCATCAACTAGGGCAACTGGTTGTAAATGGCTCTGTTTAATTGCAAGGCTTCCTGTGAGTCAGGCCAGGAAGAATGAAGGCTTGGGGTCTCCCAGGACATGTGACCATGTCACCTGGTACTGGAATCCATCTTAAACCTGGTGCTTTTCCATTTAGAAGGAGGGGTGGGGACCTAGAGAGATAAAAGATTCCCACCTTGTGCCAAAGCTATATAAGGGAGTGGAACAGAACAAAGGAGGTTCCAGTCATGAGAAATCCCCTAGTTACCACTTGAGCTGGAGCTAACAAGAACTGTACCGGGGGAAAGGATTGGGCCCAGACTAGGAAGGAGCCCAGTCTGTGAAAGAAGCTTATTGGAACATCTCTGAGGGTGAGATTTTATCTGTAATCAGTTTCTTAATGTATTAGGCACCTTTTATACTTAATAAAATTAGTTTTGTTTCTATAACATTATAATTATTATTATAATTAATAGAGTGTTATAGAGGGTTGACAATTTATGAGTTTACCCTATATGAGCTTTATACAGAGTAAAACAGACTCATTTGTGGTTTGGATCCCATTGGGAGCTGGGTGTCTGGGTGCTGGAAACAGGAACACTTCTTAAGCTGTTTTCATTTAAGTCTGCAGCTTTGGTGCATGTGGTTCAGTCCCTGGGTCTGTGTTTAAGCAGACTGGTGTGTCTGCCTCAACAAGTCAGGGTTCTGGAGGCCCAAACTGGCAGAAAAAACGGGCTCAGAGGTAGTCTCAGCACATCAGGTGATAGTCGCGGGGGAAATGGGCGGAGCTGGGAGCTAGCCCCCCTGAAGGGGGGCTCCACCCGCTGCCAATGAGACTGAGCTTGATAAGTTTATGGAGGGCATGATATTATGAGACTGCCTACAATGGCATATGGCCCGTCCACAACTGCTAGTAGCAAATATCTCCAGTCGCTGGTAATGGGACACTAGATGGGCAGGGCTCCAAGTTACGTCAGTGAATTCTTTCCCAGGGGTCTGGCTGGGTGTCTCACTCACCTGTTCAAGGTCTAACTGATCACCATAGTTGGTGTTGGGAAGGAATTTTCCCACTGGTCAGATTGGCAGAGACCCTAGGATATTTCGTCTTCCTCTGCAGCATGGGGCCTGGGTCACTCGCTGGTTTGAACTGGAGCAAATGGTGGATTCTCTGTAAATTGAAGTTTTTAAACCATGATTTGAGGATGTCGATAACTCAGCAGAGGTTAGGGGTCTATTACAGGAGTGGATGGGTGAGGGTCTGTGGCCTGCATTGCTCAGGAGATCAGACTAGATAATCATGATAGTCCCTTTTGGCCTTAAAGGCTATGAGAGATGGGGAAACTGAGGTGCACACAGAAGGAAGTGATTTGCCCAAGATCACACAGCAGGCCAACTGCAGAAAGTGGGGTAGACCCCAGATCTCCAGGGTCCCAGTCCAGGGCTCTATCCACTAGGCCATAAATAAAAGGACTTTGATCCTGATTATCAATGGTATTTAGGTGCCGAACTCCCATTGATTTCAATAGGAGTTCAGCACCTAAATTCCTTTGAGGATCTAGGGCATTAATGTTTAATTAACTAGCTGGGACATTGGAATGATAGTTATAAACCATCCAACATCCCTTTGTCATACGCTTTGAGCCAGGCAAACAAAGCACAGCAAACAGTGTATTGGCTGAATTAGTCTTATTTCTGTTACATTAGGAGTCAAAAGTTCTGATGCGGGAAGGGAAGGGGGATGGGTAAGTAGCCAAGAGGGCATTATAGTAGCTGTAATAATTTAGTCATTTTCTCTGTTCAATGGTTGTCTGAAAATGGCTGGTCAAGTGCCAGAAAATCCAGCTCATCGATTTAATTATTTGACAAAAGGCAGCATCTACAGTAGATCAAAATGTGTGTCAATGTTTTTGATGAAAAATGGCTTTTTGTCCCAAAAAGAAAGAAGCTTGTTTCAGTTGAAATTTTCTAAATTGTCAAAAAACAGAACTGTTTTTTTCCCCCCATTTAATCAAAAACATAAAAAGGTCCAGGAAAAGTTTCCAGCCCCCTACCTCACCCCCCGCAACATTTATTTTCTATTTTCTCCAAGATAATACTTACCATTTTTCAATTGATTCAAGTGATGATGTCCATCAAATAATAAATAGAACAAATAGTTTTAACTTAGACTTGATTTCAACTTGACTGAAAATGAGAGCATTTATGACCATTTAAAACTGTTCTCTAGCTGTACAATAGAAAATGTTATTGAGTCTAAAACATTTTCCTTCCAGATTTATAAATCCTTTTTCTCAGAAGCATGCACTTTGCAAGGCCATACTTCCCATACATGAAGCATAACTGCATCCTTTCAATCAGGATGACTTTTATTTTAAATGAAGGAGAAAACAAAAACAAGAAAGAATGAATGTAAAATCTCCAAGGGGAAGGTGCAAAGTGGGTGTGACTCACTCTGTAGAAGCAGCCATCTTGAATTGAACTTTTCCTCCACAATAGATCTTCCAACTGAGAAGCTGATAGGTGCTGTAGAAATTTAAAGGCACACTGCATAGAAAACAGCTTTAATAGCTTTTAGCCATGCACATCATTCAATAGCTGCTGACTGTTAAGACACTGCACACATTGCTAAGGAAACAGGAAGGCTTAGGGTCACCACCTTTTCAAAAGGCAAAAGTGGGACACATGCAGGAGCCCTGCCCCGCATCATGGCCTCATCACCTGCTCCTCCTCTTCCCCCCTGAAACCCCCACCTCATGTTCCTTTTTCCCTCCCACCCCAAGACCCCACCCCCTGGCTAGGCCAGAAACCAAAGCTAGGCCATGGTAAGAGCCACCCAGGTAGTCCAGGCCTCTGAGACGTAGAACAGTCCCCAGCCCATGTCCCTGCCCCCCAGGATGCAGCATCCAGGGAAGATGGAAGGTCTGGGGCTCCCCACAGTGGCCCAGGCTCCCTGGGCAACTCTTACCATGGCCCAGTTCCAGCTTCTGGACTGGCTATGTGGCAGAAGCCTAGCGGAGATAGGAGAAGCAGGGAGCAAGTCCACATGGCAAGAGGGGCCTAAGGCCCACCTCAGTCCACACCCCCTAACCCATGAAGTGGCTAGTGCCACCCCCTGAGCCTTGGGGGACTGTGGAGTGGCACTGCCAGGAATCCGGGAAAAATGCTGTCCCAGAGTCATTCAGCCCAGGAATGGGACTTGAACTATGCATTTCAGGACTGTCCTGCCCAATTCAGGACAAGTGATCACCCAAAGAAGGCTGTGTAACAGTTTTTATCCCAGTACTTTGGCACAGTTGAAAAGTGCTTTTTCTTCCTGCTTGTGAACTGCACCATGGTGGTCCATGCCTGGTGCTTGGCTGCGTTATTATCAGTGCTTTATTTGAGGCTGCCTTGGAAAATCACTAGTGAGGTACATCTACTGTAGAACAGGAGGAGGAGGGCTGCTCCTTGGGGGTCCCTCTTGGAAGCCATAGCGAATCTACTAGAGGGATTTATTGTTGTGGTTAATTATAATTAATTGATGTGTGATGATAGATTGAAGTAGGATAGTATGATATGAGTATGAGACTGATAAGCATTTCGCTCTGATCTCATTGCATCTGTTTGCGCCCAAGGTCCTGGGCATGGATTTCCAAAACTCTTCTGACATTCTGTGTCTTTCTTGATCACTAGGATGGAAGGTTGATCCTCCCAATTTGACTTGGAAATAGCTTCAGAGCAGACTTCAGAAAGGTAAAGCTATCCTGTGACACTTCTGATCAACACAAATCCTGATGCCCCAGGGACATGGCATTCAGAGATGTCATATACAAAACATGGAACTTGAGAGTTGCAGAGAAATCTGGAGACCGGTACGGATCCACAGCTGCCAGTGTCAGATTTTGAAAGGAGGAAAAAAAGTTGTTGTTTTGATTGCTGGCAAAACCTTGGTACCTGAGAGTCATTTTCCTCTGTGAGTAATCCCAACAATCATTTACTGTCCCTACACATCTTTCCTGTTCTCTTGAAGGATCTCAGTGTGCTTTGGAAATTAACTATATGCACTGAAATGTAGCTATCTGGAGCACAGCATCTGTTTAACATCATGTGGCAACACTAGGCCATTTAGGATGGGAAATGAAGGAGGATTCCATACATCTAGACTTAAGGTACTAAACTCCTGTTTCTTGCACCTTCAGCACACTCTTCTCTGATCTACACTTTTCTTCAGGAATGTGCATGATTACATCCATTTGAGATGGAGATATGGATGCTGCAGTAGCTGCCAGGCCACCTGCACTCTGACTAATTGGAAGATCAGGCATCTCCTCACCACTCACATCCTCACTGGGGCCAGAAGGCCCACCGTGAACATTTGTGTCTGTATCTCAGGAGAGGCCTTCCTGCTTAGATAGAAAAGCTTCCTTAGCTTTCCTTCTTTTTCTGAATGCTGCACCAGAGGAGCTGTCATGGTATAATTCCCCACTCTGAACCTTAGCGTCCAAAAGATGGGGTACCAGCATGAATTTCTCTAAGCTCAATTACCAACTTAGTACTTGTAGTGCTGCCACCAACCAGGAATTCCAGTGCCTGGTACACTCTGGTCCCCCCAAAACCTTGCCCGGGGACCCCCAAGACCCAGACCCTCTGGATCTTAACACAAGGAAAGTAAACCCTTTTCCTCGCCGTTGCCTCTCCCAGGCTTCCCCTCCCTTGGTTACCCTGGGAGATCACTGTGATTTAAACTCCTTGAATCTTAAAACAGAGAGGAAAATTCACCTTCCTCCCTCCTTCTCTCTGCCCCTCTCAGACTCTCCCTGAGAGAGAAAGTAATCCTAACACAGAGAGAAAATTAACCTTTCTCTCCCCCTTCCCTCCTTTTTCCCCACCAATTCCCTGGTGGATCCAGACCCAGTCCCCTGGGGTCTCACCAAAATAAAAAAAAAATCAGGTTCTTAAACAAGAAAAGCTTTTAATTAAAGAGAGAAAACAGTAAAAATTATCTTTGTAAATTTAAGATGGAATATGTTACAGGGTCTTTCAGCTATAGACACTGGGAATACCCTCCCAGCCTAAGTATACAAGTACAAATTAAAATCCTTTCAGCAAAATACAAATTTGAACTCCTTCCAGCCAAATACACATTTGCAAATAAAGAAAACAAACATAAGCCTAACTCACTTATCTACCTAGTACTCACTATTCTGGACATATAAGAGACTGTATCAGAAAGATTGGAGAGAAACTTGGTTGCACATCTGGTCACTCTCAGAACCCAGAGAGAACAACAACCAAACACTAACAGCACACACAAAAACTTCCCTCCCTCAAGATTTCAAAGTATCCTGTCCCCTGATTGGTCCTCTGGTCAGGTGACAGCCAGGCTTGCTGAACTTGTTAACCCCTTACAGTCAAAAGAGACATGAAGTACTCCTGCTCTAGTTAATTATCTGTTTATGACAGGGGCATTTTCTTCTTTCACTCATGACTGCTGCTCTGTGCCAGCTATAGTGGCTCTCAACACTCAGTTGAAGGGGACAAATAAGTAGGCTGATAGCAGGGCCTGAGTGAGGGAAGATACCAGCATCTTAAGGGCCTAACTGGCTCCTACTACTGTTCTCCTCAAGTGGGTTCAGGGAAGCAGCGGGAAATAGGAAGCTCCCTGAGAAGCTGGTGTTAATCAGTCCAGGCTACTGGGGGTGCTAGAGAGGTACATAAGAGCAGGGCCGGCTCCAAGCACCAGCCAACCAAGCACGTGCTTGGGGCCGCACCTTGGGAGGGGGCGGAGCTCAGGTTTTGTTTTAGGTTGTTTTTTTTTTGGTTCAGCCGGGCGGCACTGGAGGGGTTTTTTTTGGTTGGTTTGTTTTTTGTTTTGGCTGAGCGGCCCTCTGGCGGGCAGGGACTTGGGCAGCACGGCGCTCGGGGGGGCCAGAGGCTTGGGCGGTGCGGCATGGTGCTCAGGGAGCCCGGGGGCTTCGGCGGTGTGGGAACTTGGGAAGTGCAGCACTCAGGAGGGCGGGGGGCTTGGGGAGGGCAGAGACTTGGGCAGGGCAGCAAGCTGTGGCACTCGGAGGGGGCGGGGGCTTGGGTGGCATGGCACGGTGTGCGGGAGGGGCGGGGGGCTTGAGCGGCACAGCGCTCGGGGGGGTGGAAGCTTGGGTGGCACGGTGCTCATGGCGGGGGTTCGGTGGCATGGCGCTCACGGGGGGGGTACTGCGGGCAGCGCTCTTTTTTTGTTTTGCTTGGGACGGCAAAAATGTTAAAGCTGGCCCTGCATAAGATGCTTCTCCTCCTCTCTCTCCCTGTAGCTCTTGCTGCTTTCTGTTATTCCCTCTCACCTTTTCTCATACCTCCCTATTATGTCTCTTGCGCCCTCCTTCCTCCAGCACAGCACTCCACCATCTCTGTGCATCTAGAGCAGAGAGAATACATATGCACCAGCAGCAGACACAATTTTCTACATTCTGGATCCTAGTGCCGCCCCCCCCACCCCCAGTCTGGCACTTGAAGCGGCTGTCTCAGTTCATCTCATGGTAAGGCCAGCCCTGGCCCTGGCCTGATGCAGTGAACTCAGTTCTTGTGAGTCTGGTGGCCATCCACTCAATTCTGTGCTTTGCATTGCTGTGCTTTGTAAATCTGGCAATCCGTGGGACATTGCAAATCCTGGATATCCCCCGATAAGTTCCCAGGAGCAAGATGTAATATCTCTCTTCCCAGATCACCTTAAATCCCAGATATGGATTTCTATGCCCCTGCAGCACCTTGGAAGCAGTGTGCTCAGAATTTGCTAGGGAGATCCCAAACATGGTGAAGTGCAGGACTCCCTGTTTAATGTTTTCATTGTCCTTCCCTATTGACACCCTGCAACTGCAGATATTCCCAGCACTGGCTGGGATCTAGCCCAGGCATCGCAGCCTCAAGCTTTTATTTCATTTCCATCTTACATTTGCCTATGGTCGTAATCCCCTCACTCCTCCCTGCAAATGGTGTTTGATCTTGGAGCTAACGTTACACCAGACTGAATGGAACACTGAGTGCAATCAGCCCTGGTCTAAACAAGTGCAGCTGCCATTTTTCCTGTGTTTATGCCCCAGCTGAATGAAGGCCATTCATTTTCAAATAGGTGTTCATAGAATCATAGAATATCAGGGTTGGAAGGGACCTCAGGAGGTCACCTAGTCCAACCCCCTGCTCAAAGCAGGACCAATCCCCAACTAAATCATCCCAGCCAGAGCTTTGCAAAGCTGGGCCTTAAAAACCTCCAAGGAAGGAGATTCCACCACCTCCCTAGGTAACCCATTCCAGTGCTTCACCACCTTCCTAGTGAAAAAATTGTTTCTAGTATCCAACCTAAACCTCCCCCACTGCAACCTGAGACCATGACTCCTTGTTCTGTCATCTGCTATCACTGAGAACAATCTAGATCCATCCTCTTTGGAACCCCCTTTCAGGTAGTTGAAAGCAGCTATCAAATCCCCCCCCTCATTCTTCTCTTCTGCAGACTAAACAATCCCAGTTCCCTCAGCCTCTCCTCATAAGTCATGTGCTCCAGCCCCCTAATCATTTTTGTTGCCCTCCGCTGGACTCTTTTCAATTTTTCCACATCCTCCTTGTACTGTGGGGCTCAAAACTGGACACAGTACCCCAGATGAAGCCTCACCAATGCTGAATAGAGAGGAATGATCACATGCCTAGTTCTCCTGGCAATGCTCCCACTTATATAGCCCAAAATGCCATATAGCCCAAAATGCCAACAAAGGGTACACTGTTGACTCATATCCACTTCTTGTCCACTATAACCCCTAGGTCCTTTTCTGCAAAACTGCTGCCTAGCCACTTGGTCCCTAGTCTGTAGCAGCGCATGGGATTCTTTCATCCTAAGTGTAGGACTCTGCACTTGTCCTTGTTGAACCTCATCAGATTTCTTTTGGACCATTCCTCTGATTTGTCTAGGTACATCTATGTCCTATCCCTACCCTCCAGCATATCAACCACTCCTCCAAGTTTAGTGTCATCTGAAAATTGGTGAGGGTGCAATCCACGCCATCCTCCAGATCATTAATGAAGATATTTAACAAAACCAGCCCCAGGACCAACCTTTGGGGCACTCCGCTTGATACTGGCTGCCAACTAGATATGGAGCCATTGATCACTACCCGTTGAGCCCAATGATCTAGCCAGCTTTCTATCCACCTTATAGTCCATTCATCCAGCCCATGCTTCTTTAACTTGCTGGCAAGAATACTGTGGGAGACTGTATCAAAAGCTTTGCTAAAGTCAAGGAATAATATGTCCACTGCTTTCCCCTTATCCACAGTGCCAGTTATCTAATTGTAGAAGGCAATTAGGTTAGTCAGGCATGCTTTGCCCTTGGTGAATCCTTGCTGACTGTTCCTGATCACTTTCCTCTCCTCTAAGTGCTTCAGAATTGATTACTTGAGGACCTGCTCCATGATTTTTCCAGGGACTGAGGTGAGACTGACTTACCTGTAGTTCCCCTGATCCTCCTTCTTCCCTTTTATAAAGATGGGCACTACATTAGTCTTTTTCCAGTCATCTGGGACCTTCCCCAATTGCCATGAGTTTTCACAGATAATGGCCAATGGCTCTGCAATCATATCCACCAACTCCTTTAGCACGTCGGATGCAGGGCATCTGGCCTCATGGACTTGTGCTCGGACAACTTTTCTAAATAGTCCTGAACCACTTCTTTCTCCACAGAGGGCTGGTCACCTCCTCTCCATACTGTGCTGCCCAGTGCAGTAGTCTGGGAGCTGACCTTGTTTGTGAAGACAGAGGCAAAAAAATCATTGAGTACATTAGCTTTTTCCACATCCTCTGTCACTAGGTTGCCTCCCTCATTCAGTAAGGGGCCCACACTTTCCTTGACTTTCTTCTTGTTGCTAACATACCTGAAGATACCTTTCTTGTTACTCTTAACATCTCTTGCTAGCTGCAACTCCAAGTGTGATTTGGCCTTCCTGATTTCACTCCTGTATGCCTGAGCAATATTTTTATACTCCTCCCTGGTCATTTGTCCAAGCTTCCACTTTTTGTAAGCTTCTTTTTTCTGTTTAAGATCAGCAAGGATTTCACTGTTAAGCCAAGCTGGTTGCCTGCCATTTACTATTCTTTCTACACATCGAGATGGTTTGTTCCTGCAACTTCAGTAAGGATTCTTTAAAATACAGCCAGCTTTCCTGGACTCCTTTCCCTCTCATGTTATTTTCCCAGGGGATCCTGCCCATCAATTCCCTGAGAGTCAAAGTCTGCTTTTCTGAAGTCCAGAGTCCATATTCTGCTGCTCTCCTTTTTTCCTTGTGTCAGGATCCTGAACTTGACAATCTCATGGTCACTGCCTCCCAGGTTCCTATCCACTTTTGCTTCCCCTACTAATTTTTCCCTGTTTGTGAGCAGCAGGTCAAGAAGAGCTCCACTCCTAGTCAGGAGCAGCACCAGAAACGGCGCCCTAGGCAGAATTCAGGGGACAGCATTTTGTCCGCTCCCCATGAGGCGTGCTGGAGCTTCTGGTTCCACTCCCATCGCGCCGCCAAAGAAGGACCCTCCACTGAAATGCCGCAGGCAACAGCGGCAGTCACTGAACTGCTCAATTGCTTGCTGCTGTTTTCCGCGGCACGTTGGCAGAAGGCTCTTCTTCGGCAGCATGACAGGAGTGGAACCGGAAGCTCCCGTGTGCCCCGTGGGAGCGCATAAAATGCTGCCCCTCGAATCCTGGCGCCCTAGGCAACCGGCTTGGGTAGCCTAATGGAAGTGCTGGCCCTGCTCCTAGTTGGTTCCTCCAGCACTTGCAGCAGGAAATTGTGCCCTACACTTTCCAAAAACTTCCTGGATTGTCTGTGCACTGATGTATTGTTCTCCCACTGTGTTACAGTGTTATACCATGGCCAGATTCACAGCAGGTGTAAATCATTGTCGCTTCCATGGCTTTAGGTGATCCATGCCGCTTTACATCAGCTGAGAGTTGGACATAGTGTGAAACAAGGAATTTCCACCTCCACACCCCTCTGCCCCTCCCAGCAATGTGTCCCCTCCCCAATGCCAGGACCCTCGGCACCTGCCCTCTTACCCAAATCCAGGACTCTCTCCCAGGCCTTCTCAAAGGGCCATCTGTCCAAACCTCCAGCTCTCCCTCTTCTACCAAGTCAAGATCAAAATAGATGAGGATGATGGGAGGGGGATGGGTCGATAAGCCAGGTGCCATGGATGGATCAAAGGGAGCTCCATTCCCACTCACCTCAGGAGCTCAGTGTGGAAACCTTTGTGTGTTCATAATAGCAGTGGATGGAGGATGGAGGCAGTGGGCCTGTCTCCCCAAGCCTGTCCCTCAGAGGTTGGATTTGGGCTGTATAGAGGTAGAGGGGCAGCCAATCTCAGTTTGTGTAGGTGAGCAGTGCCAGCGCAGACTCAGCAATGCTGGGTGTTTCATCCATAAGCAGATGAGGAGTGCTGCTGATGGCTGATGCACTGGTCAGCAGGGTCTGGAGAGCTTAGTTCCCAGATTCATCAATTCCAAGACCAGAAGGGACCATTTTGATCATCTAGTCTGACCTCCTGTATAGCACTGGCCAGAGAACAGCTCCGAAAAAAGCCCTAGAGCCAATCTTTTAGCAAAACAGTACATCTTGATTTAAAAATCGCCAGTGATGGAGAACACACCACAACCCTTGGTAAATTGTTCCAATGGTTCATTACTCACACCGTTACAAATTTACAACTTATTTCCAGTCTGAAGTTGTCTAGGTTCAACTTCCAGCCATTGGATTGTGCTATACCTTTCTCTGCCAGATGGAAGTGCCCATTATTAAATATTTTCTCCCCATGTAGATACTTCAGGCAAGTCTACACTACAAAATGAAATTGACCTAAGAAACATTGGCTTATAGCCACCACAATAATTGAATCAGTTTTACATGTCCACACTACACTCCTTCTGTCAGCAGTGAGCATCCTTACCAGGAACGCTTTCACTGATTTAACTGCCAGTGTGGGGCATTGTGGGATGCAGGGCCGGATTTCCAAATAGGCACACTAGGGACATGCCTAGGGGCATCAGCATTCTAGGAGCACTTTACCTCTCTAAAATTGTGTGCAACAAGGAGCTCAGCTGTAGGCAGGGGCGCAGAAGATGCTTTGCCTAGGGGCACTGAAAGTATAAATCTGGCCCTGGCATGATGGGTTCTGAAAGACAGCAACAGTTAATGTAAGCAATGCAGTGTCTACAATAATACTGCATTGACCTAACTACATCATCTTTAGAGCTATGCCTCTCGTGGAGTAGAGTTATTTAGTCTGTGTAGTGGACAAGTTACATAGGTGGGAGCACCATTCTAGTGTAGATACTTACAGAGTTAGGTCAATGTACACTACCTTACGTTGGCCTAACTCTGTAGTATGGACCAGGCCTTAGACTGTGATTGCCACCCCTTAACTTTCTCTTGGTTAAACTAAATATACTGAGCTCCTTAAGTCTATCACTATAAAGCATGTTTTTAATCCTTTAACCATTTCTTCTCTGAACTCTCTCCAATTTATCAACATTCTTCTTGAGTTGTGGGCACCAGAACTGGGTACAGGATTCCAGCAGCAGTCGCACCAGCGTGAAATACAGAGGTAAAATAACCTCTCCGCTCCTATTCCAGATTCCCGTTTATGCTGCCCAGAATCACAGCATCACATTAACCCCTCTGGCCACAGCATTGCACTGGAAGCTTGTGTTCCGTTGATTATTCAGCATGACTCCCAGATCTTTTTCAGAGTTGCTGCTTTCCAGCACAGTGTTCCCTCATCATGTAAATATGGCCAACATTCTTTGTTCCTAACTGCATGCATTATATTAAAATGCATACTGTAAAGTACAGAATTATCAGACACATAGATGAACATGATTTGTTGGGGAAGGGTCAACATAGTTTTTGTAAAGGGAAATCATGCCTCACCAATCTACTAGAATTCTTTGAGGGGGTCAACAAGTATGTGGATAAGGGGGATCTAGTGGATATGGTGTACTTAGATTTTCAGAAAGCCTTTGACAAGGTCCCTCTCCAAAGGCTCTTAAGCAAAGTAAGCTGTCCTGGGTTAAGAGGGAAGGTCCTCTCATGGAGCAGTAACTGTTTAAAAGAAGCTGGGAATGGGCAACAAGGGATGGATCACTTGATGATTATCTGTTCTGTTCATTCTCTCTGGGGCACCTGGCAGTGGCCAGTGTCAGAAGACAGGATACTGGGCTAGATGGACCTTTGAACTGACCCAGTATGGCCATTCTTATGTTCTTACAGTAAACAAAGGATAAAAATAAATGGTCAGTTTTCAGAATGGAGACTCCCCAGGAATCTGTATTGGGACCAGTACTGTTCAACATATTCATAAATGATCTGGAAAAAGAGGTAAACAGTGAAATGGCAAAATTGCAGATGATACAAAACTACTCAAGCTTTAGAAAAGGGCAACAAAAATGATTAGGGGTATGGAACAGCTTCCATATGAGGAGAGATTAATAAGACTGAGACTTTTGAGCTTGGAAAAGGGACGACAAAGGGAGGATATGATAGAGGTCTATAAAATCATGACTGGTGTGGAGAAAGTAAATAAGGAAGTGTTATTTACTCCTTATCATAGCACTGAAACTAGGGGTCCCCAAATAACATCAATGGGCAGCAGGTTTAAAACAAACAAAAGGAAGTATTTCTTCACACAATGTACAGCCAACCTGTGCAACTTTTTGCCAGAGGATGTTGTGAAGGTTAAGACTATAACAGGGTTCAAAAAAGGACTAGATAAGCTTGTGGAATGTGGATCCTTCAATGGCTATTAGCCAGGATGGGCAGGGATGCAAAACCATGCTCTAAAGTGTCCCTAGCCTCTGTTTGTCAGAAGCTGAGAATGGGTGACAGGGGATGGATCATTTGATGATTACCTCTTCTGATCATTCTCTCTGAAGCACCTGGCATTGTCCACTGTCGGAAGACAGAATACTGGGCTAGATGGACCTTTGGTCTGACCCAATGTGACATTCCAGTCTGGCATTATCTGGACCGGTAATCTGCTAGCTCACCCCAATCCTTGACTCTGGGAACCAGCCTTACCATGCTCTGCTATGAGAACCATCACTCCTGGGCTGTTCACACACAGCCTCTAGCAGGTAAGCTGCTCCTTGGATTGTGCAAACAAATGACACTAGCCAATATCCCTGGCCCCAGACACAACCCTAGGAACTTCCATCTTGCAGTGTCTAGTTATGCCCATTGAACATTGCAAGCTTATATGAGTTCGTCAATTTAACAAAGAAATTGATATGTATCAGGGCAGTCTCTGACACACTTCAAACAAAACGTATTGCTTTGGGTAGAATAAACAAACAAAAGTATTAACTACAAAGATAGATTTTAAGTGATTATAAGTCAAAGCACAAAAAGTCAGATTTGGTCAAATGAAATAAAAGCAAAATGCATTCTAAGCTGATCATAACACTTTCAGTGCCCTTACAAACTTAGATGCTTCTCACCACAGGCTGGGTGGTTGCCCTTCAGCCAGGCTCTCTGCTTTGATCAGTGATTCAGTCACTTGATGGTAGTGTCTGTAGATGGAGGTGGAAGAGAGAGAGCATGACAAATGTCTCTCCTTTTTATCATGTTCTTTCTTCCCTCTTGGCTTTGCCCACCCACCCCCCGAAGTCAGGTGAGCATTACCTTAGACCCAAACTGACCAAAGGAAGTGGGGGTAACTGACTCCAGAGTTGAATAGATCCTTTGTTGCTGCTTAGGCCAGTGTCCTTTGTTCCTCTGAGGCTGGGCTGGGTTTGTCCCATACATTTCCTGATGAGGTGTGAAATGCCCCTGTGCTCTTGGAGAATTTTTGCCTGGGCTTGTTTTAAGCCATAAGGACACATTTTCAGCCTCATAACTATATACATGAAATTACAACCTATAACATTACTATAACAACAATTACTATAACAATACTATAACAACAATGCTCAGTGCATCATGAGCCTTCTGAAGACACATGACATGAGAAACTTCACATTAGATACTGCACAATCATATTTTAAGGATGAATATGGGAGTGTAGGGTGTTCCCCCAAGGTACAGAGCATCACACCCAGTATGGCTGTTCTTATGTTGTTTTCCTGAGCCCAATTTACCATGCAATCCAGATCACTTTGCATCAGTGACCGGTCCTCTTCATTATTTACCACTCCCTACATTTGTGTGTCATCTGCAAACTTTATCATTGCTGATTTTAGGTTTTCTTCCAGGTCACTAATAAAAATGTTAAATAGCATAGGGCTAAGAACTGATCCTGTGGGGTTCCAACTGGAAACACACCCACTCAATGATGAATCCCCATTTACAATTACATTTTGAGACTTATCAGTTTGCCAGCTTTTAATCCACTTAATATGTGCCATGTTAATTTTATATCTTTCTAGTTTTTAATCAAAATGTTTTGCAGTACCAAGTCAAATACCTTACATAAATCTAAGTCATCACTATGAGTTTTATCAACAACATTTGTAATCTCATCAAAAAAAAAATATCAAATAGTTTGACAAGATCTAGTTCCCATTGTTGATTAACATTAATTCTATTACCTTCATATAATGCTTTATTATTTGGATCCCACTTTAGCCGCTCCATTATCTTTTCTGGGGCCAATGTCAGACTGACAGGCCTATAATTATTGGGTCATCTCGTTTACGCTTTTTAAATATTGGCACAACAGTAGCTTTCTTTCAGTCTTCTGGAACTTCTCCATTACTCCAAGAATTATTAAAAATCAACATCAATGGTCCATCAAGCTCCTCAGCCAGCTCTTTTAAAACTTTTGGATGTCAATTCTTCAGATTTAAAAATGTCTAACTTTAGTAGCTGCTGTTTTAACATCATCCTGAGATACTAGTGGAATAGAAAGAGTGTTGTCATCATCTGAGATGACTACATCATCTGTTTTTTCACAAATACAGAACAGAAATATTTATTGAACATCTCTGCCTTTTCTGCATTATTATTGATAATTCTACTAATTCCATCTAGTAACAGGCCAATACAATTTTTAGGATTCTTTTTATTCCTAATGTAGTTTTAAAAACTCATATTGTCCTTAATTCTGCTGGCCACATATTTTTCCTTGTGTCCTGGGATTTCCTGATCAATTTTGTACAAATCCTAGCTTCTGATTTATACTTATTACTATCAACTTCCCTTTTCTTTCATTTGTTACATATAATATATATGTATATATATATTTGTATAGCTACTTCACTTCCCCTCTAAACCAGATTGCTTTTTAACTGATACAGCCTTCTTCCTCAGTTATGGGATTGTGGCTTTTGGGGCATCTAGTGTAGTGTTCTTAAGCAATTCTCCATTATCATTCACATTTTTTCTGATTAAGCACTTCCTCCCAGCTGATTTGGCACATAATTGTTTTCAGCATTGTGAAATTAGTCTTCTCAAAGCATCAAATACATATATATCACTTGGTCTGAGCTTTATTCTGGTTGCACATTATAAATGTGATTAAGTCATGATCATTTGTATCTAAGCTACCATCAACTTTTAGTTTTGTGATCAGCTCCTCTTTGTCTACCAAGACGAGGTCCAATAAAGGATTCACCCTTGTTGGTTGCAACACTTACTGAATTAGGAAATTGTTGTCTATAATATCTAGAAATTCCAAGGATGTTTTAGTTCCAGCTGCATGAGACCGGCAGTGTGTGTCACCCAAATTGAAGTCCCCCATGATCATGCAGCTTTTCTTCCTACACATTATAGATAGGTGCATAAAGAACTGGTCATCCTGCAATTAATTAATTGCTGCTCCCTATATTCTGGGCCTATGTTCACAGGAGATATCTGCAGGACTGGTTCTTAGGGCCTGCTCTGGGGCTGTCTTTGTGGCTGAGGCTTGTAATCATGATCAGACTTAGCGAGCATGTGTTGCACTTTGCCCTCATTTGTAATGATGGCACTCAGCCCTCAACATTCACTGCGAATGAATAAAACTCTCTCTTCCCCCCATTGCATCGTGTTGCTTGAATAATCTTAGCATACTTTAGATCATACAAGATTGGCATATGTGCACTGATACCATAGAAGGAACAAATCTAAGAGACCTAAGTGACTGAAAAAGATGTGGGGGTCATTGTGGGTAATCAGATAAACATGAGTTCCTAGTGTGACTCTGTAGCCAAAAGAGTTAAACCAATCCTGGGATGCATAAACAAGGGAATCTTGAGTATGAGCAGAGAGGTTATTTTATCTCTGTATTTGGCACGGGTGCAACTGCTTCTGGAATCCTGTGTCCAGTTCTTGTGCCCACAGCTCAAGAAGGATGGTGATAAATTGGAGAGGGAGCAGAGAAGAGCCCCAAGAGCGAGTCAAGGATTAGAAAACCTGCCTTATTGTGATATATTCAAGGAGCTCAGTCTATTTAGCATAACAAACAGAAGCTTAAAGGGTACAAATGTTTAATAATGCACTCTTTAATCTAGCAGAGAAAAGTGTAACGTGATCTGCTGGCTGGAAGTTGAAGCTAGACACATTGAGACTGGATATAATGTGTACATTTTTACTAGTGGGAGTGATTAACTATTGGAAAATAGGTCGTGGTGGAGTCTCCATCACTGGCAGTTTTTAAATCAAGATGGGCTGTTTTGCTAACAGATTGGCTCTCGGGATTGTTTTGGGCAGGTCTCTGGCCTTTGCTGTATAGGAGGTCAGACCAGACGATCACAGTGGTCCCTTCTGGCCTTGGAATCTATGAAGACTGCACAGTTGTCATGCTGCTGTACATAGTGGTCACGCAGAGAAAGGAATAATGATGGGACTGGGACTAAGGAGAGCTGGGCTCTGTTCCCATCTCTGCCACTGACTTGCTGTGTGACATTGGGCAAAGTTACTTACCCCTTCTGTATTTCTATTTTCCCTCCTCCTCTTTGTCGATTTAGACCATAAGTTTGTTAAGGCAGGCACATATATACTCTGTATCTAGATAGTTATGATAGGGGCTTGCAGGGCATGGCAGCCTTGTGGTTAGTGCACCCTACCTCCCCCCTTTGTCTCTCTGTCAGGGGAGGCAGTAGAAGTAGACTCATAGACTCATAGACTCTAGGACTGGAAGGGACCTCGAGAGGTCATCGAGTCCAGTCCCCTGCCCTCATGGCAGGACCAAATACTGTCTAGACCATCCCTAATAGACATTTATCTAACCTGCTTTTAAATATCTCCAGAGATGGAGATTCCACAACTTCCCTAGGCAATCTATTCCAGTGTTTAACTACCCTGACAGTTAGGAACTTTTTCCTAATGTCCAACCTAAATCTCCCTTGCTGCAGTTTAAGCCCATTGCTTCTTGTTCTCTCATTGGAGGCTAAGGTGAACAAGTTTTCTCCCTCCTCCTGATGACACCATTTTAGATACCTGAAAACTGCTATCATGTCCCCTCTCAGTCTTCTCTTTTCCAAACTAAACAAACCCAATTCCTTCAGCCTTCCTTCATAGGTCATGTTCTCAAGACCTTTAATCATTCTTGTTGCTCTTCTCTGGACCCTCTCCAATTTCTCCACATCTTTCTTGAAATGTGGTGCCCAGAACTGGACACAATACTCCAGTTGAGGCCTAACAAGCGCAGAGTAAAGCGGAAGAATGACTTCTCGTGTCTTGTTTACAACACACCTGTTAATGCATCCCAGAATCACGTTTGCTTTTTTTGCAACAGTATCATACTGTTGACTCATATTAAGCTTGTGGTCCACTATGACCCCTAGATCTCTTTCTGCCATACTCCTTCCTAGACAGTCTCTTCTCATTCTGTATGTGTGAAACTGATTGTTCCTTCCTAAGTGGAGCACTTTGCATTTATCTTTATTGAACTTCATCCTGTTTACCTCAGACCATTTCTCCAATTTGTCCAGATCATTTTGAATTTTGACCCTGTCCTCCAAAGCAGTTGCAATCCCTCCCAGTTTGGTATTGTCCGCAAACTTAATAAGCGTACTTTCTATGCCAACATCTAAATCATTGATGAAGATATTGAACAGAACCGGTCCCAAAAAAACCCCTGCGGAACCCCACTTGTTATACCTTTCCAGCAGGATTGGGAGCCATTAACAACTACTCTCTGAGTACGGTTATCCAGCCAGTTATGCACCCACCTTATAGTAGCCCCATCTAAATTGTACTTTCCTAGTTTATCTATAAGAATATCATGCGAGACCGTATCAAATGCCTTACTAAAGTCTAGGTATATCATATCCACCGCTTCTCCCTTATCCACAAGGCTTGTTATCCTATCAAAGAACGCTATCAGATTAGTTTGACATGATTTGTTCTTTACAAATCCATGCTGGCTATTCCCTATCACCTTACCACCTTCCAAGTGTTTGCAGATGATTTCTTTGATTACCTGCTCCATTATCTTCCCTGGCACAGAAGTTAAACTAACTAACTAAGTACCTGATTTCTGATCCCAGGCCAGAAGTGTTTGGGCTTGTTTAGGGTCTCTAAGTGTTACTCAAATCATCCTGCTCCCAAAGCAAACATTTGAGCTAAAGGTGACTCTCCAGTCAGTGTAAAAAGGATGGGGCCTATGGCACACAGATGAGCAGATCTGATTCTGTCCAGCAGACAGCAAAGGTGCTCCCTCATTGCTGCAAGTGCAACCTGCAGAATACACAGCAAAATGTCTGGGAAGGAGGCTGGACAAGGAATTGGATGAGAGGCCTACCTGCTTTTTACATGCCTATGGTACTGCGCAGGATCCTGGGTGAAAACCACTATTGGAGGCCCCTCAGTTTGTTTGCCCTGGGGGATGATTGCAAATCCAGTCCTGTGCGCTGGACAAGGTATGTGGCCTTCCTTCCAGCAGGTAGATGATGTTGGTTTTGAAGAAGCCACTAAACTTAGTGGGGCCTAACTCTTTGCTTAACATCCAACAAGGCAGCACCTTCTTGCATCTTAATAATAGCAGAAAAGTTCCACTTTGCCTCAAGTTTGCCATCTACTGGCGTGTGGGATGAACAGCGATGAAATAATAAACCCTGGAGGAAGCTAGTGACATGAACAGGCATTTGTACAGCAAAGGATAAACAATGGTGAGGCAACCAATGCCACGGCACCAAACCCTCCTAAGTGCCAGGCTTTTCTATTGAGAAATGATTCCAAGGATGGCATTTCAGGACTCCCAAGGGCTATATATAGTTCCAGGGGCGGGGGGGAGAGGTAGTCCCAGCTTTGCAATAGCCAATTCACAGCTATTTGTTGGATTGTTTAGTGTGTGCTTTCCTTGACTGGAATCCTGTGGGGGTCAGGTTCAGCTCTGCCAGGCAGCATTGCCCAGGTGAGCTTGGCTGCAAATTGCAAACGAGCTGTTTGTACAGTGCCTAACACACTGGGGACCCAGTCTCATGGTTGCTCCCTTGGCGCTACCGTAATAAACATGATTGATGATAACATCACAGGTGCCAACTCTGGGGGTGCTATGGGGCTGGGAAAAATGATGGGCATTGGGTACCCACCAGCAGCCCCTCTATCAGCGCCTCCCCTTCCCTCTGCTGTTTCTCAGCTTACAGGAGACTCTGGGGGCAAGGAGGGAGGAGCGAGAGTAAGAGTGTGGTGCACTCATGGAAAGAGGTGGAACAGAGTGGGAAGAGGCAAGGCGGAGATGGAGTGGGGGCCAGAAGAGGTGGGGTGGGGTCAGAAAGAGGCAGGACGGGGTGGGACCTTGGGGGAAGGGGTGGAATGAGGGCAGGACTGGGGTCAAGCATGTTTTCCTCTTCATTGGCTTCTGGAGTGATTGCTAGGATGGAAAATCCAATCAAGGACTGCTTGTCTATTGAATTCCTTTGGGCTTCCCTTAGCCAGCTCACCAAGCAGTTGGTTCAGTGCTTCTTTATCCTGGGAAATTTCCCAAAATCTGGGAATTTTTGAGTAAAATGTTTCAATTTAGGAAATTGAGAATTTTCATTCATAATCTTGGGAAAATTTCATAAAAAGTAAAAGACTTTCCAAATCTCAAAAATCCTGGGAAGTTTTCATAAAAAGTAAAATATTTGCGCTTCTTTTAAATTTCCCTCAAATTGGGTTCCTCCATTGGTGAATATTTGTCACGTGATTTTCATAATTGGGCTGTGCTGTTCTCCTATTGCTGGTGCTTCAACTTACTATATCATGATGGCACAAGTGAAGTGACAAGTGCGCACATGCACTCACAACAAACCAACCTCAGCAACAGCTGGCTGACAGGTAATGAGGAGATGGTTATCAAATTTATCTTCTAGGTAAGGTTTCTTCCAATAATTAAATATATTGCAATATTTACTGGTTATGATTAGTTTCTTGATCTGTCATTAAATCTCTAAAATTTTGTCTTTTGTGCTTGCAGTTGCACAGAGAATGTGGACCAGAGCATTTGGCTGTTCATAAATTTGTAACAGCACCTTCCTCCAGGCAAATATTAAATATCTTCGTCTACTGTATTAGGTAATAGTACATAATATGTTCCCTTCGATTGAAATATAAATTGAAATATACCTTATACTAATTATTGCATTCCATTATTTCAGAGATCTCTTTCCATTTTTTATCTAACTTAAAAAATGAATAAAGAGACTGGTAAGGCTGGTGAGAAGAGGAAGAGGACTGCAGGAGTAGACAAAGATCCGTCCACGTTGAAACGAAAACAACAGGATAGTATTCCTAACAGAGTAAAACCCAGAGATTATAATAATAAGGAGAATTATATAAAAGAGTATTATTTGTTCTTTCTGTTTGCTTTTTTATCTTATTTTATAATCATATGTTTACATTTTATTTTTTCAAAGTAACTTTAAAGTACAGTACACCGCAGGGCACATGCTGTATTTATTAATACTTTTGTATTGTAATACTCAGGGCCAGCTCCAGGCACCAGCTGACCAAGCACGTGCTTGGGGCGGCAGCTTGGGGCAGAGCAGCGCTTGGGGTTTTTTGTTGTGTTTTTTTTTTTTTTTTGGTTCTTCAGGGCAGCGCTGGAGGGTTTTTTTTTTTGTTTCTGCAGCCAGTGCTCGGGGGGAGGGGCTTTGGACGGGGCAGGGCTTGGGTGGCACGGGGTGCTTGGGGGGCGGGGGCTTGGCGTGGCACCCGGAGGGGCAGGGGCTTGGTGCGTCGCTTGGAGGGGGCCGGGGCTTGGCACGGCGCCCAGGGAGGGGCGGGGGCTTGGCAAGTCGCTCAGCGGGGGGGGCGGGAGCTTGGCTCGGCACTCGGGGGGGGGGCTTAGAGCAGCCCGGCAGCCAGGGGGGCGGGGCGGGGGCTTGGCACATTGCTTGGAGGGGGGGCAGGGCCTTAGAGTAGTGTGGCGCTCAGAGGGGGGGCGGGGGCTTGGCACGGCGCCCGGGGGGGGCGGTGGCTTAGAGCAGCGCTCTGGTGGAGAGGGTTTCAGGTGGCGCTCCCGGGGAGGGTAGGGCGGCTTTTTGCTTGAGGTGGCAAAAAAGTTAGAGGTGGCCCTGGTAATACTTCAGTGAAATTTGTGTAAAATACATTGTTTTCTATAACTTCAATCCTACTCGTCATGTGTTAAATATTTTATTTACTGTATAAGTAAAATAAATTGAAAATTGAAAAACATATGTATAAAAATTATAATAAATGTGAAATATTTCGAATGAATAAGAATAATTTGGAAGTAATATATATTATATAGCTATTTAAAACACACATTACATTCCCTTGAGATTTTGAAATAAAAAACTTTATCTGGGAATTTTTCACCAGTTTTGGGAAATTTTTAGCGCTAGATTGGGAAAAGTTGGCATCACGATATAGAAGCACTGAGCTGGTTGGAGATCTAATCTCCTGGCTCCCACGAAGACAGAACAATGAATAGGAAGTGATTGCAATTGGCATTATTGAGGGTAATTAGTTATATTAATTATTTAATTATGTTTTGCTCCAAGAGGATCCCAGGATCCTGGCTTCCCTGGGTAGCACTTTCTCCTGCAGCTTCTTTGCTTTTGCAATGTCACAAGCACTAGTGTTAGCCAGGACTAGCTGCAGCATTAGCTGTGAGTTCTGGAGAGTAATTAATCTCTGTTTGGCGGTGGAGGTTATCAAATATTCGGTACCACAATTTTCTGGCTGTTCACTCATCACTACGTTATCGCCCAGCCTCAGCATGGTGTCTGTGTGTCTCAAACTGTGACATTGGGTTTATTTTTTCTGAGACGTAAAGTCCACATAAAACTCAGGATGCTTTTCTTTCTCATAATAAAGGCTTCCTAGAAACAGCTTCACGTCCAAAGAGCTGCCACAGGAATAAATCAGCATGCAGTAAGTGCTCACTAGTAACCCTACAATAACAAACTGGTGTGTGCAGCAGAGGGCCCATGAACTACCCTACAATAACATGCCAGCATACATGTCAATGGAGGGGGAGTTGTCTCAGAAAAGAGACTTCACTTTTGAACATCCTGTTACAGATGGGTGTAAGTGCCTCAGCTCTGAACATGCCCAAAGTTTGGAGCTCTTGGGCACAGAGTAGTGTTGCCAACTTTCTAATCATAGATTATTAGGGTTGGAAGAGACCTCAGAAAATCATCTAGTCCAACCCCCTGCTCAAAGCAGGACCAATCCCCAAATGGCCCCCTCAAGGATTGAACTCACAACCCTTGGTTTAGCAGGCCAATGCTCAAACCATTGAGCTATTCCCTCCTTGCACACAACAAAACACCCTTGCCTTGGCCCCTTTTCCTTCACTTCCCTTCCTCAAGGCCCCACCCTTTCCCCAAGGCCCTGATCCCTGCTCATTCCTTCCCCCCTCCTTTTATCACTTGCTCTTCCCACCCTCACTCTCTCGCCTGGGCCAGGGGGTTGAGGTGTGTGAGGGAGGGCTCTGGCTGTGGATACTGACTGTGGGATGGGGACAGAAATGAGAGGTTAAGGGTTCAAGAGGGGGGTCTGGTCTGGGGCAGGGGGCTGAGGTGCATGAGAGGGTGAGCACTCTGGGATGGGGCCAGGGATGAGGGGTTTGGGAGTGCAGGAGGGGACTCCAGGCTGAGACCAAGGCATTTGGAGTGTGGGAGGGGGCTCCAGACTGAGGCAGGGGCTTGGAGTGTGGGAGGGTCTGCACTGGGGCTGGAGACTCCAGAGTGAGGCTATAAATGAGGGGCTCAGAGTGTGGAAAGGGCTTGGGGTGTGGGCAGCGTGAGGGCTCTGAGTGGGAGTGTGGGCTCTTGGGTAGGGCCAAGGATGAAGGGTTTGGGGTACAGGAGGGGGCTCTAGGCTGTAGCTGAGGGTTTTGGCATGCAGGAGGGGGTTCCGAGCTGGGGCCAGAGTTGGGGTGCAGGAGGGGGGTTGGGCTCCAGGAGGAAGTTTGGGTACAGGAGGGGGCTCAGAGCTGGGGCAGAGGATTGGAGTGTGGGAAGGGATACAGAGTGGAGGCTCCAGGAGGGAGTTTAGGTGCATGATGGGGCTCAGGGCTGGGGTAGAGGGTTGGGGTGCAGAAGGGAGTGTGGGCTCCAGGAGGGAGTTTAGGTGTGGAAAGGGGCTATGAGCAGGGGCAGGGTGTTGGGGTGCAGGCTCCAGAAGGGAGTCTGGATGCAGGATGGGGCTCAGGGCTGGAACGGGAGTTGGGATGCAGGAGGGTGTGCGGGGTGCAGGTTTTGTGCGGTGCTTATGTCAGTCAGCTCCCCAGAAGCAGCAACATGTCCCTTGGCTCATAGGCAGAAGCACGTCCAAGGAGATCTGCGTGCTGGCTTCACCCTCAGGTGCCACCCCCTCAGCTCGGGGTGGGGCCAGCGTGCGGAGTCCCCCTGGCCACCCCTCCACCTAGGAGCTAAGGGACTCCTTGTAGTTTTTAAGGGACAGGTGGTTGGGGGGTGCATGAGGGAGTGATGTAGGGATAGAGTCCCGAGTGACCTAGACGAACTGGAGGATTTGGCCAAAAGAAATCCGATGAGGTTCAACAAGGACAAGTGCAGAATCCTGCACTTAGGAAGGAAGAATCCCATGCATCGCTACAAGCTGGGGAGCGACTGGCTAAGCAGCAGTTCTGCAGAAAAGGACCTGGGGGTTACAGTGGATGAGAAGCTGGATATGCATCAACAGTGTGCCCTTGTTGTCAAGAAGGCCAAAGGCATATTGGGTTGTATTAGTAGGAGCATTGCCAGCAGATCAAGGGAAGTGATTATTCCCCTCTATTCAACATTGGTGAGGCCACACCAGGAGTATTGTGTCCAGTTTTGGTCCCCACACTACAGAAGGGATGTGGACAAATTGGAGAGAGAGTCCAGCAGAGGGTAACAAAAATGATTAGGGATCTGGGGCACATGACTTACGAGGAGAGGCTGAGGGAACTGGGGTTATTTAGTCTGCAGAAGAGAAGAGTGAGAGGGGATTTGATAGCAGCTTTCAACTACCTGAAGGGGGCGTTCCAGAGAGGATGGAGCTAGGTTGTTCTCAGTGGTGGCAGATGACAGAACAGGAAGCAATGGTCTCAAGTTGCACTGGGGGAGGTTTAGGTTTGATATTAGGAAACACTATTTCACGAGGAGGGTGGTGAAGCACTGGAATGGGTTACTTAGGGAGGTGGTGGAATCTCCATCCTTAGAGGTTTTTAAGGACTAGCTTGACAAAGCCGTGGCTGGGATGATTTAGTTGGTGTTGGTCCTGCTTTGAGCAGGGGATTGGACTAGATGACTTACTGAAGTCTCTTCCAGTTATCATATTCTATGATTTTATGACATGTCACCACTTCCAGGAAGCCTCAAGGAGCCAGCCAGCCCTGCGCCAACCAGACTTCTAACAACCCGGTCAGCGGTGCTGACAGGAGCTGCTGAAGTCCCTTTTTAACCAGGTGTTCTGGTCAAAAACCAGACACCTGGCAACCCTAGCACAGCAGTTTGACTGCAGCCTATCCATAGTCATAAGCCTTCATATGTCTCCAGTTCCCTTCAGAAGCCAAAGGCTGGGGTGGCTGAGTGAATTCTGTCCCACTGCCCTTCTGGACTGGACGACTGCCAGGCTGTCTCAAGAATTTGCACCCTAGATTCCTCACAGGTGGATGCTGGATCCAGGTGTAGCCAGAATCTATGTCAGGCACCAAGATTCCCCCAGTCATTATAGGACTTTGCATCAACTCCTTTGGTGTGTAATTGCCTGCCACGATGCTTGGCTTGTTACATGTGAGTGCAGGTGATATTTGCAAGGTATTTATTCTGGCAGCCAGACAGGCTGAAGAGCTAAGATAGCACAATTCCCCCACTCTTCATTCCCTCTTGATAGGTCAGGCTCATGGGTGGACACCGTTCCACCCACTACAATAGCAGATCAAAACTCAAGGTCAGGGTGAGCTCTTTCTGCTTTGCCCTTCTCCTGAAATGTTTAGGAGTATTCATAGAATATCAGGGTTGGAAGGGACCTCAGGAGGTCATCTAGTCCAACACCCTGCTCAAAGCAGGACCAATCCCCAACTAAATCATCCCAGCCATCTTTTTATTACCCTGTAAAAAGTACCTTCCATCCTGATTTTTGCAAGTGTGATTCTTTTACTTTTAAAAAAAATAAAATTCTTCTTTTAAGAACCTGATTGATTTTAAGTGTCCTAAAAATAAAAGGGGTTTGGCCTGTGCTCACTTTGTAACCAGTTGGTTAGTACATTATTCTCAAGCCTTCCCAGTAAAGGGTGTGAAGGGGCTTGGGGGAATATTTTGGGGAAACAAGGACTCCAAGTGGCCCTTTTTCCTGGATTTTTTGTGTAAATCACTTGGTAGTGGCAGCAATACTGTCCAAGGACAAGGAAAGAATGTGTACCTTGGGGAAGTTTTAACCTAAGCAGGTTAATGCAGGTCACCACATCTGTACCCCAGAATTCAGAGCGGGGAGGGAACCCTAACACAGTCCCAGACAAGCGACTCACAAAGGGGGAAGGAGAGAGGGAAAAGACCCAATTGATACAATTTATATCGACGTCTGCAAACAAAGAAATTAGCTAAGTGGCAGCTCACCCCATCAGCCCCTCAAGCCATCATTAACGGCCTGGTTCCTAACAGGTATCACAAGGGAGACGGACCTAGCAGGGATTTGAAGGCAGAATGGGGGATGACTATGTGGGTGAGTTGGGGAAGGCAGGACTGCATTATGGCATAGGCACTATAGATTCTGTATCTGTTATCTGCACTGCACACTAAGCCTGGGCTGACTCAGGTTTGAACACAAGCCCCTGCTTCCATCCACACCCAGATCAATCTGACTTGGGTCAGCAGGCACTCAGGACCTGAGTCTTGATAGGGAGGAGGGTCAGAACCCAAGTCCCAATGTGATTTGAGTTCAAGCCCTGTTGCAGTGTGGATGCAGCTCAAGCCATAGACCCAAATCAGAAGGTCTGCGTCATGCCGGTCCAGCAACTATAAATCCAAGTTTACAATGCAGCGTGGGTGCTCAAGCATGGGCTTGGAAACTTCCAGTCCTCAAGCCCGGGTCTCATAGACCCAAGTTTAATGGGCAGGACAGTCATTCCCTTAGAGTTCCAACATGAGATGACAATAGAACCTCAGCTTTCTTTTCTTTTCTAGCCTGTGTTGTTGAGGGGGAAAAAGTTTGAGATGTGAGCTGAGTGTAACCAACATTGTGACACCTGCCTGAGTCTGTAGCCAGCCTAAGATAATAACACAGAGTGGTGCCAGCTGCCCCATGCATCTTCATGGATTGTCAACTCAGACATGCTCTGCACTCAGGGTGTAGGACCTTGACATGGGAGTGGGGCTATGGAAAGGCCTTTGTGGGGTATGCTTAGAGCCCTGGATTCTCTCAATTCAGCCTCAGAGGGAGGGTGTTATATGCACAAGGAGCAGTCTGGAAGGAAGCACAGAAATGTTCCTTTAATAATCCCATTAACTCTTTAAATCCATGCAGAATTGCCACTACTGTCAACACCCTGGATCCAATCCAACACCATTCCATACAGGAGTAGGACTCCTCCACATTGGACTGTCCTCTTCCTCCACCACCAATGAATCCCCTTACAGGTGATTGATGGCAGATTGGATTGGTGTGGGGGGGCACAATCCTATCTTCCCTGCTCTGCTGAACTCTGTTCACTGCCACGGGATTTGCCATTATCCTGGCTGTCTCTCTGTCAGGCTCCTGAGCAGATATTATTGCATTATTGCATCATAAATTAAGACATCTCACTGAACACACTGAAAATGCTGTGGAGTATAAATACTAATAATCTCAGCCCTAGTCTGGAGTATCTATCCACTGCGCAGGAAAATATAAAGCCTAGCCACTGAAGGCGGCTGCAAGTGCCAGCTTGTACTAATTAGCTCCATCCCTATCCCACTGTTCCTGGAGCATCTAGGCAACAAGCTGCGGAAATAATTAAAATCCCTTCATTTGCATCTGAATGAGCCCCCAACCCCCCAACCCTTGGTTACTCTTCTTCATCAAAACCACCACTCAGATGATTTATAATTTTCCAGAAAGCCAGATAATGCTGGTTATATACGGACATAGCAGGGGCTCTAAGCTGGCAAGCCACCTGCTCACGTCACTGCCAACACATTTCCATCCTGCCATGCAAACACTCCGAACTTAGAACTGACTGCAAAAAATAGTTAAAACAGTGTTTTAGTTGGAAAATGCCATTTCACTTAACCTGACATTTTTTGCAGACTCATACTGAGTTTAATTAAATTTTGTTTAAAAAAACATTGGAGGGGTAAAAACAATTTGAAAATGTTGAAATGTCCTATTTTGACATTTTCAGAGTGAAAAGTTTTAATTTTTATTTCACATCAACTTTTTGTTTCAAAATATACTGTATGATTGTGTTGCAGGGGGGCAACAGTTGGGGTTCGTTTGCCCGGTGTGCGTATCCCCAATGACCACACCGGAGTGGAGAAGCAAGTATCTTTATTTGAGTCAAATAAGGTGCAAGGAGATATAAAATCTCAGATCATGCACGCATCACTATCAGTTGCCATGTCTTATATACCTTACTTGTTTACAAAGATGTTCACAGGTGCTACAATTCATCATTTACAATTCATTAAGTACCGGATCCTTTAATTAAACTATATCCTTTACCCACACTACAGAGCCCCCTCTTTGCTCGATTACGTTTTATACCATAAACAAAAGAACAAAAGAAAATGATAAATGATTGCATGTACTTTTGCTAGCTTTAAAGGAACATATTGATTAATCTAAGGGGTACTTCGAGGGCAATGGCAGGCCTGAGAATATAAACTTTTAACCCCACGCCATATTATCAATTATTCGGGGCCTGCCCCCCCCCCAACAATCCCCCCTTTGAGAATACTCAAAGGCCTTTCGTTGAGTTTTCTCATACTCATTACTTAAAACAAGGTTAAAGGGCAGGCCACCCGATGTTGGTAGTGAGACTGCCCTAAGGGGGTACATTTCTGTTGGCAAACGGAGGACAGACAGACAACTTTTACAACAAGGCACTCCTAACTGCAGACCACAGCAGAAGAGCAAACCAATCACTATTACTACTAGCAGGGAGGTAAAGATGCTTTTAAGCCACTCAAACCAATTACCAAAACCCCAAGAGCCCCACCAATCATTGTCACTATTTTGCGTTATATGAGTGACAAGGTCACGCAACTTAGCTAGTCTATTTTCAATACTTTGACTGTGATCAGAAAGGTTAAAGCAACAGAGACCCTTAAATTCCTCACAGCCATGATTATGCCTTAAGAGGAGGTAATCTATTGCAGCGTGATTTTGGAGTACCCCTTCTCGGACCCCTGTGAGTTCCGAGGCCAAGTCAGAGATTAAAGTAGAAGTTAGATTAATGAACTTGGCAAGGGCACAGGTCACTTTAGCAAGCTGGAGCTCTGCATCTAAGGCCAGGCCTGGGACTCCGACCAATGAAGTAGCAAGGGCTATGGCCTGAGATTTAGACACTAGATTTACCTTAGAATCACATGTTTCGTCCAGAGGCAGGCCTCGCCAAGCCCTCCGGGCTCGGGTAGGTCCAGGTGTCTTTAAAACTAGAGCATGGCCAGGGACAACCCCCTTGGTCAATCGTTCGAGAGAACAAGGGCCTCCCGAACTGTTAGCTGGGACATAGGTAAATGCGGTTAGTCCGCAGAGCAAAAGCCACCCACGGGGAAGGTATAAGTGTGCAAAAAAAATAAGAAGTCGGGGTTGGGGAAACAGAAGAATTCATCTCATGGTTGGTTAAATTAGTATCAACCTTCCGTGCCCCTACAATAGTAAAACAGGAAGTAACATTTGAGGACACGGCCATTAGCCTAATCTGAAGACGATGCTGGTTTGTATAGGGCTTAGGACTTGCGATAGAACCAAACTGAGACAGATGCCCAGCTGTCAATTTAATATTGAAACCAGCAAGTTTAGTATATTTGTGAATTTCTTGCAAGGGCATAGCCACCCCCACAAAACAAGTAGTAAATACAGACCGTAAAGTGTAACCACTCCCTACACAAAAGTGGGAAGAATTAGAGGCTGTGACAGCTAAAAGGGCCCACCAGTTATTTTCTGGGGAGTGGAAGGATAAAGGGGCCAGCTGTCCAGAAACAGTAAACACCCATACAAGTATTAAAAACATGGCCAAATTAGAGTGATTTGCGTTTAAACAATAACTTGAGTCCCAACTCTTCTGATTCTCTGGTTCCGGTAGGCTGAACCGTCCACTGCTTAGTGTCTGGATTCTGCGGTGGAGGTAGTCAGGAGGTAGTCAGGAGTAGTGAATCCAGCTTTTGTGTCCCTCTACTTTAGCTGCCGTGTGGGACACCAGTAAGACGAGATAGGGTCCTTCCCACTGTTCCAGGAGGTGTTCGTCCTTCCAGGTACGGACAAGGACGAAGTCACCTGGCTGTAGGGAATGGACAGGTGCATCCAAAGGGAGTGGCTGAGAGTCCTTAATGTATCTGTAAAAAGAACATAAAACAGCAGACAGAGAACACATATACTGAGACAAATATCCACACCCAGCCTCCCATTCCCCTAGCAGGATCGGGGTACCATTCATAGGCCATGCCCTTCCAAACATAATCGCGAAGGGGCTTAAGCCAGTTCTACCCTTAGGAAGAGCCCGAATGCAAAGTAAAACCAAGGGTAGGGCATCAGGCCACTTTAAAGACACTTCCTGACATATTTTGTCTAGGTGCCTCTTGAGTGTCTGATTAGTGCGTTCTACCACTCCACTGGCCTGTGGCCTCCAAGGGGTGTGAAGTTTCCAGTTGAGCTGGAGGATATCCGAGACATTCTGGACAATTTTTGAGGTGAAGTGTGTTCCCTGGTCAGACTCCATCCATCGAGGTAGGCCAAATCTAGGAAAAAATCTCTTTAACAAGTTTAAGAGCCACAGTCTTAGCAGTGTTCCTCGGTTAATACTGTGATCCTTCTTTTGATAAGCCTGTAGTGCATTACTGCTACCTTTAAGGGGAGTTGTACGGCCTCCAAAAGCCGAAGAATTTGTAACCCGTGCTTGACCGGAGAGCCCTGAGCCGTCAGTAATGCCCTTTGTTTCCACAGACCTGTGTGGGCATGTAGCACACCAAAAGCATATTTAGAGTCCATGAAGATATTAACTCTTTTCCCTTTTGACAATTCAAGCGCACGAGTTAAAGCCACTATTTCAGCTAGCTGGGCTGAGGTCCCGGGGGGGCAGGCTTTTTGCCTCCACAGTTTCATGGAGAGACACAACAGCATAGCCCACCCTTCTAAGTCCATTTACAACAGTGCTACTGCCATTCGTGTACCACTCATAGTCTGCGTTAAGGAGAGGTCGATCTTCCAAATCCTGACGGCTGGAATACTGGGCATCTATAACTTCCAAGCAGTCATGTTCTTGGCCCTCTGTTTCTGGCAGCAAGGTGGCTGGGTTAAGGGAGGGGCAAGCCTGCAGGGTAACTTCGGGGTTCTCTAAGAGCTTAGCCTGATACCAGGCTACCCGAGCTTGAGTGAGCCAGAGACCCCCCTTTGTGTCCAGTAAGGCTTGGACCATATGTGGAGTGTATACTTGAACAGCCCCCCCCAAAGTCAGTTTTTCTGCTTCTTCTAACACCAGAGCTGTAGCTGCAACTGCCCGTAGGCATGCCGGCCACCCCTTAGCAACCTGATCCAATTGTTTGGAGAAATAAGCCACTGGGTGTTTCCAAGAGCCCAATAACTGTGTAAGTAGTCCCAGGGCCACCCCTTTTCTTTCATGTACATACAATTGAAAGGGCTTAGAGAGATCGGGCAGACCCAGAGCTGGGGCTTCCATCAATTTTCTTTTTATTAAGGTAAAGGCATTATTTGCCTCTGTTGTCCAGTAAAATGGTTCCTGATCGGTCCCTTTAACACATTCATACAGTGGCTTAGCTAGCAGTCCAAAATCTGAAATCCATATGCGGCAAAATCCTGCCATTCCCAGGAATGCTCTGAGCTGCTTGTGATTCCGGGGAGTAGAGACTAGACAAATAGCTTCAAGCCTCCCCCTTGAGAGCTGGCATTCCCCTTGTCTGATCTGGAAGCCTAGGTAACGTACTTCGGGGAGGGCAATTTGGGCTTTATTTCTTGACACGCGATACCCCAGCAGCCTGAGAAAGTTTAAAAGACTTACGGTTGCCTGGAGACATACTTCTAGTCCCACTGCTGCAATTAATAAATCATCAACGTACTGTAGGAGAAGGACTTTGTTCTCATTTTCCCATCCTTCCAAGTCCCGGGATAAAGCTTGACCGAAGAGAGTGTGGGAGTTCTTAAATCTTTGTGCCAGCACCGTCCATCACAGCTACCTTTTATTCCTGTTTGTGTCTTCCCATTCGAAGGAGAAAATTTCCTGGGACTGTGTGTCCACCAGAATCGTGAAACAGGCATCCTTTAAATCAAGAACTGAGAAACATGAATACTGTCCCCCCACAGAGGCTAGCAGTGTATATGGATTGGGCACGAGGGGGTGTAGAGTCTTAACCCACTCGTTGACTGCTCTTAAGTCCTGCACCAATCGATAACTGCCGTCCGGTTTCTGGACTGGTAAGATAGGGGTATTCCAAGCTGAGTGACACTCCTGTAATACCCCACACTGCAGGAATTTATCTATAATTTTCTGTAATTCCTCCCTGGCCTCCTTCTAAGCATCAAGACTTTGCTCATATCTTCGTTCTGCTTCTGCCTGTGCCTTAGCTAAAACCTGGTTTCACTCCACTTCAGAGAGGAGTGTTCACAGAAGTACCTGGCAGTCATCCCAGTCAGGTTTATGACTAACCAGACAGCCTTCAAAAACTGAAATAAATCGGGAGGGGTTGGTAGAGAATTCCCCTGCCTACGCTTTGAAAGCCGCTAGATCCACAAGATTAAAAGGAACATGAGAGTACACCTGCATAGTGGTTAACTCCTCAGTAGCTGTAGCATTGCGAGCGATTCGGGTTTCAGTAATTAAAGGGTACAAACCTGTGGCGGGCTCAATTGGCGGGGCTGAGGGGACTTTGTCACCATATGGTGGGGGTGCTGTGGCTGAATGTGACCCCGCTCCTGCTATTACAGTAAATAATGAGTTTTAAACATTTTCACAACTCTTCCCTAAGCCTGTTGGAATCAAATTACACTGCTTCAAAATATCTGTTCTGTTCCATAATGACATAAATATCTGACCATACATATGCTCATTCCATTTACCAGTTTGCTGACAAAATAAAAGAAGTTGGAGGATTGTATTATAATTAATCGAACCCTCCGGTGGCCACTGTTCCTGGTCCTCTAGCTGATATTGAGGCCAGTCTATTGTACAATACCTTTTTAGTTTACCCTTAGTTAGCGGATCCGTTCCAAAGATTTTCCAATTAACCAGAATACATTCTAGAGGCGTGCACGCTGCCTTATCCCGTGACTGTCCCTGTCCCATTCCTTACTGGGAGACCCTGGGCGTCCCCAGGTCTTAACAGGTGACAGATTAAACCTTTTAACTTGTAAACTTGTATCCTACCTGATCCCCGAGACCGGTTCTTCACCGTCGCTCAGGATCAAAACTTCTCCACTTTCTGGGGCGTTGCACCGTTGTGCCTCCCGGGGTCAACCGTATCAGACTTCGCTGAGGCCCCCGGTGAAAGCACCGGTGCGCGCTGGACATCAGCGATTGTCTCAATCCGTCGGCCACCGGAGAGGGTCCGGGCAAGGCTAATTTTCAGCCTCTGACGTCCTGCCGCGGTCGCCAAAGCTGTTGCAGGGGGCAACAGTTGGGGTTCGTTTGCACGGTGTGCGTATCCCCAATGACCACACTGGAGTGGAGAAGCAAGTAACTTTATTTGAGTCAAATAAGGTGCAAGGAGATATAAAATCTCAGATCATGCACAGATCACTATCCGTTGCCATGTCTTATATACCTTACTTGTTTACAAAGATGTTCACAGGTGCTACAATTCATCATTTACAATTCATTAAGTACCGGATCCTTTAATTAAACTATATCCTTTACCCACACTACAGAGCCCCCTCTTTGCTCGATTACATTTTATACCATAAACAAAAGAACAAAAGAAAATGATAAATGATTGCATGTACTTTTGCTAGCTTTAAAGGAACATATTGATTAGCCTAAGGGGTACTTCGAGGGCAATGGCAGGCCTGAGAATATAAACTTTTAACCCCACGCCATATTATCAATTATTCGGGGCCTGGCCCCCCCCAACAATTGCCATGGGATAGAAAAATCACATGCTGGCTGGCAGCCAAACAGTTAATGCAGGAACTACCAGCTGGCAATGCTTGGTAGCCTCACAGTAGCTGAGAGACTAAAACAGAATAATCATGAATGGTGAGAAGAAAATGAATAGGAGTTATTAACCCCTTCACATAACACAAGTGTGACTTTGCACTCCATATGTTTTACGGAAATATGCTTATGAGTGTAAATATAATGTAACTGGAATATGCTTTATGCAAAAGGTCTCTTGTAAGGTATCATTAAACAGCTTCTAATCTACTGAGTGTGTTCATCCTATTGTATGAATGTATCATTCTTCTGTCTGAAGCTAGAAATATGAAGTATTACTCTGAAGTCCTATTATAACTATGCAAAGTGTGGGCCATTAATGGTGGCTTGGAATCTTGGTGGCTCCCATTAAATAGGACAATTGGTTGTAAATGGCTCTGTTTACTTGACAGCCTCAAGGAGTCTCTGTGACCGAACCCATCACAACAAGAACTAGGGGTCACCCTATGAAATTAATGAGCAGAGGGTTTAAAACAAACAGAAAGCTTTACGTTTACCCTCACACAACGCACAGTCAACCTGTGGAATTCGTTGCCAGGGGATGTTCTGAAGGCCAAAGGAAAACTGGGTTTAAGAAAGAATTAGGTAAGTTCCTGGAGGATAGGTCCATCACTGTCTGTTAGTCCCATGCTCTGGGTGTACCTAAATCTCTGACAGAAGCTGGGCCTGGACAGCAGGGGATGGATCACTTGATAATTGCCCTGTTCTGTTCATTCCCTCTGAAGCATCTGGCACCAGCCAATGTTGGAAGAAAAGACACTGAGCTTAACGGACCTGTGGCGGGCATGGAACTGCACCACCCCTTTGTGGTAGGGGTGGGATGGGGTGTCGGAACCTCGCCACTCCCAAATTCATGCGCCCGTCTCTCTGTGGGCGGCCAGTTGCGGCCTAATGGCCTCCTTCCACACAATCACCCCTTGGACAGGGTAGTGAGCCTAGTGGCTAGAGTCCAGGTAACTCACCCCAAATGTCTGGGCGGTGGGGCCCAATGGCCAGGGTCTATATATATCGCTCCCCGCATTGGAGCAGTTCAACCTAATGGCCAGAATCCATACAACTCCCCTCGCAGACGAGGTAGTGTGGCCTAGCGGCCGGAGTCCAGGTAACTCTGCTCCAAGTGTCAGGGCAGTGTGGCCCAATGGCCAGGGTCCATATAAATCACTCCCTGTGTGGTAACAGTGCAGTCTAATGGCCAGAGTCCATACAATCCCCCTCGCAAGCAGGGTAGTGTGGCCTAGTGGCCAAAGTCCATGTAACTCACCCCAAGTATCAGGGCAGTGTGGCCCAATAGCCAGCATCCATATAAGAGCATAAAAACATAAAAATCGCCATACTGACTCAGACCAAAGGTCCATCCAGCCCAGTATCCTGTCTACTGACAATGACCAATGCCAGATGCCCCAGAGGGAGTGTACCTAAGAGGTAATGATCAGGGGATTTCTCTCCTGCCATCCATCACCATCCTCTGACAAACAGAGGCTAGTGACACCATTCCTTACCCATCCTGGCTAATAGACATTAATGGACTTAACCTCCGTGAATTTATCTAGATCTCTTTTAAACCCTGTTATAGTCCTAGCCTTCATAACCGCCTCAGACAGGGTAGCGTTGCCTAGTGGACAGAGTCTGTAGGATTCCCGTGGTGTGTGCAGGGAGCGGTAGGGGGACCCGGGCCCGACCTCTCCACTGGGTCCTGACCCAGGGCCCTGGTAGTGGCAAGTTCCCCTTGCCACCTGCTCATTGGGGATCTGCTTGCAACATGCCGAGCAGTTGTGCGGCTCTAACGCCGTTTGCCTCTAAAGTTCCCCTGGGTCACTTCCTGCCATAAATGCCAGGTTCTCTGCTTCGGGGAGTCGTCCGGTCTGTTCCCCTCCTGTAACGTACTCTGTCTGGGAATCAGGTTGCATCCCGACTTGGCTGGCCTCCGGATCCTGGTTCGCAGGCTGTTCGCCCTCAAGAAGTTGGAGGCGTGCCTCCTTCCCCTCTGGCGGTCAACCCAGACTAAGCAGCTCTGCAGGCTTTTATACCTGTTCTCCAGTTGGAGCATGCTCAGAAGAGCTTCCGGGGCATGGCTTCCTCTGCTAGGAAGGAAGGGTTAACCCCGGTGGTACTAGTGTGGGGCCACTCTGCCCCATCACAGGACCATTGCTCTGACCCAGTATGGCTGTTCTTTAGCAAAGGGACAGAGTGGCACCAGAAGAGCCAGCAGACTCAAGAAGGAGGGCCCTTCCAGTAGGCTGGTGAGAAGCTGCCCTGGAGTGATAACACCACCAAGAAGAGATGACCAGAGTCACAGGCTGCAGCAGCCCACAGAGACAAGGGAGATAGGGAGGAGCTCAGGATACGGGAGGAGGGTTGATTCTGCCTCCCTGGGCTACAGACCCTGAGCTGGATCCCAGTGGAGTGGATGGGAACTGTATTCCCCTAAATAGAGCTGTATGGTCCAAAGGGTCTGGAACCCCCAGGATTATAGGGTTATAGAAATTCAGACAAGAATGGAGGACTGAGTGCCCCACTGAGCCGAACAGGCTTTGTGCAGTACTCCATCTGGAGGGAGACATACAAGGGCACTAGTCCACTATTCTATATTAAAAAAAAATAAAGAGTCCAAATTGAAATGTTTTAAATGTATAGAAATGAAGTATCAGAGGGGCCAACATAATTTATACCAGGCCCCAAATAGCATACGCCATAACTGGGTCGACACTGGGGTTTTTGTCAGTATAGCTTTGTCAATTAGGGGCGTGGGGTTTTCACACTCCTAACCAACATAGCTATGTAGACAAAACTTTTAAGTGTAGATCAAGACCTCAGGCCAAGCCTATGCTTAATAATTTGATTGACCTAGTTACATCACTCAGGGCTGTGAAAAACTGCACCCTGAGCACTGTAGTTAGGTCAGCCTAATCTCTTGCATAGACATGGCTTGGTCAGTGGAAGAATTCCTTGGAGGCAATAACTGCTGCCTCTCAAAGAGGTGGCTGAACTACATCGACAGAAACCGCCTTCTGTTGATGTAGGAGGCCTCTTCACTATGGCACTACAGAAGCACAGCTGCATCACTGGTGCTGAGCCACTGTAGTGCAGGCAGAGCCTCAGCCAGTGTACTGTGGAGGAATTCACGTGCAGAAGTGATCAAAGTTCCACACATACTTTGGTGGAGACACACTGCAAAAAACCAGGGTCCAGCTCCATGCCACAACTGACTTCAATGGGGGTAGACAATTTTGGGCACAGCAGAGGCCTTGGGGGTCTCAGAGTAGAATCCCTGTGTGCCCCGGTGGAGCGAACTTGTTGGGTGGGGTTTTCTTTTGCCCTATGTAGGGATCTCCAGGAGTTACTAATCCTCAGCCCGGAAGAAGGTCTTTTGTCCTCTGCCCTCTATGCTTGGAGCAAAGGAAGGCAGACCTGAGGATCATTATAAAATCCCTGCTCCTGGCCAGGAGGGGATTGCTAGTAGATCAGAGTCACTCCCGTCACAGGGCATCCATTCAAATCTAGGCAGAACTTATGCTGATGTTTCCAAGAGGGCCTGCTGAAAGTTATTTGCCTGACTCCCAGAGGTCCCAGCCTTGAGCCCTACATCCCTTGTATCTGTCGCCCCTTTTTGAACCTACCATGCTTGCATTTGACCCTCCCTGAGGTTTGGTTTAATTCTGAAGCCCCCATGGAGGGGGAAGGGATAGCTCAGTAGTTTGATCACTAGCCTGCTAAACCCAGGGTTGTGAGTTCAGCCCTTGAGGGGGCTATTTAGGGAACTGGGGTAAAAATCTGTCTGGGGATTGGTCCTGCTTTGAGCAGGGGCTTGGACTAGATGACCTTCTGAGGTCCCTTCCAACCTTGATATTCTATGAATCCTTATGTGACATCTGCCACCTTGGCCAGCACACTAGGGACTGAACAGGGGACCTCTAGTATGAATAACACAAGCTGCTGCAGCATGAGTTAAAGGTCCCTATCTGGGGCTGTATGAGACTGATACCCTTTATGCACTGGGCACTGAAGGCAACTTGCAACAGAATCCCCAGAGGTTACATGTACAAATGAGGCCCAGGGTCTAAGCTATCTGCACTCCAAGGTTAGCATGCTCCACGCTGGCCAAGTTAGACAAAGGACAGATAAAGCTCCCAGACAAGCAGCTCATCCCAGGATTGATGACTAGCGTACCTTGTGAAGGCCTACTTTCATCCCCTGCTGGCCATGGCCTGTGTTAAGGCTTCCGCTCCTCTGTAGGGACACTGCTATGGGGTTCTTAGCTACTCATGCTAGCTCTGTTATCACTACTGTTATTGGCCATATAATGTATTCGCCACTGCATTAACCTGATAACATTAAGGGAGAGAGGAGATAAAATGTGACAGGATCTAAATGGCTTTGTTCTGCTGCTTTGTGTGCTCATTAGGCAAAGGTATAGATTTCTCCCCATCTTACAGGATATGGCTCCTTCTTCAGACTCTTGATAAATCGGTAGCATCCTTTTCATTACCCAAAAGTTTAAACAAACCTGCCCAGCTCAGGAGTGAGTCATATGTGCTGCTTCTATTGTGATCACAGTTGTGGTAGAGTCACACACCCACATCCCACCTCTGGAGATCAGCCCCCACACTGGGCTTCCCACAGACACAGGCTGGTCTATGGCCTCCATTTGTCCCTAGGGCCCCCACGAAAAAAAGACCACCATGTAATTCATCAGCCTCTGCTAAAGCAAGGCTTGAAACTCAACTGACCAGGACAGAGCTGGGGTGATGATGGACCCACAATGGTTGTGCCCACTCAGACTAGCTCTAGGAAGTGCTGGAAGTCTTTGCTCAGGAGGGGCCTGGATGCAAAATAGCAGCAGGTCCTGTAGGGCAGGACTGAGGCAACTGGCAGAATTTATGAAGAGAAAACTGTGCACTGTGAGAAGCAGCGCAGTCTAGTGGATAGGTCATGGGATGAGGAGAGCTGTCGTCTGTTCCTAGCTCTGTCACTAACCACCTGTGTGACATCAGGAAAGTCACATCATCTCTCTAGGCAGAGTTTGCCATTACTGCAACACTTAGCTCAAGTTACTCCACTCCAGCCTGCCTAGCTCTAGGGAGCGTGGCCATGCTGCAAAACAACACTGGAGCTGCACAATGTGATTTGATTAACGGCTGCTGAGTCATTGTAGCTGCTACATACTCAATGTATAATTAGCTTCAGCAGCACTTGAGCTTCAGCACCCCATGGCCCCAGGAGCTGGAGCTTAAAACACTATTTAACTCAAGCTAGAGATTTTTGTGTGTGTCAGGCTGGGGCAAACCTTGAGTTATGCCTCATGCTAACAATGCAGTGAGGAGAGGCTCTTCCTACTATGTGGATTGTCAGTTGTTCCATGCTGGAGCTGGCTAGGTGTATGTACATGTCCCAGGGGGCAGCTAGGTGCCACTAATAGAAATAATAATACCTGGTTCTTGCCAGCAGTCGCAATTCTTTGCGTAATTCTTTCACCAATTATACAGTTCATCCACACAATTAAATCTTTTGTACAGCACCTAACACAGTTACTGACCGAGCCCACTAGGTGCTACCAAACAACACATATACAATAATAAGATTTAGGGCTGTCAAAAAATTAATCATGCTTCATTGCACAATTCATTGTACTGTTAATAATAGAACACCATTTATTTAAATAGTTTTGGATATTTTCTACCTTTTCAAATATATTGATTACAGTTACAACACAGAATACAAGGTGTACAGTGCTCACTTTATATTTATTTTTATTACAAATATTTGCACTGTAAAAAACAAAAGAAATAGTATTTTTCAATTCCCCCATTACAAGTACTATAGTGCAATCTCTTTAGCATGAAAGTTAAAGAAAGACAGAAAGATAATCTTTCCAAGCATTTACAAATGTAGAATTATGTACAAAAAATAACTTCATTCAAAAATAAAACAATGTAAAACTTTAGAGCCTACAAGTCCACTCAGTCCTGCTCCTTGTTCAGCCAGTCACTCAGACAAACAAGTTTGGTTACAATTTGCAGGAGATAATGCTGCCCACTTCTTGTTTACAATATCACCTGAAAGTGAGAACAGGTGTTCGTATGGCACTGTTGTAGCCAGCATCACAAGACATTTATGTGCCAGATGCACTAAAGATTCATATGTCCCTTCATACTTCAACCATCATTCCAGACAGGGCCGGCTTTAGGAAGTGCGGGGCCCAATTCGAACAGTTTCGATGGGGCCCTGGCAGGGATGATTAAAACATAAAAACACTTAAAAAAAACCCTTTCATTTCTTCCATGTATTATTTACTTTCCATGACTATATAAATAATAAAATTATATATTAGATACACTGCATTATATATTAATTAGCTGATTTGCACTTTCATATTAGGCAAATAATTTGTTTTGATAGTTGTACAACTGATTTTCTTCACTAATGTTTATTTTATTAAAATTTATAAAATATTTCCTTATTAATATAAAATTGCCCCATTCTTCCCTCCCCAGCGCCGCCCAGCCCCGTGGAAATAAACCCTCCTTCCCTAGCTCCGCCACATCGAAACAAGGTTGGGGAGGGGCGGGAAGAAACAGCACACATGGGGTGACCAGATCACAGCAGTAAAATAGCACCTCTCCCCTCCTTGTTCAGCCCCACCATCACACCCCTTTTCACTCCCTAGCCCCCCGCTGGCTTGCTGCATCTCTCCTAGTCAGTCCCCCACCCACCACTCGCCTCCTTTCACCTTCTCCCTCCCCTGCCAGAAACTCCCATGCCCACCCCTAGAACTCCTGCTGGCTCAGTGCTTGCCTCTGTCCACCCGCCACTTGCCCCCTCACCTCCCCCACAAGTATAAAGCCTCATTCAAAGACCCAGGGATTACTATATTACTGCACACAGCAGTCAATCAATGCAGTTGTAGATAAATCTCTGCATTATGCATTTTTGTATAACTTTTATTTGACTTTGTATTGAACCTTGGTAATATGTTATAGCAGGCCCCAAAGGTAGTGTAATTAAGGTAAAATAAAAATGTCTTTTTGCTAGGAGTAGAATAAGATCTTCCTCCCACTTTGTAATCACTTGCCCTGTTGAATGAATGAGGTGTGAATTAGGAAGGTGTGGAAGGCAGCACCTCCAGACAGTTGCAACCCTTAGAGAGGGGCTAGGAGCCAGAGCAAGGAGCTTTGCCCAGGCTGAGTGGGACAGAGTTTGGGTGCTGGATGCAGGCTCTGGGCTGGGGCACAGGGTGGAGTGCAGGAAGGGTGGAGGGGTGCAGGCTCTTGGAGGGAGTACGGAGGGGTGGGTGCAGGCTCTGGGACAGAGTTTGGGGGCCGGAAAGGGGGTGCTGGGTGCTGGGAAGATAGGAGGGGAGGGGACTGCCATCACATGTGGCTTCCTTCCTCCTCTGCTGCCCCTCACCATAGCCTCAGTGGGGAATGGGGCTGCCCCTTGCCCAGTGTTTGCAGGAGTGGTGGCTGGGGGGAAACCCAGCCAAACTCTGGTTTTACTCTTTCGTTGATGGGTCCCTTTAACCCCTTACACACCCTTTCCTGCCTCTCTCACCCCCCTTTTCTACTGAGCTTGTTTGATCTTTTCGGTGGAGCCAGATGAAAACCACAAACTCCAGTGAGAGCAACAGGCTGGAAGACTAGACTGAACCCACCACCCAGCGTAGTCCATCCCAGAGCCCAGGACTGAGGGCAAATGTCCCCCCACCCCCAGGCCACCTGTTTCCACTCCTGGCCTCTCCCAGTGCTGCCTGTGATTCTGTATGGCTGCATCAGACGGGATTTCAACCAGAACGCCTCCTGCTAAATTCACCCCTGTTTTGCAACCACTCTGCACCAAGAGCACCTTCCTTCCCTGCCCTAGAGCTGCTGGATGGCTAGAAAGTTGAGCTGGACATTTGATTGATCTGGAATATTATCATTCCCCCACTTAAAAAACCTTAATATCCACACAGCTTTGGGGGGGGGAGAATAGCCCCCCGCCCAAGCCGGTCTAATTTATTGTTGTAGGGCAAACAAAGGAGCCATAGTTTAATGGAAATATTCAGCCTCTACAGCAGTCTTGCAGCAGGGAAAGCAGAGTTGATGGGAAGGGAACTGGTTTGGATAGGAGCCCCAGTCCCCTTTCCTTTGCAAAATAATTTGGAGAGGGAATCAGATCACTCCGTGCCTCAGTTTCCCCTTCTGCGGGGGGCAGAGATAAGTCTCAGCCATGCCATGTTGCAGACCTTTCGCATTCTCCCCTCTTGATGTATTTGATTTCCTCCTCCAAACCTCCCTCTCTCTTTCACCTGTAATTCACAGCACTAAGTACCGGCTCGGAGCTTTTTTCGTGTGTCACATTACATGATCCAGACTTTAGTTTTGAAACAGACACAGGCAGGCACAAACTCCCCCTCAAACAGCAACACCCCAAAAACCACAAAACCAACCCAATATTACAAACCTACGGGGAATCACAGGGTCAAACACTCACCGCTGGGAGCCCCAGCAGCTGCTCAGCTGAGTGAGGTCCACTGCAGAGATTCCTGTCTCCCTCGGCATCTCCTCTAGGTGAGTGCTGGGGGGAGGGGAGGGGAAGGAAGGCTACAAAGCACATGTGTCTTCTCCCCCCCTGCTTCCCTCTCCTGACCTGCAACACCCATGCAGCTGCCTCTGCCTCAGCCCTCTGCCGGCCAGCGTCTCTCGTTGCCTAGCAACAACAACTGCTGCTTCCGGAAGATGCAGAGCTTTGCTTCTGGGAGAGACGCTGCTGGTGCGGGGCCCCCTCAGGCGCGGGGCCCAATTCGGGGAAATCGGGGCAAATCGCCTTAGGGCCGGCCCTGATTCCAGAGGACATGCGTCCATGCTGATAATGGGTTCTGTTCTATAACCACCCAAAGCAGTTCAGACTGACACATATCATTTTCATCATCTGAGTCAGATGCCACCAGCAGAAGGTTGATTGTTTTTGGTGGTTTGGGTTCTGTAGTTTCCGCATCAGAGCATTGCTCTTTTAATTCTTCAGAAAGCATGCTCCACATCTAATCCCTCTCAGATTTTGGATGGCACTTTAGTTTCTTAAACTTTGAGTCAAGAACTGTAGCTATCTTTAGAAATCTCACATTGTTACCTTACTTCTATTTTGTCAAATTTGCTGTGAAAGTGTTCTTAAAATGAACATGTGCTGAGTTATCATCGGAGACTACTTAACATGAAATATATGGCAGAATGTGGGTAAAAGAGAGTAGAAGACATAAAATTCTCCCTCAAGGAGTTCAGCCACAAATTTAAGTAATGAATTATTTTTTTAACGAACATCATCAGCATGAAAGTATGTCCTCTGGAATGGTGTCCGAAGCATGAAGGGGCATACAAATGTTTAGCATATCTGGCACGTAAATACCTTGCAATGCTGGCTACAAAAGTGCCATGCGAACGCCTGTTCTAACTTTCAGATCACATTGTAAATAAGAAGCAGGCAGCATTATCTCCATAAATGTAAACAAACTTGTTTGTCTTAGCAATTAGCTGAACAAGAAGTAGAACTGAGTGGACTTATAGGCTCTAAAGTTTTATAATGCTTTGGTTTTGAGTGCAGTTATTGTAACAAACAAATCTACATTTGTAAGTTTCACCTTTGCCATAAAGAGATTACACTACAGTACTTATATGAGGTGAATTGAAAAATAATATTTCTTTTGTGTGCCATTTTTACAGTGCAAACATTTGTAATAAAAAATAATGATATAAAGTGAGCGCTGTCTACTTTGTATACTGTGTTGTAATTGAAATCAATTGAAAACATCCAAAAATATTTAATAAATTTCAATTGGTAATCTATTGTTTAACAGTGGGATTAAAACTGTGATTAATCATGATTAATTTTTTTTTTAGTTAACCACATGAGTTAACTGTGATTAATCGACAGCCCTAATAAAATTCCATACTACCCAAAATAGTTTACCCTTGCTCCACCTCTTCCCTCAGGCCCTGCCTCTGTTTAATTTCTTCACCTCCAGATTAAAAGAAAACAGACCTCAGGGCTTGGGGGGATCTGCCTGGGAGCTCTCTGCCTCTTAGATTAAAGGCAGCTGGAAGTGCTGCCTTTTTCTTTAGCTGATAGAGCCAATCCACCATTGAAGGGCATTCTGAGCTATTGGAATAGATAAAATCTCATTGGTTTCAGATAAACTTATATTGCACACACAAAACTATACTAAAAGAATGTGATTTGGGTTGCAAAGTCAAGCATTCAAAATTTAGGAAATACCTGTGCAATTACCTGCACCATTTTAATTTGCCCCCCTTGTGTATGTGCACTGTGATACCGTCTTTAATTAAAAGTAGCAAAGAGTCCTTTGGCACCGTACAGACTAACAGACATATTGGAGCATTAATTATATCATCACATCCTCTTTTTTCCACAGGACCTCATTCAGCATACAGGATGGATGTGTTCACCAAATAAGCAGTTAGTCAATATTTTGTTTTCTCCTTATGGTTCAATGTGTGGCCATGCCCGATTTACTGCCCACCCTTCTCTCAGACAGAATTACAATTTTCCTCCTGGGCTTCCCTATGGTGCTCATCACTAGAAATATATGAGTGCTTCCTCAATATTAATGACTTTATTTTCACCGCACTGCTGAGCCATGAGGGGCATTATTAGCCCCATTCTACACACAGAAAATTGAAGCACAAATACCCAGGCTCTGATTTTTCAGAGTATTTAGCATTAGATAGCACTGTATTAATGAGCAAGGCAAAATGGATAATTACATGTTTAAAACTTGTTGTCTGTAACATACGTTTCTGGAGTGCCTTATTTATAGGGAATGGCTACAACCTTCTAAATAAAGCTTGGAACTCTGTGGAGTTATTCTGAGGAGGACACAGATTTGCTGTCTGTGAAAGGCTGGATCGTTCCCAACTGGCACAGCACTGAGCAGAAGCTAAGCACTCTTCCAAGGCATTAAAGTCACACGCTGGGCTAAGGTGACTGTGCGCCTTTGCTGTCTGCTGGACAGAATCAGATCTGCTCGTTTGTGTGTCATAGGCCCCCTCCTTTTTACACCAACTGGAGAGTTACCTTTAGCTCAAATGTTTGCTTTGGGAGCAGGAGGATTTGAGAAGCACTTAGAGACCCTAAACAAGCCCAGACACTTCCAGCCTGGGGTCAGAAATCAGGTGCTTCTACTGCCTCCCCTGACAGAGAGACAAAGAGGGGGAGGTAAGGTGCACTAATCACAAGGCTGCCATGCCACCAAGATTCCATGCTACCATTAATGGCCCACACTTTGCATAGTTACAATAGGACTTCAGAGTAATACTTCATATTTCTAGCTTTAGACAGAAGAATGCTACATACATACAAATAGGATGAACCCACTCAGTAGATTATAAATTTTGTTATGATATCTTACAAGAGACCTTTTGCATGAGGCATATTCCAGTAACATTATATTCACACTCATTAGCATATTTCCATAAAATATGTGGAGTGCAACATCATAGGGGTGCCAAAGGAATACCAAGAGGAACCAGAAAGTGACAGCAGGAGAGGGAATCATCTTGGGAAAGAAGTACTGGGTTTAGGGAGAGTGGGGCATAGGCTGGGGCTGCCTCCATAGGAAACTTTGGACTTGCCTGAGGTCAGAACTTATTGGGGATTGGGGCTTGAAAATGGCTGGTGATAACTGAATTCTGATATGCCCCTTTGATAAAGGCAACTGCATCCTCTCTGGCTCCCCCAACCCCAATCCTTTTATTTCTGTGGTGGTTGGGCCACCCTGGCACATCGGGCAATAGCTTGGTGACAGTGGTCAGCTGTGAAATGTTTGTTTTAAGTGACTTGCTGAGCAACAGAGAGGAACTCTGTGGCAGAGACAGTTCTGTAAGGCAGTATTCAACTGCTGTAACCATAGCCCCACCTTTCTCTTCCTGCAGCCCCCTGCCTCATTCACTATGCTTCTTCCAAATTCTACAACAAAGGAAGCAGGGGTCCTACTTCACTGTACCGCCCTGATTCATCCTCAGAGCAGGTCCACTCTTGTTCAAGCCTGTGCTCCCCTGGTGCTCCAGAATGATGGTACCAGGGGTCAATGCTACTGGTATTTTCCGCAGGAGATGCAAACCCCCCTTCCCTTTCCCCTTCCCCCTGATGACTCCATGGTCTCTGAAGAGTTCATGGTATACTTCACAAGAGCAGGGAGATGTGCCCTAAGCACTTTGGGGGACCATATCCCTGATATGCACCCTAGAGTATCAGATGGAGATGCTTCCCACTTCCTAAGAATTGGAGGAGCGAAATGTTACTGGTGAAGACTGGGAGAGGAGTAACATCCCAGGAGTTAATCCTTGTAGTGATACAGAATTCTCTTAGCTTTGGAGCTACGTTTCTGCCCCAGAGGTTTTGAGGCAGGAGTTGGCCACAAGCCTTAGAATGGATTCTTATGGCAGGCAGGAGCACTTAGACACCCCGGACAAGATCAAGGGCACTTTGGGCTAGTCCAAGTACTGTGTACACACAGCACAAGGGTCCCCTAACTAGACAAGGTGGATTTATTGGCTCCATATGACCATTAATGATGTGAGGCACAGAGGGATTAATGGACTTGCCAATGCCCAAAACCTAGAGGAGGAGAGAGCTCTATCCCCTGAGTCCCACTCCAGTGTCTCAACTACAGAGCATCTTGTCTCAAGTCTGCCTGTGCCCATCACTAAGGAATCCCCTCCTAAGTCACTGGGATTCCTGTAAATGAAAGGTGCTATGAAAAAGTCAAAGGTGGTGTTATTATCAGAGTTTCAGTGACATCTTTGACAAAGCCAGTGTACAAACAAGGAAGTAAATCAGAAGCTATGTTAATTATAAGCTCCATTAGAAGCAGAAAATCAATATTAATTGATAAATGGAATAGAAAAAAATTGTTGCTGAAAGAAATGTTAGTGTCAGGCTCTGAGGAGAGTGTTATAGGAGTTTAAAAATATTGGAAAACCATGAAGGGGAAATGACATGAGCGTGTCCCAGTGAGATTGCCTGACACCCTCTTCCCTGGACCGGCTAGTACCTAAAATGATATTTTGCACATTTGCAGCCACTTTCATCTGAAGATCTCAAAGTGGTTTTCAGACATCCACTCCAGAAGCCTGTGAGAGGGAAAAACTGCGTGACTATCATCAGTCCCATGTGAGGCATGGGGAAACTGAGCCACAGAGAGGGCAAGAAACTTGCCCAAGATCACCCAGTAAGTCAGTTGCAGAGCTAGGAATTGGAGCCAGATCTCTTCATTCTCACATCTGTTCTTTGGGTACAAGGTTATTATTATTTATGTATGTAAGCAGAGTCAGGATGAGCGCTACCCTGACATCTGGTGGTGAATTGTAGGGAATGTGGAAAGAATTCCAAGAATTTCAAAGAATGAGGAAAGATTTGCATTGACACCCACCCTCCACTTAGCATAAGCCCACAGCAGACTGGGATGGTTATTTTAACAGCTCTGGGATCCTCAATTTCTTTTTATTGGGGCAGGAAAAAAAAAAGTTTGTCACCCTGATTGTGTGAATGGGGAGCTGTGGGACTGCTTTGTGACAGAGATGACTCAACCTCAGTTGGGTGGTACTTGGTAAACATGGGACATGGGTTCCAAAACCCCATGAAGGAGAGAGAGAGAGAGAGGTTGGGGTTGGGGACGGGGACGGGGACGGGGACGGGGACTGGGACTGGGACTGGTGTGTGTACCTGAGGGTATGGACCCCTTGTGAGGGCCTGGAACACCAATTGCATATTTTCCTCTCTCCACTGTGGAATGTCAGAATTGATTTTTTTTATTCCCTTAAGAATCCAGATACAGGTGACTGAGCTGAACTCACTTTTGGCTAATGGTGCACTGGCACTGGGGCTCCCCTACTATGAGCTGAAATCACTAAAGAGCTGAGAGCACTGAGTACTGTGCTAACTAGTGAGGGAGCCTGAAGCTATACTGTGGAACAGAGCAGCTGGTGGAGTGGAGCACTTTGTGTGGATGGCTGGAGTGGATCATGGGACAGCTGGTGGAGCAGAGCGGTTGGCAGAGCGGAGTAGCTGTGGGACGGGTGGAGCGGCGAGCAGAGCTGAGCAGTTTGCAGGGACAACTGGAGCAGCTCATGGGACAGCTGGTGGAGCAGAGCAGCTGGTGGAGCGGAGCAGTTTGTGAGGACGGCTGGAGGAGCAGAGTGGAGCGGCTGGTGAAGCAGAGCAGTTCGTGGAGAAGGCGGGAGCAGAACCCACGGAGAGGCAGGGCAGTTGGCCCCGGACCATGTAAGGTGCCCCTTTCTACCCAGGCTGGGGGGAGGGACCTCTGCAGATAGACTCTCGAACTTTGGGGCTGCATTGACCCAGGACAGAGACTTTTGGATTGTGGGACTTTTGGGACTGTGGGTGATTTGGGGATTGCTGGACTCAAGAGCCCAGGAAAGAGGACACAGCCCAGTTTCCTGGGGTGGGTCTTTGCTCACGGTTTGGTCTATGAACTCTAGTTGAGGTGTTTTCCCAATTTAGTGTTTATTGTTTATCTCATGTATTAAACCTTTTCTGCTACACTGAGACTCTGTGCTTGCGAGAGGGGAAGCATTGCCTCTTTGAGGCGCCTAGGGGTGTGTGTAAGATTTTCCCAGGTCACTGGGTGGGGGCTCAAGCTGGTCTGGCATTGGGTTATTGAAACGGAACCCCTGGATACTGAACCTGGCCCTTGTTGCTGCCAACTCAGAGGGGCAGAAGGGTTACATGTATATTACTGTAGCACTCTGCTGAGGTTGGTCCCCATTGTGCTAGGGACTGTACAAACTCCTAGGCCTTGTCCTCATTAGGAAACCAGGTGTGTTCTTTCTGGCTAACAAACAGCGACTAACACAAGGTAAAATGCTAGTAACGAGAAGGTGAGACGGGTGAGTTAGCAGGTGGTGGTAAATAAGGGGGAGTGAAGTGTTTAACCTGACATGTTAAAACTACAAACTGCCTTGTCTTCTCTAGGATTTTACCTTGTGTTGGTCACCATGTGTCACTAACAACTGAGTTAAGGACTTGCCTCTCTTCCCAGTTCCCAATGAAGTTGCACACAGTGTGACAGGAAGTCCCTGCCCAAATAACTTAGGATAAACAGGCATGACAGACCAAGGATGGGCAATTGACAAGATAATCCTTCCTTAATCTTACTTGATGAAATGACACAGGGACCCAAATGGACCATGGTGTCTGTCAGCAGAGGTGGCAGTAAAGGCAAACATGCATTTTGCCGGGTGCTATTATAGTGTTAACTGCCTCTTGGAACTCTGCGATTTGTGCTAAGAGGACACGACAATGCACTTGGCAGATTGTCTCTATTTTTGCAGTTTTGTGTGTGAGCGGTGGACAGGAAGATTATTTTAAAAGTCAATATTCTGGATAGCTGTGGAATTAGCAATGACACAAAGCCTTAGTTTACATTAGCACGTATCTTCACATCACCTCTAACCCTACAGCTAACAGTTCCACAAGGCAGGGAGGGGAGAAACCCAAACACATTTGCTTCAAGAGTTGGAACATATCATCTGAAAATATTTTGATTGTGTGTGTTCTTTTCCTTTCCCCTCAAGCTAGTTCAAACATTGCAATTTCCCTTGCCTGGGGCTGTGCTAGGAACTCACAGGGAATCTGATGACAGCAAGGGTGGGGAGGGCGGGGGGAGAGAGGGGGCTCAGCTGAAAGAGTTGGAAACAAAACAATGAAATAGAAAACAGAGTCAAGGGAACAAATGGAAATTAAAACTGCATTTTTATGGCCTCTGCTTTGCTTCTCCCAGCATGGCCCTAACAGACAGAATGTGACTGTCTCAGAGTTACTCTAATCACTTGTGTTTAGACGCCAAGGTAAAATTAGCAGATTGGTGCTTAGGTACCGAAGTGAGAGCTGTCTTTACAAATGCAATCAATAGATATGTTATAGCAGGGATCACCAGATAGCACTGTTATAGAAGTCTTACAAGTTGTTTTTTTCCTTGGCACGAGAGCAAGTTTTTAGTCTTTGAACAAATGCTGTGTGTGATACGCTGTACCTCATGGGAACACCCTACTTCCCTCTGTTCATCCTTATACAATGATAGTGTGGTATCCAATGCGAAGTTTGTCATATTGGGTGTCTTTGGAAGGCTCATGATGCACTGAGCATGGTTGTTATAGTGATGTTATAGTAATTGTTGTTACAGTAATTTTATATGTTATAATTTCATGCATATAGCTTTGAGGCTGAAAATGTATCCTCATGACTTAAATCAAGCCCAGGCAAAAAGTCTTCAAAAGCAGAGGGGCAGTTCACACTTCATCAGCGGGCATAACTGGACACTACAAGACAGAGGTTCCTAGGGCTGTGTCTAGGACCAGAGATATTGGCTAGTGTCATTTGGTTGCACAATTCAAGGAGCAGGTTATATGCCAGAGGCTGTGCCTGAACAGCCCAGGAGTGGGGGTTCTCACAGCAGAGCAGGGTAAGGCTGGCTCCCAGAGTCAAGGATTGGAGTGACCTAGCAGATCACTGGTCTGGAGAACACCAGAGGGGAATGTCAAGTGGCGCAGTGAGCAGGGTGTATGGACGACATATTACTCCAAGTGGAGTTCACACTTTAAGCACTGATATTTGTGATTTTCAGTGAGTCTTAAGTGCAGTGGCTAAGAACAGTCAGGAGGAGGTCACAGTTTTGTTACTTTCTGTTGGTTATTTTGGGTGAGGCATATAAGCACAAGAAAGCAAAAAAATGACTACCAGTGAGGCAGCTACAAAACTAGAGCTGGCCAGACTGGAAGCGGCAGAGAAGAAAAAGGACCATGAATTTCAAATGTGGAAGGAAGAAATGAGGCTCAAAGAAGAGGAGGCTTCACATAGAAGGGCTATGGAGGCAGAGGCTGCCAGGGAGGAGGCTGCACACAGAAGGGCCACAGAAGAGAATGAGAGCGGAAAGAAAGAGAAGAAAACACCAACTGGACCCCGCTAGAGAAACAGAACCAGAACCCCCTGTCATAGCATTCCCTCTCAGATCTGAACCTTAGAGTTCAGAAAATGAGATACTAGCACCTGAATCCTCTAAGCTTAATTACCAGCTTAGATCTGATAGCACTGCCACCAGTACCAATACAAATCAAAATATTCCCAGCAACTACACATATAAAAGTTAACCAGCCAGATCCACAAGTGCAAATAGAGTAAAACAATCAAAAAGCCTAAACCACCTGTTTTTACTTACTATTTGAAAAGAAACTTAGAGAGCCTGTAGTAATGTCTGGTCTCTCTCAGACCCTCCGAGAGAAGAACACACAACGGACAAAGAACACACACAAAAGCTTCCCTCCACCCAAATTTAAAAGTATCTTGTCTTCTGACTGGTCTTCTGGTCAGGTGTCCAGTTCCCTGCTTGTAACCCTTTACAGGTACAACCCTTAACAATCTGTTTATGACACCTCCCCAACCCCAATGACTTCCATCATTCGAAAAATCCACAAATGGGAACACTTATATTCTGCATACAGTGAGGAGGATGATATTGCTGAATATCTGACCACCTTCGAAAGGCTGTGTGTAATACATGAAATCCCTGATGATAAGAGAGTTCCTACCCTGACTGCGAAATTAACTGGTAAATCTCAAAATGTATTCAATGGAATGCCTATTGAAGATGCTTTAGACTATTGTAAATTTAAAGATACTGTTCTGTGAAGTTTTCAGATCACCCTTGAAACATATAGAGTTAAATTTAGGAATCTTAAGAGGGACATTGGGATGAGTAATGGGGAATATGTAAACAAAATGAAAGATTTGTTAGGAATATGGGTGAGGGGTAAAGAGGTGATAAGTTTTGAGGGAATGTTGGATCTTGTTGCTAAGCATATGTAAGGCTGATGTAAAGCAGTGTCTATGGGACAAAGATGTAAAGTCTGTGGATAAGATGGCATCTATTGAGGGCAAGCTCCAGAAAGAGGGGTTTAAAACTGGTGGGAAGGGGAGATCCTATTTTGTCCCTGGGAAGAGAGAAGGGAGTTAGGAGCCTAAATATTCTCTTACCCGAAAACATTCCTCTAACCCTCATCCCAAATCTCCTGTAAAAGCAGAAGAGCCCAAAAGGTGCTATCAGTGTAATTCCACTGATCACCTGAGGAATAAATGCTCTGTGCTAGGAGGAAGCAGGCAACCAATAACTCATATTAGTTCTGCTGTCTTCAACACAGAACCTCCCCAAGCAATTGAAACCTATCATATTGGCTTTGTGAGGTTAGCCTCCACAGGGAGTACTTGGGGCAGAGGGATACAGGGGCCCAGATCTCTCTGGTTAAGCAGAGTGTGGTCCCAAAGACCAGTATGTTACCTGGCCAAATGGCAGAGATTGTGGGGGTGGGCGAAAACAGATTTTTTGTATGACTAGCTAAAATCCATGTGGTGTGGGAAAGTTTGGAAAGTGTTTTAACCATGGGGATAATAGAACACCTCCTAGTCAACCTGCTTCTTGGTAATGATTTTTTCCATGTAGCTCAGGATCAAGTATTTGCCTGCAGCAGGAGGGAGAGTTATGCTGGGACCCCTGAGGGAAAGGGTAAAGTTGCAGGAACTGCTGAGAGAATGGGAGAGAGTCTCCTTGGTTCTTCTGCAGCAGGGGGAAGCCACATGCTTCCAAGTGGGAGGGTGGTTGAGACCAACTCCTACACTGCAGCTGGAGGCAACACCACAGTGGGAAGGGATGGGGGTGTAATGCCTGCCAGGGAGAGAACTGTCCAGGTTGTTAGCTGCCAGCAGGTTGCAGATGAACCAGAGACAAAACCAGCTCTAGGGAGCATAGAAATGTGTCCCAGAGAAGGGGCAGGGGACCTCAGAAACCACTGAGGTGGGTGAGGATTCCTGTGACTCTGCAACACAGGGAAGCAGGGTGCTTCCAAGTATGGGAGGGGCTGAGACTAGCCCCTTTCCAGCAGAAGGCAACATGCCCTCAGGTGCAGGGACAGAAGAGGTGTTGTCAGTGATAAAGGAAACTGTCCCAGTTGTTAGCTGGCAGAGTTTTGCAGTGAACAAGAGACAGAACCCTTCCTAGGAAGCCAAAGAAATGTGTTTTAGGAGGGGGCCCAGAGGAGGAAACTGAGGAAGGAATAGTGGGGGTACAGGAGTGTCTCCTCACTAGTCACTTAGGAGAGGATGCCCAGGACAGAATGGCTGAGGCCTGGTCCACACTACACAGTTAAATCGATTTAAAAAGCGTTAAATCGATTTAACGCTGTACCCGTCCACACTACAATGCACTTTAAATCGATTTAAAGGGCTCTTAAAATCGATTTCTGTACTCCTCCCCAACGAGAGGAGTAACGCTAAAATCGATATTACTATATCGATTTAGGGTTAGTGTGGACGCAAATCAACATTATTGGCCGCATATTTTTACAGTAGCTACCCACAGTGCACCGCTCCAGAAATTGACGCTAGCCTAGGACCATGGACGCACACCGCCGAATTAATGTGCCCTAGTGTGGACGCATAAAATTGACTTTATAATATAGGTATTATAAAACCGGTTTTAGTTAATTCGAAATTATGCTGTAGTGTAGACATACCCTGAGTCAGCATCTGTGTACCCACGCTCTCAGCCTGTGACCCAGGTTTTCAGAAGGAACTGTGTAGCTGACCTCCTGGAGGGGAGCAGTCACACAGCTGACTTCTCAGGGACAGAGAAGGGGGTGGCAGAAGGTACCCCAATCCAGGTCTCAGTTTTTCAGGATTCTATTTCTGATTCGTTTTTGGAAAGTAACTGTGTCTCTTTAAATCAAGATGCAGCTCCAATGCCTGTGGTAACAGAGGAGTTGGGACCAGGAAATTGCCAGGTGGTAGTCTGCCAGAATACAAATCACCCAACTGACAGAGAAGGGGGTGAGACACAGAGCTGTTATGGGAAAGCTGCTGGGAAAAGATGAATCTAATCAAAGGGTAAACACACCTAGCCCACAGAGCACAGATCATAGGCCTCTAGGAAAAGGGGGCAAGGAAGGACTTAGTGCTGGGAGATGGAAACCCCAAAAGGGGAGCTGGATTTTCTGGGGTTGGGAGACCACTCTCCAATGGGCCAGGAAATGTGCAGGATCCCCCTGAATAGCTATTTTGCCAGACCCTGAGGCATCAAAATTCCAGAAACATGATTAAATTAAGAGCCCACACAGAGGGGAACACTGGAGGGAAAGAAAAAACCAGTGACTGATTACCTGGGAGAGAGTCAAAGAACACAAACTAACCTCAAACTACACTATCTGAACAGAAGGTGTGGTATCATAAAGGTACTTGTAAACATCCATCTGTGATAAAAATTTAGGTTATTAATGTTAACTTTTGGGAATATTTACACAGATTTTAACACAGATGTTAAACCGTATGATAATGCTACTTTTCAATTAATACCTGTAAACAGGTTTAAAGCTTATCACAGCATAGAAAAAAAAACTGATTTGTTGTGTGTGAATGGGGAAACTGAGGCACACCACATCATGGCCTTAATGACTGGATGCCAAAAGAACTATAACGCAAACTGCCTTCGAGCTGGTCAGTAACTAACCCTCTTGCAGTGAACTAAGCGGGGAGGTGTGCACCTCATGGGAACAACCTACTGCCCCATGTTCATCCTTATAAAATGATTGTGTCGTATCCGTGTCATATTCATGTTGGGTGTCTTCGGAAGGCTCATGATGCACTGAGCATGGTTGTTATAGTGATGTTATAGTAATTGTCATTATAGTAATGTTATAGATTATAATTTCATATATATAGCCATGAGGCTGAAAATGTATCCTCATGACTTAAAGCAAGCCCAGGCATGAACTCTCCAAAAGCAGAAGGGCAGTTCACACCCATGTATGGGACAAACCCAGCCCAACCTCACAGGAACAAAGCACACCGGCCTAGGCAACAACAAAGGATCTATTGGACTCTCCAGTGAGTCACCCCTCTTCCTTGAGTCACTTTGCGACTGCAATGAGGTAATGCTCACCTGACTCTGAACGGGGCAGGCCGGGCAAAGCCAAGAGGGAAGAAAGGACATGATAAAAGGGAGAGATGTTTGTTGGTATGCTCTTCCTCTCTCTTCCACCCACATCTACAGACACCACACCAAGCAACTGAAGCACTGATCAAAGGGGAGAGCCTGGCTGAAGGACAGCCAGCCAGCCTGTGGTGAGAAGCCTCTAAGTTTGTAGGGGCATTGAAAGTGTTAAGATCAGCTTAGAATGCATTTTGCTTTTATTTCATTTGACCAAATCTGACTTCTTTTGCTTTGACTTATAATCACTTAAAAATCTATCTTTGTAGTTAATACATTTGTTTTTTTATTCTACCTGAAGCAGTGTGTTTGGTTTGAGGCGTGTCAGAGACTGACCTTGGGATAACAAGCCTAGTACATATCAATTTATTTGTTAAATTGACGAACTCATATAAGCTTGCAGCAACCAGTGGGCATAACTGGACAGTGCAAGACAGAGGTTCCTAGGGTTGTGTCTAGGACAGGAGATATTGGCTAGTGTCATTTGGTTGCACAATCCAAGGAGCAGCTTACATGCCAGAAGCTGTGCATGAACAGCCCAGGAGTGGGGATTCTCGCAGCAGAGCAGGGTAAGGCTGGCTCCCAGAGCAAAGGATTGGACTGACCTAGCAGATCACCAGTCTGGATAACACCAGGGGAACGTCACATTGTGTTGCAAGATTTCTGATGAAGTTTCTCTGGGATGAGCTGGTGCAAGCAGCAGGAAAGTTTGATATCTGCCTCAGTCTCTCTGACTAGAGTCAGCTCTTGAGACAGAGATGCTTGCTTGGAGCTAGGCACTGAAGTTCATGCTGAGATCCCTGGAAGAGGGGTTTAGTTGCATATTGTTTGTGACTGCCTCTGTTCCAGGTCTGGTTTATGTGTACATTCAAGTTACACTATGCATGTACCTCACTCCATATCACTGATTTTTCTCACTTGGCAAAGGGGCATCAGACCGATCTGCAGATTGCTGAAAAAGTACACAGATTTGAAAGCCCACGGGAAGAAAGAATGAGGATCGTAAAGTGGATGGAGGGATGGATGTGATCTATCCCGGTACAATCCAAACTAATGTGTCTTCCCAGCTCAGCAACTTTGGGTGCCTTAAAATGCCTTGCTGAGATGCCTAATTTAACAAAAATGTGTTGAAGTCCAAGCAAAGTTTTTCACCACATGCTTTCAGCAGTCTCCATGACCAAACCCTGGAGATCAGGTCCCGTTCTCCAGATTCCAAGGAATGCTTTCTTTGTCAGTTCAGGTCTAGTGATGGGCAAGGAGAGAGAGAAGGTGCCTTCGAGTGTTTATCCCTCCTTTTTAGTTTCAGTCCCCCTGTGACGAAGTGGGGGGTTCTCTAGTTTTTTACTTGGCTTTTTTCCAATGATTTCCATGCAGAGGGGGTGGGACTCAGTTTCTCTGGGTGTTACTGGTTTAACGAGGTTCCAGCCAGATGGGTGCAAAGGATAGCTGAGGAGAGGAGGCCCAGGCAACCCTGTCTACCTAGATCAGGGGTCATCAACCTTTCAGAAGTGGTGTGCCGAGTCTTCATTTATTCAGTCTAATTTAAGGTTTCACGTGCCAGTAATACATTTTAATGTTTTTAGAAGGTCTCTTTCTATAGATCTATAATATATAACTAAACTATTGATGTATGTCAAGTAAATAAGATTTTAAAAATGTTTAAGAAACTTCATTTAAATTTAAATTAAATTAAAATGCAGAGCCCACCCCCAGACCAGTGGCCAGGACCCAGGCAGTGTGAGTGCCACTGAAAATCAGCTTGGCATGCGTACTATAGGTTGTCTACCCCTGACCTAGATAGAAGACAATGGACAAAGGCGGGACTTGTGGTAGGTGAAATCAGATTCCCAGCTGGGAAGCAGGGTGGCTTGGGGCTGAAGAGAGAGAGCAGGAAGAGCCCACCTGGAGGCAGGAGAGACTTAGATGTGCTGTGCTAAGGGAAGCCAGGCCAGAGAGCCCTGAGAGTTTCCTATTCTGTGTTCAGATGCTCAATAAACCCTCCTGTTACGCTGGCTGAGAGTCACTCTGGTCTAGAGAAAAGGGTTGCATTATTCCCTCTGGGAGTAGAAGCCCAGGTCCAGAGCGAGTGGCGGGAGACAGGTGTGCTAAGGCTCAGAGAGGTGTGGTTCCAGGAGGTAGAGGGGCTTAACCCCCGGGAGAGAGTGGACCCCAAGAAGGACTGTCACATTGAAGGAGGTTCCCCCTAGGGACCGTACGGGCCAAGAATAGGCAAGACCTGTGAGTCTGTGACAATGTGGTAGCAGAGGACAGTTTGTGGATGCACCCTGTAGACAGTTGGCTGTGAGCACAGGCACTTTGCAGTGAGTGGCTGCCAGCGATAAAACGAGGAAATTGAAGGAACCAGCACAGAGATGGCCTATAACCAGCTCCGTAAGAGGGACCTGGCACGTCTGTGCAGGAAGAGAGTGCTGAGTGTGAGAAGGATCATTAAGGAGCAGCTGATGGCTCAGCTTGTAGAGAATGACCAGTCTGAGGAACAGGCTCCAGGCCCCAGGGGAGCTCCCGGAGAGCTGGAGAGTAGCCATGGAGGCAGTCTGTGTAGTAGCTGGAAGTCTATCAGACCTGACTACCCAGTCAGCACAGAGGGGCCCCAGTCAGGTTTCTCCTTGGAGGAGCAGTGGAGACTGGAGCTGGAGCTTAAAGCAAAAGAGCTGGAGCTGGAGGAGCAGAGGCTGGCGGACTATGCAGAACAGCGGAAGCACGAGTTGGAGGAGAGGTGGGTCAAGAAGGCCTGATGGGGGGTAAGTGGGAAAGGGCCCCAAGACGGCAGTTATGCGGGGAATTGTGAGGTTGTTGACATGAACTGTGACTGTATAGATCATTGTTGCAACCACTGTTATATATTTGCAGCAAATATTGTACAAAGGTTGTTGAGTGGGGTGTCTATGAAAAGGTTATGATTTGCTGGTTATGATTATGCTGTTTGTATGTGTGTATCATTTTTGTAGTTAAAATTATGAATATTGGCTATGTATTTGTATTTCAATGTGTTTGATTCTAAGTAGCATTAGTGAAGCATTTGGTCAGCTTCTTGAGAAAGGAATTTTCAGATTAAGTGCCCAGTTGAGAAACACTTAACTGATAATGGACCTTGGGAGCCTCCAATCCACATGAGAAGTCTTCCCGGGAACGTTCAAGGTAGCATGTGAGCAATGGCTGCTCTCCCTGTAAAGAACTGAGTCATGCATTGACATGTGACTTGCCCAGTGACTCCAAACTACATCTTGCTGCTGTGACTTTCCACAATAAGAACAAAGGGGTCCTTCCACATGGCAGACACTATAAAAGGCCCTGGAAACCCTTCCAGCTTGTCTTCAATTCTGCTTCTTACCTCTGGAGGAACTTTGCTACACTGAAGCTCTGAACAAAGGACTGAATGACCCATCCAAGCTGTGGATGTACTCCAGAGACTTGATTTGAGCCTGAAGTTTATTCCATCGCTGCTACAAGCCTGAACCAAGAACTTTGCCATTACTGTATGTAATTGATTTCATTTAACCAATTTTATCTTTCATCTATATATTTTTCTTTTTATGAATAAACCTTTAGATTTTAGATTCTAAAGGATTGGCAAAAGAGTGATTTGTGGATAAGATCTGACTGGTATATTGACCTGGGTCTGGGGCTTGGTCCTTGGGATCGGGAGAACCTTTTTTTTTTCACTGGGATATTGGTTTTCGTAACTATTCATCCCCATAAGAAGGGCCGGCACTTCCATTTAGGCGACCTAGGCGGTTGCCTAGGACACCAGGATTTGGGGGGCGCGGCATTTTGCCACCCTTGGCGGCAATTCGGTGGCGGGGGGGTCCTTCCGCGCTCTGGGACCTGCTGCCGAAGTGCCCCGAAGACCGGGAGTGCGGAAGGACACTCCTCCCGCCCACTGCAGAATTGCCGCCAATGACTGGGAGGGCGGAAGGACCCCTGCCTAGGGTGCCAAAAACCCTGGCGCCACTCCTGCCCATAAGGAGTGGTGCTGGTAGTGATGCAAGGGAACTGGAGTATCTGAGAGAATTGCTTGTATGACTTCTGGTTACCCAGTGGGGTAAAATCAAAGTCTTCTTTGTTTGGCTGGTTTGGTGTGCCTTAGTAATAAAGGACACCCAGCTTTGGGCTGTGACTGCCCTGCTCTAAGCAATTTGTCCTGAATTGATACTCTCAATAGTGTCCTGCCAGAGGCTGCATCATTACAGGAATCTAGACACCAGACTGCTGCCCCAGTTTAAGGAGGGGAGGGATATTGATGCTTACCTCACACACTTGAGAATGTGTGTGATCTGAACCAGATTGACCTTGCAGACAGGCTCCACTGTCTAACCCCCCTGCTGGGTCCCAAGGCCAGAGAGGCATTCAGCCAAATGAATGATATTGAGACGGGGGACTATGACCTGTTCAAACAGACTTTGCTGCTGAAGTTTGAACTGACCTCCGAGGTATACAGGAAACGATTCCAGGTGTACGCAAGACCCCTAGGAGGTCGCCAGCATGCTGGGGGAATAGCTCCATAAGTGGAGGAAGGGCGCAGAGGCCACTACCACAGAGGACGTGTATAACCTGGTGGGGTTGGAGCAGCTGTATGACATCAGCCCTCCAGACCTTAAGATGTTGTTAGTGGACCAGAGCCTAAAGATCTGCACAGTGTGGATGAACTGGCAGATGAGTTTGTGAACAGCAGATTAGGGGCAGGAGGGAGACTTACACTGGGGACTCAGAAGGGGAGTCACCCAGAGTCCTCTCAAAGATGGGACTTCAGGAAGCCCAGCTCAGGAGTACCCTTGAATGCCGGGGCAGGCTGACCCCCGTGATGGAACTTGAGGGACCTGAAATGTAATTAGTGTGGCCAAAAAGGTGGTGCAATGCCTGAAGATGAAGGAAATGGCAACCAAGCAGAATCCACGGGGTGTCAACTGAGTGAACACCAGGGGGCCGCAATCGATAGGGCTATGCCAGGGTGAGGGGACCCTCAGGCCAGGCCAGCAGGGTAAGGCAGAGCTCTAGGTCCACAGCGCCCGAATTCAATCTGCTGGGTGAGTGTGGGACAGGCCCTGGGGGACAATCACCACATCATCCCCATTGAGGTGGGGAGAAGGAGCATCCAGGGTTCTGGGACAGGGGTGCAGAGGTGACACTGGCGCAGCCCGAGGTGGTGGACCCAGACCAGCTAGTGCCTGATGCATACTTGACCCTGAGGGGAGTGTTTGGGGCCCCTGTCAAGGTGCCTGTAGCGAGGATACTACTGAAATGGGAGGCTAAGGAGGGACCCAAAGAGGCTTAGGGGGGCACGATCACCTGCCTACTGAGGTGCTAATGGGTAATGACTTGGAGAATTAGCCAGATGGCACTCAGAGCGCCCTGATCCTTACCCAGAGCCAGAGCCAGCAAGGAACCTCCTGAAGGTGGGGACCAAAGCACCGAGGGTAGGGCTTGACAGGGCTGGGCCAGAGCCTCCATTCCAAGGTGGCAAAACTGTGACACCACCAACCAGGGCTGTACCCTCAAACCCAGAAGCTGAATTCCAGATGGATCTGCAGGAGGATCCCTCGTTAGAGAAGCTGAGAATCCTTGCTGGCCACAGTGGTGCACAGTCCCAGGGGAAGGACCACTGGGAGAGATTCCTGTGGAAGAAAGGATTCCTATACTTAGAATGGGCTGGTTCAGGGTGAACTGAACCTTGGAAAGCAGGGAGGCAGTTAGTGGTCCCCCAGAGGTACCGCTGCAGACTGGCCCACGATATTCCCCTTTCAGGGCATCAGGCCATCCAGTGCACCAGGCAGAGGCTGCTGCAGAACTTTTACTGGCCCAGGGTCTTTGACTCTGTGTCATAAATAGATAGCTAAGGGTTAATGTCTCTTTCACCTGAAGCACCTGACCAGAGGACCAATCAGGAAACAGGATTTTTTCAACTCTGGGTGGAGGGTTTTTTGTGTGTGAGTCTTTTGTTCTGGGTCTTCTGTCGAAATCTCTCTCAGCTATGAGAAGGATTTCTATTTCCTGCTTTCTAATCTTCTGTTTACAAGTTGTAAGTACAAATATAGTAAAACAGTAAGGTTTCTATTGTTTTCTTTGTATTTACATGAATATAGTTGCTGGAGTGCTTTAAATTGTATTCTTTTTAAATAAGGCTGTTTATTCATATTTCTTTTAAGCAATTAACCCTGTATGTGTCACCTTAATACAGAGAGACCATTTGTATGTATTTTTCTTTCTTTTTTATATAAAGCTTTCTTTTAAGACCTGTTGGAGTTTTTCTTTAGTAAGGAACTCCAGGAAATTGAGTCTGCAGCTCACCAGGAAATTGGTGAAAGGAAAAAGTCAGAGGGAAATCTGTGTGTGTTAGATTTACTAGCCTGACTTTGCATTCCCTCTGGGTGAAGAGGGAAGTGCTTTTGTTTCCAGGACTGAAATTAGAGAGGGTGGACTCCCTCTGCTTAGATTCACGGAGGTTGCTTCTGTGTCTCTCTCCAGGAGCACCTGGAGGGGGGGGAAGGGAAAAGGTTTATTTCCCTTTGCTGTGAGACTCAAGGGATTTGGGTCTTGGGGTCCCCAGGGAAGGTTTTGGGGGGACCAAAGTGCCCCAAAACACTCTAATTTTTTGGGTGGTGGCAGCAGTACCAGGTCCAAGCTGGTAACTAAACTTGGAGGTTTTCATGCTAACCCCCATATTTTGGACGCTAAGGTCCAAATCTGGGACTAAGTTATGACACTCTGTCCAACAGTATTGCTGGTCTTGTGACTCCTGCCAGAGGGTAGAGAAGGCCCAAGATAAGTGTAAAACAATTCTGAGACCTTTGACCATCATAGCGGAGCCTTTCCAGAAGGTGGCTATGGACATAGTGGGGCCCATCAGCAGGGTGACTCGGTTGGAGAAGAAATACATTCTGGTGGTGGTAGATTTCGCTACGCGCTACCCCGAGGCAATGGCCTTGTCCTCTGTCGAGGCAGACACCATGGCAGATGCACTGCTGACCATTTTCATGAGAGTAGGGATCCCCAAGGAGGTCCTTACAGACCAGGGGTCCAACTTCATGTCAACTCTGCTCCAGTGCTTGTGGAAGAAGTGTGGGGGTCCGACACACCTGGGCCTTGGAATATCACCCTCAGTCTAACAGGCTGATGGAGAGGTTCAATGGGACCTTAAAGATGATGCTGAAAACATGTTTGGACCAGCACCTGCAGGACTGGGACAAGTATTTACCCCACCTGCTGTTCACATACAGAGCAGTGTCCCAGGAATACACAGGGTTTTCCCCATTCAAGTTGCTGTATGGGAGGAGAGTGAGAGGACCCCTAGACTTGATGAGGAATGAGTGGGAGGGGAAGGCCTCTCCCAGTGGAGAATCAGTGGTGGAGTATTTACTGACCTTCCGGGAAAAGCTCACGGAACTCATGGGCTTAGCCAGGGAAAACCTAGTCAGGGCACAGAGGAAGCAGAAGGTCTGGTATGACTGCTCAGCATGTGCCTGCTCCTATGCTGCTGGGGACCAGGTGATCCTTCTCATCCCTGTGAGGAAGAACAAGCTGCAAGCTGCCTGGGACGGCCCCTTCGAGGTCATCAGAAAGGTAAATGAGGTAAACTATGCAGTGGAACTGTCCAACTGGGCACACAACCGCCAGGTGTACCATGTCAACATGATGAAGCCATACTGGGACAGAGAGAAGTTGGTGCTGGCTGTGTGGGGGCATTGGGAGGAGAAGGAAGATTCCTCCCTGAGGTGGGGGCTGACCCCTCGCTGGAATCAATTCCCCTCTCAGACCAGCTAACCCCTGCCCAGCTGGCTGATATCAGATAGGTGCTGCATTCATACTGGCAGCTGTTCTCCAACTGGCCAGGGCTCACTAACCTGGCTGTTCACTGGGTGGAGACAGGAGCCAACCTTCCCATCAGGTGTTCACCAGTCAGGGTCATTGGGAAAACAGCCCAAGACCTGGAGAGAGACGTTGGAGATATGCTTGCTTTAGGGGTGATCCAGCTGTCCTTGAGCCCCTGAGCCTCTCCTGTGGTGCTGGTCCCCAAGAAGGATGGGGTCTGTGTGGACTATCTGTGTGGACTATCAGAAGCTCAGTGTTATCACTATGTCTGATGCCTACCACATGCCTAGTGTAGGGATATTAAAGAAGGTACTAACAGTGATTCCCGAAAGTGACAATGACACCCCTCCTCCCCCAGTTTCACCAAGTACAAAAATCTTTTAGTTCTGTTAAAACTTGTAAGCAGAAAACATTAATTGTATCTGTCCTGTGAAAGATACTCTATTACTATGTAAAACTTATAAACAAGGTAATTGACTTTGTTCTTGAGGTGGACTCTATGTTACCACCCCAGCTGTGAGCCTTAAGCTGGTAATTGACTCTGCCTAAAATATGGAATGTATGTTAATGAATGCTTAATGTACGTGAATGGTTAGGGAGGTGCCAGCCTAGAAAGGATCCATCAGCCGAAAAATGTGTCAAATGGACCACCAGACAACCCCCGGAGGGTAAACTGGGATCCACCCCAAACACCTGGAAGGAATGTGCTTTAGACAGTGTGGAGCCACCAGGAATGCGACAGCTCCCATAGACTAACATAGGAATTAATTCCTATAAAAATGGACTCTAAAAACTGAGGACTTTGAGTCCCTGGTTCTGCTGCCAACCTCCAGGAGCATCAGGTGCATCTGACATAGACTCGGCTCCATCCTCACGACCAAGACACCTGGCCAGTAACTTGGCATGAGCAACTTCTAGGCTGGTAACTATAACACCTATACAGAACCTGAATGAATGATTGTGTGAATGAACACACACACATATAATCCCTCTTAATAAGATCCTGCTGTTTTTATTATATTGGTATAACATTAGGACAAATGAGATCCTATACAAGTTGAAGGGCACCCAGTACCTCACTTCCATGGATTTCACCAAAGGCTCCTGGCAGGTGCCTTTGGACCCAGAAGCTAGGGTGAAGTCTGCCTTCACCTCCCCAATAGGGCTCTTCGAGTTTCTGGTCCTGCCTTTTGGCCTCAAGGAGGCACCTAACACCTTCCAGCACCTAGTGGACCAGTTACTAAGGGGGATGGAGGACTTTGCTCAAGTGTATATTGACGATATCTGTGTCTTTAGCCAGACCTGGGAAGAACATGCGTCCCAGGTGAAGAAGGTGCTGAGTCTCCTCCAGGATGCAGGACTGACCATAAAAGGTGGAAAGTGCAAGGTGGGGATGGCAGAGGTGTCATACCTGGGCCACAAGGTGGGGAGCGCCCATCTGAAGCTGGAAACATCCAAAGTGGAGGCAATCAAGGATTGGCCTGCTCCCCAGACTAAAAAGCAGGTCCAGGCTTTCACTGGGATGATGGGGTACTATTGGAGGTTTGTGCCACACTTTAGCTCCCTGGCAGCTCCTTTCACAGAGCTTTGTAGGAAGGGAAAGCTGGACAAAGTGGTCTGACGGATCTCTGTGCACTAAAGGGGGCACTCATCCAAAGCCCGGTGCTGATAAACTTGGATTTTAACAAAGCCTTCCTGGTGTTCACCAATGCCTCAGATACTGGGTGGGGTGTGGTGCTGATGCAAACTGATACTAAGGTGGGGAGACACCCCTTTGTGTACCTGAGCAAGAAGCTGTTGCCCATAGAGCAGCACTTTGCAGCCGTACAGAAGGAATTCCTGGCCATGGTGTGGGTCTTTAAAAAGGCTGCAGCCATATCTATTTGGGCAACGCTTCACTGTGTACACTGATCATTTGCCCCTGACCTGGCTGCACCAAACGAAAGGGGCCAATGCCAAGCTGCTGAGATGGAGCCTGCTTCTCCAGAGTTCATCATAGAATATCAGGGTTGGAAGGGACCTCAGGAGGTCATCTAGTCCAACCCCCTGCTCAAAGCAGGACAAATCCCTAGACTTAATAAAATAATAATAAAAAAACACTACACACCTGTTCCTTAAATGGCCCCCTTAAGGATTGAGCTCACAACCCTGAGTTTAGCAAGCTAATGCTCAAACCACTGAGCTATCCAACCCCCACATAGCCCACCTTATGACATGGAGGTGGTCCATGTGAGGGGGCATACTAATGTTATAGCTGATGCTTTATCATGGGGTGGGGGCCCTGAATTTCCCCAGGTCACTGGCTATGTGACCCTGCTCAGTTCAGACTTGAAGTAGAGAGAGATGTGATGAAGTGGAGGGTTCTCTTGTTTTTTTCTTGTTTTTTTTCAATGGTTTGCATGCAGAGGGGGTGGGATTCAGTTCCTCTGGGTGTTACTGGTTTATCGAGGTGATGGGAGATGGAGTTTGTTGTTACAGATATCAGAGGGGTAACCATGTTAGTGTGGATCTGTAAAAAGCGACAGAGTCCTGTGGCACCTTATAGACTTACAGACGTATTGGAGCATAAGCTTTCATGGGTGAATACGTCTGTTAGGCTACTTCTTCACTACCCGCCGTATCGGTGGGTAGCAATCAATTTCTCGGGAATCGATATATTGCGTCTCATCTAGACGCGATATATCGATCCCTGAATGAGCTCCTATCTATCCCAGAACTCCACCAACTCGAACGGCGGTAGCGGAGTCAACATGGGAAGCCACGGACATCAATCTTGCGCTGTGAGGATGGTAGGTAATTCGATCTAGCTGAAGTTGCGTATCTTAGATTGATTTTCCCCCGTAGTGTAGATCTGCCCTATGTCTATAAGGTGCCACAGGACTCTTTGTTGTTACAGAGAACTGGCGACAGAACTTGGGACCCCAGCCAATGGGCTGGAGAATGGATACCCCAGCAACTGGTGACCTGGTGACCAAGAGGCCCAGTTCGGGAGTCACAGCCAGTTCTGGCCAGTGGGAGGACCTGGTGACCTGATCAGCCGGTTCCAGCCAGAGGGGTGCAAAGGATGGCTAAGAGGAAAGGAGGCCCAGGAGACCCTGATTACCTGGATAGAAGACAATGGACAAAGGCAGGGCTTGTGGGAGGTGATATCAGATGCCCAGCTGGAAAGCACAGGGGACTCAGGGTTGGAGAGAGAGAGCAGGCAGAGCACACCTGGAGGCAGGAGAGACTTAGATGTCCTGTGCTGAGGGAGGCCAGGCCAGAGGGCCCTGAGAGTTTCTTATGCTGTGTTCAAATACTTAATAAACTCTCCTGTTTTATGCTGGCTGAGAGTCACTTTGGTCTAGAGAACAGGGTTGTATTATTCCCTCTGGGAGTGGAGACCCCAGGGGTCCAGAGCAAGTGGACTCCCTGAGGGGGCCCATGGTGAGAGACAGGCATGCTAAGGCTCAGAGAGATGCAGTTCTAGGAGGAGGAGGGGCTTAACCCCCAAGAGAAAGTGAACTCCTGAGAAGGGCTGTCACACTGAAGGGGGTTCCCCCCAGGTACCATACGGGCCAAGAGTGGCACGACCTGTGAGTCGTGACAGCCCCCTCTTAAAAAACCTTTCCACCAGAGCACCATGAGACAAAATGTCTATGCAGAAGGATGTTCAGCAGCCTTTTCCCCACTCGATTGAGCTTCCCCTTTTCCCCTTCCTGCTTGACTCTGTTTACTGCTTAAATGCAAATTAAGCAGAGCACCCATGCCTTTGAGAACAGACCTGTTTGCCAGCTTCTGTTTGGGCAGGACTGTGGAGTTTGGAATGTGTGTTAATAACATCATGCAGGGGTATCTTATAACTTCACATATCATGTTGCCACACATTTCACCAGAGCAATAATGACCCACAAATTGAGCTTTCAATGATACCTCACAGGGCAGATGTCATATTACAGGGTGTGAATACAGAGGTACATTCTGTCTGTATGTGTTGGAGGGGAATAATGAGCTGTTGAGATGAGATTGTATGAAGCAATGTGTAATACAGCTCAGGATCTGAAAGAGTTAATAGTACAAAGGATTCTTTTACCCTTCCCCCACTGGTGAAGCATGGGGGTCATTCAGCTGATGAAGAGAATAGATCTGGATGAGTTTTAAGTAGTTACAAAAGTGAGGCTGATAGCAGCGGGGGATGCCATACAACCCCTCCTTCCCCTCCTCCATCTTCCTGAGCATCCTCACATCCCTGACACTTCAACTCAGTCCTATCTCATAGTGTGTCCTGGTCCTGCTAGTCCCATTCTGAGCTCTACTCCAACACCCCACTAATGCACCTCAGTCCTGCCCTGCAGCCCCCCTGCTCTTCTAGCCCTGGGCTTCCACATACAGCTCTCCCTGTGTACCACAACAACCTGCTATCCAAGGCCACACACTCATCGGAGACGTCTGGGAGTTGCAGGCACTCTGGGGCTGTTCCTGGAGTGGTGCAGCTTACAAAAGGCAATGGACTGTGCTGAACAGCATACTCTAGCTCTCTGCAAGCTCCTTTGCTGGTCACTATAGTGATCCAAAGCCCACAGAATTCGGTGGAAGTCTTTCCATTGACTTCCAGGACCTTTGGGTCACAGCCTGTATAGCAGGAATTTTTGTCAAAGGCCCTACTCATTTCACAGTCCAGACCACAGCTTTCGCCTCTTGAACATGGCTTTGCAGATAAAAAGCCAGGAGTCAGATCCTCAGCTGCTGTAAATCAGCATATATGATGTCAGTAATATCTCGCTCATATGTAACACTTTTTTCAGCTGAAGTTCTCAGTGCTTTACAAAGGAGGTCAGTATCATTGTCCCCATTTTACAGCTGGGAAACTGAGGCACGGAGCGGGCCATGACTTGCAGACCAGTGGTAGATGTGAGAACTGAACCCAGGTTTATTCTGGACCTATGCTCAGTTTAAGCTAGCTGAGAATCTGGCATATTCAATACTGAAATATTAAGCAAAGTGAATATTGATCAACTGAAGTGTTAATAGCAAGTATTAAACCAGAATATACCGTACTAGTGAGCACATCAATTGGGGAGCTAATCAAAGAACTTATTCTTCTTGAAGCATCTATTGTTGCTTAATAATAAAGCAGTTCCTTTCAGACCTAAAGATTCATGTAAACAGTGCCTGATTCAGGGGAGCTGACCCAGGACTTTGGTTGGTTTTTATTGGTGATTTTTAATTGTTAGGATTTCCTTGATATTAAGCACTCCTAAGGTCAACTAGGGAATCTTATATATTGGAAATATTTACCTTTCATGCCATAGCCACGGCACTGTCTTTGCACACCTGGCTTCAAATATTATTTGTATTACATAGAGTCCCCAACTGAGGTCAGGAACCCATTGTGTTGGGAGCTGCACAGAAAAATAGGATATGGCCACACAGCAACTGAGAGGGTGTTTGGGATAGCTGCCAGAGTGTAATCCCATCCAACCCCCTCTGTATCTACTTGGGCAGTTAGCCCAGGTCACCGCCTGTACTGCCACGGCCACACTGCTGGTTTGCTAGCATGTGTAGGTCTGCCTGAGCTCATCAGCATCCTTTCTGCTGTTGTATAGACAGGTCCACTGTGAGACAGACACTGCCCTGAAGAGTTCAGATGAAATAGACAAGACAGGTAGATAGTAGGGGAACCAGAGGCACAGGAAAGTGAAGTGAAGATCTGAGATGACAGAATCAGAACCCAAGGGTCTTTTTATGCAGTATCCTAGCATCCACTTGATCACACAGTCCTTGTTAAATAATAGCCTTTTGATGTAACCTTTTGCTTTTGTAACCCCTTTGGGGTTTAGAGAGCATGGCCCCTTTAAATCTTTTTCCTAGGGGGGAGCGGGAGAGTGAGGAAAAAAGGAGGGAAACTCTGGGGGAGTGGCTCTGGAGCTCAGAGGGAGAGAGAGACAGCAGCCCGCAGGCCCTTGCAAAGGAAGCAGAGAGAACCTGCCTGAAGCCTAGGAAGGCCAGGGCAACCGATCAGGGACGCCCCAGGACAGGAGTCCAGAGAAGCCCTGTGCCAGGGAGGAATCGCCCGCGAAGGACAGGTCGGAGCTGGACCTAGTATCACAGCTGCCCAGAGCTGCGTGGGGCTGTGAGTACTGGGGCCTGTGACTCTGCAAGTCACAAGGAGGGAGGCTGTAGCTAGTTAAGTGGGGAGGTGGTCGCTCTGTGGCTTTGCAGAGAGCAGCAGAAGAGGGCACCGGAGGGGTTTGTTGGGGGAAAGTTCACTGGTGCCAAAGATGACCAGGAGCACCCAAGACTCACCACTGGACTGGAACTTTGCTCAGGACTCCTGAACTCTGTGTGCAGACACATTGCTCAGTGTCTGCCCCTCCAGACTGTGCTCCCACTGGGCCAGTGGGGCCTTGGCTTGGATGCAGCCCTGTTTTACTGCTCTCTTTATATTTTCGCTTTTTGTTTTTCTCCTCTCATCCCTCTGTAAATAAATACTTCCCTTTGTTATATCCATTGTACTTTTCTGGTGCGTGTGTGTGTTCACTCTGGGGGGTTTGGAAAAGGTGCCCCTGGGGTGGAAGGGATTTTTCCTGCTGCATTCCTGTGTGCGCTGTCTCTTGGCCAGAGCTGCCTGCAGAGCAGACTCCATCTTGGCCACGAAGGTGCTAAAGTTACATTTGGTGGGCCGTACAGGGACTTTGCAGTACACACATGCACACACCTACATTACGCACTCTGGTCTCTCCTTCGCAGAACAAAGAAACTCCTAAGTGTAACTTTAGCATCCTCACCTCCTGAGCACGCTGCATCCCTGCTCCTCCACCTACCTCCCAGCGTTTCCCACCTGGCCACTGCTAAACAGTTGTTTGCACGCTTTGGGAGTTGGAGGGAGGAGCAGGAACATGGTGCGCTCAAGGGAGGAGGTGGGGAAGAGGCAGGGCTGGGGCGGGTATTGGAGGAAGGAGTTGGAATAGGGGCATGGAGAGGGCAGGGTTGGGGCAGGGACTTGGGGAAGGGGTAGGAAGAGGCAGGGCAGGGGCAGGGCCTCATGGAAGGGATGGAGTGGGGTTGGGGCCAGAGGCAGAGCTGTGGTTGAGCACCCATGGAAAATAGGGGAAGTTGGCGCCTATGCTGCCTGGCTGTGCAGTAGCAACTTTACAAATCCTGTGTGATAAATGGCAACTGCCTGAGGTGTCTCTGAACTCTGAGTAGCAGCATTTCCATGAGTTACCTGCTGCCTGTTCCCACCCGGCACAGGGCATTTATTCCTCAGGTGCTCAGTGGAATTACAATGATAGCACCTTCAGGGCTCCTCTGTTTTTACAGATTTGGGACAAGGACTGGAGGAGTAAACTTGGGGAGGTGAATTTCCAGCCTCCCATCCACCCTCCTTCTTCCCAGGGGTAAAGCCAGGGACCTTGCATCCCACCAAACTTAAACCCCTCTGTCTGTGATGTACCCCTACTAAGTGCTTGGGATTGCTTGAATTGATCAGCATAAGAAGTAATGCATCAACTGTTTCTACCTTTTTATCCCATAAATATTGTTTTACATCATCACTACACATATTCAGGAACTGTTCCTGAACAACCAAGTCACACATTCCTTCAGAGCTTGTAATACCTTTTGTCCTCACCCACTTATCCAGTAGATCTCTCATTCGGGTCGCATAAACCACATTACTTACTCCAGTTTCTCTCATATGGTTTCTAAATTTTACTCTGTTCATTTAGGTTTAATCTGAAACTGTTTTAAAACCAATTACTTAAACTTACCATAATTGGAAGCATCACCATGGGCATCTTATTGAATATATCCAGAGCTCTCCCAGCCAATAGTCAAACAGTTCTCATTCCCTCCAGTAGAGGGCAGTGGCAGTGCACATACAAACATGCCAGTTCATTGCAATAATAAGCAAATGATCATTCAATCCACAATGTACATAGTAGAGGCTGACTGAGGCAAAATTATTTCCCTGGCTTGGAAATTACTGAATATTTTGAGCCTAAGAATGGATAGTTTACAGGGGAATTTCCAGAAAATAAATGAGGGAGAATGGCCCTTGAGGCTGTTGGAAGATATGGCACAGAGGAGGTTAAGGTCTTGTTTATGCTCAAATAGTAAGCATTTCTACTGAGATGCAGAGATAAAAGTAATAAGATGTCTTTCATTTAGGCTGGTGCACAAATGAAGTTTAAAATGCATTACCCTGCTGAAAGCACTTACCAGCCATGGCTGAGAAATACAAATGATTTATCTGGAGACACGTCTTGCAATAACGGTTTTCAAAGAGAGGACTCTCTAAATGCCATGTCTCCTTTCCAACTGAAATGGTTAATGGGACTTTAGACACCCTGACTGGCTGCAGCAGAACTGGCCACAAGGATGACATTTAAATGATCCTTGCCGATTTAACGTGGTGTGGCTACAGGGGTGCGTGCCTCAGACATGCTGACAGATGAAGGGGTGTGTATGGAGATGGATAGATAGAGCTGTGCCTGGGAATGGACAGACAGGTTGGAATGTTTCAGAAGACATGTATGTGAAAGTAAGAAAACTCAGGTAGGTAACCATACAGTATGAGAATAATTTCATTGCTGATTCAAGAACCATGGGAGCCAGAGCATGAGTTCACACCTACACTTTTTCCCCAGTGCACATCCCCCTGCTATTCCAATCCCACCACCCACTCCTTTCCCCTCCCCAAGCTCTCATAATGAACCACACTCCTGAGGAGAAATCCTGGCTCACTAACTGCAGAGGAACTGGGATCTCTCCCTGACCTGCAGCAACCGCTGCCATGCCACCACATGCACAAGCTCTGCTGGTGAACCATAATCCTGACCTGTAACACCTTCTGCTATACCAGTTCTGCACCCTAAGCACACCCCCCGCCCCCTGGCCACTCATGCACTCATGCTTTGCAGACTGAACCAGCTGCACCCCTGTTACACCAGTCCTGGGTCCCACACGTCCCTGCCAATGCACCTCAGTCCTAACCTGCAGCCCCTGCTATTCCTGTTCTGAACTCTACACAGCTGTTTGTATGTACCTCCCATGTAGCCTCTGGAGACAGCTGAGAAAAAAGGACTATCAAGGGGAGCACTAGCCAGAGACTTGGGAGCCCCTACTTCAGTTCCCTGCTGGGCCATGGGCTCCCTGTGACCTCAGGCAACTCATTTAGTCTTTCTCTGCCTCAGTCCCCCACCTGCATAATAGGAATGATAGCTCTGGCCTGCCTCCCGGGGTGGTGCAGGCATAAATACATTATAGGTTGTGAGATGCTTGGATACTACATTGATGGGGGCCAAAGATGTACCCGAGATTCATCAGAGTCTTCCCCTTTTGCCAATGCCAAGGGCGGGTAGGGCTGAGGTTATGAGCAGATTCCATCCATGTCTGTTATGAGCCACTATGTGAGCCTTTTGGGGGGGCTATTGTTTTATACACCATGTCGTAGGACTGTCTCCTTGAACATGCACACCCTCTCTACCCTACAGAACCACTTTAGGCAGTTGGGATCGGGTCATTCCAGCAACATGGCCAAATCATTGTAGTTGATGCCCATTGATGACTGTTGTCACGCACTGCATTTTCACTCTTCAGATTAGATGGCGTGGGGGAAATCTTGGCATTTGCTATTCACTTTGAATGGAGCCAGGATTTGACTTCTACATGTGATGTCAGATTAGAGTGAGACCCATCAAACTTATTGCATTTGTCACCTAGACCTAACATTTGAACCCAGGGTTTCATCAAGGAAGCAATAACGTGCCTCAAACTCATCCCACCAAAGTTCTCTGGGCTTGATGTTCCACAGCTGACTTTTGTTCTGCCATGTGGCTGGAGAGAGATGTTGGAAAAGGCTGTCAACTCCATTCCTTTTCCCCAGGACATACCATTTATTTTTGCATGTTTACATGAGATTTCAAAGGGGAACACAAATACATTATGGGGGGAGGAAGGAAAGAATAATAGCAGAAGTGCTGACGTTGAAAAGAAAGCTATTCTTTCTCTGAGTAATTCTCCATGGAATTGTTCAGCAGGAGCATATCTTGAAAATTAAATGAATCAGAAGGAAAAGGAGAAAATTCATTTTGATTATTTTCTTTTAATCTTGATTTTTTTTTCTTTTTGTCTGGGAAGAGAAAAGCTTTTTGATCGGTGAGAACAGAGATCACTTCTATGCTGAGGAGGGAGGAATCCTAGCAACAGAGTGAAGAGGTTAGAAGCACAGTTCATTGGAAGTATTAAATAACATCTACGGCAGGTTCCTTTTCTATTAGGGACTGCACCCATGATTCATTCCAGGTGGGTTTAGAAATCCAGTCCAATTTTTCCCCATCCATTGAAGAGTCAGGATAGACGCTCCCAGAAACAAAGATTTCTGTGGGTTGCCAGGATCACCTATTCCGAAGCATTTGTCAGGTCAGTGATGTGCCCATCTAAAGTAGAGGGGCATGTTCGTACCCTTTGTTTGCCAGCTTGAGAAACTGGCTGGGTGAATTTAAAGGTAAACTGTAAAGCAAAACAAAAGACCATGAACCTCCTTGATTGGAAGACAGTCTGGCCCAGTAGAAAGTCCAGTGAGCTGGGACTCAGCAGACCTGCATCTATTTTCAGCTCTGTTGCTGGTTGACCTTGGGCAAGTCTCTTCACTGCTCTGTGGCTCAGTTTCCCACTATTTAAGGAACTAGCCAATGCAATCTCTGAACTATTAATGGTTATTTTTGAGAACTCATGGAGGTTGGGTGAGGTTCCAGAGCACTGGAGAAGGGCAGACATTAATACCTATCTTGAAAAAAAGAGGTCTCAGGGAACTATAGACCAATCAACCTAATGTCAATACACAGAAAGATATTGGAACAAATTATTAAAGAGTCAGTTTGTTCAAACCTAGAGGATAATAAAGTGTTAGGTAAAAGCCAACATTCATTTGTTAAGAACAAATCATGGCAAACCAGCCTAATTTCCTTCTTTGACAGAGTAATTGGTCTAGTGGAAGTGGGGAAGCAGTAGATGTGATATATCTCAATTTCAAGAGGCTTTTGACAGAGCCCCACATGACATTCTCATAAGCAAAAAGGGAAATATGGTTTAAGTGGGTGCACAACAGATTGAAAAACTGTACTCAGAGTAGTTATCAGTGGCTCACCACCAAACTGAGGGGACATCAAGTGGCGTCAGTTCTATTAATTTAGAGGGCGTATAGGGGACAAAGTTGTTAACACCCTGTCATTGTCCAACATTAAACAAGATCTGGGGTACGGCTTACAGAGACTTCAGCCTGCTTAGTACCATGGCGCACGCATCATAAACATCCCTCTAATCTTCTATTAAAGATACAGAAAAGAAGGAAAACTAGTTAAAGTGTTTGAAACATACAAATGAAAACCTTATTTAATACTTTACAGCATTTTTTCCCCTTTCCCTTTAACTGGAGGGAGTTTTAGAAGGAACCCCCTGTAGTGAGGGAGTGTGGTCTATCTCTCTGACAGACAGGGAGAGAACTACGACCACACCCTGGTGGGCAGAAATGGAATACCCGTGGCCACCCTGCCAGAAGCCGGGGACATCGAGGAGCTGTTGGGGCTGCCACTCGCCATTTACCCCAGCGAGACCAATGATAACCCTGGAACCCAGGTACCCCCAGACTAGGGGTGTAGGAGGGAGGCCAGGGAAGCAGAATAGGGTTTGGCTGTGTTACTGACTGCAAACCAGCCAGTGTATTGCAGGTGGATTTCCCTGCTGGCCCATTGGCGGACCACTCCGTCACTGTTAGGGCCCTGGGCAGGAATGCAGTGGAGCAGGTGGGCCTGTGTTCCACTACTTCCTGCCACCCCACCATCAGAGTGGCAGCCTTCCCACCTTTAAACCAGGAGGCCTACATTGGTCTGATGCCCACTGAGCTAGAACACCAGATGGTTTAGCTGGCTCTCCCATCAGTGAACTAATCTTCCCCTAGACTGCTGGGTTGCTCTGCCTGACAGCAGGCCAGAACCCCCTTACCTAGTTGCTGCCCCTCCTTGTGTGAGGGTCTCGGATTGCTAGACTTACTACTGTGTGGCCTGACTGCAAGCTAGAGGCATTAATTGAGTGTGACTGTTAATTGTGTTCTGCCCCACTCTGGCTGAGTGTCAGGGCTACCAGACTCAATTTATACCCAGCCTGAAATTGAAGGCTAGGACCTATTAACTGGTGGCTAATTCCTCTTGAATGGACTCACTCTAGAAGCATCGCAGCGAGGGGGTGTGGTCTCCCTCCTTTGACAGATGGGGAGAGAACCGCGACCGCCTTACACATGGTGGAGAATGCAGGCAGTGATAGCTTCCTGAGAAAGAGTGGGGACTGTCTTTGTGCTCACACAACAACCTGTCTGAACGTTGATATGGAACTCCAGCAACTGATGAAGTGGTGGGCCAAAATCCAACAGCAGCAGCAGGCCACCCAGCTACAGCAACAGGCTGCTCAACTCTAGACTGTTCTCAGTGGTACCAGATGACAGAACAAGGAGTAATGGTCTCAAGTTGCAGTGCGGGAAGTTTAGGTTGGATATTAGGAAAAACTTTTTCACTAGGAGCGTGGTGAAGCACTGGAATGGGTTACCTAGGGAGGTGGTGGAATCTCCTTCCTTAGAGGTTTTTAAAGTCAGGCTTGACAAAGCGCTGGCTGGGATGATTTAGTTGAGGCTTGGTCCTGCTTTGAGCAGGGGGTTGGACTAGATGACCTCCTGAGATCCCTTCCAACCCTGATATTCTATTATTCTAACTCCAGCAACAGCAGCAGCTACTTCAGCAGCTGGGGACCAGCAGCTGCTCCTGGAACTGGGGACCCTGCAACAGGATCAGCAGAGGCAATGTTTTCAGCAACTGCCCTCACTGCTACCCCATTCCCTCAGCCCTGGAGGAGCAGTGGTGCCGGCGACCCCCATGCTGCAACTGCGGCTCACGAAAATGGATCCGGAAGATGACCCTGAGGCATTTTTGATTACCTTCAAGAGAGAGGCCTTGGCAGCTAGGTGAGCCCCAGAACAATGGGCCATGCTCTTGGCCCTGTATTTGATGGGGGAAGTCCAGGCCGCCTATCAGGGTCTTCCTAATGAGGTGGCCTGCGACTATAGAGCAGTCAAGACCGCCATCTTGGATGCTCTGGAGATTACCCTGAAACATTTCAGTGTAGGTTTTGGGGAAGGACATATCTGCTCAGGGCACGACCTCGCATTGTGGCCAAGGGACTGAAGGACGCCTGCTGGTGGTGGCTCCAAACAATGCAGCATATAGCCTCTGAACTTGCTGAGCAGGTGGTAGTTGAGCAGTTGGTACACATCCTCCTGCCCCAAGGGAGCGCATGGGTCCTGCGGCACCAACCCTCCCCCCTGAAGGTTGCTGTTGACCTCATGGAGGACTTCTTAGCCACAAAGGCCCTGACAGCACCAGGACTCATTGCCCGAATGTGGACTCCCCTCCTGACTGCTGGAAAGCCTTATGGGCCTCCAATGGCAACCCACCCAGCCCTGGGCTGTGAAGACAACCATTGTGATGGAAGCCCACCTCATTCTAATCTGAAGCCCCATGGTACACCTAACAACCATGGTGAGGAACAAAAGACCCCCACCAAGGGAACCTTCTGAGCACCCCTAGAACCCCAGGACCCACAGAGATCCCAGTGAGATCTAACCCTGTTTTAGTTGTGGCCACTTTGGACACCTCCAGAGGCAGTGCCCCACCATGGACTACTCCTTTGGAGAAGCCTATGCTGAAGAAATCCATGCCCAACAGCACCTCAACCCCAACATGACAGTCCCTGCTGGACTTGATGGGAGATAGGTGGGTGCCCTAGTGGACTTCGGCGGCGGCCGGACTATGGTGCAGAGGTGCCTCACCCAGGATAATAACCTGATCCACAGCCCAATACAACTTTGCTGCATTGGGGCTGACTATTCCCACGTTTGCTGCTTACCATTCGGGAGGTACTGCAAGCCTCCATCCAGTTCTCCCCCTTTGAGCTGGTCTTTAGCCATGGGAGACCTGGAAGCAGACCCCATAACCGACCCGAGGGCTCCTTCAATACATCCTGCAACTGCACGAGAACCTGACATGAGCTGGCGACCTAGCAAATGAAAACATGCAGACGGCCCACAGAGCCCAAGCCCAAACCTACAATCGGGAGGCCCAAAGCATGGACCTTTGAACCCAGGGACCAAGTCCTTGTGTTGCTCCCCTCTGAGGAGTCCAAACTTCTAGCCTATTGACAAGGCCCCTAAGAAGTCATCCACCAAGCTGGCCCCGTTACTTATGAGGTCCAACAGCTGGAGAGATGTAAGCAGTGCCAGGTGTATCATGTAAACCTCTTAAAGGTCTGGCATGAGCAGGAGGGTCTGTTAATAACCCCGTATCTCCCCAACCCCGATTTAGGACCTTGGATCCCCACTCCAGCAGAAGCGGGAGATCCTCTCCTTGGGGAAACCCTCACCCAAGTGGCAAAATCAGGCAAGGTGCCTGTTGGAGGCCTTCCCCCGGATGTTCACAGCAATAACAGGACAGACCCTGCTGGCCCAGCAAATCATCTGGAACCCCCAAGGAGAGGTAGTTAGCGAAAACCCTCGACCTCACCCACGCTACCTGTGAGACACGGTGGAACAAGAGGTGCAAGGAGTGCTGGAGCTAGGGGTCATAGAATGGTCACAATGTAAGTGGCACAGCCTCATTATGCCTGTTGACCCAGTGACTCTGCATTGATTTCCAGAGAGTTAATACCATTTCCAAGTTTGATGTGTATCCAATGCCCCGGGTAGATGAACTACTTGATCGTTTAGGGGAAATGTGCTATATCACCACCCTGGACTTGATGAAGGGGTACCAGCAGATCCTGCTGGATACAAGCTCAAAGAAGATGGCCTTTGCTACCCCCAGCAGACTCTACCAGTTTACCTGCATGCCTTTCAGACTCCATGGGAACCTGTGACCTTCCAGTGGCTGATGGATTGCCTTCTCCAGTCACACCTGAAGTATGGTGCCGCCTACCTAGATGATGTTGATCTACAGCTGTCAATGGGAGAAGCACCTGAACCATGTGGCAGCCATCCTGCGAACCCTCTGAGCTGCAGGCTTGATAGCCAATTCCAAGAAGTGCCATATAGGCTATCAGGAGACCACCTACTTGGGGTACGTCTTGGGATGAGGGAAGGTGCATCTCCTCGTCAGGAAGGTCCAGGACATTCAAAAGCCTCCCACCCTGACCACAAGAAGCAAGTAAGACAATTCCTGGGTCTGGTGAGCTATTAATGCTGCTTCATCACCTACTTTGCCTCAATTGCTGTCCCCCTGATGGAACTCCTAACAAAGAACCAGCCCCAATGTGTCAACTGGTCCCCCGAGTGTGCCAAAGCATTCCAGACACTAAAGGACCACCTCTGCCACAAACCAGTGCTTTGTAGCCCCAATTTCTCTCATAGGTTTATGGTCCAGACCGCTGCCTCAGCAGTGGGACTCGGTGCCGTCCTCTCTCAGACCCTAAATGGAGAGGAACACCCCTTCCTTTACATTAGCTGGAAGCTCTTCCCCTGGGAATGCAACTATTCGACCATTGAGAAGGAAGCCCTGGCAGTTAAATGGGCTATAGAGGCCCTTTGCTATTACCTCCTGAGGGACTTATTCATTGTGGTCAAGGATCTGTCAAGCCAAATGGGGTCTCGGATACATTCAATGAGTGTACCAGACAGAGCCATAACAAGGAATTTTTCACCTGAGGCAAGGGCCGGCTCCATGCTCTTTGGTGGCAGGTCTCTGAGTCCATCTTGGAGGGAAGGCCTCAGGGACCTGTCGCCAAATTGCCGCTGAAGAAGCTACGGCAGTAGAACTCCTGCCGAAGCGCCGCTGATCACAGTAGAGCTGCGCCCCTCCACTTTGCGCTCCCGAGGCAAGTGCCTCACTCGCCTTGCCCTTGTTATGGCACTGGTTCCAGGTGCATAAGTATAACTGGTTTTATTGCCAAAGTATAATAAACTTCCCAGCCTTCATGTGTTACTAAATACGTGCTTTCTAGCAACCAAGCAAGAATCAATTCTTATGCCCCTTCTGCTACAGACAGTCCTGGACCCTCCAGCCTTGTCCTTGAGAGCTCGTAGCAGGCGCTGCTCCAGCGTGGGGAATTCCTGGGCACCCACAAGGCCTAGATCCGTGGGTGAGACTGTTCGTCTAAAGCAATTCTCACAGCCACTTTTTATCATCATCTCTTTCTATATATCCACAAGCAGGTTCTGGCAGGAAACCCTACTGCTTTCTATTCCTACTCTTAACACTTTCAGGTCCTCTTTATCTCTTTACTTGTTTATACAGTCAAGTGGCTGAAAGCCAGCCCTGCCAGTCAAAGTCAGTTCACTACTAGCTCCCTCCAACCATTCTGTAACAACAGACCAAGGTAACTTGCGGTCAGTCCCAACAGGATCATCCGTCCTTTAAGTGGCTCCAGACCATGAAAGACTGTTTGCATTTATCATGCAACCTAGGGCAGGTAAGGAGAATGCAAATGTGGATGGTCTCTCCTGGTTGGGGGAGAGAGACTATATTAGCCCTGGAGAATGTGGGCTGGACTTGAGGGAGGGATGTAGTGAGGGGGCATGGTCTCCCTCCCTGACAGGTGGGGAGAGAACTGTGACCGCCCCGGTAGGTGGAACTGGGATACCCGCAGCCACCTCGCTGGAAGCAGAGGGGCATGATAGGAACTGGAACTATAAAAGGCAGGCCCTCTGGCTTAGTGGAGATAAAAGGAGGTGAGTAGTGGGGGCAAAAGACAAATCTGGCTTCAAGACTAAGCTTGATAAGTTTATGGAGAGGATGGTATGATGGGATAGCCTAATTTTGGCAATTAATTTGGCAATTGATCTTTGATTATCAGCAGGTAAGTATGACCAGTGGTCTGTGATGGGATGGGATCTGAGTTACTACAGAGAATTCTTTCCTGGGTGCTGGCTGGTGAGTCTTGCCCACATGCTCAGAGTTTAACTGATCACCATATTTGGGGTAGGGAAGGAATTTTCCTCCAGGGCAGATTGGTAGAGGCCCTGGAAGTTTTTCGCCTCTCTCTGCAGCATGGGTCATGGGTCACTTGCTGGAGGATTCTCTGCACCTTGAGGTCTTCGAACCACGATTTGAGGACTCAATAACTCAGACTTAGGTTAGGTGTTTGTTAAAGGAGTTGGTGGGTGATATTCTGTGGCCTGCATTGTGCAGGAGGTCTGATTAGATGATCATAATGGTCCCTTCTGACCTTAAAGTCTATGAGTCTATGACATATTTCCCTCTCCACCCTGGACCTGGAGCCTGGACCTGGCAGAGGCTGCTATAGTGCCAGAAACAACCCCGGAACCCAGGTACCCCCGGAGAGGGAGTGTAGGAAGGAGCCAAAGGAAGCCAAATAGAGTATGACTGTGTTACTGACTCCAAGTCAGCAAGTGTGTTGCAGACGGATTTCCCCGCTGTTAGGGTCCTGGGCGGGGACGCAGTGGAGCGGGTGGGCCTGTGTCCTTCTATCCCCTGATTCACCACCGTGGGGAAGCCTTCTTACCTTTAGGTCAGGAGGCCTGCATTGGTCTAACTCCTGCCTGAGCTAGGATGCCAGATATTTTAGCTGGGTCTCCCATCAGAGAGCTAATCTCCCTTGAGACTGCTGGGCTGTTCTGCCTGACAGCAGGCCAGAGCCTCCTTACACAATTGGTGCACCACCCTGAGTGAGGGTCCCAGGCAGATAGACTTACTACTGTTCAGCCTGACTGCAGGTCAGAGCCCCATCCTGATTGAAGGCTCTGGGCTATAGACTTGCCGCCACCCGGCCTGACTGCAGGCCCGACCCATTAGCTAAGTGCTGCCCCACTCTGGCTGAGTGTCGGGGCTACTAAACCCAATTGATACTCAACATGAACTGAAGGCTAGGGTCTATTAACTGTTGGCTAATTCCCCCTTGTAGATGAACAGACTCACACCCACAGCGCCTCCTGCTGGTTATCCTGGGAATTAGCTCAATCCAGCCCAGAGCACCCTCTGCAGTCCAGTGATCCGCCTTCCAGCTACTGGCCTCCGTGTCCCTCCCAGGACCCCAGTGCCCCCTCCCAGGGGAACCCCCATCCCACTATCCCCACTTTGCCTCAGTATTGGCTACTACTCAGTCTCCATCTAGCCCCTGTTCACTGGGGCAGACTGCAGTATCAGCCACTCATCATCGGCAAAAGGGCTTGGATCTGCTGCCTTTGCCTACCCCTGGGCTGCCCCCTGCAACCCCCAGTACCTCTTGGCCTTACCCTAGGCCGCAGCCTGGGGCTTTCCAGGCAGGAGCTCCCCAGCTTCTCTACCTTTCCCCAGCCCTGCTCCACTCTAGGTACTTTGTCTAGCTCCCTGCAGCCAGGCCCTTCTCCCTCTACAGGCAGAGGGAGAGTGCTGAGCTCCTGGCTACCAGCCTCTTATAGGGCCCAGCTGGGCCTGATTGGGACCTGGCCACAGCTAAGCCTGCTTTCTTCCAATTAGCCCAGGCTTCTTGCCCCAGCTACAGCCCTCTCCTGGGCTGTTTTAAGCCAGGAGGGCAGGAGCGGATAACCACCCCGCTACACCCCTGAACAGCCCGAGGCCCACTGGGGATATCAGTTGGCGGCTCCTTCATGGGGCCGTGAGCACGGGCATGTATTTGTCGCAGTTCACCCCTGCCCCAGACACTTGCCCCTTCTGCGGCGTGAGGGAAACCCTGGCGCACGTTGACTTAGAGTGTGCCAGGTTGCAGCCCCTATACCGGCTCCTCACCAATATCCTGTTGCATTTCTCACTGCACTTTCCCCTCACCTCCTTCTCTACGCACTCCCTATCTGTGGCCCCACAAAGTCGCGGGACCTCCTGGTCAACCTCCGCCCTGTGTAGTGGCTAAAATGGCCATCTACACAACCAGGGAGAGGAGGTTGGCCGATGGAGACTCCTGTGACTGTGGGACATGTTTCTGATTCTCTGTCCGTTCACGTATCTGGACAGAGTTCCTCTGGGCAGCGTCCACTGGCTCCCTTGATGCCTTCGAGGAGCCGTGGGCGCCGTCCAGGGTTCTCTGCTCGGTGTCCCCGTCAGGCTCCCTTCTTATGACCCTCTGACCGCACTCCTGTCCCTGTTCTTTTATTAGTTGTCCCCCAGAATCAGTGGGGTTTTTGAGGTCCTGTAGATCCTCCCCTTAGACTGGGGGTGGGGATCCGTCCCGCCAAGTTCCCAGAAACCCAATAGATACACCCCTGAACAGCCCGAGGCCCGTCGGGGATATCAGTTGGTGGCTCCTTCATGAGGCCAAGAGCACAGGCGTGTATTAGGCGTGGTTCACCCGTCTCAGACACCTGCCCCTTCTGCGGCGAGAGGGAGACCCTGGCGCACGTTTACTTAGAATGCGCCAGGCTGCAGCCCCTATACCAGCTCCTCACGAATCTATTGTTGCATTTCTGGCTGCACTTTTCCCCTCACCTCCTTCTCTATGCACTCCCTGTCCGTGACCCCATAAAGTCATGGGACCTTCTGGTCAACCTCCTCCTAGCCCTGGCTAAAATGGCCATCTACAAAACCAGGGTGAGGAGGTTGGCCAATGGAGACTCCTATGACTGTGGGGATTGTTTCCGATTCTCTGTCTGTTCACGTATCCGGGCAGAGTTCCTCTGGGCAGCGTCCACTGGCTCCCTTGATGCCTTCGAGAAGCAGCGGGCGCTGTCCGGGGTTCTCTGCTAGGTGTCCCCATCAGGCTCTCTTCTTTTGACCCTCTGATGGCACTCCTGTCCCTGTTCTTTTATTAGTTGTCCCCCGAACTCAGTTGGGTTTTCTGGTCCTGTAGATCCTCCCCTTAGGCTGGAGGGGGGGATCCTTCAGCAGTGGACGGGCTTCCACCCGCCCACTTCCCGGAACCCAATAGGTACACCCCTGAACAGAGTTTCTCAAGAGCATCACACGGAGGGGGTGTGTTCTTTCTCCCTGACAGGTGGGGTGAGAACCATGACTGTCTTACACCCCCCATCTCCCACCCCCACTTGTTTGACTGTCTTAGGTGGTAGCAACGATGGTGGTAACTGGTCTTTTGGGAGAAAGAGAAGAAATTATCTGAGATAAGAACTAGCTGCTGTTAAAGTCCAATCCTGTTTCATCCCAGCTGGTGGTTGGGATTCAGCTGGAACTTGTAGAGGTGGCAATGTCACCTGAATTCCTTCTCTCTTCAGCTTGCGTTGCTCAGGACAGCTCTCAAAATTAGAATGAAGAAGGTTTGGGGTTCCAGAAAACAGTGGGGTGACAGCCATGATGGAAAAGCTTGCTCCAGTACCTCTCTGTCCTGATTCCCCTGCCCAAATCTCTTCCTTGAAGGACTCAAAAGGAAGTGATGAGTGGTTGCACTCCATACGATTTTATGAAAATATGCTAATGAATGTAAATATAATGTAACTGGAATATGCTTCATGCAAAAGGTCTCTTGTAAGGTATCATTACAAAGCTTATAATCTACTGAGTGTGGTCATCCAATTTGTATGAATGTATCATTCTTGTATCTGAAACTAGAAATATGAAATATCACTCTGAGGTCCTATCGTAATTATGCAAAGTCTGGGCCATTAAGGGTGGTTTGGAATCTTGATGGTGCCCATCAACTAGGACAACTGGTTCTAAATGGCTCTGTTTACTTACCAGCCTTCCTGTGAGCCAGGCCAGGAAGAATGAAGGCGTGGGGTCTCCCAAGATATGTGACCATGTCACCTGGTACTGGAATCCATCTTAAACCTGGTGTTTTTCCATTTAGAAGGAGGGGTGAGGACCCAGAAAGACATGATTCCCGCCTCGTGCCAAAGCTATATAAGGCTGTGGAACAGAACAAAGGGGGCTGCAGTCATGAGAAATCCCCTGGCTACCACCTAAGCTGGAACAAGGACCATACCAGGGGAAAGGATTGGGCCCAGACTAGGAAGGAGTCCAGTCTGTGAAAGAAGCTTATTGGAACATCTCTGAGGATGAGATTTTATCTGTAATCAGTTTCTTAATGTATTAGGCTTAGACTTGCATGTTTTGTTTCATTTTGCTTGGTAACTTACTTTGTTCAAGTTATTACTTGAAACCACTTAGACCCTACTTTTTATATTTAATAAAATCACTTATAAATTTACCCAGAGTAAGTAATTAATTCTTGGGGGAGCAAATAGCTGTGCATCTCTCTCTATCAGTGTTATAGAAAGTGGACAATTTATGAGTTTACCCTGTATAAGCTTTACACAGAGTAAAACTGATTTATTTGGGATTTGGATCCCATTGGGTGGCTGGGTGCTGGAGACAGGAAAACTTCTTAAGCCTTTTTCAGTTAAGTCTGCAGCTTTGGGGGATGTGGTTCAGACCTGGGTCTGAGTTTGCAGCAGGCTAGCGTGTCTGGCTCGACAAGACAGCGTACTGAAGTCCCAAGCTGGCAGGGAAAATGGGTTCAGAGGTAGTCTCAGTACATCAGATGGCAGTCCCAAGGGGGTCTCTCTGACCGAACCCATCACAGGTGAAATAGCCCATCCTCTCATTTTGTCCACCAATTAAACCTAACATCAGACACACCAATTTTGGTTCATTAATGCCTGATTCCACATCTTCTTCTGTTTGTACCAAGCATGATTTTAACATAGTCCTTGAATCATAGGAGTAGGTCTTTTTGTTTAGTTTAATTCAGTCTTTCTTTCTTTTTCATTTCTTTCCTCATCAGCTTTGTTATAGGTCACTGTGATATGTTCCGAACTTTCAGATACTTTTTACAGTTGTACTCACAATTAGAGTAAAGTTGTAGGACCAGTAATTACAACAGGTCCTGTAGGGGTCTATCCTGGGTCTGATACTGTTCAATACGTTCATTTAATGCCTTGGATGAGAGACTGGTGAGTATACTTATCAAATGTGTAGATAACCCTAAACTGGGAAGAGTTGCAAGCACTTTGGACAATAGAATTCAAAATGATCTTGACAGTTTGGACAACTGGTCTGAAATTAACAAGATGACATCCAATAAAGCACTTCACTTGGGAAGGAAAAATCAAATGCATGACTGTACAGTGGGGAATAACAGGCTAGACCACAGTAGCGGCAATATTGCAGAAAAAGATTTGGGCCCTATAGTGAATCACAAACTCATGGCGATTGGGGGAGGTTCTGAACGATTGGAAAAAGGCAAATATAGCGCAAATAAAGGCAAATAGGGAAGAAGGAGAACCCAGGTAACTACAGACCAGTCAGACTCATCTCTGTCCCTGGAAAAATCATGAAGCAGGTCCTCAAGGAATCTATTTTGAAACACTTGGAGGAGAGAAGGTGATCAGGAACAGTCAGCATGGATTCACCAAGAGCAAGTCATGCCTTACTAAACTGATTGTCTTTTGTGATGAGATAACTGGCTCTGTGAATATGGGGCAAGTGCTGGATGTGATATATCTTGACTTTAGCAAAACTTTTGATACGGTCTTCCACAGTATTCTTGCCATCAAGCTAAAAAGAGTATGGATTGAATGAATGGACTATAAGGTGGATAAAAAGCTGGCTAGATCATCAGACCCAACGAGTAGTGACAAACAGCTTGATGTCTAGTTGGCAGCCAGTATCAAGTGGAGTGCCCCAGGCATCTGTCCTGAAGTCGGTTTTGTTCAACATCTTCATGTTGGACAAACATCTGTCATGGATGGTCTAGATAATACTTAGTCCTGCCTAGAGTGCAGGGGTCTGGACTAGATGACTTCTCGAGGTCCCTTCCAGTTCTATGGTTTCAGGATTAATGATCTGGATGATGGGATGGATTGCATCCTCAGCAGGTTCGCAGGTGACACTAAACTGGGGGGAGAGGTAGATACACTGGAAGGTAGGGATAGGGTCCAGAGTCACCTAGACAAATTGGAGGATTGGGCCAAAAGAAATCTGATGATGTTCCACAAAGACAAGTGCAGAGTCCTGCACTTAGGACGGAAGAATCCCATGCACTGCTACAGGCTGGGGACCGACTGGCTAAGTGGCAGTTCTGCAGAAAAGAACCTGGGGATTACAGTGGATTAGAAGCTGGATATAAATGAACATTGTGCCCTTGTTGCCAAGAAGGCTAACAGCATATTGGGCTGCTTTACTAGGAGCATTGCCAGCAGTTCGAGGGAAGTGATTATTGCCCTCTATTCAGCACCGGTCAGGCCACATCTGGAGTACTGTGTCCAGTTTTGGGCCCCCTAAAGCACTGGAGGGGGTACCTAGGGAAGTAGTGGAATCTCCACCCTTAGAGGTTTTTAAGGCCCGGCTTGATAAAGCCCTGGCTGGGATGATTTAGTTGGGGTTAGTCCTGCTTTGAGCAGAGAGTTGAAATAGATGACCTCCTGAGGTCTCTTCCAACACTAATCTTCTATGATTCTATGAAGAATACCTACCCTCTGTCATTCTTCAGTCCCCCCCTGCTAATCCCCACTTCCTTGACAAAAGCAATGCCCTCTTCAGGGAGCCATTCGATTTAACTGTGTTCATTCACTGGATTTAACTGTGCTCATTCATTCATTCACTCATTGCTGGGGGTTAGAAATGCACTTCTGTGTGCTTGTGTACACAATGCCAAAGTTCTTGGCTTCTGTCTCCAAGTGAACCCAGTGTTAATAATAGGCCCAAATAACTCAGTGACTATCTTCACCTCCTTGGAACAGAAGGGAATTAAGGCTAATTATCATTGGGTGAGCACCATCATGTGTTCAGTGCTGCACAAGACACAGAAGGATTAATGGTCCCTGAGCCAAGGAATTTACAGTGAAATAGATTAGCCACATTACTACAGTGGGAATCTCCAAGGGCAGCTTTCCCTTAGGCCCTGTTCTGTATTGAGAAACGCTCAGGTGGGTGTGACACTTGCACCCCATATTCTTCATAGTGATATTAATGTGATATAATTATTAATCATCATTATGATGTATTTTATGCAAGATAAGGCATGCAATGTGTCACTGGAAAGGTTATGGTATGCTGAATATGATTATCCTATTTATATGCAAGTATCATTTTTCTATCTGAAGTTATGAATATTGACTATGTAACTATTTCACATGTAGCTATTTCTGGGCAATGCCCACTAAGCAAAATGCTCTCAGTCTAGATGGCTGACTGGGAAGGGCCCATTCAGGTTAATGAGCCATTAGGAAGAAACAATAGGCCTTAGGAGAAGCTTATCGCTCACAGGGTGAGCCTTCCTGTGAACTATCCAAACAGCCAGTGGGGGATGGCTGCAGTGACTCCACAGTGACATGTGACCAAGTCATCTGGTGCTGGACTGCATCTTGGTATGTCAGTATTTTTCCAATGACTGGCATGGGAACCAAGGTTTGAAACAAAGGGTTCTCGTCATGTGCTTCCTGCCAAGAAGACTCCTGGAAACACCTGAGGAACAAAGACTGAGCTGGAGGATGATTTAGTTGGGGATTGGTCCTGCATCTCTTCCAACCCTGATATTCTATGATTCTATGAAGTTCTGGACCCAAGCTAAAGGGATTTTTAGCCTGTGTATGAAAGACTTGGGGATTCCAAGCTGTAAAGTAAGTGCAGCTTGCCCCTGAAGAATCTGAAGATTCTGAATACCAGATTAAGATTCAGATAAAATTAATCCTAATACCAGATTAAGAATAGCAGATTCATATCCAATTTATTTAGTATATTAAGCTTAGTTTGCATTTTTATTTATTTGCTAGGTAATCTGCTTTGATCGGTTTGCTATCACTTATAATCACTTAAAATCTATCTTTTGTATTTAATACATTTGTTTTTGCTTTATCTAAACTAGAGTGTGGAAATCATAACTTGGGCAGAAAGCTGTTGCATATTCCTCTCCATGTTGAGGGAGGGGACAAATTTTAAGAGCTTACACTGTAAATTCCCTATGCAGTGCAAGACAGTATAATTTTGGATTTATACTCCAGAGGTGCTGAGTACCTGAGGAGCTTGGAGGTACCCTAGCTGTAGTCTTCCTATGCAGGGGCTGGTCAGAAAGCCTGCCTTCATGTAACTGCAGCTGGGTGTTTCTCTACCTGTATTATGCTGGTGAAAGTGCAGGCTGGAGAGGGTTTTCAGCTTGTCACAGCAGTACGGTGTAAAAGGGAGCCCAGGCTGGTGGGTCAGGGGGCTCAGTGGTGACCCAGTTCCAGGTGGCATCTTGGGTGCAACCCACCACAGTGGGATTCTGCATCTGCACAGAGCCCCTCCCATTTCATGGAGACTCCATGTGGTCACAGGGGTCTGGCCCTCTGGTTCTCAGTTCAGGACCAGGACTGTAGCGTGAAAAGGTTTGTTGGAGGGTTTGATGGAGAGTACCTTTGTGCAATGACCATGGCTGCCTACATAGACCCACGGACTCTAGCCCTGGGAGTGAGGCCTGAAATCTCTATCACTTGAGCTAAGAGTCCACCTTGAGTTGTAAGGCAGCAGAAGGCTGTATTTACCAGGACCAGCCAGTAGAAAGACATTATCACATATGCCGGACTGATGTATTGCACAAAGACTGTTGTGCACATAAACAGAGAGCTGGGAGCATATGACATTACCTGTCCGTGCAAATAGTTAGCAATCATAGTGGGATGGCAATGAGGTTGCTGGATTCTGCAAATGGAATCCTTAAATCTCCCTCCTCATTTCTTTTGTGTGTGTGTGCTTTTAAATTTTTTCAGCAACCATGATAAGAAGTTGCAGGAGCAAGCTGATATAACAGAGACTTCAGAAATTCCTCTCTGGGCTATAGCCAGAACTGCTGACAGGCTGTGGGAACCACAATTGCAATATATGGTGTATTGTGTCTATCTATTAGACTAGGAAATAGTGTGAGTGGAACAAGGTGGAACTGAAGCCTGTGTAGCTAATTAAATGACAGCAGTTTAATGGCTCTTGTACTAGATGAGTGCAGTTCACCTGAGCACAATCTATGATCTACTGGTAATTGCTTTAATTGCTTAATGAACATGGTGCTTAAGAAAAGAGCTAGGAGTGGGGGAAGGAGGAGGTTGCCAGAGGAAGTAAGAGGGGTGGAGGAATGAAGTCACAGTCAGAGGACATCAGAGTACTGGATGGAACATGGCCAAATTAATGAAGTAGATGAAATTTACATTCATTACACTTGCAGGCTTAATCACTAGAACAAATAGCCCAAAGGGCTCAGGGGGAGCTAAGAGAAAAGCAAATCACTCACTTCTTATTTCTTCTGCTATGTGCTTTGTATGGATACCCTTAGCACTTGACCAAGTGAGTCTGATCAGTGGTAGCTGGGGCCGATTAATCTTATGGCCATTTTGATGGATCACTGTTGCATCTCACTGTCAACTCTGCAGCTCTGGCTTAAGGAACTTTTAATTGCTGTGAGTGGTTGGTTGGTTGTTTTTTGTTGTTGTTGTTGTCTTTTTAATGGGCTGATTTTTTAAATAGCTGATAGTGTTTTAAGATGGGAAGGCCATGGGCACAGAGATGCATTTGTAGTTTGCTGCAGATGTTAGGGTGGGTGGGGAGTGTTCACCTACAGCAATGGCATGTCCTGTGAGTGGCCTGCAGAGAGTGAGTGAAATAAACCAACTATGGCTGGATGCTGATAGGAGAGAGAAGAGATTGGGCTCCTGGTTCCAGAGTCTGGGGTGTGATCTGTTGGAATGAAGCTGGGCTGGGCTGTTGGTTCAGGCCTGAAGTAAGTCGGGAAGATTCTTCTTGGAGGAAAGAATGTCACCTTGGGTCACCATTTCACTTCCCTTTCACAGGAGAGTTCAGAGCATTCAGCAGATTTAGGGGGAAGCATCTCATGGGCCTGTGAACTGGGCTGGGAAGTCTCATGGAAACCAGCCTTCTCTTTAGATTTGTTGGGTTTAATTGGGCTGAGAAGGCCACAAAACTAGCTTGGTAACTGTGTTTTGACTCTTGGGCCTGGCTGGAACTAGGCAGGGCAGTAGCAGAGTAAAGCACGGACAAAGATGGGGCAAAGATCAACGCTACTGGGCTGGGAATGGGGCTAGAAAGGAAATGAGGAAAGCTGGGTAGGAACTTTCAAGACCCTAATTTTTTAAAATAAAGTGACTTGAAAGTTGGAGACTGAAAATTCTTGGGTCCTGAAGCCTTCATTCCATGGAGCAGACACAGCCAGACTGCACGGCCCCTCTGCTGCCCCACTATCATGTGCTGACCTTGACCTGAAAACCTCTCCTGAAGAGGGGAACTCAGTCTCCAGAACTCCTTCTCCTTGGCCTCACTGCTGAGACATACATAAAGGAGACCAGTTGTGAGAGTGGGCTTGGTCTTAGGTCCAGCTGAGACACATCTATTCATTTCACTTAGGCCACTAGATAGCTCTCAGATAGCCATTGGCTTCACTCACTAGTGACTTGGATTATATTCATTACTTTCATGCAGTGATTGAGAAGGAAAAGGTCAATCCCTTTCTTTATTGTGTGACCCAACCACTCACCCACTATAATACAAATAATGTTTATTTCCTGATTATAGTACTCATGACATGTTAGGAAGGGATGGTCCCTGGCCCAAGGAGCTCACAGTGTAAGTATGCATGGACAGATAGACAGACAGAGGGAACTACAATGGAATTTTCAATGCAAATCAACCAGATTGACCAAAAGCAGCACTATATTCAGTGTTATTCCTTGACTTTAGCAAAGCTTTTGATATGGTCTTCCACAGTATTCTTGCTGGCAAGTTAAAGTAGTATGGGCTGGATGAATGGACTGTAAGGTGGATAGAAAGCTGGCTAGATCGTTGGGCTCTATGGGTAGTGATCAATGGCTCGATGTCTAGTTGGCAGCCAGTATCAAGTGGAGTGCTCCAAGGGCCGGTCCTGGGGCCAGTTTTGTTCAATATCTTCATTAATGATCTGGAGGATGGCGTGGATTGCACACTCAGCAAGTTTGCGGATGACACTAAGCTGGGAGGAGTGGTAGAGATGCTGGAGGGTAAGGATAGAATACAGAGGAACCTAGAGAAATTAGAGGATTGGGCCAAAAGAAATCTGATGAGGTTCAACAAGGACGAGTGAAGAATCCCATGCACTGCTACAGACTAGGGACTGAATGGCTAGGCAGCAGTTCTGCAGAAAAGGATCTAGGGGTTACAGTGGACGAGAAGTTGAATATGAGTTGACAGTGTGCCTTTGTTGGATATTAGGAAAAACTTTTTCACTCAGAGAGTGGTAAAGCACTGGAATGGGTTACCTAGGGAGGTGGTGGAATCTTTTTCCTTAGAGGTTTTTAAGGTCAGGCTTGACAAAGCCCTGGCTGAGATGATTTAGTTGGGAATTGGTCTGCTTTGAAGTGGATGGGTGAGATTCTGTGGCCTGCATTGTGCAGGAGGTCAGGCTAGATGATCATAATGGTCCCTTCTGATCTTAAAGTCTATGAGTCTATGAATCTAAGATGTAGATTTTTTTTGTCCCTGCACCATTTTCTGCCATTTTATGAGTTTTCAAATGATACTTCACTGGGCATACATTGTACAAAGATTAAAACAACACTGGACACGGGTATATTCTGTCATAGAATAGAATCATAGAATCTCAGGGTTGAACGGGACCTCAGGAGGTCATCTAGTCCAACTCCCTGCTCAAAGCAGGACCAATCCCCAACTAAATCATCCTAGCCAGGGCTTTGTCAAGCCTGACTTTAAAAACCTCTAAGGAAGGAAATTCCACCACCTCCCTAGGTAACCCATTCCAGTGCTTCACCACCCTCCTAGTGAAAAAGTTTTTCCTAATATCCAACCTAAACCTCCCCCACTGCAACTTGAGACCATTACTCCTTGTTCTGTCAGCTGGTACCACTGAGAACAGTCTAGATCCATCCTCTTTGGAACTCCCTTTCAGGTAGCTGAAAGCAGCTATCAAATCCCACCCGTCTCATTCTTCTCTTCTGCAGACTAATCATTCCCATTTCCCTCAGCCTCTCTGCACAAGTCATGTGCTCCAGCCCCATAATAATTTTTGTTGCCTTCCGCTAGACTCTTTCCAATTTTTCCACATCCTCCTTGTAGTGTGGGACCCAAAACTGGACACAGTATTCCAGATGAGGCCTCACCAATGTCGAATAGAGGGGAATGATCACGTCCCTAGATCTGCTGGCAATGCTCCTACTTATACAGCCCAAAATGCCGTTAGCCTTCTTGGCAACAAGGGTACACTGTTGACTCATATCCAGCTTCTCGTTCACTGTAACCCCTAGGTCCTTTTCTGCAGAACTGCTTCCTAGCCATTTGGTCCCTAGTCTATAACAGTGAATGGGATTCTTCTGTCCTAAGTGCAGGACTTTGTACTTGTCCTTGTTGAATCTCTTCAGGCTTCTTTTGGCCCAATCCTCTAATTCGTCTAGGTCCCTCTGTATCTTATCCCTACCCTCCAGCTTATCTAAAGTCAAGGAATAACACATCCACTGCTTTCCCCTCATCCACAGACCCAGTTATCTCCTCCTAGAAGGCAATTCTGTTAGTCAGGCATGACTTGCCTTTGGTGAATCCATGCTGATCATTGTTCCTGATCACTTTCCTCTCCTGTAAGTGCTTCAGAATTGATTCGTTGAGGACCTGCTCCATGATTTTTCCAGGGACTGAGGTGAGGCTGACTGGCCTGTAGTTCCCCGAATCCTCCTTCTTCCCTTTTTTAAAGATGGGCACTACAGTAGCCTTTTTCCAGTCATCCGGGACCTCCTCCTTTCGCCATGAGTTTTAAAAGATAATGGCCAATGGCTCTGCAATCACATCTGCCAATTCCTTTAGCACCCTCGGATGCAGCGCATCTGGCCTCATGGACTTGTGCTCGTCCAGTTTTTCTGAATAGTCCTGAACCACTTCTTTCTCCACAGAGGGCTGGTCACCTTTTCCCCATACTGTGCTGCCCAGTGCAGCAGTCTGGGAGTTGACCTTGTTTGTGAAGACAGAGGCAAAAAAATCATTGAGAACATTAGCTTTTTCCACATCCTCTGTCACTAGGTTGCCTCCCTCATTCAGTAAGAGGCCCACACTTTCCTTGACTTTCTTCTTGTTGCTAACATACCTGAAGAAACCCTTCTTGTTACTCTTAACATCTCTTGCTAGCTGCAACTCCAAGTGTGATTTGGCCTTCCTGATTTCACTCCTGCATGCCTGAGCAATATTTTTATACTCCTCCTTGGTATTTGTCCAATCTTGTAAGCTTCTTTTTTCATTTAAGATCAGCAAGGATTTCACTGTTAAGCCAAGCTGGTTGCCTGCCATAATTACTCTTCTTCCTATACACTGGGATGGTTTTTTTCTGCAACCTCAATAAGGATTCTTTAAAATACAGTCCCCTCATGTTATTTTCCCACGGGATCCTGCCCATCAGCTTCCTTAGGGAGTCAAAGTATGCTTTTCTGAATTCCAGGGTCCGTATTCTGCTGCTTTCCTTTTTTCCTTGTGTCAGGATCCTGAACTCGACCATCTCATGGTCACTGCCTCCCAGATTCCCATCCACTTTTACTTCCCCTACTAACTCTTCTCTCTTTGTGAGCAGCAGGTCAAGAAGAGCTCTGCCCCAAGTTGGATCCTCCAGCACTTGGACCAGGAAATTGTCCCCTACACTTTCCAAAAACTTCCTGGATTGTCTGTGCACCGCTGTATTGCTCTCCCAGCAGATATCAGTGTGATTAAAGTCTCCCATGAGAACCAGGGCCTGCGATCTAGTACCTTCTGCTAGTTGCCGGAAGAAAGCCTCGTCCACCTCATCCCCCTGGTCTGGTGGTCTATAGAAGACTCCCACCACCCTTATTGTTCACACTTCTAAACTTAATCCTGAATCTCTCAGGTTTTTCTGCAGTTTCATACCAGAACTCTGAGCAGTCATACTGCTCTCTTACATCCAGTGCATCTCCCCCACCTTTTGTGCCCTGCCTGTCCTTCCTGAACAGTTCATATCCATCCATGACAGTACTCCAGTCATGTGAGTTATTCCGCCAAGTCTCTATTATTCCAATCACATCATAGTTACTTGACTGTGCCAGGATTTCCAGTTCTCCCTGCTTGTTTTCCAGACTTCTTGCATTTGTGTATAGGCACTTAATATAACTCACTGATTGTCCCGCTTTCTTGGTCTGAGACAGAAGTCCTCCTCTCTTGCGCTCTCCTGCTCATGCTTCCTCCCGGTATCCCATTTTCCTACTTACCTCAGGACTTTGGTCTCCTTCCCCCGATGAACCTAGTTTAAAGGCCTCCTCACTACCTAGTTTAAAGCCCTCCTCATTACCTAGAAGAAGAGGTCCTGGCCTAGTAGTTTGGCTGGTAAGACTGTTGAGAGCATGTGGTGAGAAAAAAAAGTATGGTGAGTTTAACATAGTGCCTAACTTCAGCTAGTTGTGTTTTATCTTTATTTTTCTTGTAATTATTTCTGACTTATGCATCATTACTTGTATTATCTACAAAGAGTGAGATTTTAATTGAATAAACCTGTTTTATCTAAACCAGTGTGTTTGCACTGAAGTGTTTGGGAAACTCCATTTGGAGTAACAAGATTTGTGCATATCTCTTCTAGTAATAAAATAAAAGACTACATATAAGCTTGTATTGTCCAGGAGAGGACTGGGCAGTACAAAATATACATTGCTGGGGTCACCCTGCAGTGTAATTCAGACTGGGAAGAGCCTAGGTGTGGCTGGCTGCTGCACACTCAGACATAGCTGAGAGTGACTTGCATGCTAGAAACTGTTTTTGGAGGCTACAGCAGCAAAGCAGTGTAAAGGGCACCCCAGGTTAGAGGGTATGGGTGACACAGCTACTCACTAGTCTGAATTGTGCCCTGGTCCTGGGTATGTCACACATCACTTCCACTTCACCCCATTTCTTAGATGGCGCATAGATAAAACCGGCATCTGGTAGCGGCATAGATTCCTGCTGAGAGATGGGATGGGGCCGTGCTGGCGTGCTAGCCTGGGAGACCCAAGTTGGGTTCCCTGCTCTGCTACAGTCTCTCTGTTACCTTGAGTCCAGAGTTACAAAAGTATTTTGGTTTCTAGTGGGATTTACAAAGGTGACTAAGTCTTCACCAAGGAGAGTTAGGTGCCTAACCTTCCTAGGCATCTATGTGACTTACCATAGTGCTTATCGGCATCTTTAAAGCCAGATTAAAAAAGTTATCTAAGTGTCTCTGTGCCTCAGTTCCCTACCTGTAAACTGGGATCATTGCACTGCCCTGGGGTACTGTGAGGACAAGTACATTAAAAAACATGAGGTGTTCAGACTACGCTAATGCAGGCTAGATAAGGATCTCCGGTAGATGAGGAACCAATACGGAGCAAGGATCACCAGGGAGTGCCCCCTTACACATGTCACTTTGTGTCCTGCCAATAGGAAATGATAGCCAGCTTAGGCTAGGGCAGCCATGAGCTCCCAGTGAGAGACTCTGCTGAGGAGGGGGCTTGCTGCTGGCACTGTCTGTAATCAGTAGCAAGCTCTTTGTTGCTAGTTGAGTGGAAAGGGTCCTGCCATCCCAGTTCCTATTCATTACCTGCTTTAATGGCTGTATTTTCCAAAGGCAGCTCGATCATGGTCACTCAGTGAGCAAAACAACCCAGACAGACTCTGCTCTGCCATTCAGCTATTCTGCTGCTTAACACATGTGGCTGCTGAGTCAGGGGGTTGAGAATCGAAGAGTTGGATTTAGGTATCCAAAGACCAGCAGCTGGGTGCTTAAACCCCTTTGTGGATCTAACCCTCCATGCCTTAGTATTCTTTGAGAAACTAGCACTAGTTTGCATTGGCTCTGGCAGCACATGGCTGGAACTGAACAACCTCTCAAAGCACGAAATTGTTGCATGTCACAACAAGAATTGGAAGGTTACTCTACACCTAGGACAGGGAGGTAAGGTTGAGCGTAATGAGGCCTCTCTCAGTGATATCAGTCTGTATGTACTTCAACCAATGGGCATGATTAGATGCAGTCTGTGCTGCACCAGGTGGAGCCATACTCAAGCAAAGAACAGACCCAGAGAGAAACCCATTGTTTCCCATCGAAGCAAACAATATAGATAATGTTCCCTTGCTGGCAGCTAGATGCCAGATAATCATTTCAAGCTCTGCCTTGCTGGCAGCTATATTGTTATATCTTTGGGGAGAAAGAAATGAGAGAGGCTTATTTGTTTTGTTTTGTTTTAATAACTATCCTATCTCTCTCTGGAAGGCTGCCAAGCAGAAGTGCAGTCTGCTGGAGATAGGGGCGATTTTTGAACAGATGTTGACATGGGCTCCCAAGCACTTCTCCACTCTGAACTTTAATCCACTCCTACCCATTAGCAAATTCAGATGATACAGTCAGTGCTCATGTGTTTACTAACTAAACCCAGGTGATTCATTGTAGTAAAGGGGGCGGGGGGCTGGTCAGAGTTCACGGGCAAAAGGTTTAATTGACATCTATGGCCAGCTCGTCTACTGCTGTATACTAGTGTAAACCACACACCTCCTGGGGGTGTGGTGCTCTGTCCCCTCTCTTGGCACCTAGACCACTTGGAAATGAATGAGTCTGCTACAGCCTTAGCTGAGGGCCACATAGCTTTTAGCTCATGCAGTAGAGGTTCATGGATTTAGCTCCTGAGGTCCCAGGTTCGATCCTGCCCACTTAAGACTGGGATCTGTCAGTATTACGCTAGCGTAGATCCGTTGGTTTAGATGGAGCCATGCTGACCTGAACCAGCTGAGGCTCTGGTACCTGCTGTCCTCTGTGTTAAGACTGCATAGGAAAATACCTGCCCTAATGAACACTGGATATTCAAGAGTAAGCCCTGGGTTTGGATCTGAACCACAACCTCTTCTTTATGTGTACTTTCCTGCTTATATGAATACACAGGTGGGGGGTTTCTTCCAGCAGCACTATGCACTGTGCTGCCTAAATCCCAGCACTGATGCAGAAACTGCTCTTAGGGGTGGATTCACTTTGATAAGAACCTGCAGGCCTCCTTCACCCTTTATCCCTGCTAAAATCTTATGCTCAGATCCCTCTTGTCTCATTATTTATTTCTATTATAGTGGCTAAGGGTATGGAATTAGGTCGATTTTATAGATTTTATAGAAGTTGATTTTTAGACATTGATTTTATACAATCGATTGTGTATGTCCCCACTAAGTGCATTAAGTCAGCAGAGTGCATCCTCACTACCATGGCTAGCATTGACTCACAGAGTGGTGCACTGTGGGAAGCTATCCCACAGTTCCCACAGCCCATTGGAATTATGGGTTAAGCTCCCAATGCCTGATGGGGCAAAAACATTGTCGTGGATGGTTTGGGGTACAAGTCGTCACTCTCCACTCCCTTCCTCCCTCCCTCCATGAAAGCAACTGCAGGCAATCATTTTGCGCCTTTTTGCCTGGGTTACCTGTGCAGACACTGCTGTTGTGAGCACTGTAAACACCTCACACATTATACTGCAGTATGTGCAGAGCCTGGCTAAGAGACAGCAGCACAAGGACAATTGGGATGAGGACATGGACACAGATGTTCCTGAAAGCACGGGCTGTGGTAATTGGGATATCATGGTGGCAGCAGGGCTGGTTGATACAGTGGAACGCCGATTCTGAGCCCGGCAAACAAGCACAGACTGGTGGGACTGCACAGTGTTGCAGGTATGGGATGATTCCCAGTGGCTGCAAAACTTTCGCATGCATAAGGTCACTTTCCTGGAACTCTGTGGGTTGCTTTCCCCAGCCCTAAAGCACAGGAATACCAAGATGAGAGCTACCCTGACTATTGAGAAGCGAGTGGCAATAGCCCTTTAGAAGCTTGCAATGCCTGATTGCTACCGGTCAGTCCAGAATCAATTTGGAGTGGGCAAATCTACTGTGGGGACTGCTGTGATTCAAGAAGCCAATGCAATCACTGATGTTCTGCTCTCAAGTCTGGGAAATGTGCAGGTCATAGTGGATGGCTTTGCTGCAATGGGTTCCCCTAACTGTGGTGGGGCCAGGGCCGGCGCTACCATTTAGGCAGCCTAGGCAATCGCCTAGGGTGCCAGAATAAATGGTGGGCGCCGTTTTGCCGGAGGGGGCAGCAGGCGGCTCCAGTGGAGCTGCCGCAGTGGTGCCTGCGGACAGTCGGCTGCTCGCGTGGCTCCGGTGGACCTCCCGGAGGCACGACTGCGGCAGCTCCACTGGAGCCACGGAGCACCGGACCCTCCGCAGGCACCACTGTGGCAGCTCCAGCGGAGCCGCGGGACCAGTGTGCGGGGCGGTGAAATTGCCATCCACCTAGGGCGCTCAAACCCCTAGTGCCGGTCCTAGGTGGGGCGATAGACGGAACGCATACCCCTATCTTGGCACTGGACCACCTTGCCAACCAGTACATAAACCTTACAAAGGGTACTTCTCAATGGTGCTGCAAGCACTGGTGGATCACAAGGGACGTTTCACTGACATCAGCATGGGATGGCCAGGAAAGGTGCATGTCACTCGCATCTTTAGGAACTCCAGGCTTTTTGAGCAGACCAGATCAGAAAATTGCTGTTGGGGATGTTGAAATGCCAATAGTTATCCTTGGAGACCCTGCTTACCCCTTGCTCCTATGGCTCATGAAGCCATACACAGGCAGCCTTGACAGTAGTAAGGAACAGTTCAACTATAGGCTGAGCAAGTGCAGAATGGTGGTAGAATGTGCCTTTGGACATTTAAAAGCTCGCTGGTGCTATTTGCTGACTAGGTTAGACCTCAGAGAAACCAATATTCCCATTGTTATTACTGCTTGCCGTGTGCTCCATAATATCTGTGAGAGTAAGGGGGAGACGTTTATGGCGGGGTGGGAGGCTGAGGCAAATCACCTGTGTCATAAACAGATGGTTAAGGGTTAATGTCTCTTTTACCTGTAAAGGGTTAAGAAGCTCAGTGAACCTGGCTGACACCTGACCAGAGGACCAATGGGGGGACAAGATACTTTCAGATCTTGGTGGATGGAAGTCTTTGTTTGTGCTGTTTGTTTTGTTCGTTGTTCGCTCTTGGGGCTAAGAGGGACCAGACGTGCAACCAAGTCTTTCTCCAATCTTTCTGAAACAGTCTCTCATGTTCAAAATAGTAAGTACTAGCTAGAAAAGGTGGATTAGTCTTATGTTTGTTTTCTTAACTTGTGAATGTGTATTTTGCTGGAAGGATTTTTACCTCTGTTTGCTGTAACTTTGAATCTCAGGCTAGGGGGGAGGGAGTCCCTCTAGGCTATATGAATCTGAATACCCTGTAAACATTTTCCATCCTGATTTTAGAGAGATAATTTTTACTTTTTCTTTCTTTAATTAAAAGCTTTCTTTTTTAAGAACCTGATTGATTTTTTTCCTTGTTTGAGACCCAAGGGGATTGGGTCTGAACTCACCAGGGATTGGTGGGGGGAAAGGAGCGGGGGGGAAGGTTAATTCCTCTCTGTTTTAAGATCTAAGGAGTTTGGATCAGTGTAGCCTCTCAGGGTAACCCAGGGAGTGGAAAGTCTGGGAGGGGGAAAAGAGGGGGGATGGTTTATTTTGCCTGGTTTTAAGACCCCAGGGAAGGTTTTGGGGGAACAGAAAGTGTGCCAAACATTATATTTTGGCTGGTGGCAGCGCTATCAGTTCTAAGCTAGGAATTAAGCTTAGAAGGGTCCATGCAGGTCCCCACTTTTGGATGCTAAAGTTCAAACTGGGGGAAAAATACCTTGACAGCCTGGCTGCCCATTTTGAACAGCCAGACACCAGGGCGATTAGAAAAGCACAGGTAGGCGTGCTGTGCATCAGAGAGGCTTTAAAAACTGGTTTCATGACTGGCCAGGCTAAAGTGTGACAGTTGTGTGTGTTTCTCCTTGATGCAAACCCGCCTCTTTGTTGATTTTAATTCCTTGTAAGCCAACCACCCTCCCCTCTTCGATCACAGCTAGCAAAGGAAATAAAGTCACTATTGCTTTGAAACCATGCATTCTTTCTTTATTAATTAAAATAAAAGGGAGATAACTGATGAGGTATCCCAGGTGGGGTAGTGTGGGGTGGGGAAGGAGGGGAGGAGAGAAGGACAAGGCCACATTGGTTATTGTAGCCACACTACGAATCAAAACTGTTTGAATGACAGCCTTCTGTTGCTTTGGTCATCCTCTGGAGTGCAGTGGCTGGGTGCCTGGAACCTTCCCCATGTTCTTGGGCATCTGGGTGAGGAGGATATGGAACTTGGGGAGGAGGGCAGGCATTTGTGGTGCAGAGGCGGTCTGTGCTCTTGTTGGCTTTCCTGCAGCTCCACCAGATGCCTGACCATGTCCGTTTGCTCCCCCATTAGCCTCAGCATTGCATCCTGCTTCTTCTCATCACACTCACTTGATGCTTTCCTGGACTCTGCCTCTGAACGCCTCCATGCATTCAGCTGTGCCCTATCAATGCGGGAGAACTGTATGAGCTCGGAAAACATGTCATCACAAGTGCGTTTTTTTCACCTTCTGATCTGCAATAACCTCAGGGATGGAGATGATATGGGGAGCATTGAAACATTTGCACCTGCAGGGGAATAAAAAGGGAGAGTAAAATTTAAGATGACACATTTCTGAGAACAAAAGGAAGACTCTTTCACAGTGAATCAAGAAATTAACAGCAGACAGCACATGTGCTTTAAGTACAAGGTTGCCTTTTGCCTTTTATATTGAGCGCCTGTCGGTATGGTGACACATCACACATGGCTGGGTAACAGAATTCGGTTTCCAGGCAGCCATGGTAAGCCAAAGGGTATGTGGGTTTGGCTTCTAATGCCTTGATAACATGTAGGAATGTTTTCAAACTGCAGTGCCCTCCTTTCCCATAGGAAGCAATGCCAGTTGGGTTTACCATTTAAAAGGAGTGGCTGCGGTTTTCAGGTGGATGTGCAGCACACACTTTCCCCCACCCCTCCGCGTGGCTATTTAGGATGATCCCTTCACCCCTCTCCCTGTCAAATGGCTATTCTCAGGGATGATCCCTTTTAGCCAAGCACAAACAGTCCAGCAGGAATGGGGTCCTTTTACTGTTCCATTACAAAAATTCCCCTATTTCAACCAGGTGACCATGAATGATATCACTCTATTGAGGCTAACACAGAAAGATATAGACCGAATGTTGCTTGAATGCTACCAAACCCCAGGACAATTTGCTGCCATGCTTTGTGCTGCAATGATTCCAGACTACTTGCTACTGGTTTGGTGTGGTAAAGTGGCCTACCATGGAGGATGAGATAAGGCAGCCTCCCCAGTAACCTTCTGCAAAGGCTTTCTGAGTATCTCCAGGAGAACTTCATGGAGATGTCCCTGAAGGAGTCCCGCTCCATCCCCAGACACATCAACAGATTTTTCCAGTAGCTGTACTGGCCACAAATGCATCCCAAGTCTTCAGGGCAAATCAAATATTAAACATTATTGCTTTTAAACTCTGTACTGTACTTACAAATGTGCACTCATCAGAAGGGCCTTCTCTGCCTTCAGGGTCCAGGAACCGACCTTGGGAGAGTATTGGCTCCAGGGTGATGAAAAGATCCTAGCTGCCGGGGAGAACGGATTTACTGCTTGCCTGCTCACATTCTTCTCCTCCTCCTCCTCTTCCTCAGCCACAAAATCCTCTTCTGTGTTGCATGACACTCCCCCATTGCAGATGTCCACGGACAGTAGGGTAGTGGTAGGGTTCCCTCCCTAGAATGCCAGGCAGCTGATCATAGAAGCGGCACGTATGGGGCTCTGACCCAGAGTGACTGTTTGCCTCCTTTGTCTTTTGATAGGCTTGCTTGAGCTCCTTGACTTTCACACAGCACTGCTGTGTGTTCCTGTTGTAGCCTCTGTCCATCATGCCCTGTGCGATCTTGGCATAGATATTAGCATTTCTTCTTTTTGATCGGTGTTCTGCCTGCACAGATTCTTCTCCCCATACAGCAATCAGATCCAGTGTCTCCCGTTCACTCCATGATGGAGCTTGTTTGCGATTCTGGGGGGACTGCATGGTGCTGCTGAGCTCGCCATGCTGACCAAACAGGAAATGAAATTCAACATTTCCCAGGGCTTTTCCTGTGTACCTGGCTAGTGCATTGTAGTTGAAAGTTCTGTCCAGAGCGGTCACACTGGAGCATTCTGAGATAGTGCCAGGAGGCCAATAATTTTGATTTACGTCCGCGCTACCCCAAATTTGACCCAGCAAAGTCGATTTTAGCGCTATTCTCCTCGTCGGGGAGGAGTACAAAAGTTGATTTTAAGAGCCTTTTAGGTCTACAGAATGGGGTTACTTGCGTAGACGCATTCATTATAAAATCGACCTAATGCAACGAAATTCGACCTAACCCTGCAGTGTAGACCAGGGCTAAGAGTCCTAGTCACAGACCAGGACTTTATTGTGCTAGCCACTGAGATATTTGGGGCCTCCTTTTCTATTCATCCACCCGTTCCTATGGGTGCAGCAGGGGATGAAGGGGATCTTCTCATTTCCTTTTTCCATTTTATTCCCAACTACCTCTCCAATTTTACTTTTCCAAATCCCCAATCTCCAGTCTTCTTGTGCATTAGAACTATTGGCTTAGGGCACCACCTAGTGGAGTTTCTTTCAGCAGCCACAGGCAATGTGTGGAGGTCTTGTCAATAGATCTGGGTAAAAATTTTCAGACAAAACTTTTTTTGGCAAGAAACCCAGATTCAGCAACATGAAAACACTTGGAAAATTCATGTCAGTTTTGTCAAATTGTTCTGGTTAGGGCAGGAGGGGGAATCTGTAAAAATTGAAAGATTTAATTTTTTATTTGAAATGACTATTGCTTCAACATTTCCTTTTAATTTTATTTTTACATGAAATGTTTAAAAATTGTCAAAATTAAATGAAATATTTTGAGTTTGGGGTGCTGACAATTTTTTTATAGAGCTAGTGCTGAAAGCCATTGAACCGAACTATAAACCACTTCAAGCCAGGAGTGTGGCAGTGAGTACCCCCTGCACACCAAATTCAGCACCAATGTAAGGGGCTGTTTGCAGGAAGGGGAAGGAAGAAGAGGAGAGATGGGCAAGGGACAGAGAGCTGGGATCTTGATCTTCACTGCCACAAGTCAACTATGACCAGATGAGGTGGAGAAGGGGCTCCGTTCTGCCCATTACTGCGCTATCCCAGTCTGGATCTGTCAAGGCAAAATCCCCATTCTGGCACTTTGAGTGCAGAAGGTAGGGGCCTGCAAGGATTCTAAAAATTAATGCTTGCCATGCCAGGCTTGTATTAAACTCCTAAGGTTACAGCTTTTCTCTGACCTTGGCTTGGTAAACACTGCCACCACCCAAATGCAAAAACAAAACAAAATGTTGGACCCATGAAGGAACAATTGGAAATTCTTTCCTATGGGGTACCCTCAAGCCCTTTCACACACACACACTCTGGGGAAAAGCTGAGGATAAAAAACAAAGGAAATTAACTTTAGCCATCAGCTAATCAAACAGCACACAAACCTCTTAGGACACCAAAAATCCAATCCTGTTCTTAAAAAAGATAAATTTTATTAAAAACAAATATGGAAGAAAATCTGGAATTTAGGTTTCTGCTAGATTTTAAAAGAGAAATTCCAAAAATTAAGCACCCAAACCAGCTTTCTTGGGGGTTCAGCTTAAAGGTTACAAGCAAACAAAAGCATCAGGGGTTAGCACAGAGGGGAGCCACTAGCCGAAATAAATCTGATAACATCTAACTAAACATTCCCTATCCAAATTATTTTTTCTAGGTATGGAAGATACTTTTTCATACCTGGTTCAAACTTTACATAGCATTCCTGCTAACAGCATTGCTGCTCCATGTCCCTCCAGCCCAGAGAACAACAGACAAAGGGAAAGTTTCTTTCCTAAATTTAAAAAGTTCTAGCCTTCCCATTGGCTCTTTTGGTTAGCCAAATTTGAAGTTCTAGCCTTCCCACTGGCTCTTTTGGTCAGGTGCCCATCTTTATTTTCTTTACCTGTGGGACTTTTAAACCCTTTATAGGCTAAAGCAAGTAGAGAACAGCTACCAAAAGGGATTTTACAGCTAACTGGCTGGCTGGCTGTCCATCAAAGGGACACCCAGCCATCATTATCACATGGCCCCCCAAATCACAGATGGTGTTGGCCAGCCTGGTTCAGGTTGGGTCCACATCGGTTGGGACATGAGATGTGGAAACAGAGTTAATAAGGAAGATGTACCTCTAATTTTACTAATAATTACATGAAGAACTAAACAGTACTTTTTACATTTCAAGGACTACAATGACTTAGAATGCAGGGACATTTTTACCCAGCTGATTTGGGGAAACCTTCCTGGGACAGTGCATCAGTCACTTTGTTAGAGACTCCTGAAATGTGTTGTATTTCAAAATCAAAGTCTTGAAGAGCTAAACTCCACCAAAGAAGATTTTTGTTAGTCTCTTTGACTGTGTGAAGCCACTTCTATGCAGCACAGTCAGTCTGCAGGTGGAACAGCCACCCCCAAATGTATGGATGTAGCTTCTCCAGAGCATACACAATTGTGTAACATTCTTTTCTGAGACTGACCAGTGGCTTTCTCTCTTAGAAAGTTTTTTGCTGAGAAACACAACAGGATGGAATTGTTGATCTGGTCCTTCCTGCACTAAAACTGCTCCTACACCACGCTCAGATGTATCTGTGGTTACGATGAATGGTTGGTCAATGTCCAGGGCCCTCAGTAAAGGGTCAGATGTAAGGGCCACGTTAAACTGGTTAAAGGCTTTTTGACACTTTTCAGTCCACTGAACTACATTTGGCTATTTTTTCCTGGTCAGGTCTGTCAGTGGGGTGGTAATTTGGCTGTAATCATCGATAATACTCGGCCAATCCCAAGAAGGATTGGACCTGCTTCTTTGACTTACAGCCAGGCCAATTTTGGATAGCAGTTACCTTAGCCTGTAGGGGGTTGATAGTACCTTGGCCCATCTGGTGTCCAAGGTATGTAACCCTGTTTAGGCCTATTTGACACTGTTTGGCCTTAACAGTTAGTACTGCCTCCCTTATGCACCGGAAGACAGCTTGGAGATGTTCCAGGTGTTCTGCCCAGGAATCTGAGAATGTAGCCACATCACTGAGGTAGGCAACTGCAAATTCCCCAGATCCAGCTAGAAGGTTATCTACCAGTCTCTGGAAGGTGGCAGGTGCATTTCACAGTCCAAAAGGGAGCACATTACATTCATACAGCCCTAAATGGGTGATGAAGGCTGATCTTTCTTTGGCTGGGTCATCTAGCAGCACTTGCCAGTACCCTTAGTTAAGTCTAAGGCAGAGATGAACTGGGCACTGAAACGGAACTTCACAGTGGCTGGAGAGGGATCCTGACCTGGTCTTGGGTCTTTCCCACCCTCTGACACACCTCACAAGACCAGACATAGGTAGAAACGTCCTTGACCATTCCCTCCCAGTGAAATGACTTCCCTAAACGGTCTTTGGTCCTGTTCACCTCAGCATAGTCACTAGGGTGATCGTGGCCTAAGCTATACTTAGATGGAACTACCAACTGTCTCTGAGGATGCCAGTCCTCCTTCTGCCCACCAGAAAGGGTCTCCTTGTATAAGAGTCCTCCTTCTATAACAAACCTGGACCTATTAGAAGAGCTGAGAGGCAGTGGGTTGCTCTATGCTGCTGTCCAAGCTCCCTTGAGTCTTTCATCCACTTCCTACTTTGCCTGGAACTGCTCCCTTGATGCTGGAGACATTAGTTCCTCGCTGGGTTGTGGACTTGGGCTTGTCCCACTGGAAGAGATGCAGGTGATGGGGCTGTTTCTGTTGACTGTGAACTGCTCTCCACTGGTGTACTAGGTGGTATTTCAGGCTCCGGTTGAGCCTCTTGTGCCGGTTTAGCTGCTGCTGCAGGTGCAGGATCTGTGGCGCCTTTGGTGCTGGCTCCCCTGACTCTGGTGTGATTGCAAGCATTGGCTCTGGTGCTGATTGCTTCGCCAGTTCTGATCCTTGGGCTGGTTCTCTAGTCTGGGGTTTGGTTTCAACACCTCTGGCTGGGTTTCTGTAGGAGGCTGAGGAATGGAGTTAGGTGTTTAGCCTAGTTGAGGGTGTCCATCCCCACCCTTTTTGTTAGACTTTGTGGCAAAGTACGTGCTTCTCCTCAGCAGGCTCAGTCCTTTTTAGACTTGGAGACACAGGCTTGGCCAAAGCAAAATCCTTCCAGGTCACACAGGGGCTGGCTGATCCCTCCCTCGGTCAGTCCCTTGTGCTGGGTTTCTCCCCTTCTGGGGACAGAGTGCACTCTTCCTTGCTGGAAGGGTTCAGAGCCTTGCTGCACCTAATTTGCCAGCAGCTTCTCTGCTTTTCTCACTCTCTCCCACTGCTTCCATGCCAGGGAGGGTTTAAAAAGGTCTCCAGCAGTTGGGGCCAGCTGAACCTAATTAGTTCCCCAGTAACTCCTTTTCCAGCTGAACCTTATTTCCCCATGGCTCTCTCTCCTCAGTGGATAGGGAGAGGCCTTTTAAGCCCCCTGGGACTAATTACTACCCCTCCCTTTGTAGCCATTTGTCCTGGGTTTGCCACAACTTACATGGTTGGCTAAGTCTTCTCCCAGCAGCACGGGAATGGGATAAACGTAACAGATTTCAAAAGTCCATATTCCTGACCAGTCTTTGTACTGGACAGGCAACTTGGCTGTAAGCAAATTAAAAGAGTTGCCCTTAAAGGGTCGCACCATCACTTGGGCCTCTAGGTCAATGAATTTGGGGTCCACCAGGGATAGGTGGATAGCTGACACCGGTGCTCCAGTGTCTCTCCATGCAGTAATCTTCCTTCTGCAACACTGACAGTTTCCCTTTGCTCTGGGGGTATGTGCGAGGCATCTGGGCCTCAGCTGCAGTCAGTTGGTGTTCTTGGGGCAGTTGGCCTTCACATGTCCCAGCTCATTACATTTAAAGCATCACCCAGATGACTGGGGACTAGGGCAAGGTGGGTGGTTGGAGAGTGGGGTGGGGGGATGAGAGAGCATCTGGGGTCTCCTTGGCTGTATGGAAGGCTTCTCCTTGCAAGGTGGGGCCTTGGGCTGACTCCAATGGTGGTCTCAGGTGTCCCCTTCTGTTATCTGCACCAACTGCTACTAGCTTTCTTCTTCTCCGCCAGCTCCACCCATTTGGCTCCGATCTCCTCTACCTCTATTACAGTTTTAGGCTTCCCAGCTAGGATGTACCTTTCTATTTTCTCAGGAACACCCTTTAAGAACTGCTCCATTTGCATTAGGAGAGACAGATCTTCCAGAGATTTAACACTTGTTCCTGATATCCAGACACCTCAATTTTTTAAAATGTGGTAGGCATGTCAGGAAAATGCCACTTCTGGTTTCCACCTCAGGTCTCTGAAGTGCCAACAGGCATGCTCGGGTGTTAGCACAATCCTAATTTTGGCCTTTTGTTCCCAGTCCCCCATCCTTTCCCTGTATTTCTGTCATGGATCTGGATGTCTGGGCTTGATCTGGGTCTGTCCTCTCCGTGGCATGCCACTTTGAGAAGACTGGTTGCTCTAGGGTTTCGGTGCCTGACCTCAGTCTCATGCACAGGCTGCCCTGCTCTAGCCTAATTATTTCATTGCCACGAAGCTAGAAAAAAAAATTGCTTGTTGGACTCCCTGGCTTTACAGGCTAATCCTCTGGCTTGCCTGTTCCCCCTCAGGCAGAAAAGAAAAGAAAAGAAAAGAAAAGAAAACCTCCCAGGCTTTCAAGCAGCCAAAAGGTCTGTGCTTCTGTTTTAAAATGATCCCACCACTCTTCCGCCACCATAAATCCAATCCTGGTCTTAAAAAAGGTAAATTTTATTAAAAATACATCTGGAACTTAGGCTTTTGCTAGATTTTAAAAGGGCAATTCCAAAAATTAAGTACCCAAACTAGCCTTCTTGGGGGTTCAACTTAAAGGTTACAAGTAACAAAAGCATCAGAGTTTTTAATTTTAAAAAGTTCTAGCCTTCTCATTAGCTCTTTTGGTCAGGTCCCCACTTTTTTCCCCTTTACCTGGGGGACTTTTAAAACCCTTTACAGGTAAAGCAAGTAGAGAACAGCTACCAAGAGGGATTGTACAGCTAACTGGCTGGCGGGTTGTCTCTCAAAGGGAGCTCCCCCACCCCCCTTCATTATCACAGGATCAAATCCTCAGTGTTTGGGTGTCCTGCTCACAGTGAGGGGGGAGGTTGGGCTGGGAGTGGAGGATCCTATTTCAGAACAGACTCCTCCTCCTCTTCTTGTACCAAAGCTAGCCCAGGCTGGGAAGGATTTTTCCCTGTTCCTCTCAAGAACACTCCCGCCCCCGCTCCTAACCACGACCTGTGTCCTGATCTGACCTGCCTGTCCTGATGCTAAGCTGATGAGTGGTAGCCAGACAGTTGTACATTACTGTATCTGATCCCCACCCCTAACCCTTCCCTGGCCTGTGGATCCCCTTGCTTCACACCCTGGCATATGCCTCTCTTGGGCACATCCATACTAACAGTCATCTCAGAAGGGCAGGCCCGTAGTTCTGACTCCCAGGCTTTGTAATAGAACCCTGGCCCGGCAGCTCCATCCTGTCCTTCAGTCCCCCATGGCTCCTGCAACCCCGCCTCAGGGAAGCAAATTCTGGGGGACACACATGCCTGCAACATACCAGTCTCCTTTTCAATGGGCTGGATCAGGGGCTGTTGTTCCCTGCAGCTGTTGAGCCCTGCAGCTGTTGTTCCCTGCTGGTGATGCCAGACAGGAGTGCTGCAGGTGAATCAGTAAAGGGTGGCTCCCAGGGCCAATGAAGACAAGAGGAGTCTCTGAGAAACAGCCTGTGTTTTCCCAAAACCGAGGGGAGTGGGAACTGGATGTTGGTTGTGGCAGGAAGATGGGGGAGGGGAACTGTAGCCTGTAAGATTATCCAAGATTGCATTGCTGGCAAGTGCTGCCTTGCCTGTTACATCAACTCTGGTATTTCCAACCCCCAGGGGAAGGGGTTGAGGGAAGTGGGGCGGAGAAGAGATGAAGGAGAAAATATAAACAGGGAAACAGCAGGCCAAGGAATTCTTCAGGGTCCTAGAATTAGCCCTGTTCAATATCATGGCCCTGTCCAGCCCCTGCCCCTGGATGCTGGGACACCACTGGCCAGCCCTTTCCAATAGGCTTGGGTTGGCTTCAGAATGCCCTGTCCCCAGCTTCGGAGCTGGGAAGGGAGAACTGTGGGATGGGGAAAACATGGTCAGCATTTCAAGCTCCAGTTTTTTCTGAAACCCCTGAAAAAAACCAGCTCACGAGAGTGCCCTGTTTGGTACTTAAAGGCTAGAGCTCAGCTAGGCATAGGACTAGGGGTGGGGTCTATTGCCTGCTCTGCAATGGCAGGCTCTGCAATCCTGGGGGAGAGGCTCAGTCTCAGTGAAATAGAGACAGAAGGAAGCCAAGCCTTCCTACCCAGAGGGGACTGTGAGGCTAAGGGGGTGAATGTGTATAAAGGCCTTTCAGATCCTCCCAGGCAATGCTGTAAAAATGCAGGTGTCTGGGCCCTGGCATGGCAAGTTAAGTGATCTTTATTTCATTATTACTGTAGTGCCTTTGGGCTCTTGTCATGGCACAGGACCCCATTGTGCGAAGTGCTGCACAAACGCAGAACAAAGAGTTTACAATCTAAATAAGAGGCAAGAGTCATCAGACGGCTACAGACAGACATGGGTGTATAAGGAAACAAGGAGACCATACAGGCCAACATGGTACACAGTGGAGATATGCAGTGATCTCAGCAACCCAGTCGCCTAACCAGGGTGAGGTGTTTTGTAGGCATCAAAGCAAAGGAGGGAGTTGAGGAGGAAAAGGACGTTGCTTGGTGAAGTTTCTGGGCAGCACCACCCAGGTGTGAAGGGCAGCGTGGGAGAAAACATGAACGTGTTTGGTTGACAATGTAACAAGTAGGAGATGGAAGCTGGTTGCTCAGGGATAGGAAGCAAGATCTCAAGAGAGCATGAGAGCTAAATGCTCAGCTGTGGCATCTCACTTTGGTGTCCATGACTGGAACCTGAACTCATAGCTTCCACAGGTGAAATCCCCACCCCACAGAAGTGGAGTTTTTTTCCCTTGACTTCACAGGGGCCAGTGTTTATCTCATAGTGCCTAGCTTTACCCCAGCAGCTCTCAAGCTGTGATCCAGGGGGATTCAAAGAGCTAAGCCACTGGGCACTGGAAAGACTGGGAGGGGAAATGGAGAATACAACCCTCCTGCATAGAGATGAGTCCTGCTTGGCAGGGGGCATCATAGAAGGAGCTTGCATTGCCTTGACCCAGACTTCAACTGCCATTTAGATAAATAAAGGATTCACCTTCCTTCCCAGGGATATGAATCTTCAGTACCAGAGCCCCTTGGAATTGGGAGGAAGTCTCCCAAGCAATGGTGGGTTAACCTCAAAAGAATGGGAGATTCAATTTGGATCAGAACCTCAAAGTTTGGGGGAAAAGGATAGAGCCTGTTTGCCATTCCTAAAACAGCCAGAGTGGGTCTCTATGGAGCAACACACTCTTTCCTGAGGTGTAAGCATGTTCCTCTGCAGCAGCCCAGCTGGCCTGGAATCAACTCCTGTCTTGCTCAGGTCACCATGAGTAACATGCCACCTCTTTGCTAGGACACCCCAATGCAAGCATAGTATTAGATCCCTACTTTGCCAGCATAAAGATGTGCTAGCACCCAGGTGGGAAAGATACAGGTCAGCTGGGTGCAACTGAAGAGATGGCCTTGCAAAATAAGAGACATTTGGGGAGGGCCATCTGCTTTCTCTTTCAGTGCAAACATTTGAAAAGCACTGAGTAACAAGCAAAGGTTGTCAGATCCTTGACTAGGGCTCAGGTTACAGTCAAATGCTCTGCAAAGGTAAACTTTTCTTGCATCTGATATGATCAGGGAGTCCTCCCAAGGGCATAAAGCACCAGAAACCTGCCTCTGAGTGTCCCCTTGCATTTGATAAGGTGGTTCCCATCCCAGGTAACCTCAAATGGTGTTAAAAATAAAAACAACTCTGAGTGGTTAAAAACTAAGTCTGGAATAAATGGCAATGGAGACAGATTGATTGGTGTTCTCTGAGCTGCCCATAATCTCTTAAATTGCATGTCAGGGAAATAGCAAGTCTCAGGGAGAATGGGTGAGAGCTGAGACAGCTGTTGCCTTTGCTCTTGGAAAGAGCACAGACAGATTTCTGAGAGAAACAGAGGCACGGAGAGAGAGAGAAGGATATGAAGGGTGATACGTATATAGATATGGGTGTTTGTGTGCATGTCAGATAGATACCTATGTGTGGAGTGACTGAGGCAGGGGGCTGTAGGAAGAGAAAGGTTGGTGGCATGGTTACAACAGTTGAATGGTGCCCTGGAGAACTGGATTCTATTCCTGCCTCTGCCACAGAGTTCCTGTGTGATGCTGGGCAAGTCACTTTAACCAGGCTTTTCACTGGTGGCCACTGTTTGGTCCTTGTTTTCTGGGTGCCCAACTGGATATACCTGAGATCTGATTTGCTGATGTGTAGAGAACTCACCACTGCAGCTGACATCAGTGGCGGCTCTGCTCTGAATGGAGGGCACCCAAAATTAGCTGATGCTTTTGGCAATTGTGGTTTTAATTTCTGTGCCTCAATTCCCATAAGAACATCAGAACAACCAGACTGGATCAGACTGATGGTCCATCTAGCCCCGTATCCTGTCTTCCAACAGTGGCCAATGCTAGGTGCCCCAGAGGAAATGAACAGAATAGATAATCATCAAGCGATCCATTCCCTGTTGTCCATTCCCAGCTTCTAGCAAACAGAGGCTAGGGACACCATCCCTGCCCATCCTGGCTAATAGCCACTGATGGACCTATCCTCTATGAACTTATCTATTTATCTCTGTGTGTAAAATGGGGATAAAATCATCCCTGAACCTCAAAGGAGTGTTCTAAAGATACATTCATTAATATCTGTACAGGATTAATGATACTACAATGAGAGCACCTTAGAAAATCCTGTGAAAAGATTAGCAACTCTGTAGTCATAGCAGGTTTTGAATAGTGTACCATGAATAAGGCAGGGGGCATACATTGAATTCTGAGGAAAAACTAGTATGTGATCATGTAATTAAAGACTATCATAATGCATGTACACCAGGTAACACAGGTAACCTTCTGGGCGCTTGATTTTGCAGGCTCCATGTTCTTTTAATGTTGTTTCGATAGATATAATTTCCTAAGTTTTTCACAAATTTAAAAGACAAAAATTTCACTATATGAAACCATAATGATCCCCTCACAAGTATCATCAGCAGGTCTGGAATTTTTATGATCCTTCACACAGTCCTAGACCACTTGCTCTAATGGAATAACCAGCAGCAGTAGTAGGCGATTATCTCTATGGGGAGCTACCACTAGATGAGGTTGAGAGATGGTTTGCCAGTGGGTTTCACAGATATTTGCTGACAACAGAAGGATGGTGAGACTCTGGAATCACAGGTTCCACTCCAGGCAAGCAACAGGAGTGTGGTCTAGAGATTACAGATCTTTCTGACCCTTTCCCCCACTGGCTCTCAACTTTTACCATACCGGGATTCACCCCCCATCTTGCCAGGATCCCATTCCCATGAAAAAATGTTGCTACCAAACAAATGATTTGCAGAGGTGGTTCATATTTAACAATCAAGCAGTCTGAAGCCTGCATACCCCCATGTGGTAACATACTGCATGGGAGGCTGCGTAAGAAAATCCAGTTTGTGTTGGAGGCTTTGTTAATGTTAATAGTGGGCTTTATTAATGTTAATAGTGGGTTGTTGGGTCAGGGACCATCCCCTTAGCACACGTTTGTGAGTACTGGATCATTATAAATCCATGATTTTACCTATAATGCTGTCACTGGAGGTGCATCGAGAGAGTTCATTATTAACACACACTCTTCGTTTTTGTGCATCTCTGGTAAAGACAACTGGCTTAAAGCATCTCCATTTTCCATCGTCTTACCAGTTTTGTATACAATGGTATCTTCATAGGGTGTTAATGTCACTGCCCAGCTCTGAATCCTGGGTGATGCTATCTGTGGCACAGCTTTCATCTACTAAACAATGACATCAGGGCTTCTGATTGATTAACATATTAAACCATATATTTGTGAAACCTCTGCACCTCAGAGATAACAGCTAATCCTTCTTGATCTAGCTGCGAATAATTATGTTACACAGGAGACAGCCTGGGATACAAATCCAGTTGGTTTCTCTGACTCATGCTCCATCTGATTAGCTAAAATGGCTCCAATTTCATAAGGAGAGGCATCGCAAGCCAATATCAGTTCTTTGTCAGCTTAATAGACCAGGACTTCTGAGGACTGCAGAAATAGTTTAGAATCCTGAAACTCTTGTTCCTTTGCTGATTTCCAATACCATTTACTCCCTTTTAAATAAAATATACAGAGGCATTAGGAGTGTTGACCAGCTGGCAAAAATGGATCATCGTACTTCAGTAAGCCTTCAGCTCTGAAATATTCCTAGGTTCTAGGGCATCTCTCATTGCTTTTACTTTATCTCTCACTGAGTGTAGTCACTGGGCATCCCCACTTGATGTCACTTCATTTGGCACAAAGGAATGCTGACCCCTTTTTAGGTGTAGACCTGGTTCCTTTAGCCTGTTTTGTAAGAGGGTCTGTGTCTGTAGTAGCTGTGATTAGTATATCATCCAGATATACTGCGACAAGTGGAATTCCTTGAATCAGTCTCTTAGTGGTTCTTTGGAAAATACCAGGGGCTGAGGACACACAAAAGGTAATTGATTTATATTTAAACAGTCCTTTGTAAGTATTACAGGGACATACTGTTTCTTCCAGGATGATCTGTTGGTAGGCATGGCTCATGTCTAACCTTGTGAACAATTGCCATCCTGCTAAAACTGCAAACAGAGCTTCAATTTTTGGAATTGGGTACTGTTCTAATTGTGATAGTCTATTTACAGGCAACTTATAGTCACCACATATGTATACGGAGCCATCTGCCTTCAACACTGGTGCTATTGGTGCAGCCCAATGAGAAAATTTTACAGATTCAAAAATACCAATTGTCTATAGTCTTTTTAACTCAATTTCATTCTCTTTGTTTCATGGCAAAAGGTACTGATCTGGGTTTGTCTTTCCAGATTTCCTCGACTAAGAGTTAAACTTAAACTGTTCTATTATTTCATTGGATGATGGGTTGAAATGGTTTTTTACTAGCTCATCAAAAGTTTAATCTCCCGGCTTTTCAGGGGTTAGTAGGTTTCTCATTAAACTGTAAGTCTTAGCCCCTACACTGCTGAGTATGATAACTTTCTTCTTACCCTCAGTTTCCTTTTTTGACCAGCTCCAGTGTCCTTTCGTAACAGCGTGACTCATCACTCCCCAGAGCCCTCTGCTCTCACAGGTGGTTCAGAGCCCAAGGACCAAAAGGGCTCCTGACCCTTGTCTCTGACAGGACTGATGTTTGCAAAGGGCATGGAGAGCTGGGTTCAGGATGAGAGATCGCAGAAAGAGTCAAGCCCAATACCTTCAGAGGAAGGAATTACCTGCTTCTGTATTTTTCACTTCATGCATCTGATGAAGTGGGTTCTAGCCCATGAAAGCGTATGCCCAAATAAATTTGTTAGTCTCTAAGGTGCCACAATGACTCCTCATTATAAGCCACACTGGCACTCTTTTCCTTGTTCTTATTGGTTGTTATAGAGTTGTAAAGTTTAAGCATAGATGGGACCACCAGATCATCTAGACTGACCTCCTGTATCTCAGAGACCACCAACAGCAGCCAACACCCACACATTAAATCCCACACCCAAGCTGAGACCGAAGTGTCTCAGCCCACAGGAGACTAGACTGTTATGTGCCACAGGAAAACAACAGGAGGGACAAGGTGCACTCAGGCAAGAGACACCCCCAGTGCATGGAAATTATTAAGTGAAAAATACCCAGATAACCCAGGTGAGTGATTCTCACCCACATGCTGCAGGCAAAGGTGAAACCCACCCCCCAGGGTCACTGCTAATCTGAACTGGGGGAAAATTCCTTCCTGATCCCACATATGGTGATCAGTTAGCCTTAATCATGTGGGCAAGAACCAGCCTGCCAAGCACCTGAGAGAGAGAGAATGCAGGATAGCCTAGAGATCCAAACTGAGATCATTCAGTGGGACAGATAGGAATAGAGGCCAGGTGTCCAGAGTCCCATTCCAATGCCCTATCCACTAGAGCAATGTTTCTCAGTGACTGATCTAATGCCTGGCACTGGTCCCTGAGATCTCACTGACACAGTTTAGGAAGACAGCAAGCCGGTCCCTAGTATAAAGAAGGGTGAGAAACATTGGACTAGACCACGCTGCCTTTGTATGCCTTAGTGATTTTTTAAAAATCTTATCAAAACAAACAAAAAAAAACCCAAGAAAAGTCTATGCCAAAAAACTAGCATTAATGAAACATTATAGGTGACAAATCAGTCCCTCAAAGGGCAGGAAATGCAGCTAATGCAGTACTCACAAATGTGTGCTAAGGGCATGGTCCCTGACCAAAGCAGCCCTTATTATAAGTGATGCAATAAACTTAGAGTGCACGGTGGGTGTGTATTACGGGGAGCATGGGTCACCATCCCAAAGCAAGGACACAAAGTAATAATGGATGAACTGCATCAGACACACCCAAGTGCTACTAAAATGCAAGCGTTAGCCCAGAGTTACTTGCGGTGGCCAAAGAGGGATACTGATATTGAGAGTAAGGTACAATCCTGTTCTATCTGTCAAGAGAGTCAAAAACCTCTCACTGTGGCTCTGCTCCATCTTGGGAGTGGCCAGATAGGCCCTGGACAAGTGTACATAGTGATTATGCTGGACCACCAACAGGAACAATGTATTCAGTACTAATGTATGCACATTCCGAAGTAGATATCTATCCCATGAATTCATCCACTAGTGAAGCCACAATAGAAAAACTAAGGACCAGTTTTAGTATCCATGGTTTATCTGAAATGTTTGCATCAGATAATGGAAGTTCTTTCCCTAGCATCAGAGGGGTAACCGTGTTAGTCTGGATCTGTAAAAGCAGCAAAGAGTCCTGTGGCACCTTATAGACTAACAGCTGTATTGGAGCATGAGCTTTCGTGGGTGAATACCCTCTTCATCGCATGCATCTGACGAAGTGGGTATTCACCCACGAAAGCTCATGCTCCAATACATCTGTTAGTCTATAAGGTGCCACAGGGCTCTTTGCTGCCTTTCCCTGGAATGTAATTCAAAAGATTTATGACATGAAGGAGCATTCAACATGTTACATTAGCACCTTACTATCCATCATCAAATGGGTTTTCTGAATGGGCAATTGAGTCATTTAAAGAGGTTATTAAAAGAATATCTGGAAGTACTATAGATACAAAAGTGTCTCGTTACCTGCAGTCGAGTACAATCCTGTCCCCAGTAGAGATGTTAATGGGAAGGAAACCAAGATCAAAACGAGACCTTATGCATCAATACTTCATGGGAAAAATTCTGAAACAAACAACAGAAGCAATAGCAGCAACATGACAAACATGCTAAAGAAAATAGTTTTCCTGCTGGAGAAGCTGTCTATACTAAAAACTTTGGGCCTAGTCCCAACTGGATGCTATTCTCCAACACGGTAATTCTTGGGGATGACAGGGTCATGTGTCAACATGTGAATCAATCGAGAAAAATGATTGTGATGAACAATGGAGATGTTAATACAGCAAGAATGGAATTGCCACTGGAGAATGCCCAATTAGATTCAGTGCTAGTTTCTGGAAGTCTGGAGGCAACAGCCTGACACAAGATTAGCTACTATGGAAAAACGTTGTGGACCGACGCTCAAGTTACCACATTGCAGAATGACAGGTTTGAACCAAAAGCTGTTCCTGAAAATGCAACAGCAGCAGTGGAATAGTAAGAGAAAAAAGAGTCACCATAACTAAATAACAAAGTAAAAGAAGCAGTGAAAGGCAAAAAGTGGAAGTTAAATCCTAGTGAGGAAATAAAAAGGAGCATAAACTCTGGCAAATGAAGTGTAAAAATATAATTAGGAAGGCCAAAAAAGAATTTGAAGAACAGAATTTGAAGACTCAAAAAGTAATAGCAAATTTTTTTAAGTACATCAGAATCAGGAAGCCTGCTAAAACAACCAGTGGGGCAATAGGAAGATCGAGATGCTAAAGAAGCACTCAAAAATGATGAGGCCATTGCAGAGAATCTAAATGAATTCTTTGCATCGGTGTTCCTGGCTGAGGATGTGAGGGAGATTTGCAAACCTGAGCCATTCTTTTTAGGTGAGAAATTTAAGGAACTGTCCCAAATTAAGGTGTCATTAGATGCGATTTTGGAACAAATTGATAAACTAAACAGTAATAAATCACCAGGACCATATGGAATTCACCCAAGAGTTCTGAAGGAACTCAAATGTAAAATTGTAGGACTACTAACTGTAGTCTCTAGCCTATCATTTAAATCAACTTCTGTAGCAAATGACGGGGATAGCTAATGTGAGGCCAATTTTTAAAAAGGTCTCCAGAGGTGACCCTGGCAATTACAGGCCAGTAAGCCTGACTTCAGTACTGGGCAAACTGGTTGAAACTATAGTAATGAACAAAATTGTCAGACACACAGATGAACATAATTTGTTGGGGAATAATCAACATGGTTTTTGTAAAGGAAATCATGCCTCACTAATCTACTAGAATTCTTTAAGGAGGTCAGCAAGCATGTGGAGGAGGAGGATCCAGTGAATACAGTGTATTTAGATTTTTAAAGTCTGACAAGATCCCTCACCAAAGGCTCTTAAGCAAAGTAAGCAGCCATGGGATAAGAGGGAAGGTCCTTTCATGCATCCTTAACTGGTTAAAAGATAGGAAACAAAGGGTAGGAATATATTGTCAGTTTTCAAAATGGAGAGAGGTAAATAGTGGTGTCCCCCAGGAAATAGTACTGGAACCAGTACTATTTAACATATTCATAAATGATCTGGAAAAAGGGTTAAACAGTGAGGTGGCAAAATTTGCATATGATACAAAACTACTCAAGATAGTTAAGTCTCAGGAAGACTACAAAGAGCTACAAAAGGAGCTCTCAAAACTAAGTGACTGGGCAACAAAATAGCAGATGAAATTCAAATGTTAATAAATGCAAAGTAATTCACACTGGAAAACACAATCCCAACTATACATATAAAATGATGGGGTCTAAATTAGCTGTTACCACTCAAGAGTCACTGTGGATAGTTCTCTGAAAACATCCACTCTCGCAGTGACAGTCAAAAAAGCTAACATCATATTGGGAGTCTTTAAGAAAGGGATAGAAAATAAGACAGAAAATATCATATTGCCTCTATATAAATCCATGTCGCACAATACACAGTCAACCCGTGGAACTACTTGCCATAGGATGTTGTGAAGGCCAAAACCATAACTGAGTTTAAAAGAGAACTAGATAAATTCATGGATGGTAGGTCCATCAATGGCTATTAGCCAGGATGGGCACGAATCGTGTCCCTAGCCTCTGTTTGTCAGAAGCTGGGAATGAGTGACAGGAGATGGATCACTTGATGATTTACCTGTTCTGCTCATTCCCTCTGGGTCACCTGGTGCTGGTCACTGTCGGAAGACAGGATACTGGGCTAGATGGACCTTTGGTCTGACCCAGTAGGGCCATTCTTATGTTCTTATGTTCATGGTATGCCCACATCTTGAATATTGCATGCAGCTGCGGTCGTCCTTGTCAGAGTTCCCTCCCCACTCTGAACTCTGGGGTACAGATGTGGGGACCCGCATGAAAACCCCCCTAATATTATTTCTACCAGCTTAGGCTAAAACTTTCCCAAGGCACAAATCCTTTCCTTGTCCTTGGACAGTATTGCTGCCACCACTAAGTGATTTAGACAAAAAATCCAGGAAAAAGGGCCACTTGGAGTCCCTGTTTCCCCAAAATATTCCCCCAAGCCCCTTCACCCCCTTTTCTGGGGAGGCTTGAGAAGAATATACTAACCAATTGGTAACAAAGTAAGCACAGACCAAACCCCTGGGTTTTTAGGACACTGAAAATCAATTAGATTCTTAAAAGAGAATTTTTATTTTAAATAAAAAATGGTAAAAGAATCACACTTGTAAAATCAGGATGGAAGGAAACTTTACAGGGTAAATAAAAAGATTTAAAACACAGGATTCCCCTCTAGGCTTAGCTTTAAAGTTATAAAAAGCTGGAATAAAACTCCCTCTTAGCATAGGGAAAATTCACAAGCTAAAACAAAAGATAATCTAACGCATTTTCTTGCCTTACTTACAATTTCTGTAATCTTAGATGCTCATTTCAGGTATGTTTTTAGGAGATTTTTTTTCCTGCCTGGTCCCCTTCTCTGTCCAGTGAGGGAACAAACAGAGCACAAACAAAATCTCCCTCCCCTTCCCCTCAGATTTGAAAGCATCTTCTTTCCTTATTGGTCATTTTGGTCAGGTGCCAACCAGGTTATTTGAGCTTCTTAACCCCTGACAGGAAAAGAGATTCTGTACCTCTAACCAGGAAGGATTTTATGTTACTGCATACATAAAGGTTATTACCCTTCCCTTTATATTTATGACACCCCCCCCCAAATCACAGACAGTGCTGGACAGCCTGTTCCACACTGCCTGTGATTTCCTCCTGGAGCTCTAGGAGAAAAAGATTTAATAAGACACATGCACCTTTAGATATACTACTGATTATATAAAAACTAACAATATTTCTCATATTTCAAGGACAACTTTAACCAGTTGATTCTGGGAAATTTTCATGGGAGAGTGCATTAGCCACTTTGTTAGAAGCTCCTGAAACGTGTTGTATTTCAAAATTAAAATCTTGGCGAGCTAAACTCTACCAAAGAAGTTTTCTGTTATTTTCCTTGACGATATGAAGCCCACTTCAGCGCAGCATGGTCGGTCTGCAGGTGGAAACATTGCCCCCAAACATATGGGTGTAGCTTTTCCAGAATGTACACAATGGTGTAACATTCCTTTTTGGTGATTGACCAGCGGCTTTCCCTCACAGACAGTTTTCTGTGGAGAAACACGACAGGATGGAATTCTTGATCTGGTCCTTCCTGCATTAAAACTGCTCCCACACCACGCTCGGATGCATTCGTGGTTACTAGGAAAGGTTTGTCAAAGTCTGGAGCCCTTAGCACAGGGTCAAACTTGAGTGTCGCTTTAAGCTGGTTAAAGGCCTTCTGACACTCTTCAGTCCACTGAACTGTATTTAGCTGTTTCTTTTTGGTCAGGTCTGTCAGTGGGGTGGCGATTTGGCTGTAGTGCAGTACAAATAGCCTGTAATATCCAGCCAAGCCTAAGAAGGATTGGACCTGTTTCTTTGACTTTGGGACAGGCCACTTTTGGATAGCATCCACTTTGGCCTGTAGAGGGGTTGATAGTTCCTTGACCCCCCTGGTGTCCAAGGTAGGTCACTCTGTTTAGGTCTATTACTTTTTAAGCTTAACAGTTAGTCCTGCCTCCTTTATGCACTCGAAGACTTTTTGTAGATGCTCCAGGTGTTCTGCCCATGAATCAGAAAAATTGGCCACATTGTCAAGGTAAGTGACTGCAGAGTCTCCCACTCCTGCTAGGAAACTATCTACAAGTTTCTGGAAGGTGGCAGGTGCATTTTGCAACCCAAAAGGGAGCACATTAAATTCATACAGTCTGACATGGATGATGAAAGCTGATCTTTCCTTTGCAGATTCATCTAGCGGTACTTGCCAGTACCCCTTGGTTAAGTCTAAGGTACAGATGAACTAGGCACATCCCAGTTTCTCCAATAGCTCATCTGTGCGTGGCATTAGATAGTTGTCTGGGTGAGCCACATCATTTAGCTTACAGTAGTCCACGCAAAAGCATATTTCCCTATCTAGTTTGGGAACCAGAACACTGGAGATGCCCATGCACTTTTAGAGGGGCAGATTACCCGCATCTGTAGCATGTCCTGTATCTCCCATTCTATAGAAGTTTTGACTTGAGGAGCCACTTGGTAAGGTTGGGCTCTAATTGGGCATGCAATACTGTATCAATGGAGTGGTATGCCCATTCGGTTCATCCTGAAGTGGCTGAGAACATCGGCGTGAAGCTAGTGCACAGCTCCTTGATCTGTTGTCACTGCATACGTCCAAGGGTCATTGAGAGGTTCACCTCTTCCACACCACTATCACGTTTTCCTTTAGGCCCCTCAGTGTCATCACCTCCCTGGGCTGTAAACTGACAAATCTTTAATTCTCTGGAATAAAAGGGCTTTAAAGAATTAACATGGTACACTTTAGGCTTTAGGTTTGAGGTGGGGGATGCTATGAGATAGTTAAATGGCCCATCCCACAACACTTCCATCTTATGGGCAGGAACACGTTCAAGACCATGACCTGAAGGAACGCTCTCTATCATGTTTATCATACCAGGTCTGTTGCTCTTCCTGAGCATCTTTTAGGTTTTCTCTAGCAAGGGCTAAAGAGTTTCGGAGGATGTTTTGTAGTTTGTTTACAAAGTCCAGAATGTTAGTTCCTGGAGAAGACGTAAACCCTTCTAATTGCTGCTTCACCAACTGTAATGGCCCCTTAACCTCATGGCCATACACAAGTTCAAATAGTGAAAACCCCAAACTGGGATGTGGTACAGCCCTGTAGGCACACAGCAACTGCTGCAACACTAGGTCCCAATCAGTGTAGAGCTCATTTATGAATTTACGTATCATGGCCCCCAAAGTTCCATTAAACTTCTCCAGCAGGCCATTTGTTTGATGGTGGTAAGGTGTGGCAACCAAGTGGTTCACCCCATGAGCTTCCCACAGGCTTTTTATGGTCCCTGCCAGGAAATTAGTTCTCAAATCCATAAGGATGTCGAAGGGCCAACCTACCCTGGCAAAAATGTCTGCTAATGCCTGGCACACACTTTTAGCCCTGGTATTGCTTAGAGCTACTGCTTCCGGCCATGGAGTGGCAAAATCCATGAAAGTCAGTATGTACTGCTTTCCTCTGGGTGTCTTTTTCAGGAAAGGACCCAGAATATCCACAGCTACTCGCTGAAATGGAACCTCAATTATGGGGAGTGGCTGGAGAAGGACTTTGACCAGGTCTTGGGGTTTTCCCACTCTTTGGCACACCTTACAAGACTGGTAAGTAGAAATGTCCTTGCCCATTCCCTCCCAGTGGAAGGACTTCCCCAAAAGATCTTTGGTCCTGTTCACCCAAGCACGGCCACTAGGATGATCGTGGGCTAAGCTCAAGAGCTTTACCCGATACTTAGTTGGAACTACCAACTGTCTTTGAGGATGCCAGTCTTCCTGGTGTCCACCAGAAAGTTTCCTTGTATAAAATTCCTCTTTCTACAACAAACTGAGATCGATTAGAAAAGCTGAGTGGTAGTGGGTTGCTCTGTGCTGCCGTCCAAGATCCCTTGAGGCTTTCATCTGCTTCCTGCTCAGCCTGGAACTGTTCCCTTGATGCTGGAGACATCATTTCCTCAATGGATTGTGGACTTGGGCTTGGTCCCTCTGGAAGCAATGCAGGTGATGGGGTTGTTTCTGTTGACTGTGAACCTCTTTCTGCTGGTGCACAATGTTATATTTCAGGCTCCGGCTGAGCCTCTTGTGTAGGTTTATCCGCTGCTGACAGTGCAGGCTTGGTGGTGCCCTCTAGCATTGAAGTTGTAGATAGGGTTGCAAGCACTGGATTCAGTGCTGGCAACAGTTTTGGTTGCTATGCCCATTCCAGTTCTGGGACTGGTTCTGGTTGGGTCTCCAGGACTGGATTCACTATGGCTGTTGCAGTCATTGGCAGGGGCTCTGGTAACACAGACGGGGCCCTGGTAGAAGGCTCAGGAACAGGGACAGGTATGGAGGCTTGCTTAGCCTGGCGGCGGGTGACCATTCCCACCCTCTTGGCTAGCTTCACATGGTTGGCCAAGTCTTCCCCCAGCTGCATGGGAATGGGATAATCATCATAAACTGCAAAAATCCACCTTCCTGACCAGCCCTTGTACTGGACAGGCAACTTGGCTGTAGGCAAGTTTAAAGAGTTTGACATGAAGGGCTGAATCATTGCTGGAGACTGCTGTGCGCAAGATGGATCTTTGGTCTGACCCAATATGGCCATTCTTATGGAATTTCCTTTTGCAAAGGTTGAATTGCAGCATTCCATACAGGAGAAATGTCCATCTAGATATTTGAACCATTATACAGTGTAATAGGGGCCAAGTGCCTGTTTTATTTTTTTTTATTTGCAATTTGAAATGCATTGCTAATTACTGTTGCTGGGTTTTGTACATTGTATAGTGAATACCTAAAAGGGGGGAGATATTATGTGTTCAATAAACCATCCACTAGGTGGAGTGGGCAGATTGTTAAACAAGGAAATGTGTGGCTGTCTAGTATTGGCTTGTTGTGTGTTGGCAGCTACACACTATGCAGGACCACAGAACCACTGCAGATCTATGTGCAGGGCCACCCCAGGGGTGGGGAGGGCAAGTGGGGCAATTTGCAACCCTGGCCAGGAATGCCATCCCCAGCTAGAGGCACCTTTTTAATTTTTACTCACCTGGCAGTGATAGAGGTCTTTGGCGGTACTTCAGCAGCGGGCCCTTCACTGACTCTGGGTCTTCAGCAGCACTTCGGTGGTGGGTCCTTCAGTGCTGCCGAAGATGTGAAGCGAGTGAAGCACCCGCCACCACCGAAGACTCGAAGTGCCGCCCAGTAAGTATAAGCGCCGCAGTGGGTGGTGCCTTTTTTTATGTCTGCTCCCCCGCTTTGCACTGGGCCCCCTGAATCCTCTAGGAGGCCCTGTCTATGTGCGTTGCCTGACGAAAGATGGTTAATACTTAATGAAGCTGCTGTGTCTGGTTTACGATACAACAGTCTACAGGGCTCCATGCAATCTCAGGGTCCTGCCCGCGGTGTTCTCCATGCAGGATCTGTACTTAGGGCGCGCTGTGGAACTGGTTACCTGTGTAAAGATACTTCTGTGCATCAGGCCCTGTCTACGACACTGTGGGCACAATGGCGGCACATCTCCAGCTCTGCACTGTAGCTATGCAAGAGTGGAGAGGGGGAAGGAGTCTCAGGGGGCCTGCCACCGCCAGGAGAGAGGAGCCCCACGGGGCCTGCTGCCTCTCCGGCTGCCGCCAGGAGAGGAAAGTCCTGGGGAACCTGCTGGCGTGCCAGCTGCTGCAAGGGGAGGGAACCCCAGGGGACCAGCGGCCATTCTGGCCACCTCATGACCGCTGAGTCCCTGGACCAGCTGCATCGGCCACTGCCCAGGCGGTCCCTGAGATCAGCTGCCCAAGGCCCTAAAGCAGTGGCCAGTGCGGCGGCCCCTGGGGCTGGCTGAGTAGCTTGAGGGTCTCTGTGGTCAGCCACACTGGCCACTGCAGAAGTCACAGGAAGTCATGGAATCTGTGACTTCCACAACCTCCATGACAGACACAGAACCCTACTGATAGGTAATCCACCTCCCCAAGCAGCAGTAGCTAGGTTAACAGAAGCATTCTTCCTTCAGTCTAGCCGTGTCTACACCAGGGGTTAGGTTGGCATAACTACAGCACTTTAACATCCCTAGGGTGCCAACCCTCCAAGATTGGAATGGAGTCTCCAGGAATTAAAAATTAATCTTTAAATAAAGATTATGTCACGTGACAAAACATTTGTTCCAAAATTGGCAACCCTACACCTGAGTGCACAGCTATGCTGAGCTAACTTTTAAGTGCAGGCCAGGCCTAAGTACCAGAGAGGGTGGAATGGTGCTTTGAGGCATTACAGAGAATCCTCTCTCTAGGTGCCTGGCCAGTGCTCACATACTCAGGGTGACATTGAACACTCGATTTTGGGTTGGGAAGGAATTGACAGGGATATTGGGGCAGGTTTCCCCTTCCTCTGCAGCATGGAGGGCAGATTGCCTGCTGGCATCGTCTTGGCATGTTCCTCCTAAGCAATTCTCTGCCATGGCAGGGGCCTTGGTGGTACCTCAGTCCTGTTCTCTGCCTCTAGAACAGTTTAGTCTCTTGAAGACTGAGCTGCTTTAGTCTTTGGGCTAAATATGGGTAGTTGTGTGAAATTCAATGATCCGTGCTATGCTGGAGGTCAGACTAAATGATCTAATGGTCCCTTCCTGGCCTTTTGCCCTTGGGCATAGTTTCACAGAGTTTAAGGTTACACTGGGAACTGCTGGCCGGTAATGGCCATGCCAAGTGAAAGAACAAATGGTGGTATTATATTTACTATTTGAAGTATGGTGGTGCCTAGCAGCCCCAGGCATGGCCTAGCACCCCATTGTGCTAGGTGCTGTACAAACACAGAACAAAAAGACCTAAGAGCTAATTAATGGAGGAATTTTGAATCCTTGCCACGGTCTCAGAGGTTGCTTAGAGCATAAATTCATCTCTGTTCTATATAAGCTTATATACCACACTCATCACTGTGATATAAAGCATGACCCTGCATCCCTTTCTATTGTGGGATGCTTTTTTCATGTCCTATGTTGTTAGGCTCCACAAGTTGTCCCTCTCAGAGTACGGTTCAATGGTGAGATTCTTTCACTCACCTTCTTTTGCATGTTCCTCGAGCTGCCCAATTGCATGCCTGCCATGGCAGATGCTCTGGCTTCCTTTTTAAACACATGACCCAGATATTTCCATCTTCTTCTCAGATGAATTTAAGATTAGCAATATACTTTATTGCATTCCAAATATGAAATCAAGGTTTTTAACAGGATTTCTGATTAGAGGAACCAGAACTAGGCAATCTCTTTTTGAATTTCAACTAAATTTTGTCATACAACATTAACATTTTCACAATGCATTTTAGCTGTTTTTGACCAGTACTAATGGAAACACTTTGCCCATTTATATCATCTTTCTTCCGTATGATCCCAAGGTGTCTCACAAGCACCAATCACTGTCAATATTACAACATCCATTTGAGAAAGGCATTATTATTCCCATTTTACAGATGGGTAAATGGAGGCACAGATACTGCAGGCCAGTTTCAAAATTGTTCAGGTTTGGATTTTCAACAGCTCAGTGCCCACAACAGGGGCTAGATTTCCCACAACATTCAGCACCCAACATACCAAGTTTTTTTGAAAAACCCACCCTTTATTCTGGTGACTAAATGAAAACGGATATCTGTTGAGAATTTGGGCTCTAAAAGTGGCTTGCCCAAATTTACAGATAGTCATTAAATCAGTGGGAGAGCTTCTGGGCTAAGAATTTAGGAGTCCTGGCTCCCAGAGCACTTCTGTAGCCACTAGGTTAACCCACCCTTGTTTTAATCATCAAAGGTATTGTTATTAATAAGGGTCCAATGTTTCCAAGCAGGGTACACCTTCTGCATTTACAGTGTCTCTTGAAAACTGTTTAATTAGGATCTCATCTTAGTTGCTCAGAAGAACACATTAAGTAAGAACCCACTGGGAGTCTGGGTGCCCAGCAGCCCCGGGCATGGCCTTACACCCCATTGTGCTAGGTGCTGAACAAAAAGACCTAAAGAGCTAATTAATGGAGTAATTTTGAATCCTTGCCACGCTCTCGGAGGTAGTGAGAAAAATGACTTCAGTCTGTCTTGCATTCATTCTCCACCAGTGACTGCTAGATCAGATTTGCTCATGTCAATGACAAAGCAAGATTCCCTTAACTGATGGTCTTGCCAGCTCTGATTGGGTCTCTGAAAACTAAGCCACATTCTTTCTTGTGTCAGGGAGCACAGACCCTCTCCACAGTTTGGCAGGGAAGGGATTAACTCTCTTGGGCTGGCTGAAGGGAGCACAGGTGCCTATCTTGGGTGCAAGGATTTAGCAGGGAGTTAGGTTGGTAGTTAACCCCCCACCACCACAGTAAGAACAAGGGGGGGGGGCTGAATCCAGCAGTAAGAAATCAGGGTTTCTAGGTAGAAGGCTGGAGCTAAGCAGGGATCAAGGGACTTCCCTCTCATTTTTGGAACTCAGGCAAAGCTAGTGCCAACTCAGACCTTTGCTTTGGACTATGACTGCTGCAGGCCCTATCTTATCCCTTTGACTGGGGCACTGGCTGAGGAAAGCCTACTATGTTAGTCTTTGGCTGTACAGTAGCAGGGCATTCTTCAAATTTGCTTTTCTGTTTTTCCCCCCACAAAGCTCATCACAGAAGTGTTTAAATTCCCTTGAGTCCAGTGGAAATCTAGGAGACTTTGTGGTTGCACGAAGACCAATACACTCTGAGATATTAATGGCATCCATTGTACACCTGGTTGAAGGCACTCAAGGAGCAACTAGAAACACACATAACAGGGAGAAGTTCTTAGAGACCTAGCAAGCATACTCAGATGGTTTCCTGCATTGTGATTAGTCTGCCAACAAGAGACTGGCCTGCTGATGCCCATTACTACACACGAGCTTCCAATAAACAAGCCCATTTGGAAGGGCATGTGATTCTATGACAGATGCCTGCAAATTTCATTTCTAAAGGCCTCAGGTTATTTCCTCAACAATTAAACAAGCCTTGAAGCTGCCAGACCTTTCAGAGGGTCCCAAAAGAGTTGGCAGTTGAGAGGCATGACAGAGAAAGGCAAATGTATGAGAACATTGGAATAGAATAGTGGTTTCAGACTAGGGAAGGTGGCCATGAAAAAATCATGGAGGGTTCCTGTGTGTTGGTGTCCACTGCCTCCCCATAACCAACCCACAGAGGTGGAGTATTTAGTGAACAGAGCTGGTTGAAAAATGAGAAAATGATCTTGATACAAATTTTTAAATTTCAAAGTTGTTCCCATTTCTCAGTGTTCCAAACATCCATTTTGCATGATTTTAATCAATATTTTTGCTACATTTTATCCATATCCATTGCTAAATTGTTTTCTACTTCTTCCATTTCTTGAAACTCTATTTTTCACTGAAAATTTTAGATTATGCCAACAATTTTTGGTGAAGTTTCCTTTTTGAAAAAACAAAAACCCCTACAGTGGAGCGGGAGGGTGGGGTGGGATAAGTATGTTTTGATGGAACAGTTTTACTGAGAGCTAGGTGGGAAACTGTTTTCCTCTACTGTGAGAATTTGATATTTCGGCATTTTTTTCTTGTCCTGAATTGGGACAAAATCATCATCAAAATCTTGAGTTTTTGCAAATCGAAGATCTGGGAAGAAATGGCATTGGATCCACTGAAAGATTTTGTTTCAATAATTTAAAAATGTTATGTTTCAGTTTTGATCTTTTAAAATTGTATTTACATTTTTTACTATAAATAATCTTACATTTCTAAACAAAAACTTAGAAAATGCTGAAACAGGACAATGTCAAAACTAATGTTTCCAAAATTTGACTAAGTCAACAATTTTCCACAAAATGGTTTTAATTTCAATTAATTGGTATTTTCTGACCAAAAAAAGTTTCATTGGAAAAGCTCCAAATGAGCTCTAGTTTTCCAATGGAAAATGCTGATTCAATGCAATCAAAACAAATTAATTTCACTGAATGTTTCATGGCAAATTAGAGAAAATTAGCTTCAAACACCTTGTTACAAATAATACAAGAGTGGAAATGAGAAAGTCAAAAGTAAATAAAATTGAAATGAAATATTTTGGGAATATTTAATGTCACAGCAAAAGTCTGAGATTTCAACTTTTTATCCTGATTTAGGACTGTAATGGGGTCACACTCACCTCTCGCAAGCGCTCCTGGGCCAAGTGCCTGTGTCTGCACTCTCTCTACCTGTTTGTGGTGGGTCTTCACTGACTCAGCTCTCCAGTCAAGTCATACACAGTCTGTCTGCGAGATAAAAGCAAAGCAAATCAAATCTCTTTTGGGGTACAAATCCAACAGGGGCCTCTCTCAGTGCCCTCTGATATGTCTCTCAGTTTGTCCCTGCTCTGAACTTCAGTGGTGCCCCAGGGCTCCTTCCCTGGGGGCAGTGTCTTCACCCTCTCAGGGCCTTTCTGGCCCCACCTCATCAGCTACCCCACTACACTACAGTTCAGTTCCCCTTCTGGGGTGCCTCAAAGGCCATGCCATTTTCCCAGTGTGTAACTTTAGCGCCCTCATGGCCAAGATGGAGTCTGCTCTGCAGGCAGCTTTGGCCAAGAGACAGCACACACAGGAATGCAGCAGGAGAAATCCCGTCCACCCCAGGGACACCTTTTCCAAACCCCCCAGAGTGAACACACACACCCACAGGAAAAGTACAATGGATATAACAAAGGGAAGTATTTATTTACAGAGGGGTGAGAGGAGAAAAACAAAAAGGGAAAATATAAGGGGAGCAGTAAAACAGGCCTGCACCAAACCAAGGCCCCATAGGCCCAATGGTAGCATAGTCTGGAAGGGCAGACACCAAGCAATGTGTCTGCACACAGAGTTTAGGAGGCCTGAGCAAAGTTCCAGTCCAGTGGTGAGTCTTGGGTGCTCCTGGTCGTCTTTGGCGCCAGTGACCTTTCCCCGAACAAACCCTTCCAGTGCCCTCTTCTGCCACTCTCTGCAAAGCCACAGAGCAACCACCTCCCCACTTAACTAGCTACAACCTCCCTCCTTGTTCCCAGTGCAGAGTCACAAGCCCCAGTACTCACAGCTCTACACAGCTCTGGGCAGCCGTGATCCTGGGTCCAGCTCCAGCCTGTCCTTCTCGGACGATTCCTCCCTGGCACAGGGCTCCTCCTGGCTCCTGTCCTGGGCTGTCCCCGACCAGGTCTGTTCTCCTCAGGCCTCAGGCAGGTTCTCTCTGCTTCCTTCTCCAAGGCCTGCCAGCTGGCCTCTCTCTCTCTGGAGCTCCAGACCGGCCCCCTGGAGTTTCCCTCCTTTTTTCTTACTCTCCCCCTTGGAAAAAAGATTTAAAGGGGCCATGCTCTCTAAACCCAAAGGGGTTAGAAGTGGATGGTAGGGAGGACCTGGGCCCACCCTCCACTCCAGGTCCCAGCCAAGAGACCCTATAGATAGCAGCCATCCACAACATTCCTTTAAATATACTGCACTGATGCTACAATTCCCAGGACCTCTTCCCCGCAGTCCTGTGCCGTCTTCACCCTTACCTCAGGGCCTTGTCCTAATGGAATCCCAGCAGCCAGCTCAGGGCTGCTTCTCACTCTCTCTGGCTTCTGGCAACATTACCTCAGCCAAGGTCCTGCAGGTCCCTCAGGCAGCCACACACCATCCACATTCCTCCAGCTCTAGCAAGGCACTGAACTCATTTGGGCCCTGCAGCTCATCTTATACTAGCCCGCTGGGCCCTGATTGGCTGCATCCCACACAGCCATTGTATGCCGCTCAGAGGACCTCTCTACTGCCCTTTTCTGGGGCCTGGTGTGGCAGGGCCAAAAGGCCTCCAGCAGGGGGCCTCAAGCTAGTCCACCCCATCACAAGGACAGAACCAAATTTCAATATCATAGAATTTCCTATGGGACAGACATTTTGTTTGTTCAACCAGCTCTAATGCAAAAACCTGCAGGCACAATCTGAGAGATACAGGCCAGTTTGAAAACATGACCCACACTCTGTGGCTAAGGTAGTAGTTAAACAATTCAGGGGATCTCAGAGAGAAACCTGAACTCTTTATATTCAAGAAGACATCAAACTGAAGGGTCAAAGCTATGAAAAGGATTGGAGTAAAAAAATCCCAGTGAATCTAACCATTGGAACAGACTACCAAGGGCTGTGGTAAATTCTCCATCTATATTAGCGACGTATAGTGTATATTAAATCAAGATTGGATGTCTTCTTAAAATATACTCTCAAGGTCAACTAGGCTCAACATGGGAATCACTGAGTGAGGTTTTCTGGCCTGGGCTATAGAAGAGGTTGGACTAGATCAGAAATGTTCCTTTCTGCCTTAAGACCTCTGAAATCCAGGAATGCATTTCATTTTGAGGTGGGCTCTGGATCTATACAGCCCCAGACTTGCGGGGTATCAGTAGCCAGGTCTGAATTTTGCAGTCTGAAATGGGGTCCTGTGAGATAAGAAACATGGGGGTCTGCCTCCAGATCTGTCATTAACTCATTCTTGTGACCTTCAGGTCACTTTACCTGACAGAGCATTTCACTGACTCCATCAGTAACAGGAGGATTCTGATATAAAGAGCTTTGAGATCTCTGGGCAAAAAGCACCCATTGCTGTTAAAACAGTCAGCTTTATTCAAGCTGGCTGTTTCAGGAAGAAACAACGGTTGCACTAAACTGCATGGACACTTGTTGCTCATAAATAGTGTTCCATCTTGAGGCTGTTTTACTCAAACACCATATATAAAATAGCATTGGGGAAATTGTGTAGTGCTGCTGAATTACTGAAAACTGATGGGCTCTAGGACCCAGTGGAGGCTTATTCATTGAGATCAGGAGGAGTAAATCCATCCAGCCCAGAGTGAGAGAGAGAGAGGAACATCCCTGCTCCGGACATAGCAGCAATGTGAAAACCACTCACGGAGAAGCCCTGCAAACTTTACTGAAGCCTTGAGACCAAAAGCGGCTCTTTTCCTCCTTTCATCTCCCAAGTCAATTCCACATATGTTGGCCTGGCCATGCAGCCTGCGGGAGAGCTGTGCAGTTTAGAACAGGCCAGGAATGGACAGAGTTAGAGCTGTTCACATCAAGAAGCAGCGATAGAGGCTCTGGAGAGAGGAACAGCTGGCAGAGGCCATCCAGGCTGCCTCTTTGGTTTGGTTTTGCAAATACTAGCCATTAAAGCATCCGCTCCTCTTTGGCCACAATGACAGCCTGTGGCTTATGGGACTGGTGGGCTGTGATGGTCTGCGGGGTCTTTCTGCTGGTCCACGGGCAGCAGCCACAGAGCAGCAACACAGATGGCAACCGGTGGAGGCAGATGATCCAGTGGGAGAACAATGGCAGGGTGTACAGCCTCTTGAACACAGGGTCTGAGTATGTCCCTGCTGGCCAGGAGTCGGCGGATGGCAGCACAAGGGTCCTGCTAGCTGACACCCCCAGGAGCCAAAGCAGAAGGGGACACGGGAACCTCAGGAGGCAAGCGCCCACTTTGCCAGTCAGGGCGGGCTCCGACACCATCCGGGGCCAGACGCGGCACCCATTTGGCTTTGGCCAAGTCCCAGAGAACTGGCGTGAAGGGCCCATTGGAGACAGCACCAGCTCCCAGCGGATCAGGCCATCCACCAGCCGGCAACGACAGACCAGCTCCTCCGCTGCCGCCGTCGCCGCCTCTTCTTCATTCTCACACTCCTCCTTTGGGCAGCCCTCCTACCCACAGTTCCCCTTCCCCCAGCTGCCTTTTGGGAATCAGCATGAGCCCTATGAAGCCCAGGTGTCTCGGGGCTATGACGAAGGCTACCTATACTACCGCAGCACAGGAAACGGAGGGGGTGCTGTTGCATCAGCTGCTGCTGGTGTCGGTGTCCTATACCCCTTGCAGCCCAGGGCACAGTATGAGGAGTATGGGGAGGATCAGAATCCCTACCGAGCCCAAGGCTACTATCCTGCTCCAGAAAGACCCTATGTTGCAGTGCCCCCCCAGTCCCAGCCTGCTGATGGACTGGATAGGAGGTACTCCCACAGCTTGTATCATGACACTAGTGCCACCGCAGAGCAAGGCTTCCAAGATTCTTATTCGGCAGCTCAGAACCAGCAGCCAATGGGACAAGGGATCCCCTCTATGGACAACTTACAGCTCAGCCCAGGGTCCCCTTTGGGGGCCAGCCCCAGGTATGGAACTGACCAACGATTGGGGCGATACCCCCCTTACGGTAACGTGCCACTGGAGCCCTATGTCCCGCCACACAACGTGGAACCCCAGCCACCTTTCCGGAACCTGGATCCCTATGGGTCTCCGCGACCTGAACCCTACCTTCCTCTGAGGAGCCCGGAAGCCCCACAAGTGATATCTGACAACCAAGCCAGGGTCAGCGTGGGCAGCGTTTACAGACCCCCTCAGAATGGACGGGGTGAGTCTTTGGCCCTGAGGGCTATGTGTGTGGCAGGCTGGGGAGCAAGGACAGGAATGCTGCATGGTACCTGAGCTAGACACACACTAAGGCCTGTTCACTCACAGCCTTTTCAGGGACACTGTGGGAGCGGAGACTCCCCTACACCTGCGTCAACTCCCTTCCGCTCCCCGGGGAGGTCTACCTGAATCACGATCAGCCCAGCTGCTCACAGCAGCCCAAGGCATCTACTGCAGTTCTGCTGCCTAAGTAATGAGGATGGGACCCCAGGGTCTGAGCAGAGCCAGTGATGGACAGAGGGAGGCATTCCTGCATATTCAGGTAGTGGGTGGGGGCATATATGGGGAAGATGCCATTATACACTAGTTTGATTGACATCCTGTTAACACCTTATATAGATCAGAGTGAACTGGGTGGTGAACCTGAGGGTATGGCTACATTTGGAATTTCAAAGCGCTGCCCCGGCAGCGCTGCGGGAGCGCTGCCGGGGCAGCGCTTTGAAGTGTGAGTGTAGTCGGAGCGGCAGCACTGGGAGAGAGCTCTCCCAGTGCTGCATGTAAACCACATCCTCTACAGGTGTAGCGTGCAGCGCTGGGAGCCGTGCTCCCAGCGCTGCCGCCCTGATTACACTGACGCTTTACAGCGCTGTATCTTGCAGCGCTCAGGGGGGTGTTTTTTCACACCCCTGAGCACGAAAGTTGCAGCACTGTAAAGTGTGAGTGTAGCCATGGTCTGAGAATGGGGCCTAGCAGCGCTGCATCACAGGGCCCTGAGCTGCGCTGTACTCCTGGGCCCAGCAGCACTGCATCACAGGGCCTGAGCTGCGCTGTGCTCCTGGGCCCAGCAGCTCTGCACTGTGGAGCTGAGCTGCGCTGTACTCCTGGGGCCTAGCATCACAGCAACCCAGGGCCTGAGCTGCGCTGTACTCCTGGGCCCAGCATCACTGCACTGTGGGGCTGAGCTGCGCTGTACTCCTGGGGCCTAGCATCACAGCATCGCAGGGCCTGAGCTGCGCTGTACTCCTGGACCCAGCATCACTGCACTGTGGGGCTGAGCTGCGCTGTACTCCTGGGGCCCAGCAGCACTGCATCACAGGGACTAAACTGCACTGTACTCTGGGTCCCAGCAGCACTGCATTCTGGGGCCCGAGCTGTGCTGTACTCCTGGGGCCCAGAATCACTGAATTCTGGGGTGATGTGCACTGTGCTCCTTGGCTCGGTAGCACTGCATCATGAGATCTCATTTGCAATGCACTCCAGCTACAAACTGATTTGTAGTTATGCCTTGTTTCTTGCATGTATTCTGTACCATGGAGTGCTCTGCAGTTGTACAGGGGATAGGATACAGGCTCTGTTGCACTGTTTAGCACTGTTTTGTGCAGAAGGGTCTGGTGTGATGAGCATCGTCAAGGTCAGAACAGGGACACCCAGTGGTTTCACATGATTTTGACCCCAAAATAGGCCAATGTTGTAGCCTTTGGCTGAGGTTTGCTTTGCATATTTTGTTTTAAGTTGGAACTTAAAACAAAGGTTAGCGTGTGTGACAGGAAACCCATGGAATTTAACTCCCCCTTCCCTCACAGATAATTTGGATGAACCTATGGAAACCCCAGCTCACCAGACCTCACTGATCCCTGTGATTCCTTTAGCCTGGCCAGCTCCCTAGTGGTTATTGAGATAAGCACATCCAGAATGGTCTGGCTGATACGCAAGAACCAGGACACTTCTCCAAGCTCCATGCTCAGTTCCCCTGGAGAAGCCCTACATGACGGTGTAGACTGGATGAGTATGATGGCCCTGTGTGTGCTGCTGCTGCTCAGCACAAGGCTACAGGTTCCATGCTAGCAGTGCAGCAAGGTGTGGCTGGGATTTCTCAGTGCAGACAATCTAGGAGTTTGGTAATGAGCTATAGAAATCTAGGACACCTGTTTGGAGCCAGCCATGGATGGTAGAGACCAAGAACTGTAGCCATCAGTAGTGGTTTGGGGGACTATATATGATTAATTGGTGGGTTTCAGTCCAGTTCCTAATCAATATGGGTCTCACATCATGAAAACTGGTCTCACAATTGGCATTTATTGGCCCTCTCATTGACATTTTCAGCAGAGAAGCCAAAGACTGTATGGGAATCAGTGTCCACACTAAGACCAATAGATCTGTCAACTCAGCTGCCATCAGTGCTGTTGATCACGAGATGTTGCTGATTCATTTGGAAGCTCTAGCAGGAGAGGAGGGGGCTGGTCTTGGTGTCTGTTCTTTCCACGTGAGCACTCCCCAAGGGGGATTTGGGTGACTGAACTCCCACTGGAAGCCCTCAGGGCTTCATTTTTCACTCCTGTACTCCGTGATCCGCTCTGGCTTCCTGATGGCCTCCCTTAGTGGCGGTTTCAGGCAGGTTTCTTAATTGGTAAAATCACCTTTAAAATGTTAATTACTGTTTCTAATCTCTTCAAACATTCAGTCAATCCACCCAGGTCACAGCTCATGGCCTGGAAGAAATTTACAAAATTCCAACCCAATAATTGAGCTGATTACATCGCCTTTTAGTCAAGCAGCCAGATCACTGGATTGTGTGACCTGAGTTTTGTGTACTGTATGGACATCCTATCTTCCTCTTGCCATCCACACAACAAATTATCTTAAAAGGCAACTGACAAGACTCGGAGATCCCGTCCCTGCCACATTTTCATAGAATAATTGAATATCAAGGTTGGAAGAGATCTCAGGAGGTTATCTAGTCCCCCCTGCTCAAAGCAGGACCAATCCACAACACCCTTCTACTTTCAGCTGTTATTTTCAGTCCATTTTGATTGCTAAGATATTTAAGTGTAAACTGAACCTTTCCTCTTTGCAATCAACCCCTTAATGAATCACTCCATCATCAGGAAATTGCAATCTCATGCTGGCAACACCACAATAGCATCCATGTTAGCATTGCACTCTAGCTAACAATGCTCAAATATAACTCATAATTAATACTCTTTGGTACTTATAGAATGGTGTTTGTCATCCAGAGATCTCACAGCAGCTCACCTTAACCAAGGTGTTTACATTTTATTAGCCCCATCCTACAGACATGGAAATTGAAACATAGGGAGGCAAAGTGATTGGCCTAGAGTCACAAAGTAAGTAGGAGCTTATCTAAATCGTTGTATCTGAGAAGTGAAAAAGGTATGGTGACAAGTGCTGATCAGTTGTGTAGTCAATGGCTTGACCATGATTTGGTTCATTATGAAGTATATACAAAGACCAAATAACCAATGTCAGTAAGGTTTATTAATATGGTATGAGAAAAAGGTTCTTTCTATATAATACCAGTCTCCAAGCTGCCCCATGCATTACAGTCACCTAACACAGAAGGTGTGCTCCCCAAGTTACATGTTTTAGCTGGTATTATTTATATGATTATACAAGTTACAAATAGAGGTCATCTAGTCTAGTCCCCTGCACTCATGGCAGGACTAAGTATTATCTAGACCATTCCTGACAGGTGTTTGTCTAACCTGCTCTTAAAAATCTCCCATGATGGAGGTTCCACAACCTTTCTAGACAATTTATTCCAGTGCTTAACCACCCTGACTGCTAGGAAGTTTTTCCTAATGGCCAATCTAAACCTCCCTTGCTGCAATTTAAGCCCATTGCTTCTTGTCCTATCCTCAGAGGTTAAGAAAAACAATTCTTCTCCCTCTTCCTTGGAACAACCTTTTATGTACTTGAAAACTGTTATCATGTCCTTTCTCAGTCTTCTCTTTTCCAGACTAAACAAATCCATTTTTTTCAATCTTCCCTCATAGGTCATGTTTTCTAGACCTTTAATCATTTTTGTTGCTGGACTTTCTTCAATTAGTCCACATCTTTCCTGAAATGTGGTGCCCAGAACAATACTCCAGTTGAGGCATAATCAGCATGGAGTAAAGCAGAAGATTTACTTCTCGTGTCCTGCTTACAACATTCCTACTAATCCTTCCCAGAATGATGTTCACTTTTTTTGCAACATTCTTACACAGCTGACTCATATTTAGCTTATGACCCTAGATCCCTTTCCGCAGTACTCCTTCCTAGGCAATCATTTCCCATTTTGTATGTGTGCAAATGATTGTTCCTTCCTAAATGGGGTATTTTGCATTTGTCCCTATTGAATTTCATCCTATTTACTTCAGACCATCTCTTTATACATCACTAAAATCTAACCCATTTGTTTGTCCCAGTACCCTAATTCGTTTTTCTGCTCCATCCTTATCTTTGTTGTGGATACTAGCATTCCAGGTACTGGTCCATGAAGGAACTTCCTAGCATGTACTAAGATACAGAACAAATGTCTCTTGACTTCGACAAGTTTCCTGTCTGCTTATGCCATATGTTTACTTCAGCAAATACAAGGAGATGTGGGATACTTAGTATACTTATAAGTGAACAAGCTTATGGTATAGGCCAGTTTATGTTATATCACTGTGCTTAATGTTACTAGTGCTTAATGGATACTAATATATATGGTGTGGATAATAGATGTTATTAATATGATATATATTCATACGCTGGCTGGCATATATTAGTCAATACAAGGGTCTCTCAAAGAGAAGAGGTGAAACTTCAGAGTTTCAGGAAAGGTTCCCACTCATGATTGCCAGAGATGTCCAAAATGTTCACAAGGAATTCTGAAACCAGGTGAAACGGGGGCAAATCTGTGGTTTCATTCCCACAGCAATGACTGCATTCAGATTCACTGAAAGTTTAAAAAACTTTGGAGTCAATGCAATCTGGATTTCAAGTGAGCCCAGGCCAGCATATGGTTCAGCTATAAAGCAAGTGAATCTCTCTGAGTCACTGAGATTGACTCTGACCCTTCATGGTAGAGTTGTGTGAATAACTGAATTTTTGGTTCAGTGGCCAAACCAAAAAATTGGGGAAAAATCATTGTGGGTCAACACAAAATAATTATTTTCAGTGAAATAAAAAAATAAAAACTTAATTTAGATCAAAGAAAAGATTTAATTTGAGCTGAAATATTTTGTTTTGGTTTGTGGTTTTTTAATCTATTAATAAAAATGCAGTGAAATCCTAAACAAAACAGAATTTCAAGTGGAAAAATATCAAAACAAAACATTTAGGATTTTTCAGAATTTTTTCTGTCCCCCCCTTCCCTCCCCCAACAACCAGCTTGGCAAATTCAACTGGAATTTGCAAAATGTTTTGGTCAACACAAACATAGTTTTTTTTCAGCCAAGTTTCAGCTGATAAATTGTATCCAGCTCAAGTGATCAGGACATGACACTCAAGGCAAAAGTCAATGAGGAGTAAACATACCTGTGATCTACTGCTGAGGGAAAAGGTCACAGGCAGGGCCGGCTTTAGGCCTATTCCACTAATTCCCCCGAATCGGGCCCCACGCCTAAGAGGGCCCCGGGCCCAGTGAGAATCTCTTCCCTGGCTAGAGGCGCCTTTTTAATTTTTACTCACCCAGCGGCACTCAGGGTCTTCAGCGGCATTCCGATGGCGGTACTGCACTCGCTCCTGGTCTTCGGCGGCACTTTGACAGCGTGTCCTTCAGTGCCGCTGAAGACCTGGAGTGAGCGAAGGACTTGCTGTTGAAGTGCTGCCAAAGACTCGGGGCACCTCCCGGTGGGTACAAGCCCCATGTGTTTTTTTGTGGTTTTTTCAAGTTATCCCTGCCGAGGCCTCATCGAAACTGTTCGAATTGGGCCCCGCACTTCCTAAAGCCAGCCCTGGTCACAGGAGGCCTGAACTGATCATGTTGTCCAAAAATCTCCACAGCTGGGTGGTCAGTTCTGGGAAGAGGGAAAAGGCAGGATTGGGATAGAGATGAGAGGCTCCAGGTGGAGTTGAACTTGAGAAGCACAGGCCTAGCTTCTGCTGTTGGCTACAAAGTTCATTAAAGTTATAGAATCTAAACTTTAGCCGGATCTCCTTCTGCCTGTGGGCAGAGCTATGGGGCTCAGCAGCATGACGCAACAGTAGGAGCCATGTGGCCCACATGTCAGGTGATGATACTCCAATGCTGTGGACCTGATCCAAAGCACATTTAATTCAAGGACCCCGATGCAACCAGCAAACAGTTGGATGGATGTTTGAGAAATCTTCTAGGCACCTCAGTGGTGTCCAGCCACTCGAACTTGGATATCAGTGATGGAGACCTAGCAAGTCTTTCCACTGAACCTTTCCCTCCCTTCCTCCCAAAATGCCGTGAACTCACTGGATGGCAGGAGTGGGGTTGTCTGGGTGGAACTCCACCTTGAGTGGGTGTCTTCAGCTCAGAAAGAAACCCAGCCTCTGCTGAAATTCTGTGCCTGGAAAATTCCAGCGTTCACAGGCATGGCTGACCTTGAGCATGTGCTTGTGATCAGATCCCTCCAAGTCCAGGTTTCATGCAAGCAGCACTGAACAAAGGGCTAATTTTATGAGCTTGACCTCATTTCCTTCTGGCATGGCTCAAGGGGCTGCAGAGGCAAAGGGGAGCTGAGAGTGTATATATTCTTGTCAACTTGCACTACTAAACATGTGAACTTTCTAAAATAAACACAACCCCCATTCTCCTCGTTCCATTTACACTACCATTCATTTTTCTCTCTCTCTCTGCTGTTAACATGCTTTCTGGTGTCAATTCTTTCCTCTTCCCCATCCATTTTCTTTCTCCTTCCTTTTACCTTAATATTTATTTCCAGCACTTGTTTCACTTTCTCCATATTTCTCCAGCACTTTTGTTATATTTAAGTCTTCTATTTCTCTTTCTCTCTCTTTTGCTCTATCTGCTGCCATTTGTCTCTGTCTCTTTCCTCCTTCTGTCCTTCTCTCCTCTTGATCTAGTTTAACACCTTTTCATTCAAAACCCACTTACATGTTTTGTTTTTCTGTCCTTAAGCAATCCAGACAAAGATCCACAGGGAATGTGTGACTTGGGGAATTGAAACAATAACGAGAATCCTCACTGGTCAATCCAGAATATTCAAAAACTGCAAGTCAGGCCCTAAAACTCGTGAGATTAAAAAAATCCTTGATAAATTTGAGGTTCTTTTGCTTTGCTTTCTGGTTGTCCTTAGTCTCTCTCTCCAACTACAAGGACTAGAAACTTACTTTAAAAAAATTAAAGCATCATCATCACGATTCCAGAAGCTGGAGATTTAAAACAAACACCAATTATCATGAGACTTGGGATTAAATTGTGAGAATTGGCAATGCTACTCCCTCTCTCAAGAATATTTTTCATAAGTAACCAGTCATCCTAGGAAAGCTCCCTCCGTCAGTGGACTGGTTGGCCAGGAAAACCAAGGGGACTGTATTGGTGACAGGATTGCTCCATGAGCCAAACACCATCCCAATCTTCCCTCGGTTCCCTTCTCCTTCCCCTAAAACCAGATAGACAAAACCTGTGGTTCTTGCAGGGTGCCTGGCAGCTGCTCCCAAATGGGACCTGGGACCAGAACGCTCCAGGGCCATTACATTTCAACTTCTAAGGGTACATCAGCAGTGTGATTCTGGGGTGTGATTGCAGCTCATGTAGATGTACCAGAGCTAGTTTTGAGCTGGCTAGGTCAGGCACAGCTAGTGAAGCTATGGCAGCACTTAGGTGCTACCTCAAACCCTCATGAACTGTGCACTGATGCCGCTTCACTGCTCCAGTACCATGGTAACTAGAGTAAAGTTAGCTTGAAATGTTTGGGTCTGAACTTTGTGTCTCTGGCCAATCTCTCCATCCGAGTTAGGGAACAGAATAGGGCAAGGGGCAACCACCCCTTATAAAACATCTAAAGAAGATGTGCTTTTCTGCCTGGCCTCCTCAGCTCCCATCAAGGAAAGGGCTGTCTCCAAGAGGCCTGGACATTCTGCTCTGAGCAGTTTCTGCATCAGAACCACTTTCCTCCCCTTGCCTCCACATGTCTCTGATTAGATTTATTTTCATGTTTCTTTCCATATATGTACTCAGGTCACCTAGCAACCACTCAACCCAGCATAGCTGTCTTGGTTTCCCACAGGGATTTGTGTTCACTCTGTAGGCGGCTTGGTTTGGAGGGCTGGGATTTTTCTTCACATTTACTAGCACATATGAGTTCAGGATACCAGTGGAATAACAGATCCCCTCCCTCCTCTGTTCTCTCAGCACTCACAGGTGGGACTCCTGTGTCCTTCTGTTGAGCTATAAACTCCAGGGCCTGACCGCTTGTGGGCATCAAAGTTCCTGTGACACTTTTCACAGGAGGTGTTAGCCCCAGTGTCTTGGCCAGCTTCCAGGCTGAGTAATTACATTCTGGCTGAGCTGCAAGTCCCTGAACAGCTTCAATTAGAGAAGTTAGTCTCCTCCTATAAACTGTTGGGTAGTGTTGCTAGTAGAGAAGAATAGCCATGTTCCAGTCCAAAGGTACCTGTGTGTTCAACTCTGTGTGTGTGTGTGTGTGTGTGTGTGTGTGTGTGTGTGTGTGTGTGTGTGTGTGTGTGTGTGTGTGTGTGTGTGTGTGAGAGAGAGAGGTAGGTTCACGTTACTATTCCCATTTTATAGGTGGGGAAACTGAGGCCCTGACCGAGTATGTGACATGCCCAAGGTCACCCAGTAAAATGGCAGCAGTGCTGGAATTAGAATCCTGGGGTCCCTCACTCCAAACCCTCAAAACCCCTCCCTCTTTGGAAACAGTCAGTAATAATAATAGCTAGCTCTTTTCATCAGTAATCTCAAATCAAGTTACAAAGGAGCTCATTACTGCTAACGAGGGCCAGCTTCAGGGAAAATGGCACCCTGTGTGAACTAGCATTTTGGCTCTCCTGACCCCTGTGAGTGCAGTGCCTCCCATTGCCCTGAACCGCATGACTCCCCACCTGCATCCCCAACCCCTGCCTCTTTCTTGTGCCCCCAACCCCTGCATTGTGCCCCCTTTGCCCCTTAAGCCCTGCACCCATGTGAGGAAACTGACTTAGATGCATGAAGCAGCAGGCATTGCTGATCACTCTCCCCACCCCGCAACAGTGATCCTCCACATACCCCTAGGGAGCTGGGTGAGGGGGAAAAATGAGGACCAACATCAGGGCCCCCTGCATCCAGGTCACTTTTCCCACCTAGGCTCTGTAAGTACTTGGTGTTGCTCCTTGCTTCCCCACTCACAGGCCCCTAGGGGAGCATGGAGGAACATTGTGTGGGAGGGGTTTGAGCAATGTCTGTGCATCACACTCCTGGGCAGTTGCTTGGGTGGTCCACCGCTAAGGCCAACCCTGCTACTATCCCCCTTTTAAGGTGGGGAAACTGAGGCACAAGACAGTGAAGGGAGTTACCCAACATCCCACATGGGTCACTGGCAGAACTGGGAATTGAACCCACATCTTCTTGGTCTCTAGCTCTAGACATGTGTAGTTATCAGTAGGGCAGCTCAATCCTGCAGCCTTCATTCAGGCACAACTTCAGTTGAAGCCTCTGGCAACTGTGCCTGTCTGAAGGGACTGCTGTTATTGGTCCATAGCGAGCACAGTCCATGTGGCTCAGCAAGCTGCCCTGTGAGACCCCTCCCATGGCTGGCTGCCTCCATGCACGCTGCTCCCCAGTCACACGTCATACTCTCACTCTGCCCACCAATACACTGGTGCATGTGTGCTATGGGCACAATAGATAAGATTGATTTCCCCCCCATGCTGTGTCTGCCAGCTGGTGGGCAGGTTTCACAGCAGGCCTCCCTCATGACTGGTGTCTGCAGTGTTATAGTTGCACTTGCTGTGCGTGGGTCTTGCATGGACCTTCACTGTCCAGAGGGAGCTAACATTTTTGTGCAAGGTTCTGACTATGAAATTGTCTAAGTCTTTTTGGAATCGGGTTACACCTTTTGCCCTCACAACATCCTCTGGGAATGACTTCCACAGATTAACTGGGCATTCTCCACTGCATTCACGATTTTATAGTCATTTGTAATATCCAATCTTAGTTGTCTCTTTTGTAAGTGGAGTAGTCCTGTTCTCTCCTTGTACAGAAGCTCTTCCATACCCCAATCATTTTTGTTGCCCTTCTCTGTATCTTTCCAATTCGATCTTTTTTAAGATGGTGCAATCAGAACTGCACACATTATTCTCTGTGTGGGCACAGCATGGATTAATATAGTGGCATGATATTTTCTGTCCTATGATCTATCCCTTTCCTAGTGGTTCCTAACATTCTCTTAGCTTTTTTGACTGCAGGTGAACATTGAGCAAATATTTTCAGAGAACTGTCTACAGTGACTCCACGATCTTTCTTGACTGGTAACAGCTAATTTAGACTCCATCATTTTCTATGTATAGTTGGAATTATTTGCTCCACTCTGCATGACTTTACACTTATCAATATTGAATTTCATCTGCCATTTTATTGCACAGTTCTGTGGTTAGGTGAGATACCTTTGTAACTCCTCACAGCCAGCTTTGAACTTCACTATTTTCAATCATTTTTGTATCATCTGCAAATTTTGCCACCTCGCTGTTTATCCCCGTTTTCAGATCATTTATGAATATGTTGAACAGCACTGGTTGCAGTACAGATACTTGGGAGCAGAGGTGATGGATTCTTTCTAAAAGTAGGGGCCACAAGGCCCCTCCCCCTTCATGGCCCCACCCTGCCCCTCCTTTTCCGCTGAGGCCCTACCCCCTGGCCAACCAGGACGGGGAGCCCAGACCCCTTCACCTGCCTGGGGTGGGAGGACCTGACAGCAGCCCCTGGCCCATGTCTCAGACCCCGGGGTATACTGCCCAGGGCTGATGGAGGGTCCACGGCTCCCTACAGCTGCCTGCACAGCACTTACTCTAACCCAGCTCTGGCTTACACCCTGGAAGTGGGGCCTTGGGGGCTGAAGAGCTGCAGCCAGGCCATGGTAAGAGCCACCCAGGCAGCTCTGGGGAGCCACAGACCCTCTATCTGCCCTGGGCGGGGGACTCAGATGGCGTGCTCTGACCTGAGCCAGGCTCCAGCTTCTGGCCTGGCCAGGGGGTTGGATCTTGAGAGGAAGAGGACGGGCAGGCGTCAGACCTGGGCAAAAAGTGGATTGGTCTGGCCTATCGGTCCCCCACTGTTCATAGAATCTCAGGGTTGGAAGGGACCTCAGGAGGTAATCTAGTCCAACCTCCTCCTCCAAGCAGGACCAGTCCCCAATTAAATCATCTCAGCAAGGACTTTGTGAAGCCTGACCTTAAAACCCTCTAAGGAAGGAGATTCCACCACCTCCCTAGGTAACCCATTCCAGTGCTTCAGCACCCTCCTACTGAAGAAGTTTTTCCTAATAGCCAACCTAAACTTCCCCCACTGCAACTTGAGACCATTAATCCTTGTTCTGTCATCTGCTACCACTGAGAATAGTCTAGATCCTTTCTCTTTGGAACCCCCTTTCAGGTAGTTGAAAGCAGCTATCAAATCCCCCCTCATTCTTCTCTTCTGCAGACTAAACAATCCCACTTCCCTCAGCCTCTCCTCATAAGTCATGTGCTCCAGCCCCTAATCATTTTTGTTGCCCTCCGCTGGACTCTTTCCAATTTTTCCACATTCTTCTTGTAGTGCGGGGACCAAAACTGGACACAATATTCCAGATGAGGCCTCACCAATGTCGAATAGAGGGGAATGATCACGTCCCTAGATCTGCTGGCAGTGCCCCTACTTATACAGCCCAAAATGCCGTTAGCCTTCTTGGCAACAAGGGCACACTGTTGACTCATATCCAGCTTCTTGTCCACTGTAACCTCTAGATCCTTTTCTGCAGAACTGCTGCCTAGCCATTCAGTCCCTAGTCTGTAGCAGTGCATGGGATTTTTCACTCGTCCTTGTTGAACCTCATCAGGTTTCTTTTGGCCCAGTCCTCTAATTTGTTTAGGTTCCTACCCTCCAGTGTATCCCTACCCTCCAGTGTATCTACCACTCCTCCCAGTTTAGTATCATCTGCAAACTTGTTGAGGATGCAGTCCACGCCATCCTCTAGATCATTAATGAAGATATTGAACAAAACCGACCCCAGGACCGACCATTGGGGCACTCGGCTTGATACTGGCTGCCAACTAGACATGGAGCCATTGATCACTACCCATTGAGCCCGACGATCTAGCAAGCTTTCTATCCACCTTATAGTCCATTCATCCAGCCCATGCTTCTTTAACTTACCGGCAAGAATACTGTGGGAGACCATATCAAAAACTTTGCTAAAGTCAAGGAATAACACATCCACTGCTTACCCCTCATCCACAGACCCAGTTATCTCCTCATAGAAGGCAATTAGGTTAGTCAGGCATGACTTGCCCTTGGTGAATCCATGCTGACTGTTCCTGATCACTTTCCTCTCCTCTAAGTGCTTCAGAATTGATTCCTTGAGTACCTGCTCCATGATTTTTCCAGGGTCTGAGGTGAGGCTGACTGGCCTGTAGTTCCCCGGATCCTCCTTCTTCCCTTTTTTAAAGATGAGCACTACAGTAGCCTTTTTCCAGTCATTCGGGACCTCCCCCAATTGCCATGAGTTTTCAAAAATAATGGCCAATGGCACTGCAATCACATCCACCAACTCCTTTAGCACCCTCAGATGCAGCACATCCGGCCCCATGGATTTGTGATCATCTAGCTTTTCTAAATAGTCCCGAACCACTTCTTTCTCCACAGAGGGCTGATCACCTCCTCCCCATGCTGTGCTGCCCAGTGCAGTAGTCTGGGAGCTGACCTTGTTTGTGAAGACAGAGGCAAAAAAATCATTGAGAACATTAGCTTTTTCCACATCCTCTATCACTAGGTTGCCTCCCTCATTCAGTAAAAGGCCCATACATTCCTTGACTTTCTTCTTTGTTGCTAACATACCTGAAGAAAGCCTTCTTGTTACTCTTAACATCTCTTGCTAGCTGCAACTCCAAGTGTGATTTGGCCTTCCTGATTTCACTCTTGCATGCCTGAGCAATATTTTTATACTTTTCCTTGGTCATTTGTCCAATCTTCCACTTCTTGTAAGCTTCTTTTTTGTGTTTAAGATCAGCAAGGATTTCACTGTTAAACCAAGCTGCTTGCCTGCCATATTTACTATTCTTTCTACACATCGGGATGGTTTGTTCCTGCAAGCTCAATAAGGATTCTTTAAAATACAGCCAGCTCTCCTGGACTCCTTTGCCCCTCATGTTATTTTCGCAGGGAATGCCACCCATCAGTCCCTGCTTTTCTGAGGTCCAGAATCCGTATTCTGCTGCTCTCCTTTATTCCTTGTGTCAGGATCCTGAATTCGACCATCTCATGATCACTGCCTGCCAGGTTTCCATCCACTTTTGCTTCCCCTACTAATTCTTCCTACTTTGTGAGCAGCAGGTCAAGAAGAGCTCTGCCCCTAGTTGGTTCCTCCAGCACTTGCACCAGGAAATTGTCCCTTACACTTTCCAAAAACTTCCTGGATTGTCTGTGCACCTCTCTTTGGTGATATCTAATATGCCATGGGGATGACACCCATATAATAATTCAAAGGGTGAAAATCCAGTTGAGGCCTGAGGTCCCTCCTGGATGGCGAACATAAGGTAAGGTAATAGGGTTTCCCAGTCCTTCTCGTCCCGACTTACCACCTTCCTTATCATAGCCTTGAGGGTTCGGTTAAACCTTTCTACCAGCCCATCGGTCTGCGTATGATAGACTGAAATTCTCAGGGTAGATATATGGAGCAGCGTACAGAAGTCCTTCAGTAGCTTTAACATAAATGGCATTCCTTGGTCAGTTAATATCTCTTTTGGTAGCCCCACTCAGGCAAAGATCCTTACCAACTCTTTGGCTATCGTTTTAGAGGCTGTGTTCCGCAGGGGGATGGCTTCTGGGTAGTGAGTGGCATAGGCCGAAACAACAAGTATATATTGGTGGCCCAGAGCTGTCTTCTCCAGAGGTCCCACTAGGTCCATCACTATTTACTCAAAGGGGACCTCTATGATGGGAAGGGGTACAAAAGGTGTCCTCAAGTGTCCCCCAGTGCAGTTGACACTCTGGGCAAGAGGCACAATACCTCCGCACTTCTTCATGTACCCCGGGCCAGAAGAACCGTCACAGGACTCAAACCAGGGTTTTCTCTACCCCTAAATGCCCCCCCAAAAGATGACTATGGGCAAGGCTTAATATGATGTTCTGGTGTTTTCAAGGTATTAGGAGCTGCTATACCTTCTGCCCCTGTACTGGTGCAACCCAGTACAAGAGATCCTTCTTCATTATGAAGTAGGGTCCTGGTCCCTGGGTTTTTCCTTCCACGGGGACACCATCTATTTCAGTCACCTCCTTTCTAATGTTGTCATACCTTGGATCTTCAGCCTGGTCCCACCCAAAATTTTCTCTCCCGGGGCTGGTCCATCCAAGTTCTAGGGGGCCAGTCTCTGTTGCCTCTCCTGGTTCAGAGATATTAGGGTGGGGGTCAGGCTCGGGCGTTTCCTCCTCTAGGGTAGCTTTATTTCCAAATACCCTGGTCCGCCTGCCTACAAGAGTGACCCTCTGTCCCTGGGTCAGGATCCGAGTCCCGAAGGCCTTAGCTGCCCTTCTTTCTCTTTTTGTCTTTCTACTCGACCTGGGAATAGAAAACAAATCTGGGGATATTTCAGAGAAGACTGGGGGTTGACAGTCTACTGTGGATGCCTCACTAACTCCAGGGTTCCCCTCTTTCTCCAATCCTCCTACTGGGAGTAAGTCTCCAAACCTGGGGAAGTCCCTCCCTATGAGCACCGGGCATGGGAGTTTAGGGACTACACCTGCTGCTACCTCAGTAGTGTTCCCTTGGATTTCAATTTTTACTGGGATGATGGGGAAGTAACTAACTGTCCCATGGACGCATGTTATCCCTGTACGTTTAGCCTGTAGCAGCTGACTATGCTTCACAAGCTTCCCTGAGATAAGCATGATAGCACTCCCCAAATCACCAGTGCCGTGGTCTCTACCCCATTTAGTTTCACTGGTCTGGTGTACATATGTGGGGTTAGTGAGACCCCCACAAGGTGAATTAGAGAGCATGGGTCTGCCCAGTTCCCCAGGTTACACTGCATAGGCTCCTCAGCACTGGGACACTGTGCAGCTATGTGTCCGCACTCCCTGCAGGCATAACATCTGTATGGAGCCCTAGGCATTCCCCGGTCTCTTGGTTTGGGCAGTCTAACATCATGATCCTCTTCTCCCTCAGTGCTCCAACTCTGTGGCTTCTGGTGGGCCTTCAGCCCTCCTCTTTTTCCTCCTGGTGGCCCAGTCACCCAAGATCTAGGGCTTGGAGCTGCTAGTTTAACCCAGGATGCCTCTTCCTTAACTGGTCAGGTCAGCTTCCTCACCGTCCTTCGCCTCTCTACCAGGGTGACAACCTCATTGCAGGTGGAGGGTTCATTCTGGCTTACCCAGGCACGCAGGTCTGGCAGTAGCCCCCTCGTGAATCAGTCGATGACCAGAACCTCTAGTATCTCTTCCGGACTCCAAGACTCAGTTTGCAACCACTTGCATGTGAGATGGATGAGGTCATACAATTGGGACCATGGGGTTTTGTTTCCTTGGTACCTCCACTTGTGATACTGCTGGGCCTGCACTGCTGTCATTACTCCAGATCTGGCCAGGATTTGTGCTTTCAGCTGCAGGTAGTCTGCTGCAGCCTCTTCAGATAGATAGTAGGCCTTCTGGGCCTCCCCACACAGGAATGGAGCGAGGATACCAGACCACTGATCTCAAGGCCAAGCTTCCTGTAGGGCTGTCCTCTCATAGGCCAGCAGGTATGCCTCTATGTCATCCTCTCCCATCATTTTCTGCAGGCAATTGCTGGCCCATATGATCCGCATTCCATCATGGCCACGGTTCATCTCTGTAAGGGTCTTCACTTGATTCAAGGCTTTGGAACGGAGCCTGGAGCTGGAGCATCGAGCAGCTCCAGAGCAGTGGAGCTGCAGATTTTTGTTTGGAGCTAAGCAGAGCCGGAGCACAGCTCCAAAGCCCTGACTTGATTTACCAGTTCTCACAACATAGTACGGTCTTGAGCGGCCTGGTCCATCAACAAGCAATTGGTCTCTTGCTGCAGCCGCACTGCCTCCTGTTGGGCAGCTGCCTGGACATGGGTAGCCTCCTGCTGGGTATCTGTGGCTTGTATCAGTGCCCGCACTACGTCTTCCATTGTGGTGGAAAAAAAAAACCTGCTCCTGTTTTTTTTTAAATAACACCCTCCTTCTTCCGCCGCACTATGCACACCAGATGCCACCACTGACACCAGTTGTGATAAAGTTCCTCCTCTACCTTGGTGGGTCCTGTGCTTATTAGCGGATTTTGCTTGCCTCAGAGATTCACAGTAGCCCTCAGTTTGGCCACTTTTATGGCTCAAATCTGCTGTTCATTCAGAGAACCTCATCAGTGGCCAGTATGGGGAAAACAGCCCAGAGACTTTCCCCTCTGGTGGAACCTCCTGTGTTGGATCAGGAGTTGAGAGGTTTGGGGGGAACCTGCGCCCGCCCTCTACCCCTGGTTCCAGCCCAGGGCCCTGTGGGCTGCAGCTGTTTAGCGTGCCTTCTGGAACAGCTGCATGACAGCTACAATTCCCTGGGCTACTTCCCCATGGCTTCCTCCCAACACCTTCTTTGTCCTCACCACAGGACCTTCTTACTGATATCTGTTAACATGTGTACTCCACAGTCCTCCAGCAGCACGTCCTCTCACTCCCAGCTCCTTATGCACACCTCACTAACTGGAGTGAGAGTCTTTTTAAATCAGGTGTCTTGATTAGCCTTAATTCATTCTAGCAGCTTCCCAATTGGCTACAGGTGTCCAAATTAGCCTGCTTGCCTTAATTAGTTCTAGAAAGTTCCTGAGTGTTCTGGAATAATCCCAGTTATTTTACCCAGGGAAAGGGGGCCTGCTTAACCTGAAACTAATGCATCTACCTTCGACCACTCTCTTGTGGCCATCTGGCCTGACCCTGTCACAGTATCTTCTTTGCGTTTTGTCAAATGTGCAGTGAAAGTGTTCTTAAAATGAACAACATGTGCTGGGTCTTCATCCAATACTGCTATAACATGAAATATATGGCAGAATGCAGGTAAAACAGAGCAGGGGACATACAGTTCTCCCCCAAGGTGTTCAGTCACAAATGTAATTAACATTTTTTTTATGAGCGTCATCAGCATGTAGGCATGTCCTCTGGAATGGTGGATGAAGCATGAAGGGGCATATGAATATTTAGCATATCTGGCACGTAAATACCTTTCAATGCCAGCTACAAAAGTGACATGCTTTTTGGTGACACTGTAAATAAGAAGAGGGCAGCATTATCTTCTATAAATGTAACCAGACTTGTTTGTCTTAGTAATTGGCTGAACAAGAAGTAGGGCTGAGTGGGCGTGTAGGCTCTAAAGTTTTACATAGTTTTGTCTTTGAGGGCAGTTATGTAACAAAAAAAATCTACATTTGTAAGTTGCACTTTCATGAGAAAGATTGCACTACAGTACTTGTCTGAGGTGAATTGAAAAATACTATTTCTTTTGTTTATCATTTTTACAGTGCAAATATTTGTAATAAAAAATCACATACACTTTGATTTCAATTATAATACAGAATACAATAGATATAAAAATGTAGAAAAACATCCAAAATATTTAATAAATTTCAATTGGTATTCTGTTGTTTAACAGTGTGATTAAAACTGCAGTTAACTGTGATTAAATTTTTTAATCACGATTAATTTTTTTGCGTTAATTGCATGAGGTAACTGCAATTAATCGATAGCCTTAACACACACACACACACACACACACACCTATCTATACACACACACAGGCAGTCCTTGACTTTACAACGTTTGACTTACAATGCATGGCACTTCCGATACTTCTAAATTGACACTCTGATTTGACTTATGACAATTGGTTTCGACTTTATGACACTCGGTCCCGCAATAGAGTGGCTTGCGGTTCTGAGTTACAACTTACAACGCAATTTTCAGGAATCAATTATGTTGTAAGTACGAGGACTGCCTGTATATCTGTCTATCTATAGATAAATATAAAAACTCTTGAGTGAATACAGTCTGGTCCTGGTGACTTATTGTTTAATTTATCAGTTTGTTCCAAAAGCTTCTCTATTGACACCTCAATCTGGGACAGTTCCTTGGATTTGTTATCTACAAGAATGGTTTGCATGTGGGGGTGTTCCCCACATCCTCAGCAGTGAAGACCAATGCAAAGAACTCATTTTGTTTCTCTGCAATGGCCTTGTCTTCCTTGTATGCTCCTGTAGCTCCTTGATCGTCCAGTGGCCCCACTGATTGTTTAGGAGCTTCCTGCTTCTGATGTACTTAAAAAATATCTGTTAGTTTTGTTGTTGTTGTTGCTCTTCAAATTCTTCCTTCGCCTGCCTTATTGTACTTTGACACTTGACTGGCCAGAGTTTATGCTCCTTTTAATTTTCCTCGGTAGGATTTGACTTCCAATTTTGCTGTTTTGCCTCTGAACACCTCTTTTACTCTGCTGCTTAGACATGGTGGCATTTTTGGGTCCTCTTATGGTTTTTTGGTGGGTTTTTGTTTTGTTGTTTTAATTTGATTATCTAAGACTTTGTTTTTTAATTAAAGATTCTTGGCTTGATGGTTTGGAAACAGTGTCCAGTAGCCATGAGCTTACACAAGACACTATTGCCTTATCCCTAGGCAAAGATCAGGACATGCCATTTTGGGGCAATCTTTGATCCAGTGGAACCAGACTTTTTGCTGTTTTAAACTGCCTGGTAGAGCTGGGTGAAGGTTTTTGGATTAACAGTTTATTCATCAAAAATGCAATTGTGGATCACCTGAAACGAGATGCAGATTTGGGTTGAATTTGGTGAGCAGTTCTGCCAGAAATAAACAATAGATTTATTTTTAAGTCAAAACCCACCTCCCCAGGCTGCTGTGAGGATAAATGTATGAAAGACTGGGATGTGCTCAGACACTACAGCCATGGAATACCTTTGATCATTATGACTGGAGCCATTTAGCCCTTGGCATGGCATTGGCTCCAGTTCCCAAAGATTCAGGTTAGCTGTTAAGGACTTATCTAAACATCACTGGTACCTGGCTTGTGGATATAGTCGTAAACCCAGATGAAGAAAAGAACATGTGGATAGTCAGGGCTTTGCAGCCAGAGTCACTGGAGAACTGGCAGTTTGCCTTTGTCAGCTGAGATGGCTTTTAATGATGGCACTTATGGCACGTTATGGCACCTGGAGGGGAAGGGAATGAGAGGGAGAGTATCCCCGTTCCTTGGGCCATCCTGCCTACTGGTAACGACAACATTCCATGGCAGATCAGTTTGCTGGGAAGCTGAGGCTGACCCTAGATGCTGTAGGGCATTTTTTTTCAACTAAAAAAGGCTTTTTAGCCAAAAATAAACATTTTTGCAGAAAATCTTAATTCTGATCAAATTATTCCATTTTGCAATGAAAAATTGTTACCAGAAACTGATTTTTAACCCCAAAACAATTTTTCAAAAAACAAATATTTTGGGGCTTAAGGTTTCTTTTGTTGAAAAACCCCAGGCAATGTTCATAGGAAATTTCAGGAGGGGAAAAAAAGGGTGTTGTTTTTTTCCAAATATTCCTACAAAAATCACTGGGATTTTTTAACCAACTAGCATCTTGTATCTCCACTTCATTCCTATCTTATGGAGCAAGATCACTTTCCATTGCTCTCTTTCTTTCCATCTTTTGTGGTTCATTGATTCCTTGGCTTTCTACAGTCGGTTTATATCAGGAATATCGGGACAACTCTTATTAAAGCCAACTGGAGTCTTTCCACTGTCTTCAGTAGGCAATGGATCAGATCCCTAAAGGGTGCCCATCACCGTAATATCTGGGCACTGAACCACTTACATGTACAGAAAAATAAAGCTGAAGGCTTAATGAGCTCTGCTCCCTCTAACCCTGAGTCCAGCTGGTTCAACTTACAGAGCTAAAAGAGGGAAGGGGCTGCATTGCCAACAAGATATCAGTTTTACTCAAGTTCACTTGAATCCCTCTGGGGACAGAAGGCTCTCCTTGGCCACAGCCCCAGTAGCAGAAATTCAAAGCTCAGCTCACTTTGCATTCAGCCTTGTGTGCCTCAGGCCTGACTGGAGGCTTGAGGTGGGAGAATACAGTTCAACATGCGTGGCCCAATCAGTTCTTGGCCTTCCTCTGAGACAAAGGCGATAACCTGCACACATTGCAGGGGTGGTTTGATGATGAAGTCACTTGCCCTCTAACAAATGGGCTTGAACTGGTGATCTAAAGCAAATGGGTTCATATCCTGCTGTCTCCTCCCTCTCGCCTCTGCCAGGTTTCATTTCAAACATATCACTTGTTGGAGGTGTCTTGCAATAACACTCTACACTTGTACAGCTCCTTTCCTAACATTTGTGCAGGCAACCACCGTACCCATTTTATGGAAGGATAAACTTAAAGAAAGAAACATTTCATATAGCAAGTCAGTGGCAAGAGCCAGAAACATAACCCAGGAGTTCTGATTCCCAGCCCTCTGTTCTGTGCCCCAAACAGCACTCCCATCACTATCTTGATGTAAACCCCCACCTCTTGTTGTAGTGAAGCCATAGGAAAAGGGCAAAGAACAAGTTTTTTTAATCAACATTTTTGGATATTGATGTGAAATTTCAAAACAAAAAAAATCTGGATAATGTTGATGAACAATTTTTCAACTAACTATGGGGCTGGTCAGATTGGGTTTGGTTGGCAGGGGTGGCCTGTTTCTTTGATTGTTTTTGTTTGTTTGTTTGAGGAATTTTCAAAATTTCAATTTTCAAAAAAGTGTGGGGTAATGTTGATAAAATTTTCATGAAATGTTTCCCCTTTCTTTGAGCTACCACGTGTAGTGAGGCTGCCAATCTGCCTCCTTTTACCAGCACTGAATTAAGAAAGAAAGAAAGAAAGAAAGAAAGAAAGAAAGAAAGAAAGAAAAAGAAAGAAAGAAAGAAAGAAAGAAAGAAAGAAAGAAAGAAAGAAAGAAAGACTATAGCATCTTGATTGGAAAGGAACAGAAGAACTTAGTTAAATGATCCTTGTAAGACTTGTACATCCATTAATGCTGTCCTCAAGCACACTTGTGGTTCTTTAACAGGTACACTTGCCAGTTTCTTAAGCCACAATCAAGAAAGTTTTATATTCAGTTATTATTCAAATATGTTGAGGATTCTTGACATAAAGACCAAATCTTGCAATTCTTTCTCAGTGTTTCCTCAGATAGAATTCCTATTGATTGAGCAGGTCATGCAGCCCAGCGCTTGAAAGCAACCCTAGAATAACAAAACAGTATGTGCAACCCAGGATTAGTGGGCCCCCTTCGATTGCCAACCAGCAGGCACGGTCCAGCACTATTGAGTGATTAGAATAACAAATCAGGGAGTGCAGCCCTGCACTCATAGGCAACCCTACAATAACAAACCCCTGTGCTCTGCCCAGTGCTTTTGAGCAGCCCTACAATAACAAGGCAGTGCAGAAACTTGTGGGGAGGGAGGATCCATGCTGGTAAAGGAATCTGATTGCTGTTTCAAGTTCCCAAGATTTATTATAAACATCAGTGAAAAGGAAACATTTTTATAAATAATGACCAATCCCCTGGCAACATTCCTGTCTATAATGTAGGCACAAATCATCAAGCAAGAAGGATGGGGCCCAGTTCTGAATTCGTTTCCCAAAGCATGGATGATCAGCCTGGGGTGTTCTTTTTTTCTTTTCCTTTTAGGGAACAGTTTCTTTCAAAAGAACAGTTGCTTCCCCTGATGCCTTCTCCTTGTCTTTGTGTTCAAATCCCCCTGTGCATTACATCACCAGAAATGACCAAGCATAGAGGCAGGAAACAAGATCCAATCTAGTGACGTGATTTCTCCAGGGAAAGCAGTCCAAGAAACAAGAAGGCATTGTTCTCTGAAAAAAAACAAAAACACTCAGGACCTGATCCAGTTCCCATTGAAACCGATGGAAAGGTTCCCACTGACTCCAGCAGGAGCTGGAGCAGAGCTGAAGTCTGTGGAATTCAGCAAACCCATTGCAGCACAGAGGAAGGCTTGTTGCAACACAGGCAAAGGGTGAACCATGTAAAGCTCACTCTGCACAAGCGTCCCAGATTGTCTGACTCTCACCTGAGCTGCTCTGCTGTGGGAAATTGGGCTTCAGATCCATTAGAAATTGCAGTTGAAGAAGGAGGACTATGCCATAACAGTGAGGTCTGAATGCACTCTGAAATACAGAAGAAAGGGGGAGATTGGGGCTGTAGAATTTGGGGATCGGTCTGCTGGGGCATCAGCGCTGATGCTGGGGATAAGTGGTAATCCTTCCACTTGTACAGCACAATGTATCCAGGTATTTAAATAACAGCTGGAGCTTGTCACCCATAGCGGTGATGGTGGTTCACAAACAGGGGTGTACAGCATCATCCTCATTCAACAAAGAGGGAAACTGAGGCACAGCACATAGAAGAGACTTGCCCAAGATCCCACAGGGAGTCAATGGCAGAGCTGAGGAATAGCACCCAGATCCCCTGAAGCCCTGCCCTCTAGACCATAGTCACCTGTGGCAGGATCTAAAAGCCTTTTACAAGTGCAAACTTTTTCCAGCCTCATGAATCTCCATGTGGGAGGTTAGCAAAACTGCAGCACAGCAAGGTGAAGAAATTTCCCCAGTCATTGTCACACTGGCACTGAGGGCAGAGGTGCCAATGGAAAAGTCCCAGCTCCTCCCAGGTCCAACCATCAGGCCAAACTCACTCTCCCATTCATAGTAATGGGATCACATCATTTTCTTGACACTGCCCTTCAGGGACTCTGAAGACTGAGGCTGTACTTCCAGCTGAGCTCTGTAACTCGGCCTCCACCTAGCCCTATTTCCTAACTCAGCCCTCTCCTGGCCATTGCCAATATCTTGCCTCCCTCTGCTTCTGCTATAAGTTTTCATCTTCCAGCACGGGCCTCCTTCCTGAGGCGTGAGGCTGGTCTGGGGATACGGCACAAGAACAAGGATAAGCTGATGCTAAGCCACTGCAAGCTAATCTACTCTTCTAAAGCGAGATGGGAAGACATTCCTTGGCAATGTTGGAGAGGCTGGCGCTAAGCACTTACTTTGCCTCACTTTGGAGCCTGAAAACAAGAGAGTCTGATGGGAATGTGCTGGAGGAGCATGAAGGGCCAGGAGACAAAATAACAACAATCCAGAATGGAAAGCAGCTCAGGCATCCCATTCCTACTCTGTACACTTGCCTCACTAGCTGCCAGGTGTGTGCAATGTACAACATGTTTTGATGCCTAGCTCAGGGCACTGTCGCCCATGCCTAGCGTCCTGGCTCCTGGAGTCACAACCGGAGACCAGAGCCTCAGCTAACACAAACATTGTGTTTGGCCCTCATGGACGCAAAGAAAACTTGACAAGGTGAACTGGTATCAGAGGGGTAGCCATGTTAGTCTGGATGTGTAAAAGCAGCAAAGAATCCTGTGGCACCTTATAGACTAACAGATGCTTTGCAGCATGAACTTTTGTGGGTGAATACCCACTTCGTCAGATGCATGTAGTGGAAATTTCCAGGGGCAGGTATATATATATGCAAGCAACCTAGAGATAACGAGGTTAGTTCAATCAGGGAGGATGAGGCCCTGTTCTAGCAGTTGAGGTGTGAAAACCGAGGAAGGAGAAACTGGTTTTGTAGTTGGCAAGCCATTCACAATCTTTGTTTAATCCTGAGCTGATGGTGTCAAATGTAAAGATGAACTGAAGCTCAGCGGTTTCTCTTTGAAGTCTGGTCCTGAAGTTTTTTTGCAGCAGGATGTCCACCTTAAGGTCTGCTATAGTGTGGCCAGGGAGGTTGAAGTGTTCTCCTACAGGTTTTTGTATATTGCCATTCCTAATATCTGATTTGTGTCCATTTATCCTTTTCCGTAGAGACTGTCCAGTTTGGCCGATGTACATAGCAGAGGGGCATTGCTGGCATATGATGGCATATATTACATTGGTGGACGTGCAGGTGAATGAACGAGTGATGGTGTGGCTGATCTGGTTAGGTCCTGTGATTGTGTCGCTGGTGTAGATATGTGGGCAGAGTTGGCATCGAGGTTTGTTGCATGGATTGGTTCCTGAGCTAGAGTTACTATGGTGCGGTGTGCAGTTACTGGTGAGAATATGTTTCAGGTTGGCAGGTTGTCTGTGGGCGAGGACTGACCTGCCACCCAAGGCCTGTGAAAGTGTGGGATCATTGCCCAGGATGGGTTGTAGATCTCTGATGATGCGTTGGAGGGGTTTTAGCTGGGGGCTGTATGTGATGGCCAGTGGAGCCCTGTTGGTTTCTTTCTTCGGTTTGTCTTGCAGTAGGAGGCTTCTGAGTACACATCTGGCTCTGTTGATCTGTTTCCTTATTTCCTCGTGCGGAGTCCCTCCAAGAATACTAGTAGATTGGTGAGGCATGATTTCCCTTTACAAAAACCATGTTGACTCTTCCACGACAAATTATGTTCATCTATGTGGCTGACAAGTCTGTTCTTTACTATAGTTTCACACAGTTTGCCCAGTACCGATGTCAGGCTGTAATTGCCGGGATCACCTCTGGAGCACTTTAAAAAAATTGGTGTCACATTATCTATCCTCTAGTCATTTGGTACAGAAGGTGATTTAAATGATTTAAAGGTTGCATACCACAGTTAGAAGTTCTGCAATTTCACATGAGTTCCTTCAGAACTCTTGTGTGAATGCCATCTGGTCCTGGTGACTTATTACTGTTTAATTTATTAATTGGTTCCAAAATCTCCTCTAATGACACCTCAATATGGAACAGTTCCTCAGATCTGTCACCTAAAAATAATGGCTCAGGTTTGGGAATCTCTCTCACATTCTCAGCCGTGAAGGCCAATGCAAAGAATTCATTTAGTTTCTCCACAATGACCTTATCGTCCTTGAATGCTCCATTAGCATCTCAATCGCCCGGTGGCCTCACTGGTTGTTTAGCTGGCTTCCTGCTTCTGATGTACTTAAAAATGCAGGAGAAGCCTGCATCGGCTGGCCACCTGCAGACTTTGCAGCTCTGAGTTCTGCAATTGACCTTTCGATGACTCACCTACAGGCTCCGACTTCTTCCTTTCCCTGAAGGTGCTCAACCTCCACTCCACCTCAAGTCCCACCTCCACTCCACCCCTTCCCCCGACCCTGATCCTCCCCCTCTGCCCAGTGCCTCCTGCATGTCATGGAACAGCTGATCTTCAGCGGGCAGGAGGCACTGGGAGGGAGGGAAAGGAGTTGATCAGCAGGGCTGCAGGCAGCTGAGAGGCACTGGGTGGGAGGGGAAGGAGGAGGAGCTAGCTGCCAGGGGGTACTAAGCATCCACTAATTTTTTTTTCATGGGTGCTCCAGCCCTGCAGCACCCACAGAATCAGCGCATATGGCACCACACCACCTTCTCTTTCCTGTTTAGCTGTGGAAACATCTACATGATACACCCCTTTCAGTGCGAAGGAAGGTAGATCTTGGCCCTTCACCTCTTCTCATAACTAGATTAGCTCCCTATTTGCCACCTGCTATACTTTTGCCAAATATTAATCTCTCTCCTGTTATATCTCCACCAGAGTTACGGTGCCCCATACTCTAGCAAGGCAGCAACAGCCTGAACTAGCCCTTTTGTAGTGTTGTAATGATCATTCTCCTCTCACTAAATCCCATTATCCAGCTTGTGAGATGTTGGTTTCACAGACCATTCTACACTATAAGGTTTGATCAATGTAAGTTACGTTAGCATTCTGCCACCAACTTTTGTATATAGTCCAAGTGTGTTTCACCACAAGCCCATCCCCAGATCCTTTGCCTGGTCAGAATTCCTGAAACTTGTGTTTGTAATGTCCTGGTGACATCCCTGCCACATTCCTGACCAAGACTTGAGAATAACCAAAGGAGAGACTGTCTGTCCCCAGAGAATCCTGCCCCCCACCCCCACTCCACACACACATCTTTCTGTGGATCCCTGTGCTTTCTGGGACAGGACTTTGGGAGTTTAGGGCTCAATCTAACCCACTGAATAATAATTCAATCCAATCCCCAATGATAGATTTTTTTCCCAATGACTTTAATATGAGTTGGATTGGGCCCTTAGTGAACTCTCTCTCTCTCTAACATTTCCACATAAGTGAATAATAAAAATGTTTGCCTTCAGTAGCACATTTCATCAAAGGATCTCAAAGTACTTTACAACCACTAGGTATTTAAGCCTCACAACATTCCAAAGAGACAAAGCCATTCTGTTTCTCCCATTTAGAGGTGGGGAAACTTGGCACAGACAGGCTAAGAGATCTGGCTAACAGCACACAGTAGTAGAGCTGGGAATAGAAGGTAATAGCCTAGACACTCAGTTCCCCAGCTCTAACCATTGCATATTCCTGTCCTCCCTCAAAATGCTGTGCTTTTTATTTTGACACACACAATAAACATGAAAAAGCAGTAGATCTCCTTCCTTCCCTGCACCATCGCACACTGGAAATGCTGCAGTAGCACAGAAATGCAGATATCTGGAATTAACTTGGATTTTTTTTTAAATGAAAATACCACATGTATTTAACATGCAAGCAATGCTGAAGTGGAACAACATTAAAACAGGATCAAGCACCAGTCAATGCATTCAGAGGAAAAGGTGAACACTCGGGGTGAAATCTTGACCCCATTGAGGCCGAACACAAAACTCCCATTGACTTCACTGCGGCCAAGATTATGCCCTCCTTTTTCTGAGTATGACACTTTCTGAGTTCAGTGGAACATCGAGAGAGAATTTAAGCAATCAGATTGTCTAATGCAGAGGGCATTAGTTCCCTGGAAAAGCCCTGTCAGTACCATTTGTAACCATCACAGCACCCAGAACTAGAATGCACAGCATCTTGGCAGCCTCTTTTCCTTTTCAGATTCCTAGTAAACCACCCGGAGAGGTGGTATGGTCGAGCCAAAAGGAGTGAAGAGATCAAAAGCTTCCATTACTGATTTCTGTGCTATCACTTGTCTGTGGATTCCCTGGCGTGTTACCAAGGCTGTTAATCTGATACTTTTCATGCCCACTAAATTCACTTAAAAATAAATCATTAAATAGGAAGAACTCATTTCAGGTGCTGTCTCCCCAGCCAGGTTGGTACTAAGGTAATTGCTATCTCTGCTGGTTTGGAAGGAAAAAGAAGCCACAATCCATTGCAAATCTGATGGGTAACCCAGCCAATGGAATCTTCCGTTTAATCAGTTCCAGGAGGCCGGATGGAGCAGCCAGCCTTTGAAAATGTAAGAGTTCGATTTGCCAGTGAAACAGGGGTTGGAGGGGGGGAAGCAAGGAGGATTTTCCATCTTTAGCTGAAATTAAAAAAACATGGCAGTCAGCAAGGCAAGCCTTCCCAAAAAGGTTAGGAGCAGCTGCCTCCAAGTCTGAGAATACTGCTGTGTCAGATGCACACAGCGAGCAGCTCCCGTTAGTCTTTAAGTGGCTGGTATATTTTCAAGTTTTTCTCAGGCTGCATCTCCATCTTTTACAGGCCTCCCTGACTTAGTACCTGATCCAAACTATGTCCAGGCCTCCACCTATATCCAGAGAGCTCACCTCTATTCTCTCCGCTGTGCTGCTGAGGAAAAGTGCCTTGCCAGGTAAGGAGATGGGTGACTCCATGTTGCTAACTCTTCTGATTATATCATGAGTTTTGTAATATTTGGGGTTCTCCCTGAATTCCCAGCTCCTGGAGTCAGGAGATTAGGGGAGAATCTGAACTTTCCTTTATAAAAGAAGTTTCTAACCCTCGTGGTTGCAGAGAAAAGGTTGAAAACATGAAACTTAAAGGCCCAGAAACCTGAAGGCAAAGAAAAAGAATCCAATTTTTTCAACCTCATGATTTTTAAGACAATGATTTTTGAATGATTTTGAATGATCTCGTGATTTTTTAATTACCAACTCATGATTTTTGAATGTTTGGAGTTCATGATACTTTTGTTGCTACCTTGGTATTAATGATGGGCCAACCAAAAATCTGGTCTAATTTGGAAAGCTCTTGGGGCCCATAGGTCATGTGGGTAGTCCCAAGAACTGCTTGGTTCTGGTTAAACCGGATGGAGATATTGCAATAACGTTTCTGCTTCCGGTGCCAGCTGTGAATTCAGAGGTGTGCAAACATGTAGCCAGCAAAGGCACTAAACAGGAAGTTGAGGAGAGAGTGAATCTGAGGATTGTTGTTATACTGTTTTACAGCCCTTTTCTGCACATATCCAGATTTCTGAGAAGGGTCAAAAAATTTCAACAAAAACTTTTTTTTATTAGAAAAAAAATAATTTGTCCATTGTGTGAATACAATGGAATTTGAAGATTAGTGTAACTGTTCTTTCTAGTTCATACACTGAATATATTGGTGATTATGTTCTATTATGATAGATAGATAGATAGATAGATAGATAGATAGATAGATAGATAGATAGATAGATAGATAGATAGATAGATAGATGCCAACAGCAATAATAGTCTCCGGAATTTACTTGGCATTTCTGTAGCTGCTTAAGGCAGTGCTGTGCTGAATATAATGAAACATTGCCTTTGTCTGGTAAGGACCAGATTCTGATATTGCTGCACACATTGGGTAGTATCTTACTCTGCACTTATTGCCATTAACATCAGTGTATTAAGGTGTTGTTTGACAGGAGTAAGGGTATCAAAATCTGGCCTTAATTAAGCGGATGTGTCTTGGAATGCACAGGATTAGCAGATGTGGCTCGTAGTGATCTTCATGAGGGGCTGGGTTATTTTACTTGATGTATTTTTGTTCCCCTTGCAATGACTCATCTCAGTTTCTCCGCACTGTAAAGTTGAAAACACACATAGAATTGCAATCAGTTCCTGTGCTCAAAATGAACTTTGTGTGAAGAGCCCACTCAGAGCTGGGCAGCTGTTCTCAGCTGGACTCTACAATGAGGGGATAGCAAATTTAGCACCACTTAAACCCAACATTTAGCAACTGATGCCTTGGCCTCGTCACATTCTGTATAACCCTTCTCCTCCAATGGGATAGCAGAGCCTTTTCCTGGTACAAGAAGTGAGATCTCCTGGCCAATGTGGAGCAGCTTCTGATCTTTAACAGGGTATGCCATGGTGATAATAAAACGGGAAAATGTGAGTGCTAAGAGTTGTTTGGCGGGTGGGGGGGAACTTTACAAGTTGCAAGGCGGGGAAGCTCTGTCTTTTTTAAAAAAAAAAAATCTTTTTTCCACTAAGGAGAATCTTAATACAGATTTATTTGCTGTTATTTTTCAAATCTGCTCTAGCTCCCATACTGCTGAGCAAAACTTCAAAGAGCCACTTGCTACTAGCCACATTGGAAGAGAAAATGCTGCTTCAAACTGAAAAGCTGAAACGAAAAGTTTTGACTTAAGATCAAACCCAAAAGGGACACATCAGCTTTAACCCAAATTCAGGAACAGTTTCTGAGCCAAAAAAAATGCACTTTTCAGCAAAAAAATCTATTCACTGAAAAAAATTCCCTCCGTCCAAGTAGAAGCTCACCCAGCCCCATCCCTCAGCCCCTCCAGTGCTCAGATGTCCCCAGCTGCTTTCAGGGTAAGTGAGTTTCACCCATCTCCTCCATTTCCTTCCTTTTAACCCCTTCAGCACTGCCTACACTCCCGAGGCCACCGACTACGACATCCGGGTGCTGCTGAGGTTCCCGCAGCGGGTGAAGAACCAGGGCACAGCAGACTTCCTGCCCAACCGCCCCCGCCACAACTGGGAGTGGCACAGTTGCCACCAGTAAGTTGAGGAGAACTTGGCACTCTTCAGCACCTTACAAGTCCATCTCTGGGTGACAGGCCCTTGCCACTGGGACTTTCCTTTGGTGGGCAGAGGCTGGTATCCAGCCATGGCTCTGGTTCAGTAAAGTAGCTTGAGCACATGCTTCAGCATTTTGCTGAATTGGGGCCTATGTCAATATACTGAGGGTGAGAGCCACCCCTGGCTATAGATCAATGGACTGGCCTCCTCCATTCCTTCTCCCATCTTGCCTTTCTCTCTCCATTTTCTTGTTCCCTAACTCCAACCCTTTTCTTCTTTCTTTTTTCCTCTGCTCCTCTTTTCTTTCTTCCTTTCTCTGCAAAATTTATTTATCGCACCCCCCAATCCCAAAACCATTTCCCTGCCAGCTCCCCCTCCAGTCTCCATAAGCCCCGTGCTGCTCAGGGCGAGTGTCCTGTGCTGGTCCACAAGGGTCAGGCCACATCATCACAGACCCCTGAACTGAGCATCATGGGCAAAGAGAAGGTCGGGCTTCTAATGCTGTGACTGATGCGTTATGGGAGCAGGTGGCTTTCAAGAAGCCGCACACTCCATCGCTCAGAGCCCCAGCATTTTCCCAAAGTGAGGTGAGGAGGATCTGGGATCCTGCCACTTTCCTTGCCCCCACCCACTCCTGAGCAGCTCTAATACCCCTGCACCCACCCAGCATGCATCTATAAATATCTCTGTGGTACACGCCTCTGCCCTGGATTTCCCCCAGGCACTACCACAGCATGGACGAGTTCAGCCACTATGACCTGCTGGATGCACCCACAGGGAGGAAGGTGGCTGAGGGACACAAGGCTAGCTTCTGTCTGGAGGATACCACCTGCGACTTTGGGAACCTGAAGCGCTATGCCTGCACTTCACACACCCAGGTGAGAGGAGGGGGAGATGTATCCAATAGATCCAGGACCACTCCACCCGCTGACTGCGATTTAGTGCAGGGCTTTCTTCCCCTATTGGCCCCAGTCTCCTAAGACACCCAGCTGTGTGAGTGGGCAGGGACAGTCACCTCTGGGAGCTGGGGAAGGGATTAGTGAGTGCCCAAACCTGGTCAGGAATCTCCCTCATGGCATCATACCAGTGCAGGTGTTACACCTCCCTCTGGAATATCAAGCAGCCTCAGGTGGGCATGTCCTATTGATTTCCTGGCATGGGTGTCAGAGCCCTCCCTAAAGGGGGAGGGGCAACCCCACCCCCCGCCGAGCCAGAGGGGGGCTGGGGAGCAAAAGCAGCCCCCTGCTTGTGTCCTGGGCTCCCCGACCAGGACACATAGAGGGACCCAGGTTCCCCACAGCTGCCGCACAGCTCTTCCAGACCTGGCTCCAGCCCAACGGGGGAAGGGGGCTCAGAGCTATAGCCCAGCTCTGCTATGAGCCAGGTGGGCAGTTGTGGGGAACCTGGGTCCCTCCACCTGCCCTGGGTGGGGGACATGGGCCAGGGGTACCCTCAGCTGCCCCACACCCCTGGCAGGTGGAGGGACCCAATCTCCCCTACAGCTGCTGCCTGGGCTCCCCAGGTGGGCTTCCTCCATGCTGGCCTGGCTGGAGGGTTGGTGGGGCCGGAGAAGAGGGGAAGGGGGCAGAGTCCACCCTGGTGAAAAGTGGACCTGCAAGGCCCACTCCCTCCCCCCCAGTTCTGGTGCCTCTGTTTCCTGGGCTTGCCCAGTGCTAGGGAAGGAGAGGCACCCAAGGCAGCAGTATCTTTGGCTGAGCACTCAGTAGTGCTTTTATAGGTATATAGGACTAGTGGGCACTCCACACTTTAATCTTTCTGATGCTCACATATATAAGTGTACCTATTGGGTTTCTGGGAACTGGGTGGGCAGAAGCCCACCCACTGCTAACGGATCCTCCCCCAGCCTAAGAGGAGGATCTACAGGACCTCAAAAACCCAACTGATTCCGGGAGACAACTAATAAAAGAACAGGGACAGGAGTGCCGTCTAAGGGTCATAAGAAGGGAGCCTGACGGGGACACCAAGCAGAGAACCCTGGAAAGTGCCCACTGCTCCTCGAAGGCGTCAAGGAAGCCAGTGGATGCCACCCAGAGGAACTCTGCCTAGATACGTGAATGGATTAAGGATCGGAAACAAGCCCCACAGTCACAGGGGTCTCCATCGGCCAACCTCCTCTCCCTGGTTGCGTAGATGGCCATTTTAGCCAGGGCGAGGAGGAGGTTGACCAGGAGGTTCTGCGACCTTGTGGGGCCACAGATAGGGAGTGAGTACAGAAGGAGGAGAGGGGAAAAGTGCAGCCAGAAACGTAAGAGGATATTGGTGAGGAGCCGGTGTAGGGGCTGCAACCTGGCGCACTCTAAGTAAACGTGCGCCAGGGTCTCCCTCACGCTGCAGAAGGGGCAGGCGTCTGGGACAGGGGTAAACTGTACCAAGTACATGCCCATGCTCACGGCGCCATGGAGGAGCCTCCAACTGATATCCCTGCTGGGCCTCGGGACGAGGGTAGAGTAGAGGCTGGCCCACCGGGGCTCCTCACCCTCCAGAGGTGGCAGGAGGTTCCGCCACTTTGTATCGGGCCGGGACACGAGGGTGAGGAAGTGAAGGGTGTGGAGCATGAGCATGTAGAGATACTTCCTTGGCGCCGTTTGGAAGCGGACCGGCTGCAGGTCATGCAGCCGGCTTGCAGAGAAGGGGCAGGGGGGCTGGTCGGGTCCACGGGGAAGGGGCCCGATGAAAAGGTCCGGAGGGCCATATAGAAGTGTAGCTGGGCAGTTACCCTGCTCTGGCTGAAATAGGCTGGGCTGATTGGAGAAGCAGCCACAGTGAGGCCACAGCCCAATCAGGCCACACCTGGCCCTGTTATAAGGGCTCAGGGAGGAGCTGGCTCATTTTCTTTTCAGTCTTGGAGAGAGAAACACCTGGCTGCCTGAGAATAGGGTACCTGAAACAGAGCAGTGCTGGGGAAGGGCAAGAGGAGCTGGGGAGCTCCAGCCTGGCAACTCCCCAGGCTGAGGCCTTGTTAAGGGTCTATGCAGGTACGGGGGCTGGAAAGTGCAGCCTGGGGTTAGACAGAGGCAGCTGGTCCGAACCCCTTGCCAGTGATGAGTGGTCATGACAGACTGCAGTTTGCCCTTGTGAGTGGGGGCTAGGTGATGACTGGCAGTAGCCACTGAGACAAGGTGGGTTTAAAGGGTTGGGGGTTCCCCTGGGAGGGGACACCTAGAGTGTGGGGGTACTGATGGGGCAGAATCCTGAGGTAAAGGGCACTGGGGTCCAGGAGGGGCATGAGGCAGGTGAGCCACTGGCCAGCGGAGGATGCTCTGAGTGCTGGATGAGCTAATTCCCAAACTACTAGCAGGAGGTGCTGCACCAGTGAGTCTCAGCTCTGCTGAAGCAGGGGTGAGCAACACACAGATGCACCAATTTTTCCTGAAATGAGGTAAAATAGCTATTCCAGCTGGGCACAGGAATCCACTCCAGTATTTTCATATAGTCATCACAGGCATCACATTTAATGGACAGAGTCCTCAGACTGCTCGTTCCCTTTGCATTCAAAGCACCTGAACTGGACTATTATGTCCACCTGGAATGGACTTTGCATGCAGCCCTTGGGAAGGAGAAGAGCCTGAACTGGATTCCTTTGCCCACATGGAATGAACTCTGCAACACTGCTCCTGGGAGGAAAACGTGTTTTGGCATTAGCAGAAGTTGCAGACTTGACAAGCCACTTGCACAGAATTGAGCAGTGCAGGTAATTCCTGAATATATTTCTATATTAAGAAAGAGCGAGAACAACAGAAAAGGAAAACTGAGAAATGCTAAAGATAAAAAGCAAAGTCCAAACCCTGTGTTATGCAGGAGGTCAGACTAGATGAACTGATGGTTCTGTCTGGGCTTTATGAAACATGAGCACTGCTCTTTCCTTCTGTCAGGGTTTGAGTCCCGGTTGCTATGACACCTACAATGCTGACATCGATTGCCAATGGATTGACATAACAGACGTTCAGCCTGGAAATTACATCCTAAAGGTTGGTTTCCCTGTAATGTTGGACTTCTCTGTATGGGCCATTGCCATGAATAGATCTAGGCAGTTACTTGTGAAATCCATGGTACTGGATTTTGGTTTGTGTGTGTCCACGGCCCCGTTGCCGGTCCCCTTGATTGTGAACATCCATCCACACAGCATGTGAATAACATGGCTGATCAGACATTCTTCTGAGAACAGAAGCAGCTGCATGAAGGGCCAGTCACAAGCTACGCATTGGCAATTAGCAGTAACAGTGGGGGTGGAGGAGGGGTATGAAAATGAAACAATAGCTGGTCACCCCTGAGAACAAATGGAAAGAGAGCCATTGTGTACTCATACTCAAATACTTTTTAGGACCACTACAAGCAGGCACAATGCCATTCAGTTCAAGGGAAGCTAAGCCCAATTAAAACCAGGGCTGAATTTGACTTTGTTTACATCTTTTATTTATATAATTTGACCATTTGCTACGGAGAAGCAAGATGGTTGCGTCAGGATGACAAGCTGTTTTCTTGGAAGAAAGTGGAGGCATTTTACCTGTAGAAGAAACCATAAAACTAAAAAAATGTGACAGTATAAAAGCAAAACTGTATAACAGTTTATTTCCTTAAAAGGAATACACCCCCCATAAATGTGCATTTTTCATTGCAAAAATTTCTAGTTGTATGTGATAATATACATTACAGTACAGCCCAGGGACCCACCAAGAACTGGGCCCCATTGCACTAGGTGCTGTACAGCCACAGAGTAGTAGCTAGACACAAGGGATGGGAAAGGGGGGTAACACAATTCTTTCTTTCTCCAGTGACTGACAGAGGAACTATTTCCTTATCTGGTCTTTGTCTTGTTTTCTCAGGTTCAAGTGAACCCCAAGTACATGGTGCTGGAGTCAGACTTCACTAACAATGTTGTGAGGTGCAATATTCACTATACTGGACGCTATGTTGCTACTACAAACTGCAAAATTGCCCAGTAAGAGCACTTGTGAAACTCTTCCCACTCCTTGTCTGTCTCCCTGGGTTCTTCCATGGTTCCCATTGCTGCGGTATACAGGCATCTCATCTTTTTCTTCTGCCTCCATCACTTCTTGGTGGTGTGGACTTCAAGATGAAAAGGGAAATGTGAGGATGGAGCTGCCAAGGAGTTGCTAATGGGGAGGGACATGGGAAATGCAGAAATGGTACTTGAATGTAGGGACAAGTCTTTCCAGAACTAGACCTGAGGGTCTAGTGCAGCAATTCTCAAACTTCATTGCATCATCCCCCCTTCTAACCAGGGCCGCCAGGGGGCCCCCGCCGCCAAATTGCTGCCAAAACCTGGAGCAGAAGAAGCTCCGGGGGACCAGGCCCCACCAGAGTTTTCTGGGGCCCCCACAGCGGGTGAAGGACCCCACTGCAGGCACCCCAAAAAACTCTCGTGGGGGCTCCTGCGGGGCCCAGGGCTTGGGGCAAATTGCCCCACTTGCCCCCACTTCTGGACGGTCTTGCTTCTGATAACAAAAATTACTACACAGCTCCAGGAGAGGGGACAAAAGACTGAGCCCTGTTGCCCTGGATGCGGGGTAGGGGCAAAGCTGAAACCCAACAGCTTCTACCCTGGGTAGGGGGGCATGTAATCTTGGCCCTGGGCCCCACTACGTCTGAAGTCCAAGCCCAATCCCCACCACCCAGGGCTAACACCTGTCTGGGTGGCCCCATTAAAATGGGGTCCCAGCCCACAGTTTGAGAACCCCTGGTCTAGTGGAGCAACACTAACACCTGAAATGGAGTAGTTCTGTATCCAGCTGCCACTTTCAGAATGATCTGTTCCCCAAGCAACCCTCTTCCACAGAACTAAAAACACCTTGCTTTGCTCCCTTTCTCAATGTTAGGCTGTGGTCTCATCAACACCATTCCCGTGAGATGTTTCCACTGTTAATTCTTAAGCATGAAACACCATGTGCCTCTTAAGCCATTTCCTCTACTCCTACCACTTGTTCCCCTATGCCAGGCCTGTGCAGGCTTGTTCCCCACACTCTGCTGCTTCGCACAACCTAGAGTAATTCAAGTACATGACTAGGGACCCAGAGCTCTGGGTTCTTGTCCCAGCTCTGCCACTGATCCACTCGGTGACCATGGGCAAGTCACTTACGGCTTGGTTTTCAGAGGTGCTGAGCACCAGCCACTCTCATTGACTTCACCACCTCTAGCAATCAGGCCTTTAACCTGCTTAGGTCTCCACCTATAAGGTGTGGTGAATCTTTGCACAGGGGGCATGATGATTAAGAGATTGTCTGTGAAGCACATGGAAAGCCTCAGCCAAAGGGGCTAGTTACCCAAGTGAGTCACAGCAGCACTTGGTGCACATAAGCGAATTATGCTACCTTTCCACTTTCCCTATCCCAGAGGCCACTAGGGAAGGTCAGTTTGACCCCGGGACAAGTTAGAGCAACCTCAGGGCTGCTCTAACTTCCACTAATGCTGGCAGCTCCCAAACAGCCTGCTTCACGAGCCAGGAGCACAGAAACGTTGTGTGCTGTCCCCAGCCCCACCATCCCCCACCTTGCCCCTCCTTAGCCCAGGGTTGCCCCTACACAGGTCCCATCAGCCCTCTCAGTGGGTGTTTGGGAAGCACTGTGGTGTCTCTATGAACACCATTAACGCACAGCTAGGGAAACCAGCACAAACAGGACTGCCGCGGTGAAGCTCTCCCAGGACTGCCAAGTGACCACAGTTGGTTTGGACACAGTAACCAAGAGGGGGAAAAAATTAAATTATTTTTCTTTACATTTTTCTCTTAAAAAACACTTTGCAACTGGCTCACGCTTGGTCCTGAATGGAAAAAAACAACTCCCATGGCCAGCCAAGGCACTGGCAGGGAGGACTGCAGGCTACAGACATCACACCACCTTAGAAGGTGGAGGGATTCCTGCCAAGCACTGCTAGGGGTCCTGGGAGCTGCCCCCCCCCCCCGCCCCCGACACACACACACACTGCTCCATGCTGCAGTGGGACAGGATGCCTTGCCAGCATTCTATGAGTTGTGGATTTCAATTAAACTCACAGGCTGAAATCCTGGCCCCATTAACATCAGTGGGAGCATTGCCATTGATTTCAGTGGGGCCTGGGTTTCATCCATAGGTTCTCCAGATCCCAGGGAACACCAGGCTGCATTTTATGGGGTCTGGGATTTCCAGATTGTTTTGTAGCCCTCTGGTACCTAACTCCCTTTTGGGATCTGGGCCATGATGCCTGTGTTAGTTGACAGCTGAACCTTAGCTGGGCTACCCCTACCTTCACGTAACAAGCCACAATAAAGTTAGTCCAATTTTTCCATTGAAATTTTTTTCAGTGGAAATTAGCTTTTTGACAAAAACTTACTGCAGATTTTCTGTGCACATTTCTAGTAAACATTTTAGTTTTTCAGTTTAGTTTTTGGTTTTCAAAAATTAAAAATTTTTACTAAACGCATGTTTACCAAAAAAAGGGGCAGGAGAAGGGCCACACAGGACTTTGTTTCTTTGAGGCTTTTTTGTTTGTTTGTTTGTTTTTTTGTTTTGAGGGGGGCGCATTTTCCAACCACTTGCTGAGTGCTCTTATTCTCCCCTTGCAGGTCATGATCCACTGGGAGGGACGCATGACACCTGACCCCACCTCCCAACCCAAATTCAACACTTTCAAGTTGGAACTTGAAATGTCCGCTTCTGGGGTGCATGATCTAGTGGGGCATAAGACATTTCTCCATTCCAGCAGCCCCTGGAGACAAAAAAAGTATTTCTCAATTTTAAGAACATGAGGGAAAGGAGTGATTACTTTAAATATTTTTAAACTTAACTTTTCTTCAATCTTTGGGGCTTTTTTCTGTTTCCAAGTGGAGTTTGCTGATTTAGGTTAAATAAAACAAGGGTTATTACTGTACCAGGCACTACCAGTATCTGTAGATTACATGCTATATCAGTAGGTAGCTCTATAGTCTAAACTGTGCCCAGCTGTACAATATGGGGCTGTATTTTTGTGCAGGCTTTCTAGTGACATTACAAATCCTAGTCCCCAGCCTCACAGTAAGATTACAGCTGTGGTCTGGGTATATTTTATTATTTATAATCTGACACCAATGCACCCCAAATAAGAACTAAGGTGAAAAGTTTCAAATGCAACCTCTGGTTTTGTCTATGTTCCTGAGTGCCCAGTCTAAGACTTCTTGGGTCTGATTGTCAGAGGTACTGAGCACCTGCAGTTCCCATTGCCTTCAGCTGGAATAGTGGGTATTCAGGGCTTCTGAAATCAAGCTCAAATTGTTTTGCTTTAGGACACCCAACATTTAGCCAAATCTCTAGGGCTAAAATCTGCTTTCAGTAACTGTAATGTTAATACAAAGTTATTTTATTATTTGTATTGCCGTAGTGCCTAGCAGTCTGAGCCATGGACCAAGGCCCCATTGTGTTAGGTGCTGTTCAGATACAGAACAACAAGCCAGTCCCCATCCAAAGAACTGACAAATTAAGTAAAACAATGTAATGCCACTTAGTACTGACATCACAGTCAGAGGGGTTACTCCTGATTTACATTGGTAAACCTGAAATCAGAATCTGGTGGGGAGTTTTAATTTTTATTCAGTTTAAAGGGATGTTGTCAACTGAGTATTTCTATTTTGTTTAAAAAGCCAGAAGGGATTAAAAAATACCTAATATGACTGGAAATGTTTTAGTTTATGGTTTAAAAGAAAAATAATAATCACATCTGGTTGTTCTATAATTTTTTTTAAATTGCTGTTAAATTTTCCCCTGCAGTATTGTAAATCCAAACACCAACAGGGCAGGGGGATTGTGACAGGGGGATTCAAGGGGGGCAGGGGGGATTCAGAGGGAGCCCAGGCTCATGGGTCAGAGGGCTCAGTTGTACCCCACTTCCAGGTGGCACCCCATGGGGAGCCTGGGCTCCCTCTGAAACTGCACTGCTGTGACAAGCTGCAGACACGCTCCTGGTCTTACATTTCCACCAGCATATACAGAGGTAGGAACACACCCAGCTGCAGTTACATGCAGGGTCTCTGACTAAAGCCAAAGTAACTCTCAGCTCCCCAGGCATGCATGCCCCTCCGGAGCATAAACCCAAAATTATACTGTCTTGCGCTGTACAGGGAACTACAGCGTAAGCTCGTAGATTTCACCACTTCCCCACTCAATGTGGAGAGGAACATGCAGCAGCCTATCTGAGCTAAGATTCCCACACACTTCATTCCAAACTCACTGGTTTAGATTAAAATATAAAATACATTTATTAACTATGAGATTTTAAATGATTATAAGCGATAGCAAACAGATCAAAGTGGATTACCTAGCAAATAAACAAAAACCTAAGCTTATTATACTACACAGATTGGACAAGAATAGCAGATTCTCATCCTAACTGATGGTACAGGCAGACTTGTAGATTTTTAAGGCATACGCGGCATTAGCTTTACAGCTTGAGTTTCTCAGGTCTTCATACATAGGCTAGAAATCCCTTTAGCCTGGGCCTAGCACTTCCCCCCAGTTCAATCTTTGTTCCTCAGGTGTTTCCAGGAGTCTTCTCATGGAGGGAGTGAAGAACAACATATGATGTCACTCCTCTCCCTTATATACCTTTAGCATGGGGCAGGAAACCTTTGTTTTAAAACTTCGTTCCCAGCCCAATCTGTGGGGAAAATACTGACATCTGGAGTCCAGAGATGTGGTCTGTTCACATGATCTTGCAGTGTTATAGCAGCCACTGCTTACAGGCTGGTCAAAACGCCCACAGGAAGGTTAAACTATTCTGCAGTCACAGAATCATAGAATATCAGAGTTGGAAGGGACCTCAGGAGGTCAGCTAGTCCAACCCCCTGCTCAAAGAAGGACCAGTCCCCAAATAAAGCAACCCAGCCAGGGCTTTGTCAAGCCTGACCTTAAAAACCTCTAGGGAAGGAGATTCCACCGCCTCCGTGGGTAACCCATTCCAGTACTTCACCACTGTCCTAGTAAAAAAGTTTTTCCTAATATCCAACCTAAACCTCCCCACTGCAACTTGAGAACACTACTCCTTGTTCTGTCCTCTGCTACCGCTGAGAACAGTCTAGCTCCATCCTCTTTGGAATCCCCTTTCAGATAGTTGAAAGCAGCTATCAAATCCCTCCTTATTCTTCTCTTCTGCAGACTAAATAATCCCAGTTCCCTCAGCCTCTCCTCACAAGTCATGTGCTCCAACCCCCTAATCATTTTTGTTGCCCTCTGCTGGACCCTTTCCAATTTGTCCACATCCTCCTTGTAGTGTGGGGCCCAAAACTAGACACAGCATTCCAGATGAGGCCTCATCAGTGCTGAATAGAGAGGAATGATCACATCCCTCAATCTGCTGGCAATGCTCCTACGTATACAGCCCCAAATGCCATTAGTCCATTTTCTTTGCTGATTGGTCATCAGCCCCATCTGACTTCCTCATTGTTGTACCTGAAAGGCTGGCTGTGGGTGTTTTCCAGAGTAAGCTCATATGAATATTGACTAGGGATCTGTATTTCAAAACTTCAGATACATGCATACAAATAGGATAATCGTATTCAGCAAATCATAACTTTTCCAATGAGCCCTCACCTGACCACTCTTGTACAAAATGCACGATGTTCATGCCATAATCATATCATAATATCACTGTGAAGAATATCGAGTGCAGTGTCACAGAGATTAAGGGAATGAAAACTGGAAATGAAATTGACTAACAACAGAGGGTCAAACTGACTAGACAAGTGAGGGGCAAAAATGGAAACATTCTCCCTTGTGAGGAAAACCAGCAGGGAGAGCTTAAGTAGGACCTAAGTGGTGAATAGACCCTTGTGCTGGCTCTCTGACATGGAGTGAATTTTACTCTCCATGAAGCTGGTGCAAAGTAAATTCAGTGTGACTACACTAAGGGGTACTGTGTTAAGTACCCTCTGGGTATGGCTATACCACAAAAGCTGTGCAGGGCTAGTCTACTGGGGTTAGCATGAATCCAGCTAGAATGGCTGACAATAGCAATGAAAACAGCACAGGGCAGGTAGTACAACCCAGCATGAGCCCTGGGTATGTACTTAGCTTACTAACCCACACTGCCCTGTCTTTTTGGTTGTTGTTACCTGCACTAGTGGATTCAAGCTAGGTCAGGTATGCTAGGCTGTGCACAGCTTTTGCAGGGTAAATATACCTTAAGTAATACTATTGCGGGGACAGCTGCAGTTGCACATGGGGTTATATTTCCCCAGGCTTCATAATGGAGGACAGGGTGGGCCTCAGAACAAAGCCCCAGAACCAAACACTACCCTGTCCCCCCTGAATTTTGGACCTGAACCCAGCCTTTGTGGATCAGGACCAAGGCTTCTGGTTTTGCACCACAACAGCCCAGTGAACCCATATGTGATCAGTGAAAAGTTTAAAGCTATTACAGGTGATACAGTGCAACTATATTTTTGAGCCAACCAATGAAATAAAATCCTTTTTCAATCACTATGATGCAGGAAATGAACATTATTATTGAGGTACCAAGTGCTTTTTGCCATTGTATCTGATGCTATAATATATGGCAATGAGTAGCAAAGCTGTTAAAGGACTAGAGCTACCCTGGGCTGATTTCTTCACCATCTACTTGACGAGACATGGATGGCCCCCACTTCCACACACTTCTCTTTCCCCTCCTCCCTTGTGCTGGATCAGGAATGAAAATGAGGAATCCAGAGTCACTGATAAGTGGAGAGGCTCCTCTGTGTTATGGTTGGAGATGGGCTCAAGTAGCAGTGTGTGGGTCTAGGTCTCAACCTTCCCAAAGTTAAGGGGAATTTGGCTCTGGGTTGTCTCCAGCTAGTCTTGAGAAAAGTAGTGAGAATTGGAACAGAGACACCTGGGAGCTGCATGTTGCTGTAAGCACCGTAGTTAGAAGGAATTGATTGTTGGCGTCATGTGAGCTTAATCTCCTTGTTGCCTCTAGAGCAGAGTCATCTGATGGATATGCCACCATGCATCTTGCATGGTTCTAGGACCACTCCAGAGATGTTGCACAGACCCAGTGCAATCTCAACAGGCTCCAATCTGGCCATGCCTATCCCTCCCTCTGCACCCTCCCCCTGGCCTAAATGAATCCCGCACTGGAAAAAAGAGACTGCCCCATAATTCAATCCTGCTGCTCTTCCTGTTTCCACCCATGCCTCAGAGCTTTCCACTACCTCCATCTCCCCTCCTAGGCAAACCATGGGAGGGAAAAATCTTGGTTTCTTCTCTTCCTGTGGTCTTCCCTTCAGCTAAAGGGCTGTCACCTCTGACATGTACTTCATGGATGCCTGGACTTCACAGCCATAAGCAGGGAGAGAACTCAGCTTCTCCTGTGCCATAGACACAGGCCTCTACTCCCTGAACTAAAGGAGACTTTCCACTTGCTATAGTACAGTAGGGCTTTTATCAGATCTGGGCCAACAGCCACTAGGCAGAGCCATGATAATACTCACTCAAAGCAGTTCTGATGCCATCCACTAGATGGCAGTGGTAGACACACTGTGTACATGGGCAGTTTGCTGCTGGTACCAATCCCCCTGATTTCAGCGTGCCTGCAGAAAAGCGATAGGCAAAGCTTGAGAGGGCTGATACAAGTAAACAGCCACAAGTGCAGCAGAACCACTGCAGTCTGGAAATATGCTGAGAATCTCTCCCAAGATGTGGTTTCCACTAGGCCGTAAATCTGGTGAGCAGAGCCCTCATTTTGCTTTTAATTCCCACCAGAAAGCAGGATGTGCGGGGCCCAGGAGGAAATGTAAAAAGAAAAATGTTAAACCTCAAGTTCAAAAAGGTTGGGTTAAGTGCTGGGTGAGGCTTGGGGCCTATTGTTACTTTAGCTGCCATCTAAGAAACCTTCAGGGCCCACCCTGGACAGCCAAGTCACATGATTTGTCTCATGAACACGGCTGGTGTGGGTCATGTTGGAATTCTACTCCTGGCCTAGACCTGTGGTGCTAGAGCTTGCAGCACATCCACTGTCTTCCTGCCCAGTGTGCATTTCCATGGCAATGGGAACACAGCCTCGAGGCTGCCCAATCAACAAACACACAAAAAACCCTACCTAGAAACCACAGCAGAGCAGAGCCCCATCATCACAGTCCATCTCAAAGCAGACTAGCGCAGTTTGGGCAGGGCAGCAGAGTCGATGAATTTGGGGTCCACCATGGATTGGTGGGTAGCTGAAACCTGTGCTCCAGTGTCTCTCCATGCAGTAATCTTCCTTCCACCCACACTCACAGTTTCCCTTCACTTTGAGGGTATTTGTGAGATATCTGGGCCTGAAGGCTCTCGTAGGACCCCGGGGTGATGAGCTGCAGTCAGCTGGTGTTCTTGGGGCAGCTGGCCTTCACATGCCACAGCTCATTAGATTTGGAAGCATCGCCCAGCTGACTGTGGGCTGGGGCGAGCTGGGTGATTGGAGAGTAGGGTGATGGAACAAGAAGGCATCTGGGGTTTCCCTGGCTGTGTGGAGGGCTGTTCCTTGTGAGGTGGGGGACTTGGGCTGACTCCGATGGTGGGGTGTCATCTCAGGTTTCCCCTTCTGTTATCCACACCAACTGCTACTAGCTGCTTCTTCTCTGCCACCTCCACCAATTTGGCTCCAATCTCCCCTGCTTCTATTAAAGTTTTGGGCTTCCCATCTAGGATGTACCTTTCTATTTCCTCAGGAACACCCTCTAAGAACTGGAGAGACAGATCTTCCAGAGACTTAACATTTACTCCTGACATCCAGGCATCTCAATTTTTTACAATGTGGTAGGCGTGTCGGGAAAATGCCACCTCTGGTTTCCACCTTAGAGCTCTGAACCGCTGACGGGCATGCTCGGGTGTTAGTCCCATTCTAATTCTGGCCTTGAGTTTAAAAAGTTCGTACTTGTTCATGTGTTCTTTAGGCATTTCAGCTGCCACCACTGCTAAGGGTCCACTGAGTTGTGACCTTAGCTCCACCACATACTGGTCTGTAAGGATGTTGTACCCAAGGCAGGCCCTTTCAAAATTTTCTAAGAAGGCCTCTGTATCATCGCCTACCTTGTATGTGGTGAATTCTTTAGAATGGGCAGTGGTACCGGAGAAAGGATTGTTAGGGCTACCTGTTTGATCCAGCTTAGCCTTTTCTAGCTCTGAGTGCTTCAGCTCCACTTCCAAATGCTTCGCCTCTCTCTTCTCCTCCTCTTCCACCTCCAAGCACTTCATTTCCACTTCCTCCTCCAAGCACTTGTCCTCCGCTTCCAAGTGCTTCATCTCTAGGAAGAAACTCCTTTCATCCTCAGCTAGAACTCGGCCTCAGTTAAGGGCATCCCTCCATCCTGGCCCCAGAATCCCGGTTGGAGGAGGGCTGATCCTTCCCTTCTGGGAAATCTCCATTACCCCATTCCCTCCCTGCATTTCCATCATGGAGCTGGATGTCTGGGCTTGATCTGGGTCTGTCTTCTCTGTGGTGTGCCGCTTTGGGAAGACTGGATTCTCTAGGGTTTCGGTGCCCAACCTCAACCTCATGCACAGGGCTGCCTTAATCTAGCCCAGCTATTTCGTTGGAAAAAAATTAAAATAAACTGCTTGTTGGACTCCCTGGCTTGGCAGGCTGAACTCTTTGCATGCCTGTTCTCCCTCAGGCAGAAAAGAAAGAAAGAAAGAAAGAAAGAACTCCCTGGCTTTGCAGGCTACCAAAAGGAAAAATGTGTCCTTTTAAAACGCTGAGATCTGTGCTTCTGGTCCAAAATGATCCCATACTCTGCCCCCATGTCAAGGCTGATTCCTCTCTCTGGCACTTCAAGTGGGGCCTGCAAGGATTCTAAAAATTAATACTGGCCACTCCAGGCTTGTATTAAACTCCCAAGGTTACAGCTTCTCTCTGACCTTGGATGGGTAGATGCTGCCACCAGAAAAATGCGAAAAAAAACCCAACTCTTTTTCTCCAAAGCTGGAGATTCATCAACACCAACCATTGCTTTGAAACAGTTTTGGTTTCATTACCTTGCCATTTTTCAATGCCAAACATTTTGTTGGAAAATGCCCACCCGGCTTTAGTTCCAAGGCACCGTTTTGCCCTCTGGCTTTTCAGAGTAGCACTGCACTTTAAGGTCACATCCCCCTCCAGATGTAAGCTCTGACCTTACACTGAGGATACCAAAGAAACCATCTTATCTCTCAGTCTCTAGGGAAGGTAAAGTCACGTCACTGGAGCCCTTGGCAGGCAAGAAGTGGGAAAACCAGAAACCCTGCTTCTCTGAGACCTCTCATAGACTCATAGACTTTAAGGTCAGAAGGGACCATTATGATCATCTAGTCTGACCTTCTGCACAATGCAGGCCACAGAATCTCACCCATCCACTCCTGTAACAAACCCCTAACCTGTGTCTGAGTTACTGAAGTCCTCAAATTGTGGTTTGAAGACCTCAAGCTGCAGAGAATCCTCCAGCAAATGATGGGGTCTTAATTAACTGTTACAACTCAACAAAGATCTTAGCATCATAGATACTTCTCTGAAAACATCTGCTGAATGTGCAGTGGCAGTCAAACAAGCTAACAAAATGTCAGAAACCATTAGGAAAGGGATAGATAATATGACAATGAGTATCACAATGCTGCTACTATATAAATCCATGGTATACCCACACCTTGAATACTGTGTGCAGTTCTGGTCACCTCATCTCAAAAAAAGATATATTGGATTTGGAAAAAGTACAGAGAAGGGCAACAAAAATGATTAGGGGGTGGAACAGCTTCCATATGAGGAGATATTAAAAGTATTGGGATTGTTCATCTTGGAAAACAAACAACTGAAGGGGGATATGATAGAAGTCTATGAAATCATGAGTGGAGTGGAGAAAGTGAATAGGGAAGTGTTATTTACCCCTTCACATAACACAAGAGCCAGGGGTCACTCAATGAAATCAATAAGCAGCAGATTTAAAACAAACAAAAGGAAGTATTTCTTCATACAACTCACAGTCAACCTGTGGAACTCTGCCAAGTGATGTTATGAAGGTCAAAACTAGCAGCAGCAGCAACAGCCAGGGCCGACGAGAGTTGGGGGAAGCTGGTACAAATTACCGGGCCCGGCTTCCCCAGCCCTGTTTTGCCGGTCCACCCTGGCTGGGGGGGAGGAGGTAAAAAAAAATTTTTACCCGGGTCCGAACCCACTCTCAGCAGCCCTGCCAGTAGGAGCCATAGCAGGTCTCTTCGGAATGTAAGGTACAGTAGTAATGGTGAAGTTTAGGACTAACAAGAAGCCCAGATATGCTGTGCACCTGGGAGGCTGCCCCTTCCCAACCTACCTTGCTGCCTGTGGTCACTTGTTTCAAGAACCAACTTGTCCCTCCTGTAAAGGCCACAAGCGAACCATGTTCCTACATGTCTTTCTTCTGCCTCCCCACAACTGGAGACCCAAGCAACCTCCCAGAGGGGAGCCAAGGAAATGGAATCCTTGAAAAACAAAGTCCTCAAAGGGAGTCTAGGAAAGCAGGTCAAGGCTGAGTCAGACAGGAATGACCAGTATGTGGCAGCCCTTCAACACATTCCTCCAACTTTTAACTCTTCGCTGGCAGGAGGCACAGGAGTGCTAGCCAGGGGAGGCTGCTGCTGCAAAGCCACAGGCCTACTCTGCTGCTGCTGTGTCAGTTGGAGGCCAGGGAAGGCAACTGCCTTGCTCAGCACTGATAGCACTCGCTGGACAGGTAATAGTAACTGGCTTGGTAGAGGGAGCTGCCATCTACCAGCAGGTAGACTGCAGCCAGGAACAGCAGTAAACGTCATCCATGCAGCTCTAAACAGGTCCTGCAATTCCAGGCCTGGGCCCCTCAGACAGCCCTGGCAATGTCCTCCTCCCACCCTTCAGTGATTCCTGACTGCCTTCCCTAACCCTGTGATGCCCCTCAGTCCCAACCTGAAGCCTGACCTCCAGTCCTGGCCAATCATACACAGCTCTGCCAGTGCCCCTCAGCAGGGCCGGCTTTATGACCAGCAGGGCCCGACTGGAATACTTGGCGGCGGTCCAGGGCTTCGGCAGCACTTTGGCAGCAGGGAGTCTGCTCCGGGTCTTTCGTGGCACTGAAGGACCCCCTGCCACCAAAATGCCACCGCAGACCCCCTGCTGCTGAAATGCCGCTGAAGACCCCTAGAACAGGGCCCCCTTAGGCATGGGGCCCTACTTCGGCGCGGGACCTGATTCCAGGGAATCGGATGAATCAGCTTAAAGCCAGCCCTGCCCCTCAACCAGCTGCTATCTCCCCTTGCTATTCCAGTTCAGGGAGCCTGGTACTCCATAGAGCCAAGCAAACCTACTTAGCTCAGTCCTAACCGACCCCAACCCCTGTTCTTCAGCCCCCCTGGATCTTGTTTTCTGGCCTCCCCATGGCCCCCACAGCCCCTCACTGGGATCACCAGTCTGGCTGCATTGCTATGGTGTTTGTGCTGTGCCAGCTGCAATGGGACTCCCCAGAAGTTGTGTCTCCACCTGGGGTGGGGCATATTAATCCTCTGACGTGCTTGTGTGCCCATCTCCCAAGGGCTGCGACCAGCTCCCAGGCTTCTGTGGGAGTCCACAGCCCCAGTCGAGGAGGAGAGGTGATGACGAGACCATAACTAGCTGTTGCGCTCCTCACAGAGGACTGAGCCCTCCTGCCTCTTGCCCCACCCAGTGGAGTTATTCATGGAAACACCCTGGTTCTTCGACAGCCCAGCCTTCACATCACATAAGCACCCTGCCTGGGAGGTGCTGGCAGGGGCTTAGCAGCATTTGGCTGGGCTCTCAGACAATGCACCTCTCCTCCCTGCCTGAGTCATGGATTTTAAGACCAGCAGGACCCACTGCGATCATCTCATCCACCCTCCTGCAGCGCAAACCAGAGAACCTCACCCAGTGACTCCTGCAACCAGCCCAGAACAGCTGCTTGAGCTGGCTGCCTGCTTCCTTCCCACAGGAGGGAGGGATAGCTCAGTGGCTTAAGCATGGGCCTGCTAAACCCAGGGTTGTGAGCTCAATCCTTGAGGGGGCTATTTAGGGCAAAAATCTGTCTAGAGATTAGCCTTGCTTTGAGCAGCAGTTCTGGACTAGATGAGATTCTGTGAAACAATCAATGCCCCAACACCCAGCTTTTTCTCCCAGACCCTTTTGTTAATGGCCCTCTTACCCCTTTCCCAATGCCCTATGGTGCTGTTGCCTTTCCCTCCCCCCCCGCCCCAATTTATAGACCTTGGTGGTGTGGCTGGGGAGGAGATGGCTGTGTCACCTGCAGGTTCAGGTGTAGCAGCCAGCAGCATTGGGGCTACTCTTGAAAAGGCTTCAGCAATGGTCATTGCTACTCTTTAATGGGCCAGAGAGGTCTGTGCATAGGGACATAAAACCCCTTCTCCCCTCAACAGGGCTGAATATTCAGCCAATGCTACAGCAGGAGGATGTGCATACTGGTGGCTGCTGAGAGACCATGGGCAAGTCACTTCCCCTCCCCTTTGTCCAGCCTGGCTATGCAGATTGTAAGCACCTGGAGACAGGGACTGCACCTAGCACAATGAGATGCTGATGGTAGTTGCAGCCTCTAATATAAATTTCACAGTCCTCTGCAGCCCCTGCCAGTGCTAGCTGAGGGCAGGCCAGCCAATCCTGACCGCCAGCAAGGTAGTGACAGCAAAGCAATCATTGTGACACCTGTTTTTGGAACTCAGGTGGGCTGCTGGGACATGCAGTACTGGCCTCTGTGAAACAGAGAAAGCAAGACCAGTGGGAGTTGGTCTAAAGGGAAAGCAGAACAAACAGTGATGTGTCATTTCCATAATGCAGGGTAGCTCTCAGCATCCCAGAATCTCCAGGCTGGCCAGCCAGCTTTGCTCTCCTTGCGACGGTCTGAGAGACCATCTCCCTTGTGATCTCAGCCAGCAGATGCTGACACAGCCCCCAGCTCTAGCTTTCAGTTGAAAATGCCAAGTGAAGACTTCAGGATCAAATGGAAAAAAAGAGAGGAAGAAAGGGGAAAGGTTTGGCCGGCGCACCAATCCCTCTGCAAAGGGAAAGGCGGTCTTGCCAAGCTCTGGCAGGGTGGAACGCAAGCCAAGCTGGATGGTGAGAGCTGCACATGCAACAGGAGCGCTTCAAGCCTGGAGGTTACTGGTTTAACCCTTGAAAAGCTGGCACTCTGCCAGCAGGCTGACACTGCAGCCTGAGAGTATTTTCTCACCACAGCCAATCCCTGAGTGCCTAGAGGGCCCAGCCAAAAGCAGGGTGGCTAAAGAGCAGGGGAACCAGGGAAATGAAGCGATTCCCCAAGCAATGTCATGAGCGAGGCAGCACAGCTGCGAATAGATGTCAGTGCTGCTGAGTTCCAGGGCAAGGCCCTAGACCCTAGAATACACTGCCTCATTTCAGGTTTTGTAGGCAGGCCACATAATGGTGCTAGTGAGGGTTAACCACTCCTATGGTTTGGGGAAAGGCCCCGGCAGCACCTCTTCCTGCTGCCACAGACCCAGACAGCCAGTTTTCCTGGCCCCATCAAGAGGGAGGCAAGCCAGCTGCGAGACCCCAGCTACTGGGACAGGACATGTGGAGGTGTGTGGGTACAGGGACAGTCAGGGCTGGGCCCAGCACTAGAGTAAGGAGAACTTGGTGGTTGGCTTGGGATTGGAAGGGGCAAGGGCTGAGGAATTGTTGATAAAGGGTCACATTTCCAGGGATTGTTTGATTTATCCCCTTCCCCTCCAACAATGGGGCAGTTGGAAAGAAAAGGCATTTGTGAGCAGAGATCCCTCGCTCCATGTGTCAACCTACTGAGGAACTTTTATGGGCAAGTGATAAACCTCAGTGAGGGTAGGGCTGTGGAAGGAGACTGCACCTGACTGTTAACTGTGGCAGCATGAATTAGTGCTGCTCCTGAAGAACAAGCTACCCATAACATAACACCAAAGTTAGCATGGTATTTGGAACCCATACAGGTGGGAACCATGGGTCCTCTCTGCAACCGCTCACTGTGCAAGGAGGAAGGTGGGGTTGGGGATAATGCTAAGGACTGGCACTCAAGAGACCTGCTTTCCATTGCCAGCTCTGCACCAGGCTCCCAGCCACATTCTAGGGTGCAGTACTTCACCTTGCTGGGCTGAAAGTTTCCCATGCCATTAAATGGGGATAGTAAATGAGCTATGTGAGAACATGTCAGAGTCCCTAGTGCTGCTCCGCTAGACTCATCTGATCTATAGCCAGTGCTGAGCAGCGCTCCTGCTGACCTCAGCCATCCCCTCCTACTTCTGGCTGAAGAGCCCACAGCACTTTCCTGCCATTAATCCTCCTGACCTTCCAAAAGACAATGAAATGTTCAAGTGGCAAAGAGTTCTATGGCACCTTATAGACTAACAAACATATTGGAGCATGAGCTTTCATGGGTGAATACCTTCATGCTCCAATATGTCTGTTAGTCTATAAGGTGCCACAGAACTCTTTGCTGCTTTTACAGATCCAGATTAACACAGCTACCCCTCTGATAAATGAAATGTTAGTGCATCTACTTTAGACAGAGGGAAACTGATGTAATTAAGCTGGTCCAAAGACACCCAGGAATCACCAAGGGTGAACAAAGGGAGTTCCCATTCCCCACTCTCTGTTCTCATTCTTCGACTGCATTAAACTCACTGTGATATTCTATAGCTCAGGGGAGTGTACCGTAACCCTCAAATTCCTCATTTTCATAGAATCATGATCTTACATATAAAGCATGCCTTGTAAGGTTATGATCTGCTGAAAGACATTTCTCCGTCCATGTGTGTATCATTAATACATATGAAGTTATGAGAATTGTGTCATATGGTCATCACTAAAACATGCTGTAAGTTGGGGAATCAGCCAGATATTAGCTCCCCAGAGGCAACAGCAAGAAAAGTAACCAACACCCAGACAGGATGTGAAACAACCCAACAGCCGCCATTGTCCAGCAAGGGAGCTACAATGCAGTGACTCACCTGCATGAGGCCACACCAGAGAAATTGCTCAACCTTGCTGGGAGAGACTCAGCAATGCCCCCCAGACATACCTGAACTTGTGCTCCAAAAGCACATGGACTGAGGGTATAAAACAGACAGAGTGGACACATACTGAGCCCTTCTCCTGCCCCCACCTTTGCTGCAAGCAACTAAGGCCATGGCTACACTAGAGAGTTGCAGCGCTGGTGAGGGGGTTACAACGCTGCAACTTAGGATGTGGCCACACTTGCAAAGCACGGCCAGCGCTGCAACTCCCTGGTTGCAGCGCTGGCTGTACACCCGGTCGAGCCTCGGGTGTAGGGATTCCAGCGCTGGTGATCCAGCGCTGGTCAGCAAGTGTGAACGCCCACCAGTGCTTTTATTGACCTCCGGGGTATAAGGAGGTATCCCAGAATTCCTGTCCACAACAAACTGGAAGAAAGGGAGAGCTCAGAGTTCAGCCAAACTGCTTATTTAAAAAACAAACACAGCTCCTGTTTGCTGAGCGAGTGGAGGCAGGCAGGGGAATTACTTTGGAATGTTCACAGCTGTTTGCTTGAAGAGAGAAACAGCACTCTCACACGGCAGGGGGGGAGGGGGAAGTCCGTGTTGAGCAGTTGCTGATCTGGTCTGACGGGTATTTAGAAGTACATAATTTGCATTTAGTGAATGAGAGAGGAGTAGGGGAAGGGAGTTAGAACTTTTAAAATGATTGAAGGTAGGCACAGTCCTTAGAACTTGCAAGGCAGGGAGCTGAGAACAGTGTCAACTCCAAAAATCCATTCTGTCTGTCTCCTCCACGCTCCCTGTCACATTTCACCCCACCCCCCTCTTTTGAAAAGCACGTTGCAGCCACTTGAATGCTGGGATAGCTGCCCACAATGCACCACTCCCAACAGCGCTGCAAGTGTGGCCACACTGCAGCGCTGGCCCTACACAGCTGTACGAACGCAGCTGTAACTACCAGCGCTGCAAAACTGTAAGTGTAGACATGGCCTAAGACACTGAGAAGACAAGACTCCAACAGAGGAGATTGGCCCGGGTTTAAGGAACAAACCTGTATATTAAGGACTGCAATATCCAGTGGGGTGAGAAAAACTGCTTTCTCTAGATGTTGCCCAGTCTAATAGGGTTGAAAGTTTAGATTGCGTGCTGATATTTTATTTTCTTGTGGTAACTAACTCTGACTTTTTGTCTATCACTTAAATATATCTTTTATAGTTAATAAATCTGTTCATTTATTCTACCTGAAGCAGTGTGGTTGGTTTGAAGCATGTCAGAGACTCCTGTGGAGATAACAAGCTTGGTACATATCAATTGCTTTGTTAAATTGACAAACTCATGTAAGCTTGCAGCATTCAGCGAGTATAACTGGACACTGCAGGACAGAGTTTCCTAGAGTTGTGTCTGGGACTGGAGGTATTGGCTAGTATCATTCGGTTGCACAATCCAAGGAGCCACTTACATGCCATAGCCTGTGCACGAACAGCTTGGGAGTGGATGTTCTCACAGCAGAGCAGGGTAAGGCTGGTTCCCAGAGTCAAGAATTGGGGTGACCTAGCAGATCACCAGTCCAGATAACACAGAGGGGAACACCACACCCACTACATATTGCATTCTCTCTTACAGCAGAGTTCCCTGCTGCCAGAGTGACCTTCAGCAAGTCACTGAGCTGCTCTGTGCCCCACCTGTACAAAAGGGAACAGCACTGAGGGATAGTGGCACTAGGCTGAATATCCTCTGGCTAGTAGGAGCCAGAACAGAAGGCAATTCCTAGCCTGTCATTAGCAGCTTACTGGTAGAACCTGATTGCGAGACAGGCCTAACCACTGAACTAGTGTCAATATTGATTAACTGAAGTCAATAGAACTACACAGATATGCACCAGCTAAGGAGCTATAGCTAAAAGCAAGTTGCTACTTGTGAATTTCAGAAACAGGGATTTAAATATAGTTATTGGAACTTTTTTTTAAAAATAAAGCCTCTAAACTGTAGACAAATGAGCATCAAAGCAGGGGGGAAAGAGTAGGATTCATGTATCTCAGATTAGCAAAATAAATCCTTCAAAAAACCCACAGTCTACCAGCAGCTGTCTGAAATTGTAGGTGGGGAGGATTTTATTTAAAAAGACATGTGCAACAAATATAAGTGGCAGCAGCAGGATTTTGCTAACCACAGTCTACAGCAGTGTGAGTAGGAGGGCTTTACATCTCTTTTAATTTGGAAATATTTTTAACATGGGATAAGGCTCAGGGGAATTGGTATAGACTACAAAATTTCAGTGCCAGCAGAATCCAAAAGAGAGACTCCAGAGGAACCCAGCTGGTGTAACCTCTGGTTTCTTTCTGTCCCATCCCAGCTTATAGCAGGCCAATTTAGTCTCAGTTATTTACCCCTCCCTTTTTACATCACTCCATTTGCTGCTAGGTCAGGCTCAGAGGGACTCTAAATAGATGTAAGTCCCATGGGGAAGGGCCAGATGAGAGGAGCTAAAGGCTATGCAACAGGTGGTCTGTTAAAGTTAGCTCCACCTCTATTTTGTCTTTCCAACTTCTTGCATCTCCTCAGCATTAGTGTCACTAGTGCATATCCTTATACAGCAGGAGAGTGCATCAAAGTCTGAGTGATCAGACCTCACAAGTGGACCCACAGTCTGAAAGAGATAGAGACCAGCCTCGTGTCTCAGTATAGAGTGATGGGGAGAGCGAGTTTAGTTTGGCCTGTTATCAAATCAAGGTCATGCTAGGGTGGACTTTAGCTCACAGGGACTGTTTCAGCTATGAAGTGTTTGTGTTCCATGACCTCTAGCCCTCTCTCCCCACAAGGTGGCAGTGGAGGACAGGATTTCCTTCCTCACTGTGGCTTTCTGCAGCTTAGGAAGAACAGTTTTAGCACCTTCCAGTTTGCAACTGCCCCAGCCATAGGCTAATCAAACAATTCTAGTGGTTACACACTGGCACTTTAGAGAGCTTGCTAGGGTAGGGGAGGATGAAGCAATCTGGCTGTTTCAGACCACTTCCTTCCCCCAGTTACAGTGGAGCACACCTTGAAACAACAAGGTGATGCAGCTGAAGAAAAAAAAAGGGGGGTGGGGCGGGGGCAGGACAACCAGAGTAAGATCCAAGAAACATCTCACTTGGCTCAGCTTTGAAAAGGTGTGTACAAGAGTTCAGAGCTATGAAAGGGTTAGAAAACCTGGCCCTGGTGGAAGGATTAGAAAGTTGCACATGTTCCGTTTTGAGAAAAAGACTGAGAGGGCACTTGATAACCCCTTTTTAACAGGCTGTAGCCAATCTGAAGACAAGGATCAATTGTTCTTGCCCTACCTTCTATGGATGTAGAAAAGTAATGGGCAACAAGGGAGATTTTCCTAATAAATAATCTAAGACTTTCTAGCAGAAAGGGGAGTTAAGCTCTGGAACAGACTGCAAGAGGCTGTGGCATTCCTATTGCCGGAGTTTTTTTTAGGAACAGATTGGACAAACCCCTATCAGAGATGATCTAGGTTTACCTCTGCCTCAGCCGGGGGTGTGCGAGAACGAGACTAGATGACTTCTTAGAGGTCCCTTCCAGCGCTACATTGTTTGTTGCTGCAGGTATGTACAGAAGGGACGGACTTGGGGTAGTTTATGTAGTTAGCTCTCATTAGTATGAGGATAGCGCCTGTTGGCAATGCTTGGGATAAATTACATGTATTTATGGTAGGCCAAGTTTTAGAGCCAGTGCAGAGAATATATAGCCAGTTCCCATCTCATTCAGTAAAAGCTGAGCAACCAGATCACTATTAGATTTTAAAAACAACACACACACACTACACCCACCCCACACCCTGTCTCCATTATAGAGTTAGGGTCAGCTGCAGCTCTCCTTGTCCTGCTAGCCAGGCATTATGCATCTCCATTACCCGTTCACACCACTCCTCCCCCTCCCACGCCCGGTAGTTTCATCCTAAGAGGGGTATGCCTCCCCCCGCCCCACACAGCCCAATCCACAGAGTGCATTCTCGTCCCCGCTAGGGAGGAGGAATTCAGCATTAGCACAGAATCCCATTGTCACGCTTTATTAGAGAAGTCATAACAGTAAAGCCAAGGAAGCAAGCAAACAGTCACTTTTGTTGCCTAAGAGAACAATTAAGACAAGAAAGGTTAGAGCTACAGCCATAGCCATGGAAACCAGGCCAGAGCTATGGCTGCTGCCATGGAAATCAGGCCCACCTTTATGCCCTGCTCCTCTGCAGCACCTGTGGAGAAACAATAAGGCCATTAGAACTGAAACCTTGGGCATTTCAGCCTTGTCACATCTTGCAGATCCCTTACCCTGTGGTACTTCCAGATGATGTTCTAAGAGACCCTTTGAGCCTTGATTGAGGATGAACAGTGGTCCAACCACAACATCAGCCTGATCTTCTCTCCCCCAGGAGTCACCTGGATGGAGGATGGAAGAGAAACTCACCAGTAACACCTTAGATACTGAATTTGGAATGGAGCCCCATAGGAATAGCCAGAGCTGAACCTGACAGTTTGAAGTATTTGTATGCACAAACACACCCCAACAGACCTTACCATGCCTGGGGGGCACATCTCTCTGGAAGCGCCTCCCTGACCATCTGTCCAGAGGGTTCATACTCCTGGACTGTCCTCCAACCAGCCCACAGTTCCCTGTCTCACAGCAGCTGCAGATCTGTCGGGTGCCTTCCACTGGAGACCAGCTGGAATAGAAGGAAGACAATTACCCATTTATATCACACACACCCCTACCTTCCTGAATTAAGTGAATACAGAAAGACTGGCACTGAAGGGAGCCTAGGGTGAAGATTTTCTATATCAGAAATGCAAATCCTGCAAAAGGGACCCCCCCCCCCTTCTCCAGCACCCCACAAAAATGATCTTGACCCTCAGCAGGGGTGGCATGTTTGTAGAAATTTTGGTGGTGCCCAGAACCCGCCCTCCTCCAAACTCCATCCACCACCTGCCCAAGGCTCTGGGATGGAGTTTGAGGTGCAGGCCCTAGACTGGGGATTGGGGTGCAGGGATGAGGGCTGTGGCTGCAGATGAGGGGTTTGGAGTGTGGGAGGGGGCTCAAGGCAAGAGCTCTGTCTGGGACTGGAGATAAAAAGGTGTTTGGGGTGCTGGAGTGGCTCAGGCAGAGGGTCAGTGTGTGGGGAGGATGAGGGCTCTGTCTGGGGGGTGTGGGCTCTGAGGTGGGGCAGGGCTGGGAATGAGTTGGGGTGCAGGCAGGCTGCTCTGGGACAGGAGCCAGAGAGGAGGACTCCCCCCAGCCCTTTCCCTCCTGGCAGCAGCAAGCTCTGGGTAAGGAGCCCCCTCTCCTTCCTCCCCAGCAGCACACTGTCACCATAGCCTCACTGGGGGTGAGGGATAGGGCTGCCTCCTTGCATGGGGCAGGAGCAGTGACTGCAGGCAGAGCCTTTCCCCCCCTCGTGCTGCTCGAGGGTCCTGCCAGAAAAAGGAAGGGTTTGTGGAGGGAGGGCAGGCTCAGAGTCTGCCCTGGCAGTGGAGAAGGGGGGCACTAGGACCCTGCAGGAGGCAACATGGAGCTGCACAGGGAAGAGATAGTCAGTGACTCTGCCTGGGAAAGAGAAGCAGGGGGCAGGGGCAGCGAGTCAGGGCTGCGGGACACTCAGGGGAGGTGTGGGGAGGGGCCGCAGGTGGACATCCGATCCCACATATTGCAGGAGCTCAGCCCCTAGGCTCTGAATATTGCTGGTGCCCGAACACCATGTGAGTATGGAACTCGCTGCCTATGACACTGGGAGCAGTTACCCAACTCCTCAGAGCACATCACGTGTCAGATGTGTAATTCCAGTGACTGATGTCACAGCTGACCTATATCAGTCATATCCTTGGTGCACAGGCAGCATCCTTCAAAACAGGGGCCCCAGCCCAAACAGTCCCTGGACCAAACTAGGTCCTATATTCAGAAAGGATCCAGAGGCTGGGCTCATGCTTAAAAGCCATACAGTAGGTCAGATCTCCACTGTCTCATTAAATGCTCATGTTTTGTGCTCCAGCTACTCACATGTTGCCTGCTTTGTTGAAGGAACAAGCCTTGTTCAAGGCATCTGGGGCTTGTTCAGCTGCGGTGACTTTCAGATGGCAGGTGATATAGATCTGAAGGGAAAGAGGAATAGAGGAGTTAGGCACACACAAGGGGACAGCAACATCTGTTTAGTCTGGATTTAGAGGAAGGAACAATCTCACCAAGTCACTGGCATCTCCTGCAAACCTGAACACATCCACCATGAACTGCAGTGTGTCCTGCCTGGGCCTGGGGGATACAAAGGCTGAGGTGGTGTCATCTGATCTCCCATCCACCAGGCAGCTAGACACAAGAGTCATAGTCAATAAGGTGCTAACCATGTATATAGATCCTCACCAGCTACAGCAGTAAATATCCTCTAAAAGAAGGCCCCAGCTCTTACCCATTGAAGTCAATGACAGCATAGTGGGGAGAGGAGTCCCTGTCTGGGTCCAGGGTTGCCACACAGCTGTCCACAAAAAGCCTCAGAGCCACATGGTTCCCAGTGCGGACATCAGCTTGGATATGCATGACCTCTCCCAGCTGGAATCCGTTGGAGGGTCTCTCAGCGCTCCAGTCATCTGCAAGGCAAGTTCACCATGAGCACCACAGGCAGATGGTATGGTTCCCTATAGACCCCTAGCTCCTGGGCCAGCATGGAGAGGAGTTGCTGCCTTTGGAGGAGGAGATGCAAAGGGTCTGGATGGAAGACAGGCAGGTAAGAACTGCAGGTGGGAATGCAAGCTAGTGTGATATCCCCACAGGAGAGAAGGCTTGAATGTAATCATACTGGGGACAAGCGAAGCTGGCTGGGAAATACTGCATGGTCTGTGTATTATTCGAGCTCTGCCGTCCAAGTCTCCTTCCTGCAGTATGGGGTCAGTGGCCAGTGCCGAGAGCTACTCAGCTTTGTACTGAGTCCTAGTGCTCCAGGAAAGCTCCCAACCCCTTTGAAGCTAGAGAGTGGTCTAATGTAACAGATATTGGCATGTCTGACTAGAGGGTAACAGGACCTCTCACCTACCATTCATCAGGCGCAGAGAGAAATCCAGCCTCTCCTCTGCAGACAGGGTAGAGCTGAAGGGAACCCACGTTGGCTTGATGGCTCTGCTGCTCACATTGTCCTTCCTGGGAGAGGTAGGCCCAGTGGTTAAGACAGACCCCAGAATGGCCATGAAGTACAAGGACAGGATTAGAGTCTCACCTCACCTCACCTGGGATAGTGACACTCAACAGGAATCACAGCCGCACTGGTTCTCTGGATCACTGGGTTGCTGGCAGGGGTTGGGTTGTAGAACAGGCTTGTACTGTAGACTAGGGAGTTTGGGGTCATCTGGGAAGAGGCAGATGTTGAAAGACTCACATTAAGATTGGTATTTCCCCTCTGCTTTAGAGGGGTTTAATGAAGAGAGTTCATAATAGCCCCATGTTTCCAACCTGCTCAGTTACATATTGCACACAAGGCAGGTATCAGGAAGCGAAGGGTCAACTCGAGAGGCAACTGAAGGGGAATTTAGAAGGCATCTAAGCTGGAAGAATTCACACTGTGGGGGCCTTTTGGACATACATTGATGCCAGCTTAGACTCAGTCACACATTGGCACAGACAGAAAGGAAGGTAGGGTAAAGGGCACGTTTGAATCCTAAAGCAAGTTCTGTGCCCCCATACAAGCCTTAGTGATCACAGACCCAGAAATTTGAGTCTTTGTGCTGCTAAGACTTGAGAGGACAGTAAATTAAGCTTTGTTATTTGTTAGAGGTGAATTGAGTCAATGCAAGGCTCGTGCACTAGATACACCCTATTTTGAGGGCTTTAGTCATGAATTTTGCCCCAGCAGTAAGTTGTTAGTAACTATAGTATATCAAGTATCAGAGGGGTAGCCGTGTTAGTCTGGATCTGTAAAAGAAGCAAAGAGTCCTGTGGCACCTTATAAACTAACAGACATATTGGAGCACAAGCTTTTGTGTGTGAATACCCACTTTGTCAGATGCAGTATATTAAGGCTCACAATGAGAGAGCAGAAACAAAACTGCAGATGATGTAACTAACCAATGGCTCAAACTGCAAGTGGTCCCAGCAGAGCTATACAAGAACTAGAATTTGCATCCCACCAGAGATTTTGTATTTTTGAAGAGGGGTTTTGTTCCTAACTGGAACAATCATAACCTCTTATCTTCTCATCAGCAGATCTCAAAGCACTTTATAAAGGAAGTAGCTATCATTCCTTAGCCCCAGTGTACAGATAGGGAAACTGAGGCACAGAGCAGGGAAAGTGACTTGCCCTTCATCACCCAGTAGGTGAGAGTCCCACTCCAGCACCACTCTGCCTTTCAGATTGGGAATGGTTAATGAATTTGCATGCCATCCTTGTCAGCATGGGCCTCACACAAGGAGACCAGGAAGTAGACCAATGAGAGATTTGGTACCAGCCAGTCACTACAAAACATCTTCTCTAGAAGGATTCTCTCCCTGCAGCCTTCCTCCCAGATTTTGGAGCACACAACACAGCTTACCATGCTTCTGTACAATCTACATTCCCATTGGCTCGGACAGGACTTATAGCCAGGTCCTGAGACACACACAGCTGCACACCACCCACAGTCATCAGGTCACAAGCACAGAGCTAACAGTTCTTTCAGGGACTGCACAGAACACTTCACATATGTCTAGAAGACCAGATGCAGAATTATACATACAAAGCAGAGGAGTGGGCACTCTTGACACTTCCCATCCCAACATGGCAAGAAGGGGCTTCCGAGGTATGCTTACCTGCAAGGTGCTGCCACATTCATGGAGCCCAGCTGCAAAGGTCACTGTGTTCTCTGCAGCATTAAGGGACATGTACTGGCAGGCAGCTGAGCCAAGACTCAGGTCAGCAGCTTTGATCAGTTGCCCTGTCCCAAACAGATCCCTGTGCACAGTGATCACCATCTGAGCCTCCTCACACTGCACTGTGACAGGCTGCAGCGGGGACACAGCCCTGAACTGGGACGCATCAACCTGAGCCCAGGGGTAGGGCTGGGCAAGAGAGGGCACATAGGCTTGTCTGCGAGGGGGCTCAGCCCTCGGGGTGGGTCTCCAGATGGCTGAGTCACTCCTAGAGAAATCCCAGGGATTGAAACAGGTCACCCCACTGACTGCCCAACACAGGAGGGCAAAGCCCAGGCTGTACCCCATTCTACCTGCCTGCAGCAAACCCAGCCTGGAAGGAAACAGCTACTCTCGGGCCCTTTATACTTTGACCTAAAGCCAGCTCACAGCTGCCCAGATAATTAACACCCTCCCCTAGACTGCAGGCAGCCGGGGCCCAATCACAGCCACTGCCCTGACCCTGGGGCAGGGAAAACAGTGAGAATCAGACCCAGCTGACCATCATGGCCTGCTCTCTAAACTGTCCAAGGTAACAAACATCCCACACTGCCAGTTACACACAATTGTTTATAGATGGCATCGGAAGTTGGAGACAAATAGGCAGATGCACACTGAATTGTTTGGGTGAAAAGAATGGTGATAAGGAGTGTTCAAGGCTCCTGTTGAAGTCATGGCTTGATATGACAAGCTGAAGGGTTCCAGCAATGGGAGTTGGGTGCATCCTGGGAGCAGGATGAAATGGAAGGAGTGAACTTCACCATCGTGGCTGCCCCCACCCCCATATCCTGGGGATCCACCACCACATGCCTGGGCCTTCCTGACCCTGAGAGACATCCTGACTAGATTTCAGAGGGGTAGCCGTGTTAGTCTGTTCAGCAAAAACAACGAGGAGTCCTTGTGGCACCTTAGAGACTAACAAGTGTATTTGGGCGTAAGATTTCGTGGGTTATAACCCACTTCATCAGATGCATAAAGTGGAAAATACAGTAGGCAGATATAAATACACAGCACATGAAAATATGGGAGTTGCCTTACCAAGTGTGGGGGTCAGTGCTAATGAGGCCAATTCAGTTATGGTAGATGTGGCCCATTCTCAACAGTTGACAAGAAGGTGTAAGTATCAACAGAGGGAAAATCATTTTTGTAGTGGCCCAGCCTGTCACTGACTAGACAGGCCCCGAGAGGGATCTCCTGGCAATCACCAGAAACACCTGGACTATGAGACTTGAGTTCCTGATGTTACCCCATCCCTCATGCCCTTTTCCTTCCCTACCTTATTGCTTCTCTTTCCTCTATTTAATCAGAATCTGGAGTATGTGGCTTAGGCAACTCCACCTTTGCAACACACTGCTGTAAACCAGGAAAGCACTGCCCTAAAGAGCCTGTTGCTGGTATGAGTTTGCCAGGTCTCAGAATGGCTGATCAGACTGTGTGCTGGGCCTGTGTTTCTCCAGCAGGGAGGCTGCCAGTGAGAGCCAGACACTGCAATTTCTCTCTTTGCTGTCCTATCTCTGCCCCTCTTGGGGGGTTGGCTTCAGAGAAGCAGGGTTTGACTTGTAACAGCAGCAAGCACCCTACTTCAAGTGACTGCTTGTCTTTCCCACAGAGAGTTACCTCCAGCTTTAATCCCACCTGCAGACTGGTAGTGAGGGCTTCCTTATGAAATCTCTCTGCAGCTAAAGGGAATGGGGAAGACTGTTAAAACGAAAGTCACTTAATACTTGACATTCCAAATGCTTTAACTGCTTTTCCCTTTATCACTAATGATGTGTTAAAATGATTCTCAGTGGTGGTTGTTAGAGGGGGAGCTGGCAGGAATAAAAGATGGTTACTCACCTTTGTAACTGTTGTCCTTCGAGATGTGTTGCTCATATCCATTCCAGTTAGGTGTGCGCGCCACGCGTGCACGTTCGTCGGAAACTTTTTACCCTAGCAACTCCAGTGGGCCTGCAGGTTGCCCCCTAGAGTGGCGCCACCATGGCGCTCGATATATACCCCTGCCGGCCCACCCGCTCCTCAGTTCCTTCTTGCCGGCTACTCCAACAGTGGGGAAGGAGGGCGGGTGTGGAATGGATATGAGCAACACATCTCGAAGAACAACAGTTACAAAGGTGAGTAACCGTCTTTTCTTCTTCGAGTGATTGCCTTACCTAGGCGGTGGGGTCAGAGTGAGAAGTCGCGGCATGGAGCACTGCAGAGCCGAAGGCCGCGTCATCTCTGGACTGCTGGACCAGGGCGTAGTGGGAAGCGAAGGTGTGGACCGATGACCAGGTCGCTGCCCGACAGATCTCTTGGATGGGCACGCGGGTGAGGAAAGCCAGCAATGATGCCTGCGCCCTGGTAGAGTGCGCAGTCACACAGCCCGTAGGGACTTGAGCCAAGTCATAGCAGATCCTGATACAGGACGTTACCCATGAGGATATCCTCTGTGAGGAAATGGGAAGCCCCTTTATTCGGTCCGCTACTGCCACGAAAAGCTGGGTGGATTTGCGGAATGGTTTGGTCCTCTCCACATAAAACGCGAGAGCCTGACGGACATCAAGCGAGTGGAGTTGTTGCTCCCTGCGTGACGAATGAGGCTTCGGGAAAAAGACGGGGAGGAAGATCTCCTGGTTGACGTGAAAGGCTGAGACCACCTTGGGGAGAAAGGCAGGGTGCGGTCTCAGCTGCACCTTGTCTTTATGGAAGACCGTATACGGGGGATCTACCGTGAGGGCCCGGAGTTCCGACACCCGTCTAGCTGAGGTGATGGCCACTAGAAAGGCAGTCTTCCAGGAGAGATAGAGCAGGGAGTAAGTCGCTAATGGCTCAAAAGGAGGGCCCATGAGCCGAGCCAGAACCAGGTTGAGATCCCAGGTAGGGGCAGGGGGTCGGACCTGGGGGTAGAGACGTTCTAGTCCCTTCAGGAATCTAGTCACCGTCGGGTGAGAGAAAACTGAGCGGCCATCCTCACCCGGATGAAAGGTGGAGATAGCCGCCAGGTGAACCCGAAGGGACGATATCGCCAGGCCCTGCTGCTTGAGGGACCAGATGTAGTCTAAAATATTGGTGACAGAAACCTCCATAGGGAGGAAACCCCTCTCCATGCACCAACAGGAGAAACGCTTCCACTTGGCCGAGTACGTCGCTCTGATGGAAGGCTTCCTGCTGCCCAGAAGTACTTCACGTACCGGGGTAGAGCAGCGTAATTCGGACCTGGTCAGCCACGCAGGAGCCACGCCGTGAGGTGCAGCGACTGGAGGTCCAGGTGACAGAGCCTGCCGTGGTCCTGGGTGATCAGGTCCAGGTGAAGGGGCAGGGGGACTGGGTCGGCTATGGCCAGGTCCAGCAACATGGGGTACCAATGTTGCCTGGGCCACGCTGGAGCTATCATAATCACACGGGTCCTGTCCTTGCGCACCTTCAGAAGGACCTTGTGGACCAGCGGGAATGGAGGGAACGCGTAGAACAGGTGGGCCGTCCACAGGATAAGGAAGGCGTCCGCTACCGACTCGGGCTCCCGGCCCTGAAAAGAGCAGAACGCCTGGCATTTCCTGTTCCCCCTGGACGCGAAGAGGTCCACCCGGGGACAACCCCACCTCTGGAAGAGTGAGAGGGCGACGTCCGGGCGAAGGGACCACTCGAGTGAGAGGAAGGATCTGCTCAGGCTGTCTGCCAGCATGTTCCGTACTCCGGGGAGGAAGGAAGCCGTGAGGTGAATGGAGTGGGCTATACAAAAGTCCCAGAGCCGCATCGCCTCCTGACATAGGGGAGAGGATCTCAAGCCGCCCTGCTTGTTGACATAGTACATGGTCGTCGTGTTGTCGGTGAATACCGCGACACAGCGACCTCGAAGCTGATGGGAGAATGCTTGACAAGCAAGATGGACCGCTCTCAACTCCCGTATGTTGATGTGGAGGTCCGCTTCCTGAGGGGACCACAGGCCCTGTGTCCTCAGGGTTCCGAGGTGGGCCCCCCAGCCCAGGTCTGAGGCATCCGTTGTTAGGGATACTGAGGGTTGGGGCGGATGAAACGGGAGCCCCGCACACACGATGGACTGGCCTAGCCACCACCGGAGGGAATCCACACATCTCGAAGAACAACAGTTACAAAGGTGAGTAACCGTCTTTTCTTCTTCGAGTGATTGCCTTACCTAGGCGGTGGGGTCAGAGTGAGAAGTCGCGGCATGGAGCACTGCAGAGCCGAAGGCCGCGTCATCTCTGGACTGCTGGAGTGCCCGGCACCTACCTCGGCCGTGGCACCACCAGCAGGGATCCCGTCGACTCCGGGCCCTGAGGGTCCGTCGAGTCCGGTCCCTCCTAGCCACCCCATAAGATCTGGGGTTGAGCTATTGGTCCCATCGACGCCGGAGACTTTCGCTTCGGCACGGGACTTGATCGCTCTTACAGAGCCAACCCAGCCTCAACCCCCGGTACCCCCGGTGCGGGTTGTATCCAGAGGCAAGCCGACGATGATGAGAGCACCGTCTCAGGACTCACCCAGCCGGCGCTGATCGCTGTCGAGGTCCCGACGCCGTGGACGCTCTCGCTCCCGGCGCTGCTCGCAGTCCCAGCACCACTCCCCTCGGCGGTACCAGTTGCACTCGCGGCGCCAGACTCGCAGTCCCGGTCTGGATCAAGTCACCGCTACCAGCACCGGGACTCTAGGAGCCGTTCCTGTCGGCGATCAACTCCCTGGTCGACCTCCCGGCACCGCGTCGGTGGCAGGTCCCGGTCCCGGTCGACCTCCCGGCACCGCGTTGGTGGCAGGTGCCGGTCCCGGTTGGCCTCCCGGCGCCGCGTCGGAGGCAGGTCCCCCACCGAGTCGGAGGCAGGCCCCGGTCCCGATCCCGGCACCGGTATGATTCCCGGTACCGGTCCCCGGCACCGAGAACATCTTCGGCGTCAGGACTAAGGGATCCCTACCAGCCGCGTTCGGCCCCTCCATGGCCTTCCAGACAGCCGTCTGTCTTGTTACAGACAGACAGTGTATATGTGCTGGACACAGACAGACATGCGGCCCTCTTTCAGGACCCTCCTCCGCAGGACCAGGGACCGTAGCAGTGGGGGTTCTGAACACCCTAGGCGTACCACCAGGCCCAGGGCTCTCAACAACTTCCTCCTCAGCCTGCGACGGCTGAGTGCAGGGCGCTGGAGGCATCACTGTCTCGCCCCCCTCCCTCTCCGGAAGGGGAGGACAGGTCCAACCAGCAGGACCCTGAGCTCCCTCCGGAGTCAGAGGCGCGGGTTCAGAAAGAGCCCCCCGTGGACGCTCTTTTGCCAGGGGTCTCCTCATCGTCCTCTCCCGATGAGGCAGTGGCAGGCACATCTTCCACCAGCCCTCCCCCACTCGACCTCAGGGCGCACCAGGACCTCCTCAGGCGTGTAGCGCAGAACTTAAACCTGCAAGCTGAGGAGGCCTCCGAGATCGAAGATCCCGTGGTGAGCATCCTCTCGGCAGATGCTCCCACCAGGGTCGCCCTGCCCTTTATTAGGACTATCCAGGCCAACGCCAATACCATCTGGCAGTCGCCGGCCTCCATCCCTCCTGCTGCACGAGGCGTGGAGCGTAAATACATGGCTCCCTCCAGGGGTTATGAGTACCTCCATGTTCACCCGACACCGTGCTCTTCGTAGTGCAGTCAGTGAACGAGAGGGAGCGTCACGGACAAGAGGCCCCAGAACCCAAGTCCAAGGAGGCGAGGCATATGGACCTCCTAGGCCGCAAGGTCTATTCGGCGGGTGCCCTCCAGCTCAGGGTCTCCAACCAACAAGCTCTCCTTAGCCGCTATGCCTATAACTCCTGGGTGGCAGCGGATAAGTTTAAGGAGCTGTTGCCACAGGATGCGCTTCAAGAATTTGCGGCAATTCTTGACGACGGCAAGAAGGTCGCAAGGACCTCGTTGAAGGCCTCCTTGGACGCAGCAGACTTGGCCGCTCGAACCCTCACCTCAGGGGTTACAATGCGCCGCATCTCCTGGCTTCAGGTTTCTGGCCTTCCACTGGAGCTCCAATATACTATCCAGGACCTCCCGTTCGAAGGTCAGGGCCTGTTCTCGGAGAAGACAAACCCCAGGCTAAAAAGCCTGAAGGACAATTGGGTCATCATGCACTCCCTAGGGATGCACACGCCCAGGACACAGCGCAGACCCTTCCGGCCGCAACAACAGCAGCAGCGCCGGCCAGTTCCGCCAGCGGCAGGACCTCAATAGGCGCCGTGGCAGAAATGGCAGGCGCAGACAGTCGGGCAACCAAGAAGGGCAGAACCAGGGCTCCTCCAAAGCCCCACCTAGGCCCAAACCTTCGTTTCCCCCACGGATCCTTCCCCCCCATTTTCCAACAGCCTTTCGTTTTTCCTCCAGGCGTGGACCCAAATAACATCCGACCGCTGGGTCTTACGCACTGTGCAGACGGGATACCGTCTGCAGTTTACGTCTTACCCTCCCTCCCGCCCCCCACCCTCGTCCCTCTTCAGGGACCCCTCTCACGAGCAATTCCTCCACCAGGAGGTGCAGACGCTCCTCGACAAAGGAGCCATAGAGGCGGTTCTGGAGAACGAGAAGGGCAAGGGGTTTTATTCCTGCTACTTTCTGATCCCCAAGGCCAAGGGAGGCCTCAAACCTATCCTCGACCTGCGGGAACTCAACAAACATATGGTGAAGTTGAAGTTCCGCATGGTATCCCTGGGGACCATTATCCCATCTCTGGATCCTGGAGACTGGTATGCCGCCCTCGACATGCAGGACGCTTACTTTCATATCGCCATATTGCCACAACACAGATGTTTCCTTCGGTTCGTGGTCGACCGCCATCATTACCAATTTGCGGTCCTCCCGTCTGGCCTCTCCAAGGCCCCGAGGGTATTCATGAAATGCATGGCAGTCGTCATCGCATATCTTCGGCGCAGTCGCATTCACGTGTTCCCTTACCTCGACGACTGGCTGATTCGAGGCACATCAGAGCTGCAGGTCCGCAACCACGTCCGCAGGATCAGCGGACTCTTTGCTACCTTGGGCCTCATTATCAACGTGGACAAGTCCACTCTGCTCCCCACGCAGAGGATAGAGTTCATTGGGGCCGTTCTGGACTCCACCTTGACCAGGGTCCTTCTGCCGTTGCCCAGGTTCCAGTCACTGTCGACCATCATTCAACGCTTGCAGGCGGCCCCCCGACCTCTATAAGGACATGCCTAACCCTCTTAGGCCACATGGCGGCCTGCACATTTGTGACAGGTTATGCACGGTTCCACATGAGGCCCCTCCAATCTTGGCTTATCGCACAGTACCGGCCGACCAGACATTCGCTGGACACAGTTATCACCATCCCCCAGGACTGCGAGTCTGGCGCCGCGAGTGCAACTGGTACCGCCGAGGGGAGTGGTGCTGGGACTGCGAGCAGCGCCGGGAGCGAGAGCGTCCACGGCGTCGGGACCTCGACAGCGATCAGCGCCGGCTGGGTGAGTCCTGAGACGGTGCTCTCATCATCGTCGGCTTGCCTCTGGATACAACCCGCACCGGGGGTACCGGGGGTTGAGGCTGGGTTGGCTCTGTAAGAGCGATCAGGTCCACTCGAGTCTGCCTGGATGGAGTCGCAGACTTCGAGGGCCTTGCTTCGGGTCCCGGTACCGGGGAAGGACGGTGCCGGGGTGTCTTTCCGGTGCCAGCGCGGTCTGGTGCCGGTGTAGAGGCAACGGTCTGCGTCGAAGTTACCGGGTTCAGTGCCGCTTCCATAAGGAGAGTCCTTAATCTCTGGTCCCTCTCCCTTTTTGTCCTAGGCTTAAAAGCCTTGCAAATGCGGCACTTGTCCGAAATGTGCGATTCCCCCAGGCACTTTAGGCAAGCGTTGTGGGGATCGCTGGTCGGCATTGGCTTCTTACAGGCCGAGCATTGTTTGAAGGCCGGCGAACCAGGCATGGGCCCGGTGCCGGGTGCCAGGAAGGGCTACGGCCCAAACCCGCTAATAAGTATTTACAACTATTTACAAGCAACAATTAACTAACTATACTTTTATAACTATTTACTACTAACTACAACTACGAACCGTAAAATGAAGGAGAGCTAGGGACGTGGAGGACAGCAATGCCACGCTCCACAGTTCCAACGACCGACACGGCGGTAAGAAGGAACTGAGGAGCGGGTGGGCCGGCAGGGGTATATATTGAGCGCCATGGCGGCGCCACTCTAGGGGGCAACCTGCCGGCCCACTGGAGTTGCTAGGGTAAAAAGTTTCTGACGAACGTGCACGCGCGGCGCGCACACCTAACTGGAATGGATATGAGCAATCACTCGAAGAAGAACTTTACTTAAACTCCAGATGCTGACCTGTTTAATATTATAATAACCAACGGTTTATTAACATCATCCCATGTTGGGCCCAAGACAGTACCCTTTTCAACACAACTCCTCCTCCATGTTTTGGGAAGTTGCTGGGGAGTTTTAGGAAGTGTGACAAAGTTCCTCCTCTACCTTGGTGGGTCCTGCGCTTATTGGCAGATTTGCTCACCTCAGTGATCTCCCGCATGGTCTGGATCAACTCCTCCTGTGTCTGATCAGGAGTTGGGAGGTTTCGGGGGAACCCGGGCCCACCCTCTACTCCAGGTTCCAACCCAGGGCCCTATGGATTTGCAGCTGTCTAAAGTGCCTTTTGTAACACTAGCTACACCTCCCTGGGCTACTTCCCCAAGGCCTCCTCCAAACACCTTCTTTATCCTCACCACAGGACCTTCCTCCTGGTGTCTGATAACGCTTCTATTCCTTAGTCCTCCAGCAACACACCTTCTCAGTCTCAGCTCCTTGTGTCTCTTGCTCCCAGCTCCTCACATGCACTTCCTCTCCTCTAGCTCCTCCCTCCCTGACTGGAGAGAGCGCCTTTTAAAACCCAGGTGCCCTGATTAGCCTGCCTTGACTGGCTGCAGGTGTTCTAATAAAGCCTGTCTGCCTTAATTGGTACTAGCAAGTTCCTGACTACTCTAGTGCAGACCCTGCTCTGGTCACTCAGGGAACAGAAAACTACTCACCCAGTGACCAGTATATTTGCCCTCTACCAGACTCCTGCACCCCACTGGCCTGAGTCTGTCACATATCCCTCCCCTCTGCTCAACACCAAGGGGTTGGGCAGCTTGGGAAGCCAGACAGTGCACACGTGACAAGCCATCGGCATTGCCGTGACGGCTCCCTGCTCTGTGTTGCACACAGAACTGGAAAGGTTGGAGGGATAAGAACCACCTGATCACCCTTGTGTTCTTCTCTTTGTTCTGCTGCATCCATCGGAGAGGGGCATGGTCGGTCACGAGGACAAATCTGCACCCGAGCAAGTAGTAGCGCAATGCTTCCATGGCCCATTTTACGGCAAGGCACTCCCTCTCCACCACTGCATATTTTTGTTCCCTCGGAAGGAGTTTCCTACCGAGGTAGAGAATTGGGCATTCCTCCTCCCCGACCATCTGTGATGGAACGGCCCCCAACCCTACTTCTGATGCATCCGTCTGCAGGATAAATTCCTTGGTGAAATCAGGGGCTATTAGGACAGGGTTACTGCAGAGGGCAGTCCTTAGGTCTGTGAATGCTTCCTCTGATGCGTCAGACCACCTCACCAGATCAAATCCACGGGATTTTACTAGGTCAGTCAGGGGGCTTGCCCTTATGGCAAAGTAGGGGATAAATCGTCAGTAATAACCCACTACACCTACGAATGCCCAGACTTGTTTCTTGCGATGCGGTTGCGGCCAATTTTGGATGGCCTCCAACTTGTTCACTTGGGGTTTTACCAGACTTTTTCCCACAATGTAGCCAAGATATTTGGCCTCCATAAACCCTACAGCGCACTTGGCAGGGTTTGCTGTAAGGCCAGCTTGCCTGAAGGTATCAAGGACTGCCTCCACCTTCTCTAAGTGACTTTCCCAGTCTGGGGTATGAATGACCACATCGTCCAAGTAGGCAGCAGCATAACTGTTATGCGGGTGTAATAGCTTATCCATGAGGCACTGGAAAGTAGCTGGGGCTCCATGTAGTCCAAAAGGGAGGACAGTATATTGAAAAAGACCCTCTGGTGTAGAGAACGCAGTCTTTTCCTTTGCGTCTTCCTCAAGGGGAATCTGCCAGTACCCCTTTGTCAAGTCTAGAGTAGTCAAGTACCGGGCATTACCCAGACGGTCCACTAGCTCATCTATGCGAGGTATGGGGTACGCGTCAAACTGAGATACTTCATTTAGTCGCCGGAAGTCGTTGCAAAACCTTGTGGTGCCATCAGCTTTGGGCACCAGCATGACTGGGCTGGACCACTGGCTGTGGGGTTCTTCGATGATCCCCAGCTCCAGCATTTTTTTTACTTCTGCTTTTATTTCCACCCTTTTGGCCGCTGGCATCCGATAGGGCCTCATTGTTATTCTGGCCCCAGGGTTCATGACGATGTGGTGATACGTCTTGGTTGTTCAACCCGGTTTTGTCGATAACACATCTTGGTTCCAGAAGATCATCTCAGACACCTCATTCTTCTGGTCTGGTGTTAAATCAGGAGACACTCTCACCTGTTTGGAAGGCTTATTTTCCTGGGTTAGGTCTTTTTGGACACTTATGCACGCCTCTTGTGCATGCCTGGGTTTCAGAAGGTTGATGTGATAAATCTGTTCTTGTTTTCGGAGTCCTGGCTGCCGCACCTTGTAGGTTATTTCCCCCACGGGTTCAACCACCTCATAGGGCCCCTGCCATTGGGCCAGAAGCTTGCTTTCTGCCATGGGTACCAACACCATCACCCGATCCCCTGGTTGGAACTGTCGGACATTTGCCTGGCAATTGTAATAGGTTCTCTGGACCTCCTGGGCCTTTTCCAAATGTTCCCGTACAATAGGGGTGACACGGGCTATCCGGTCTCGCATCTGTATTATGTGTTCTATTATATTTCTCCTCTCATTGGGTTCCTCTTCCCAGATCTCTTTGGTGATGTCTAGTATGCCATGGGGGTAACGCCCATATAATAACTCTAAGGGGGAAAACCCAGCTGAGGCCTGAGGTACCTCTCGGATAGCAAACATAAGGTAGGGTAGTAGGGCATCCCAATCCTTCCCGTCCCAACTTACCACCTTCCTTATTATAGCCTTGAGGGTTCAGTTAAACCTTTCTACTAATCCATCAGTCTGCGGATGGTGGACTGAAGTTCTCAGGGTATGTATATGGAGCAGCATACAGAGGTCCTTCATTAGTTTTGACATAAATGAGGTTCCTTTGTCTGTTAATATCTCCTTTGGTAGCCCCACTCGGGCAATGATCCCCACCAGCTCTTTGGCTATCATTTTAGAGGCTGTGTTCCACAGAGGGATGGCTTCTGGGTAGTGAGTAGCATAGTCCAAAACAACAAGTATATATTGGTGGCCCCGAGCCGTCTTCTCTGGGGTCCCACTAGGTCCATGGCTATTCGCTCAAAGGGGACCTCTATGATGGGAAGGGGTACTAAAGGTGCCCTCAGGTGGAGATGGGGACTGTTCAGCTGACACTCTGGGCAGGACGCACAGTACCTCCGTACTTCTTCGTGTACTCCGGGCCAGAAGAACCGTCATAGGACTTGTGCCAGAGTCTTCTCTACGCCCAAATGCCCCCCAAAAAGGTGACTATGAGCAAGACTTAATACAGCATTCTGGTGTTTGTGAGGTACTAGGATCTGCTGTATCTTCTGACCCTGTACTGGTGCAAGCCGGTATAAGAGATTCTTCTTCATTATGAAGTAGGGTCCTTGTCCCTGGGTTTTCCCTTCCACGGGGACACCATCTATTTCAGTCACCTCCTTCCTAATGTTGTCGTACCTTGGGTCTTCGGCCTGGTCTCATCCAAAATTTCCTCTTCCGGGACTAATCTGCCCAAGATCTAGGGGCCCAGTCTCTGTTGCCTCTACTGGTTCAGAAACGCTAGGGTGGGGGTAAGACTTGGGTGCTTCTCCCTCTGGGGTGGCCTCCTTTTCAGCTGCTCGGGTCCGCCTGCCTACGAGAGCAACCCTCTGGCTTTGAGTCAGTATTCAGGTTCCCAAGGCCTTAGCTGCCCTCCTTTCCCTTTTCGACTTTCTACCATGTCTGGGAATGGAAAAGAAATCTGGCGATATTTCAGAGAAAACCGGGGGTTGACAGTCTACTATGGAGGCCTCACTAACTTCAGGGTTCCCCTTGTCCTCCAATCCTCCTACTGGGAGTAAGTTTCCAAACCCTGGGAAGTCCCTCTCTATGAGCACCAGGTATGGGAGTTTAGGGACTACACCTGCTACTACCTCAGTAGTGTTCCCCTGAATTTCGAGTTTTACTGGGATGGTGGGGTAATAACCAACTGTCCCATGGACACATGTTATCCCCGTATGCTTAGCCCGCAGCAACTGACTACACTTCACAAGCTTCCCCGAGACAAGCGTGATAGCACTCCCCGAATCAACCAGTGCTGTGATCTCTACCCCATTTAGCTTTACTGGTCTGGTATACATATGTGGGGTTAGTGAGACCCCCACAAGGTGGATTAGGGAGCATGGGTCTGCCCAGTTCCCCAGGTTACACTGCATAGGCTCCTCAGCATTGGGACACTGTGCAGCTATATGTCACCACTCCCTGCAGGCATAACATCTGTATGGGGCCCTAGGCATTCCCCGGTCTCTTGGTTTGGGCAGTCCAACCTCATGATCCTCTTCTCTCTCAGTTCTCTGACTCTTTGTGGCTTCTGGTGAGCCTTCAGCCCCTCTCTTTTTCCACCTGGGCTCCCCTGGTGGCCCCATCACTCGAGCTCTAGCGCTTAGTGCTGCTAGTTTAACCCGGGGTGCTTCTTCCTTAACTGGTCGGGTCAGCTCCCTCGCCATCCTTCGCCTCTCTACCAGTGCAATAACGTCACCATAGGTGGAGGGTTCGTTCTGGCTTACCCAGGTACGAAGGTCTGGTGGTAGTCCTCTCATGTATTGGTCGACGACCAGAACCTCTAGTATCTCTTCCGGACTCCATGACTCCGTTCGCAACCACATTCATGCGAGATGGATGAGGTCGTACAATTGGGACTGCGAGGTTTTATTTTCCTGGTACCTCCACTCGTGATACCGCTGGGCCCGCACTGTAGTCGTTACCTCGGATCTGGCCAGGATCTCTGCTTTCAGCTGGGGGTAGTCTGCTGCAGCCTCTTCAGGCAGATCATAGTAAGCCTTCTGGGCCTCTCCACACAGGAATGAGGCAAGGATGCCAGACCACTGATCTCGAGGCCAGGCCTCCCATAGGGCTGTTCTCTCAAAGGCCAGAAGGTATGCCTCTACATCATCCTCCCGTGTCATTTTCTGCAGCCAATGGCTGGCCCATATCAACTGCGTCCTATCACGGCCATGGTTCAGCTCTGTAAGGGTCTTAACCTGGTTTACCAGTTCTCGCAACATAGCTCAGTCTTGAGAAGCCTGGTCCATCAGCAGGGGATTAGTCTCTTGCTGCAGCCGCACTGTCTCCTGTTGGGCAGCTGCCTGGACACGGGTAGCCTCCTGCTGGGCCGCCGTAGCTTGTATCAATGCCCGCACTAAGTCTTCCATTGTGGTGAAAAAAAATAAACCCTCTACTTTTTTTTTTTTTAATCACCCTCCTTTTTCTGCCGCGCTGTGCACACCAAGATCCCACTGCTAACACCAGTTGTGACAAAGTTCCTCCTCTACCTTGGTGAGTCCTGCGCTTATTGTCAGATTTGCTCACCTCAGTGATCTCCCCCCACAGTCTGGATCAACTCCTCCTGTGTCTGATCAGGAGTTGGGAGGTCTCGGGGGAACCCGGGCCCGCCCTCTACTCCGGGTTCCAGCCCAGGGCCCTATGGATTTGCAGCTGTCTATAGTGCCTCTTGTAACAGCTGTGTGACAGCTACACCTCCCTGGGCTACTTCCCCAAGGTCTCCTCCAAACACCTTCTTTATCCTCACCACAGGACCTTCCTCCTGGTGTCTGATAACGCTTGTATTCCTTAGTCCTCCAGCAACACACCCTCTCAGTCTCAGCTCCTTGTGTATCTTGCTCCCAGCTCCTCACACGCACTTCCTCTCCTCTGGCTCCTCCTCATCTGACTGGAGAGAGCTCCTTTTAAAACCCAGGTGCCCTGATTAGCCTGCCTTGATTGACTGCAGGTGTTCTAATCAGCCAGTCTGCCTTAATTGGTTCTAGCAAGTTCCTGATTATTCTACTGCAGCCCCTGCTCTGGTCTCTCAAGGAGCAGAAGCCTGCTTCTCCTGGGGCCAGTAACGGCTCTCCCTTTGACCACTCTGCTGCAGAGGAAGGAGGGAGAGGACTGCTGCTGCTGCTGATCCTGCTGGGCGCTGGGCCCTCGCTGCTGCTGCTGCTGCTGCTGCTGTTCCTGCTCCTGCTCCTGCTACTCCCCTGGCTGGGCTAGACACCACCACCCACCCCACTCTCTCCTGTCTGTTTGCTGGCTGGCTGGTGGTTCCCCCCCACCTCAGTTACTGCTGTTCCTCCACCTACAGCCCCTGGGGGGGGGCTGCTGGCCTGCTTCCCAGAGAGGAGGGGATTGAGGGACCCCAGCTCTTGTTGCTGAGGACACCACCCTCTGAGCGGGGTCCCTCCTGCCTGGACACCAGACCACCACCACCTGGAGCTGATGGGGCTGTTGCTGGGGAGCTGTTGGTGCCCGGAGGAGGAGAGGAAGGAGAAGAGGACCGCCTGCTGCTGGAGACTGTGCGAAGACCACTGTGGAGGGGGCTTTTCTGGACTGAGTCTTTTTCAAACTGTGCTCTTGTGGTGGGGGTTTGGACTGTGTCTGCTCAGGCACCGGGGGTGTGGCGTGGAGCCTGCCCCCGATCTATCCGTGTCCCCCTTTGCCCCCACCACCATCGTTGCCCCCTCCACCACCCCCGCTGGCTGTTTTCCTTCTGCTTTGGACTCCTGCCTCTGGGTCTGAGCTGCTCGCCTGGCTCACCACGCCCACTTCCACCATTTGGGCCTGCAGCAGCAGCAGCCAACCATTGACTTTTTAGCACAAGTGTCTGTGGGTCCACCACCTCCCCCCTCCTCCTGGACTGATCCCCTGCCCTTTGCCACATTTGTCCACCCCACCTATTTCCCTCTGCCGCCTGATAGCTCTGCCCCAGCCCTGCAGCTGTCCCTGTGGACCCTCTACCCCAATCCCAGCTCGCCCTTTCCTCCCACCCTGTGCTCCTCCAGCCCTGATCGGTCCCCCCCCCATGCGCCCACGCCCCCTCCCAGGCGCTTGTGCCCTTCCCCATTTGGTTTCTCCTTGTTCACTGCACTCCCCCCTCTGCCGTTGCCCCCCTCCGCTCCCCTAGTGCAACTGGAGGAGCCGGAACCCCCCCCTGCGTTGGTGCCCTGACACCCTCCCACCCTTAGGTCCTTGGTTGCTCCCTACGCCCCTTTAGCCTTCCCCTTCTGGTGCCCTCCTCCCCTGCCTGCAGCCTAGCGGGGAGGGGTGGCCGCCTCCTCTCCTTCCCCTCCCCTCGCTGTTTGTCCCCCTCCCCGCTCTCGTTATGGTGGGGGACGCGGCGGGGGAGACCCCTCGCGATGCTCCCACTGCCCCTCCTCCACCTGCCCCTGTGTCCACTGCCCAAGCCTCTACCTCGACCGCCGCTGCCGATCCACCTACCACCGCCCCTGCTGGGGCACCGGCGGCGGCGAGTACTGGGGAGACCTCCGTTGCTGCCACGTATCTCGCCCCTTCTGATTTGAGGGGAGCCCCCTCAGCCGGTGGGAAGGGTCGGAGTGGGAAGAAGGGTAAAGGCCCCGCTAAAAAGGCCAGGCCCTCCATGGCGGAAACTGCCCCCACTGCCTCAGCCCCGCTACCGGCTGCGGCATACCTCCCCGCTATTCCCTCCACCAGCTCTGCAGGTGTCCCTCCCCCGGCCCCCAGGGCATACGCCCAGGTGGCGGCGGCCCCCCCGCCTGCTGCTTCTCCTCCAACCGCCGCTTCCGCCAACATCTACAGCGGCCGGGGCCCCTTTCCCACTTTGACCAGGAAGCACGACGTCCGTTGCCTCCTGGTGCCCGCCTCGCCCCACGTGGAGACCTACGTGCGGGCGTTGGCGAGGGTGGTGGGGCCCACGGCCATCGTGGCTGCCTCCAAAATATACGGGAAGGTGGTCTTCTTCCTGGCATCGGAGGCCACCGCCCAGGAGGTGGTAGAGACAGGCCTGGCGGTGGGGGGCGTGTTCGTCCCCCTGGAGCCGTTGGAAGACCTGGGGGTCCGCTTTATCTTGACCTCCGTCCCTCCCTTCCTGCCCAATGCCGCCCTGCTGCCCGCCCTTTCTGCCCTGGGACGCCCCATCTCCGTCATCAGCCCTCTCCCCTTGGGCTGCAAGGACCCCACCCTCCATCATGTTCTCTCGTTCCGCCGGCAAGTGCAGCTTCAACTGCCGCCGGCGGCGCGTGGCGGAGAGGCGCTCGAGGGGTCCTTTCTGGTCCCCTACCAGGGAGCCTACTACCGGGTGCATTACTCAACGAGGGAGGCCCGGTGCTACCTCTGCAGGGCGATGGGGCATGTCCGGAGGGACTGTCCCTTGGCCCAGCACGGAGGAGCGTCCGGGACCCCCGAGCCCCGGCAAGGCGCCGGCCCTGTCATTGCTGGTGCCCCTGGCTGCCCAGCACCCGCAGCTGCCCCTCCTCCTCCTTCTCGATCCACCTCTGTGGAGGAGGGTGTGGCGGGGCTACCGCCGGACGTGGGAGAGGGCTCATCCCAGGGGGAATCCTCCCCGGTTTCTGCTGTCCCACCACTGCCTCCCCGAGTCTCTGAGCCATTGCCCTTGCCCCCCGAGCCGACCCCTGTTAGCCGGCCCCCGGATGCTGCCATGGAGGTCTGGTCCTTAGTGCAGGGGAAGCGGGGCAAGCGGAAGGCTCGAGTTTGCTTACATCCTTCGGATTCGGAGGCCCTCCGGAAGAGCAGGAAGGGGGGCACCGATGACAAGTCTTCTGCCTTGCCCCCTGATGACTCCCGTTGTGTGGAGCCGGCTGAGGATGCTGTGGCAGCACCGGAAGGTAACACCGCCCTTCCTCCGGGGTCCCTTCCCGTGGAAGCCCCCGAGGGAGCCTCTCTCGCCCCCTTCCCACTTGACGCCTCTGAGAGTGCCGCGGTGGGTATCGCCTCGGGTGCTGGCGGGGAGGGCCCTGGGGTGGTGAACGGTGATCTCCCTCCCATCTACGCGGAGATCGAGGCCCTGGGCTTGACCCCGGTCACGCAGGGGGAGGACGACCCTCTGCCGGCAGGCCTCGATCTGGGTGACCTCCCTACATCCCCCCTGTCCCTGGGTTCCCTTCCCCTACCCAGAGGTGGGAGCCAGGTGCTCTCCTTCCTCCGGGAGGGGGGGTACTCTGTGGTTTTCCTGCAGGAGACCCATACGGATCCTGCCGCTGAAGCTAGCTGGCGGCTGGAGTGGGGGGACGGGGCCTACTTTAGCCACTTCTCTGTCTGCGCGGCTGGAGTGGCGACCCTGTTCTCCCCCGACCTACGGCCCGAGGTGCTAGGGGTCGCCGAGGCTGTGCCGGGTCGCCTGCTGCACCTCCGGGTCCGTGTGGAGGGGCTTGTGGTTAATCTCGTCAACGTTTACGCCCCGACATCGGCCCCGGAGAGGCTACATTTTTATCAGCAGGCGTCCGCCTTCCTTGGCTCCCTGGATCCTCGTGAGTGCCTGGTCCTGGGAGGGGATTTTAACACCACTCTCGAGGAACGGGACCGCTCGGGGACCGAGCAGTGCCCGGCAGCTGTGGACGTCCTCCGGGAGATTGTCGACCGCCACTCCCTGGTGGACGTCTGGCGCGACCACCACCCAGACGACGTCTCGACGTTCACCTTCGTCCGGGTGGAGGCCCATCGGTCGTGCCACTCCCGGCTGGACCGTATTTACCTGTCACGTTTCCACCTTTCACGGGCCCACTCCTCCAGCGTTCGGCCGGCCCCCTTTTCGGATCACCACCTTGCCACCGTGACGGCCTCTCTCTGCGCGGAGAGGCCGGGGCCGGCCTATTGGCACTTTAATAATAGTTTGCTGGAGGATGCGGGCTTCGTGGCGTCCTTCCGGGAGTTCTGGCTGGCCTGGCGAGGGCAGAGGCGCGCCTTTTCCTCGGCGCGGCGGTGGTGGGATCTGGGGAAGGTGCGCGCCCGGCTCTTCTGCCGTGACTACACTCGGGGTGCCAGCCGACGGAGGGATGCGGCGATAGGGCAGTTGGAGCGGGAGGTTTTGGAGCTGGAGAGGCGTCTGGCCGTCAACCCCGAGGATCCATCCCTCTGCGGAGCGTGCCGGGAGAAGCGGGAGGAGCTCCGGGCCCTCGATGACCATCGGGCCCGGGGTGCTTTTGTTCGATCCCGCATCCACCTCCTTCGGGAGATGGATCGCGGCTCCCGCTTCTTCTACGCCCTGGAGAAAAGGAGGGGGGCCAAGAAGCACGTCACCTGCCTCCTGGCAGAGGACGGCACCCCCCTCACGGATCCGGCGGAGATGTGCCAGAGGGCCAGGGCCTTCTACGCCACTCTTTTCTCCCCGGATCCGACCGATCCTAACGCTTGCAGAGTGCTCTGGGACGGGCTCCCGACGGTCAGCACGGGCGACCGGGACCGGCTGGAGCTGCCTCTCACTCTGGCCGAGTTCTCGGAGGCCCTCCGTCACATGCCCACCAATAAATCTCCGGGCTTGGACGGGCTGACCGTGGAGTTCTACCGCGTGTTCTGGGACGTCCTCGGCCCAGACTTGGACACCGTCTGGGCCGAGGCTTTGCAGAGCGGGGTCCTCCCTCTCTCGTGCAGGCGAGCTGTGCTGGCCTTATTGCCGAAGAGGGGGGACCTCCGCGACTTACGGAATTGGCATCCCGTCTCGCTCCTCAGCACGGACTACAAAATTGTTGCGAAGGCCATCTCGATGCGGCTAGGGTCCGTGCTGGCGGACGTGGTCCATCCAGACCAGACCTACACCGTCCCGGGCCGCACCATCTTTGATAACTTGAATCTGGTCCGGGACCTTCTGGAATTGGGGTGTAGGGATGGTCTGTCGTTCGCCCTCTTGTCCCTGGATCAGGAGAAGGCGTTCAACTGGATGGATCACGGGTATCTCCTGGGAACTCTGCGAGCGTTCGGCTTCGGACCCCTGTTTGTGGGTTTTCTCCAGGTGCTGTACGCTTCTGCGGAGTGTCTGGTCAGGCTCAACTGGACCCTGATCGAGCCGGTCAGCTTCGGGCGGGGAGTGCAGCAGGGATGCCCCCTCTCGGGCCAGCTGTACGCTCGGGCGATTGAGCCCTTCCTCTGTCTCCTCCGCAAGAGGTTGACGGGGTTGGTGCTTCGGGAGCTGGGGCTGCGTCTGGTTCTGTCGGAGTACGCTGACGATGTGCTCCTCGTGGTCCAGGACCCGGGCGACTTGGCGCGGGTGGAGGCTTGCTAGGCTGTGTACTCGGCGGCCTCCTCCGCCCGGGTCAACTGGGTCAAGAGCTCTGGCCTGGTGGTCGGGGATGGGTGGCAGGCGAGCTCCCTCCCACCCATGCTTCAGGCCATCCAGTGGAGCGCGGGTCCGCTGCTCTATCTCGGCGTTTACCTTTCTGCCACGCATCCGTCTCCGCCAGAGAACTGGCAGGATTTGCAGGGCAGGGTGACGGATCGGCTCCGGAAATGGACAGGACTACTCCGGTGCCTCTCCCTTCGGGGGAGGGCACTGGTGCTCAATCAACTGGTCCTGTCCATGCTCTGGTACCGGCTCAACACCCTGGTCCCAGCCCCGTTTTTCCTGCCGACCTCCGGACGGCGATTCTGGAGTTCTTTTGGCCAGGGACGCACTGGGTCTCTGCAGGGGTCCTCCACCTGCCCCTGGAGGAGGGGGGGCAGGGCCTGAAGTGCTTACGCGCTCAGGTCCATGTCTTCCGCCTCCAGGCCCTGCAGAGGCTCCTGTTTGGTGCGGGTAGTCCGGCGTGGAGCGTATTGGCGCACGCCTTCCTCCGCCGCTTCCGAGGGCTCCGATACGACCGGCAGCTCTTTTACCTCCATCTGAGAGGTCTTCCGCGAGACCACTCCAGGCTGCCGGTCTTCTACCAAGACCTCCTCTGGACCTGGAAGCTCTTTTCAACGACCAGGTCTGTGGCGGCCACCGTGGGGGTTGGCCTCCTCGCGGAGCCCCTGCTACACAATCCCCAGCTTCGTGTACAGGTGGCGGAGTCCCCCACGGTGCGCCAGAGGCTGGTCTCGGCGGGAGTCACCAGGGTCGGAGACCTCCTGGACTACGACCGGGGAGACTGGCTGGATCCCCTGACGCTCGCTCAGCGCATGGGGCTCTCCAGACCTCGTACTCCCCAGCGTGTACTTCAGGGGGTGAAGGCCGCTTTACTGCCTGCTGCTCGGGCTTACCTCGACCGGGTCCTGCGAGAGGGCACACCCCGCCCACCCTCCACCCCAGGCCCCGTGGACATTTTTATCGGGCCCCTGCCCCGTGGACCCAATCGGCCCCCTCACCCTTTCACTGCCAGCCGGCTGCATGATCTGCAGCCGGTTTTGTTCCAGACCGCGCCACGGAAGCATCTCTACATGCTCGTGTTCCATACCTTTTACTACCTCACCCTCGCATCCCGCCCCGATACCAAATGGAAGGACCTCCTGCCGCCTCTCGAGGGTGAGGAGCCCCGGTGGGCCAGCTTGTACTCTGCCCTGGCCCCGAGGCCCGCCGGGGATATCAGTTGGCGGCTCCTTCACGGAGCCATGAGCACAAGCGTGTACTTGGCACGGTTCACGTCTGTCCCTAGCACCTGCCCTTTCTGTGGTGAGAAGGAGACCTTGGTGCACGTTTATTTGGAGTGCGCCAGGTTGCAGCCCCTGTTCCGGCTCCTCCTGAATATTTTCTTGCATTTTTGGTTGCACTTTTCCCCTCACCTTTTTATCTACACGCTCCCAATCCGTGGCCCCACGAAGTCGCGGGATCTCCTTCTCAGCCTCCTCTTGGCCCTGGCCAAACTGGCCATCTACAACACCAGGGAGAGGAGGTTGGCCGACGGGATTTCCTGCGACTGTAGGGCCTATTTCCGTTCCTCCGTCCATTTACGCATCCGGGCAGAGTTCCTCTGGGCGGCGTCCACTGGCTCCCTTGACATCTTCGAGGAGCAGTGGGCGTTGTCTGGGGTTCTCTGCTCGGTGTCCCCATCAGGTTCCCTTCGTTTAGCCCTATGACCTCACTCCCGATCCTGTTTTTTTCATTAGTTGTCCCCCGTAATTACTTGGTGTCCCAGACCTGTGAGTCCTCCCCTTAGGCTGGGGGGAGGCCCTTTAGAAGTAGGCGGGCTTCGCCCGCCCACCCCTGCTGGATGCCAATAGGACCGCTCTGCTGTAGAAGAAGGAGGGAGAGGGCTGCTGCTGCTGCTGTTCCTGCTGGGCACTGGGCCCTCGCTGCTGCTGCTGCTGTTTTTGCTGCTGTTCCTGCTCCTGCTGCTCCCCTGGCTGGGCTAGACACCACCACCCACCCCTTTCTCTGCTGTCTGTTTGCTGGCTGGCTGGTGGTTCCCCCTCTCCTCTGTTACTGCTGTTATTCCACCACAGCCCCTTGGGGGGGGCTGCTGGCCTGCTTCCCAGAGAGGAGGGGAGTGAGGGACCCCAGCTCTTGTTGCTGAGGGCACCACCCTCTGAGCGGGGTCCCTCCTGCCTGGACACCAGACCACCACCACTTGGAGCTGCTGGGGCTGCTGTGGCTGTTGCTGGGGAGCTGTTGGTGCCCGGAGGAGGAGAGGAAGGAGAGGAGGACCGCCTGCTGCTAGGAGACCACGTGAAGACCACTGTGGAGGGGGCTTTTCTGGACTGAGTCTTTTTCGAACTGTGCTCTTGTGGTGGGGGTTTGGACTGTGTCTGCTGGGGCACCAGAGGTGTGGTGTGGAGCCTGCCCCCGGTCCATCCATGTCCCCTTTCGCCCCTACCAGCATCGTTGCCCCCTACAGCACCCCCGCTGGCTGTTTTCCTTCTCCTTTGGATTCCTGCCTCTGGGACTGAGCTGCTTGCCTGGCTCACCACACCCACTTCCATCATTTGGGCCTGCAGCAGCAGCAGCCAACCATTGACTTTCTGGCACAAGTGCCTGTGGGTGCACCACGTCCCCCCTCCTCCTGGACTGATCCCCTGCCCTTTGCCACATTTGTCCACCCCACCTATTTCCCTCTGCCGCCTGATAGCTCTGCCCCACCCCTGCAGCTGTCCCCGTGGTCCCTCTACCCCAATCCCAGCTCGCCCTTTTCCGCCCACCCTGTGCTCCCCCAGCCCTGATCGGTCCCCCCCCGTGCACCCACGCCCCCTCCCATTTGGTTTCCCCTTGTTCACTGCACTCCTCCCACTGCCATTGCCCCCCCTGATCCCCTAGTGCAACTGGAGGAGCCGGAACCCCCCTCTGCATTGGTGCCCTGAAACCCTCCCACCCCAAGGTCCTTGGTTGCTCCTCACGCCCCTTTAGCCTTCCCCTTCTGGCGCCCTCCTCCCCTGCCTGCAGCCTAGCGGGGAGGGGTGGCCGCCTCCTTCCCTTCCCCTCCCCTCGCTGTTTGTCCCCCTCCCCGCTCTCGTTATGGCGGGGGATGCGGCGGGGGAGACCTCTCGCGATGCTCCCACTGCCCCTCCTCCACCTGCCCCCGTGTGCACTGCCCAAGCCTCTACCTCATCCGCCGCTGCCGATCCACCTACCACTGCCCCTGCTGGGGCACCGGCGGCGGCGAGTACCGGGGAGACCTCCACTACTGCCATGTCCCTGTCCTCTTCCGATTCGGGGGAAGCCCCCACAGCCAGTGGGAACGGTCTGGGTGGGAAGAAGGGTAAGGGCCCCGCTAAAAAGGCCAGGCCCTCCATGGCGGAGACTTCCCCCGCTGCCTCAGCCCCGCTACCGGCTGTGGCATCCCTCCCCGCTGTTGCCTCCACTAGCTCTGCAGGTGTCCCTCCCCCGGCCCCCAGGGCGTACGCCCAGGTGGTGGCGGCCACGCTGCCTGCCACCGCTCCTCCGACCACCGCTTCCACCAACATCTACAGCAGCCGGGGCCCCTTTCCCACTTTGACCAGGAAGCACGGCATCCGTTGCCTCCTGGTGCCCGCCTCGCCCCACGTGGAGACCTACGTGCGGGCATTGGCGAGGGTGGTGGGGCCCACAGCCATCGTGGCGGCCTCCAAAATGTACGGGAAGGTGGTCTTCTTCCTAGCATCGGAGGCCGCCGCCCCGGAAGCGGTAGAGACAGGCCTGGCGGTGGGGGGCGTGTTCGTCCCCCTGGAGCCATTGGAAGACCTGGGGGTCCGCCTAATCTTGACCTCCGTCCCTCCCTTCCTGCCCAATGCCGCCCTGTTGCCCGCCCTTTCTGCCCTGGGATGCCCCATCTCCGTCATCAGCCCTCTCCCCTTGGGCTCCAAGGACCCCGCCCTCCATCATGTCCTCTCGTTCCGCCGGCAAGTGCAGCTTCAACTGCTGCCGGCGGCGCGTGGCGGAGAGGCGCTCGAGGGGTCCTTTCTGTCCCTTACCAGGGAGCCCACTACTGGGTGCATTACTCAACGGGGGAGGCCCGGTGCTACCTCTGCCGGGCGATGGGGCACATCCGGAGGAACTGTCCCTTGGCCCAGCATGGAGGAGCGTCCGGGACCCCCGAGCCCCGGCAAGATGCCGGTCCTGTCATCGCCGGTCCCCCTGGCTGCCCGGCACCCGAAGCTGCCCCTCCTCCTCCTTCTCGATCCACCTCTGTGGAGGAGGGTGTGGCGGAGCTACCACCGGACGTGGGAGAGGGCTCGTCCCAGGGGGAATCCTCCCTGGTTTCTGCTGTCCCACCACTGCCTCCCCGAGTCCCTGAGCCATCGCCCTTGCCCCTCGAGCCGACCCGTTAGCCAGCCCCCGGATGATGCCATGGAGGTCTGGTCCTTAGTGCAGGGGAAGCGGGGCAAGCGGAAGGCTCGAGTTTCCTTACATCCTTCGGATTCGGAGGCCCCCCGGAAGAGCAGGAAGGGGGACGCCGATGTTGAGTCTTCCGCCTTGCCCCCTGATGACTCCCAGTTTGTGGTGCTGGCTGAGGATGCCGTGGCAGCACTGGACGGTGACACCGCTCCTCCTCCAGGGTGTCTTCCCGTGGAAGCCCCCGAGGGAGGCTCTCTCGCCACCTTCCCACTCGACGCCTCTGCGAGCGTTGCAGTGGGTATCGCCTCAGGTGCTGGTGGGGAGGGCCCTGGGGTGGTGGACGGTGATCTCCCTCCCATCTACACGGAGATCGAGGCCCTGGGTTTGACCCTGGTCACTCAGGGGGAGGACGACCCTCTGCCGGCGGGCCTCGATCTGGGCGACCTCACCACGGCCTCCCTGTACACGCTCATGCTCCACACCCTTCACTACCTCACCCTCGCGTCCTGCCCCGATACCAAATGGTGGGACTTCCTGCCACCTCTCGAGGGTGAGAAGCCCTGGTGGGCCAGCTTGTACTCTGCCCTGGTCTGAGGCCCACCGGGGATGTCAGTTGGCGACTCTTTCATGGGGCCGTGAGCACGGGCGTGTACTTGGCGCGGTTCACCCCTGTCCCTAACACCTGCCCTTTCTGTGGCGAGGAGGAGACCTTGGCGCACATTTATTTGGAGTGCGACAGGTTGCAGCCCCTGTTCCGGCTCTTCTTGAATACCTTATTGCGTTTTTGGTTGCACTTTTCCGCTCACCTTTTTATGTACACAGTCCCCATCCGTGGCCCCACGAAGTCGCGGGATCTCCTTATCAGCCTCCTCTTAGCCCTGGCCAAACTAGCTGTCTACAACACCAGGGAGAGGAGTTTGGCCGAAAGGATTTTCTGCGACTGTAGGGCCTATTTCCGTTCCTCCATCTGTTCACGCATCCGGGTAGAGTTCCTCTGGACGGCATCCTCTGGCTCCCTTGACGCCTTCGAGGAGCAGTGGGCGTTGTCTGGGGTTCTCTGCTCAGTGTCCCCATCAGGTTCCCTTAGTTTAGCCCCATGACCTCACTCCTGATACTGTTTTTTCATTAGTTGTCCCACGTAATTACTTGGTGTCCCAGACCTGTGGGTCCTCCCTTTAGGCTGGGGGGAGGTCCTTTAGAAGTGGGCGGGCGAAGCCCGCCCACCCCCCGGATACCAATAGGACCAGACTCCTGCACCCCACTGGCCTGAGTCTGTCACAGAAGTGAGTGGCAAAAGACCTCTGGGGTATGTGAATGATACCTATCATTTGGGAGCTAGATTAGTCTTTGTAAGCAAACTCCTCATCTTGCATTGGAGAATTCTTCCCTTCACCTACGGTCGTCTACATTTCAAGTTAGAGTGGCTTAACTGGGTTGCTCAGGGGTACAGACTTTTCACATCAGTGAGTGACGTAGCTAGCTTGACTTAATTTTTTAGGGTAGATCAGTCCTTACCATAAACCTGAACTGACAGAGCAGATTCTGCAGAATGCTGAGCACTCTATACATGCCATAGGCCAGTAACAGGGGCTTGCTTTCTAGCTTTGCGTATGTTGCTTCAGTTATTTGCAGCTATTACCACAACATAAGAGGAATGTTACATGCCTATGCCCACTCTGCATTAGTCCTTTACAGTAGCTGCCACCACTGCTAAAGCAACTGTGGAATAAGTGCTAGAGAGAGTTGTAGGTGTTATTGTATTCCTTGTTGGCTTAGGGTAGAGACCTGGAGTAGGGTTGCACCTATACTGCCTGAAGTCCAGGGGAGAGATGTCTTCAAGGGGCATTCAGCAAGCACTGCATCCAAAGTATCCTGATACAAAACCAGCTGTTATCTCTACCCTCCCAGTCCGTTGGGGTGAGACCTGGCAAGCTACTGTCCCCACTGTTCAGGATCCCTTTATGAAGGGCCCAGAAGGAAGAGCATCTAGGCCTCCATTTTGGCAGAAAGAGGCAGGCTCAGGCACATTGCCTGCCTATCTCCACCCCCTCCTCATGAGGGTTTCACAGACTGTTTACCAGTGACAGCCAGATGCTTGACCATTGTTCTTCCCCAGGCAGGCAAAGCCCTCCTCAGCCTCAGTCATCTAATTTGTGTCTAACTCCTGTGTAGCCCGTGCATGGTTAGTAGGCAGTGACTGGAGCTGGGCCAGTCTGACATCCCGGAGAATGAAACACAGTAGCACATGGCTGCTGGGCCATGAGCACGGATGAGTGTCAACATTCCAAGGAGGCTGTTGAAGGTCTCTCCCTCACTCCTCCTAATGACAGGCACTGGATCTGCCCCCCAGAGCAAGAAACGTTGCACTGAGTGATAAGTTAGCATTCAGGACCCTTTTCACCCTTCTCCAGCTCCTATTAGTCACAGAAATATTTTTCTCCCAACAATTTTGCCCCAGACAATCCAGCCACAGACCCCAGTCAAGATGGTTTTACTCTTTATTGTACAGATTTGCACATCATACACAGACCAGGCAGTGGAGTTCTTCTACTTCCTGCATATGGTCAAAGTTAGCAGGGCAGCAAGGGACAGAACTACAGCCGGAGCCACAACAGCCCATCACAGTGTAATTGCAGGCTCCTCTCATGTACCTTGGGGAGGAAGCCATGGATGGAAGGTTAGAACTAGAACCATCAGCTTCCCACTCAGCAGCCTCCATACCCTGTAGTACCATCTTTGCTGCCTCTGTTTGAAACCTTGAGCCTTCAGCTGCATTAAGAATGAACAAGGGTTCAACAGCAACATCAGCCTCTGCTTCCCTGTATTGAAAGGGGCTGAACCCCTCCCCTCCACACCGCAACCCATTAATAGCAGTTTAGATGCACCAGTTCCAAAAGGGATGATGATCCAAGAAACAGAACTGACCCAACTCTGCTGGAATAGGGGTATCCATCCCATGCACTAAACAATGCAATGCAGGCATTGTACAGAGAACCTGCCATGCCGGTGGTGAGGGGGATGGACACACATCTCTCTGGAAGTGCCTCCCCAGCCATCTGTCCAGAGGGTACTCTACCAGACTGTCCTCCAACCAGCCCACACAGTTCCCAGTCTCACAGCCTCACAGCAGCTGCAGATGTCTCTGGTGCCTTCCACTGGAAGTCAGCTGTAACAAAGAGAAGATAGTTATTTACTGTAGCAAGTTACTGTGCAGCTCTTCAGTGCTTTATTAGCTTTTCCCTACTAGTCTTCTCCACATGAATACATGTTTTAAGTTGTCACTATCAGAAACTACATTGTCTCGAGCATTGCCCATTTTTCTGGTCAATTATAAACCTTCTCAGATCCAAGTAATTCTTGGCCAATTCCTAAGATAGAAAGTGTACAAGAATATTGAATTTTGCAACATCTGGAAGGGGAACAGATTCAGACTAGCCAAAGGTTCTAGTCCAGCCACTCACATGTTGCCTGCTTTGTTGAAGGAACAAGTCTTGTTCCAGGGATCTGGGGCTTACTCAGCTGCAGTGACTTGCAGATGGCAGGTGATATAGATCTGGAGGGGAAGTGGGAATACAGTCATTTCAGGGACAGAGTCTTAACAACCCTATTAGGTGTTTAGAGAGGGTGGGGGAAGGCATATCATCAAATTTCTTGCATCTCCTGCAAACCTGAACACATCCACCATGAACTGCAGTGTGTCCTGTCTGGACCTGGGGGATATGAAGGCAGAGGGGATGTCACCTCATCTGCCATCCACCAGGCAGCTAGACACAAGAGTCAAGGGTCAATAAGATGCCCAGTAAGCATAGTTCCTTAACAGTGACAGCAGTAAATATCCTCAGGAAGGAACAACTCAGCTCTTACCCATTGAAGTCAATGACAGCATAGCAGGGAGAGGAGTCCCCGTCTGGGCTCAGGGTGGCCACACAGCGCCTCAAAGCCACATGGTTCCCAGAGCTGACATCAGCTTGGATATGCATGACCACCCAAAGCTGGAATCCATTGGATGGTCTCTCAGTGTTCCAGTCCTCTGCAAGGCAAGCTCTCCATGAGCACCACAGGCAGCATATGGAGCCCCTCTGGAATCTTTATGCCCCCTTCTCCATGCTCTCATTTAATCATCAGGATTAGGTGTTGGGTGGGTGGAAGCTTAGCTCCTGTTGAAGCGTAGGGTCCAGCACTCACATGGATCTGTGGAGAGGAGCTGGTCGACACAAGTGGGAATTACCACCCTGACACATAATCGTGACCTTGCTGAGCGCCTCAGCTTGCCTGAGGAGCGGCACTGAAGTCAGACTACCCAAATGTGGGAGCTTGGGCTGTGTCCCTTCACCACTCTCCACTGTCAGCCCCTAGGGGAAAGGAGAGGGCTGTGTGACAAACACTCCCCCACAGGCTTAGGGCTCACTTGGCAATCATTGGTGCATCCAAATCACGACTCCAGGAGGCCCCTGTGCAAAGGAACCACCACCTACCGTTCCTCAGGGGAAAAACTCAGCCTCTCCTCCACAGACAGGGTAGAGCTGAAGGAGACACAAGTTAGCTTGATGGCTTTGCTGCTCACATGGTTCTTCCTGGGAGAGGAGGAAACCTCAGATGCTCAACCTGCTCCCATGGACAGGGACTAGATGTGAGTGATAGGGACAGAGCATCTCAAGCACTCACCTGGGATAGTGACACTCAATAGGGATCACAGCTGGACTGGGTCTCAGGATCACTGGGTTGCTGGCAGGGGTTGTAGAACAGGTTTGTGTTGTAGACCAGGGAGTGTGGGGTCTGGAGAAAGGCAGACACTGGCGTTATTACATGAAAACAAGACTGCCAAGGTTCGATGGGCTGATTCATATGAAATTAGAAGTTCAAGGCTTTGAACAGTGCTAAGACTCCAACGATTCTTTAGTGAGAGCCAAGGGGGACATAGGAGGAAGAGCTGGTATCACAGGGTGACTGTTTAGGACAGAAGAGTTACCAATACACAGATAGCCTGACACTCAGTGAGAACAGCCTGCAGAAGGAGAGAGAGAGTGGGGAGTAAAAGAGAAACTCTACTAACAAGCTTGTTTTCATTATTGCTCCTGAGCACTAGTTCTTCTGTGCAAGCCATCAGTGCTGTTGCTACAGGCCGGGTGGGATTGAGAGGTAACTATAGAAGTAGTCCGGGGGGTGGGGTGGGGGGGCAGAGCTGTCACATTTTGGGAGCTGGTCAGAAAATGTCTAGCAAGTATTGTCAACAAAACATACAGTTTCAAAGCCTATGGATTTTGCAGAGACACAGTGATTTTGACAGGAAAGATACCAGAGGTCTAAGAGGGTCTTGGCAAATTAATCAAAGCCTGGCCTTTTCCATCTGACAATTCAATCTCACAGCAACAGACAAAGATTGTGTTTTGTTAATGCCAATATGGAAAGATGGTGACATTTCAAAACCTCAGGAGTTGTCACTCTCCATCCAACACTAGCTGAGAGATTTCTTGCATGCAGGTGAGGGAAGAGTTCTCATTCTAGCTCAATTCTTATGGAGACACAGCCCAACACAACTGACTTCCTGCTTGTTTTGTGCTGCAGCATATGGCCCACTAAACTCAGACAGGAAACCAACACCCAGGAGCTGCAGCTAGGCCTCCAAGGGGGAAAGACAAGACATACTCCACCCAAGCGTTGGTGCCATTCTCAAGGCAGAAAGAGCTTGGGACAAGACTTGAATCAAGATACATAGCACAGAATTGGACCTCCCTTCAGTCCAGACCCCAACATCCAAAATAGAGGTAAGCCATTAGTCTCTGCAGCCACCCTCCTCTATAAACCCTCTTCCTTGCAATATAAGCAGAGCTACTCCAGGTACACCCCCTCAGAAGGGGACTGTTTGTAAGTAGAGCTTTTCTCTTCCACAAGAAAAATGCAGATAGCCAAGGCTACAAAGTCAATGCCACAGATACAGGGACTCCAAATGGTTAATGGTGGCACCATAAGGCCAATGCGGGATGGGCAAGTGTTAGTCAAACCCATTGTGGGGACAGTATTCAGGTCAGATAGGACAGGGCCCCTCATCTGACCCACTGTGATTTGTGCAGGGATTTCTGCCTCCTGGCAGTCAGTGCCCTACAGCCTTTGGGAAGTTCCTGTGGAGATCTAGACAATTAGTGGTGAACGTCTCCAATTTGGACAATAAATATGATGTGTGCATAGAGTTAATAGTCCCTTCCCTGGCTCTAATCCAGGCCAACATTTAGGGCATGGCTACATTGTGGAATAAGGCATGTTCTTAACAGAGTAGGCCACGTTTTTGTATGAATAATTTGTGTGCCAGAACATGCAAATTCCATTGATTCACACCTATGTGTGAATTTGACATCAATTTCCTGACTAGTTTTTAACAAAATATTGGGGGACCTTCTGTGCTATTCCCAAATGTCCAGAGAAGGAGGAGATGCTGTGTCCTTTATACCCTCTATTGCACTAGTTAGAGCATTCACCTGGTATGTGGAAGGTTAATTCCAGATATGGAAAGGGGATTTGAACTTGGGTCTCCTACACTGAAAGAAATTGCTCTTCCCCTATTAATCTCTCCTGTTGAAGCTGTTCCATTGTTCATAAATACTTGACTAATCATTGGGCCAGAGGGTAAATGGAAGACTGATTCTCCAGCCTGGTGGTTAGGCCAGTTCTTTGGAATGAGGGAGAGCTCTGTCCACATCCTTCAGAAACCAGAATAAAGGGGCCCCATTATCTGTGAGGAGGATCAGCCCTGGGGGTGGGTCTCCACTGCCCAGACCCGGGAGCAGGGAAATAAAGAATGGGAATTTGTGCCACCTGGGTCAGTTCCCACTTTTACCAGGGGAAGCTCCTGGCATGCAGGAGGGAGTTCTAGGCAATTCAATGGCAAAAAAACTATGTTACAGTAGAGTTATTTTGTTTGGGGGTCAGTCATCCCAGGCAGAGTGCGGATTTAAGCAAAACTCAAATTTCTGAAACCCAGGAAATGCACAGCTCTCCTCTCTTTCCACAATGCCCCAATATGTCTTTACTCTGCGAACCCCACAGTTGCTGAAATGTGCAAGCTCTTCACCTCCTTTTACAACTCATTCACTCTCAATCACAGACAACTTTCATCAAGCAACATGAGGTATTAAATCTTTATTGCACAGATGTACAAGCGTTTGGACTAGGAACATTAACAGCAGGGTGTTCACCAAAGGCAGTGATATTGGCACATTCCCTTAAACTACCCAGGCAAGCATAAAATGGCTGCAAAGAAACTCTCTCATGGGTTTTTTTCTTTATTGGTACATAAGGCTAAGATTTTGTCATGATTATTTTTAGTAAAAGTCACGGACAGGTCACGAGCAACAAACAAAAATTCATGGGAGTCCCTGACCTGTCTGTGACTTTATTAAAAATAACCAGGGGGCAGGGTTAGGTGGGGTGAGATCTGACAGGCTGAGCTCCCAGCTCCAGCAGCCGCAGCCACAATGGGATGCGTAGCCCTGGCTCCAGAGCTGGTTGCAACTGCGGCGCAGAGGCAAACAAAGCCTGCTCCAGCCAAAGCTACAGGCACGTAGCCCCAGCCCCAGCTGGTGAGGGGGAGTGCATGGCCCTGGAAAGCCACGAGGCGGGCACATGGCCCCAGTCGCAGCCCCTGGCAGAAGCCACAGGCTGTGAACATGTCCTTATACCACTCTCAATTTGGCTCCCCAATGATTTAAGGGGTGACATGCACTACCTTGGGTAAAACTGGACTGACTGAGGCCATTTTGAACCCACATCACATCAATAGTTTGATCACTAGCTCTGCACAACAACAAAAACCCTAAAAACCTTTTGGATTTTTTCTTGGGGAAGGGGAAGAGGGAAGGACTAATATCTGCACAATCCATAGCTCAACTAACCCCAAATTTGGGTCACCAACACTACCCTGGATTCCCCCTGGTCACAACAAATTTCAAAGTAATCTGACCAAGTGTGTCGATTTTATAAGGTCAACTTTTAAACAGAAATTGTGACGCAACCTTATCTATTATGGGGCTGCGGAGCCACTGTTATTAGATTCAGGTCTCTAATGTGGATTATAAATGTCATTTGTGTGTGTTTTTCAGCAGTCGTTTAATAGATCCATAGGTCCCCAGGCCAGAACAGACCCCTGTGGTCATCCCATCAGACCTCTGTAGGACAGTCCTGAATGAATTCATGTTTGAACTAGAGTACATGGTTTAGAAAACCATCCCATTTTGATTTTAAAATGGCCAGTGATGGAGAATCTAAAGCCCAGGCCAGGTGTGGATGTAGGGAATCACTGCACACTACTGGGATACCAGGCAGCACAGCTTGTTAGTCAATGGGCCAGAGAGAACTCCAGGACCTTCAGGGTTGTCAGCTTGGGCACCCAAACATCGAGAGCCCCAGGCCTTGAGCTCTCTGTGCTTTAGCTATCTGTGAAATGGAGACACAGATACCCACCAGCTTCAGGAAGTGTTCGGAGCACCATGGCTCAGGAGGATCTGTATGCATTCAAAATGGTATAATCTGTATCTTCCCAATATTACCGATCAAGTGAGATGTAGGAGAGTTAAAGAGCTGGCCGTGAATCACTGGGCTCCAAGGGGTGAGGCATTGGTATGGGATGCAGCAGGCCAGGATTTTCACTCCATTTCTGATAACTGGCTCTGTGAGACATGCAATAAGACATTTACAAACTGTCCTATCTATATAATACTGATAATTATTAGACATGGCTATTTCACTTCACTCTTTTACAGTACAGGTCAAATAAATGTCCTATCTAATTTATAAGATCTAATGAGATCACAGTCCAATGAGTTATGGTTTGGTCATAGAATAGAGTTTACAATGGGGACCCTGGCCCAGATTATCAAAGGCATTTAGGCACCTAACTTTCATTGATTTCAATGGGAGTTAGACACTGAAATGCCTTTGGGGATCTGGGCTCCTGTTCTTATCCCTTGTCTCTTCACGGTAACAGTAACCATTCTCAGCACTTCACACATCAAGGTGCTTTCTCAACTAACTAATCATTGACTTTTGAAATGTCTCATGTTTGTTTTTCATTCTTCATTTGTCGATCCTAAAAATATTTCAAATACCAGTTTGAATCTCACCATCTCTCCCAGCTGTTCTGGTGACCAGCCTGTGAGGCAACATGGATTTGTTTTTTACCTCTGCATTTTGAATAGAGCTGAAATTCACTCAGTTGTTTATATTTAACAAAAACATTACTTCCATTTATGATTGTCACATCACACCCATATTCCTTACAGAAATATGCTTATGATATGAATATGGCATAACTAAGTTGTATTTGATGTAAGATGGGTCTTGTGAGATATCATTGGAAGGATTATGATTTACCAGATATGATTATCCTATTTGTGTGCATGTATCACTGCTGTATCTGAAGTTAGGAATATAAGATTTGTATCAATTGCAAAAGTGTTTGCATCTGGGAATCACTCACCAGACAGTAGGCAATCAGCCAGAATGGGCCATTAGGAAGAACAATAAGACTTTGAAGATACTAATCTCTCACTTTCCTGAGAAGCTTCCTGGGTTGCTGCTTTGACACTGCAGGGTCAGGTGATTGTGTCACCTGCTACTAGACCCCCATCTTGGGCTTTCAGTGTTTTTCCATTAAGAGCGGGTGGCTGGTCAGACAAAAACAAAACAAACAAAAAATTCCCACCATATGTAAATTCTATTTAAGGGTGGAAAGTGAGTTAATCATGGTCGCCAGTTCTTCACAGAATCTCCGCCCAGGACGGAAATACCTAAGATTGAACTGGGAGAAGGACTAGGATCCAGGCCGAGAAAGGTCAGCCTGTGAAGGTTATACTTGGAGATTTAAGCTGCAGTCAGTGCAGTTTACCTTCAAGAAACTCTGCAACATGCTTAAAACAACATTTAGGGTAAGAAATTACTATTTGTAGCCAATTTCTTTAATGTATTAAGCCTAGTTGGCATGTTTTGTTTTAGTTTTCAAATAATCTGCTTTCTTCTGTTTGCTATCCCTTTTAATCACTTAACATTTACCTTTTGTAGTTAATAATGAGAGGAAGAAAATATCGGGACACATGGGGGGGCGGGGTCCACTGGCGGAGGAAAAAAAAAGAAGTGCTGCCGGCGAAGTAAAAAAACAAAAAGAACCCAGTCCTGCCAGCAGAGCGAAATATTGGGACAAAGATCGGTTGGGACATGGGATAAACATCTAAATATCAGGACGGTCCTGATTTTATCAGGACATCTGGTCACCCTAGTTGGGTGTGGCCTTACCTGTGTGTGTGCTAGAGAAGGCTTGAGAGCCTGGCACAGCAAGGACCACTGTGATCATCTAGTCTGACCTCCGTAGTACACAGGCTGTAGACCCGCTGTAGGTGTTTGGGCACAGCATATGCCCAAGAAGCTATATAAGACAAAGACATGCATAGAGACAGACTCACCTTTATGGGGCAGAAGGTACAATTTACATAGCCCTGTATGCCCAGCAGACACTCCAGCCTAGGAAGGGCAGTAGAGTACTGTCAGCAACTGCCTCTGGAGAATGTGCAGGGAAAGCTATCTTTGAAATCCATCCAGAGGCTCCATGGGAGACACTGTGAACCAGTGTCCCACTTGACTGGCCTGATCCCAACGCCTTCCCAGCAGACCCTGGCCACTTTCTTGCTTCAGGCCTCCTTAGGGCTGCAGACAATTTACCCTACTACTACACCCTCCTGCCCTCCCAATCCCAAGCAGATTTTTTAGCTGCTGGGAGCCTATGGTCAGGGCCGGCTTTAGCAAGTGTGGGGTCCAATTCGAACAGTTCTGATGGGGCCTCGGCAGGGATGACTAAAAAAAAAAAAAAAAACACGTAAAAAAACATGTGGGGCTTGTAGTCACCGGGCGGCGCTCCTAGTTTTCCGTGGCGGGTCCTTCACTCACTCCAGGTCTTCAGCGGCACTGAAGGACCCGCCGCCAAAGTGCTGCCGAAGACCTGGAGCAGTGCTGGATGAGTAAAAATTAAAAAGGAGCCTCTCACCAGGGAAGGGATTCTCGATCACTTGCCCCCCCACCGCCTGGCGGCCCTGCCACTGGGTGCAGAGCCCTCTTAGGCGCGGGGCCCAATTCGGGGGAATTGGTGGAATTGGCCTAAAGCCAGCCCTGCCTGTGGTTACTGGGAGCCAGGGTTTTGCTGATGGACAGTGATGCAGCCCTGGTGTACCCTGTCATTCTGAGCCAGATTCCTTGAGACAGGGCCCATACCTCCCCCCGTGTTCAGCCGTAGCACTGCTGTACTGCGTTTTGCTGACCCCGTGATACCTGCCACTGAGGCAATTTAGTGCAAATGCCACAGGACGTTCCTGGCAGAGCCCTAGAGAGGCTAATTAACCTAATTAAACGTTCAGAAGCCCTGCTCCCAAGCCCATTGAAAGGAATGGGGAGTCTTTCCATTGACTTCAGTGGGCTTTGGCTCATATCCCAATCTGCTCTGACTAGACAGGGAAGGAGCTAAATGCTGACTGGGGATCCCCTGAGGGAGGCTAATGGGATGTTCCATTATCCCAGCAAACAGTGTCGCTTCCTTCCAGAAATCCTGATCAAAGTCTCCTATTTTGTAGTGAAACGAAACACAACAGCCGGAGGTAAAACAAAACAGGGATGTGTCTCTGCTTTCCCATCTGAGTTCCCCCCACTCCCCATGGATTGGACTAGTCCACCTGCCTGGGGCCTGGGCTCCATGGTGACTCTCTCATGGGCCACGTCCAGACTAGGTATTAAAATCGATTTTAGATACGCAACTTCAGCTACGGGAATAACGTAGCTGAAGTCGAATTTCTAAAATCGAGGTACTCACCCGTCTGGACGGCGCGGCATCGATGTCCGCGGCTCTCCGTGTCGATTCCGGAACTCCGTTCGGGTTGATGGAGTTCCGGAATCGATGTAAGCGCGCTCGGGGATCGATACATCGCATCCAGACTAGACGCGATATATCGATCCCCGAGCAATCGATTTTAACCCGCCGATGCCGCGGGTTAGTCTGGACTTGCGCATGCATGTGCAGAGACGATTCAGCATAGTTTGGAGGAAGCTGGAGGTGGGGGCAAGGCAGGGAGACACAGGGTTGCCATTATTCAGCCTAAGCCAAGCCCAGACAATACAGACCAGATCCTCTGGCTCCCTCATGCTGCCAGCCTAACCACAAAGCTACCAACGGCTGGGAGTGCCCTGGGCCTGGTGAAATCCCAAGATGGCACAGAGCTGGCTTGGCTAGTCCTTTGCTACCCTCAAGCTAAGTAAGCAAGCAAAGAAGCAAGGATAATGCAGCCCAAGACATGCTCTCTTGATCTGACAAGCACGGTTTTGAGTCAGTTATTTATGATCTTTCTTAAAGAAAATGCTTTGCAGGAAATTTTGTAAAAATACCAGTCTTACTTTGTAACAAGTGCCGTTGCTGTAATGCTGGGTTGTTAGCCTTTGTAGAGAGACAGCTGTGTTTTACGTATGGTGTACAGATTCCTGGGGTGGAAATTCACATTGCTCTCCACTCTTTGAGAAGCTTTCTTCCCCTCATGACTGCAACACAGCAGCTTCTGTTCCCCTTCTCACAATGGGTGCTGCATCCCCCATCTTCCTCTGGCAACAAAGCCCTTTTCAGTTCACACTTGGATTGCTGCTGCTGAAATGAGAAGGCAGGCACAGCTAGTTCTGTGGATGTTTCGGGAGCTTCCTCAGCTTTCAGTCTCCTTATCTCACTCCTAGACACAGCACTGGCTTGGCTGGTTACTGCTGGGTTCCCTGGTTTATTCTGGTAGCAAGGCCCTCTTCAGTGCATGCCTTCAGGCTTTTCAGCTTCTGCATCTGTCTGATTGCTCACAGCTGAAATGAGAAGAAGCTGTGTTCATACAGCACCTGGCACAGCACCTGGCACAGCAGTTCCCGGATCCATGCATGGGGTGCCGAGGTGATACTGAAATATAAATACTGTAAAAAGTAATAACTATCACAGAGCAGATTGGAGAATCCCATCAGTTTTCTGTGTAACTAATTAACTTGGGCACGAGGAACATAGGCCCCAGAGCACCCAGGGGGAAAAATTAGTGGATGCTGTGCACCCACTGGCAGCCAACCTCCCCTCACCCTCTGCCCCACCCCTTGAGCGCACCGTGTATCTGCTCCTCTGCCTACCTCCCAGCACTTCCCAGGAGGGAGGGGGGAGGAGTGGGGATGCAGCACACTCAGGGGAAGAGGCAGAGAAGTGGCAGGGCAGGGGCAGGGACTTGGGGGAAGGAGGTGGAATGGGGGCAGGAAGGGGGTAGGGACTTTGGGGAAGGGGTGGAATGGGGGCAGGGCAAGGGCGGGGCAGGGGCCTGGGGTGGGGGTGGGGTTGAGCACCCACCCGGAACAGTGGAAGTCAGCACCTATGGTGAGGAGCATCACCTATCTCTTACACATAAAGCACCATCTGTGCAATGTAACTTATTCCACTAGAATTCAGAGACATTTCAGGCTAGTGCTTGCTAGACAATAGTCTGCCACTTGCCAGAGAAGCAAGTGACCATAGCACTCTAGCTCCAATCTGCTTAAGGGCTGAGGAACACTAAAGATTTGGAGAGAGCTTGGCAACTGCTTTTCATCCCCCACTATATTGATTATCTGTGAAGAAGCAGAGTCAGCAGTTTCAGAGCAAGCCCCATCTTTGTGTCTACATTCTTAGAAACAGGAGAGTGCCACCATGGTGGTGTGTAACCAGGAAACCCAGTTCAGAGAAGAAGCACATCAATTGCAAGACCAAATAGAATAAAGGAAAATAAATCTGCTCTAATTATGATATAGAAGGTATTTAGGCCCTAATTGGGCCAAGTATTTATGCACAAGCTTAATTTTAAACACATGAGTAGTCCCTTTGAATTGAGACTACACATATGCTTAAAGTTAAGTACATGCTTAAGTATGTTGCTAGATCAGGGCCTAAAAGCAAGTAAAAATCTACAGAAGGGAAAGAAATCTAAAGAAGGACCTTTTCATACTCCAGGGAGAGGCATAACGTTGAGCCAGAAGCTGGAATTACCAAATGACACAAGTAGCTTAGGTATCAGAAATGATATTTCCTCCTTGAGCCATTAGAGAAAGGAATAGTCAAGTGAAAGCAGAAGTGAAGAACCATACCAAATTTAAGGAAAAAAGAGACCATATCTTAGAATTCAGTATTCTACCTTGTTTCCATGTTGTTTAATCTCACAAAGCCCTTGTCCAAATTCATTAATATTTTTTTTAAAAGTACTAGTTGTCCCTGGAGCTTATCTGTAAAAATGTGAATGCATGAGGTTCTCTCTCCCCCTTCTTTTTGCAGTAACAAGCAGAGCTAAAGAAAAAGAAATCTACCTTAATGCTGAGCCCAACACCAATAGCTTGGGAGAAGCTTTTACCTCTCCACAATACTAACCAAAAGCAAGAATGGCCCTAAAAGCTCTTTAGGCAGATGTCTCCCACTGATTTCAATGGGTGTTAGGCTCCTAAAATACCTTTGAGAGACTGGGCCTAAAAGACTCCCATTATCATCAATGGGCTATGGATCAGGCCCTAACATCCAGCAACAGAGTAGTAATGGAAACCCTGGTCCTTCAGTTCTGAAACACAGCCATGGAATAACTTTATGTCAGCAATAGAAACAGTCTCATGTTCTTTATCAGATGTAATTATCCAGTAAGGGGCCTGATCCTGCTGCCTCTGAAATCTATGGCAAAGAAGAATCTTCCCATTTTCATAATGAAGAGCAAGTTTGGGCTGATAAATCCCACTGAAATCAGGATCTGGCCCCAAAACCGTGCGGAACAAAATCATTTAGAACATTGCTTAATTCATTAATTATAAGCAGCATTTATCTTCAGCTACAGCCAACACACGAGCCTGCAAGGAAATGTAGCTACATGTAAAGTTTCAATACCAGCTTGTTATTGTATCTGTGGTACCTAGCTGGTCCCCTATTACTGGTGTAGTCTTTCATGTGGGGGTGGGGACTTTGGGGAAGGGGTGGAATGCGGGTGAGATGAAGGCAGTGCAGGGATGGGGTGAGGGGCGGGGGGACGAGCACACACCAGGAAGAGGGGAAGTCTGCCCCTATGCTCCGTTGTGCCAGAGCTGGCAAAGGAAACAGATACCGCCTACCTGCTGCTAGAGCGGGAACCTGAAGAGGACATCTGCAGCACTGAGCACTCGAGGGGACTGCCAGGACTGCCAGTCGACGAGGGCACCACAGAGCTACTGGGTCTCCTGCTGGCTGTGTACCCCAGGGACACAGAGGAATTCCATGAGATTGAGATGCACTGCAAAGGGATAGTAGGAAGTAGCCCAGGGACACCTAGTTGTGTAGCCAGAATACTGGTCAGTGTGTTTTGACTGGATCCCTTCTGACCCAGTGGCAGAACCTTCCACCACTGTTAGGGCCATGGGCTCAGACCTGATGGAGTAAGGTGGGTCCCCCTACCTCCTGCTGCCAACCCCACCCCTGTGGTGGCAGCCTCCCCCCTCTTAGGCCAAAAGGCCTGTGTTTCATAGAATCATAGAATATTAGGGTTGGAAAAAACCTCAGGAGGTCATCTAGTCCAATCCCCGCCTCAAAGCAGGACCAACACCAACTAAATCATCCCAGCCAGGGCTTTGTCAAGCCGGACTTTATAAATCTCTAGGGATAGAGATTCCACCACCTCCCTAGGTAACCCATTCCAGTGCTCCACCACCCTCTTAGTGAAATAGTGTTTCCTAATATCCAATGTAGACGTCCCCCATTGCTTCTTGTTCTGTCATCTGCCACCACTGAGAACAGGCTAGATCCATCCTCCTTGGAACCCACCTTCAGGTAGTTGAAGGCTGCTATCAAATCCCTCCTCTTCTCTTCTGCAGACTGAATAACCCAAGTTCCCTCAGCCTCTCCTCATAAGTCATGTGCCCCAGCCTCCTAATCATTTCCGTTGCCCTCCGTTGGACTCTCCCCAATTTGTCCACATCCCTTCTGTAGTGTAGGGACCAAAACTGGACACAATACTGCAAATGTGGCCTCTTCAGTGCCAAATAGAGGGGAATAATCACATCCCTCGATCTGCTGGCAATGTTCCTACTAATACAGCACAATATGCCATTGGTCTTCTTGGCAACAAGGGCACCCTGCTGAGTCATATCCAGCTTCTCGTCCACTGTAATCCCCAAATCCTTTTCTGCTGTCTGCCTGAGTTAGGATGTCAGGCAATAGACTGTATGGTGCTCCGCCTTGCCTGAGGGCCCAAGCTCCTAGGCTGCTTAGTGCGCCACCTTGCCTGAGGGCCTGAGCCCTAAACTGTTTGTGCCTTGCCCTGCCTGGGACCAGAGCTCTGGACAATAGGCTATTCGGCTCTGTCTAGAGAGCCAGGGCCTCAGAGATTGCTAATTCCCCAGCAACCATTACCTTGATAGGGGCACAAGAGTGAGGGGGCATGGCTTCCCTTCAAGACTGACAGGGAGGGATGGCCACAACCCCCTATAGTCTCTCTCACATATCATGCAATTAACACCTCAGAACTGTTGCCCATGAAGATAAGGAGAAAACAAAGGTAAGAGTGATGCCAGTTCTAGTGATTTTATTATTGTTTGGAATTTTTCTTCAAGCCCCAGCTCCTGGAGTCATGTGAAGACATCAGAATTGCAGCTTTTACTTAAAATAAATGTTTCTAGCCTTCACGGCTGTAGAGAAGAGCATGAAAACTTAAATCCTAATCATCCAACACCACTATAAAGAGAACCCCAAACTTATTATTTGGCAGACAAAGCAAAAGCTATTCAAGGACTAGCCTACCTGAGCTAGCTTGAACCCAACTAGCCCAGGTAACAACAGCAGTGGAAACAGTGCAGCATGTTCTAGCAAGCAGAGTATGTACCCAGGGTCTGTGCTGGGCTTCTCCTACTTGTGTTGAACCCTGTGCTATGGTGTCTTCAATGCTGGTCATGCTACTTGAGCTGGCTAGCCTGGGCCCAGATTTTGCTGTGTAGACAGATTCTTTATTTTGAGACTGAAGGTTGGAGACTGATAATATTCATTAGTGATTGATCTGGTTTCATGACTAATCAAACCATAAAGCCCAGGGGTTCTGAGTTGACTCAGCCAAGGGGACAATCATATGATCAATGTGGAATGGCAGGAACTATCACGGTTCTGTAAAGCCATAATCGTGTAGAAACTCCTCTGGGAGTAATTTTACAAGCATGAGCAAAGGTAGTGAAGTTGGAGTGGGGGGGAGTGCTGTGCACAGGAGCACAATGATTGCACATTCGGTGTTTCAGGAGCAGGCCAAAAAGTTATTTTAACAGTTAAAAATCTGAGAAAAGGATGCAAGATTCTTAAGAGGGGTAAATAACCAATCTGACTGGCTAATGAACACTACCAGTAATGTGTGTTGATACCATATGTGCTGGCCACATGACCCTCTTTCGACCAGGGAAAGGAACAATAGGGGAAGGAATCCTGGGAAAGGAAATCTCAGCTCTAACAGCACAGATTGACTCAAACCATTTGGAAAACTCTCTTTAAGTTTCCCTGGTTGACTGTTTTGAAACAGAAATAGCCTTGGGATTAGCTAGCAAAGCTTTGCCCCCTGATTTAAAGGCAGATCCAGCAAATCACTTAAGCACATGCCTAACTTTAAGAGCATGTAGGCTGACCAGATAGCAAGTGTCAAAAATCAGGAGAGGAGGTAAGGGGTAATAGGTGCCTATGTGAGAAAGAGACCCCAAAATCATGACTGTCCCTATAAAATTGGGACATCTGGTCACCCTAAAAGCATGTGAAGTCCCACTGAAGTCAAGCACTCATGCTTAAAGTTAACATGTGCTTAAGTTCCTTTTGAATCAGTGCCTCATGTATGTTATCTGACATTGTATCTCAGGGTTGTGTCATTTAATATGGACCCTAGTCCTGCAATCCTTATTCCCACACCCTGCCCCTGTTAGCCCCCTCTTATAGACCCCTTAAGAATTCACTCAGTTCAAAGGTAGTTCAAACAATTCTCCCTGGGGATCCAATTGATTGAGCCCTGAGGTACATATTGGCCCTCTAGAGAGTTTAGACCCCAGCCATGAGGCACACACTAGCCCTCTAGACTCCCACCCCCTAGTTCAGTGTCTCTCTCCTGGTCATCCAAAACCCAGAAATGCACACTGTCTTCATCCCAATTTCAGCTGGACACAGCCCCTTCTCCATAGGGAACTCTCTCACTGCTTCCCAGCATCTGCCTGAAGTGTCTGCCCTTGTTCACAGGCTTTCTCAGCTGGTGATTTCCCTCTGATGATTCACGGAACTGCAGGAGCCCATTTACTATCTGCAGACATCGCTGAGGTTTCCTGGGCTTTCTGACTTGGAATCACCTGATCCCTTTTAGGTGGGGCTCACTCAGTCATCAGGGTTGATTTAGCCCCAGGTTCTCCAACCTGTGGGGCAAATTACCCTGTTATCCCTTCCTAGCCATGAAGTTAATTAAATAATTGACCGCTATAACTGGGAAAAAATGTTATACAAGGTGAAATTCACCTTGATGTGGAGAACAAGCACAAGCCTCTGCACCTCTTCAATCTCCGCTTTGATGGATGTTGTATAGTGTCTCATCTGTAGATCTCAAAGCCCAGTACACAAGAAGATAAATAGCATTGCTCTGCTTTTACGGATAGGAAAACTTAGGAAAAGAGCATTTAGGCAAGTTGACCAAGGTCACATAGAAAGTCATTGGTAGAGCCAGAAAGAATCTAGGCTTCCTGACTCTAGATCCAGTGCCCTAACTATTAAAAGAGGCTACCTCTATGGACTTATTTATATTAGACTCTTCTGGGAAATTTGCCACCACTATACCACACCCAATACAGCCCCAGTGTTGGTATCAAGAAATGAGATGAACAGACTCCTATCTCCCAGTTTTAAAGCTTCTCCTCAAGATGGTTGGCAAATAGGGTAATTTTTCCTAGAGGAAACATATTTGATTTTTTTGGTGAAAAATCAAAAATGGAAGAATTTTGAGCTGAAAACCAAAAACTTTCCACTAAAAAACAAAAGTGTATAGTCAGAAATACTACTATGGTGCTTGTGGCAGCTATAGTCGGGGTGCCTCATACACTCATTCTCCTTTGTGGTCTGGGATCCCTCACAAGACTATATGTTCCATGATGCATCATGGTCTCCCTTCTTTTCAAACCACTGTGGTGCATCCTGGGAGTCCCACAGCCACAGTGCATTGCGGGAGCTGCAGTTCACTGAGAACCTGGCCTATAGAGGAGAGCGGGGGGTATGAGGCCCCCAAAGTACAGCTGCTGTGAGATACTGTTGCGGTCTCACCCAAATAGAAGTTTTTCAAGTGTTTGGTTTTTCAACAAAAAGTTGTTTTTTTTTTCCTGAAAAGCAGACCCTTTTCACATTGTGGGGGGGGTGTCAAAATCCCAGTTTTCCCTATTTTGACAGAAAAAACTCAACCAGCTCTAGTGTAGCAAGGCATCAAGACCAGCTCAAAGCAGGGCTAGACAACATGGCTCTTAATATTGCCAGGGCCCTAAGTATCCTACACTTTCACCACAGCTATCATCAATGGAGCTGCCTGCTAGTGCAGCAGCAGGAGATGTCCCCAAAGCCAATCTGATGGTGGGCAGACTACTGCCTGTGGGCCACATCCAGCCCATGAGACCGTCCTGCCTGGCCCCTGAATTCCTGGCCTGGGAGGCTCACCCCCAGCCCTTTCCCTGCTGTCCCACCTCCCCCGCAGCTTCAGCTTGCTCACTCCACCACTGGCACAATGCTATGGGAAGCGGGGCTGTGAGCTCCTGGGGAAGCACAGCTGCAGAGCCCAGCCTGACCTGGTGCTCTGAGCTGCGTTGTGGCAGCGGCGGTGGCATGGCCCGGCTCCAGCCGGGCAGTGCGGCTGTAGAGCCGCCAGCCACCAGTGCTCCAGGCAGCGTGGTAAGAGGGCATGGAGCTGGGGGGGTTGGATAGAGGGCAGGGGAGTTCAGGGTGGTGGTTGGGGGTGTGGATAGAGGTTGGAGCCAGTCGGGGGGTGGGAATAGGGGGTTGAATGGGGGCAGAGGTCCCCAGAGGCAGTCAGGAAGGAGGTGGGGTTGGATGGGGCAGCAGGGGGCAGTCAGGGGACAGGGAGAAGAGGTGGCTGGATGGGGCAGGGGTCCTGGGGGGCTGTCAGGAATGAGAAGAGGGGCTGGATGGGGTGGTGGGGGGCAGTCAAGGGTAGGAATCTGGGGTGGTCAGGGGACAGGGAGCAGAGTGTGTGCGGATGGGGCAGGGGTCCCGGGGGGCCAGTCAGGGAATGGGGGAGGGTTGGATGGGACTGGAGTCCTGGGGGGGCGCAGATAGGAGGTGGGGGCCGGGCCATGACCCCCTCCCCTAACCGGCCCTCCGTACAATTTCCGAAACCTGATGCGGCCCTCAGGCCAAAAAGTGCCTGCCCCTGACCTATATGTACCTAAGTGAGATGCACTTGCACACAGTGCCTGTGGGCCTGAAAGCCATTGTCTGATGTGTTAGGCTCAAGGAAAGAGAAGCAGATTATACAGCTAGTTTCTCCTGTTTCCTCCTCTTCTACTTGGATGCTTTGAGTGGTCCATGCTGATAACAGACTGCTCTATAATGCAGCACATGGAAAGAAGCCAATCATTTCAGTGTAAGCATTGCATACACTGACTAACAGTAATAAATTAGCCCTGGACCCTCTGCTCAAATATTCGTTAGTGAGAAAACTGAGTGGGAGATACAGTGAAAAGAAATGTCAGCAACTCTGTTTAAGTTAGACCAGGGGTCAGCAGCCTTTTAGAAGTGGTGTGCCGAGTCTTCATTTATTCGCTCTAATTTGAGGTTTCGCTTGCCAGTAATACATTTTACTGTTTTTAGAAGGTCTCTTTCTATAGGTCTATAATATATAACTAAACTATTGTTGTATGTAAAGTAAATAAGGTTTTTTAAATGTTTAAGAAGCTTCATTTAAAATTAAATTAAAATGCAGAGCCCCCCAGATCGATGGCCAGGATGCAGGCAGTGTGAGTGCCACTGAAAATCAGCTTGTGTGCCGCCCGCAGCATGCATGCCATAGGTTGCCTGCCCCTGACCTAGATGTTAAACAATGAGTGCAGCAAATGAAAGGGGGATAAAACAGACCTTAACACAAACCACAGCGACTTGGTGCCTTTCCCCAGGCTTTGCAGCTCAGAGAAGGTTTGGGAGCTGCTGAGTCACTATGCCCAAACCACAATGCAGGTGAGTTCACAGTGGCCTCTGTGGCCTTCCTATCAATGGGCACAACTTGCCCTGTGAGCAGACCTCACAGGAGACACTGCCCTCAAATGCCCAGTGCTCTGGGGCTGCTAGTTGCTGCTGGAGGTTCTGCAGTCCAGTCACCATTCTAGGATGGTAGATTAGTGGCAGGGCTGATTCATAAGTAGCACCATGGTAGGAGTATCAGTGGATGGCCAGGGTGACAGGGCCCAGTCATGCTGGAGTGGAGACTGTACTGGGTTTCTCTCTGGTTCCCATGAACAGACTCCTATCTCCCAGTTTTAAAGCTTCTCCTCAAGATGGAGGCCCAGTGGGTGACATCTTCCCCTTCCTTGAGCCAAGGACCAGCCAGCAGGGAGAAGCAGGTGCTGAGAAGCCCACAGCACAGTCTCTAATGCCTTTCCTCAGCTTTTCCCCAAATCTGTCAATGTTATCATGCCCAAGGCCCAGCGCATACACTGCACAGGAGGGGAAGAGAACAGCCAGTGACATGAGGGCTGGAGACTGCACATCCTCCAGTGGGGAAAGTGACAAAAGAGGTAGAATTTATTTCCCTTGTTCTTGGAGTACAGAGCTTAGAGTGAGCGTGCTCAGGCTTCAGCACAGGAAAGCACCTTCTATCATAATAGTGAACCCCCCTGGCTGGGAAAGATAGGATTCAAAGGAGCATATCTGAGGCTCAATTAGAATGGGAAAAGACCTCAAGATAAATCCTAGGGACAGAGATGTTGCCATGCAGGAGGCTGAGTCTGACCTAGCCTCTGATTTAAAAGACATTACACAAAAGATGCATTTGGCACAAAAACATTTCAGTTCAGCAGAAATTTGGATCAGATTCTACAGCAAACATTTAATCCCTCCAGCACAGAGTGAGCCTCTAATCCTGTCCAGGAAAAGGGACCTTCTTTTCCCCCTCAATCCAAAGGACAGCTTGTCAAATAGTGAATGCGCATGCAGAGCTGTGGAGAGGATGTGTGACCGTGGCTGAGACGGAAGAGGAAGGAGCCCTATGTCCGGATTATCCCTGCACCAGAGGTAATGATGATTATCAGCGAGTTCAAGGAAACCCAAACTCCTTTTGGGAAGGCTCTTTGAAAACCCAGACTGACTCCCCATGTCCTAGAGCCTGAATTGTCCCCACAGAACCAGGGCTGGAGTAAAAATATGTGGGCCTGGCACCAAGCATATTTGTGGGCCCCCACAGGGACAATGGAGCATGGTGTGGGGAGGTCAGTCCCCAGAGCAAGGGGCCAGCCGGGGCAATGGGGCATGGCAGGAGTGGCCCCACTCTGCCCAGCCCAGCGTGAGGGCACTATTTACAAACTGGCAGTTGCCAGACACACAGTGGCCTGCCCAGCCATGCGCTGCCAGCATGCCTCTTTCCCTTGGGGGGTTGGCCTATGCTGTGCCACACAACCCCCCCTCCACCCAAAACCCTATAGGTTCCAATTCCATGGGTGCTCCAGGGCTGGAGCACCCATAGAAAATAAATAATGGGTGCTCAGCACCCACTGGCAGCTCTGCCGATCAGATCCTCCCCCTTGTCCCCAGCGCCTCCTGCCTGCTGCTGATCAGCTGTTCAGCAGCAGGCAGGAGGCGCTGTGGGGGAGGGGAGGAGAAGGGCAGGAAGAGGTGGGGGCACTCTGGGCAGGGTGTGGAATGGGGCAGGAAGAGGCAGAGGTGGAGTGGGGGCAGGAAGTGGTGGGTGGCAGGGCCTTGGGGGAAAGGGTGGAGTGGGGATGGGGCTTGGGACAGAGCTGAGGTCAAGCACCTGTGGGGAAATCAGAAATTCAGCACCTCTGCAACACCATCCCCCTGACTCCCTATGGCCAGAGCCTCCCTAGAATTCCCCCACAAAGGCAGAGAACCCTGCAGGATGAGACAAGCAAGTGGTGGGCAGGAGGAAGCCAGCAAGCGGAGCAGGTCGGGGCCCCTTCTGAGCATGGGCCTGGCTCCATGGTGCCACTGGTGCCTTTGTAAACCCAGCACGGCATAGAACATGTCATTTTCACATATTTGAAGAGCTTCTGTGACTAGAATTTCGCTGTTCCTCACCTGGCGTGGGGTGGGGGAGGGTTGGTCAGGGCATGCAGGGATTTTGGCCACACATTCCAAGGAGACTAGACAAAAGAAAAGCAGAGACCTATGGTCACTCCTGGGCAAGAAGTATGGTGTGACACCCCTACAGACAACTTGCCAAAGCCAGAGCCCAGCCTGAATCCTCCCAGCCTCTGGCCCAATCTTTAGCTACTGTAACAGGCATCCCAGAGCTACACTGATTGACATCAGATGAGGATCTGACCCCATGTGTGTCACATGAGCTATAGTGATTGGCACCAGTGGAAGAGCTAGCCCATTAACATCAGTGGAGCCAGGGTGATTTATACCAGGGGCCCACTGATGTCAGCTGAGCTGTGCTGATTTATATCAGCAGAAAATCAAGCCCATCAAATTAAATGTGGCTGCCCCAAATTTACACCGTCTGAGGTCCTGGCCCTACACAGTAGCTTTACCTTCTCTTTCCCATTTTGCACTCCCATGTAACATATTTCCCTGTCCTCCATAACGCCAGAGCACTCACCACAAGAGACAAAGCAGTTGTCATAAACAGATTGTTAAGGGTTGTACCTGTAAAGGGTTACAAGCAGGGAACGGGACACTTGACCAGAAGACCAATCAGAAAACAAGATACTTCTAAATTTGGGCGGAGGGAAGCTTTTGTGTGTGTTCTTTGTCCGTTGTGTGTTCTTCTCTCGGAGGGTCTGAGAGAGACCAGACATTACTACAGGCTCTCTAAGTTTCTTTTCTAATAGTAAGTAAAAACAGGCGGTTTAGGGTTTTTGATTGTTTTACACTATTTGCAATTGTGGATCTGGTTGGTTAACTTTTATATGTGTAGTTGCTGGGAATATTTTGATTTGTATTGGTACTGGGGGGAAAGTCTCTTTCTGGTGTCTGTAAGCTATAGGACCCTGTAATATTTACATCTTGAAGTTACAGAGATAATTCTTTACTTTTTCCTTTCTTTTATTAAAAGGTTTCTTTTTAGAGAACCTGATTGATTTTTTTTCTTGTCTCCCTTGTTTTATTCCAGGGGATTGGGATAACTCACCAGGACGGGTGGGGGAGACGGGAGGGGGGAGAGAGAGAATCTCTCTCTGTTTTCCTTGAATCTGTTTACCTCTTTGTGGAAGGGAAGGGAGATGCTTTCTCTGTACAGTGATTTAAGAGGTTGGATCAGTATCTCTCAGGATAGCCAGGGAGGGAAATTCTGGGAGGGGGAAAGGTGGGGGAATGGTTTATTTCTCCTTGTTTTAAGAATCCAAGGGATCTGGGTTCTTGGGGTCCCCAGGGAAGGTTGGGGAGGTCAGAGTGCCCCAAAACACTATATTTTTGGGTGGTGGCAGTGCTATCAGATCTAAGCTGGTAATTAAGCTTAGAGGATTCAGGTGCTAATATCTCATTTTCTGAACTCTAAGGTGAGAAGGAATGAGAAGAAATGCTATGACAGCAGTGCAGCTTTCTTATTAGCTCAACTCAAACCACAGACTTTGTCCTGAGCTCACATGATTTTGCTCCCACATCTTTGGCCTAAATGAAGTAAGTGATGAGTCACAAAGGTTCAAATGTAGCTCAAGTCTAGCAATTGTCATCCATAGATCTCAAAGCACTTTACAGAGCTCAGTGTCATTATCACCATTCTACAGACAGGGAAACTGAGGCACAGAAAGACATGACTTGCCCGTCACCCAGCAAGCCAGCATCAAAGCATGGCCTCCTGAGTCCCAGTGCAGTGTTCCAGCCACTAGGTAATTTACACTGAGTGGACATGTAGGTAAATTAAACACACTAACTAACACAATGAGTCTTAGGCCTCATACCGCCATCTAGGGTAAAATCCTGGCCCCACCAAAGTCAATGAGAGTTGTGCCATCAGTGGATGCAGGATTTCATCCACTGGCACAACTGCCGGGGAGATGAAGAGTTCAGAATATTTAGACAGATATTTCTAGCAGTCTAATGAGTTTCCATGGGATTTCATAGGGATTAAAGCATCCCAAGAAGGAATCCCAACCTCTTCCAAAAAGGAAACGGAACCATATCATGAATTAATAACACTTCATATTCCACTGATACTTTAGCATTTGTATTTTTCTACAGGCTGAGTTACTCTGAGTTTCCCCTTTATCCTAGAAGTTATTTGAATAGGAGCATTATATATGAAGATTATGATGCTGCACTCCATATATTTTATGGAAATGTGCTTATGAATGTGAATATGACGTAACTGGAATATGCTTTCTGCAAAAGGTCTCTTGTAAGGTATCATAACAAAGGTTTTAACCTACTGAATATATTCCTCCTATTTGTATGCATGTATCATTCTTGCATCTGAAGCTAGAAATATGGAGTATAACTCTGAGGTCCTATTGTAATTATGCAAAGTGTGGGCCATTAATCGTGGTTTAAAATCTTGATGGCTCCCATTGACTAGGACAGTTGGTTGTAAATGGTTTATTTACGTGAAAACCTTCCTGTATATATGCGGGCCAACCCAAGAAGAATGGAGACTGGGATCTTACAGTGACATGTGAGCATGTCACATGATACTGGAATCCATCTTAATTCTTGTACTTTTCCATTGATGAGGCAGGGGTGGAGAGAAGCACAGACAAAAGATTCCCGCCTTGTGCCAAAGCTATAAAAGGGGGTGGAGCAGGACAAACGGGGCTGCCAGTCATGAGAAAACCCCTGCTTACCACCTGAGATGTCTGCTGGAACTAACAATGACTGTACCAGGGGAAAGGATTGGGCCCAGACTAGGAAGGAGTCTAGTCTGTGAAAGAAGCTAATTGGAACATCTTTGAGGGTGAGATATTACCTGTAATCATTTTCTTAACTGATTGTATTAGGCTTAGACTTGCCTGTTTTGTTTTATTTAGCTTGGTAACTTACTTTGTACTGTGTTATTACATGAAACCACTTAAATCATATTTTTACACTTAATAAAATCACTTTTGTTTATTAATAAACCCAGAGTAAGTGATTAATACCTGGGGGAGCAAACAGCTGTGCATATCTTTCTATCAGTGATAAAGAGAGTGAACAATTTACGAATTTACCCTGTATAAGCTTTATACAGAGTAAAACAGATTTATTTGGGGTTTGGATCCCATTGAGAGCTGGGTGTCTGGGTGCTGGGGACAGGTAACCTGCTGAGCTGTTTTTAGTTAAAGTCTGCAGCTTTGGGGGCATGGCCCAGACCCTGGGTCTGTGTTGCAGCAGACTAGTGTGTCTAGCTCAACAAGGCAGGGTTCTGGAGTCCCAAGCTGGCAGGGAAAATGGGCTCAGAGGTAATTTCAGCACATCAGTCGACAGTCCCAAGGGGATCTCTGTGACCGAACCCGTCACAGAGGTCATTGGCTTCATTGTTTTAGTAGTGAAGAACAAAACACAGTAAATTAAATATGAGTGTCAGCATATTTTGCATGCTTGGGAATGTTGGTATGAATGAGAGAAGAGGCTTTGTTTGACTTCTACAATTTAGGGACATGGCATTTGCCAACTCTGATCAGGCCACTGGTCTACCCAGTCCAATAGCCCATCACCAACAGTGACCTATGGGATAATGTGCTCCCCAGGGAAAGTTTCCTCCTAACTGCCAATGGCTAGAGTCTGAAATAGAAGCACAAAGAGGTGAAGTGACTTGGCTACACTTGGATCTCAAGTGGTGCTTCGAGGTGCTACTATAATACAAATAGCAAAAAACAATAATAACATGGGCAGAGTTATTGCTGAGCAGGGCGTTCCTTGAGCTTTGCCATGCAGTGACATTGTCAGCCAGTCTTCAGCTGGCATTTGACAGACATTATCATATGTGCAGATCAGGCACAGTGGGAGCCTGTAACACACTTTCACCAGTGGGTTACATAGCCACAGAATCTTCTCAGCGCATGAGCATTCTCTTGTACAGTAGGAGAAATTAGTAAAAAACAAAAACAAACTGCAAAGCCAAGGTGAACTGAGCTGACATCCACAGGGCAAATACCACAGTATATTGTCCAAATGAGCTGATGACAGTCATAGAATCATAGAATCTCAGGGTTGGAAGGGACCTCAAGAGGTCATCTTGTCCAACCCCCTGCTCAATGCAGGACCAATCTCCAACTAAATCATCCCAGCCAGGGCTTTGTCAAGCCTGACCTTAAAAACCTCTAAGGAAGGAGATTCCACCACCTCCCTAGGTAACCCATTCTAGTGCTGCACCACTCTCTGAGTGAAAAAGTTTTTCCTAATATCCAACCTAAACCTCCCACATTGCAGCCTGAGACCATTACTCCTTGTTCTGTCATCTGCTAACACTAAGAACAGTCTAGATCCATCCTCTTTGGAACCCCCTTTCAGGTAGTTGAAAGCAGCTATCAAATCCCCCCTCATTCTTCTCTTCTGCAGACTAAATAATCCCAGTTCCCTCAGCCTCTCCTCATAAGTCATGTGCTCCAGCGCCCTAATCATTTTTGTTGCCCTCTGCTGGACTCTTTCCACTTTTTCCACATCCTTCTTGTAGAGTGGGGCCCAAAACTGGACACAATACTCCAGATGAGGCCTCACTAATGCTGAATAGAGGGGAATGATCATGTCCCTAGATCTGCTGGCAATGCTCCTACTTATACAGCCCAAAATGCCATTAGCCTTCTTGGCAACAAGAGCACACTGTTAACTCATATCCAGCTTCTCATCCACTGTAACCCCTAGGTCCTTTTCTGCACAACTGCTGCCTAGCCACTCGGTCCCTAGTCTGTAGCAGTGCATGGGATTCTTCCATCCTAAGTGCAGGACTCTGCACTTGTCCTTGTTGAACCTCATCAGATTTCTTTTGGCTGAATCCTCTAATTTGTCTAGGTCCCTCTGTATCCTATCTCTACCCTCCAGCATATCTACCACTCTTCCCAGTTTAGTGTCTTCTGCAAACTTGCTGAGGGTGCAATCCACGCCATCCTCCAGATCATTAATGAAGATATTGAACAAATCTGGCCCAGGATTGACCTTTGGGGCACGCCACTTGATACTGGCTGCCAACTAAAATTCAATAAAATGTTTTTAGAGTGAGAGTCCCTAGTATTGTCTACAGCTGTCTGGCTGGACAGTAATCTAGAGCAAGATCTAGAGGCCCGAAGATTCATTTAGATAGCAATCTAAACACCTATCTGGACATTTATGGGATCATAGAATCATAGAATATCTGGGTTGGAAGGGCCCTCAGGAGGTCATCTAGTCCAACCCCTGCTCAAAGCAGGACAAATTCCCATCTAAATCATCCCAACCAGGGCTTTGTCAAGCCTGACCTTAAAAACCTCTAAGGAAGGAGATTCCACCACTTCCGTAGGTAACCCATTCCAGTGCTTCATCACCCTCCTAGTGAAAAAGTTTTTCCTAATATCCAACCTAAACCTCCCCCACTGCAACTTGAGACCATTACTCCTTGTTCTGTCCTCTGCTACCACTGAGAATAGTCTAGATCCATGCTCTTTGGAACCCCCTTTCAGGTAGTTGAAAGCAGCTATCAAATCCCCCCTCATTCTTCTCTTCTGCAGACTAAACAATCCCAGTTCCCTCAGCCTCTCCTCATAAGTCATGTGTTCCAGCCCCCTAATCATTTTTGTTGCCCTCCGCTGGACTCTCCAATTTTTCCACATCCTTCTTATAGTGGCTACAGTTAATGAGAAGGAACTAGAGCTAGAGATGTATGAGGTATTTTTAAGAGAGATCACCTGAACTGGAATTGGTTTCATTAGGATTTCTCCCCGAGGAAAGCCCTCCTAAACTACAAGCGACAGCACTTCCTTAGCAGAAGACAAATGTGCCAGAATGCTAGGTTCTGATGGGCTGATGAAGAAACAATGGTACACAAGGGTAACCCTTTGCACCAAAGGGCTGTGATTGGGGGCTAGCTGCAGGACTCGGTAAATATGGATTTCCGGGTGTTATATCTGAGTGCTCTGGTAATCCATGGCCATCTACACAAAGTCCAGCACACAGCCGACAAAACAGTTCCTTACACATGGATTATTATGGCATTAAACTACACTCATGCTGGATATCAGGGACATTACACAGGGGTTCTCAGACCAAACTTTTTGGTGGCCTCAGGGTATGGTCACCAACTCTTGCTGGTGGCCATGCTGACAATTTTTCCTAAAATACTTGATATCTTAGGAAAAATAAATATGCACATATACATGACCAAATCATTGTAATTCATATATTCTAGCTAGTAAGTCTGTTGTGAAGAGTGATATTAACAAACATATAAGTATTACTTTTCATAGAGGATTTACTCAGTCTGGGCAAGCCTGGGGACAAATTAAGCCCTGGATGGGGGGCCAGGCGAGGCCCGAAGCCCCACGATCAGAGATTGGAGCCTGCTGCTTCACAGTTGGAGCCTGAAGCCTGAGTCCCACTGCCCCTGGGAAGGGGGGAAACTGATTGGTTGCCTGCTCTTCAAGCATTGTGCCCCAGGTGTCTTCGGGGGGGACAGAGTCAACCCCTGCTGGTGGCCCCAGCAACCAACCCCAAGGTGGTACATCCAGGCGCACCAGGGAGGGGCCAGTACTTGCACACACACACCCCCAGTCACACCCAGGAGGCTGTGGCCACAAGAAAAGTCCCTGGTGGCCACGTGCCGGTGGCTGCATTTGAGAAATGCTGACATAGGAGCTCGTTCTTTACTCCTCCCCAATTCCTGTAAACAATTATGCATGTGCTTAACTTTATTCCCATGCATAGTTCCTCTAACCTCAAGAGTCTGGTGGATCATGACCTAAGTCACAACTGTATTATACTTTCCTGCCCACCCAATCCTCTGTTTGGGCATGAGTAGCAGATAGAGATGATGAAAGGTGGTTTAGAAGTAATCGGCTTAATCAAGAAGTAATGGGCTTAATCTGCAGCAAGGAAAATCTAGATTAGATATTAGGAAAACCTTTCTACTGATAACGGTTAGTTAAACTCTGGAACAGGCTCCCAAGGGTCGTTGTGGAATCCCCATCATTGGAGGCTTTTAAGTACAAGTTGGATAAACCCGTCAGAGACGCTCTAGGTTTATTTGGTCCTGCCTCAGCACAGGGGCTGGACTAGATGCCGTCTCAGGTACCTTCCAGCCTCACATTTCTATGACTACCAGAGCCTGTAAGCAGAGCTCCCTTTACCTGCCTGCTGAACCCATAACTGCATTCATGCACTGAATTCCCCCCTCTCTGGGGTTTTCACTTCTTTGAGCAGTCCCCTATTTTTCTCAGTTTTAAGCCCTGCCGTCTCCCATCTCCCTGCCCTTTCCCCAAACATGCCATGCTCTGCTATACAGCCACTGAATTGCAGTGTGGCCATGGCTCAGGCTAGATGTCTGTGTATGCATGCGGGGGGGGGGGGGGGGGGGGAGGGGGGAAGATCAGGATTCTACCTGGTGGCAAGCTGCTATTTTTAGCATGCTAACTCAAGCATCAGCATGTGTCTGTCTGTCCTTGCTGGGAAGTGCCCGTCCAGCTGCTCTGCAGACTTAGCCACTATCCTTGCCTGTGAGGACTGGATGAGACTTCATTTGGTGAACCCACTACAGTTGTTTTGCATTTGGTTTCCGCCTTTGCCCTGAACATTATTTAGAGTGATAGCCCAGGGTGTTCCTGGCAAAGCTGGTTTGAAGCAGCTTGGTTGGTGATACTCAGCTATTGGTAATCACTCTGTTGTGGGTGTTGTGTGGAAGGTAACTGTCACTAGGATGATCATTAGGGAGGGTATAATGTTACTGTGCACAGCTGAAAGTCAAGAGTTCCCCTCCACACCATGAACAAACAAAAGGTTCAGTTGCTTCCTGGACAGTGTCTCGGTGTGTGAGACTCACTGTACCTTTTGCAAACAATCTCAGATTGTCTGCAGATTCAAAACATCACGAGCTGGGGTTGCCATGGTGGTGCTGCCAAATAACTACTGGTGTCACTAGGAATGGGCCCAAGAGCTGCATTTAGATCTGCATCTGGAAACAACTTTCTCCTACATCCGGATCTGGGATTTGGCTTGTCCCCTGCTTGAAGATATTTCCAGCAACATATGGGATAGTGCCTGTTCATTGTATTCACTCATTAAGGGCAAGGTGGAGACACAAAGCTGAGATCTGCTTTCAAATCAGCTTGGTTTTCCTCCACTTTTATGAGTGAATTTTACATACAGTTTTTCACTATATGTCCTGCTCTCATAGCCCCTGTCCACGTGCACCAGTATCCTGATGGTTTTGTGTGCATGTGGCAAGCAGAGGGTAGGTGTGCATGATTTACCCCAAAACCCAAGGTAGGGTCCTTCGGAAGAGGATATTAAGGAAGTGTGGTCAGCATGGGTCAAGAGAGAACAACTTTGGATTCATATCAAATTATGAATTTTATTTCTTACTTACTTAGCCCTTTACAAACACCAATGACAATGGATTCTCTGCTCCAAGGAATTTGCAATCTACATTGGAAAGTAGCAGGAAAGGTGCAGGGTAAGTAGGAAAATACAAAGAGGACAGTGGTCCAGATCCTCACGGATATTTAAGCTCCTAACTTGCATGAAATCAATGTGAGTTAGGTGTCATATTTTTGAGGATCTACGCCACACTTCTAGAAGGGAGCAAAGACATTTCATTTTATTATAATTAAAATTCCCCTTGCCCTGCGTGCTGCTGACACAATCATAGACATGTAAGACTAAAAGGAACTGTGAAAAGTCATCGAGTCCAGCCCCCTGAATCAATCACATAGGCAATTCTTGTGCATATAATTGTATAAAAGTTGCTTAATCTCCAGGCTGATGGTGATAATAAATACAAGGAAGTACTGGCTGGATAGAGTCCTCCCTCTAGTCATGTAGGTCCAGATCCTCAAAAGTATTTAGGTGCCTGACTCTCAATGGAGTTATGTGCCTACACACTTTTGAGGATCTGAGCTGTACACCAAGCAGAAGGGAGGAAATGGATATATCAGGTAACACAGGCCTTGTCTGCACTAGGAAAATTAGGTCCCATAACTACTGGTGCAGCTCCATTGATGGCAGCACTGATGGAAACCATGTATGGTCAGATTGCAGAGTTATTACTACCAGGAGTCCTGCTCAGAGTAGCACCCTTAACACTGCACCGTTGGGGGGTTTAATGCTTGAGGGACTTTAATATTGCTGACAGGCAGTATGTCCTCAAGCCACTGATATGGCTCTGCAATCCTGATTGCGGTCTATCTTGTGTACTTATTTGGTCCCATAGGATATAACCACTGCCTCCTAACATTCCAGCGAGGCAGGGCAGGGCTATTTTCCCTATTGTGCAGATGGGAAACTAAGGCAGAGAGTGGCTACATGACTTGCCCCAGGTCACACAGGAGGTCTGTGGTGGAGCAGGGACTTGAACCCATGTCTCCCTAGGCTAGTGTCCTAAGCACTTCACCTTAACAAAGTTTTGTACATGAAATAAATACAAATGGGGGGGGGGGCGGGGAGAGCTCCACCTCCCTTTCCAAACACCTGATCCAAGCATCCCTGAAATTCGTAGTTCAGATCTAGATGTGAGCTTTTAACAGGCCCTGCTCTAAATAATGGGCCAAACTGAAAATGGTGAATCTAAACTTCTTGAATTCTGGTGGAGTCTGGACCTGAGAGCTGAATGTTGCTGCTCAGCCTCATACCTGAGGTGCCATACACAGATATATTTGTCTGAACTGTAGATGTACGTCAGTAGTCTGGCTCACTCTTTATTGCTAGTGGCAGTTCATTTGCTGCTGCTGCTTGGTGCCCAGCTGATGGCTGTGGGCTCTGGAAATGGGCTTTGATCTTACTTAGCTTTCGGATTTTCTTCTCAGAGCTCTGCAGCTGAGAATTGAAGAATCTGCAGAACTTCTGCAGCCCTTTCTCAGGGTCCATCAGGTATAAGGTGTGGAGCTTGGAAAGGCTCACGTTGTGCATGGACAGCATCTGCACCGAAGGCTTACTGAGAAGTTTCTCATTCAGCAATGGCTGAAGGGAAGCATAACATTCCAGATTAGAGCAGGTGAGCACAGGCCTTGGATCCTCCACTAGATCAACCTCCAGAACTGTGCACAGATCCCTTAGGGCCTTTGCATTATCCAGGGGGCTGTTATCACTGAGCTGCCGCCAAATGTAAGTGTTGGCCAGGTTCTTCAGTTTGTAACTCCCAGCCTTGGGGATCTTCTCTTTAATCAGGGGCAAGATGTCCAGGAAACCAAAGACAGTTGCACTAAACTCCTCTTTCTTGCTAAGGAGATCTAGGGATTGAAACAGGACAGGAAGGGCTGGTGACCAGAGGTCATACCCTGCTAAAATGGGTTTGTAGACAGAGCAGAGGTAGTGGAATAATGTCTTCACACCAATCTCACAGACGCCGCCTTTTGAGATCAAGCCAGGCAAAGATTTCAGCGGCTGAATCAAGATGTTAAAGCTCTTTTCTCCATCCACCACAGCCAGCTGAAGGACCTTATTCACTGCTGGGAGTGAAAGACAGAATTAGTCGAGGGAAACTAGAACATTGAGTGAGCGCCTCACCTGGTATAACTATGGACTTCAATAGCAATTAACAGCTACTGGGGATCTGGCCCATTCCAATTCTCCTCATAGCCTTCCCCAAGCAGGTCATCAATATCTGACATCCAAGTATAGCTTGCTGCATCAGGGATGCTTCAACTAACTTTTCCCATTTACAGTATCAACTGCTATCTCTGTAGCATCGTGTTCCTGGGAGACGGGAAAGGTGTCTCTCTGACGCTGCTATGATGGGGCATCTGAGGTGCTTGAAAAGCAGGTGATTCCTCCCTCAAATGTGTCACTTCTGAAAGGGAATGGCTGCTTCAGGAAGTCCTGTGGCCATTAACCTAGAGCCCTGCATGACCATGTAGAAGGTGCACTGGCCACTTGCACCTGACCATTCTTACATAAAAATATTCATGTCCTCATGGACTTGGTGCTCCTCCCAATGGCAGAGCTGCCTTGCCATGCTGGGGAGCATATTGCACCCTCATGGGGACATGGCAGATTATACTTTCCCCAGCATGACCAGGAAGCCCCATGACATCTGGCCTGCCCCTCTCTCCCCCAGTAGGGCTGTTGCTAAGTGCAGTGATCTCGCCCCAATGATTTGCAGGAAGGATTCACAATCTCAGGATCTTACTCAAGAACTTGAGGTCGAAGAAGAGCAGTGATGCTTGTCTTATGTCGAGTTCCCTTGGGCTGCCGGCAGGAAAGGCCAGGAGGTCTCCCTCGCTGCTCTCACAACTGACGCTGTTGATGTTGTCTGGCAGACTAGAGTCCTGGAGAAGGAAATGCTGACTTGTTGTCAAAAGCTCCTAAAGATGCCAGAGCAACAGCTCTGGAAACTCATGCCCTCTAGTTCTCCCAGGATGGGCTGAGGCACTGCTAATTTACTAAGACTCTGTCTTCGCTGCAGAGTTCATTCGGATGATCGGCACCCGGGGCTGAGCTCCTGGGTTAGCCTAGCCTGGATGTGAGCAGCAAAGTCCTGTCTGGGTTACTGAGTCCTCATGGGTGCTGTGCTTTCCCATGTGTGTCCCTAGGGCTGTGGGACCAATGGTTCTTAACACAGCAGTGAGCTAATCTGATCTATGATTCTTCCCAGAGAATTAGGGGAGACCTCCTTTATCCTTCTGGGCACAAGGGGATTGTGGGAAGGCAGTGGATGACTATCAGCACCAGAGTGGTTTAGCTGCATCCTTACTGCAAAACAGATAGGTTACCCACTTCAGTAAAAGCAACACCTGGGCTCTACCCCCCTCCCCCCAGCTGGGCAAGCTAGCCTGGGTGTAAAGCACTGCTAAACTCAGTAAGGGGTTGTTGCGTGTGGACAGGATGGGGGTTGGGGCAACACCAAGGGAAGAGCCCAGGTTAACTCTGCAGGGAAGACAAACCCTTAAGTGCTTTGGTAAATCCCATTAGGTGCCTCTCTGCATCGTTAGGTGCTTAAATACCTCTAACAACCTGGCCAGGGACATCAAATCTCCTTTGAAAAATCAGTCTAAATGCTGAGCGCCCTACATCACATATTCAGACAGTATGTTCCAGCTGAGACAGGTCATACTGGAGGTTGCTCTCAATCTCCCAGCATCTACCCTGGATGCTGTGATGCCATAGGTGCTGTTGAGCATTATACTGCACTCACTGTTGACTCTTCATCACTGTCATCCCCTTCAGAGCTGTCCAAACAACCTGTGGGACCATCTGCAAGAGATGAAAAGGCACATCAGACCCCTGAAGGGGATTGGTGTGTGTGATAGGTGACCTTCCTTTTTCACGTGGCGTACAATTAGCCTGTAGAACTCACTGCCAGAGGAGATGATTGAAACCAAGATCTTAGCAGGATTCAAAAGAAAGACTGAATATTTACATGGATTTCAATTTTGCTGCTTCTAACTCCCCTGACTGTCCCCTTGTTCTTGTATTATGAGAATGGGTGAATAGCAGCCCCCATCTACTTTCTCCATCCCATTCATGATTATGTATGTCTGTGTCACATCCCCTCTCATTCATCTCCTCTCTAAGGTGAAGAGTCCAGATCTTTTCAATCTCTCTTTCTATGGAAGTTTTTCCTTGCTCTAATAGACTCAGACTTTAAGGTCAGAAGGGACCATCATGGTCATGAAGTCTGACCTCCTGCACATTGCAAGGCACAGAATCTCACCCGCCCACTCCTGTAATAGACCCCTAACCTTTTGCTGAGTTACTGAAGCCCTCAAATCATGATTTAAAGACTTCAAGTTACAGAGAATCCACCATTTACACAAGTTTAAACCTGCAAGTGACGGTTCCCCATGCTGCAGAGGAAGACGAAAAATCAACAGGGTCTTGGCCAATCTGATCTGGGGAAAATTCCTTCCTGACCCCAAATATGGCAATCAGTTAGACCTGGACCATGTCAGCAAGACCCATGAGGCAGATACCTGGGAAAGAATTCTCGGTAGTAACTCAGAGCCCGCCCCATCTAGTGTCCCATCACCAGCCATTGGAGATATTTGCTGCTAGCAGTCGCATATCAGTTACATGCCATTGTAGGCAGTCCCACCATACCATCCCCTTCATAAACTTATCAAGCTCAGTCTCGAAGCCAGTTATGTTTTTTGCTCCTACTTGTTCCCTAGGAAGGTTGTTCCAAAACTTCATTCCTCTGTTGGTCAGAAACCTTCATCTAATTTCAAGCCTGAATTTATTGTTGGTCAGTTTATATTTATTTGTTCTTGTGCCCACATTGGCCTTCAACTTAAATAACTCCTCTCCCTCCCTGGTATTTATTCCTATTGATGTATTTATCAAGAGCAATCATATCTCCCCCCTCCTCCCCTTTTGGTTAAGTTAAACAAGACCAGCTCTTTGAGTCTCCTCTCATAAGGTGGGTTTTCCATTCCTAGGATCATCCTAGTAGCCCTTCTCTGCACTTGTTCCAGTCTGAATTCATCTTTCTTAAACCTGGGAGACCAGAACTGCACACAGTACTCCAAATGAGGTCTCACAGGGCTCACATTTATTTCAGGAATCTCTTTGTGAATTCACTGATGTAGATGGTCAAAGTGATCATCTCTGCCTACCTGGCTCACATAGTTTGTAGATGTTATTTTCCAGCAAGTCAGCTGCTTTGGCTGCACTGAAGCTGTCAGTCACACATGAAGAGCTGCTTGATGTTGAGGAGCTGGTCCCCGGTTGTTCCAGCAAATTCTGCTGGTGTTTCCTTGCTAAATGCTCCCATTTGCCTGCATCATCTTCAGTCTTGATCACCTTCGCAGGGGCCTCGGTTTGGACTCCTTTCCTCTTCACTGGTAAAGATAACGACGGGGCCTAAACAATGGAAACAGATCCTTGACAGCTCATCGTTTTCTGCTTGGGAATATATTTGAAAGGGTCTTTGGAGATGGCGTCACTCTAGATTACTTAATGTGGAGGCTAGACATACACATTTTACACAATTTGGCACACATAATAGGAAAGGCCTTGACATACCATAACAATAGATGATGGATGGATGGACAGACAGCAGTGGATGTTCTCAGTTCTTGGAGATGACCCCAGAAATGTGGAAAATGGGTGGCTCCTTCTGCCTCCACCCATCAGTGGATGGAGAAGGGAGCAGCACCCAAGTCATAGTCAGTGATAGTATCATTATCTTTTTCTCTTTGGGGAAAAAAAACCTAAGGTAATTCAGTACAAATAACTTTGTTAATTGAAATTGAAGTTGGCAATTTAAACCCTCATCAGGAAATTCTGACATAAGGAGAACTTACATCTGCTTACTCGCTCTGTCTCTGTTCTCAGCAAGTCACTTCATCCTCCCAGCACCCTAAATACATTTCCCATTCTCCCATCCCCTTAAATAGTTTGTGAGCCCATTAGTGACCCTCACTTTCTTCTGTGCTTCTGAAGCCACCAGGACCCTGTCAGAACAGCGGCCTATATACATAGGGAGGCCGTGCATGTAAGAGATGTCTAGTAAACACGCTCATTTGGAGCCACCATACCCATGTGCTTCCTTTATATTACATATGTTGAGTAAAGAGCCAAAGACACAACAAAATCCCCTTGCCAAGTATCAATTAGAGAACCGTTCATATGCACATGTACATCCCGAGCATTTGCTAACATTAGAATCTGGAATATTTACATGGCCTGTGTTTTGATGCCTCAAGGCTCAATGTCTTTCCTACACCCTATCATGTAAGGTGGCAGGGTTAGGACTGGCATAGGAAGGGCAAGAACGACAGTGAAGGCTAGGCTTTGCAGCCTTTCCTCATGTTGGTGAGTTCTTACTCACATCAGCAGTCCCATTGGTGATAATGCTACTGATCTCCTCTGTAAAGTTCTTTGAGATCTACTGATGACAAGTGCTAGATAAGTCTGACAGGGTGTATCAACCCCACACTGGCGAGGTGAGGGTTAACAATCTGCTTTGGGCCCAAGATGCCACACCTACTCACCTTTTCTGGGCATGCTCCCAGTAGAGAAAGTGTTCAAAAGGGAGCAGCACAACACAGTCTGGGCTCACTGAGGAGAGCAGCTGTGTGCTGCAGTTTCTTCCCAGGAAGCTGCCAGGACTCCCAGCTGCTGGGGCCGAGCCTCCTAGTCAGTCGGCCATGGGAACCAAAGGGGATGACTTGCTATTACCGGCGGAGGAGCTGCCCCAGATGGACCAGTGCGATCACAAGAGATACCCCACACTCGACCCTGGAGATGATGCTGGAGGAAATGAGATGAGGGCAGGAAGTGACCCAGGGTATGATCTTAGAGATATTGATACCCCACACTCGACCCTGGAGATGATGCCGGAGGAAATGAGATGAGGGCAGGAAGTGACCCAGGGTATGATCTTAGAGATATTGGGCCTGAGCTCTGTGCTAGGCAACCTGGTTTTAAAGGGCCCCGGGTCAGAACATGATGGAGTAGGGTGGGCCCTAGTTCCCTTACCCTCCAGACTCTCACCACAGGGCGATAATGTCATGAGGAAAAGAGGCTCCTTGGACTCTCACAACACGGCAGTAACGCCGCAAGGTGAAGTGGGCCCTTGGACTTTCACCACAGGGCAACAATGCTGTGAGGCGAAGCGGCCTCTTGGACTCCAGCCACGGCGAGATAACTCCGTAAGGCGAAGCAGCCCCTTGGACTCTCACCAAAGGGCGATGACTCTGTGAGGCGAACCAGCCTCTAGGACTCTCACCACAGGGTGATAACGCCACAAGGTGACGCAGCCCCTAGGACTCTCACCACAGGGTGATAACGCTGTGAAGGGAAGTGGATCCTTGGTCTCCCACCACAGTGTGGTAATGCTGTGAGGTGAAGCGGCCCCTTGGACTTCAAGCCATGGGGTTATAATCACATGAGCTGAAGTGGCCCCTTGGACTCTCACCCAGGGGTGATGACTCTGTGAGACGAAGCATCCTCTTGGCTCTCACCATGGGGCGATAATGCTGTGAAGTGGCTCCTTGAACTCCGAGCCACAGGGCAAAAATGCTACACTGTGAAGCAGCCCCTCATACTTTCACTATGATGCCATTACTCTGTGAGGTGAAGCGTCCTCTTGGCTCTCACCATGGGGCAATAACGCCACGAGATGAAGCGGACCCTTGGACTCCCACCACAGGGCAATAACGCCGCAAGGCGAAGCGTCCTCTTGGACTTCCAGCCATGGCGTGATAACTCTGCGAAGCGAAGCAGTCCCTAGGACTCTAACCACAGAGCGATAATACCATGAGGCAAAGCATCTCCTTGGACTCCCAGCCACAGGTTGATACCACCGCAAGGCAAACCGGCCCCTTGGACTCTCAGCCACAGAGTGACAACTGTGCAAGGCAAAGCAGCCCCTTCTACTATCACCACAAAGCGATAACGACAAAAGGCGAAGCATCCCCTTGGACTCTCACCACAGGGTGATAACACTATGAGGCGAAGCGGTCTCTTGGACTCTTACCACAGGGCGATAATGCCATGAGGCAAAGCGGTCCCTTGGATTCTCACCACAGGGCCATTACACCACAAGGCGAAGAGTGCCCATGTATTCCCAGCCATGGGACGATAATGCTGTGAGCTGAAGTGGTGCCTTGGACTCTCACCACAGGGTAATAACGCCACGAGGCAAAGCAGTCCCTTGGATTCCCACCAAGGCAATATCTCCACAAGGCGAAGCGGCCCCTTGGGATCTCACCATGGGGCAATAACCCCATGAGACGAAGCAGCACCTAGAACCCCAACTATTGGGTGCTATATCCTGGAACATCATTGGATGATGCTGTCAGCCTGGTTCACCTAACCAACCTCCTGAGAATAAGAGCTAGAAATTAATATTTTTATTGGCTCACGTGTCCACCAGTATGTATGTGCAATCAAACCTTGAGGCAGAGCAAAAGGATGGAACTGAGGGAACAATAGGACCTTAGATTAAAATTGCTGTTTTAAAAACAAGACGGGGCAAGAGGAGCATGTATATCAACCAGCTCTCCATTCCAGCCAATGAGCCTGGGAACTGAGCTTGGATTCCTGCCACAGGTGCAGGGAATGCTGCATGTGCTGATCCCCACCTCTGTCAGAACAAGCACAAAACTGTCTTACCTTGCTGAAATTATCTGTGCATCTAGCTGGGGCAGCTTCTAGAAAGAACAAAAAAGAATGAGTTAAGTAACAGGCCAAACCACCATTGGCATGCATGGGAACAGCAGTTCTGGCTAATAACAAAACCTAGCTCTAATATAACATTTTTCAGTAGTACATCTCAAAGAGCTTTGCAAAAGAAGTGTCATTCTCCCTGTTTTAAAGATGGGGAAACTGAGGCACAGAGTGGTGACGTGATTTGTTCAAGATCACCCAGCAGGCTCGGGGAAGGGCCAGTAACAGAGCCCAGGTCTCTTGAATCCTAGTCCAGTGCTCTATTTACTAGGCAAAGCTGCCTTCCAAAATTGCTGGTAGGAGCCCCTGAAGAATGCAGCCAGAGAGCAACTAATATGCACAACCCATTCTCAGAAAGCTGCCAAGGACAGGACTCAAATTCGCAGTACACTGGAGCTGCATGGGATGAATGGCCATGGCATATCAACTGCCATTATTCAAAAGCCCTAGCAACTGTTTTACATGCCTGAACGTGTGCTGCTGCTCTGACTGAGTCAGCTGGCACCACTTAATCCACTCGGTTCACACAGCTGCTCCCTGGACTAAGCAGCCATTGCACACCGGCAGAGCAGCCTACTCACTGCTCACAAGGCCCAGTTAACACACTGCAGGATCGGGGCTGCACACGGGATCTGGGAGGGGCAGGCAGAGAGAACACACATCCTCATGCACTCACACATGCAGACATGTACTAGGGAACTCATGAGAGAGAAATAGATGAGGCTACGTGTAAGGGAAGGGGGAACTTCCTCATCAGGCAGTGAGGCCCTGAGGGGAAGGAGCCATATGGCCCTTCTCTCAAGGCCACAAGAGGCTGCTGAGGTACCCAGGACCGCCCGGGGGCGGGGGGGCAAGAGGGGCAATTTGCCCCAGGCCCCGGGCTCTGCAGGGGCCCCCACGAGAGTTTTTTGGGGCCCCTGGAGTGGGGTCCTTCACTTGCTCCAGGGGGCTCGGAAAACTCTTGTGGGGCCGGGCCCCGGAGCTTCTTCCGCTCCCAGTCTTTGCCGGCAGGGCGGTCCTTCTGCTCCAGGGGGAAGGACCCCCCGCCAGCGAATTACCGCCGAAGCGGGACCTGCTGCTGAAGTGCAACCCGGTCTTGGGCGGTAATTCAGCGGTGGGGGACCCTTCCGTTCCGGGACCCGCCGCCGAAGTGCCCCGAAGACCCACAGCAGGGGTCCCCCGCCACAGAATTACCGCCGAAGAGCAGGCTGCACTTCAGCGGCGGGTCCCGCTTCAGCGGTAATTCGCCAGCGGAGGGCCCCCGCCATAGGTCTTTGTGGCACTTCGGCGGCGGGTCCCGGAACGGAAGGGCCCCCCGCTGCCGAACAGGGCCGGGTCTAGAATTTCGCCGCACGGGGGGCGCCCTGCCGCTTGCCAGTCCCGCGGCTCCAGTGGACCTCCCGCAGGCATGGCTGCGGATGCTCCACCAGAGCCACGGGACCAGCGGACCCTCCGCAGGCACGCCTGCGGGAGGTCCACCGGAGCCGCCTGCCGCCGATAGCCCCAGGCCCCCGGAATCCTCTGGGCGGCCCTGGAGGCACCCAAAGGAGGAGAGGAGGAGGTGCGGAGGGTGAAGGGGAATCCAAAAGTCCAATGGCCAGAAGCTAATGGTGCACTAACCCAGCCTAGAGATAAGGGGCAGATTTTAACAGGGAGGGTAACTGACCACTGGAAGAACTTACCAAAGGAGACAGTGGATTCTCATGCCATGAAGTCTTTACACTGAGACTGGATGGATGTCTGTCTAAAACATACACTCCCGATCAACCATAAGCTTTGGGCTCGCTGCAGGACCCCAGGTGGGTTCTCTGACCTGTGTTATACAGGCAGGTTGGACTAGATGACCATAATGGTCCCTCGGCTTTAAAACCTATCCGTGGATGCAGAGACACACCCACAATTCATTCCAGCAGGACTTCACTGGCCTGCCAGGCTATACAAGGGTGACAGACAGACAGAGCCTCAGGAACCTGTCAGGGGTATTTGCTGCATGCTATGCAGACACATAATGAGAAACAGTGCTGTTCTGAACAGCTTCCAGCCTGACTAGACAATCCACCAGGATGAGGCAGCCCAATGGGTTTGGGGGTTGACCTGCTGTGTCCATCTGTCACTCCTGCCCCAGGGGCTGGTGGCTGCATGTGCTAGGCCTTGGCTGCCACCTCTCTTCTAGGGTCAGGAACAGTTATTTCCCTTACAGCTTTTTGATGAGATGACTATTCTGATTCCTGCAGTAATCTAAGGAGAGGTTTTGCTCACACTCCATTGTAACTCGGATACTGGCATGGAAGCTGATTTCAGCACAACACTGAGATGATGTCATTGTAGTACTAGTGTTATCCAGAGGCCCCTCCAATGCTAGGTGCTGTACAAACACATGGTGTATGACTATCTCTGCCCCAAAAGACTGACACAGGCAGTGCTGTTATCCCCTCTGTACTGAGGAACTGAGGCACAGAGAGATGGGATGCAATGCCCGGGCTCACCCAGAGAACTGAGCCCAGGTCACCTTAGTCTTCCTTATACACAAGGCCATCCTTTCTCCTTAGTGACATTCGCTTTTCAGGGACATAAGGGGAAAGGAAACATGCAGCATCCAACTCTGGCAATTATCAAAGCACCAGGAAATCAAGAGGACCAGCAAGGGGAACATTAATGCTTCTTTTTGGAAGCAGCTGTAGTCAGGCCCTGGCTTCTGCGCTTGCATCACTTGCCTCTGCCATGATCCATCGATGCACCGGTTCCTGTCCCGGCTTTCTCTCCTGCCTGTTTGCGGGAGTGAAAAGGCTGGGGTTGGACAGGTGGTATGGTGGAGGAGGTAGATGCCTGGGGAGGAGGGGAAATGGAGTGGCTGCTGGAGCGATGAGCAATGGGTGCTGCTGGGAGCAGGGGGACATTGCCCTCAAGGGTGTCAGGAAGGAACAGGTCCAGCAGGACAGAGGGCAATAATGGCACTGACAAGCCCATGGTCTCAGGGAGGAGCGGGCTCCCTGGGCCCGGAGGGACTGGAGGAGGCTGCTGCATGGCTTGCCACTAGCTAGTGGTCTCCTGCAGAAAGGGGATCAAGGCCGAGGTGAGGGTGTGGAGGGAGCGGGAGATGGACGTGACCCCACGCAACATAGACAGCAGGTGCCTGTTTGTGCTTTGCTGTCCTTTCAGGATGCTGCTTCCTAACACCAGGAGGCTGTCTGCCTGGCTCACACTGGCCCTGGGCCAGGCCGCTAAATCCCCATGCTCGGAGGCCAGAGGCCCCATATCCTCCCAGGGACACTCGGGATTTCCACCTCAGCACTTGTGAGCTGCCTGAAGGCGTTCTCCTCCTCCCCATTCCTTCGTGCCTGGGCTGGTGGAGTGATTCGTAGCACTGGAGAGCCATCACCCCTGTTAGCTGGACAGACATCTCCTCCTCCATCCTCGGGTGGGCAGGGCTCAGTCTGGGAGCTGGAGGGACACATGAGGTCCTCATGGGAGAACAGCCCTTCACTGTCATTGGCAGGGAGGTGTCTCTGCTGGTGGGAAGCCTCTGGAGGATGCAGAGGCTCAAGGCTGAGTGTCACAGTGCTCTTGTCCTCCGACGGGGGGGCGTATTGGGGAGCAGAGGTACCTGTGGGAGGGGGACATAGGAGGGAGAATCAGGAGCTGAAGGGCTGCCTGCTCCATGGGACCAGTGACCAAGTCAGCAGAGCAGATCGTAGGGTTCCCGGGCGCCTGCTCGCACAGGTGGTAGCACTGTGGACGGGGGAGGACAGTAGATGGGATGGAGATTCCTTACTGGAAACCCCAGCCATCTAGGGCAGTCTCTTTCCAGTTGGCTACAGCCGGGGTCTTCTGAGGACCTCCTTGAAAGGTCTGCCCCCAGCTCTGTGCCATGGACCCCAGGAGGAAGGATGAACAGAGTTGCAGGCTATGCCAATGATGCCCAATTTCCCAATGCCCACTATGGTGTCTCAAAGCATGCCCTCCAGCAAAGCCGCATCCTGGGCGGAGACATTGAGCCCCTGTGCCCCTGACCAGCTAGCCCACGACAGACCACCACACACGCCACATTTATTTCAGTGATGCTGCATGTCTGCCTCAGAGCTAGTGCCATCTGCTGCATGGCTACGCTGCTTCATTCAGACTCCGAGGCTAGCGTCTAATCATCAGTGCCACTGCTCATGGAGGTCAAGGCAGCAGTGCACAGCTCCCATGCGGAGCGTGAGACATGACAGTGCATGTAATCAAGCCCAGTTGTTCCTTTGCACCAGGGTCCCCCACTGTGCTGTCTGCCTACATATGTTTCATCGCTATGTGCCTCCCTTCCTGCCCACCCAAGCGGGTAGGTCTCTCCCCCTAGTACACTCTTCTTTCATCATATGGTGAAGTGGCTATGTCTAGTAGCATCCCTGCTGCTGCCCATACCCCAGGTGGCTACTACTTCCTGGCCAGACTGCCTCTTTTTGAGCACTTGTGGCTGCTGTTATCTTGACCAACACATTGGGATTGAAGCAGGAACTGCCAGGGCCACCCAGACCGGGGGGCAGGGGTGGACGCAAGTGAGGCTATTTGCCCCAGGCCCCACAGGGGCCCCCATGAGAGTTTTTCGGGGCCCCTAGAGCGGGGTCCTTCACTCACTCCAGGGGCCCTGGAAAACTCTCGAGGGGCCTGGGCCCTCGGAGCTTCTTCCGCTCCGGGTCTTTGGCGGCAATTCGGTGGCGGGGGCCCCCTGCCATGAGTCTTTGGGGCACTTCGGCTGGGGGTCCCGGAGCAGAAGGACCCCCTGCCGCCAAATTGCCACCGAAGCAGGGGACCCCCGCCGCCGAAGACCCCAGGCCCCCTGAATCCTCTGGGCGACTCTGGCCAGAGCTAAACGCATGAGTTCACTAACTGGAGCTGTAACAGACATCTCCTGTGCACTGGACATAGATAGAGGCTTTGTCACACACACCTACCAGTGGGTTGCACACACTCCCCTGGAGACAGGCCAAGACCCATCCCTATCCCTAATGGGCAGTGTTCAGTGTGTATTTTCTGAAGCCTTTATACAGCCAAACTGACATCTTGAAAACTAGCATCACATTCAGTGCAGCCAAAGGAGAGCACTCATGCCTGGAAACTCTGGCCTTAACCCTTATTTTTGCATAGCAAGTCATTCCAGAACCAGCTGTGTCTTTGCTATTATCAGTACTCACTGAAGAGTCTGGACAAAACACATTTCAGATCAAGGATTGTTCACCAATGTTTCACTTTGACTAGTCACTGTTCATGATTCTTGCTGTATGATTTGTCACCTAACCTTTTTCACTCCCTGATTGGATAACTGAGTATAACAAGTAAGGAAATTCCTTCTTTCCAGCACTGTTTTTCAGACAACAGTTCATCAGAGTGAAAGTTCAGGGCTGTCAAACAGCCAGCTATTTTTCAGATGCTCACAGATAATGCGCCCTCACCAGCCAGTGAATGCAGCTTGATGTTTGGATTAGAGGAAATATTGGCAAATCCTTTCTTTTACCATTCAGCCTACTCTAGTGAATGACCATGGTAAGCAGATAACGTTGATGGTGTGGGGAAACTGGGTGATCACTAGGGCTGTCAAGCGATTAAAAAATTTAATCTCCATTAATCACACTGATAAATAATAGAATACCATTTAAATATTTTTGGATGTTTTCTACATTTTCAAATATATCGATTTCAATTACAACACAATACAAAGTATATAGTGCTCACTTTATTTTTATTACGAATATTTGCACTGTAAAAAAACAAAATAGTATTTTTCAATTCCCCCATTATAAATACTGTAGTGGCAATCTCTTTACCACGAAAGTTGAACTTACAAATGTAGAATTATGTATACAAAAATAACTGCATTCAAAACCAAAGCTTTATAGCCTACAAGTCCACTCAGTCCTACTTCAGTCAATCACTCAGACAAACAAGTTCAGTTACAATCTGCAGGAGATAAGGCTGCCTGCTTCTTGTTTACAACGTCACCTGAAAGTGAGAACAGGTATTGGTATGGCACTGTTGTAGCTGGTGTCGCAAGATATTTATGTGCCAGATGTGCTAAAGATTCATATGTCTCTTCATGCTTCAACCCCATGCTTCCAGAGGACATGCGTCCATGCTGGTAATGGGTTCTGCTCAATAACGATCCAAAAGCAGAGTGGACCAATGCATGTTCATTTTCATCACCTGAGTCAGGTGCCACCAGCAGAAGGCTGAGTTTTCTTTTTTGGTGTTTCAGGTTCTGTAGTTTCCACATCTGAGTGTTGCTCTTTTAAGACTTCTGAAAGCATGCTCCACACCTCATCCCTCTCAAATTTTGGATGGCACTTCAGATTCTTAAATCGTGGGTTGAGTGCTGTAGCTATTTCTAGAAATCTCACATTGGTACCTTCTTTGCAAAGCATGAAGGGACATATGAATGTTTAGAATATTTGGAACATAAATACCTTGCAATGCCAGCTACAAAAGTGCGATGCAAATACTTGTTTTCACTTTCAGGTGACACTGTAAATCAGAAAGCATGCAGCGGTATCTCTCATAAATGTATACAAACTTGTTTGTCTTAGTGATTCACTGAACAAGAAGTAGGATTGAGTGGACTTGTAGACTCTAAAGTTTTACATTGTTTTGCTTTTGAGTGCAGTTATGTAACAAATGAAAAATCTACATTTATAAGTTACACTTTCACAATAAAGATATTGCATTACTGTACTTGTAAGAGGTGAGTTAAAATATTATTTCTTTTATCATTCGTACAGTGAAAATATTTGTAATAAAAATAATATAAAGTGAGCACTGTATACTATATTCTGTGTTGTAACAGAATACAATATATTTGAAAATGTAGAAAAACATCCAAAAATATTTAATAAATTTCTGTTGGTATTCTATTGTTTAACAGTACAATTAATCACCATTAATTTTTTTAATCACTATTACTTTTTTTGAGTTAATCGCATGAGTTAACTGCGATTAATTGCCAGCCTTAGTGATCACTAGTTCATAGGCCAGAAGAGACCGTGATGATCATCTTGTCTGGTTCCCTGCATAACACAGGCCAGGGCATTTCCCAGACAGGCTGTAGAATTGATGCTCATCTTCTATTCTCTCTCTCTCTCTCTCACACACACACACCCACCCACCCCCCTCTGAGGCAATATGCTCCATCCTCACTCTTCAGACTGACCCAACTTACAACATTAAAAGAGCAATCAAAAGCTCCAACATGCAGTCACACATGACAGGGTCACCAGCCCCACTCCATCTCATGCTGCCAGCAGCCAGAGATAACGATGGTACCATGTCCACAACCACCACCTCACAGACAGGTGTCAGATTTGTGAAAGTGTCTTACCTCCCTCCCCAGTCACTCTTTCAAACAGAGCCTGGAGTCTGGCTTTACATTTGGCGAAGCCTCCAGCCTGGATACTGGTTCCCACGGCCAGGGGCTGCAGCTTCCTGAGCTCCTCCAGTGACCCCTTGATGAAGGAGTGCAGGTCCATTACTTCCTGGTCCGACGCATAGAGATGCATCTTCTCCACCAGCTGCTTGCTGGCGCCCATCCTCTTGAGCACGGCTTCTGTCTGCTGCAGCTTCCCCTCCAGCTCCTCATTCCCCAGGTGGTGCTGCCTCTCCACCATCTCCAGCAGTTCCTGCTCCTTCTCTCGGATCAGTTGCACCATCTGCTCAACTCTCTTTTGGATCAGCTCCTGGGTTTCATTCCTCACCTGGTCCAGATGGTCAGCTTTTCTCTTCAGGTTACAATAGGCATCTTGGAAGAGTTCCTCCTTCTTCTTCAGCTCTTCACTCACGCTCCCCAGCTCCTGCTGCCTCTGCTGGATTTCCACCTTGATATCACAGTGCTTGCCTGTGTGCCGGCTGTCCAGCAGGGCACAGATGCAGCAGATCGGTTTTTGGCACTCTCTGCAGTAGATGCTGTTGATGAAAATACAATTTAGAGCTGTCATTTAAACGACTCTTACCCCATTCTACTGGTGGCCTTATCACACCCTTCCCAGAGCCAGTTCTCCTTCCTCTAAGGGAAGTATGGGAAAGTGGCCAAGGATAACGAACAGTAGAGCCATTACACCCAGCAGTGAGTGACTTGGGATGTCTGGCTGTGCTGGGTTTCAATTGACTGTTCAGATAAAGGCCTTCATTTCTTCCCTCCTTATACTGCTCCCTGATGAGGAGTTCAGATCATTCCCCAGGCAGAACATCCCTTCTCTTCCTGCAACCCACTTCCCCAGCAACTTCGTTGACTAGGACAGAGACTGCCTGATTCCCAGCCACCTCTCCCTCCTACGACTGACTGAACAGCACTGCGCTGACATTCTCGTTCCTCCCTCCGACTTCCTCTTTGCCAATCTGCATCTGCTTGCTAAAGAAAATGGGCCAGATCCCATCTGGGGTAAATCACTGCAGTTAAAGAGGCGAGGCCCATTGACACCAGCTGGACCAATATGATTTGTCACCCAACAGTGTCTGCCACAAGGTGGTGTGCCCCTTTAAATGATGCAGATCCAGTGCCCTGTGCTAGAACAGGTGCTCTCAGCTTGGCCAGTTAAGAGGGCAGGGCAGCAGCTGGGGCTGTGAAGAGCCAGGCTGTTAAGAGGGAAGTGGGAGCAGGAGCAGAGCAAGTCCCCTGGAGGGGAGGCAGTGGGAACCTACTGGGGAATGGGAACCTCTGGGACAAGAGCGGTGGGAGGTGATGCTCAGCTAAGAGCGGACAGAAGAATCCTGCAACAGGCCCTGAAGCAGGAAGGACTGAAAAAGGCACAGGGCTGGGAGCTGGAGTCCAGGATGGGCTGAGGAACTGTTTTGCCTATATGTGAAAAAGATAGCTGGGCCTGGAAAGAGACTTTGGGTGCAACTGCATGGAAAACAGATCAGGTTGTGAACATTACCTCAGCATTTGGTTTGCGTGGGTTGGATTGGGACAGGACAAGTTACTGAGCTTCCTGGAACCATCAAGAAACTCCTTGGCAGATCCCATCTTGAGATCTCTCACCGCCTTGGCCTCATGGCTCTCTCGCTTTAGATACCTCTGGTGGGTCTCAAAGCACTTGACACAAAGGAACTCCTTGCAGTCAGAACACCAGAACTCTCCCTCTTGCCCACAGTTGTCACAGACCAGGTCATTGCCTTGGACGATCTTCTGGTAGGTGCTCAGCTTGGCCTGCAGATTGGCAAAGAGCAGGTTGTCCTGGTCTGGGATCCCACTGGCTTGTGGGATGGGAGTGTGGCAGATGGGGCACTGGCCAACAGGCTTGTTCTCTTCCAGGCAGTCAGCACACAAAGTGTGAAGGCAAGACAGGAGCTTGGGATTTCTGAGTTCTTTCTGGCATCCCTGGCAGAGCAGGAACTGGAATTCTTCCTCCATCGCCTTTGGGAAGGAGAGAGATTGAGGGCTGAGTCTACCAGTGCTGCACAGCTCTGTTCTGCAGCCCAATGAGGGAGGCGACACATGTCATATGCAGGCAACTTGATCGGCCAGGACCCCATTAAGGGTGATTTCCCACTGCTGCTTTGGTAGCACAGAGCAAGTCACATGCTCCTGGGGGGTGTGAGGTGACCCTATGTCACCCCCTATCCCAGCTATCCCAGCCTCAGCATAAGGGGCATGGCATGGAGAAGACAGAGGAAAAGTATCTTTTACTTTCTCAGCTGGGTACCATCCCAAGAAACCCCCCCCTCTCCGACATCTGTCTCTTCCCCCTCTTCTCTCTCACACCTCACTTTTCACCCCCCAGGGTGTACATTACCCCCTCCCCACCAAGCTGTCTCTCTTCTAGCAGGGCTAAGAGGGAGTGCTGCGCAGTGACTCTGGGCTGACGCTCCCTCCCCCACTGTAGATGCATCTCGCCAGCCTTGTTCCATCTCTCTAAGGTACTTATTGCACCCGTTATCACAATTTCCTCACAACCACCATTGAGGCACTCACACTTACAATGGTGAGGTGGGGATCAGTTATGCCCATTTTACAGATGGGAAACTGTGGCACAGATGCTCAAATACGCTCTGAAATCCCCCTAGAGTTGATGGGAGTTAGGCACCTCCCTACCTTTGAGGATCTGGGCCTGAGTCATAGAATATCAGGGTTGGAAGGGACCTCAGGAGGTCATCTAGTCCAACCCCCTGCTCAAAGCAGGACCAATCCCCAACTAAATCATCCCAGCCAGGGCTTTGTCAAGCAATTTGCCAAGGTCCCATGGGGAACCTGTGGGGCACCAGGAATAGAACCCAAGTCTCCTGATACACAGGCTAGCACTCAAACCACTGGGCCACCCTTCCTCTTGAGGGCATGCTGAAGAAGCAGCCCACAAAAGTCCTGGGTGGAGCTGGGTAACTGGCAGGCATCCCTAGCTGCAAGCAGGAGACTCCCCAGAGCTGTGAGACCTCCCAACTTCCAGGTTGTCTCTCACTTCCCCTGCCCCCATCGATGCCCTATTTCCCCTTTGCCCAGCCACTTCCCCTGCCACATGGTCACTACTGTCATGCTAAGCTCCCATGTGGCTTGGACACAGTACCACCTGCAATGGGGAGGCAGGGTCTTCAGGCATCTCCTGGCCTCCTACACATCTTGCTGCTCTTTGTTTTCCTTTAAAATGTGACAGAATGTCTCAGTCACTAAACACCCCAGCCAGTCCCTCAGGGAGAAGACCATCACAATAAGCTCACCTGTGTCTGCAGACTGCCTGGGCTCACCTGGGACAAGAGAGCCATAGTCCACAAAGCCCTGCTTCTATCAGAACTGTACCTGCAGGATCTGGGCACTCCTCTGCTGAGTAATTGCTTCAGCAGGTTCTGGCTGGTAAGTTTCGATTTCTGAGAAGGGAAAATAACCCCTCTTCCTGTTTCTGGCCTGTAGTGAGTCTCTTTCCCTGTGCAGCCTTCTCCTGCCCTGCCCTCTGGTGTTCATTCTGAGAACACCCGGCCCTCCCAGAGAAAGAGCTTTTCAGGCTTATCTCCCTGAGGCCATGCATGTTGGGTCTGGATCCAGGCCTGAGCTTTCCAAAGCTCCAGGGTGCATACAGGGCCGGCTTTAGGCCGATTTGCCGGATTCCTGGGAATCGGGCCCCGCGCTTTAGGCACCTTTTAATTTTTTTACTTACCCTGGCTGCGGTCTGCTCCGGGGTCTTCCATGGCCCCGCTCCCCTGACCAAAGCGCCAGCGGGAGCGCGGCTGCCCCACAGCCCCGCTCTCTCAGCTGGAGCTCTGACCAGAGCGCTGCAAGCCCTGTGGCCCCGCTCTCCTGGCTGGAGCTCTAGCCGGAGCCCGACAAGCCCCGCGGGCCCACTCTCCTGGCTGGAGCTCTGGCTGGAGCCCGACAAGCCCCATGGCCCCAGCTGGAGCTTCGGCCGGAGCACGACAAGTTCCGTGGCCCCGGCTGGAGCTCTGGCTGGAGCGCGACAAGCCCCGCAGCCCCGGGTGGAGCTCTGGCCGGAGCGCGACAAGCCCTGCGGCCCCGGCTGGAGCTCTGGCCAGCGCACGACAAGCCCCGCGGCCCCGGCTGGAGCTCTGGCCGGCGCGCGACAAGCCCCACGGCCCCGGCTGGAGCTCTGGTCGGAGCGCAACAAGCCTCGCGGCCCCAGCTGGAGCTCTGGCCGGGGCGCGGTAAGTCCCGTGGCCCCGGCTAGAGCTCCGGCCGGAGTGCCGCAAGCCCTGTGGCCCCGCTCTCCTGGCTGGAGCTCCGGCTGGAGCGCAGCAAGCCCCGTGCCCCTGGCTGGAGCTCCAGTTCCTTTAAATAGCCCCCGGAGCCCTGGGGTAGCAGGGGACTCTGGGGGCTATTGAAAGGGGCAGGGCTCCAGCTGCCTCTGCCACCCCGGTCCTTTAAATAGCCGCCGGAGCCCTGCCGCCCCCATGCATTCCCCAGGGCTCCCACGGCTATTTAAAAGGTCTGGGGCGGGGTAGAAGCAGGGGAGTCCCAAGCCCTTTAAATAGCCCCCAGAGCCCTGGGATAGCGGGGGGCTTGAGGGCTTTTTAAAGGGCCGGGGCTCCAGCTGCCTCTGCTGCACCCCCTGCCCTGCTCTCACCAGCCCTGCCCCCCCGCTGCCTGCAGCCAGCCCTGCACCCCCTGCCCACAGCCAGCCCCTACCAAACCCCCTGCCCTGTCTCCAGCCAACCCCTGCCACACACCCCTGCCCGCACCAGCCCAGCACTGCCCGCCCTGTCCTGTCTCCAGCCAACCCCTCCTGCACCCCCCTGCGTGAAGCCAGCCAGTCCCATACTCCTGTCTCCAGCCCTGCCAACCCCTGCTGCACCCCCCTGTGGCCCTGCCTGAAGCCAGCCCGCCCTACACTCCCGTCTCCAGCCAGCCCTGCTCCCCTTGCCCTGTCTGCAGCCAGACCCTACCTCCAGTCAGCCCCTGCCCTGCCTCGAACCAGCCCCATGTCCACTGCTGCCCTGCAGTTCCCAGGCCAGTAACCTGCACACCTGCTTGAATGAGGGGGGCAGGAAGCGGGAACCCACACATGTGCACACCCCCAGGGAGCGGCAGGGATCCACACATGTGAAAAGGCGGTCATTAATAACCAATCAACAGAATATATGATGCAATGTACATAATATACAATTTTATTATTTATATAGTTATGGAAAGTAAATAATACATGGAAAAAACGGAAGGCTTTTTTTTACACTTTTTTCTTTTTAAGTCATCCCTGCCAGGACCCTGCCCAGTGTTCAAATTGGGCCCCGCACTTCCTAAAGCTGGCCCTGGGTGCACAGATCAGCATTTGGGGGGTTGAGCCTCTCAGAAAAGACTTAACCTACAATTAAGAGGCCTAAATCACTACCCCATTTTTGCTCCAGGCCCCCTTTGACAGACGGGGAGGTGCCCCTGGGCAAGCTGCCTGCAGCACTCACTCCGTACATTGCTGCCAGTGGGCGGGACAGCTGCTAATGTGGACCGATTCCTAGAGTTACCACATGTCCGTATTATCCTGGACACGTCCGGCTTTTTAGTTGTTAATCCAGGGCCGCCCAGAGGGGGGCGCAAGAGGGGCCATTTGCCCCAGGCCCCGGGCTCTGCAGGGGCCCCCACGAGTTTTTCGGGGCCCCTGGAGTGGTGTCTTTCATTCGCTCCAGGGGACCCGGAAAACTCTTACGGGGCCGGGCCCTGGAGCTTCTTCCGCTCCCGGTCTTTGCGGCGGGAGAGGGGGGGTCCTTCCGCCCTGGAGCGGAAGGACCCCCCCCACCAGTGAATTACCGCCGAAGCGGGACCTGCCGCAGAAGTGCAACCCGATCTTCGGGGGTCATTCGGCGGCGGGGGGCCCTTCCGTTCCGGGACTCACTGCCGACGTGCCCCGAAGACCCGCGGCGGGGGGCCCCCCGCCGCCAAACAGGGCCAGCTCTAGACATTTCGCAGCACAGGGGGCGCCCTGCCCTTGCCGGTCCCGCGGCTCCGGTAGACCTCCCGCAGGCACGCCTGGGGATGCTCCACCGGAGCCGCCGGACCAGCGGACCCGCCTGCCGCCGAGGGCCCCAGGCCCCCGGAATCCTCTGGGCGGCCCTGTGTTAATCGCCGTCCGGGAGGATTTTTTACATATATATAAATCGTCCGGAAAGTAGGGATGTATGATAACCCTACCCAGTGCCCCTCCCTCTCCCCCCCTCTTGGGGTGTCAGCTTGCTGCAGATTGCAACCCCCCCCTCCCCGCAGTGCTGTTACAGAGCGGTGCTGTCCCTGCAGCCAGCTGCAGGTGAGGGGGTGGGGACCCGCGGTCGCTTCTCCCTCCTCCAAGCATCCTCCACGGTTCTGGCAGCGCCTCAGTCTCCCCCCTCCGCCCGGGCCGTGCAAGGAGCACCCCCCGCAGCGGTTTGTGAAGCTGGAGTTGCCTCCCCTTCCCCTCCCAAGGAGCGCAGGGGAAAGTTTCTCGGTGCGCGGCAGCGGTTCCCGGGAGCCCGAGCTCCCTCCCGCTGGGAAGGGCCCGCGCTGCAGCGCCTCCCGCAGCCGCCCGGCCTGAACTGCCGCAGTCTCCCCAGGTCCGGCTGGCAGCGGGGTGGAAGGCCCCCTGAGCCCGAGGGCAAGGCTTGGGCCACGCACGTAGCACTTCTCTACTCCAGCCCAGCCAGAGAGGGATCCCGCGACTGGGTTGCAAAGCGGCGGGAGCCGGGAAAGTTGAAGCCGAGAGAGGAGGCAGCTATTTCGGGTGGATGGAGGGGGGAGGTAGGGGAATGTGGTGGTCTCAAGGGAGGAGGCGGGGCCGGGGCGGGGATTTGAGGAAGGGGTCCAATGGGGCAGGGAGGGGGCGGAGACTTTGGGGAAGAGGTTGGAATGGAGGCGGGGAAGGGGGCTTCCTGGTGTGTCCTCTTTTTTCAATGTTCAACTTCAAATATGGTAACGTTACTAATTCCACTACACGTGACCGCAGCAGCCCCCAAGGAGCCACTATAGCAGATGGGGATGGTCAGATGGCAGTAGTGTTCGAGTGACACCTCAACATGTCTTCTCTGCAGGCGCGGCGGGAAGGAGGGGCTTGAAGGGGGTGGGAGCGAACAAGCTAAGCCCTTGTGTGCGGTTAGAATGATACAAACGGGCTGATATGGTTTCCATGGCACTGTTTGTTTGTGTGGCATCTTTAGACCCCTTCTGTCTCTGCTTCATCTTCTGTGACTCATAAGCACCAAAAAAGAGATGACCTAACATGCAAACATACGTCATCATTTTATGACTGCTACCGGGGTCACGGCAGATGTGTGACAAGGGACAGGCACTGAGTGACTGGGATTCAATCGCAGTGTAACATGCATGGGATTCACCACACAATAACAGCTGTGCTGGGTGCCTACTGCTGCCATGGGTGCCAATGAAATCCTCACCTCCCTTTAGCACAAGGCTCAGGAGCAGAGGTAGGTCTTTTATCTCACTGGGCCAGATTCCTGATCTGTTAAGTCAGTGTTATCAGATCAGTTCCCTCAACATTTGTGGGTACTCCTGATTAACACTAGCCTATCTTGGCCCAAGAGAAGGGGTGGGGAGGGGAATAAATCTCTTACTCTGTTGAAGTTTTGCTTTCAGCCACAGTAGGGCTTCAGCCTGCTATTTAAAATAAATCTAAAGCTTGTTTCAGGACAGGATGGTTATTTACAGAAAGCGGGGCCAGCAGAAGGGATTGTAGATCAGGCCTGAAAGCATCAGTAAAAAGGCACCTCCTTGTTTTTGCAGCTGAGTAATGAATTGTTATGGGCCAAAGTGCACCTTCCTTATATAGCAAAACTCCTGATCAAGGCACTGGGCTCTTTGCTTGACTAAGGATTATAGAGTTTGCCCCTGGTGCTTTTGTGCTGCTCAAAGATTGGTGCTTAAGGCAACAATCAGGTTCCTGACTAGGGAACCTGCCAGCCCTGCCCAGGATATACTCACACCATAGATTAGAGCAAGACATGCTCTATAGGGGGAGCAGTGGGCGTTTCCTTTGTCGCTTTTGCCTCACCCCTGGCATGACCCTGGTATGGAACCAGGAAGCTTATAACTGTGTCAGCTGCCAGCTGAGTGGTCTGCTGCAGGCCTAGCTTGCTCTTGAGGCTGTCTCAGCTTTGGATAGTAGGACAAGTCTGTATCTTCCTGTATCTTTTAAAAGGATTTGGTGCCAGATGAATGGAGTCATCTATCCTTGGTGTACAGCACATTATTAATAAACATTTCTACTGTATAAGTGCCCAGAGGTCGTCACCCATTCTGGGCCCCATCATCCTAGACCCTACGATCTCAAAGCACATGCAGAGGCAGGGATCAGCAACTCACAAGATGGAGCTTGAAGGTCCCCTCTGTTTACTTCCCTGAAGTTATGCTGATTCACAGCACCTGAGGATCTCGCCCCTGGCCTCCAGAGCTCTTTGTAGTCTCCATATTTTCAGGCAGAACATTTATTTTAGACAAACGATTGTTCCCCTGAGAAAGTGTGCAGAGAGAGAGTGGGGATCTCCCGTTTCCAGCATGCTGCATGAGTTCTGCAATGCATCCTGGCAGACAGCAGAGCTAGAGAAATTTAAAGCCACAGTACACCAAAGTTGCATAGCTACAGATACCACAAAAAGTGTTCATTAGTAATCCCAAGCTCTCATGTAGGGCTTTTCACCCATAGATCTCAATGCACTTCACAAAGGAGGGCAGTATCACTATCCCTATTTTACAGATGGGAAAACTGAGGCAGAGAGGCAAAGTGACTTACCCAAGGACACTTGCAAATCAGTGGCAGAGCCAGAAGTAAAACCCAGATCTCCTGAGTCCCAGCCCAGTGCTTTATTCTCTTAATGTATACAGATGATCAGACCACCACACTCAGATAGCTAGGTATATGTAACATGTTTATTGTAGATCAAGAATTATTTTAGAGGAACTTAAAAATAAATATATGTACATATACACATATACACACCCACATATATAGCTAATCAAAAGCATGCAAATCACTTTAAAGCACAAATTAGACCAACCACTGAATTCTAACAACTTGTGCAGGGACATTCAAGAACTTCTAGGGATCCTTAGTCTAGGACATTCCCAAAATCTCCTTCTCTGACCCCTCCTCTATAGGTTCTGTGGCCCAAAGTTTTAGAAATGCTTTTGTTTTCCAAGGCACAATTTTTCACTTGCAAATCGTGGGTGCAAAAATCAGCTGTTAGAGAATAGGACTTGTCTATGTGGAAGTTACTGCATGGCAAGTCAGGGGGCTGGTCTACACTACGGGGGAAAATCGATCTTAGATACGCAACTTCAGTTACGTGAATAACGTAGCTGAAGTCGAAGTATCTAAGATCGAATTACTCACCATCCTCACGGCACGGGATCGATATCCGCGGCTCCCCCTGTTGATTCCGCAACTCCGTTCGGGTTGGTGGAGTTACGGAATCGATATAAGCGCGTTCGGGGATCGATATATCGCATCTAGATGAGACGCGATATATCGATCCCCGAGCAATCAATTGCTACCCCCCGATACGGCGGGTAGTGAAGGTGTACCCAGGGTGTGAATCCATGCACATTCTGGGATTTTTAATATGCTGTAGCAGTGTCCACATAGGGATGCTGCACTGTGGCAAGCTAGTGTGCTGTAGAGTCACACCTCTCCTCGCCATGCCTTGCAGTAATGTTCCATGTGGAAAAGACCTAAACATCCCTTTGCACCAACAAATCAAGTAGTTAGATGACTAGCTGCAGTCCTGGAGCACTGCAATTCCACCTCTCCTGCTGGAAGGGAGTAGTTTATCTTTTGTTGACAGGAACCCAATGCCACTCAATGGAATTCACCTGACAGGGCAAGATGCCCAGCAAGATGAATGGTATTTTAAGGGTTTAGTTGCCCAAATGTCCCCATTCAGGGGATACGAAACTCTTGTAGACTTCAATTAGGGAGTAACACAAATTTCAGTGGTGGGGTGCGGGGAGAGGTTCTGTACTAACATGTGCATCCACAAAAACAAAAGCCTGGGTTGAAACCCAGCTGTGCATGAAGCCTTTCACCTGATGTTTTTCCTCTTCTTGAGCTGATTCATAGATTGTAAGCCCAGAAGGGACCATTAGACCTCCTGCATAGCATATGCCAGATAATTCACCTAGGTACACCTGTGCTGACCCCAACAATTTGTGCTTGGCTAAGCCACATCTTCCAGAAAGACTTCCAGGCTTCTTGTGATGGCACTGAGAGCTGCAGAATCCACCACTTCCCTTCGGAAGTCTGCTTAGGCCTGACCCATTGGTACACAACCTCCATCATCAGAGCCTTGTGCCAAGTGGATTTTGCTGGGTTCTCGGTGTGAACTCTTGGCATTATCATTCTGCGCTCCCCCAGGGCACTCCTATTTAGCAGGTGTGACACACTATACCCCAGGGGAGTGTCTTATAACCTACATATTAATCATTTTGTATATAACTGTGATATTGCATATAAAACATGCCATGTAAGGTATCATGGGAAAGGTTATGATCTGCTTTAACCCACTGTTCCATCTAGCTATCTATATCTCATTGGTGCATATGAAGTTATGAGAATTGTGTTGTATGATTGTCACTAAAATATGCTGTGGGTTTGGGAAGCTCCCAGATCCTAGCTCTCCAGAGACAATAACCAGGGTGATAACCAATGCCTGGGCGAGTGTTGAATAACCATCAACAGCCATTGTCTAGCAAGGGAGCTACAATGCAATGAGTCACCTGCATAAGGCCATGCCAGTGGAATTGCTTAACTTTGTCAGGTGGTAACTCAGCAATGCCCACCAGACATGCCTGGACTTGTGTTCTCCAAGCACATGGACTAAGGGTATAAAACAGAACACAGGGCCACATGCTTGGCCTTTTCTCCTTCCCCCACCTATGCTGCAAGCAGCAAGGATGCTCAGAAAACTGAAGACTCCAACAGAGGAGACTGGCCAAGGTTTCAAGGGTGAAACCTGTGTACTGCAATATCCGGGGAGGGTGAGAAAAACTGCTTAATCTAGATAATACCCAGTCTAATAGAACTGAGAGTTTAGACTGCATGCTTATATTTATTTTATTTTGGTAACTAACGCTGACTTTTTGCGTATCACTTAAAATCTATTTTTTGTAGTCAATAAACTTCTTTTACTGTTTATCTTTACCAGTGAATTTGCTTGAAGTGTTTGGTAAATCTGCTCAGGTTTGCAAAGGCTGGTGTATATCCACTTTCCATTGACGAAGTGGCAGACCAATTAATAAACTTGCACTGCTGTCTTGAGCAGTGCAAGATGGTATATTCTTGAAGTACAGTGCTGGGAACTGGCTGCTTTTTTAAGTTTTGTAGAAATATTTATAATTGCTTTTTTTAATTTAGCTATTTTTAATTTAGGAATGAATGCACAGACAAAGGAATGAAATTTTGTTTGCTTAGCAACTAAGGGATTTTTGGCGCGCTTGATTTTAGTTTTTATGGAGGGGGTAAAAAGCTTGTGAGAATAGCTTTTTAGGTTGAGGGTTTGATTAGAATTTAACATGGTGTTAATTTGAATATTAGGCAATACACAGGCCACACCACACCGACCCCGCCAGCCGGGAGGGAGAGCTTTATAAGCGCTATGACTACAGATAAAATACAAGCCAGGGGTTTTTAAATAGAGGGTAAGGGTATTACCCGCAACTCGGTGGCATTGGGTTACTAATACATTTTACTGCTGGGGAGTATTTACCATGCGGTTTTTGCACTTTTAATGGGAGATATTTAAGCGTTTTAGGGCATGGGTACCATTTAGGATGCCCCTACAATACATAACAGCAAACAAAGTAGCTGTAAAACTTGCAAGTGATTCTGTGGGCTGTGGGCATTTTGACATTTTTTGAAGGGATGGGTGAGGCAACACAATGCCAGAATAAACATTTATATAGATGTAAGCAGAGTTAGGATAAGCTCTACCCTGACATCTAGTGGAAAGAATTTCAGAGAGCGTATTTGCATAGGCACGCCTACCCTATCCCAGACTGCCGAGCTGTGGGACTGCTTGGTGACAAATGACTCACCCTCAGTTGGGTGGTACTTGCTAGACAAGGGACATGGGTTCCAAAACCCAGTGAATTGAGAGGCTGGGGATGGGTATCTGTGCCTGGGGTGCAGTCTCCTTGTGGAGCCAGAAGCACCAGTTCCACCCCCTCCTCTCTCCACTGTGGAATGTCAGAGTTGATTTTTTTTATTCCCTCAAGAATCTAAATGCAGGTTATTGAGCTGAACTTTGGGCTAATGGTGCACTAGCACTGGGGCTCCCCTACTAAGAGCTGAGATCACTAAGAGTTGAAATTACTAAAGAGCTGAAATTACTGAGCTGAGAGCACTGAGTACTGTGCTAACTAGTGCGGGAGCCTGAAGCTATACTGTGGAACAGAGCAGCTGGTGAAGTGGAGCAGTTGTGGGGACGGCTGGAGCGGATCACGGGACAGCTGGTGGCAGCAGAGCAGCTGGCAGAGCGGAGTAGTTGTGGGACGGGTGGAGCGGCCCACAGAGCGAGCGGAGCTGAGCAGTTTGCAGAGAGAACTGGAGCAGCTCATGGAGCAGAGCAGCTGGTGGAGCGGAGCAGTTTCTGAGGATGGCTGGAGGAGCAGAGTGGAGCGGCTGGTAAAATGGAGCAGTTCGTGGAGAAGGCGGAAGCAGAACCCACGGAGAGGCAGGGCAGTTGGCCCCGGACCATGTAAGATGCCCCTTTCTACCCAGGCTGGGGGGAGGGACCTCTACAGATAAACTCTCGAACTCGGGGGTGGCATTGACCAGAGACTTTTGGGTTGTTGGACTTTGGGGTGATTGGACTTAAAACCCTAAGGGGAAAAAGGACAGTGCCAAACGTACTTGGAGGTGGGTTTTTGTTTATGGTTTGTGTTATAACCCTGTTTGTGGTGTTTCTCCAATGGGATGCCACATTGATTCCTTCCTTTATTAAAAAGATTTCGCTACACTCAGACTCCATGCTTGCGAGAGAGGAAGTATTGCCTCCTAGAGGCGCCCATGGGGGGTGTGGTATGTGAGTGTCCCAGGTCACTGGGTGGGGGCTCGAGCCGGTTATGCATTGTGTTACTGAAATGGAACCCCTGGATACTGAACCCGACCCTTGTTGTGCCAACTCAGAGGGGCAGAAGGGTTACATAAAAGTTATGAGTACTATTTACAGGGCCCAGCGGGAGAAACGAGGGGATCCATTTTTTTTATAAAGAATGCTTGTTGCCTTTACAGTAAAGGCTCCATTTAGGAGGCAAGGGAGTTTTTGGGCGTTTTTAGAAATATTTATAGGGGGAAATGTTTTCGTTTTAATATTAAATTGAAGGGTTTGGTTACAGGCCTTAAGGGGAAGGCAGCTTTTTTTTTTTTAATTTTTTTAGTATTTTTTAAATAAAGGGGCAAGTTATACTTAATTTTAAGGATATTAAAAAGAGGGACTCTTTTAGCTTTTTAGCAATAGTACTAAATTTTAGATTTTTTTTGTATTTATTATATTGGTATTTTTTTGTTTAGGCCCATTCAGTTTTTTGTACTACTTGCAAGGAGAGTACTTTAGAGAGATTTGCAGGAATAGCCCACAACTCTATTTTTTTTTTAGAACGAGTTTGGTGGCACAGCCAGCAATTAGACAGGTGTTTTAATATACCTAGTTGCTGCAAGGACTTAATTGCTGGGTGGGGGTTGGCATGTATAAAGGGCAAACGGGAAACAAGTAACTATTGTATTATTTTGTTAAATCAAACTTTAAAACTTAAACTCTCTAAACTGTGTGCTCAGACTGAGCTAAAATGGCTTCAAGCCTTGCCTCTGGCTCTTTTGGCAGTTTGCACTGCCCCCAGAGGCCGGCTCCATCTCTCACCCTTTGAACTTTTATTTGGCAGGGCATACACCAAATTTGCTAATCCAGAACCTGTAACTAATTTAGCCACCTAAAATAATAAAAAACTAACCAAATATATTGTTTCCCTCCAAACTACTCTCACCTCTCTCAACAGGTATGCAGCTCAATTTCAGTCCCTACCCGCTGATGTCCCTGCCCATCGGATCATTCCAAAAACAAAGTCTTTTGTACCAAAGTACAGGCTCTCCTTTTTCTGCAAAATAAAGCATTTTTCCTTATCCCTGTCAAGCTGTTAATTAGCTCTCAGCTAAGCAGACCCAATATTTCAGTAACATTACATAGCTAGAGAATTAGGGATTCGGGTCCTGCAGCTGGTGAGGCACAGACTGAAATGGGTTGCTTCACTTTCCATGTCACAGCACAGGAGCAGGGCCCAAAGTCATAAGCAAACCCTCACCAGGAGCTGGTCCCCAATCCGCAGCTTCTCTGTCTGGATCTCCCTCAGGTTCTTCTTCAGCAGGGTCTTGGTCATGGCGTTTTGGGCCATCATTCAGATGGCTGCATTCAGATCTTTCACCATCATGACAGACAGCACTGCATCCCACACTCGGAACTGGATATCAGCCCCCATGGAGATCACGGCTCCATCCTTAGAGGTCAGCTGTGAACAGCAGCATTAACAAAGAGGGCCTAGATTCTCCAAGGTATTGATTCAATAGAAGTTAAGTGCCCTCATACCTTGGAAGAGCTGGACTGCTATCCCCCAAATTCTGATTCCTAACCAGTGGGGCATCCCTGATTCATTTAAACAGGCAAAACAAAATGTAGGAAAACCCCACAAACCAACCTCCACAAATCTCAAACCAAACCTTATTTATAGAGTTACAAAAACCCAAATGAGTTAACTCCCTCTCCTTCATTTTATGCATCATGGCTAGGGCCCTACCAAATTCATGGCCATTAAAAATGTGTCATGGACCATGAAATCTGGTCTTTTGTGTGCTTTAATCCTATATTGTACAGATTTCATGGGGGAGACCAGTGTTTCTCAAATTGAGGGGTCCTGACACAAAAGGGAGTTGCAAGGGGCTTACAAGGTTATTTCAGGTATTACCACCCTAACTTCTGGCTGCCTTCAGAACTGAGTGGCTGGAGAGCTGCAACTGTTGGCCAGGTACCCAGCTCTGAAGGGCAGTGCCCTGCCAGCAGCAGCGCAGAAGTAGGGATGGCAATACCATACCATGCCACTCTTACTTCTGTGCTGCTGCCTTCAGAGCTGGGCGGCCGGAGAGTGGCCACTGTTGACTGGGGACCAGCTCTGCAGGCAGCAGCACAGAAGTAAAGGTGGCAATACCATACCATGCCGTCCTTACTTCTGTGCTGCTGCTGGCAATGGCTCTGCCTTCAGAGCTGGGTACCTGGCCAACCGCTTCTGGCCAGCAGCCACTGCTCTACAGCGGCCCAGCTCTGAAGGCAGCACCACCACCAGAAGTAGCATAGAAATAAGGGTAGCAGTACTGCAACCCCCCCTACAATAACCTTGTGACACCACCACCCCGAACTCCTTTTTGGGTCAGGACCCCTACAATTACAACACCGAGAAATTTCAGATTTAAATAGCTGAAATCATGAAATTTATGATTTTTTAAAATCCTATGGCCATGAAATTGACCAGAATGGACCGTGAATTTGGTAGGGCCTTACTGATGGCACTTCTCGGTCCTTCTGGAACCAGATGCCAATGCAACCAAGAGACTATGCTAAGGGCTCCTCCTCTTGTGTAGTTTCCACCCCAAGCAGACATCAGAAGTACTCAAGATTTCACCAGCCAACCTGACAGCGTGAGCCTTCTGGCTGAATTTTGCTGCCTTGGGTGAGTATCTGAATCAACTTTAAGGTACTTGTCCAGACCCAAACGCTACGCTCTCACAGGGTCACCCAGCACCAATGGGGGGAGGGGGGACACAAGTTCTACCCCCTCCCTCACCCTGTGTCTGTCTTGTCTATCTAGATTGTAAGATCATAGATGCAGGGGCCATCTGGTACTCTGTGGTTGTCCACTTCTTGCACAACGAGGCCTCATTCTTGGCTGGCCTTTAGACACTGTCATAAAGAACATGATTATTATCATCGATGTAAGCATGGTCTGAATGAATTCTTCCCTGAATTCCCTAGCTGGGAGGGAAGGAGACTTTAAGTGTGTTCATGTAAATACAGTTTGCTCCTGCTCTGCTTAGATATCAAGCAGATAGAGAGGTGTGTTGCTCAAAGTAATCAACTTTGGCTGGTGTTGGGTTACAAATCATTTTAGTACTGAATGCAGGAGCAGTGAAATGCTGTTACCAATGTTGTCAGTATTGTATGAATAAAAGGGAACAGAAATTTCCGTAACATGTCCCAAATGAGAGGGTCCCCCACAGCTGAAAGGACCTTGTTAAGCCAGGGGCTCGAAAGCCAGAGCCCTGTGACAGTAAGAGGGCTGGGGACAGCTGTTCCAGCTAGAAGATGTGGGCCCTCCCCAGGGGTCCTCCTCAGACTGATTTAACCTGTTCCTCCACACTGTTAAAAGAAAGTGCTAAATAGGCTTCATTAGGAGCCTCTTTATTATTTTAAAGGCTCAATCAGAGCTGATACCAGTTGGGGTGGGGCTGTGTTCTGCACAGAGTTGAAAATTACTAAGAGACTGGTGTGCAGAGGACAGAAAAAGGTGACTGATGGTTGGTGAACAAGTGGTTGGTGAGGCAGTGAGCAGAACAAGTGGCTGGCGGGATGGCCAGTGCAGAGGAACCACGGCTGATAGGGTGGCCAGCTAAAGCAAGTGCTCAGATGGTGAAGCAAGCAAGGTGCCTTCTTCCCCAGGTGGGAGGTGAACTCACACAGATGCACCTCTGAACCCTGGATCTTCTCTGACCAAGGACAATCACTGTGAGTGGGGTATGGTGAGGGAGCAGAGAATGGCACAGAAAAGGAACTATTGGTTGTAGAACTCAAGAACATGAGGCGGAAAGCACTGCCCCACACATGCTGGGATGGGTGTCCTGCTCACAGTTTTATGATTATGAATCCCGCTTGTGGCATTTTCCCTAATTAATGTTGGGTGACTTCCCTCCTTTCATTAACACTCAAACTCTGTGCTTGCGAGTGGGAAACTATTGCCTCTCAGGTGCGCCTAGAGGTGATGTGTAATTTTCACAGGTTATGGGGTGGGGACTTGAGCTGGTTCTGGGTTGCATCAATGGAAAGGAACTCCTAGATATTGAACCCAGCCCTGGTTGCTGCTGGCTCCACATGGCAGAAGGGTTACATTAACAACATCATCTCAATTTCAGATCACATAGATTTGCAACTAATAATTTTTGTTGATGAGACATTTGTCTTTTGTCCATGGCTCAAATCCCTCCCCCCATTTCATTTTAAGTTGGAATAAACACCAACCTGGCCCAAACCACCAACGTTGGGCTGGTCTAAATCACAGCCAAGTTCTACAAGAGTAGTAATTGGGAGTGCCTACCTGCAGAAACCTGAAAAGGACCCGGTTTTCACAGGTGGATGCTCAGCACTTTTGGAAAAGCAGATGTCACTTACCTTGGACACCCACAAATTCAGGCACCCAGAACCACTGATTGCTTTTGAAAATCTTGGCTCAGCATGCCCCCTGGAAGGCTGTGTGGAAGGAAAACCTGGCCTACGATCTCATGATATTTGGCCTCAGTTCATCTAAAAGGTTTGTGAATCTGTACTACAATTTTACAACTGGAATGAAAGCCCAAAGCATGCAAGATTCAACATGTGGCTTTCACTAGGAAGGTTTGCAAAGGTCTATACCCTGATCTCTTCAAGAGAGTTGCAATGGATAACCAGGCTCATTGGAGAAGCTGCCCCATCACACAGCAAATCCTCCACCTTAGAAATGGATGTAGCTCACCTTACGTGATGGCACATTAAAGGCTCTTGTCCTCAAGTCTACTAGTTGCCAGTGATCTATGAATGGCAACAGCAGGACCATGCCTGGCCCCTGGGGGGCTCGGATCCGGCCCAAGCGGAATACAGTCATTCGCTCGTAGGCAGGGACTATCTGGAAAGGGAACATTTAAATCAAATAGGCAGGAGGAAAAACACACATTGGGCAGTTTAAGAAAAGTCATTTCTCTGTCCCTACAATGCCTGGGCTTAATGCACAGTGCTCCCTCTAGTGGTTGGCTCTGGCAAACATAAGAGCCCCCCCATAGCTAATGGAGCTCATCCTTCTGCACCAACAGTAAGGGTTTGTGCTTCTGGTGTGGAGCTCATGGGTTCAATCCCCAAGGACAACCATGGTCTCTGCTGCATCTGACCATGATTAATTAATTCAAATCAACTGAGCAGAAAATGAAAAAATACTAAGATTTCTAAAAGTCATTTGGCCCCACCTGCGAGGTATACCCTTCTCTGACAGGTGACCCCAGATGTTTGCTTGTTAACTCAGTAAGCTGAGCAGAATCTCATGTCCAGATGATGCACACTACAGGCAAGCTGAGCTCCTCCAACTCCCACTGGAGTCAACAGGAGTCAAGGGTACGTGGCACCTCTCAAGACCAGGAGATCCCTAACTTTTAGATGCCACAGGCTGCACTGACAACTTGCCAGTAGCCTGCAGCTGCATTTGCCTTGAATATACATTTACACAAATTTTAATAGTAGAAAATAAAGACACTCCTCCCTTCCAGTCCCCCAAGAGAGCCTCTTGCACTCACACCTGGAGCATTGCCAGGCTTCATTCATGATGATTACAAAGCCCTTTCTGATCCTCAGGGGAAAGGTGCCCTAGAAATGCAGAGAGAGCACTGTGTGCACCAGTGGCAGCCTTTGCTCTACAGGAACTCCTGATGTTAGACTCGCTATAGACTAGCTGGTGGGTTGGCTCTAGTCTGGAGAGCTGGGTCTTCTCAACAGCGTAAAGGGGTTGGCCTGAGGTGGAGAGAATGCTGCCACTCCTGTCAGTTGGCTTTTATGCCATAGGTGCCCGCTGGAAAGGCTGCAGCAGTACACAATGCAGTGAGCATGCAACTTCTTAAGGACACTCCAAGCAGCAAAAAGGGCATCGTTGCCTTTCCTCAGACTTTCCCCCTCCCACCACCAACTGGATTTAGGGGGAAGGACCAGGCATTATTTCCCACTTAATTTCAAGACAAACCATCTGGAGATGGGGAAGGTGATGACCATCAGCAGGAAGGCCAAAGAGGTGACAATCCCATGGCAAATCCATGACAGATAGTCCTGGGAGGAACCTGTAGGAGAGAAAGAGAGGGGCAGGGAATGAATTTGGAGAGAGCAGCACCTCCCTAGTCCCTCAGCATTGCCCACGGCTTGGTCTCAGGCCCATGGCCTTTCCCTTGTTTCAAGACACACATGCAGCAAACCACAGAAGGCAATGCTGGGATCGCATAGGCAACTCATGGATCCACCCAATGACAGTGGTCACAGATCTCTGCCCTGGTGTCCTTCAGCAGCACTGTCCTTGAGGGGAATGCCATAAGCTGGAAACCACCCCAGAGACAGAAGGGGCTGCCTCAGCTTCTGTCTGCTCTGTTACACCAGCGTCAATCCACTGAAGTGAGTGCAGCGACTCCAGATTGATGCCAACACAGAGCAGCATCTGGCCTGGTGTCTCTTGCTCTTGGTCAGTGAACATCCATATGCCTAACAGCATTCACTGAAGGCCACAGGAGACAATCCCCAGACTGGACTCCGCCAGCCTGCCTCCATCTTGGACTCTTCCAACCCCTGAATCCCCAAATGAAACACCCATAGAGCCTTATTCTGCTCAGCCCAGTGCAAGTCAGGAGTAATGCCAGTGCAATCATAGAGCTGCACCCTGCATAAGGCTGGCGTGAGGGAGAGGCCAGTGTTTGCAGGGGCTATAACCACCAAGGTGAATGATGATGCTTGGGCCAGCAGAGAAGGAAACCTTGCTCCTCTGTCCTATACTTGCCTTTCATTTGCGGGACCTGGTCCCATGGGTCTTGCACGTGCCCAAAGGAAAATAAGCTCTTCTGAGATCCATAGACTCCAATGCTGGACTGTGGGAAACGGTTATAGTCCCCCAGTGGAAGAGCTTGATATCCCGACCGGCTGAACATGGTCCAGTCTACCTCCTAAGACTTTCAATAATCTCTCCACCCCTTACCCCTGCACACCCTGCCGGTAAACTGGCTGGTGGGAGTCCCCAGGGCAGCATTCAGTTCCTAGTGCTTCAGACTGAGCAAACGATCAGCTCACTCCCCACGGACATCAATATTCAATTAGCTCAAAGCACAGCCACACAGTTCTGCTTGATTCTTTGAATCTTGCAAGTGGGTGCCGTTCTTACCTGCAGGTTAATGTAAAAATCCCTGCACACCCAAGCTGTTTAGGAGCAGGGAAAAAAAGATACCAAAAATGCTTCAAGATGCTGCATAAAAAAGAAACAAGTCTTTACAAGTGACTCTGAATCTGAGAAATCCAGTCACATGACGGCTCCTTCAGGTGGCCTTTGCAAGCCAGAGGGGTAACAGAATATAGTCCTTGCTTGCTTGCTTTCTACACTCAAACACAGTTTTTGCAGCTAGCCAGCAGGGCTTCTGGGTGATTTCCAAGTCCCATCAGCACCATAAATAAAGGCAAAACACCTGACAGTCAAATGCCAAACAGCAGCACCATAGCTTTTCAATACCAGGCCAAGGGCAATTCTTAAGCCTTAGATCAGAAATCATTGCTAATCTGAGGTGAGCCATCACAGAGCAACATTAAGGGTTCGCTCCCCACCACCCTGATCCAATCCCCTCCCCGGCTGCTAAGAGACAATCAGAGGCGTAGCGAGCGCCCTTCGTACCGTCCGACCCGAGGAGGCCCCGCAAGGAAGGGGGCCCCTAAAAGTGCCAAAAAAAATGTAAGGTATAACTAGGTAAGTGACATTTATTGATGCTATTGCACAATCCATGTCGGTTCTACTGACAAAACCGTGAAGTCATTATGATACATCATAATGCTATTGGCTACATCAGTTGTCTGTTGGTCAGTTTCGAATTTTAGTTGGACCCATTCAAAGAATGTGTATTTGCGTTCATAATGGCGGTCAGCGGATAAATGTTATTAATTTAGTTGTTAGTTTTTTATCGTTTCTGCATTGTAAGGGGCCCCGGACATATGTTCGGAGGGGGCCACGTTCTTTGTTGCTACGGCCCTGGAGACAATCCTTCCTAGGCTGGAGCAGTGGGTGTCTCCATCTGCTTTGTGTCTCCTCTGTAACGCCAGCAGATCCCTTTGTAGCCCTTGCCAGCTGATCTGGTCTGCCTCCTTCCAGGCAGGGAGGCTGGCGCAGTAGCACTTCCTGCTTTTCTACTTCATGTGGGCACTGAGAACAGTACTGGCTGCAGAGCAGGGAAGGAGGAATGTTTTCTTCCTAAGAAGGTTTGCTTCATCAGCTGCAGAACAGCTCCATCTGCCATGGGGAGGCCTCCATTCAACCTCCCCAGAGGCTGCAGCAGAATGGCATCTCTCCAGGAGCTCCCCTCTCGCTGTGCTGCAGGGACCCTTCTGAAAGCTGACACTGACCAGCAAGGATGGGGATTGGGGGGAAAGTCTTTGGGAGGGAGATTTCCCTTTGGGGTGATCATTGTCAACAAATCTAATGAGAATACTGTCGAGGGGATCTCCAAGGGCAGCCCCTGGGGTGTAGGGTGAGTAGCATTCACCAGGAGCCCAGCACAGGGGATTTAGGCTGTGGGTGGGGAAGGTTTTTCTCAGTTGCCAAATCATCCCCTGGGGTCACCCATGCCCCCCCCCCGACTATGGCTGACCCGCCCCACCCTCCATCCCCTGTTTCCTGAAACGGCCCTATGGGGAGAGACTCCAGCCCCAGGTTCTCAGCACTGGTGTGAGGCAGCAGCTGCTCCTCATCTGTCACTCTCTGCTTTTCCATGGGGTAAGGAGGCTGGGGTGGGGTGAAGCTGGGCCGTGGGAAGAGAATCAAAGAGTTTCTGTAGCATGGAGATGCAGGATTGCACTGGCAGAGGGTCCTGATTGGACAGTCAGGTGGTGGCTGGTTCTGATAATGGGATTGATACAAACCTATCAATCAAAAGACCCACTCACCCCCAGCCTGAACCCCATTGCAGAGAAGGGGTAAAATCCTATGGAAGCAAGGCCAACACCTGCCCAATAGGATCCCCAACCTGCTGCTTGTCATGGCTTCGTTCTGCTGGGATGCTGCCCCCAAGGCTCCCCCTGTATCCACACCTGCAGAGCACTGGGTGCGTATTAAGTCATCCCTCTTCTGGGAAAGGCCCCAGCCTGAGCACACAGCAGGAGCAGTGCTCCAGGCAGAGGGCTGGCAGTGGGCCCAGCAAACAGCTCTTTTGGGGGTGCCCATCCTATGGCATGAGGCCAGAGGTCCAGCATGGGGGAAGGGTAATGGGCCTCATGTGGGGTGAGGGTGACCAGATGTCCGATTTTGGACCAGAACACCCAGTCAAAAAGGGATCCTGGCAATTCCAGTCAGCACCACTGACCGTGCCGTTGGCTGTTCAGTTGGCAGCGCCACTGTGCCGCATAGCAGGGCTGACATGCTCCCTGCTAGCTGCCGTGCTGTGCAGCTCCTGGGTCAGGAAGCAGCCAGCATGTCCGGCTCCTAGTCTTAGGGGCGGACAGGGGGTCCACATGCTCCCCCACCCCCTGCCTGCAGGCACAGCTCCCATTGACTGGGTCAGGGCAAGGGAGGAACTCGCAAGTGCTCAGCAGGCAGCTGTTGAAGGGTCCCATGGCGCACGCCTCTCAGCCTCACTGCTGTCCGGCCCTCTTCTCCTCGCACTCCTCATGTGGCTAGGCTCGAGCTGCACTGTGTGCCCTGCGGCAAACCACGGTCTGTTTGTCATCCCATCACCGACATCCAGGAGTTTGAGGTATGTATATCACCATCTCCAAGTGCTGGGAATGGGGCTGCACCCCCATCCCGCTCACTGCATCCCTCCCCGTCCTGTCCCCACACCCCCATCACTGCATCCCTCTCCATCCCAACCCCCCTGTACTCCCATCGCCCATCACTGCATCCCTCCCTGTCCCACCCACCCCTGCACCCCCATCCCCCATCATTGCATCCTTCCCTGTCCCCTCCCCACCCCCCTCACTGCATCCTTCCCCCTTCCCATCCTGTCCTGTCCCCAAAACCTACCTGTCTCAGGCCTGTACCCCTTGCAGTGCTTTCCCACCCATCCTCTCCACCTCCCAGAGCTGCCACCCCCATGTTCCTCACCCCCCACAGCCCTGCACCCCATTCACTTCCATACACTGCTGCACTCCTATTATGTCCCATATACCACTGTGTCTCCCCACATCCTCATACACCTGTTGCCTTCTGCCTCCCCCTGCATCTCCATCCACCCCACATACCCACCCACTCCCCATCCTCTCTCCTTCACTGCCCCCTGTCACTCCCATCCTGCTTTCATCCTTGGCTTCTTTCTCTCCCCATCCTCTCTCCTCAACCACACCCCCATCTTTTCCCCTCCAGCCCACCTTCCTCCCTTCCCAGCTGGGTGATTTAGGCAACCCCTGGAAAAGTGTATGAAAAAGTGTGTCTGTGTAGGCAAGTGTGTACATGCATGCATTATATGTGTGTAAGAGACTGTGTGTCTTTGTGTAGGGGAGGTATGTGTATTGCCACATGTGGGTATATGTGTGAATAAAATTTGCAGCCTAACTCTTTGACTTTTATTCTTTTTGCTGGCTTGCGCACAAAAAATTTGATGACATAAAATATGTGTGTATTCATTTTGTAAGTTTTTAAAAGAGACAGGAACTCTAGAAGAAATGTATTATTTCTTAAAAAGTGAATGTTGTTGACTAGGAATTGCAGAAGGGCCAGTGTATCATACATTTCTCCCTACCTTTGTCTAGCTACATTATAGACTCTTTGTTGCACTCTCTCTTTTTATGTGTATGTCCAGTACATACCTACCACCCTGGAACCCTGATTTTAGTTGAGATCTCTAGGTGTGATGAACTGGGACTGTTCTTAATATAGTCTGTGAATGCTGAGTGGGGAGGGTAGGCCTGGGAGGGTGGTCTGCATTGGGGGATGGGAGACTGGCCTTGAGGAAAGATGCCTGAGCATGTAACGTGAGAACCTAGAAAGGGGTTTGAGGTCAGGTGACACCTCTGCCCAGGAAATTAAACAAAGGCTGGGAGGAGGAGATGTTGAGGAGAAAGAGTTTTTTCAGGAGGTGGCTGGGGAATGGAGGGAAGTGCAGATGGGGCTCTGATTTCCCAATGGGGCTGTGGTGCTGTCCTAGCAAACTTTCCCAAATCTGAACCTTAGAGTCCAGAAAATGAGATACTAGCATGAATTTCCCTAAGCTTAATTACCAGCTTAGATTTGATAGGCTGCCACCACTCAAAAATATAGTGTTTTGGGGCACTCTGACCTCCCCACCTTCCCTGGGGACCCCAAGAACCCAGATCCCTTGGTTTCTTAAAACAAGGAGAAATAAACCATTCCTCCACCTCTCCCCCTCCCAGAATTTCCATCCCTGGGCTATTCTGAGATACTGATGTAATCTCTTAAATCACCATACAGAGAAGCATCTCCCTTCCCTTCCTCAAAGAGGCAAACAGATTCAAGGAAAACAGAGAGATTTTATCACTCCCTATCTCCCCCACCGTCCTGGTGAGTTAACCCAATCCCCTGGGATAAAACAAGGGAAACAGACAAAAACCAATCAATCAGGTTCTCTAAAAAGAAATCTTTTAATAAAAGAAAGGAAAAGTAAAGAATTATCTCTGTAACTTTCAGATGTAAATATTACAGGGTCTTATAGCTTACAGACACCAGAAAGAGACTTTCCCACCAGTACCAATACAAATCAAAATATTCCCAGCAACTACACATATAAAAGTTAACCAGCCAGATCCACAATTGCAAATAGAGTTAAAACAATTAAAAAGCCTAAACCGCCTGTTTTACTTACTCTATGAAAAGAAACTTAGAGAGCCTGTAGTAATGTCTGGTCTCTCTCAGACCCTCCGAGAGAAGAACAAAGAACAAAGAACTCACACCCAAACTTCCTTCCACCCAGTTTTGAAAGTATTTTGTCTCCTGATTGGTCCTCTGGTCAGGTGTTTCAGGTCACTGTTTGTTAACCCTTTTATAGGTGAAAGAGACATTAACCCTTAGCTATCTGTTTATGACAGGTGCCCCTGGGACCCCAAGATGGATCTAATTGGGGAGGATCCTGTTGTCTGTGCCTGCAAGACCTGTCTTGGACTGTGTTCCTGTCGTCTAAATAAACCTTCTGCTTTACTGGTGGCTGAGAGTCATGGTGAATTGCAGGAAGCTGGGGGTGCAGGGCCTTGTGTCCCCCCACAATCTGTGACACTAGGCACTAAACAACAATTGTAACATTAAATAATGTGGAAGTATATGTGTTAGTGCATGCTAGATGTGTACATATGAATACACGTGTGTATCTGCAGGTAGGTGTGGGCGTCAGTTTCTACAAATTTATTTATCTAGGTATCTGGACAGATGTGCATTTCTATGGTTGTCCTCTATGGATTTGTATTTGGGCTTCAGGAGTGGGCTTTTAATGGACCCATTGCAGCTGTGATAATGTGTGGTCCTAATTTCACAGGTAAAATGACAATAACTTTAGTGAACAAAAAACATGGAGATGGTTACGAAAAATGGGAAGAGGGGAGGGAAAGAATCATGAAAACCTTTGTGAAATTTCATTTTTTTTAAAAATTACCCTTTTTGACTATTTTGCTGCCAGCTCTCGCGTCCTGTAACAAATAAAACCTGAACTTAACATAATATAGCCATCAAAACAATAAATATGCCTGATTCGGCCTTGCAGTGAAAATGAGCACGTGAGAGAGGGTGATGGAGAGCAAGTGATGGAGGAAGGGAGTGTGGAGTGAATGGGGGATGGGGCCTCAGGAAGGGGCAGGGTGGGGCCTCAGGGTAGAGGTGGGGCAGTGGGCAGGGAGGGGTGTACGGTTTTCTGGAATTAGAAATTTGGCAACCCTATCTGGGGTTTGCCTTAATCTAGGCAGTGGTGCCCACTGAGATACCAAGTGTTGGCTGTCCTTAATAGTGAGATTTACAGCCTCAAAGAGTGAGAATTTACAGGGGTGTGTCAGGTCATTGCTTAGTACAGGGACTCTCTTTTTTGCTCCTTAGTGACATCCAATAGCCCAGGCTTTTAATCCAACCAGCGCTTAATAACTTTTTAAAATGTACACTGCTTAATATTGCATCCGAAACACTTCAATGTCCTAGCTCATACTAAAGTCTAGGGCAGGTGAGACTTCTCCATGCAATAAGAACATAAGAAGAACATAAGAACGTCCATATTGGGTCAGACCAAAGGTCCATCAAGCCCAGTATCCAGTCCTCTGACAGTGGACAATGACAGGTTATCATCAAGTGATCCATGCCCTATTACTCACTCCCAGCTTCTGGCAAACAGAGGCTAAGGACACCATTTCTGCCCATCCTGGCTAATAGCCACTGATGGACCTATCTTCCATGAATCTATCTAGCTCGCTTTTGAACCCCATTATAGCATTGGCCTTCACAACACTCTCTGGCAAGGAGTTCCAGAGGTTGGCAGTGCGTTGCATGAAAAAATACTTAATTGTGTTTGTTTTAAACCTGCTACCTATTCATTTCATTTGGTGGCCCCTTGTTCTTGTATTATGAGAAGGAGTAAATAACACTTCCTTTTTTACTTTCTCTATACCACTCATGATTTTATAGACCTCTATCATATCCCCTCCTTAGTCGCCTCTTTTCCTAGCTGAAAAGTCTCAGTCTTATTCATCTCTGCTCATATGACAGCCGTTCTATACCCCTAATCATTTTTGTTGCCCTTTTTGAAACTTTTCCAATTCCAATACATCTTTTTTGAGATGGGGGCGACCACATCTGCACACAGTATTCAAGGTGTGAGCGTACCGTGGATTTATATAGAGGCAATGTGATATTTTTCTGTCTTATTATCTATCCCTTTCATGATGATTCCCAACATCTGTTTGCTTTTTTGACTGCCGCTGCACATTGAGTGGATGATTTCAGAGAACTATTCACAATGACCCCAAGATCTCTTTCTTGAGTGGTAACAGCTAATTTAGACCCCATCATTCTATATGTATAGTTAGGATTATGTTTTCTAATGTGCATTAATTTGCATTTATCAACATTAAATTTCATCTTCCATTTTATTGCCCAGTCACCCAGTTTTGTGAGATCCTTTTGCAACTCTTCACAGTCTGCCTAGGACTTAACTATCTTGAGTAGTTTTGTATCATCTGCAAATTATGCCACCTCACTGTTTACCCCTTTTTCCAGATTGTTTATGAATATGTTAAAAAGGACTGGGCCTAGTACAGATCCCTGAGGGACACCACTATTTACCTCTCTCCATTCTGAAAACTGACCATTTAGTCCTACTCTTTGTTTCCTATCTTTTAACCAGTTGCCAATCCATGAGAGAACATTCCCTCTTATCCCGTGACTGCTTATTTTGCTTAAGAGCCGATGCAAATCAGTGGGTTTTAACAATTATTTGCAGGTTGGAATAAAAACCTGGATGGTTTGGAGAGCCCAGAGAACATGAATTTGTCCAGTGTGGCTTAAATTTTGAACTGTATTTTCAGAACCCGCAAACTTTCAAAAGCCCTGCTTGGTTTTTGGGCAAACTCGTTTTCTTGACTGTCAAATATTCATACACACACACACACACCCCTCCTGCATAGTCTCCTCTCAAGGCAGGCTTATAGTCTCCATAGTTACCACAGTATGCAAGCTTGGAAAGCAGTTTTGCAAGCTCTAGGCCCAGTGCCTGACGGGGATGTATTGTTGTTTATTGCAGCGCCTGAATACAAACATTATCTATTTACTCAAAATGAATAAGATAAGCTTAGGAATGTGTGTGGAGAAAGAGATAGCATGCTAATGAGTGAGGCTCATACCCAATGAGTGAGACTTGGCATGTCTGTGCCCAGCATCCCCAGCACATGGGATGGAGATTCAAGTGACTGAGCGCAGCTTGACACTGGACAAACACAGACTCCTAGCATCCCCCTGGTGAATGGAGAGACCCTGATGGGCCACAGCAATCTGTTCTCATTGCCACACATGGGGCTTCCCAGCAGGGATGGGCACAGGTAGAGTTACATGTTTCACGTTCCAAAATAGAGGACACTACCAGGGGGAAGAGGGAAGGGGAACTGGAGGTGTATGTGTGTGTACTTGAAGAGAGGTATTTGGAAGGTGCATGTGTAGTGGGAGGGGTATTTGGGGGTCCTGAGGGGGTACCTGCAGTCTCATTCTCAAGGTGGAGGACATGCCCAGGACACAGCGCCAGTCCATCAGCGCCTCCCTGTAGGCCTCTCCTCCGGGTGTGGAGCCAGGGCCTGGCCCTTTCACCCCTCTTGGCCAGGCTCTGAGGCCCTAAGGCAGGACAGGCAGCCAAGCTAGAGGCAATGGCAACTCTGCTTCCTTGGCAGGCCAGGCTGGGGCAGGGTGCTCAGTACCACATAGGCAGCAAATTCTGACAGGGAGCAATTTATGTTGCTGGCAGCTGCGGCTGTATGGGAGGGAACAATCGGGGCTTGGAGACAGCTCTTTCTGAGCTGCAAGGTCTGCTCTGCAAGGAAAAGTCTCAGACATTGCCTCTTATTTGAAAATCCTCCCGGACACAGATGGGCAGATCAAAAAAAAGAAGTCATGTCCAGGAAAATCCAGACGTAAAGCAGGGCCCAGGCACAAGCCTGGCCCCCTACATACTCCAGGCTGAGGCAGGCAGCCTGCAAACGGGGAACTCGGCCTGTTCAGGCCTTGCAGCCTGCTGCTCCCTTCCCCCAACATTAGCCTGTGCCGCCTTCCTTGGCAGCAGTGGAAACTTCCTGCAGCTCCTCCTCCCTGCAGGTCACACAGAGAAAATGAAAGTATCTGTGGCGCCTCTGCTTTGCAGGAAGCTCCTTGTTACTCTCCCTGGGCCACGGTAGCAGATAGACCGTCCCCAGAGCTGTGGCAGGAGCTGGCTGTGCATCCGCTCTCAATGCAGGTATTTTATCTTTCACTCATCTTTGGGTGTTAGAGTGCCATTTGTTTCCCAACTACACAGAGGGGGTGGGGGAATTCCTACATGAGACTACCCCAGCTCCCCACTGTTTGGAGGCCATTTCTGGGAGAGACCCACTTTGGGGTGCATGCTGTGCTCTGGATAGGATGGCGCAACAGTCATCAGCATTGTGGCACAGCCTCAGCACGTCACTGTCCTGTGATACCGTTGTGCCATGATGCGAGAGGGCAAAATGCTGTGGTTTCATGCACCTCTGTATTTCTGGAGGGTCCCCTTAACTTCCTGCACATGAGGCAGGCAGGCCATGAATTTGGGACTATCCCAGAAATATTGAGAAGGTTGGATCTAGTGCCCAGGATAGGACCATGGAGTTAGCTCTCAGAGCTGGCATCCTACTTGTGCTTGTTCCTCTATTACCGGTCTGCCTCCCTCTCCAGCTGATATCCCAAAGACCCAACCTGACAAAGTTGCATTGTAATTCACTTCAACAGGAACTGGCTGCTAGATTTTTCAACAACCACAAGCTGAAATGGGTCTTAAAAGCAGCACACACCTCTGAAAACAAGCCCACACAACACCCCCTAGGCCATACTCCACTCACCTGGCGACCCACATCCCTAGGGCTAATATTCCCAGCAGGGGAGGGGCTGAAATTTGCTCTGCAAACTTGCTGACAAGGAACGGAGACTAATTTTTTGTAACTACTGCTTTGCCAAGGTTGGAGCTTCACCCCCATCTCCCACCCATCTGCACACCAGTGTAAAATCCTTGTTGTTGTTGTGTCTGTTCTATATTAATTCTTATGCTGCGCTCATTGCCATAGTATCTGAGCACCTTTCAGAAGTGCATTAAGTGACTAACATATGTCATGTAGTGTTTGACGCTAACGCTGCCCTTCCAGCAGATCTTAATACAGAGGTGGAGAGACTCACACGTGGCATGACAGTATGCTCGTGCTGAAAGGTAGCATCACAGCCCTATCTGGACTGAGATTCCTTTCTGCTGGGAGAGATGGCTCTTCTCCATCTCTTACCACTAAGGGATAATTGGAGTCCTCCTCCAAACTTTGTCCAGGGCACAGAGTCCAGCCTCTGCTTTAATAGCTGGTGACTAGTTGGCAGAAAGAGTGGGGAAGAGGGGTGAGATGGTTTTGTGGGAGTTGGGAAGTTGTGAGATCTCTGCATATTAACCCCTGGGTGGTTTGGGCAAGTCACTGAACTGTGCTGTGTCTCAGTTCCCCATCTGCAAAATGGGGATAATAATATTGCCCTGGCTCCAGGACTGGATAAAATAATCTTTCCATGGTGAGGTTTTATACTTGAGGAGTGGGGACAATGTAGACACCCAGGAGAGATAGGCGTGCAGCTTTGCTGCATGCAATGTCACTGTGAACTGTGTTCTGTAATAAGCCAGTTTGCATGATGCTGAGGGCCATGAATTTGCAATATGTAGGCACAGACATATGAGTGCAATATTCGGGGGCAGGATCCAGCAGCCTCCAGTAGGCCTCTAGTCCTGGTCCACCCCATCACACAGGCCATATTCCACACAGCACAACACTTCATAGTTCCCTTTGTTCCCCTTCACCCTTCCTCAAAACACAGAAACAAGGGGATACCTGGGGAAATTGAAAGGTGGCAAATTTAAAATGGATAGAAGGGATTTAAAAAAAAATACACTACATGGTTAGCTTGTAATATTATTACTATTACACAGAGACATCTCTCCTCTCCCCCTGCTCCGCCCTCCATCACTCACTGGGGCTCTCAGCAGAGCAGCACAGCATTGGTGACCCCCGGGGTCTCTCTCTCTCCCAAAGGTGATGGAGGAAGAATTTCAATTCCTGCTTTGCCAGGGGTGCCGGAAAGAACCCAGGAATCCCAAGCTCCTGTCCTGCCTTCACACTTTGTGCACCGACTGCCTGGAAGAGAACAAGCCCGTTGGCCAGTGCCCCATCTGCCAGGCTCCCATCCCACAAGTCAGCGGGATCCCAGACCAGGACAACCTGCTCTTCGCCAATCTGCAGGCCAAGCTGAGCACCTACCAGAAGATTGTCAGCAGCAGCAACTTGGTCTGTGACCGCTGCAAGGATCTGGCTGAATTCTGGTGCTCTGAGTGTGAGGAATTCTTTTGCATCAGATGTTTTGAGGCCCACCAATGGTTCTTGAAGAAGAAAAGCCATGAAACCAAGAAGGTGGGAGATCTGAAGGCAGAATCTGCCAAACAGTTTCTGGAGGGAGCAAGGAAGTCTAGAATCCTCTTCTGTTCCAATCCCACCCACAATGACCAGAACTATATTACAAGGTAAGAACATCAAGCTATGATTTATTCCCACAAAGTTGTGAGCACATTGGAAAAGGGTATGGGAAGGGAGGGTCTGTGGTGAAGCCAGGTCTGGGAGTGTAGGGAATTTAGGACCCTTTCTTCTTGCACCAAGATATGAAGGTAATGCCCATTGATTTCCGCAGGAGCTACTTGAGTCATGTAGCAAGAATATGGCCCTTGGGTTCTATTCTCAGCTCTTCCACTGACCCACTATGTGACCTTGGGCAAGTCACAGCTGTGATGAGTTGGACCCCTCTTCTGGGATGCCACCTGATGTACTGGAGTTTCACTGAGCCCTCCTGCTCCACCAGCCTGGATTCTCTCTCCCTGTTTTGTTGAATTAGGCTCTCCAGTCTCTTGCAGCACACACACAGAGGTAAGGCCACACCTAGCTGCAGACACAGACTGAAGCCAGCTCTGTGTGAGAGGATTCACTCAGCACTCATGTGCACACTCCATTTGGGGAATAAACCCAAAATAATATTGTCTTGCACTGTATAGAAAGATCTGCACAGCGCAAGCTCATAAAAATTCGCCCTCTCCCTCAATGTGAAGAAAAATATGCACAACTTCTTGCCCTCCCCCTACCCCAGGTAGAAATTGCGCAAACTGGGTTTAATAATAGACAAAACAAATGTATTAACTATAAAAGGCAGATTTTAAGTCATTATAAGGGATGGCAAACACAGCAAAGCATATTACTGAGCAAATAAAATACACATACTAAGCTAAGATCTTAAAAGAAAGTACTTTCAAGAAGTAATTTCTCACTCTAAATGTTACTTTAGGTAAGTTGCAGAGTTTTTGTAGCTTACAGTTCCAGTTATTTCTTCTTACAGACTGGACCCCTGTCTCAGTCTGAACTCACCCTAGCCTTTCTCCTCAGGTTAGTTCCTTTGTCCCTTCAGGTACTTTCAGCAGTCTTTCTTCTTGGGTAGGCAATGGAGGGGAGTCAAGCTCAACCCCCTCCCCAGCCCTTAAAAAGGATTTACCTAAGGTCGGAATCCTTTGTTTGATCCCCATCCCACTACAGTGGAAAAGTACCAGCAGTGTCCAAGGGGGTATTTTTCATCAGGTGACATTATCACCTGATCTTGTAGTGTCAATGCAGTGTCCCAGGAAGCACCTCAGGAAGGTGGGAGATTAGTATCTTCAGAGTTCTATTGTCCTTCTTAAATGGGTCATTCAGGAGGATTGCCTACTGTCTGGTGGACGTTCCTCCCATGTACACACATAGATGTAATTGTTACATAGTCAATATTCCTAACTTTAGATACAGAAATGATACATGCATACAAATTGGATAATCACACTCAGTAAATCATAACCTTGTTAATGGTATCTTACATGAGCCATCTTGCATAAAATATATCGTAGTTATGCCATATTCATATCATAAGCATCTTTCTATGCAGAATATGGGGTGTAATGTCACAACAGCCTCTTCCTGTGCCTCAGTTTCCCCATCTGTAAAATGAGGCCAGCTCTTTTTCAAGTGGCCTCCGCACATTCCCACCCTTGCTTCAGAGTGTCAGCAGATCGCGATGGGGTCAGGCTAGAATTTGCATCCTCCTGCACCTCTAACAGTGCCCCAGGGCTGCTCTTCAGCAGGGACCTTAGTGGGGAGGAATAACTCAGTGGTTTGAGCATTGGCCTGCTAAACCCAGGGTTGTGAGCTCATTCCTTGAGGGAACTATCTAGGGATCTGGGGCAAAAATCTGTCTGGGGATTAGTCCTGCTTTGAACTAGGTGACCTTCTGCTGATATTCTATTATTTAAATTCATGAGCCCTTACTGCTTGAATTAAAAGACCAGGGTCTTTAGTCTGGAGGCAAGAGGAGACTCAAACTTCTACATGTGGTACAGTAACAAGGGTGACAAAGTATGTGTCACACACCCCATTGAGCAATCAGCCAGGTACATTTTGGGATTTCCCTCCCACACACACTTCATCTGACACGGGGCGCATTGACCACTGCTGGAGGCACTGGCTTGAAACACCCTCTGGGTTAGTATGAGAAAGCCTCTATTCCTAAAGATTCCATGGAGTCTTACAAATTTCTTATGCATGTGTCACATGGAAAGGCATATAACCATGGGTGGCAGGTACAATAGGCCAGGAGGGACTAAGGCTCCTCATCGCAGCCACTGCTGATCCTGCCACCAAAAGCCTGGGCCATGGTGGCTCCACCTCTTCCCCTCCCTGCTGGGAGTGGGCTTCTGCAGGAAGAGTTTGCTTATTTATTATGCACCATGCAAGTTCCCAGGCAGCTGTCTGCTTCCCAGGTCCCTGGGACTCTCCAGGGAGATTACTGATGAACCCAGGAAGCTGAATAGCAGATACTGCCTCCTCAGCTGCCCTGGAACTTGCATAGCTCATATAAAAGCTCAGCATTCTCCACCTAGCTGCTCCTCTCCAACACTCTCCACCCCGCCCCCTGCCACCACTCATCGGTTCCTCCTCTCTGCTCTGCTCAGCCCCCACCCCCGCCGCCACTCGCCAGTCCCTCCTCTTCCTCCACTCAGCCTCCAATAGGAGGAGGGATGTGGCACAGAGGTGGGTGGGAAGAAGAGGGAGGATGTGGTGAGGGGGTAAGTGGGGAGAGGAGAGGAGGGATGCACATGGGGAGGGGGATGACAAGGGAAGAGGAAGGGAGGAGGGACCAGCGAACAGAGGTGGGGGGCCTAGTGGGGACAGAACCAGTGGGGCTGACTGGGGTGGAGGGGGGAAGGAGAAGAGGGTTGCATAGGGTGAGCAGGGGAGCCAAGAGGGGAGAGAAGGGACTGGCGAGCAGCGGCAAGAGGACTGAGCAGGAAGTGGGGAGAAAAGGGACTGGTGAGCAGCGGCAGGGGCCCAAGTGGTGAGGAGGAGGGGGGATGGAGAGGAGGGACACCTGCAGCAGGGGAGGAGGAGGAGGTGGGCCTGGGGCAGAGTAGGGGTGCAATGTGGGTGAGGCCACAGGCAGAAGAGGCAGGACAGGGAGCTAGCCTCACCGAGGGGAAGCTTCACCTGCCAATCATGCATATAACACACGTGTAGTAATCTATTGCTGCCTGTACCAATCACTAATTAAATTCCCGGTTCTCTTAGAGAACAATGGTTTGATTAGTCCTCCAATCTACCCAGCCCTGTTTCTTTGGTTGCCTGTAGCATTTTAAATCACACTTCGGGGTAGAATTAATTGGGATGCCGTCAAACTGAAAAGTGACCGACATGAAAAGAAACAAGAGCAAGAGGAGAGAGAATCTCACGTCACATTTCTCTGCACATCTCAGATTTGCTTAGGCTCTAGGTGTCTGTATCCCAGACCCCACAGTTTTAACCTCAGAATGGGCCAGATTCGGATCCAATTTGCCCCATTATAAATGCAGAATGACTTCATTGTCACTGATGGGTTATGCTTGGCTTTATGCAACTCTAACGGAGATCAGAATCTGGCCCGATGAGATTACTGCAAATGAGAAGCATGTGTTGCATAGACATCCTGGATATTCTGTCTCGCTTACTCACTGGCTGCAGCCTGGCTAATGACTGCCAGAAACAGTGCAGCTGAAATCAGTGCTAAGATATTAGGGTAGATGGGACTAAAGCATTTTCACCACCAAGTCATGGAAATCTGCTCAGCATAACCTGCATGGTGAAAGTAGTGACTGAGCCCTGGGTATGCTGCAGCTGACACCATTAGTACCATTCCTGCAGCTGCACCAGTATATCCTTGCAAGGAGGGCTGGTCCAGTGCTTAGGGGACTAGGCTAGGGCCTGGGAGATTGGCGGTGGGTGTCAAATCCCTGTTTTACCACAGACTGTGTGTGACCTTGGGCAAGTCTCTTAGCCTTTCTGTGCCTCGGCTATTAATTTAGTTGGTATCTACCAGCAGTTGAGTGGGAGGAGAAATGGAATCAAAGAGGCAGGGACATACTGTTTCTCATCAAGAGCGAACTGCCAGCTTCTACAAACAGCTCCTAATGAATCACCTTATAGCCTCTGGGTGGCTATGCTGGGCTGCAGATTTTCTCCATTCGTCTTCTCTTTGCAGACTGTCCCTTTTCTGGACTCCCTGAAAAACAAAAGGCATCATCCTCAGCTGGTGTAAATCACCATTGATTTCAGCACAACTATTCCCATTAATACCAGCTGAGGAGGATCTGTCCCAGAGAATCTCTAAGGAATTCCCCAGAATGGGAAGGGAATTTCCACAGGATGCAGTTATTATCCCATTATCTCTCTGCCCTTTTTCTCTATGTGCCAGTAGAGAATGCTTTGTTAAGGATATGCCAGTGGCCAAATATTTGAATCAACCCTCATAAGTCTGGCTGCCAGTGGGAAACTTTGGAGATCTTATTTCTCCTTCTCCTCTCCTCCACTTTTCACCTTTTCCTCTGCATCTCACATCACAATAGTATTGGGTGGAAATGGTTTTCCACCCCACTAAAATCTTTGAGAGTTCAAAACTTTTTTCCACATCTGAATCAGGACAAAAAGTCAAAATCTCAATGATTTTTCCAAATCAGAAAAGGTTTATGTTTGCGTAAATCAAAACATTTTGTTTAATTTTTGACCTTTTCTTCTTTTTATAAAGCTCTCTCTTTATTGACTGCAATTAGCTTAATTTTTTTTTAGATTGTTTTGGAACAGAAAACCAGAATTTTTCATTTTGAAAATGTAGAAACTAACCCTTTTGAAATATTGCTTGACATTTTGTCGAGTCATGAAATTCGTTTACACCGATCCTGTTTGTGAACGGTTTCACTTGGGACTAATTGGCATTTTTTGATGAAAAAAAATTTTATTTGAAAAAATCCCAACCAGCTCTAATCACAAGGCTCAGGATGTGGCTACAACCAAAGGCCTTGCCCCAGCCCCAACTGTAGCCCAAGCAGTGGGTTGTGGAGAAGATGGATTTCTTAGTATGCATTCAAATGAAACTGTATTGTGTTTGCATCAGTAATATCTACTGCAGAGGATGTTTAAAGCCCCTCTGCTGTTCCTGCGCGCTCCTGGATAGTGAGCACTCAAAACTCTACTGCAACATCCAGACGGAAATCGAGCGGAGGCAGGAGGAGCTGGGGAGCCTGAGCGAAGAGCTGAAGAGGAAGAAGGCCCACTTTGAAGATGTCTATAAAAGCCTGAAGGGCAAAGCTGACCACATGGACCAAGTGAGGACTGAAAACCAGGAGCTGATCCAGAACAGAGTTGAACACATGGTGAAGCTGATCCGAGAGAAGGAGCAGGAGCTGCTGGAGATGGTGGACAGGCAGCACCGCCTAGGGAACGAGGACCTGGAGGGGAAGCTGAAGCAGATGGAAGCCGTGCTCAAAAGGATGGGGGCTGGTGAGCAGCTAGTGGAGAAGATGCATCTCTACGCATCGGACCAGGAGGTGATGGACATGCACCCCTTTATCAAGGAGTCCTTAGAGGAGCTCATGAAGCTGCAGCCTCTGGCAGTGGGAGCCAGTGTCCAGGCTGGAGACTTCGCCAAGTGTAAAGCCAAACTCCAGGCTCTGTTTGAAAGAGTGACTTGGGAGAAAGGTAAGACGTTTTCAGAGACCTGATCTATGTGGCTCCTGCTGGAGTGAGATGGGGTGGTGCTGGGTGGGATGGAGGAATGGCTGCATGATGCCTTGTCTGATTGACATGCTAGATGGTCCTCAATGTACCACCTGCCCTGCCTTGCTAACTACTAATTACTATACCTTGAAAATGGTGCAAACTATTTTCCCTTTTAAAAAAGACTCCCTGTGAAATCAGAGGAAAATGTTACACTTTGGGGCAGCTACGTTAAAACCCACAAAATATCAGTGTCTCTCAAGTGTCCAGAAGTTCTTTCCTCTTTGCATGATTGGCCCTCATTCAGCTAATGGTGCTCTAACTTTCAGGGTTCAGCCTCAGTCCCATTCCCCGGATTCGCCATCTCCCGATGCCATGGGTCCGTCATTCCCACCAGTGCAAAGTGGGTGGCAACAGCTCCCTTTCTGATTCCCTAGCCTTTTGCACCTACTGATGTAAAGGATGGCCTGAGGTGCAGGACAATGGAGAATCCAGCCTGTGCGCTCCAGTTTTGGGATTGCAATCCATAGCACTCCGACGCAACTGGCCCCGCCTGTCAGCTAGTTGGATGACTTTAGAGCTGGGAGTTGCCCCTTCAGAATAGGAAGCTGTTTCCCAAAAGCAGGGCCTCAGTGTCTCGAAGGACTCAGAACCGCCTCCTCCAGTTGAGGCCATTCCCACATCACTGCAAGCCAGGTGGTAACTCTCTGCTCTGTTCGAAAGCAGGCGGCCAGATTCACCCCTGGTGTAACTCCACTGCAGTCAGTTCCACCAGCAATGAGTTTGGTCTACAGGTAGCATCACTAGTGGTTTCTGCCTCATCTCCCCATGCAGATATGAAGACTGTTAGTGAGGATTTTATGACGTGCTGGTTTTACTGCTGTGGTTCTGCTTGCTGGACTCCTGGCTAAGATAGCAGGCACCTACGTCCCTGGCTCATCCAGAACCTAGCAGTCAGGCTTCTGATGAGAGATAGGGAATCAGAATGAGAAGCAAGCCAGTTCTTACTGTTACAAGCCCTTCGCGAAGGCCACTTCCAGCTCAGCTGCTTGCAGGGCATGGGGGCACTCTGCTGACACTGTATTTTCACTGTCTCTGAGAACAGCCCCACCCAGCTCAATCTTTCTCCTTCGTAGATGCTGCCTCCTGCGCTGCCCCAGCAGCTCCAGTGACTGAGATGTCTTCAGCTAAGGACTGGGTGAGAGGAGCTATTTGCGTTTGCCCTTATCAAAGGGGTAGGGAGAGCTCCTCCCGTGCCAAGGGCTGGGGCAGGCGCTGATTCTGTAGTTGCTTTCACCTGCCACACTGGCTGAGTTTACATGCGTGATGGGTGGTAAGGAGTGCTGAGCAGGACTAGGAGTGTGAGGGGGACGTGATTCTGCAGTGATGGGAGCATGGCTGCTGCGTCCCTCCCACCAAGTGCTAGCAGGAGAAAGGCCGAAGGAGGAGAGCATGGCTCTCATTGTGCTGAAGCCTGTGGGTGAGATTCTGTCCAGACACCTAATAACAGAGATCCCCCGGGGATCTTCACCACCATGCACTTCTACTCTATGACATTCTGTCCTTGTCCCCATCTCCCACTCTTAGGGACAGGTCTGTTTCATGCTGCTCCCTTCATCTGGAAGAGCCCCCCATTCTGCCCACATTCAGAGACCTCTCCCTCTTTTCTTCCACATCCCTTCTTCCCACCCCATTCTGTCACCACCCGCCACTCGCTGGCCAGGTGCTGCTCTGCCTGCTCCACCTCTCACTGGTTGGTCTCTGTAATGGGGTCACACATCCTATACTGAGCCTAGACAGAAAGGAGAGGATAGTCTTTCCTGCTTACAGGCAATTAGCTTGATCACATACCTGCATAGCTGCCAGAACTGCCAACCCTGGAGACAGGCAGCCACACCTGTGACCAACAGAGAAAATGACCTGGTATAACAGGGAGAGAACAAAGAGGCAGAAAGAGGTAGAAAGGCCTGAGATAGCCAAGGGGCTACAGACCCACACCAGGCAGCTTCTGAGAAAGCATCCAGGAGACAGAAAGAGAGTGCATACCCTGGAGTAGAAGGGCTGATAGAGTCAGTTTAAGGAGGGAGTTCATGGACTGATCTGATTGAAAACAAACTGAAGAGGGTCTGTTAGGAGAAGCTGGGACCCCTAGAAAGGCCACACAAAGAGGTGGTGTGTAGCAGAGTGGGTCTCTGCTCCGGCCCTGAAGGGGTTAAAACAGCCCTGGCAAGGGGGCCGTAGCTGGAGCCAGAAGCCTGGGCTGTATAAGAAGGCCAAGGGAGCCAGAAACACACAGAGTCTCTCTGGCAGGGAGAGAGAGACAGGCCTGGCTGCTCAGGGACTCACCCAGGGACCTAAAGGAAGGCAGGGCAGGGGAAAAAGCCTTAGGAGCTGGGAAGCCCTAGGCCAGCAACTCCTCAGACTGCAGGGCCTAATTCTAGGCCTTCAAGGTACTGGGCTTGCAAAGGTGGGTAAAGGCAGCCAGGCCAAACCCCCTTTGCCTGTGATGAGTGGCTGATACTGCAGTCTGCCCCAGGGCAAGGGGCTAGACAATGACTGGGCAGTAGCCAATACTGAGGCAAAGTGGGGATAGTGGGGTGGGGTTCCCCTGGGAGGGGGGAGACCCAGTTAAAGGGGCACCGAGGTCCAGGGAGGGACCCGGGACCAGCAGAAGACAGGTGGATCACTGGCCTGCAGAGGGCGCTCCATGGCTGGAATAGAGCTAATTCCCTGAAGCAACCAGCAGGAGGCGCCGTGGGGGTGAGTCCACACGTTCACATGGTGACATCCCATAAAGGCTGTAACCTCCTTTGGACCAGAGCCTGGCCTGGCTTTGTGCTTCACAAAGCGCTGTAGCCCAATGTTGGCCCTATATGAACAACTAAAGAGACAGAGAAGCACATTTGGATGGGTGGTCCATGAGGTGACATCGTGCCTTCATAATGTCAAGGAGAGGTAGTGTGGCCTAGTGGATAGAGCACTGGATGGGGATTCAGGAGATTAGGATTGTATTCTTGGTTCTGCGGCTGGGTGACCTTGGATATGTCACTTTCTCCTTTCTGTGCCTCCGTTTGCCCATCTGTAAAATGGAGATAATGCTCCTCTGTAAAGAGCTTTGAGATCTATTGATGAAATGCATCGCATAGCAGCTAGGTATTCTAATGCCATTGACTTCAATGGGTCTAGAATGTCACCCATAGGATTAAGGCCTGCAGAGACCATTGGATCATCTCATCTGACCTCCTGCACAGCCCTGACCAGAGCATTGTTGGGGCCTGTGCCAGTCTGTTATTTCCAACCTCTCCAGGGCTGCTTGCCGCAGCACATGCTCCCCACAGCTGAACAGGTACTATGGCACATATGCCCCCTTTGTTCAGCCAATCACCATTTAGTCCTGTGCCTGGTAGTTTCTCACTATGACTCTAGCCAACTCTTTAGTGGTCGCTCCCCTCTAGGGGTGGTGAAATGTCTAGTGACGCAGGACGCTGGTAACTATAGAAAAGAGTCAGCCGTCTCCAGCCCCTTGGGATTCAGACGCCTTTAAACCACAGCATTTAACCCCTCTGCTGGGGTGTGTAGGGGAACCCAGACCCACCCTCTCCTCTTGTTTCCAGTCCATGGACCCTATACGAAGCAGTTAGAACTGGTTTCTCCCAGCTGGCTTCCAGAAATTAAAAGGAACAGTCACAAGAGTGAAATGCCTTCAAGCTGCATAGATGCTATTTAAAAACACCATAAGAGAGGTTCAAACTAAATGTAGACCACAAATTAACAACAACAAAACAGTAAGAGGATCAAAAAAGTGCCACCACGGCTAAACAACACAGTAAAAAATGTAGTAAAAGTTTAATTGGACAGGCCAAAAAAGAAATTGAAGAGTAACTAGCAAAAGACACAAAAACTAATAGCAAAAAAGTCTTAAGTACAGGAAGACTGCCAAACAATCAGTGGGGCCACTGGATGATCAAGGTGGTACAGGAGCACTCCAGGAAGTCAAGCCCCATGCGGAGAAGCTAAATGAATTATTTGTACCGGACTGCACTGCAAAGGATGTGGCCTCCCACACCTGAGCCATTCTTTTTAGATTACCAATCTGAGGAACTGTCCCGGATTTCGGTATCAGTAGAGGAGGCTTTGGAACAAATTTTTAAATTTAATGTAATAAATCACCAAAATCAGATGGTGTTCACTCAAGAGTTCTGAAAGAACTCAGATATGAAATTGTAGAATTTCTAACTGTGGTATGTAACCTAATGCTTAAATCAGCCTCTGTACCAGATCACAGGAGAATTGCTAATGTAACACTGATGTTTTTTTAAAGGTACCAGAGGTGATCCTAGCAATTACAGGCCTTTTCTACGCTGGCAAGTTACTGCACAGTAAAGCAGCTTTCTGCGGTGTAACTCCCAAGGTGTACACACCGCCAAGCCACTTAGTGCACAGAAACTCCTCAGTTGCAGCGTTTCAAAAAACCCACCTCGATGAGGCTGTGTCTACACTGCCACTTTCAGTGCTTAAACTTTAGTTGTTCAGGGATGTGAAAAAAAGAAAACCCTGAGCGACAAAAGTTTTAGTACTGAAAAGCACCAGTATAGACAGTGCTTTCTCACCAGGAGCCATGTTCAGGGTGGGGTTTTTTTATTACCAGGAGAGCTCTCCCCCTGGTGATAAAGCATGATAAAGCATGTCTACACATCCCATGTCACAGGGCTGCCTCGGCAACGTGGGTAGTGTAGACATATCCTGAGAGTCCTAAGCCTTAAAGCACAGAGGCCCCAGCGTTGTATTGGCAGTGTAAACACATTAGAGTGCAGAAAGCAATCAGTTGGCCTCTGGAAATGTCCCATAATCTCTCAAATGACCACTCTGCTCATTGTTTTGAACTTGGCTGCCCTGGAGACATGTGCCCCTCCCCTTTCAAAGCTCTGTTTCTGACAGCCATTGCATGCTGTGCTGATCTGCTCTGGGACACAAAGCAAATCATTGATGTGGAACACTTGTGATGTTGAACACAGAGGCAGGTTGGGGTGTGTGTGTGAGAGAGAGAGAGACAGAGACCGATTGCTGTGCGGAGGAAGGCAGGGGCTGATGGCGGGGGTTCCCCCTCGCCCTGCCTCAGAACCTGTTCCTTTCTGCCGCTGTCTGAACTTAGAAGACAGCAAGCTGACACACTCACTGTCCCCCAAAACACACTGTCTCTCCCCCCTCCATACACACACACACTCCCTGTCACACACTCTCCCACCCCACCCCCCACTTCAGTTGAAAAGCAATTGGCAATGTAGTTGGATGCCCATGGAACAATGGGATTGGGAAACCTGCATCATGTGATGCTGTGTCTGCCCCATGAAGCATTGTGAACCCTTCCCAAAGCACTCTGCAGCTAGTTTACACAGTGGGATAGCTACAATAGTGCACTGCTCTCTTTGCCATTGCAAGAGTTGCTAATGTGGATGTTCTCCACTGTCACAAGGAGCACAGTGTGGACACACAACAGCAGTTTAATTCCAATGCTTTAATAAAAGTGGTATACCCTGTTTCGCAGAAACTTGCCATTGTAGAAATACCCACAGGCTTGTAAGCCTAACTTCAGTATCAAGCAAACTGGCTGAAACTATAGTAAAGAAGAGAATTATACATGAACACAATATGTTGGGAAGAGTCAACCTGGCTTTTGCAAAGGGAAATCATTAGAATTCCTTAAATGTATCAATAAGCATGTGGACAAAGGTAATCCAGCTGATATAGTATACTTGGACTTTCAGAAAGCCTTTGCCAAAGTCCCAAGCCTAAAGCTCTTAAGCAAAGTAAACAGTCATGGGATAAGAGGGAAAGTCCTCTCATGGATCAGCAACTGGTTAAATGACAAACAATAAAGAGTAGGACTAAATGGTCAGTTTCAGGAGAGAGGTACATAGTGGGGGTCCCCTGAGGATCTGTACTAGGACTAATGCTGTTCAGCATATTTATAAATGATCTGGAAAAAGGGGTAAGCAGTGAAGTGGCAAAGTTTGCACACAATACAAAATTACTCAAGACAGTTAAATCCAAGGCTGACTGTGAAGAGTTACAAAGGAATCTCACAAAGCTGGGTGACTGGACAACAAAATGGCAGATGAAATTCAATGTTGATAAATGCAAAGTAATGCACATTATAAAACATTGTCCCAACTGTACATACAAAATGAGGGGAACTAAATTAGCAGTTACCACTCAAGAAAGAGATCTTGGGGTCATTGTGAACAGTTTTCTGAAAACATTTGCTCAAGGTGCAGCAGCTGTCAAAAAAGCTAACAGAATGTTAGGAACCATTAGGAAAGGGATAGATGATAAGACAGAAAATATCATAATGCCACTACATAAATCCATCTTGGTCACCCATCTCAAAAGGAGATTAAGAGCTAGGAACAGCTTCTGTATGAGAAGAGATTAAAAAGACAGTGAGTGGTTGCCTTAGAAAAGAGGTGACTAAGGAGGGATATGATCGAGGGCTATAAAATCATGAATGGTGTGGAGAAAGTGAATAAGGAAATGTTATTTACTCTTTCACATAACGCAAGAACCTGTGGTCACCCAATGAGATTAACAGGTAGCAGATTTAAAACAAACATAAGGAAGTACTACTTCACACAATGCTCAATCAACCTGTATAACACGTTGCCAGGGGATGTTGTGAAGGCCACAAGTATAATGGTGTTCAAAAAAGAATTAGATGAGTTCTTGGGGGATAGGTTCATCAGAGACTCATAGACTTTAAGGTCAGAAGGGACCATTATGATCATCTAGTCTGACCTCCTGCACAATGCAGGCCACAGAATCTCACCATCCACCCCTGTAACAAACCCCTAACCTATGTCTGAGTTATTGAAGTCCTCAAATTGTGGTTTGAAGACCTCAAACTGCAGAGAATCCTCCAGCAAGTGACCCGTGCCCCATGCTGCAGAGGAAGGCAAAAAACCTCCAGGGCCTCTGCCAATCTGCCCTGGAGGAAAATTCCTTCCCGACCCCAAATATGGCGATCAGTTAAACCCTGAGCATGTGGGCAAGCCTCACCAGCCAGCACCCAGGAAAGAATTCTCTTTAGTAACTCAGATCCCCCCCATCTAACATCCCATCACAGACCACTGGGCATACTTACCTGCTGATAATCAAAGATCAATTGCCAAATTAATTGCCAAAATTAGGCTATCCCATCATACCATCCCCTCCATAAACTTATCAAGCTTAGTCTTAAAGCCAGATATGTCTTTTGCCCCCACTACTCCCCCTGGAAGGCTGTTCCAGAACTTCACTCCTCTAATGGTTAGAAACCTTCATCTAATTTCAAGTTCAAACTTCCTAGTGTCCAGTTTATATCCATTTGTTCTTGTGTCCACATTGGTACTAAGCTTAAATAATTCCTCTCCCTCCCTAATATTTATCCCTCTGATATATTTATAAAGAGCAATCATATGCCCCCTCAACCTTCTTTTAGTTAGGCTAAACAAGCCAAGCTCTTTTGAGTCTCCTTTCATAAGACAGGTTTTCCATTCCTCTGATCATCCTAGTAGCCCTTGTTTGTACCTGTTAGCCAAGATGATCAGGGATGCAATCCCATGCTCAGGATATCCCTGGCCTCTGACTGCCGACGCTGGGAGTGGATGACAGGGGTGGATCACTTGATAATTGTCCTGTTCTATTAATTTCCTCTAAAGCATCTAGCACCAGCCATTGTCAGAAGATAGGATACTAAGTGAGATGGATCATTGGTCTCCCCCAATCTGGCCATACTTATGTTCTTATTCCTTCCCTGGACCACTCCCTACCTTGCCACTCAAGTCAGCTGTTTCCCAGACTCATGTCCCGTGATCCTCTTCCTCTGGAGGTCCAACTACCTGGGCTGCCTCACACCCAGGCCCCTGCACTCAGTGGTTCCTCAGCCTCTCTCGCAGCAGCTTCTCCTTTTCTCTCTCCCCAGCTGTAGCAGGCCATCAGTCAGCCCAAGCTGAGGAAGCAGCTCCACAGGGTCTTTGGATCTGGCCCCTGTAATGTCCAGATTAGAACTCCGAAAAGCTGACCTCAGATACCCACTGGCCCTTATTAGCCCGAATGCCAAAGGCTCCTTTTAATTGCTCCTTTGTGCTTTCTCCAGCCAGGGGAGTTCACTCAGATCAGGACTCGAGAGCAGCACCTGGTTCCCATGCTTACTGGCAACATCCAGGAGACGCACCTGGGCATGGTAAGTTTCCTGCTGATTATGGAAAATTGAGCTCTGGCTTGCCAATGACCCTCCCTCTCCGATCCGGACCTGAGTTCATGGGGGAGGAGCCTAGCGACCAGCAGAGCAATTGGACCAAAAGGTACAGCAGATGGTTGGGCTATGCTGATTCCCACCAGCACATTGTATCTATTTGATTGCCTCCCTATAAGTCTCTGCCTTCTTGGCCTGTAATCTCTTTAGGGCAGGGATTGTGTCTCCCTAAGTCTATGTGCAGAACCAAGCATAAGGGAGCCTGTCCCTGGTATGATGGAGGTATTTTTCTCCTCCCTGAGGGGTATCAGGGTCTCTGCCCCTTACGCCACCTGCTGGAGGCATCCCCCAGGGCCCCTCCAAAAATTGGACAAACCCAACACTTCTGGTGGTCTCTGCAGGGCAAGGTGGGGTGCAAGTGGGGTGGAGGAAACTCGCACGACTGCCTCCTGCCCAGAGTCTGTCCTGTGGGTTGAGAGAGGCTGGCACTCAGGCCCCAGATTCACTACAGCGCTCCGTAAAGTGCATAGGGAAGAGAAGAGGGTGTCACTGGTTGTGGCGTGGCAGCTTCTAGGTCCCAGGCACAGCCCAGAAGCCCATTGTGCTACACATGCACTGTACAAATGCAGCACAGAGACATGGCCACTGCCCCAAAGAGCTCACACTCAGTACTCTGACCATGTAGGGCTAGACTGCCCTTTGCACTCACCCTGAGCTTGTGGTCATGTGCGCAGGTTACTATCCCAGCAGTACCCCCGGGGCGTCATGGTCCCTCCCATAGCCCCCTCTCTTTTACCACAGCCCTGAGTAAGGTGCAGTTTTCCTTCCCTACTGCCCTGGGAGCCCAGCCAGCGTCAACTGGAGCATGTGGAGTGGGGCAAAGAAGGGTCATAACTCTGCCCACCCCCTGCGCACTCCACCCACCCCCTGCAGGCAGCATGTGGCATCGGAGCCCAAACCCAGGGAGATGGATGACAGAGCAGAGACCTCACTTCCCAATAACAGTCCAGCCCTTTATATTTTACCCTGGATCTTTTGAGCAGTAATTGGATTTTAAAGAGTCCCCCACAACTGGGCTGGGTGTTCAGAGGACCGAGCAAACCTCTGGCCCAGCACACTGTCAGCCTGCCCCACAACACTCCCTGGATGGGTACCCATCCCCACACTGCTTAGGGGCTCTTCTCCCTCCCCAGGCTCCCCTGGGGAAGAGGAAACCAGGCCAAGCGGAAAAAGCCATCCAGACACCTCCCAAGGTGCTGAAGCTTGAATCTCAGCCCAAAGTGGTCGAGGGAACCCCCAGCAAGTGCAACCAGGGCTTGCTAGACTGGGACCTGCAGCCTGGGCCCAGCACCTCAACACCCAGCAGAAACTGCGGAGGGGCTCCTGCAGCGAGAGGCGCTGTGCTCTCACAGGAGCTGGGAAACACCCACTCTGAGCCTGGAGATCAAGGTAGGAAGGGCCAAGTGGGAGCCTTGTGGGGAGATCACAACGGTGCATCTGGAAAGGGGAGCTTGGGCCAAAGCAGCTAGACGTAGCCATGAGAAGGGTCCTGAAAGGAATGTAATGGTTATGAAACAGAGGTCAAAGCCTCACCCTCCAGATTTCTGGCATTGTAATTTTCACCTTCCATGCTCATGTAAGGAGCAGGGCAAAGGCAGTACAGCCTAGTAGATAGAGCACAGGACTAGGACTCAGCTAGGGTTGCCAACATTGTTGTTCAAAACAAATATTTGGAACTGTTTTCTTAGCACTCCCATCTCACCTCTCCTACTGCTATTATTTATTATTATCAGTTAAGAAGAAGAAGAAGCGGGGATTCTAGAAATCTGTTTGCCAGGGGAAAACGTGGAATTTGTGTTTTTAGAGAGAATCTCTCGTTTTTACATTTTGTTAAAAAATAAGAACATGTGCAGTGGAACCCCGATTCTCTGATCTAATTGGGACCGGGGACAGATCGGATAATCAAAAATTCGGATAATCTGGAGAACAGGCAGAGCTCCGGCTGTCAGCCCCAGACAGCAGGGCTCAGACTGCTAGCTTAAAAATTGTAAATAGATCAATCAAACATTGTGTTCAGTGGATACCTGTCTATACTGTGGCTGGGGAAACTACAGTTCAGCGTTTCCTTTTATTGTGGAAAAACACAGATTTTTATGTCTTTTTATCAGAGAATTTTGTGGGAGGTTTTTATCATGGAAAACTAGAATCTCTGGAGGGGTATGAGAGAGGTCAAGTATCACACAACATCAGCAAGTATCACACTGGGGCCACTTAGCAGACTTGTGAGGCCACAGTGCTCGGCAAGGCAGGCACAGGCATAATCCAGCCAGGAATCAAGCTCTACCAGTCTCAAATGCAGCCACAGCCTTGCCCAGATAGTGCTGGGCCCTTCCCCAGCCCTCCAAGCCAGATCGGTGTCCCAGCCGACAGACAGACAGGGACTGCAGGGAGGACATCTGGTGGATACTTTTAAAAATGCAGCCTCCCATGTTTTCCATAGTGAAGTCCTGAGAAGAAGAGCTGAGAGATATAGCTACTGATCCAGGAAAGCTCCTCATTTGAGTCACAGTGTTTAAATTTAAGATCTTTGCTAGATCAGGGCCATAGGCCACAGAGACCTCCTTTGAGAGGTGAACCAACCCCCTCTGGGTGAACAGAGTGGCAAGGCTGAAAGATACAAAAAGGCTTTTTTCTACTAGAAGGAGCTGTGGAGGAGAATGCTCTTGCACCAGCCCTGGGCAGAGAGCCAATGAATGACCCACAAGAAGAGGGAATGGTGAGGGAAGGAGAAAAAACACAACATCCATCAGAGAGGATGGACCATATCCATGGAGGGAGGCAACTTCTCACTGGAACCTGGAATGCGGGGGAGCTGGTGGAGGAGCTGGGGAAGGCAGTGATGGGGCCACACTTCCAGGGTAAGGATGAGCAGGCAGGTAACAGGGCCTGGGAGAGGAGTGGCATCCGTGGAGCCAGATGGGGAAACACAGCCTAGCAGCAGTAAGAGGTTTCAGCATTGGCATTGGCTGAGACTTGCACACCCCATCACAGTTTAGTACCTCCACACGTACCCAGCCATCAGGTAAAATCACCTGGAAGGCCTGCAGGGGTCTGAATGGACTGTAGTGACATGTGCTTAGCCAAGACTCCTTATCCTAGGGTAAAGGGTTGGGTTCCCTAATTGTCACAGCAGCTCAATGAAAATCAAATGAGTTGGAGCTTCAACGTGTAAAACCAAACGGCCATTGATAGAGCCCTTACAGTCATTGCAGAGCAGCTGGCTACTCAACCTCTTTCATGACATGACCCCATGTTACAACACAAAAGTTCAGAGACCATCCCCACTTCCAATAATTTTGGGACCTCTCCCGTATAGCCATAAAGAGAAGTCCCACCCACCACATCCCCAAATTGTTAATGAGCCCCTTGCCAGGGATCTGGACCACAGGTAGAGAATCCATGATTTATAGCAACATTTAGTAATCTGGGCTTTCCTGGTTTCACGTACAGACAAACAAGGAACTGTTCTGAAATGAGTGACTGAAAATAATGAGGGAGTTGAAAAGGTTGACTGAGGAGGAGATGGAAAAGGCTAAGTTCCATGTGGCTAGACAGTGATGCAGAGAGACACAACCACACAGCCTCAACACCAAGGGAAGGAAGAAAGGAACGGCAGCAGAAGGTCTCAGGAGTCGAAATGGGAATAAGGGAGGAAAATAAGACAGCAAGGAATAGAAATGCCAGGCAGATTGGAGGGTATGATGCTGGAAATGATTCCCTGAAGCACTGGACTTCTTGTAGCAGAACAGGGCAGGAGGGCAGCACAGAGGTGAAATGTATCTCAGCTGGGGTGAAAAGGAAAATCAGCACATGCAGCAACAGAGGAAACTGCCTCTCTGTAGAAGCTCTCGCTGCTATGCCCCAGCCAGTGGAGAGGACTCTAATGCAACACTCATCAACCAGCCTACTATGTGGCCCTTACATGGCTTTGGCAAGCACTGTGTGGCTGGGGAGGGACCCACGTTGCTTTGCCAGTTTTTCCTCTGTCCTGTGCTCCTTTCTGCACAAGCCCTCGGTAGCTTTCACACTACACCTGTTCAAACTGGCACTTGACTCCCTGTCTTCTGTTTTCAGAAGACTCCAGCATCGTGATAAGCAGTTCTGAAGATACCGAAGAAGACATGACGGTGAGTGCAATAAGAGCCCAGGATCCACGGTAACTGGGATGCAATATCGATTGTGTCAAAATGCTAAGAGTCGCTGCCGCTCACGCTGCCTCTTGTAAGATCAACAGCAGTGAATGGAAACACAAGCACGCTATGGTTGGGACGTTCAGCCACCTGCCTTAGCATTACAATTCTCCCCACTTGGTTCAGTGAGGATTCTGAGACCATGCACTAAAGGTTTGGCATGTCCTAAGGATCCACATTAATCTGCCAGTCACATACCTTTTGAGATTCCTAGGTGTGGGCAAGAAAACCTCTCCTTAGTTGGATGAGAGTCATCAGGCAGGTATAAGTTTAACCTTCTCCTCCGGGACTCTTTCTGAATGAGTAACCACATTATCTGTTGGCTCCTCTCCCCATACCTTGGTCAGATTCCAGCAGAAGGAATCTGCTGAGATGTTTCAGAACATTCTTCCACCACCCTGATGTTTTTTCAGCAAGAGTTCTCATCATCTGCTCGCTCACTTTCTTCTCCTTCAGTGACTCTATGTTATTTCTCAATGCACCACAATGGGTTGCGCTCTTGCTTCTGTAAGAGCAAGGATAGGTCCTTAGCTGCTTTCTGATTGCTTAACATCCCTTCCAAAATGAAGCCAATTGTGGATTTCCCCCCAGCTGATATTCCCAGTGGTCTAGACATCCCTTCTCTCTTTCCCAGATAGGCACATGCCTCCCCTTCATCAATGGCATTATATGTTTGACATATCTACTTACTGCTCCTAGACAGTGTTTCCTAGTGGTAGGGCACAGGACTAAGACTCAGAAGACATAGGTTCTATTCCCGGCTCTACCACTGGGCAAGTCACTTCAGCGCTCTGTGCCTCAGTTTCCCCACCTGTAAAATGGGAATAATGCTACTGCCCTCCTTTGTAAAGCACTCTACAGATGACTGTGCTAGCTGAGAACTGGGTATGGTTATTCTACAATGCCTCTCTCAGGAGACTGGTATCAGAGACTATCCTGAGTAGAAGTAGTTGGCTGCTGACTGTACATCAAGTCACAGGCAAGCACGGGTGCAACTCACCCAACCACAATGCCGTAGACTGAGGGAGAAATGCGTTGCTTAATGCTACCAAAAGAAAACAAAAGGAGACAAATTCATCCCTGCTGTAACCCCTTTGAAGCCCAGAGAGCCACACAAGTAATATTTGGTTCAAGGTGTTGTCCCATCTCAAACATGCCCTGTTCATTGACTACGGCTCTGAGCACGGAACAAGCAAATCAAGTCCCCTCTCCCTTCCCAGTACAACCAGCACTGGTAGCTCTCACCCGTTCTTTGGTGATCTCCAGCTGTTGGCAAACCCCATCTGGACTCATATCCTTTAGCCCAATTGCTGCAACTCCAATGTGGTGAGCTAAGTGGCTCCACCAGGGGCTGGATTTGCCACCATGTCTTGTGATGTCACTCACACCTGTGCAAAGAGGGCATGAACCAATAGCATTCGTATCTGCTGTGCTCATGCTGCCTAGGTGTAATTGACTATCCGGGGGTGCAGGGCAGTGGGGAACCTGGACCCACATGTTTCATGAATGCTGCTGTAACTCTCAGGCATTTTCTCTTGCAGGAGATGTGCCAGCAAGTACTTTGAAATGGTCTCACCTCACATGCAAATACAGCTTTGCAGATGACGCTGCTGAAATGACCCTCTCAAGTCAATCTGTGTGAATGTTCCCCTCTCTCAGGGAGTTCATTTCCTCCTTTCTGGGTGTTTTCTTTTCCTGGCCTGTAAGAAACATAAGTGATCAGCGCTTAATTAGAGATGGCCCCAAAAAAGTAAAGATCTGGATTCAGGTCCAAACTTTGCATCTTTCCTGGGATTTCCAAAGGAGTCTAAGGGAACTGCTAAATATCCTAATAAAAATCCTTTTGCACATTTCTATACTTAATATTTCCAGTCGTGTCCAGCCCACAAATTCTGCCCAATTGGTATTTTTTCTGGAACTCAAGCACTTTCCTACATCATTCTCATTAAGATGTTCTGGTATTATTCTTTATTGATTGATGACACTGCTATAAAAATTAAATAGGAGGAAGTATCCTTTATAGAATTTGGCAGTATGATTCTGAACTAGTTTCTTCAAGCTTAACTTGGATAGTGGTGCTATGGTACATGACAGAATGAAATGCACGAAAAACATTTTTTATAATTGGTGCTGGTAGCATGTGATCTAGTTAAGACTGATTTCCAGCTTGCTCTTTCAGAGGCTCATAGAATCATAGAATACCAGAGTTGAAAGGGACCTCAGGAGGTCATCTAGTCCAACCCCCTGCTCAAAGCAGGACCAATTCCCAACTAAATCATCCCAGCCAGAGCTTTGTCAAGCCTGACTTTAAAAACATCTAAGGAAGGAGCTTCCACCACCTCCCTAGGTAACCCATTCCGGTGCTTCACCACCCTCCTAGTGAAAAAGTTTTTCCTAATATCCAACCTAAACTTCCCCCACTGCAACTTGAGACCATTACTCCTTGTTCTGTCATCAGGTACCACTGAGAGCAGTCTAGATCCATCTTCTTTGGAACCCCGTTTCAGGTAGTTGAAAGCAGCCATTATAATTTACACAGACAAATGCAGGCTTCAATTTTATGTTTTTGTCTCAGCCCAAAGAAGAATTGTTTGAGCCACTTCATTTGAGCTATTTGTGAGTTATTGGAGAATGGGGGAGTGGGTGAAGAATAATTTCTGTTAGTCTCCATTAGAAAGTGCTCTCAGATGACTCAATATAACTCAAATGTAGAGGGTCTAATTCTTCTGTCACTTTTACATTAGTTTCAGTGCACTCACTCTTGAGTTACACCAGAGTAGGTGAGAGGAGAATTGGGCCCAGGAACTTCGAACTTGTCTTGTTTTTAGATCTCACTCAGATTTAAAACCACAGGCTATGTCTGCAGGCTGTCGGTTCAGATGGTTTGAAGTTTGCAATGTTGGAAGTCAGCAGTCTTTTGTATCGCCCATTAGAACTTTCCTGGTTTTTTACTCGTTTTAAGGATGACTTTGTCAATGATGCCACCATTGTCCATGACACGCCGCACTGTCAGAGTCAAAATATGAGTATCTCTGATTGAAGGAACTTACCTATTCTGCTCAAGAAATAGGCAGAGCTTTTAAGATTTTCAGACAAAATAGCTTCATATCAAGAAACTTACAAGATCAGTTAAGGATGACTGAATTAAGGATATTATATTTAACGATATTTTAATTAAAGACTCTAGGGGCTGAAGCTTGTGGAATTTATAAACCTTACAGGGAAAAGAATTTTTAGTATAGGCCAAAAATAAAGCAATATGGCAGAGATTGTCTGTTCCAAAATGTATTGGCCCAGATCAGGGGCAAAGTTAGTGTGCGCTGCAAAGCAGTTGACATCAGTGGGAGTCTTTGCAGGGCCGGTGCAAGGATGTTTCACGCCCTAGGCAAAACTTCCACCTTGCGCCCCCCCACACGCCCTGAGGCCCCCCCCACGCAGCAGCTCCCCCCTCCGCCCTGAGGCGCCCCCCCCCCCACGGCAGCTACACTCCTCCACCCTGAAGCGCCCCCCTTGCGGCAGCTCCCCACCCTCCACCCTGAGGCAACCCCCTGCCCCGGCTCACCCTGCTACAAGCACGAGCATGCCATGGTTGCTTCACTTCTCCCACCTCCCAGGCTTGTGGCGCCTAAGCTGATTGGCGCTGCAAGCCTGGGAGGCGGGAGAAGTTAAGCAACTCACCCCTGCCCCACCTCCTCCCCGCGCATGCCACCATTGCTTCACTTCTTCCGCCTCCCAGGCTTGCGGCACTAGTCAGCTTAGGTGCCGCAAGCCTGGGAGGCGGGAGAAATGAAGCAACCACGGTGTGCTCGTGGAGGAGGCGGGGCAGGAGTGAGCTGGGGCAGGGGTGAGCTGGGGCAGGGAGTTCCCCTGCGTGCCGCCCCTCCTTACTTGCTGCAGGCGGCCCTCCCTATGCTCCCCTGCCCCAGCTCCCTCCACCTAAATGCCTGCGGCAACCGGGGTAGCTGAAGATCCGGCTGCTGTGGTCACTGCTGAAGAAAATGGCGCCCCCAAATCCCAGTGCCCTGGGAAACTGCCTAGGTCACCTAAATGGTTGCACCGGCCCTGAGTCTTTGCATTGCCTTCCTTGGGCTTTGGATCAGCCCTTGAAGCTTTGATGCATGGAAACATTAGCGAATGAGGTTTTCTGTAGTTTGTTTGTTACTGTTGTATCAGCATTAGCAATTATCTAGGGCTATAAAAATGGGACCATCTTTGATGCATGGGATAGGGGATAAACTGTTCAATGTGTAGAAACTTTAATAGTAGTTGTGTAGATAAAATTTCATGTAACACTTTGAAAAGGTACTGCCTGCCCCTTGCTTTGAAAACAATATTAAAAATCCACAGGATTGATGATATATTTAACCACATGGCAAATTCCAGTGGCCAATGTCCTTAGAAATAAAGAAGCAGTTGAATTGATGGGGTGGGAAGGGACCTGTTTTCAGTGGAAGGAGTTGGATATAAGATTGGGATGGGGGCCATGGTTTTGGGGAATGTAACATGGAGGTGCTTTTGTATGGGATAATAATGCAGGAATGTAAGTCACTCTTGTTACTCTCAATAAAACTATTTCCAAACTAAAAGCAACCCACTGCCATCTTCCTTACCTGTTTTCTTTGCAATTTCTCTTTCCTTCTTCCAGTGGTAAACTGAGCCTAAATGGGAACTGGATCCAATCCAACCAAGGGACCTATTCTCATGCCATTCCTTCTTCCAATGCTGCCTCCTGCACCCCTGTCCCTCTGGTAAACCCTAACGCCTTCTGGCATTTTCTCCCACAGGCAGCATGGTCTGGAGGAACAAGCATGGAGTTTGGAGTCACAGAGGACTGGCTTCCAATCCTGGCTCTGCCACTGATTCACTGTGCGGCCTTGAGTGACTCACTTCACCTTTCATTCATGTTTCCCCACCTGTCAAATGGCGGTGATGATACTCACCCTTCCTGCCTCACAGGGGTGCTGGGAGGATTAATTAGAGTAGTGTCTGTTCAGTGCTTTGCACACACCTCCCAGGCCCACGTCTGCGTCCATGAATCCTCCTTTTATCTGTCCTTCATCATAGCTTCAGTAGGTCAGAGTGTTTTGACTGACCGTAGAAGTCATTGAGCACCATTGCTCAGAGCCTGCTCTCACTGCACTCGTGGCTAAGAACATCCAGGAGCACGTTATGCTTTTCAGACATCTGACTCCCTCAGACTCCTTTGGAAATCCCAACTACCAGGTGTAGAGTGAATTGGGACAATTATTAATCTAGCTGCCCTTTTTGCCTTTTAAAGAGCTGCTGTCTGGCTGTATTGATGGGGGCCCCCCAGTGGGTATCTTCATGGGATGCCAATGTTAGCATGGAAAGGAAGAAGCAAGCTGCCCGAAGGACCAGGCACATGTGGCCACTACCCTGAGTCAGTTGATGCCATCAACAGCAGTGAAAAGGGTAGTAGATATAAGAGAATAGCAGAGCAAACCCAAGCCACAGGTAAGGATAAGCCTGCTCAAATAAATGGCACTCATCTCACCCTGTAAGCAGCTGGTGAAGGACTCCAACAGATGCCCTCTAGGTGAGTTTTACCACCAAGGACCCTCCACAGGGAAAGTCATGTCCCCAGCCCCATCCAGACTGAACCTAAGGACTAGGAATAGTTCTGCCTCCCATGAATAGTAACTGATAGGCAGAGACTTAGGTCAAGAGACCACTGCAAAAGTACTTACGAGTTTAGAGTCTTCTTCGAGTGGTGGTTCCTATGTGTATTCCAAATGTGGGTGTACATGCACACCATGCGCCTGAGCTGGAAAGTTTTCCTAGCAGTGTCCATTGACCCACATGTCATCTTGTGCTCCCAGCTGAGGCTATATTATGCTGGATGAGTCAACGCAGCGCCAGTTCCCTTTTACTGCCGCATGACTGGAGTCGAAACCCCTGCTCCTCTGGCATCTCAGTTTTTCACAAAAAGAGCCCTTTCGACTGTTGTATAGAGTTCTTGTTTGTTGTTTGCTTGTATAGCATGGTAAGTACACATAGTAGTTAGTGTAGTTAATTAGAGATTGTTTACCCTGCTCGCAGTATATTTTCCCTTCCCTGGGTACTATGCCCCACATTCCAGGGTTTAAAAACTGTGCTTTGTGCCCCCACTTGTTCTTGGTGAATGACAAGCACCAGCATTACCTTTACTGCCGTGGGGAGGCTCATATCATGACTCATTGCAAGATCTGTAAGTCCTTTCTGCCATGGACTTGGGAAGTGTGGGAACTTCGCCTCCGAAAGTTGCTTATGGAGGAGCCATGAGACCGCAGGCATGCTCTCATTCAGAACCGTCACTGCAGCTGTGGTCCATCACCAGTGGTGAGTGTTCCTCCCAGCACTTCGCACGCCTCCCATCTGACAGTACTGACAGTCAAGGACAAGCCAAGACATGAGGGTACAAAGCATTCTCATGAGCATCTGAGCAAGGCCGCCGTTGAGGGCCACTGCCAAGCACAGTGTTCCCTTCCTAGCCAAACCAGGTCAGGTGAAGAGTCGTGTGCCAACATTGCTGCACCAGTGCTAAGCTTCCCCATACCTAGAGTGAATTAAAGCACAAGAAGGATCTGGTGATACTGCTGGTTGTCCCAGCATTTGCCTGCCCTGACTGGTCTCCAGCTCATGTACCGCCCATCCACTCACTGCCTTTGCGCCTACCGGTCTAACCATCCCCACGAACACCACCTCGGTTCTCCAGGGCTTCCAGAGACATCCCTCAGACTTCTAGCCACTTGGAGTCTCTTCTCCTGATGGAGCAACTGCAGCTGCCCTACCTGCCTTCTCCATTGCTTGCCTGTGAGCTACCCATGCCAGTGAATGAACAGGTTCCTACTGACACACCGTGGCCTGCCTGATGAGATTCTCATTCCTCCCTTTCTATGGCCCCCAATGACCAAAAGCAATATCTGGTCCAGTTATAGCAGGTAGCTGAGGATCTGGGCATACCGTTAGAGGAGTCCAGGACCAGCACCATCAACTGCAGGACATCCTCCAACCACAGGGACCGTCATGGCTGGCACTGCCCATTAATGATGCTATCCTTCAGCCCACGTGGACAGTGTGGCACACTCCTGATTCCTTTACCCCCACACCAAAATGTATGACGTGCCAGTACTAAGGGGACATACTTTCTCTTCTCCCACCCATCCCCCAGCTCTCTGGTTATGCATGCAGGAATGGAACGGGTGCACCAGCACACACAAGTCTAGTCCACCAGACTGGGCGGCCATGCACCTAGACCTTTTTGGGAAAAAGGGCTACTTGGCAGCATTGCAATGCCAAATTGCAAATTACCAGATTCTGCTGGCTAAGTATGATTTCAACAACAACACTGCTCTAGCAAGAACCAACAGCTTAACACCGTGGTGGAAGAGAGGTGCCTGATGGCCAAAGTGGGCTTCCAACTGGCAGTCGATGCCACCGGCAGGTCTTCGTGCTCCCTTGCCATGGGTGTCGTCATGTGACAAGACTCCTGGCTGCAGTCCTCCGGCTTTCCTCAGGAGGTCCAAACCTCTCCTTTGATGAGAACAAGTTGTTCTCTGCCAAAATAGACTAGTCCCTTCACTCTCTTAAAGACTCTAGAGCAACTTTGCACTCCATGGGGATCTGTCCCCTACCCCTCCAATGCAAACAGCAGCACCAATCACTCCACCCCCAGCCTACCTGGCCTAGTATCAGCGACACACACACACACGTAGGCGCCACCAACCCCAGTGACAGCCACCCACAGCATCTGTCATGGCCACCTCCTCCACCCTGGCCCACCAACAAATCAAGACACAGTTTTGACATCATAATTGAGAACTGCGAACCGTCTCCGTTGCCACCTGTGGCCCCCAGGTCATCTTTGGGGGCCAGCTTGCCCTGTTTGCCCACAACTGGGGCAAGATCACGATGGACCGTTGGGTATTGGAGATCATCCACCAAGGATACTCCATAGAATTTCTTTCGTTTCCTCCCCACTGCCACTACCCCTACTTCCCGGGGATCCTTCCCAGCAATGCCTACTACAGCAAGAAGCAGATGCTGTTCTTGCAAAGGGCACAGTAGAGCCCATGAGATCTCTCTTCGCAGGCAGGCAGTTTTACTCCCTGTACTTCCTCCTTTCATAGAAGGGCAGAGTGCACCTCCCCATACCTAATTTTCAGCTCCTGATGACACTGGCATCTATTATCTCCTCCCTTTCCCACAGGGCCTGGTTCACAGCTCTTGACACAAAGGACGCCTCTTTCCACATTGACAGTCACCCATCTACTTCAAAATTTCTCTGTTTCCAGGTGAGACGACACCAATAACAGTTTGGAATGCTCCCATTTGGCATTGTGATGGCAGTGGCAGCACCGATGTTCCACCTTGGCCGCTTAATGTACCCCTACCTGGGAGGAGAAATCCATGCTTGTACCTACTCAGACAATCAATTTCAGTGGGGCACGGCTCAAATCCATTGTGACATGGGCCTTCCTTCCAGCAGATGCTTTGGCATGTTGATAGCCATAGTTGTGGACTTACGCTGTAACCCTTGCACCACGGTCTGCCATTTACTCTCCCTCTGCTGTCACATGGCAGCCTGCACCTATGTGACACCACATGCATGTCTGCGCATGTGTTGACTCCAAATGTGGCTCCTTTCCATTTACAGACCCTACAAGGGACCAGCTGGATGCCAAAATCATTGTCCCGAAGATGGTTCTGGCCTTCCTTCACCTGGTGGACTGACCCTTCCAAGGTCCTGGTCTGTACCCCCTTCATCCAGCACCATGCCCCAGGACCTACTACTGAGCTAAATGTAAATGCTTCACCTCACGTCCTCATGACCATCACTATCACCTGAGACCAATACCCATACCCATACCTATCATCCTCAATTATCTCCTCAAACTCTAAATGTTGGGTCTTGCCCTCAGCTCTGTATGAGCCCACCTGGCCACAGTTAGTGCCTTTCCCTGCTGTGGTTGGCAGCTCGGTGTTCACACACCCTACCACCATTCATTTCATAAAAGGTCTCCTCAACAGTTTCTTCACAGCACTTAAGCCCACGCCCCCAGGGGAGCTTACCCTTCTTCTGTCTGCCCTCACGAAGCTGTGCTTCAAGCCAATGGTGACATGCTTCCTCTCCCATCTCTCCATGAAAGCAATATTCCTAGTGGCTATTACCTCGGCTAGATGGGTCAGCGAACTAGCAACCATAATTGCTGACATCCCCCCACACACACAGAATTTCACAAGGATAAGATTTACTGACAGCTGCATGGTAAGTTCCTCCCATGGTTGGTTTTGCAGTTCCACCTCTATCAGTCTGTTCACCTCCTTGTCTTCCATCTCAAACCAACATGCCGCCGCCTGACAGAGTTACGGTGCACTCTACGCAAGTGCAAGCAACCACATCTGCCTGCCTGATGGATATCTTCTGGCAAGTCACATGCTGAGCAGCGACATGGTGCTCCACGCACATATTCACATCCCATTACGCCATTGCCCAAGAGGGGGCTGACGATGCGTCAGTGGGATGCACCATTCTACGCACCGCACTGCCTCTCGCATTCTCACATCCCTCTCCACACTGATCACTGCTCAGTACTTACTCATGTTTGGAATAAATATTGGGACCATCACTCAAAGAAGAAGAGGAGGTTACTTACCTGTAACTGGAGGGTCTTCAAGAAGTGTGCTATCCATCTCCTCAGTTGTGGACTGCACTACTCAGTGGTAAGAACGTCACTGGACTGGCGTCAATCCACATGGCTTAATATAGCCTCAGCTGGGAGTACAAGACAACGCACGATGCATGTGCATGTCAATGGACACTGCTAGGAAAACCTTCCAGTGTATGGCAGGCATGCACACCCATGACTGGAATAGAAATAGGGACCATACATCTCAAGGAACCTCCAATTACAGGTAAGTAACTTCCTCTTATGACTGTCCTGAACCTCCTCATTTACACCAGTGTAAATCAGGAGTAATTCCACCATTATCAGTGGGGTTACATCAGTGTAACAGTGTAAGAGGAGAAGCTAAGACCTAGAATTGTTGCCTTTAGTGTTTGGGCTAGCAACAGATTCCTGGTGTGCTGTGAATTCTCTAACTAGAGACAACTGGCCTCACATACAGACTGTGTAGTTCACAGATTACTCGATCTTAATTTCTGTCTTGGTCATTTGGTGATTCCCTCCCCCTTAACTCCCCTGCCCAAAATTATCAACAGCGGGTTGGTTTGGAAACAGGGGAACTGGACCCCCAAGTCAATGTCCCAACTAGAACACGATCCAATGGCTGGAAGTTGAAGCTAGACAAATTCAGACTGGAAATAAGGTATACATTTTTAACAGTGAGAGAAATTAACCATTGGAATAGTTTACCAAGGGTCATGGTGGATTCTCCATCACTGATCATTTTAAAATCAAGATTAGATGTTTTTCTAAAAGATCTGTGTTAGGAATTATTTTGGGGGAGTTCTCTGGCCTGTGCTATACAGGAGGTCAGACTAGATGATTACAATGGTCCCTTCTGGCCATGGAATCTCTGAAACCCCACCCCCAAACTTTAGGAAAGTTCAGATTCAGATCTTAATCCCAATCAGGGGTTGAATTTTCAAAAGTTGCCTAAATCCCATTTTCAGAAGTGACTTTTTGTCACTCAGGCCCAAATCCTCAAAAATATTTTGGCATCTAACTCTCATTGATTTCAATGGCAGGCACCTAAATATCGTGGGGGACCTGGATTTAGGAGCCTATATCCCATTAACAATCAGTGGGGTTTAGGTTCTTAAGTCACTTTTGTAGATGGAATTTATGTTCCTAAGTCACATAGGCACTTTAGGAAATTTTCCCCCAAAATTTCGCTCCATGTGTTACTACTCAGTAACAATGTGCAGATGTGCTTGGCTCAGCTGTAGCAGCAGTTAACAGTAAGAGAGTTTCCATGAGTGCTTTGTTGTTCCTGAAGACACTGGGGATACTGTGGCACTGACAGGAAATGTGACTGGTGGGGAGAGGGGCCAGCTGCTGGGTTTTTGTGCAAGGCCTCCTCCATATCCTGTCTGGCAGGGAGCTGAGTTCATGCTCCCTCACTGAGCAAACAATCTGTTCCACTAGTTAAAAAATGACACATCAGAAGCCACAATTTCCTGTGAGTCCTCCGATTTGGCAGGAGAATTCCAATCTCACAGAAGCCCCCCAGATTCCAATTCAAATTCAGTCAGCAGCAGCCACCATGGCAGTAATGAGGAGCACATTTCCACTTCATAGCACTGCACATATAGTACCTAAGTAACCTTCCCAGCAGCCCTGGGATATAGGCACAATTATGGCCTAGGGACTAGACCTGGAGATATAACTGGGCATTTTAGCACCTGAGGCGAGCAAGCATATTTGTGCCCCCTGCCAATTTTTTTCATCTTTTTTCCACTCACAAGCGACAGGGATTGGGGTGAGGGGCACACAGGATTGTTACCCCAAAAACAGAATTTGGGTATCCTGAGATGACTCATCTGTTCTCATTAGATATGGGTCTCCAGGGTGCTTAAGGAAAAATCTTAGAGGGCATGGATACAAGCTGTGTTTTAAACAAGGCACTCTTTATTGATGTTATTCCTCACAACAAGCTAAAGATCACCCTTTCTTAATGTTAACACCTCTTATAGATGTTATAAACCCAATCCCTGGCACAAATCCCTTATTGATCTTATAAGACACAAATCCCTTCCACAAGTTAAAGAGCACCCCAAACCATATTGCTTTACAGTACTAAGTGGTGCACCCTGATTTTGGAGATCAGTTGTTCACAGGTCACTGACACCAGTTTTTAAATACATTTTTAAGGTCCTACATGTATAAATTCCTTTTATAATTACCACATGCAAATAGATCTTTATAAACCCATCCACACACACATACACTGACACTTTACTATACCAGAACTAGAACTTTGACAGACTTTGCTGCACTGTCCTGCATGCTCTCTCTCTGCCTCTTCTCCTCAGGTCTCTGCTTCTTATCTCTCTCTCTGTCTCTGCACTCCAGTGGCAGGGCAGGGCTCCCTCTGCTGCTCTCCTCCTCTCTCTGCCAGCTCTCTCAACCGTCAGCTCTCGACTCCCACCAGCTCTCAATCCAACTCAACTGACACACTGACCTTTATACCATTCTGTCAGAACTTTCCATACACTTCTGTTAATACCTTCCTGTCAGATCCTTCTTGAACACATGCCAACTGTCAACATTCTAAACTGTCAGATCTGTTTTTAAACTGGGATCATTATTTACCTGACAGTGGTATGATCATCTTCTATTTTTAGCATTGTTGTTCACCACCTTTTCCCCACCAATTTGGTTTTCCCACCAATTCTGTTTTTCATGTTCTGTGACCTTCAGCTTCTAATGGTGCAGTCACTCTTGCTTATTCAAAATGGAAGCCAGGAATATAAAATGGAATCTGGGAGCCCCCCCAAATAAGGTGACCAGGTGTCCAGTTTTTGACCGGAACACCTGGTCATAAATGGACCCAGGCAGCTCTGGTCAGCACTGCTGACCGAGCAGTAAAAAGTCTGGTTGGCAGCGCTGCAGGGCTAAAGCAGGCTAGTCCCTACCTGTTCTGGCTCCACACTCCCTATCCGTGCCCCAAGCACTGGCTCCGCACTCCCATTGGCCAGTAACCGCAGCCAATGGGAGCTGCAGGGGTGGTGCCTGTGGGCGAGAGCAGCGCACAGAGGAGCCAGACCTGCTACTGGCTGCTTCTGGGGCACAGCATGATCTGCGGTGCCAGGACAGGGAGGAAGCCTGCCTTAGCCCCCCGGGTGCCCCAGCCCTGAGACCCCCCAACCCAGAGCCCCCTCCTGTACCTCAAAGCCCTCCTCCCCTACCTTACCCCAGGGCCTGCACCCCCAGTTGGAGCCCTCACCCCCCCCCGCACTCCAACTCCCTGCCTGAGCCCAGAGACCCCTCTCACATCCTGAACCCTCCACCCCACCCCCCCAGCTTGGATCCCCCTCCTGCATCCCAAACCCCTCATCTACGGCCCCACCCCAGAGTCCTTACCCCCTCTGCACCAGCCCAGAACTCCCTCCTACACCCTGAACCCTTGTGCCCCAGCCCCACCCCAAAGCCGCACCACCAGCCAAAACCCTCATCCCCCCTGCCTCCCAACCCCCTGCCCCAGCCCAGTGAAGTGAGTGAGGATGGAAGAGAGTGAGCTACCAAGGGAGGGGAAATGTAATGAGTGGGGCTGGCCTCTGGGAAGGGGAAGGGCAGGGGCGTGGCTAGGGTATTTGGATCTGTGGGATTAGAAAGTTGGCAACTCCAACCCCAAATGGAATTTCTCTGCTATCAGTCACATGCCCCCGAGATTTTTGCTACCCCACTCCCACAACACAGACAGGCTGGATGACCCACTGAGGAGAGTCAGGGGCTGGAGATGGCACTCTCTCCCTAACACTGGTGTGTGGGGCTGGCACTCAAGCCTTGCCACCTGGGGCTTTACATGTCACCTCTGTTTCTGCCCCATTTTTCCTCCTCCACAGCTTTGTGGCCTGGGTGACTTCCCATTCGCCCTGCCTTGGTTACAGCTTTGGCTAGAGCACTGGACTGGGACTTAGACTCATAGACTCAAAGGCGAGAATGGACCATTGCGATCATTTAGTCTGACGTCCTGCACACTGCAGGCCACAGAACCTCACCCACCCACTCCTGTAATAGACCCTGAACCTCTGGCTGAGCTACTGAAGTCCTCAAATCATGATTTAAAGATGTCAAGTTACAGAGAATCTGCCATTTGCACTAGTTTAACTTGCAAGTGACTGCATGCTGCAGAGGAAAGCCAAAAACTCCATGGCTTCAACCAATGTGACCTGGGGGGGAGGGGCAGGAGTCCTTCCTGACCCAAAATATGACAGACTGTTGGACCCTAAGCATGTGTGCAAGACGCACCAGACAGACACCTGAGAACAAATTTGCTGTACTCACTCAGAGCTCTCCCCATCTACTGTCCCATCAGCAGCCATTGGGGATATTTACTACTAGCAGTTGCTGATGGGCCACATGCTATTATAGGCAGTCTCATTATTCCAACCCTCCATAAACTTATCAAGCTCAGGCTTGAAACCAGTTAGATTATTTGCCCCCACTGTGCCCCTTGGGAGGCTGCTCCAGAACGTCACTCCTCTGATTGTTAGAAATCTTGATCTAATTTCAAGCCTAAAATTGCTGATGACCATTTCATATTCATTTGTTTTTATGCCAACATTGGCCCTAAACTTAAATAACGCCTTTCCTTCCCTAGTATTTATCCCTTCTCCCCGTGTGAGAGATGGGTTCTGTTTGTGGCTTTGCCATTGGCCAGCTGTGTGACCTTGGGACCTCAGTTCCCCTTCTGTAGAAAGGTGGTGTCAATGATACTATATAGAGAGCAGAAGATCTCAACGGTCAATATCAGTGTCTCCATTGTACAGATGGGAGGGAAGTGGCTTGCCCAATGTCACCTTGCAGTCCAATGGCAGAACCAGGAATTGAACCCACAATTTCTGCAGCACAGTAAAGTGCTTAAAGCCATCGCTGTCCGTTTGCAGGTGGGAAAACTGAGACACAGCAAGGGACAGCAGTTGTATCCCAACACACACAAGGCACCAGTGTCAGACCCGAGAGCTCTGGGTCTGACCCCTGGCCCACACCTCTGTCTAGATATGACGCAGCAAGGGCTAGTTTGCTGTGGGCAGTTCATGGCACAAACTCTGGGATCTTTCATATGCAGGATACCTTCTGTGGAAAAGTGGAAGCAGAACAACTGATTTCTCATTCCAGGGGAGTGGCAGCAAGACCTAGCCTCTCAGCTGCTGTGAATAGAAAGGAAAAGTCAGAACAGTGCTTTTGACCTTTAGTAACTCCATTGATTATGGACTTACTTCCTTCCAGTGTAAGCTGGACAGCAGGCAATATTTCTGTAGTCTATTGGAAAAGGAGGGAGTCCCTTTAAAAAGCTGATGAGCCCTCCAGTGGTGTTCACCATGTTCTAGAAGCCACCAGAGCCCAACCAGCCAGCTGTGTGGAGCGTAGCCCTGCCTGTTAAGATATATTTAGTAACCACAATTATTTGGGACCTGACTTGACACGGTGTTTTTGCACATTGTGTTTACAAGACACAACAATTTCCTAAGCTGCAGATCTATTAAACTCCAGACTAGTCTCCCAAGCAGAATGGCAGAAGTGCAGGCACATCTGTAATGGAAAGAGAATTGCAGAATGTCACCTAGAAAGCAACCGTTCATTTGTCCAAGGAGTACAGAGCCTCACAGTGCTTAGTCTGAGTGCTTCATAAATACCAAGGGGGTGAGAGAGACAGAGAGGAGAAATTATCAGAAATGTCTCAAAATTCTCCCCAAAACATTTCTAATTTTGCTGAAAACCAAGAAAAAACAATAAATCATGGAGAATTTTTTCATTTCAAAATCTGTGCCCCCATTTTTCAACCAACTGCAAAGTAGGTCAACATATTTCACGTCAGGTGAGATTTCAGAATTGTGTGGTGCTAGAGAAAACCTGGAGAAAAAGAATATGAAAAGGAAGCGTCATCCATTCCCATCTGCTTTTTTGTTTTTCATCTGGCTCCCACAGCATTAGAGATGAGCATCAAGAGATCAGACAAGACCATGGAACAAGACTTTTCTGCCTCCTCCTTCTCCTTTCCCTTTGGGGAGGGGGAACGGTCCCAAGCTCACACCACTGTCAAGGTGGTTACCTAGACAGGCATTAGAGCGCAGACTTTAAACTCAGCCACTCCTCTACTCCCTGGCTCGGCCACCTTTGCCTAGCCTCCTTTTCCACCTCTCAGCACATGCACAGGGCTCCCTCCTAGTGCAGGCGAACCCAGATGATTCTTGGCAGTAGTGGAGCATGGGGCATTCTCTCTGGTTTTCTGTTGCAGCTGTCCAGCATGCTAGAGGGCAGCAAGGACTCCTCCTCATACCTGCGGTTCGAATGGGAAAGCAGCGCACCAGGCTTTGGGGTTGTGGCCAGCGCTGGCTTTGGGGGAAGCACGCTGGTGTTCTTCGACATGAAGGTCAACAAAGACAGTGAGTCTGCTTTGCTCATTGAGAATCCCTATTAGCAGATAAGCTGTGTGGTATGGGCAGGGGATAGGAGCTTCTATAGTAGCTCCTGCTTCTGCTCTGCTATTAACCAATCCAGAGCAGATCTTCCTTCTGGAGTTCCTACAAACTCCCAGGGGCGGCTCCTGGCCCCAGCACACCAAGAGCGTCCTTGGGGCGGCATGCTGCGAGGGGCACTCTGCCAGTCGCTGGGAGGGCGGCAGGCATGGTGCCTTTGGCGGCATGCCTGCGGAGGGTCTGCTGGTCCCACGACTCCGGTGGACCTCCCACAGATGTGCCTGCAGAGGGTCTGCTGGTCCCGCGGCTTCGGACTCTCCACAGGCACGCCTGCGGGACGTCCACCGGAGCCGTGGGACCGGTGGACCCTCCACAGACATGCCTGCAGGAGGTCCACTGGAGCCGCAGGACCGGCGAGTGGCCGAGGGCACCCCCCCATGGCATGATGCCGTGCTTGGGGCGGTGAAATGTCCAGAGCCGCCCCTGCAATCTCCAAGGCCTGTTCAGGTTAGACATGTGCAGTCATACAGGGCTTCACACAAATCAGCCCCCAGCATCAAGAAAATCCTAGGCCCAGGTCCACTCCCTCTTTGTTTATCCTTCGACCCGTGATATTTCTATAGTGTCAATCACTAAGGGGACAAAGTGTTTTACACAGCAACCCAGTGACTATTGTAATGACCAAAGCTGAGTCTTCACTGAACCTGAGCCATCCAGCTCCAGAGGCCAGGCCCCTGCCACTTGCACTAAAGGACTAACTCCATTAGCAGGAGGCAGCAACAGGGCTGCTATCCTCTTATATTTGCCTGCCACTAGAGGAACAAAGAAGCACACTTTGCTAGTGTGTTACATCAGGTGAATAAATAATTGGAATCTAAGCCTTCTCTGAGCAGGACCTCGCTTAGCTCCAAGCACAAGCATTCTCATCTGCTTGGAAAAGAGACAGCAGGATGGACTAGCTGGGAACCTCCTCCCCCAACGCTGCCTTTACACCCAGTCATCACTTAGGGTACGTCTTCACTACCCGCTGTATCGGCGGGTAGCAATCAATTGCTCGGGGATCGATATATTGAGTCTCATCTAGACACGATATATCGATCCCCGAACGCGCTTATATCGATTCCGTAGCTCCACCAACCAGATCGGAGTTGCGGAATCAACAGAGGGAGCCGCGGACATTGATCCCGCGCCGTGAGGATGGTGAGTAATTCGATCTTAAATACTTCGACTTCAGCGACGTTATTCACGTAGCTGAAGTTGCATATCTAAGATTGATTTTTCCCCCTAGTGTAGACCAGCCCTTACAGAAGGCAAAGATCTCCAGCTAGTAGGCAGGGCCTCCCTACAATACCAGAGTTTGACAAGAACTAAGAGATCACTTGGGCCCTCTGACCCCTTTCTCTCAGCTCCTCATATCCCAGTTCTCTCTGCATTACTGATGCTGAATGATGTCTCTAAAGTTCCTGATTCTGCCATTTTCCTACTCTAGCACAGATGATCACTCAGCTGGCTGCAGCGAATGGAGAAAACAGCTTTAAGGTTGTGATACAAACCCCAGAGTCTGTGCTCAGTTTGATTTCACAAGGTGTCTCCCTTGAGACAGGGCTAGAGCACTTTCTCTGCTACCTCCGCTCTGTTCCCAAGCCCATCTTAGTTGTATATAACTTCTGGACATCGGAGCTCACTGTTCTCTTTAAAGCCTTGGATTCTTTTGCCAAGAAATGGGACTTCTGCACAAATGTCTGTGGTTATCTGGATACCCTGCCTTTAATTAAGGAAAAGATTCCCACGTTTGGTCTCTATAAAATGAAGAGCCTGGTGAGAATGTACCTGCACAAGCCTCTGAACGACAGCAGCGCTCTGGCATCGGTGAAGGCCCTAAGGGATCTGTGTAAACTTCTGGAGATCCACACAGATCCAGATCCGAGGCTTGTACTTTCTCATTGCAACCTCGAATCTTACACTTCCCTCCAGCCTTTGCTGCAGGAGAAATTGCTAACCAGGTCTGCCACAAAGACTCTGGCAATGCGCAATATGGTCCTCTGTGAACTGCAGGAGTCGTAGCAGGAGAGAGGGCTGCCAGTGATTTCAGGTCTCTTCGTCATCAGCCTGAACCTCTGAGTGATAAGATATATTATTCTTCAGTGCTGCTGCTGACAGTTGATCTGCTTCTACTGGTGCCATCAATTGTCAGTGTATCTGTGCTATGAATCGAGCGCTGCATTCCTGATGGGCACCTGAGAGGAAGCTGCTAAACAGCTAAAAACAGCTCTCCCTTTTCCTAGCAAGAGTGCAACAAACTGCTTGAGGCTGTTACTGAGCTACCTATCCTTAGGTGCTTTTAGCATGTCAGTCACCACCAGACTGTCCCAGTGCTCTATCTGTCACGTATGATTAAATTACTTTTAAAACTAAAAGAGTCTTTAAGATGTTCTTGGTTGTAATCTAACCCATGTCACAACTCTAGGCCTATTTGCTACACACGCCTTTGGAAATCTGGCAGGATCAGCAAAAGCCATTTTCCCCCTAGACAGACTACCACTCAGTTGAAATATTCATATAACTCCACTCCCCCTTTCTTCTCTTTAGTCGAAGGGAGTGATAGCATCTTCCTTTATCATCCAAATAGACAGAGGAGGCATTACCTGGGAGGACAGTATGAGCCAGAGAGAGCTGTGATTACCTTTATTAAGCTCTCAGGCCCATTCCCAAATTTGGCATATTGGTGTCTCTCTTGTACAATTAGTCCCAGCCATTATCCTACCTCCCTACATACAGGATTCTCAGGACCTGTGTTTTGCATCATCTGCTGCACCTGGAATGAGGAAGCAGCTGATTGCAAAAATGTAAGCCTGCAGAACCTGCCTCACCCACAGCCAGGAGCCACAGGATGTGAGAATTCTTCTGGGAACCTTGGGGAACATTTACTCCACATGGGTGATGTGGCCTTGTAGGTCTCTTTCCCTCCCCTTTAGGCCTCACAGTGGCCACCAGCCTTCTGAGGGGGACCCTCCAGTAGGTCCTGCAATGTCCTGGCTAATGAGCATTTGCTGCTGCGACCCCCCATTGGATGGAATGGTAAATGAACACGGGTTCAAACCTTTTTCTCCATCCATCTTATAATGCCCATCAGCATGGTGTCTGGGTGCCTATCACATTGCATTCTGGTAGCAGGAGGCTCCTAGCTTTCATACACATGGAAACACTCCTTGAGCTCCAGTGGCAGCCCTAGAGAGCTGGGATTTTATGCCCACAATCCCCCTGTGCATTTCACTAGGTCTGGAGTCGAGAAGTCACTGCAGACTGATGTCCAACTCTGGATGTGAACTCCAGACGACTGAGGAGGAGCATGACCTAGCTGGAGGGGAGTGTCGCAAAGCACTGGCAGACACATGCCTCTGCCAGCTCAAACCCGGTCAAATGCTCAGCCTCTGAGGACTAAACCTGCTGCGTTCTATGTTCAGTGCCACAGGCATGGGTAGGTCATAGCTGACATTGGCCATATCTCTACACAGAGTCTCTCCCATGGCACTGCACCAGCACTGCGCTGGTTTCTCCAGGATGAACATTTGATCTCATCTGCTCTTGGTTCAAATTCAAACCTGGCCCTAATCCTTCCGTCCTACAGGGATATCACCACCTCTCTTCTCCTGTTCAGCTAAGGAAGAGCAGACAGGCTCACTCATTTACTGTTGATGCCTGAATGAATCTAGGGTGACCAGGTGTCCAATTTTTGATGGAAACACCCAGTTGAAAAGGGATCCTGATGGCTCCAGTCAGCACTAGAACTGCGGCCAATGGGAGCTGTGGGGGCGGTGCCTGCAGACGGGGCAGCGCGCAGAGCCACCTGGCCGTGTCTCCACTTGGGAGCCACAGAGGGAATATGCTGCTGCTTCCAGGAGCTGCTTGAGGTAAGCCCTGCCCAGAGCTAGGTTTTAGACTAGCACTGGTCATTTTTTAGTAAGCCCAATATGAAACAACAGTCTTTTTCAGCAAAGCCATTGTTAACAAAAACAACCTCTGTGAGTCAGTGGATCACAGAGGAGAAGGCCAGAACATAACAAGAAAGCCCTAGGCCTCTTTTAAAAACTTTTTCTTAGTCAGGGTTTAGGCCAGAGGTGCTTCTTTATGCTTTTTTAATTGAAACACTCCTGTAATTAAAGGGATGTGTCTTTAGGTAGGTTTGTCTTTTCAAGTGTTCATCAAGGCCTTTAAAAAACTTTCACCTCTGTTTATTAAACTAAATATTTTCCTTTTGTTATGTAAAGAAAGCATTGCTTTGTAAGTAGTTTTATTTACAAGGTAAAATAAAAAAGAAATTACCTTAGGGTTAAAGCCACAGCCAGCTAGTTTATAAAAGTAATTTGTTAACAAATAGAGGTTAAAGTTTTGTAAAGGCCTTGTTGTTTCATATTGGGCTTACTAAAAAATGACCAGTGCTAGCCTAAAACCTAGGGGAAACTTTTTTATCACTATACATTACTTTTATAAACAGGCTTTCTGTGTTTTTAACTAGGGGCTGTTTCTGCAAACTCATGTTACTAAAACACCTATGCCTAAGGGGCTAAATGAAAAAATTGTGTCTTCAGATAACCCCTTTGAAAAACAAGGCTTTCTTCTTTTCTAATTCACTACCTTCAAAAGGCTGTTTCAAGTTGTTCTCACTAAAAACCTTGGGGAAAAAAAAATTTCTTAGTCAGGGTTTAGGCCTGGGGTGCTTTTGTCTGCTTTTTTTATTACAACACATACAAAAGGGCTGTGTCTTCAGATAGGTTTGTCTTTTCAAGTGTTCATCAAAGCCTTTACAAAACTTTAACCTCTATTTGTTAACAAATTACTTTTATAAACTAGCTGGCTGTGGCTTTAACCCTAAGGTAATTTCTTTTTTATTTTACCATGTAATAAGATTACTTACAAAGCAATGCCTTCTTTACATAACAAAAGGAAAATGTTTAGTTTAACAAGTCTTTGGTATCATTTTGTTTTAAAAGCAGGCTAGGGCTTTCTTGTTATGTTCTGGCCTTCTTATCTCTATCACAGCCTGGTCTACACTATGAGTTTATTTCGAATTTAGCAGTGTTAAACCGAATTAATGCTGCACCCATCCACACAACGAAGCCCTTTATTTTGATATAAAGGGCTCTTAATAGCGATATCTGTACTCCTCCCTGACGAGGGGAGTAGCACTGAAATCAGTATTGCCATTTCGGATTAGGGTTAGTGTGGCCGCAATTTGATGGTATTGGCCTCTGGGAGCTAGCCCACAGTGCACCATTGTGACCGCTCTGGACAGCAATCTGAACTTGGATGCACTGGCCAGGTAGACAGGAAAAGCCCCGCAAACTTTTGAATTTCATTTCCTATTTGCCCAGCGTGGAGCGCTGATCAGCACAGATGACCATGCAGTCCCAGAATCAAAAAAGAGCTCCAGCATGGACCATACGGGAGATACTGAATCTGATCTCTGTATGGGGAGATGAATCTGTTCTATCAGAACTCTGTTCCAATAGACGAAATGCCAAAACATTTGAAAAAATCTCCAAGGCTGTGATGGACAGAGGCCACAACAGGGACTCGACACAGTGCTGCGTGAAACTTAAGGGGCTGAGACAAGCGTGCCAGAAAGCCAAAGAATGAAATGGACGCTTACGGAGGGAGGGGCGACTGATGACTGTAGCTATCCCACAGTTCCCACACTCTCTGAAAACCATTTAAATTCTTGGCTGAACACCCAAAGCCTGAAGGGTCAAAAACATTGTTGCGGGTGGTTCAGGGTATATGCCATCAGCTTCCCTCCCCCCACCCATGAAACCAAAGGGAAAAAAATAGTTTCTCGCCTTTTTTCAGTGTCACCATATGTCTACTGGATGCTGCTGGTAGACACGGTGCTGCAGTGCTACACAGCAACATCCCCTTCCCTTCCCTTCCCGACGGCAGATGGTGCAGGGTGACTGATATCTGTCTGTTGTCCCGTGAATGCTCCTGGCTGGCCTTGGTGAGGTCGGCCTGGGGCGCCTGGGTAAAAATGAGAATGACTCCCGATCATTCTCTTCTTTTTTGTCTCCTGGAGATTCACTCCTGCCTGGAATATCATAGCAGCTGGAGGCTGCCCTCCCCTTCCCCCCTGCCACTTTGATCTCTTCTTGCAGAGGCAATAAAGTCAGTGTTGTTTCTTATTCATGCATTCTTTATTACTTCATCACACAACTGGGGGGATAACTGCCATGGTAGCCCAGGAGGGGTGGGGGAGGAGGGAAGCAACAGGTGGCATTGTTGCAGGGACAGCCCCTAGAATGGCATACAACTCATCATTTCTGCAGGATGTCTGGGGCTCTGACCCAGAGGGGCCATTTGCCTCTCTGGCTCTTTAGTAGGCTTGCCTGATATTCTACACAGGACTGACTCCATTAGACAAAACTTAAAAGAAGAGAATGATTTGGGGAGTCATTCCCATTTTTGTCCATGCGCTCCCGGCTGATCTCACCAAGGCTGGCCAGGAGCACTCATGACAGCAGCAAACGGTACAGTATGACTGGTAACCGTCATTGTCAACTTGCAAGACAGCAGATAGTACAGTAAAGCTGGTAACTGTCTTTGCTAACTTGCAAAAGGCAAGGGGATGCTGCAGTGTAACGCTGCAGTACCGCATCTGTTAGCAACATCCAGTAGACATACGGTGACAGTGAAAAAAGGCTGAATGGGCTCCATGGTTGTTGTGCTATGGTGTCTGCCTGGGCAATCCAGGGAAAAGGGCACAAAATGATTGTCTGCCGTTGCTTTCACGGAGGGAGGATTGTCTGATAACATTTACCCAGAATCACTCGCAACACTGTTTTTGCCCCATCATGCATTGGTATCTCAACCCAGAATTCCAATGGGCGGGAGAGACTGCGGGAACTGTGGGATAGCTATGGGATAGCTACCCACAGTGCAATGCTCTGGAAATAGACACTAGCCTTGGTACATGGACGCATACCGCCAAATTAATGTGCTTAGTGTGGCCACGTGCACTCGACTTTATACAATCTGTTTCCAAAAATCGGTTTCTGAAAAATTGGAATAATCCCATAGTGTAGACATACACACAGAGGCTGTTTTTGCTAACAATGGCTTTACTGAAAAAGCCTATTGTTTCATATTGGGCTTACAAAAAAATGACCAGTGCTAGTCTAAAACCTAGGGAAAAAATTTTTTATCACTATACATTATTTTTATAAACAAGCTTTCTGTGTTTTTAAGCCTGCCTGCTCTTTTTTATTGAAACACTCCTATAAATAAAGGACTGCATCTTTAGATAGACTTGTCTTTTCAGGTGTGTATTCCTTTACAAAACTTTCACCTGTGTTTGTTAAAAAGTGGGGAAAGAAGCAGCCTTCTTCTCTCTAATCCACTGGTTTACAAAATAAGGGCTATATAAACTGTTACTAAAAACATGGGGTTTTAAACGTGGGGTGCTTCTGCCTGCTCTTTTTTTATTACAACACATACAAAAGGGATGTGTCTTAGGTTTTTCTTTTCAAGTAATTATACCTTTGCAAAACTTAATGTAACATTCACTTGTATTTGTTAAAAAGCAGGTAAAGAAGCAAACTCCTTCTCTGCGATCCACTGACTCACAGAGGCTGCTTTGCTAACAGGAGCTTTGCTGCAAAAACCTGTTGTTTCATATTGTGCTTACTAAAAAATAACACGTTAGTCTAAAACCTAGGGGAAAACTTTAAAAATTGTGTGTTACTAAAAGCTTATTTTTTTTAACTTTTATAAAAACCCCTATGTAAAAGGGCTATATGGTGGGGGAAATGCTGGAGGTCTGTTTCTCTAGATAAGAATAACACAGTTAAGGGGGGGAGAGGAGGGAAGGGAAAAGAGGCGGGAGATGGCTCTTGTTTAAAATCTTGGGACCCTCTAGGATTGGTTCAGGAAAATGAATTCTATGATGCTGTTGTAGAACAAACTCTGGTCTGATCCAAAGGTGGTGATAACAAGTTTGAGAGGGTCTGAAACTGGGAAGTTGCCTCATTCTACAGAAAGACTGGAAAGGTAAGAATTCTCTCTCTCTCTCTCTTTCTGATTCAACCGTGTGCTCTCTATCTTTGCCCTTTGCAAAGGGGGCTCTCTTTTCCCTTTTTTTGCCCTGTTCTTTCTTTTAACCTCTCTTTTTTCTTAACCTACACTGGTATTGAATAGTTTAAATGCATTTTTATTTACTTTTTTACCATGTGCTTACCAAACAGGCTCTGCCTTAGTAAATTCCCTTTTTAAACCTAGTTTTCAATGTTTTTAAAACCTTTTTTCTTAACCTACATTGGTACTGAATAGTTTAAATGCATTTTTATTTACTTTTTTACCATGTGCTCACTAAACAGGCTTTGCCTTAGTAACTTCTCTCTTTAAACCTAGTTTTCAATATTATTTAACTTTTTTTCTTAAACTAAATCTTTACGATCATCTGTCCTTACTCAATCACCTCCAAATAACCTTTCTTTCCTAAACCTTACCCAAACTTTTTTCATCTTTAAACTCTCTCACTCTATTCTTTTAACCTTTTTCTCTAGATGTACCCAAGCACAAACACACACAACACTTCCCCTATTCAAACACACACCAAAAAAAATTTCAAAATGGCCAATGGCATCAAACTTCGGCACTAACGGAAATGAGTTGGGAAGGCGGAACATAAGCCCTAAATGGGGTGTGGAAACCTGTCAAAAATGAATGACAATGAACACTATCAAGCCATACTGCTCTCTAACAGAAGGAGATGAAGCTAGGCAGGATGGTCTGCAGAATTGCAGTCTGGGATCCCCTCCCTGGGAGAATATTGCACTGTAAAGAGATCACATCGAGTCAATATAGGGCAGGAGTAGTGGGGGGGCTGCAGGCTAGGTTGGAGGTGCATTTGGTAGAGCTGGGGGGTGGGGATGGGAAAATGTAGGCTGGGAATTGCAGGGGGGTTCCACCACTACTTCGGGGATAAAATTGTGGGCAGGAAAGGGATGGTTTTGACAAAAGTTTCAGAATAAAAACTCTAGTTTCAGTCTGAAATGGTTTTTCCAAACATTAGTTAATTTACACTGAAAGGATAGGTCCATCAATAGCTATAAGCCAGGATGGGCAGGGATGGTGTCCCTAGCCTCTGTTTGACAGAAGCTGGGAATGAGCAACAGAGGATTGATCACTTGATCATTACCTGTTCTGTTCATTCCCTCTGTGCCCCAAGCAATTGGCCATGATTGGAAGACAGGATATTGGGCTAGTGGGCCCATTGGTCTGACCCAGTATGGCCATTGTGATGTTCTTTTAAAAGGCTAAAAATGTAAAAGATTGAAATCAAACCAAAACATTTCAAAAATGGTCAAAATGAAATGTTTTGATTGACCTGCCCTGAAGCTGTTGTCAGAACATCGGGTCATGGAAAAATGAGAGGTTTCAGCTTTTATCCCAATTTGGGATGAGAACGTTTGTTTTTTAAAATCTCAAAGAGAGCAATTTCCCACCCAATTCTAGAATGAGATGCACTGGCTGAGCTGGGGGCAGGGTTGAGTCCAGGACTGGGATAGCAGCCAGGTCTTCAGGTTAGCACTGAGGTGGAATGGCACAGCAGCGAGAGCACCTGGGGCTGTAATGGCAGGGAGATGCGGGTCAGGATTGAGTGGCAGCAGCAGAACTGTGTGTAGGGAGGGTGGAGTGGGCTAGAATAGCAGTGTTGAAGGTTAGAACTGATATGTACACGGAGAGCAGGGGCGGTGGAAAGGTGCAGCACATCAGCACTGGTGGAATATGAGTATTAACAAGAACTTTAAACAGAGTCATGTGTAGAGAAATAAAACACTAAGGCAAACCAAGAAAGCCACTGCCCAGCTGCAGTGAGATGTCCTTCCTGGCTCCAAGCCACAGCCAATGACCCTGCCTTACTTCCTTCCATTGCACAGAGACAGGCACACTTGGTTGTTGGCTGCAACAGAGGTCACGAGAGAGCCAGCCTAGTTCTCCTGTTCAGTTCCCAGTGGCTCGGGAACAGGGAAGGAGATGGGGTAGCCCCATCTGAACCATCACGGATATTTTGGAGAAGTACCCCCAAGCGGAATACAGAACACAGCTCACAGCTGGGACGGCCCAAATGCATCCAGCAGCCCCCATGTCATGCTGGAATCAAGAGCAGTTGAAGGTTCTCAGGAGTTCAAGGATCGGGCCCGAGATCAGGGATGGGAAGGGCATGATAGGGGGAAGATGGCAGGTCTCATTTGCAATGCATTAACGCCCAAGATGAATCATTAGCAGGCCCAGCCTAGCCTTCCTGTGGCTGATTAAAATGAATATTGAACCAAAATCAAAGCTGTCAAGAGGCGCAGATAGGCCGGTAGGAGATTAATTATTGCTCCCCCTATCAATTTCACTCTTCTATTTCCCTCATCTTTTGTAGGGGTTGAAATCTCAGCACAGACAAAGACAGAGTTAACAACACATATCATAGCTATTTGATAACCCCGACATCTTAATGTCAAGGTCATTGACTTGCAGAAAGGAATCATCCAGAACCATGTCACTGTGAGAGACAAATAAATACCCCTTCGTTCATGACTGCCTGTGATAAATAAAGGGGGCATAGCTCCCTTTGATGGACACTCAGCCAGCCAATTAGCTGTAAAATCCCTCTTGATAGCTGTTCTTTACTTGCTTTACCTATAAAGGTTTAAAAAGGCCCCCAGGTAAAGAAAAAAAAGTGGGCACCTGACCAAAGGAGCCAATGGGAAGGCTAGAACTTTTTAAAATGGGGAAAGAAACTTTCCCTTTGTTGGTTGTTCTCTGGGCTGCAGGAATGGAGCAGCAATGCTATAAGCAGAAATGCTGTGTAAGGTTTGAACCAGGTATGAAAAAGTATTTTCCGTAACTAGAAGGAATAATTTGGATAGGGCATGTTTAGTTAGATGCTATCAGGTTTATTTCTTATTTTGGCTTGGGATCTTCTCTGTGCTAACCTCTGATGCTTTTTTTTTTTGCTTGTAATCTTTAAGATAAACCCCCAAGATAGTTAGTTTGGGCAGGGCCATCCAGAGGATTCAGGGGGCTTGGAGTCTTCGGCGGCAGGGTCCCCCCGCCGTCAAATTACCACCAAAGACCCGGCACTCCGGCGGCAGGTCCTGGAGCAGAAGGACCCCGCCGCGGGTCTTCGGAGCACTTTGGTGGTGGGTCCTGGAGCGTCAGGAGCCCCTGCCACCGAATTGCTGCCAAAGACCCGGAGTGGAAGAAGCTCCGGGGGCCTGGGCCCAGTGAGAGTTTTCTGGGGCCCCCGGAACGAGTGAAGGACCCTGCTGCAGGGGTCCCTAAAAACTCTCATGGAGGCCTGGGGCAAATGGCCCCACTTGCCCCCCCCCGGGTGGCCCTGAGTTTGGATGCTTAATTTTTGGAATTGCTCCTTTAAAATATAGCAAATGCCTAAGTTCCAGACGTATTTTCTTTCTTTTTCTTTTAATAAAATTTACTTTTTTTAAGAACAGAATTAGCATGTGAAGAAGAAGTCACTGTTGTGGAAGTAGGCCACAAGAGAGGTATGAGACCTTTTGAAATCTCTATTGGGGTGTCATCGGAGGACTGTCTGTGGGGCCTTCTCTCTCTGTTGGGCTCACGTCATCTGAACTTATTGACTGTGCAGCAAGATCAGATACAAAGTGGTATTGGGAAAAGGCCCCAATAAGGTTAGTTTATAGCAGTACTGGGAAACTGCTGGGTTGGCCAACAAGGTAATGCATAGGTAAATACATTAGGCATGCATCGCTGCTAAGGGGTTTTTACCGCCTCAAGAGGGGTTGTTATACCGCCTCATGATATTGGGTCCGGACATAAGGTACAAATGCATCGTGGTATTTGAAAATAAGGCCTTGGTGTGTGTGTGTATACACTAGTGTAAGTGACTGTTACCAGAAAACGCCCAGAGTACCCTGTGAAGCAAAAGCTCGTGACCAGAACTACTCTAATGCAAGCCCGGTAACTAGTGGATCTTTAGGAAATCCGACCCATGGTGGGCTGACTCGGCCTGGCATCGTCTGGTGAGGAAGCTACTGGGTCTAGGAGCGTGTAAACCCATCTTCCCTCCCCATTTCCTTTCCGTGTGGGCTACTGACAGTCTAATCATTTCACTGGATGCAATCAGAGTAAGTGGGGCCCTCTCCTTGAGACTAGCCGACGCTCTTTGCTGAAGTAAAATGTAGGAGGGTCATGGCCATCCTCGTTAGCCTTTCCTGTGTAAGTACCCTGTAGGGAAAAATTGTTAGTTTATGTGCCACTAGCGCGGACAGGGCATCCCCCCTATGTGTGTGTAATTGAAAAATGGGTAGGGGACAGTCTAAGCATTCCAGCTCACCCCCTAAGGGTACCCCATCTTATTTCATGTACGTACATTATGAACCAACAACCTGCAGGTATTTAAAAAATTAAAATCTTTACACGCGTAAAAATCCATCTAAACAATGCCCACTAAAAGGTACCTTCAATCTAAATAAAATCATACATCTAAAAAAAGCTTTTAATTACCAAAAAGCCTCTAACAGTGTAAGCAATTTGTCTATTAAGAAAAAAAAAAGGTTAATTTAAAATTCAGCTTGGCCCAGAAATAAAAAAAAAGTTGCGCTGCATTCAAGGTCAAAAATCAACGCAAATTATGCTAAGTACAAAAAAAACCTGCTTTCGGCCCCAGCTGGCTGTAAAAAAACAATATAAACAAAGGCAAACCAAAGGCAATACAAGTTACAAAACTAAAATTACATTTGCAATGCTTAACTGTCCAGTAAAATCCAACAGAGTGCCTTTGTAACTCCGGAGCCGGTGTGGCTTGGTAACACCGAAAAAGCCACAGGCAGTAAACCTGAACTGGAATCTCTAAAAAAAACGCTGCAGGAGATTCCAGAGTGTAAAAAAACAGCCTTCCCAAAAGCAAAAGCATGTTAAAAATTCTGGACAAGCTGTATACAAAATAATTTCCCGTCCACCTCTCTCCCTTCTCTAAACGTTATACACAAACGTGGCCAGTCTGGACATGTGTAAGTATAAAAATGGCATAGGGCTTGAGGCACTAATGTTTTTCTTAAGTAATGTGAAAGCGTTCCCAACACTCTCCATTGTTGTTTTATTATTTTATTAATAAAGCTTTAAAATTCAGTTATATGGTGTGTTTTGTTTATCTTCCCCCAACGTCCTGCAGTGTCAGCCTAATCACCTGACACGAAAAATAAATTGATAACAAAAATTTATCACAATTTAATAAGCTATTAAGAAGGGGGGAGCCCTGCAAAGTTTACACCATCTGTTTGTTTTACCCTTGTTATTTTTATGTTTGCTTTGCTTGGTATTGTTAATGTTATATGTTAAAAATTGCATAATTAAAAAAGTGCCCACTCTCAGCCGCAGTAAGTCTAAAAATTAAAAAGGGGTTTAGCATTCCTCTCTCCACCCTGGTTGACCGGAAAGGGTGGCAGGTAAATCTACCCCAGTTGTAGCAGAACTGGGCAATGAAAAAGTTAAAAAAAAATGTGTACTTAATAACTAAAATTGAGCAATTAAAAGCATAAATCATAAACCAGGCAGCAACTCAAACCTACACCCAGGGCAAGTTGCAGGCCTTAAAATAAAACTTCCAGGTAAAAAAAAAGCCCTGGCTAAGCAAGTACCGGTCCTTCATTTGCTCTCAGCATATGCCATAACAGTAGTGTGTTTGCCACAAAAAAAAATTAAATAGTTAAACGCCAGTGGGCCATGCGTTTCTGCTCAGGTGACAAGCCTCACAAGAAAAAACTCAGGGAAGTCTTATAAGTAAAAATGTTTAAAAAAAAAAACCAGAAAGGGTAAGAGCCACTTAAAAAGCCCACCCTCCTAGCTAAACTGGTAGTAAAACAAGTTGGTGCCCATGAAAGAAACGGTTCAGCAAGAAAAGCAGGATTGGGCCCAGCTGGGCAGGCAACAGACAAAAAAATTAAAAAACAAATTAAAAAACTTTAAGAGTGTAGTAAAAAAAAAAAGTCAGTAAGTATAAGCATGAGGATTTCAAATACGCAGAACTTACTTAAAATGATAAGTTAAGTTAATAAAAGTGGCTGTTAAAAAACAAGCAAGTGATTTAAAAAAAAGTAAAAAGTTAACTCTGTAGTTGCTAAAGAAAACAGCAGTTAAACTTTGTAAAATGCTAAAAAAAAAATTCTTGGTGTCTGTAAAATGTTTGTAAATAAATTCAGGCAAAAAAATTATTGAATTGCAATCATTTAATTTGGCTATAAACAATTTAGTTAAATTAGCTAAAAAATGTGTACAGTGCTATGTAATTAAAATCCTATTAGGATCTAAGGGGCACTATAAAAAGTGCTTTTCTTTCAGTGTTTGAAAGCAGGAGTTAGTAGTAAAAAGCCATCAAAATTCTGGTAAAGTTAATTATGTCCCTTTTAAGGTAAAAATCTTTAAGCTGTGAATAGCTTTGAATCCAGAAGCAAGCCAAAAAGCATCTGTATTAATGCAAATTATCTAACTAATAAGGTAAAAGCCACTAAAACCTGGGCTGCCTATAAAACAAATACAAGAAAATATGGGGTAATTTCTCTGTTTTGCCTGAAATCAACAGGGTATTTGTATATTTTAGGTGATAATTAACTGCCCAAAAGGGGTAAATCTCTGGTTTTTTTGTCTTTCAAATAATCAAAAAAAACCCTGATGCCAGCTAAACAGCATTCAACGTATCATGCATTTACTGGCACAACAAAAATTATGTTTTGTGTTCTGTGTCCTGTCTTGTGGTGTTTGTCTTGTGGCCAAAATTGTTGTGTTTAATATTTTCATAAAATAGTCTAGTTAAAATCAAATAAAAGGGTTAAATACAAATACTTGTTTTATTCAACTTTAAAATACAAGGTGTTTAAATAAATCAGAAAAATGTAATATACTGAAGTCTAATACATTTGCTTAAGTAAAAAAAAAAAAAGCTTCATTGGCCAAATTGTTAATTTAAAAAATTGTTGTTAAAATTTGCCTACAAACAGTCTTTAAAAGAAAAAACATAAAAAGTTAACCCACTCCCCATATTGTACATAAAATCCTTCTGGCTACCTCAAATTTCTTGCCAAAGTGTTGGGGTGGGTGGGAAGCTATTGGACTAGAGGTTGTATTAAGTAAACTCCTCAAAGTGGGTATGCTTGTCCTGGCTTGTTGCTCCAAAGCTCTGTATAAAGTTATTTTAGTAAAAGGGTATATGTGGCATACGTTAAATAATAAAACTAATGTACTGTATAAAGGTAATGTTTATGTGTTCATGGTTAAAAAAAAGGTGTATAAGTAAAAAGTAAAAGTTTCCTTTGTAGGTTAAAAAAAGCCAAAAAAATAAAAAGGCAAAATAAGTTAACTAAAAAAAAATAGCTAGTATGCTCAAGCTAAAAATAAAACACTAACTCCATTCAAGAACACTGCTCGCAGCTGAAACTTAGCTAACAACCAAGAAAAGGAGTGGGGCTTAAATGTGCCCAAGCAGCTGTAAAATCTGCAAAACACTGCCAGGCACTAATAAAATGTGTTAGGTTTCTTTTCTCACAGGTAAAAAAGCACTACCCAAAAACCCTAGCAGCCCTGCCACTCGTTAAAACCAAAAAACTAAATTATGTAAAGGTCCACCAACAAAAAACTGCTTTGGCTCCATGCTAAAAAAAACCTTATTAAGTCCTGCTAACTACCAACACCGCTGTAAAAAACCAAAAACTAACTGCCTAAACCCATAATTCTCACTGCAAAAAAACCCCTCCACCTCAAAAAAATTCTCCTAGTAATAATTAGCCATTTCTCCTTCTAGCTCCACGGTGCCTTCTAAACAGTAAAAATAAAGTACAAGATAAAGTGCTAGTAACCTCTCCCTTGTCCACTAACAAATCTACTGTGCCTTTAAATTTTTCTTAAAAAATCAAAACCATTACAGGGTAATGTGCTAGTAACCTCTCCCCTGTAAAATGCTAAACCACAACTGTTTCAAAAAAAAAGACAACCACTCATTCCACTAAAATTGCCAAAGTCCAAAAATTCCTAACTAAAAAAAACATTAAAAACTAATCCTGGTAAAAAAACAAAAAATTATACACTGGCAAAAAAAATTTGTAAAACCCTGCTTAAAAACCTGGTATTAATTGAATTTTGGGGTTTATTCTACAGGCTGTGCCCTGTGTTTTAAATAAATACTTCAGCATGTATTGCTCCCTCTAATTAAATTTTTAAATAACAAGTACCAAAGGCACTTTGTTGTCATTGCCTCTGCCACCTCCTCCATTACACTATTACCCCTGTAATACATCCAAATGCAAACAATGCCATATATTTAATAAAACCAATAACCAAGGCCTTCACACTTTAGTAATTTATTTAAAAATTGTTTAAAAAAATATTTTTAAAGTTCAAAATATCCCATATAAGTAAACAATTAAGTAAAAAATAAATAAATCAGTAAAAATAAAAATCCATAATATTACTGCAAATAAACCCCAAAAATTTATAATTAAAATTAATGGGTTCCATAGTAAAGTAAATATAATGGCTATAGCTGAAATTTGTACTGTGTTACATAAAAAAAGCCCTTATTGTTATTTGGTTACCCAATTAGTAAATAATCAAATAAATACCCAAAAAGTTTGTTCTGCCACTAAAAATTTTACTTGTATTAAAACCATTCCAGTAACAAATAATATAACTTGTACCTTATTGCAATACACCCCCTCCTATGATATTAATGTCAATGCCTCTTAAAAGTACCTAAAATTAGTTAAAGGTATACAACCAACAAATATAATATAGTACTACACCAAAAAAAATGTATTAAAATATCAATAAACTGTAATTAATACAACACTATGGGCTGCCATTAAATTAGCATAACAGAGGGCCTGGGTTATTTCCTCTAAAAAAAAAAGACTTAACCGAATCCCTATGAAATGGGGCCAATAGCACAGCAGCCATTTAAAATATTTTTAAAAGCCAAAAACATAATAAAAAATCAGGCCAACTAAAAAAGGCCACTAGCCTTATTTCTAAAGCTCAGCTAACCCAAGTACAGGCTAAAGTTAATAAGTTACATGTTATTTCCACCTTTAGTTCTATAACCCAAAAGTTACTAACAAAAATGGTATTAAATATCACTAAGGCTAAAAAGGCATTGCAATAAAATCTAGCACGTTCGGAAATTCAAAATTTCCTAAATAATCAGCTAATGGCCATTCAAAGTAATCTTAAGCACCAAACTTGGCCCACTGCCCTTACAAACACATCAAAAGTACCATCTAATCTGTGGTCATAAAAACATATCTAAACACTTTCTAAGTGAAAGTGTGAACATTCACAGTGCTCCTTCCAAGCATTTAAACCGGTTAAAAAGGTGTGGGCTCCCACATATCAAATCCTAACGGGTCCATAAAAAAAATGCCTATAAAACTAAATTATTCACAAAAACATCTAAAAAATTAAACCACCTGGTATACCTAACTAATTTATAGTCAGTGCCCCTAAAATAACACCTAATATTTTGTATAAAAATAAAAAGTCAATAAACATTTGGCTGTTAAAACTCCTGCAGCTTCAGTGTATCCATAAACTAAAGCCAAAAAAAGTTGTCACTGTTTATAATAACGTTTGCTAAAAGGGTAAAAACCAAAAAACTATCCTAACAAAACACTTACTTTTCAAGCTAATAATAGCTGTATGTATGTTAAAACCACCACATTGCAAAATATACATTTTAATCTCATCACCACTGCAAGCAATCATATTGTTTATCAACCTGCAAATAAAATTTTGCAAGTAGCCCTTAGTTTAATTAAACCAGCTTAGTACCTAATCAATTTCAAATTTTGCTTTCATTGTTACCAAAGGTTCATAAAATCTCTAAATTGCAAGGGCAAATTCACATGCTTCAAAATATATATCAAGCTAAAAATAATGCCTTTCATACAGCTTATAAAGTGTCTATTTTGTGTACTAAGTATAATATATTATGCTTTGTAACCAAAACTGTACAACAACCTCATCATATTATTGCTATGAAAATACTATTGCTTGCATTGTTGTTAGTTAAAATTATATTATTGTTGTTGTAAAAAACATAATAATAGTAATACCTTTCGTGTCCATGCTAATTATGCATTGTCATTACATCCAATAAAAATCCCCAAGGTTAAAACATCTAATGTAAAATCAAAAATCCATGGCTTAATGCAAATAAAAATTTAAAAATATCTGTTGTACTAAAAGTACAAAAGCGGGGAGTGTGGAAGTAGGAAAAGAATTAACAAGGATTTGTAGGGAATCTTAATGCATGTCAGTCTGTTAGCAAGAGTTAGGCCAGCTGTAACTCTAATAACGTGAGACTTGTAGAAGCGAGGATAGTGTGAGGCGAGTAGGAAAAAACTATGTAAAAAGTTATCACGACCTTGCACTGATAATCAAATACATAGACTGGCGCCCAGAAGTAAAAAAAATAAGATAGCAGAATAGCCTATGTATAAACAAAATGCAGCTGTTGCTCATTATTGTCTGTATTATTGCTTGTTATTGTTTGTAACAAAGATATAAATGCTTGCTATAATTGTTTACGTGTTGAGAGACCTGTCCGGGACTGGGGCGACCCAGTGCCCTAGGGCACTCCCTCCCTCTATTGCTGAAGTTAGAATAAAGTATTTGATTTTGCTGCACCCAAACAAAAAGCGAGAACTGAGTTTTTCTCCGACACTGTCCTGTGTAGCCTGATTTGGGGTGGGTTAGTAGAGTTGGTGTAATTTATCCACTTAATTTAATTTTATTAGATTAATTAATTTTAATTAGTAATATTAATAATTATTGGATATTAATTAGTATGGGTTTGGCTCGCCAATATATTTGATCAGAAGATAAAGTTCATCCTGAATCAGGCTTCACAGAGTTTATAAAAGGAACTTCGGGGTATATGACAGGAGCTTACACTGAGACAGATATAGTCATAAAGACCTTTTTATTAAAATTAATGAAACAATAAGTAAATGTTAAAACAGTTCAAGATTACAAAGTTACAAAATATCACAGTTCTTTAAGAGATATATTTATGATAATACACTGTTATAAGCTCACTCTGTGTAGCACTTTGGGTGTTTTTCACACCTCTGATAGAGGAAGCTATTGTATGCATTTTGGTTTTAACCCTACATATGCTTGATGCTTTAGAGGGTAAGAATGAAGCAGAAGGGAAATTAGATTCCTTTTTACTTACAGTTTTGAAAAGAAATAATACTACGGCCTATTAATAGTTAATAGTCTTTGTAGATGGGTAGCATCGATAAGTAGATGGGGTGGCGGCGATGAAGAGTAGACAGGAACAGATAGATGGGTGTATCGCCTATCTAATGGTGATTTGTTTCACCTTTTATAGAGCATTATTCGGAAATCCTTCCTCCTATGCCCAAATTTCATCTTTCCCCCACGGAAATGTTAGGGTACACCTGCCTCATAGGCTAACATGTGTGCGTATGAATGACAGTTATGTACACATCTGTGGTGTACTTGTTAGATTTGTGGGCAAAAATCCCTTTTTCCACCCTTTACTGTTATTGGTTCAGTTAAAGGTCTCCAGACATCTGTGTAGGTATTTTATCTTATTACTACTTTTCTGAGTAAGGGTCCCAAAGGTTGCCTTAGCGTCATACGGGCTGTCTGACCTGTAGGTATCTTGCATTTCAGCTATTGCAAATCTATAAATCTATATGCCTATTACATACTTAAATTTTTCAAAAAGATATTTTATATATACCAACAGATTAATCCTCAGGGCTACACCTGTCCAAGGAGATCACAACCTGGCCAACTTGCTCGCTGCATAAGTCTTGCTGGAGTCCAGCCCTGCCCCCTTCCCTTCCCGAATGCCAAAGGGGATAGCCTACCCCAGATGGAGCTACGGGGCTCAACCCTGACCCTGATGATGCCAACTGGATCCTTGTCCCCCAGTGAGGCTACTTTTCTAGCACTGCCCCCCTAATGTTACCAAGCTCCAGCCTGCTGCACCTGATATTTGGCCCAGCTTGCCCCTCTGTGAGGCCACTGGAGACGATGGCACTATGCCCATGAGGAAGACAAGCAGGATTTGGGCCCCGGGCTGAGGAATCAGTGTTCTTGTTAGAAATCAGAGGGACTCAGGAAGCCTGAAGCATTCTGAGTCTTGCTTTAAGGTAAAAGGTTTGGTCAACTTGAACATGAGTGAGGCAAGTCCGCCCAAGTGAGTGCCCATTAACCCCACCTGCTGCAGCACTCTGTCCCATGTAACAGGCACATCCCATGCAACAGCTATGGGAACTGTGGCAATATCATTCGAAGTAAAGAGCAAACATGCAAATGGCCCTGGTACATTACCAGACTTAATTTCATGATCACATGATAATTTCTCAGCTAGTATAACATTTTGACTGTATCTAGTAATGGGGCTCTTAGAAGTACTCTAGCTACAGTATCTGAGCAACTCACAATCTTTACTGTATTTATCACTGCACACCCCTGTGGGGCAGGGCTGTCATCCCCATTGGGCAGGAAGGGAACTGAAGCACAGAGAAGCTATGTGACTTGCCCAAGGTCACACTGCAAATCTGCAAGGGAATGAAGTATTGAACCTCGGTCTCAAGTTCCAGGCTAGTGCCCTGACTATAAGGCCATCCTCCTTCTCAACTCTAGTCTTAGATACTGTCAGCAGTACCACTCACCACCATGTGCCTCCCAGGGTCTTTACCTCTAGCACCCCCTGTTGGTCTCCTCATTGGCCCTGTGAAGGCTTGTTCCTGTGCACAACCCAGCCCTCTGGCTCAGCGACTTCTAGTCCAGGCGCCTTCTGGGGTAACAAAGTACAATTAAATGTTCAAACATCCCAAGAGGTCCTGCCATACATCTGGGGTTACTCCTCAACCCGCCCGTCGGGCCCAGTCCTCAGACTCACCCTGGGCTCAAGAGTCCTTGTGCTGGGGCTTTTACGTCCCTGACTCTGGACTGGAAGGAAACTCAGACACACCCTCTGCTCTGGGGTCCAGACCAGGGATCCAATGCTCAGCAGCTAAGCCTGTTCCTTCAGATACGCTGCTGCTGCTTCCCTGAGCCGCTTCCGACCTCTCAGCCTCTTGCCTCTGGTTCCAAGCCCTCCAAACTCCTTCCTTCCCTGCAACACCAGCCCACAGGGTGTCTCTCCGGCCTGCCCCTTTTGCTGGACACCACGGGGACTAACTCCAGTCTTATGGCTCTCTTTAGCCTGCCTGCTCCCAGGGATGACAAGGGGTGGGGGAGAAGCCGGTACAAATTACCGGGGCCCAGCAGTCTGGAAGGGGGCCCGAGGCCCGGCTTCCCCAGCTTCGTCGGCCCTGTTTAGCCGATCTGCCCTTGCTGGGGGGCCCGAAAAATTTTTTCACCGAGGCCCAAACCCACTCTCAGCAGCCCTGTGCCTCAGGCCCTTCACAGAGAGCAGCACATCCCAGCTCCTCTGTCCCGGGTCTCCTCCCTGACTGAGCTCTGCACTTGGGAGTTCTCCCTCTCACAGCTGGGGTCACTAACAGCAAATGAGTCCAGTCTAGACTCAGCTGGGGGATTGCCACTGGGTCACAGGCAAGGCTGAGCCTGATGCCCCTTACAGGACAGCTGCCTGTAACAAACGCTCATGGGTAACACTGCAGGATATATTTGTTTCAGCCTAGTTCACTTGCACTTAGCTCACTATTATAACAGGACAAGGTCATGCAGGCGGGGCTGGAAATAGAACCCAGAGCCACAAAGGTACTTTGGCATCTAACTCCCAAGGGGATTTAAGCACTTAAATAATAGTGCAAATCTTAGCTCAGGTCTCCAAGGTGTCAGAGCCAAGACACAGACACTTTCCATGTGTGTGCTGTGCCCAGCATGCTGGAGAGCTGAGCTCTGAATGGAACTCCTGCATGCTATTACAATACAGAGAATAAGAAAGGCACAGCATGGTTTTAATGACAGAAGGCAGAATTTCCAAAGAGACCTACTGAAAGTCAATGGCAGTTGAGTACCTAACTCCCTTGGGCCCCTTTGAAACCCGGTCAGGCACTGCATATGGTACATTCTGATAGTTGCCATTTTCAAGAAGCACCAAGGTCCCATTGACTTTCAATGAGGTTTGGGTGCCTAAATCCCTTAGGCATTCTTGAAACTGTTACATGATCATGATCCTTTAGCGCTAATAGGTAACTGTTCATATACCACACCCCTAATCACGTTTCCCCCTCTGCATCCAGAAGGATCTATGCACAGTCCTTTAGCACTAAACAGTCAACACCATGTCTCTTGGAACAGAATTAGAAAATGTGTGTTCGTTTCCCATGTCATAGTTATGCAGGTGTTTAGCCCAGATTTCTCTTTCGCGTGACCTATCCCAAACTCTGAATAGTGGGAGACCAGACAGCTTGGCAGGAAGATACTGTAAAATTATGGGTTATGTTTATGCTGTGTTGGAGCAGTTCTGAGGATGGTCTCCCAGCACTGAGCTGCTGCAAAGCCTGTAGATTCAGCCAGGAGACAGTTCTCCCTGCAGAGGGGAATCTGCCACTGGTGCAGAAACCACTGCAGTAACTCCTGTGCCTCCCCACTCCTGCAGAAAAGGGGATAGGGTCAGGGCGATCCCCAGCCACTGGGACAGCTTCTGCTTTCTGTGAATAGGCTTGTGGTGTTCCCCTCTGGTATTATCTGGACCAGTGATTCCAATCCTTGACTCTGGGAGCCAGCCTTACCCTGCTCTGCTGTGAGAACCCCCACTCCTGGGCTGTTCACGCACAGCCTCTGGCATGTAAGCTGCTTCTTGGATTGTGCAACCAACTGACACTAGCCAATATCTCCAGCCCCAGACACAACCCTAGGAACCTCCATGTTGCTGTGTCCAGTTATGCCTGTGGGACACTGCAAGCTTATATGAGTTCATCAGTTTAACAAAGAAATTGATATGTACCAGGATTGTTATCCCAAGGAGAGTCTCTAACACACTTCAAACCAAACACATTGCTTCAGGTAGAATAAACAAACAGTTTTACTAACTATAAATGGTAAATTTTAAGTGATTATAAGTCAAAATGTAACAAGTCAGATTTGATCAAATGAAATAAAATCAAAACGCATTCTAAGATGATCTTAACACTTTCAGTGCCCTTACAAACTTAGATGCTTCTCACCACAGGCTGGCTGGTGGCCCTTCAGCCAGGCTCTCCCCTTTGATCAGCGCTTCAGTTGCTTGGTGGTGATGTCTGTAGATGGAGGTGGAAGAGAGAGGAAGAGCATGGCAAACGTCTCATTTATCATGTTCTTTCTTGCCTCGTGGACCCAACCAGCCCCTCCACCCCCTTCACCGTGAGCCAGCTGCACGACTTGCAGCCGGTTCATTTCCAGACCGCACCAAGGTGAGTTCCCAACGCACGTTCCCAGGCCAGCAGGGCTTGAGCTTAGAAAGATTGTCAGAGCAGCCACCATCATGAGCTGCTGGAAGTTTCCACTGCTGCCAAGGAAGGCTGAGTCAGGATTGAGGGAAGGGAGCAGCTGGCTGCAGGGCTCCAACAGGCCAAGTTTCCCGTTTCCAGGCTGCCTGTCTCAGCCTGCAGCATGTAGGGGGCCAGGCTGGTGCCCAGGATGCCAACATGTTCAGTGTGCAGCAGGCTTGTCCCTAATGGAGCAAGGATTGTACCAGCCACTGGGTGCAGTGAGGTCTGCAAGACGTGGACGTGCCCCCCTACCTATCCTCTCCACACCTTGCCAGGCAGCCCCATGTGTGGCAATGAGAATGGATCTATGTGCCCTATCAAGGTCTACTCCCCCTGTCCCCAAGTAGGGGTAGTATGGGATTGAGAGACTGGAGAACTGTGGGGGGCAAGGATGGGGCTGGGAACAGCAAGGGGCACTCCAAGGGGGTGAGAGGCTTGCTGGGGGGAGGGGAGGAGAAATCAGCTAGGGGAGGGGGTAGGAAATCTTGGAGCAGCCCCTGCTTCCCATTATTCTCCCCCTTCTGTCCCTGTCCATTCCAACCCCTGACCCCCATTCTGCCCCACCTCAGTCTCTGCATCCCCCTCTCTCCCTGCACCCCAGGCCCTCTCCCTGAAAAGTCAGCATAAGGGGGCATTGAAGCAGCTGGCTACAGCCACCACTCCCCTCCCCATGGCTGTTCCCCATTGGGCCAATCCAGCACAGGGAGCGGCAGGAGTGGAGGTCACGGGCCCCTCTGCCGCAGTGCTGCCCTGCTGACTGACCAGAGACACAGTGGGGTGATCCCTGCTGCTCGGCTGGCAGCGAGACGTGGCTGAGAGCAGGCATGGCAGGGACATCACATGAGATTGTTGGCAGTCCTGCAGGGGGATCTGCCCCAGGGCACCAGGCCCAGAAGCCTCCCCTCCACAAGGAGAGCTCACACAGCAGCTGAGACAATCCCTCCATCAGCCCAGGGGATGTCAGGAGTCTGCGTTTGCCCAGCGTCCTGCTGCACTCAATCACTGGAACCTCCACCCCATGTGCTCGGTAATGCCTGTACTAAGGCAAACCTCACATGGGGCCCCATAGCTCCATCCCCATGCTGGATCCCTAGCCCCATGCCATGGGAGGGTGTCATGGGGCGCACCATTCTCTGCTTGTCTGGTGCCTCTTCCTGGTCACTCTGGGGATTAGCGCTCGAGACCGACATCCCTTCCTGTGGGTGCAGGCCATCACACCATCTCTCTCTCAGTCTGTAGCTCCTTTCCATCCCAGGAACTACAGCTTCCTCTTTGTGAGTCAGCCCTCCAGCCGTGTCACTCAGCATTCCCCACTTCTGGGGTATATCAAAGTCTGTCCTTCAGCAGCCCCAGGCAGTTTTCCCATTCACTGCCTCAGGGGCCACTCTCTCAATGGTGGGTGGGGGTACCCAGCCTGCCCTCTGCTCTGGATTCCTGTGCAGAGACCCTACACCCAGCAGTTCTGGGCTGTCCTCTCCCAGCCCTCACTGCTCTTTCCTTGTACCGCTATCTACCACCCTGGTTCTCCTCCTTGCCCAGGGTGGACCAGATCCAAATCCTCCTCCCTGGGAGAGACTGCAGGCTGTGCATCTTTGCGGCCTCCAAACACTCCTCCCTCTGCCTAGGGAGTGACTGCCCTTTCCCAGCAGCAGCCCATCTGTTGCCAGCAGTGAACTTAGAACAGCAGCTGAGATGCACGGGCACCTTCCATTGTGAGAGGAGGGATTTAACTGGTATCTCTGATGTTGCTGTGCAGTGAGTGTTGCCAAATGTCTCTTTAATGGTCACTAGGACAGGAAGAAGAGATTAAATGAAGACTGTCTATTTAGGTACTTCTCAAACCCTTGCCCTAGTATATGGGCACCTCACAATCTATTGTATTTAGCTGCACAGCTCCCATCAGAGGTTGGACAGTGCTTTTATCCCTAGTATACAGAGGCACAGACAGGTTAAGAGACTTGTCCAAGCTCAGACAGGAAACTTGTGGCATAGCAGGGGATTGAAGCTGGGTCTCCTAAATCTCAGACTATTACCCTAACCACTGGATCATCCTAATTCTTAGAACAGGACTCACAATACCACTCTCATCTGTTTGTATGTTGTAGCAGGTTAATATAATACCCCGATACAATGGGAATTTGCATGCTATACATGTGGCCGATAGAGAGTGGATGGACAGGAAGGACTAGGGGACTCCTTTCTGACCGCTCATCAGAGCTTTACTGGACAGTGGCTTCATCCCAGTCAGCTTGGCGCCCCTGAACCCATCTCTACACCTTTGTCCCCAGTAGACAGCATGGTGACAGTGAATGAGGCAGAACCACCAGCTCCTACCATCACCACCACCAGTAGCAGCAGCAGGAGGAAACCTAGCCCTGAGGAGCTGCTGTCAGCTGTGGAGCTGTTCCTGTCTGAGTCCTTGGTTAGCGCAGTCAGAGCTTCCTACCAGTTCAACATCATACTTCTGCGTGGTGCCCAGAGCACCTACTTCATAGATCTCACTGTAGGTCACTGCCATTTATTCTCTCTGTTTTGGGGGGCACTCTGGTGGGATAGGCGACTCATGGGAGGGACTAAAGGGGGGCACCAGCTAAAGAGGGGGCACGTGACCTTCCCACATGACTGCCCCTCGTGACTCCACTCTGCTCCCTGCCCAGGGCCCCCGCACTTGCCCCATGCCCTCCTCATCCCATGTTACCTGGGGAAAGGGGGGGTCTATTCTCTTGTTGCACTGGATAGTGATTTCAGGATACCAATTTGTGTCACCTGTCTGGGGTCTGTACACCCCACCGGAGGATGGGGCTGAGGGCTGTACTGGTACAGCCATGCCGGAGCAGCTGCCTGGCTCCCCACACCAGCAGCTCCTCCGGTGCAGCTGTACCAGTACCTCCCATAGCCCCACCCCCAGCCCTGTCCTCTGGTAGGACTGTACAGACCCCAGCCAGGAGACTCAGCTGTGTGGAAGGGCTGGAGGCAGGGCTGGGGCAGTACAGCCATGCCAGAGGAACTGCCAGCTGCCCCACGTTCTGCCCCTTTCACTACTGAATGTGCCCCCTGGCATCTGAGGAGGGGCATGTGACCCTTCTTGCCCCTCCCAGGCATCACCAACCCTACATGTAGAGCTGAACTCATTAGTAGAGTTGGCTGGAAAACGCAGGTGAGGGGAAGTTCCATGCTCTCTCTCCCCTTCCCAAAGGTGATGGAGGAAGAATTCCATTTCCTGCTCTACCAGGGATGCCAGAAAAAAAAACCAGAAATCCCAAACTCCTGTCCTGCCTTCACACCTTGTGCGCCAACTGTCTAGAAGTGAACAAATCCATTGTCCAGTGCCTCATCTGCCGCGCTCCCATCCCAGAAGCCAGCGGGATCCCAGACCAGCACAACCTGCTCTTTGCCCATCTGCAGGCCAAGCTGAGCACCTACCAGAAAATTGTCAAAGGCAATGACCTGGTCTGTGACAATTGTGGGTAAGTGGGAGCATTCTGGGGCTGACTGTGAGGAGTGCCTTTGCATCAGGAGACTAACAGATGTATTCACCCATGATAGCTCATGCTTCAATGCGTCTGTTAGTTTATAAGGTGCCACAGGACTCTTTGCTGCTTTTGCATCAAGAGGTTTGAGACCCACCAGAGGTATATAAAGTGAGAGAGCCATGAGGCCAAGGCAGTGAGGGATCTATAGGTGGTATCTACCAAGGAGTTTCTTGGTGGCACCAGGAAGCTCAGTAACTTTTCCTGTGCCAATCCAACCCACGCAAACCAGATGCTGAGGTAATGTTCACAACCTGATCTGTTTTCCGTGCAGTTGCACCCAGAGTCTCTTTCCAGGCCCAGCTTTCTTCTTCATATATAGACAAAACACCAAAACAGTTCCTCAGCTCAGCCTGAGTTCCAGCTCCCAGCCCCATTCCGTCCTTCCTGCTGCAGGGCCTGCTTCAGGATTCTTCTGTTCACTCTTAGGTGAGCACCACCTCCCACCTCACCCGTGAGGCTCCTGGTCCCCAGCAGGTTCCCACTGCCTCCCCTCCAGGGAACTAGCTCTGCTCCTGCTCCCCCTTCTCTCCTGACAGCCAAGCTGGGTTCGCTGACTGTGAGCATGTAAAAAACAGCTGGATGTCTGTGAAAGTGCTTGTGAATCCTGATGGCCCTGAACTTCCACTCTAATGAATTGTTGTTTGAAAAACAGTGCTGGAAAGAGGGCAGTTCCTTACTTGGTATTTTCCTAGTTTCAGTTATCTACTCAGCAAGTGCAAATGAAAGCATGTGGCTTAGGTGACAAATCCTACAGCAGGAATCATCAACAGTGACCAGTCAATATGAAATGTTGGTGAATGATCCATGATCTGAAATGTTTTTGTCCAGACTCTTCAGTGACTATTGATTCTGCTGGTTCTGGAGTAGGACTTGACCCACTGCATCAGTAGGGGCAGGGTTGGGCCCCATATGTCCATCTGGAGTAGGCTGCCCCCATTGGCATTAGGGTGGGGAAGGAGGCAGGGCTGGACTCCAGCGAGACTTGTGCAATGAGCAAATTGGCCAGGTTGTAATCTCCTTGATACTAAAGCCACAGGACAGGACAGTGACTTCTTCACATGCTAATTCTAGTGTGGTTAGTGATTCTTGTCTGTAAGTAGCACGATTGGAATCTCTGCAATGCTGTTGACTGGAATTCCCCTTGGAACACTAAACTCCCCATCCACTTGCTAGCCATCAAACCCACCTGGGACCCTCTTCCCCAATTCAGTCTTTGTTCCTCCAATGTTTCCAGGTGTTGTCTTGGAGGGGAGTGAGTCCTAGTCATGATGTCACTCCCACCTTATATAGGTTTTTCCATAAAGTAGGAACCCCTTTGTTCCCAGCCCAGTTTGTGGAAAAGTACAGGTACCAAAATGGAGTTCAGTGTCATGTGATCTGGTCACAAGCTCTTGCATACTCCCGATGAGTCATGGCAGCCATTGCCCATAGGCCGACTGAAGCAGCCCTAAGCACTTCCATGGTCCATTGTCTTTGTTGATGGGCCATTAGCACTATCTAGCTTCTTCATTGTTGTACCTGAAAGGCTAGTTGTGTGTGTTTTCAGCTTCATAGAATCATAGAAGATTAGGGTTGGAAGAGACCTTAGGAAGTCATCTAGTCCAACCCCCTGCTCAAAGCAGGACCAACCCCAACTAACCCCAGCCAGAGCTTTGTCAAGCCAGGCCTTAAAAACCTCTAAGGATGGAGATTCCACCACCTTCCTAGGTAGCCCATTCCAGTGCTTCATCACCGTCCTAGGGAAATAGTGTTTCCTAATATCCAACCTAGATCTCCCCCACTGCAACTTGAGACCAGTATTCCTTGTTATGTCATCTACCACCACTGAGAACAACCTAGTTCCATCCTCTTTGGAACCCCCCCTTCAGGTAGTTGAAGGTTGCTATCAAATCCCCCCTCACTCTTCTCTTCTGCAGACTAAATAAGCCCAGTTCCCTCAGCCTTTCCTCATAAGTCATGTGTCCCAGCCCCCTAATCATTTTCATTGCCCTCTGCTGGACTCTCTCCAATTTGTCCATATCCTTTCTGTAGTGGGGGTGCCAAAACTGGATTCAATACTCCAGCAGTGGCCTCACCAGTGCAGAATACAGAGGAATAATCACTTCCCTCTAATTATTGTTGGCAACGCTCCTACTAATGCAGCCCAATAAGCTGTTAGCCTTCTTGGCAACAAGGGCACACTGTTGACTCATATCTAGCTTCTCATCCACTGTAATCCTCAGGTCCTTTTCTGCAGAACTGCCACTTAGCCAGTTGGTCCTCAGCCTGTAGCAGTGCATAGGATTCTTCCATCCTAAGTGGAGGACACTGCACTTACCCTTGTTGAACCTCATCAGATTTTATTTGGCCCAATCCAATTTGTCTAGGTCACTCTGGACCCTATCTACCTCTCCCCCCAGCTTAGTGTCATCCACAGACTTGCTGAGGGTGCAATCCATCCCATCATCCAGATCATTAATGAAGATGCTGAACAAAACCAGTCCCAGGACAGACCCCTGGAGCACTCCGCTTGGCACCAGCTGCCAACTAGACATCAAGCCCTTGTTCACTACCCATTGAGCCCGATGATCTAGCCAACTTTCTATCCAACTTATAATTCATTCATACAATCCATATTTCTTTAACTTTCTGGCAAGAGTACTGTGGGATACCATATCAAAAGCTTTGTTAAAGTCAAGATATGTCATGTCCACCACTTTCCCCTCATCCACAGAGCCAGTTATTTCATCATAGAAGGCAATCAGGTTGGTCAGGCATGACTTGTCCTTGGTGAACCCATGTAGACTGTTCCTGATCACCTTCCTCTCCTCCAAGTGGGTGGCACAGCCTGTGGCTCATGGATCTGTCAAGTGTTTCTACTCCTAAAGGCCTTAGCTGGCTGTGTGGAAGCAGGCCCCATCTGGAGACTCAGCAGACTCAGGTTGTAGCCCTGCCACACCTCACAGTTATGCTGATTTATACCCACTACAGCTCTGGCTCATTGACTCTAGCAGGGACACAGTGATTTACATCAGCTGGGGATCTAGCCTGCTTATTTCATTAGAGCTGCACCATTCACACCAGCTGGATATCTGGCCCACAGTCCACCTTCCCCTTGGTTTGTATCAAAATCAATGTTTTTCAACCTATTTACTATTGTGGGCCACATCCACACAATATATGTATTAATTATATAGCCCTCAGGATGTCACATGGGCTGCAGCTGTGTGATGATTGGGCCACAAGCAGCCTGTGGGCCCTGCATTGAGAACCACTGGTCTAACCGCATTTCTAAAGCTTCCACGTGATGAGAACTCTAGGGTGCTCCCCGAGATGGGGCAGCAGGTGACTGTAGGGCATGTTTCCAGTAGGAGGGTCCACAAGCTGTCAGTGGAGCCTCTTTAATTATCACATGTGGCACCTCTCCAGAGCTTTCCATCCCAGGAGCTCATAAAATGGCCCAAACCAGAGCCTCATGAGTCTCATTTTACAAATGGGGAAACTGAGGCAGAGGGTAGTAATGTGAATTCCCAAGGTGAGCCCCATGGCAGAATCATGAATAGCAGCTAGACCTCCTGACTCCCAGGCTAATGTTCTGTTCACTACACCACACTGCCAGCAAACATTCACCCTTTGACCTTCTGTATGGGTTGACAGCTTGTACACACATTTTCATATTTATAGTTTCATTGCATCCAGGATTTTCTTTCCTCTCCCATAAAATACCAGACTCAGCTGAAGATGTAGCTAGGAAAACATGGAAGCAATCGCGCAGTCCATCCACCAGGAGGCGCTTTTGCCATAGGTCAGTATTGAACTGAAGTAAAGAAATAAGAGTATCGGTTAGAGAAACAGGAAAAAAATCACCCTGATATCTGCACTTGGATAGTCCAAGAAGTCTTTTCCATTACCTGTTTCTAGCATCAGGATACCGCTCCCCATGCACGCAGTCACCGGAACATGTCTTGAAAGACACTGATCAGTATTTCAGCACCTTGTCTCTGGTCACAAGATGGACTGAGAAGTCTTAGTAGAAGATAGAAAAGGGGGCAATGAATTGCAGTAACTTTCACCTGAGTCAGAGCTCATCCTCTAGAAAGTCCCATGCAAAATTGCTGAGGATCCAATCAGCAGAGCATGGTGTCACCTTTCCAAGCCCTTGCCCAATGTACTTGATAAAAAGATGTACATAGTAATATATGTACTGCTAGCAGTAGATGCCTGGGTCTAGTGCTGGCTTTCCACACAGGGGTGAATTTCATCTCAAAGCAATACAGGTGGGGTCTTGGTCAGAAGTTCCACAGAGGAGATCTGGTAACCTCATCTGCCTGGGCAACTCCTGCATAGACAAGACTGCCTTGGACTCCTAAAATGGGTTTTGCCTGAGCAAGGACTGCAGGATTGGGCCACAAAAGGAGAAGGCATCGATAATTAGAGTGGAATTCAGTTCTTCATTGCTGTGCTATGGGGTGGTGTTGGGATATATATATTCCAACATTACCCCCTCTCAATACATGATTATGCTGTTAATTATGCTATCATGTTATAATTTTGCAAACAATTCAATTTTATGCATCACTTACTCCAAAACTTCTTTTTGCTTTCTTATTCGGCAGTATAAATATAGCATAATAAAAGTTAACAAAATCATTAATGCAAATAATATCACAATAGGATGTTGCATTAAATTTAGAAGAGCTGTGACACTGGGAAACCATCCTTTAAAACATCATATCAATAAGAAATTACCAATTATTCTTCTTTCCCCAATTTTAATATTTGACCATTGTGGATCAAAATGTTTATTTTTCCCAGCTGAGCAGACTTAGATACATCTTTTGCATATTGCCTGATTTTTCTTCACTTCCCTCAGTCAGTTTTTCCCATTTTTCCCCAATGTATCCCCAAATCAAAGGACCAATCCACATCTTTTGGTTCCCAAACAATTTCCTTTTTTAAAAATAAAGGACCTCAGTAAATAATTCCATTAATAATGATCTCTGTTACATTTCATTTACATGATTCAGTTGGGCCTTTTTCTGTCATACTTCCCCAAAATACATTTTTTTCAGTGGTTACCACACAAATACATCCATTGCCTAAATCAAACACTCTTGTGCCATTAGAGCCTAAATATTGAATGGTACATTGTCCACTTGAATGGTTCATATGACATCCCGCTAGGGACAAGTTAGTTGTAGGGATGCCTATTTGCTTCTTCCCCACTCTTCACAATGTTTTGTAAATTGTACTAATTTATAATCCTCTTCTTCTTGAATCAAGTGTGTCTCACTTATTTCTATTTGCCATAACTCTGCATTAATAATTTTTGGCAACACCCAGGCCATTGCTGCTTTTCTTTGCTTCCCTGTGTTGTATAACAGCATTCTGCCTTTCCATTCTCCCCTCAGACTGGCTTGATCCCAATTAAATTCCATATATTTCTTCCATCCTGTAATTCATTGATTCCATATATGAGGATCTCTGAACCATTAAAAAGACCATTGTCAATTATGTAACAGATTAACCATTCTCTGTATGCATTGTATTCCATAGGTTTGTATCTGTACATATCAGTATTGCTAATAAAATTTTATTGTCAATTTCAGACACACCAAACAGATTTACATTTAGAGATGTTTTCAAAGTTTGGGCTTGTTTGAACTGGAGGTCCACACTTCTTATTCCTTGTTCTGATAATGCACCAAAATTGTGTGTCACATGTCTGTATAGCCCCCAAAATCTTACCCAAAGCTGATATTTTCCCTTGTAAAGTCTCAATATCAAATGAGTTTAAAACTCCAGCTCCAATACTATCTACAATATATTCACCTATACCTCTCTTATTTTGTATAGTCCTGTCTCCCCATTGTTGTTGCCATGCTTGTAATAGAGGCAAAGCATACAGCATACACTCTGGATGTTGTGCACTTACCTTTACTTGCACTCCTTCCAACCAGATTGTTAGATCCACAGTAGTTGGGGCTTCAGTTATTTCTTCCCTTCTATATTGGGACTCGTCTGCCATGATTCTTTGTGCAGTCTTGTTTACTGGTATCTGATTAATAAACAATAAAAACCCAACCATATCCCCGAAAATATATTCTCCAAAGATTCAAAAAGCATAAAAGGCAACAGCCATATTTCTACCCCTTTCTCTTGACTCCCTCACAGGTCCTCTCCATATCAGATATCATTAGAATCCAAATCCAAATCTCTCTCTTTTTGACACTCAGCCGCAACTTGTAGATTGCTGTTATAGTTTTCTGGCACCAGCTGTGAGAAATGCTTAGTCAAATCTCGAAATAACAGTTTCATTCCTATGACTTGATAGCCTAATTTATCTTTGCCTGCTTTAATCTTTTCCCAATCCATTATTCTTTTCTCCAATTCCCTATTTTGTTTCCCATTTGTTCTGAGTTTGGATTATCTGTGCCTGCCTCACTTCCCTTTATAAATTTTTCTGGCAAGTTTTAAAATGCTCTTGTAATGTTTAACTCTGCACAGACTTCCCCCTTATATGCAATTTCCTTTTTACAGCTTGCCACAACAGCCATACTACTGCCCTTTGCTTTTTACTAGCATCAGGCTTGTACAGCTGTACACATTTCTCAAACACGTTTTCTATGGTATCAAGTGTTGCATCCAGTTCCATTGCACCTTCCATTGAAGGGCATGTTCCAAATGCAATAATCTTCTCTAGCAGACTTTGGGCTCTGGTATAGTATGTTTGGGGTGTGAATGTGTACGAAAAAAGTTTGTTTTGTAATCAATAAAGATCATTTAGAGTATTATATACCAACACTGTGTTCAGTATCCGCTCGCTCCCCACCCTGTAGGTTGGCCTCTATTGCAGGTCTAACAGTGGGGCTATATTAAATCCCAACTGCCCCACCGGCCCACACATCTGTGTGTTGGTCATCTTCTATCCCACCTCCCCATGCACCTCATCCATCTAGGTACCTATTTGTATAGAATATGGGTATTATGGTGGTACCTAAGGGCCAGCCAAGAGTGGGAACCCATTGTGCTTGGTGCTCTACAAACACCCAGTAGTAGATGGCCCCTGCCCACAAAGAGCTTGCAGTCAAAATAGATAAGACCATGACAGGTAGAGGACATCTGGGAGGAGATACAGGAAGGAGAGAGGGGGCCAGGAATGGAAGCTAGGTCTCCTCAGTAACAGGACAGAGCCTTATCTGCTAGGCCATTCTTCCTCTCCACAGCCTTTTGTCCTCCTTCCCTCACCCACTGTGGACGGAGCCCAAGCATCTGACATTCGTGAAAAACCTACCATTGGATTCAGTGAGCTTTTGATTGGGACCTTTGCCCCTCCCAGCACCAAGACCAGCAGTTGGAAGGACAGGGCCATGTTTTAATGCAGACACTTGTGGAATTGCTGGAGTGGGTTGGAGCCATGGGCCAGCTTCCTTAATGTCCTGTCTCTATCATCATGGGATGTGATCATTAACACTAATGAACGCCACTGTTTCCCGGTGTGAAATGGGGCCCTGACCACTGGGCACCAGCGCGTGCCTGGGGCCACAAGCCGTGGGAGGCGCCCTGCCAGTCCCTGCCAGGCAGGGCCAGCTCTAGCAATTTCGCCGCCCCAAGCACGGCGGCACACCACGGGGGGAGCTCTGCCGCTCGCCGGTCCTGCGGCTTTGGTGGACCTCCCGCAGACATGCCACTGGAGCCACCTGCCGCCCTCCTGGCAACTGGCGGAGCGCCCCCCACGGCATGCTGCCCCAAGCACGCGCTTGGCGTGCTGGGGCCTGGAACTGGCCCTGCTGCCAGGGGCTTGGGGTGGCAAAAAAGCTAGAGCCGCCCCTGCTGGGCACAAACCATTGATGGGTTGCACTACTGCTCAAACAGGTCACTCGTTAGCCGAAAACCGCCCCCAGCCTCTGTTACGAGTAACAACAGTTACAAGGCTGTGATCGCCGAGAACCAGGCAGCGTAACGCGGAATCTTTCATCCCCTCCATCCCACCTAAGACAAAACAAAGGCAATCAGGTCATCAAGCTGCTATGGAGTCTCTCTCGGAGAGACAGCTCAACCACCAGCCCGTCAGGGTGAGAAAGAAATTCACTCCTCGATTGCTTGTGTTGTGGCGGGAGGGAGCTGTCTGCTGGTTCCTTCGGTACAGGCTGCTTTAAGCAGCAGCAATAGGAGATACAGTTTGTAAAAGCTTGTAACACAGCCCGGAGAGCTTCCTTTATTAAGCTGTTTTCAAAAATAAATAGCAGGTCCCTTAATGCTGACAGAGCTCGGGGGGCTAGGAACTGTCTGTCTGGCACCGCGGAACAGCTGAGAGACGGAGGCATTTCGCTGTTTAGTGTTAAAGAAAAAGTGATGTCATCAGCACCAGAGGAACTGAAAACAATCCAGGTCTAACTAGCTACAAATCAGCCCTGGTTTTGCCTTTCTAATCCCAATCGACCTGCAGTTCTCCTACAAGAAAGCACTGCACTGTTAAGGAACCAATGTCCGGGCTGGAGCCACGTTAGTGCTAGACTCCCATCATAAGCAGGTGTAGATTTCCCTGAGTTATTAAGGGAGAATAGGACTTTGGAGCCCAGAGGCAATTAAATAATTAGACTGGTCTTTTTGCTGCAAAGTAATTTTCTTCACCTGCTTTTCCAGTCTATTGCATCTTCTCTACCGCCTCACCCCAGATTAGATCGCAAAAGGCAGATCCAGTTACAGGCAGGGCAATCTGTTGAATCCATCATCTCCATCTCGCCCTGAAGTCCTCCAGAGTGGACTAAATAGTCTAAATAGGCAATACAGAATTAGTATCTTCATTGTGCAGATGAGAAAACTGAGATCAACAGGAATTAAATGACTTGCCCAAGGTCACACACGGAGTCAGTGGCAGAACCAAGAATTGAGCCCAGCTCTTCTGCGTCTTAATGCAGCACCTTCCCAGAAGCACAGGACCATGCACAACCCTCGGGGCAAGAGCTCACCTTCTTTCCAAAAGTTACAGGCTTGCTCAGGAGATAATAACGGATTTTGATTCACCAGACTTTCGAGATCTGCACGGAAAGGCAGCAGCGCGCCAGCACCAATACTTGCTGTATGTTGCCAAAGATGATTTTACTGTTGTCGAGCTGACACCAGTCCCACCCTGGTCACTGCAGCTCTCTCTGCTCTGCTCTCCCCAAACTCCAGCCAATGACAGATGTCCCAGGCAGTGGCTTTATACGGTTCAATTTGCATCATCACGCCAGATACTGTTCACCTTTGTACAGGCTGATTTGTTCCCCCAGGAGCTGCATGCAGATAAACCTGAGGAGCTGGGACACTATTCTGAGCATCTGAGCACAGCAGACCCTCCAAGTGGGATCAGAGCGGGTAGACAAAATTTTGGATTTGCCTACACAGGGTGACACCAGTTTAACTAAAGGTCTGATTTTAATCGGTTTTATTAAACCAGTGCAAAAGACCAGGTGGAATGGTGGGTCTTATTGCAGTTTAAACTAGGCTCATTTCGGTTTAGTTTACTGCAATTAGAAACAGGTTTAAACTAAACCAAGATAACCAATTTAAGAGGGTCTACACAGGTATTTGTGCCAGATTAATTAAACTGGTTTAAGTAAACCCCTTTAACTAAAGTAGTGCAAATGTCTGTGTAGATGAGGCAAAGAAAGAAAGAAAGATGAGTTTTAGAACAATTTCAGGGGACGCTGTTTGTTTAACAAAGCACTGTGCTCTGTGGATGTTAATATTTAATTTTAAAAGCTTCTTCCAAAGCAGAGGACCCTTTTCAGAGGTTCTTTTCAGATACCCCCTCGCCCTTTTTGGCATTCATTTAAATGCTGGCCATTAAAATATGTATGAGCATGATAGAAGGTATTGATCTTATTAGAGACACCCGGCAAAATTGGATAAACCCTTATTCATTCACAGAGGGTCCCGCCACACCCAAACGTGTGTGGGGTTGAATATGTAGACACATGTCACATATATTCGGTATATAATGTGTTTATATTCCCTGCACGTAAGTGTGTGTGTGTGTGTGTTTGCAAAATGTATCAATATATATATGTGTGTGTGTGTATAATGTTTATGTATATAGATGTACAAACATGTAATGAATGTACTGTATATGTTCATAAGTGAATGTATATAATATTATAGTGGGTTTACGTGTACACATCCATGTTTGATGGATGGATGTATTTGTACACAAATGTAGTTAAGAACATATACCCACAAGTGAAAGGAATCTATACCTATTACTATATAGTAACATTATATGGACGTACTGTACACCAAAATGCATATTTCTTCCTGCATGTGAGTTTTCCTTCATCAGGTCATTTCTCCCTTAACACAATAGATCTGAGAGTTTATAACTCTTTGATTACATATATACAATGGTGATTCAACCCATTTTAAATGATTTTGGGGTTAAATTTTTTCAAACATCCATTTGTGTACATGTTGAATGGTTAAAACTTAACAATAGTTTTATTGTTTCCCCTCTTGCCTCATTGAATTAAAAAACAGCTCAGCAGCGGTAGCATCATTTCCTTCTTGCGTTCAGGTGCTGCAGCTGTCTCCAGAATTACTTGGAGGAGGGGGAATTCTGCAAATAAAATCAATTATTTATTTTGTTTAATATAGTTCAAAACCTAACGAGCTCTGGGCGGAAAGGACTAGCAGAAGCAGCTCGAGAGAGATGGAGCTAAAAGACTTTATGCAAACACATGCGTGGAGGTGAGGTTGATCACGATCGGTTCTCATTGAGGCTGCATCAAATCATCTGCATGTTTATTTTCCTTTTAAAAGAGTTTAAGCCATTCAAAACAGCAAATTCGTCTCAGATAATCTAGTCCAGCCTCCTCCTTTGTTTCTCTCCACACTGAAGTGCTTAGAAGCTATTTGCATTCAATTAGTGCACAACAAATAGATTCACTAAACATGGAATGTGGGGGAGGAGGGCGGAGAGTTGAAAGATGGCACATGGACGGGGAAACATATTGACATGATAAATATTGCATTGGATTTGGTGGGAATCCCTACAGCTTTAACACACTCAGAATATGCAGGAGGTGGGAGAGGCTAGGCGCGCTCCCTGCCGCATCGGGAGCGCGCACTGACTCTCCAACCCAGCAGCAATTTTAAAAAGGGAGGGGGCCGAGGAGGGGATCAGCCATCAGGACAGTGGGACTCGCAGCCTGGGCAGCTCAAAGCTCAAAAAATGTGTGTTGCCTCTGCGATTGCAAAATTAAAGCCAGCCACCACCAGGAGCAACAGATCCACAGCTGTCCACCCATCTCTGGGGCTCCCTGTACTTCCCAACTAAATGCCTGGAGTTCAGTCTGGCTTCTGCAGCTGGGTGCTTTCCTGGAAGCTGCCCCCATAGATCTGCACTCCAGATCCCAAGCTGAGCAGGTAAGGCTGGGCAAACTTCACCTGCGCGTAGGACGTTAGCTGGAGGAGATCCCTTTCCTTTTTGGCTTTGGGAGCTGCCTGCAGTTCTGCAGATTGTGGTAGCTTTTGTGTGCCACGCGTGGCATGGTTGTAAAGGCAGGGCAGGATGGACTAGCAGTATATATTTCAAAGAAGGGACCGCAGGTACAAACAGCTTTGCTGGAGGAAAAAGAAAATGATCTCTTCTGATGCTATGGTAGATAGGATCCTTTTTCCCTTGCAGTCAATGGGAGTTGTGCCATGTGCTCCAGTGGGGCCCGAGTTTAGCCCCAAATGTTAGATCTGTCTGTTTCTAGCTGGGGTGTTTGTCTTCGCATCTGAAGCAGGGAAGCAGCAGGGGTACATGGCAGAAATGCTAATGATTCCCTAGCTTTCTGATCCGCAGCCTTTCCCAACTAGGGGAAATTAACAGTGGGGAAACTATAGGTTATTAGGATAAATCTGAGCGTGGTTTTACACAGGAGGTTTTAGATAGATAAGGATCTTTCCTTATTCATGTCTTTGTGGGCAGCATGCTTTTTATTGTCAAAGTTTATAATAGTTGCTTTATCAATTGTTCTGTTATCAGTCTAAGACAGCGCTTTTTGGAGAATGTATTTCTTCTCCTGGGAGCTTTCTCATGGTGTTCAGTGCCACGCAGCTTCAGGACCAATTCAACAGGAAAGTCTAAGAAAGGGATGCCGGGGCTTTTAAAGGGAAAAGCTGGATCGTGTATATTTCTAACGCAATTTAAAAACTGCACAGAGCTGTCTGAGTTTCGGGTGTGCCGGAAACGTGGTTCCATGCAACTTCCAAACGGCATGCGGTCCGATGAAAGAACAGAGAAATAGGCAGAAAGAAAACGAATTGAAACAATGATTTGTTGGCTCTTAGCTCTGGATTGGGTGTGTTACTGCTTAGGCTGATGTTATCTTGCGCATCACACATGTCCGGGGGTCCGCTTGTGCAGCGCGCTGTCCCCTGAGCATGGAGCTATCGCTACCTTGGGTTTTCCGTCGGGAGCAGAGCGCTGCTTCCTGTTCTCCCTGGGTTAAGGGGAAAGCGGAGGGACCAGGCTGCTCCCAAGCCAGAGAGCGCAGTTGTGTCTCCGAGGCTAGGAGCGGGTGGGGTAATCGTGCCTGTCTCTCTCTCTAGCTGCAGGAGGAAGATGGACCCGTTGCTCTGGCTGTGGATCGCAGCTTTCCTGGGGGTGAGCCAAGGCTGCCCGGAGCCCTGCTCCTGTGTGGACAAATACGCCCATCAGTTGGCAGACTGCGCTTACAAAGATCTGCAGGCGGTCCCAGTGGGTCTGCCCTCCAATGTGACCACCCTCAGCCTGTCTGCCAACAAGATCATCTCCTTGCAGAAGAGCTCCTTCGTGGAGGTCACCCAGGTCACCTCGCTATGGCTGGCTCACAACGAGATCAGCGCCATCGAGGAGGGCACCTTCGCCATCCTGGTGCAGCTGAAGAACCTGGACATCAGCTACAACCAGATCATAGACTTCCCCTGGGGGGATCTGTACAACCTCAGTGCCCTGCAGCTACTCAAGATGAACAACAACCACATGGTGAAGCTGCCGTGGGAGGCCTTCCACACCCTGAAAGACCTGAGATCCCTGCGCATCAACAACAACAAGTTCACCACCATCGCCGAGGGCACTTTCGATTCTCTGACTTCCCTGTCTCACCTGCAGATCTACAACAACCCCTTCAACTGCACCTGCAGGCTCCTGTGGCTGAAGAGCTGGGCTGAGAACACCCAGATCTCCATCCCGGAGAGGGACTCCATCAGCTGTGCAGCCCCGGACAGCCTCCGAGGCGTTCCCCTGGGGAGGATCCCTGATCTGCAGTGCGCGCCTCCCGCCGTGCAACTGACCTACCACCCCAACCTGGACAACACCGAGCTCTATGACGGCTTCACGCTCCTGCTGCACTGCAGCGTCAGGGGCAGCCCCCAGCCGGAGGTCAGCTGGAAGGTGCAGACCGCCAGCCAAGACCTGGAGATAAAGGGGCCCAGCGTGGAGAGGGCTGGGAACGAGCTACCGTCTGACAGCTCCAAGCAGGGCGCAGGGCGCTTCCTGGTCTACGGGAACGGCACCCTAGTCATCCCCCACCTGAGCAAGCGTGAGGAAGGGACCTACACCTGCCTGGCCACCAACGAGCTGGGCAGCAACCAGACCTCGGTCAACGTGGCTGTGGCTGGGGCCCAGAAATACCCCGCCCACCCCATGGAAGATCCCCTGGCCGGCAAAGCGCAGCCGGGCGAGAGGAAGCAGGGCCCCAAGGGCTCCAAGAACAGCGTCCTCAGCCCCGATGAGAGGCCCAAACCCCTCAGCCCCACCTGGCACAGCTCCCACTCGCCAGGCCTCGAGCAGGTCCCCGCCAAGCGGCCCCCCTTCGAGAAGAATTGCGGCTCCAGCGCGGACACCCAGTACGTCTCCAACCATGCCTTCAACCAGAGCGGCCAGCTGAAGCAGCACACCTTCGACCTGGGCGTCATCGCGCTGGACGTGTCGGAGAAGGAGGCCAAGGTGCAGCTCACCCCCTTCTACGGCCAGCCGGAAAAAGGCCACCTGCGGGCGCTCTACCTGTGCGCAGAGAGCGGCCAGGGCCACTCCATGGTGCAGTGGTCCAGGATCGAGGAAGGAGTGAACTCCTACTGGTTCCAGGGCTTGACCCCAGGCACCAACTACTCAGTCTGCCTGACCTACCTGGGGGAAGACTGCCAGGTGCAAGTGGTCTTCACCACCAAGAAGGAGATCCCCTCCCTCATCATCATCGTGGTGGTCAGCATCTTCCTGCTGGCCCTGGCCACCGTCCCCCTGCTTGGGGCCACCTGCTGCCACCTGCTCGCCAAGTATCAGGGCAAAACCTACAAACTTATCATGAAAGCCCAGAACCCGGACCAGATGGAGAAGCACATAGCGGCCGATTTCGACCCGCGGGCCTCTTACCTGGAGTCGGAAAAGAATTACAACCCAAGTGAGGCGGAGGATGGTGAAGAGGAGCGGGAGGCGGAGGGGGAGAGGGAGATGGAGATGGAGCGAGACGAGAGCCTGGTGGCCGAGTCCATCGCCGAGTCCCAATCCAAAGCCAACCCGGAGGAGTTTGAGGTGGGGTCCGAATACAGCGACAGGCTGCCCCTGGGGGCCGAGGCTGTGAACATCTCCCAAGAGATCAATGGGAACTACAGGCAGCCAGCTCGCTGATCCGACCCCTGGCCACCCCCCAGCCACCGCCCCAACCAGTATATCGTATAATACAGTAAGATACAAACTCGAGGTGGGACCTGAGCCATTCACTGGTTGATCAGCTGCATCCTTCCAAAGACACTTCTGCCAACAGCCCAGCGTGGAGGAAACCCAACAGAATTCAAATCCCAACCCGTTTTTCTGGCCTCACTAAGTACTTCAGGGTGGGGTCGATTTTTTAAACAAAATAGGTGGAATGAATTGACCTTTAAAAAGTTTTTAACACACTATTTGAAATACAAAGTTTTAAAACAAAACAAAACCATCTGTTCCCAACATATTAATCCTAAACCGAGGCTGTGGTCTTTTTAAAAGCTATGTTGGTTTGTTACAATTAAAATACAATGAATTGACTATTTCCACCTCTTTCACATAAAAAAATTCGAAGATATCCTGAGTTAATTTCATCAAGGCCAGTTGTCAATTTCAAGCGTGAGTGATGTCAATTTCAGGCAGTTTCTGTGCTGGACAGCTCCCATCGCCCTCCCACGCCAATACAAACAGCTGTGCCCTTCCCACGCTGGGATGTATAAATCCGTGTATGGGGAGGATGGGTGAGTGGGTAACAGAAACCCACACCAGTCCTGACCATCCGATCAAAGATACACAAGCTGATCTAGCGGCTCACCTGTACCTAGACAGTGTTAATGGAACCGTGCTGTAGAATTTAAGATGTGTGTGTGACTTGGTCCTCTCTTAACTTGTGGGTGCTTCTCATTTCTTTAGAGGTAGAGAAGGGAGTGTGGAAATACCACCACCTCTGATCTTTGTTGTCCCTTTTTCCCAGACCTTCTGGGAGGCATGTGACTCACTGAGATTTCCTAGATGTTTATTGAGTAGAGTAGCGTGCTTATAGAGAAATGTATGTACCCTTGATGTGAGTCTGTGATGTTTAAAAGGGAACAGGAAATGCTAGGTAACTTTTGTCGTGGAACTGAGAAAAATCTGAAATGTATATGCAGCAGGTGCATTTGTGGGTTTTTTTGCCTCTGTATTAAAAAAGCACCAAAAATCAAAATGAATCAGCACAACTATCCCCAAGGCGAAGGAAGATTGTTAATTGATTGTTAAATACTTCCAAAAGCAACCTTGAAAACAAACGGAACCATAACCTTTTCTAAGCGCTTCTGTATGTGAAGAGTCAATAAAACAGATTTAAAATGGACTTTTTGCCCATTATTTATGGGGGGATAGGGGTAGATTAATGGAAAATCAAATCCATATTTCAGTTTAACTTAAAAAGCTGTAGTATAATTATTTCCCCTACAATATTCTCCTTTGTCTTAAACTGGAATTTTATTTTTCAGATGCAGTTATTTTTAAAATTGTGGTTGTGATCATTCTAATTTCTCCTAAGGGATTTTTTTCCCCTGGTGGTTTTGTTTGTTTTTGTACCATTTTCTTTCTCTTTAAAGAATTTGGGGTCGTCGTTAGAGGTGGCCGTTTCAGCGAATTCTAGAATTAGTTACCCCGGTTTCTGAATTACAAAGCGACAGCCTGCTTTATTTCACAGGTACCTTTTGTCTGTGTTTACCTTTACGAGCACAGGGACATTTGGAGAGTTGTTTTGCTCGCCAATAACGTTTTGCTTTGTTTCGCGAAGTAATTTTAAAAAAACCTGAGACACAAAAAACTCGGAATGAAATAACCCTAACCCCTATCCCAACAATAAATTCGCTAAGATGCAGGGAAAGCACTGAGAAAGTTGTCACATGGATGGAACAAAAATAAAACTAGACTGGCCACCACCAGCTTCGCGTATGTTCAAATAAGGTAGGTGCTTGCGGGCGGGGGGGAGAGACTGACTGACTCCAACACACAGGCCAGGGTAATATTTAACTATGGCCCCTTTACTGCTGATGTGCAGCCCCCAAAGTATCCGTATGAAGATCTATGTACTGTGTGTGTGCAAATACACACATGAACGTTGTTTATGTAGGTATATGTGTATACTCTGTGCGTGTGCGCGTAGATAAATATACACCCCAATTATTTATAACCATGCATCTATTTTATGAAATAAGGTGAATGCCCGTACTTTCGCCGCGTGGATATATACACAGGCAGATATATAATATGTGTGTGTGTGTGTGTGTTTTGCTCGTGTACATAATACATATACTCCGTGTGTGTGCAGATATAGACACACATGCATCTACACCCTGACACATCAGCTTTGTGAATAAAAGTAAATGTGTGTACGTTGTGTGTGGATATATACACAAATTATTTATATAGGTGTTTTGTTCGTGTAGATAAATGTATATACTCTGTGTGTGTAGATATAGACACACACACACAGTGAATACAGGTAAATGTACTTTGGGTGTCTGAACACATACACAGATTATTTATACACACATTTTGCGTATGTAAATAAAAGTATGTACTCTAGGTGGGCGTGCGCAGACATGCACACAATTACTTTGTAAATAAAGATAACTGTTTATATTTGAATGTGTTTGTAGACCTACACACCCACATTATGTGTACTCACATTTTACGTATGTAGGTCAACGCACATACTTCGAGTGCAGCTATGATTATTTAGACACGCACGTTCACAATATATCGTATATAGAAGCATAGGTCCGCTGTAACATACTTTGCAAACATGCATATACTGAGTGTGTATGTAAGATTCTATGTAAGCCCAAGGAACCGTGCACTCCTGTGTGCGGTGTGGGATAGGGGTGGGGAGAGTTGGTCCGACTGTTTTATTTGAGCCCCGATGTAAAGATTTCAGCTTCCTGTGCCCCTGGCCCGCTGATCTTCAGGAAGTAGTGGGCTTACTCCGACTCCTAAAACAGCCACCCGCGCCCCAACACAGAACTAGACCCTCCCCGCCCTTCCTGGGACAGCACTGGAGCTTTCCCCCGGCGTTTCCGCTGAGGCAGACGCACCCTCCCAGTGCGTACCTCTCGCAGGGTGTATTCCTGAATGCCAGGCTCTGTTCCAAACCACGAGTCTCTAACCCCATTGGCACTGTTGGACATCCCGGAATCCCACAGTTTAGAAGCGCTACCAACCCCAGGGGCAACCAAAAGGAGCCCTCTGCCCATGTCGATTTCACCAGAAGGCGGGTAGGAAAGCAGCACAACCTGTAAGAACGAAGGACAGCAACTAGTCTCCATGTAAAACGAGGCGATTTCAGAGCTAGCAACGCCTAACATCCCCACCGAGGTGTTTGCAATCACCTTCCCCACCCGAATGGTTTTATCCAACAATTACACTAAGATCAGTGTTGTTGGTTTTTTTCAATTGCCTTTATCATCTAGACTAGAGCTAGCCAGCGTTTGCTTTTGCACATAGGTATATATATCAAAGATTGTGTGCTTACATATATATTAATGCTTGTGTGTGTGTTAATGGGTAGGCATGTACATACACACATAGATATCTGCCCATAAACATACTTGCATTCATAGACTGAAAGGATCCACAGATTTTAAAGCGAGAAAGGATAATTGTGGTCATGTAGTCTGACCTCCTGTATGCCACAGACCGCAGAATTTAAAAAAAAGCAGAGGAGGAGAGAGAAATATCACACACACTCACAATCTGTGAATCCTGTGAATCTCGGAATGCATGTGTGTTTGTGTGTATATATATTTGTACACACAGAGGACAGAGAGACTATTCTATATTCATATGTTAGAATAATGTCTATATTTCGTATAACTAAGCAAGTCCAAAATCTGTGAATAAAGCATGTTAACAAACCATTTTCAGGAACTTGTATTTGCCAGCCTTCAGGCACAGGTACAATTTTTTTTTTTAAATTTCAGCCTTTGTCAACATTAAGTTTTTCTAGACTGCTGTATTGAAAGAAATCAAACCTGGACTATAAAAATAAAAGACATAGTCAAGACAAAAGAATGGATGGATTAAATCTCTTTAAAATGGAGAATAATATGGTCCAGACTCTGATCTTCAGAATGACTCTACTGTAAATTCATTAAAATCACTGGAGTTAATCCTGATTTACACCAGTGTAACAGACCAGAAATTAGCCCCAAATATTTTCTCTGCTTTCAGCTATTAGGATGTGGCTACTTCAAAAGATATTAGGGATTCAGAATTCCCAGTATAGATCAATCCCCTTTTGTGAATACATTTTAATTGAGTTTTATGCCTTAAAACATACAAAGAATAAGGAAGTACAATCATTTCTGCATCCAATTAATTATGGAGCAATAGATTTTTCCCCTAATGTTTCTACAGGGAATCTAGTTATGATGAGAAAAACATTGGAGCTGGATTACACTGGGACTTTTCCCTTCTGGAGGGTATTAATTAGCATTTGGAGAGGGAAAAAGTAGGGAGAGGTCAGAAAGGCTATGACAGAAGATGGAGTTTTAGATCCTACAAAATCATTATTGCAATCATCAGATTGCATAGGTAATTTAGCCACACTTATACTGTCTCTGTTTATAAATAGTTTATAAAGTGTTAATAAATTATTAATAGATGTTTTAATAGTCAATGGTTATAAATTGTTATAAAGGCCTGCCTGTTGCTTATACCCATCTATAGCACCTTCCACTGATGTGCTCATAACCTTCTGCAACATATATACTCTTATCTGTGACATGCGTATGACATCTCTGAATCAGTGATAAATTCCTCATCAATGGAAATTTAATATAAAGTGTGATTGAAGATTTTTTAAAAAATCATGATGCAGCCTCTGCAATGATGACATGACCCCTGCTCCACAAAGGACAGGTTTAACTCTGAGCTCATTAATGGCTCCACACAAGTCAGGGGCCCTTCCTGTGCTTAGATTTAAACACAGGCTAAAGCATTTTGCTAATCCAAGGCCTTGGCTAGAAGCTGAATGGATGCAGGAAACAGGAACCTAGCTGTCCTGTTTGCAAAAAGGTAATTCACCTGCTGCTGAAGGATGCCAAAAATCAATGCCAAGGATAACAGGGGGCTGTTTTCAAATGTAGTCTGGAATCTGACCTGCAGTGGCTAGGAGAAGGCAAGAAAAAGAGGAAGGAAATCTCCTGAAAGGAATTTAGCAAGGAATTTGCTGTGGGGAAAGAATGCTACAAGATATTGTTACAGGTTGGGGGCCAAATCCTCAGCTGGAACAAATCACAGTAGCTCCACTGACTTCATAGCTGAGCTACATCAGGGGAGGATCTTCCCCATTGCAGAACAATTGGAAGAGATTGTTTCTGTGCTGGATAACCTGTGAACTGCAGGGGCTACTTGGAGCCATCTGCTACATTGGGGGTGTGACTCTTCTCTGGGCTCTCCACTGAGATCAGTGCAGTTATTCCCAAATTGTACCAGGTGTAAGTGACAGCAGAATTAGACTCTAAATTATTAGATCCCATCCTAATTTGGGATGGTGACATCCATTTATTAGAGTAATAGTTCAGCTGCACCATCCAATTCCTTAATTTCTTCATGAGCATGGGCAGCTTACAACTGGAGGGTCTGATCCAAAACCCATTGAAATCAATGGGCATCTTTCCATTGGCTCCAGTGGGCTTTGGATCAGGCCCCTAAACTTTCAGGGCTAGATCCCTAGCATATGTAAATCAGCATAGCTCTACTGACTTCAATGGAGCACAGCCAATTTACAGGAGCTGAGGGTCTGTCTCTGAGACAGTCCCATAGAGAGATGAGCTCACATCGTTGTACTGGCTAAAGGACACCAACAAGAATTTCCAGTGTTATTTTGAGCCTTCCAAGGCCTAATTCTGCTTGGATTTACACTGGTTTAACTATACTGACTCCATGGACTCAGACCTGATTTACACCAGTGTGGAAGAAGGATCAGTCCCGCAAGCATTCAGCGATGGAGCCAAGTCATTGGGAAAGTATGATCATTTGGATGCATCGACATGCTGTGGTATGTTTAGTCTGCTGCACTGCAATTGTTTGTCCTGAGCTGTGCTGATCTGATCAATATCAGCATTAGTAGCCATAAAATGGCTTGTTGAGTTTCATTGATGAGAGGAAGCAATAGTCCGCTGCACTTTTGCCCGGTAGTTTATCCTCCCCTCACAATGCCAAGGGCAGACAGGTCAGTGGTTTTCCCAGGAATTGAAATTAAGGGAGGTGTTTGAATTTATGGGGGGCGTGTCAGGACCGATGAGATATATAAAAGCGATATGAATAAAGTAAATGTTTTGTTACGATAATGCAAATTTAACATACGGATAATGTAAGTTATATCAAAACACATAACAGGTCTAGATTTCTAAAAAAATATAAATTAAAAAAATATATATTTAATTTAAATTGACTTTTGAAAAGTAAGCCATCATGGGATAAGAGGGAAGTCCTCTTATGGATCAGTAACTCATTAAAAGATGGGAAACAAAGGGTAGGAATAAATTATCAGTTTTCAGAAAGGAGAGAGATAAATAGTGGTATCCCGGTACTGGGACCATTACTGTTCAATATACTCATAAATGATCTGGAAAAATGGGTAAACAGTGAGGTGGCAAAATTTGCAGATGATACAAAACTATTCAAGATAGTTAAGTCCCAGGCAGACTGTGAAGCATTACAAAGGGATCTCACAAAACTGGGTGACTGGGCAACAAAAATGGCAGATGAAATTCAATGTTGATAAATGCAAAGTAATGCACATTGGAAAACAATCTCAACTATACATACAAAATGAAGGAGTCTGAATTAGCTGTTAACACTAAAGAAGTGATCTTGGAGTCATTGTGTATAGTTCTCTGAAAACATCCACTCAATGAGCAGCAGCAGTCAATCATTCGCAACATTCTGTTTGCTTGTTTAAAAAGAACAGAGTACTTGTGGCACCTTAGAGACTAACACATTTATTTGAGCATAAGTTTCGTGGGCTCCAGCCCACTTCATTGGATGTAGCCCACGAAAGCTTATGCTCAGATAAATTTGTTAGTCTCTAAGGTGCTACAAGTACTCCTGTTCTTTTGCGTATGCAGACTAACATGGCTGCTACTCTGAAACCTTTGCTTTTTTAAGAAAGGGATAGATAATAAGACAGAAAATATCATATTGCCTCTAGATAAATCCATGGTACATGTACACCTTGAATACTGTATGCAGATCTGGTCACCCCATCCCAAATAAGATATTTTGGAAATGGAAAAGGTACAGAGATGGGCAACTAAAATGATTAGGGGTATGAAACAGGAGGAGAAATTAAAATGACTGGGAATTTTCAGCTTAGAAAAGAGATGACTAAGGGACGATATGATGGAAGTCTATAAAATCTTGACTGGTGTGAAGAAAGTGAATAAGGAAATGTTATTTAATTGTTCACATAACACAAGAACTAGCAGTCACCCAATGCAATTAATAGGCAGCAGGTTTTTTTTTTTTTTAAAGGAAGTACTTCTTCACACAACATAAAGTCAACCCGTGGAATTCTTTGCCAGGGGATGCTGTGAAGACCAAAATTATAACAGGATTAAAAAAAGAACTAGATAAATTCCTGGAGAATAGGTCCATCAGTGGCTATTAGCCAGGATGGGGAGGGATGCAACACCATGCTCTGAGTGTCCCTAGCCTGTTTGCCAGAAGCTGGGAATGGGCAACAGGGGATGGATCACTTGATGATTACCTGTTCTGTTCATTCCCTCTGAAGCACCTGGCCTTGACCACTGTCAGAAGACAGGATACTGGGCTATATGCACCATTGGTCTGACCCACTATGACCATTCTTATGTAAAAATTAATTATAATAATAAAAATGTTTAGTACAGAAACTGCCTAACATAATGAACTCTCAACATAGCAACAATGTGAGATAACAACCTTGGCAAATAATGGATTTTAAAAAATATTGGCCTACTAGGAAACATATTTATGTAAGTTTCCATTCTCAGTCACAAATCTAGCATTCTGGAGCAAAGTAACTAAAATATAGTCCAACAAACAAATGTTTCTTTAACGTGCCCCTCACTTTTCCCTCCACTGCACCCCACTCCCCGGGGTTGTCCTTGGTCAGTGAAGACTCAGAGTTCAGAGGTGCTTTCACGTGAGTACACCTTCCAGGTGGTGGGCAAGAAGGCACCTTGCTCGTTCCTCCAGCTGCTCAGTGTTTGCTCCGGCCACCGTTCACTCTACCACTCTGTTGCCAATGGCCCTGTGCAGTCACCTTCTGCTGCCACCTGCCACTGTGATCTCTGTGAGTTGGTCTCTTGAGGTTCCACCAGCTCTCAGTGATTTCAGCTGAGCTCTCAGAGGGGGAACCTCACTGCTAGTGCAATCTGGGGGGTCTCTTCCACAGAAACACTGTCCTCACAGTAGGACGAAGCACTTAGACCTGATTATCAGTGATTTCAGCTGAAGAGGTCACTTAACAGAGCAAAAGACTATCTATGGAGCCTAATCAGCTCTGTCTTTAAACAGTGGAGAGGGTCAGGTTCCCACCCACTCTTTTGAGGCCCTCAGTCAGCACAGGCTAAGTACAGTTCTACTGCCCTTTACTCATACAATAGGAACAACAACATTTCATTCTCCCCTCTTCCCCGCCCCCCATTCAAGTGATTTGTAACCCAACGCCAGCCAAAATCTATCACTTGGGCAACACAGTGCTGTTTGCTGGATACCTAGGTAGATTAGATGTGAATGTAAATACACTCTGGTCCTGAAGCCTTTCCCCCCAGCCCCCAGCTCATCACTAGCTGTCAGGGAGATCTCATTTTGACTTTGCTTACAAATCATCATTTGAAATTATTAGGTTGGCCAACATCACCAAAGTGAATGCACTGACATTGTCATAAAAAACAACAGCTGTGTAAGGAAGCTAGTCTATGTTCATATTTTTCAAATCTATTATACTTTTTCAGATACATGTATTTTATCATACACTGTATATGCTTTTGAAGTGTGTATTGTTTCAATTTCAATTCAAATTCCCAAACAGTCACTAAATTGGCATGTTTCAGAGTAGCAGCCCTGTTAGTCTGTATTCTCAAAAAGAACAGGAGTACTTGTGGCACCTTAGAGACTAACAAATGTATTTGAGCATAAGCTTTCATGTTGAAAAGGTGGGAGTTGCCCAACCAGCTCTAAGAGGCTGATTAATTAAGATACGCTATTGTCAGCAGGAGAAAAAAAAACTTTTGTAGTGATAATCAAGATAGCCCATTTAAGATAGTTTGACAAGAAGGTGTGAGGATACTTAACATAGGGAAATAGATTCAATGTGTATAATGGCTCAGCCATTCCCAGTCTCTATTTAAGCCTAAATTGATTGCATATTAATTCAAGTTCAGCAGTTTCTAGTTGGAGTCTGTTTTTGAAGCTTTTCTGGTGCAAAATTGCCACCTTTAAATCTGTTACTGAATAGCCAGAGAGGTTGAAGTGTGCTCCTACTGGTTTTTGAATGTTATTATTCCTGATGTCAGATTTGTGTCCATTTATTCTTTTGCATAGAGACTGTCTGGTATGGCCAATGTACATGGCAGAGGGGCATTGCTGGCACATGATGGCATAGATCACATTGGTAGATGTGCAAGTGAATGAGCCCTTGATGGCGTGGCTGATGTGATTAGGTCCTATTATGGTGTCACTTGACTAGATATGTGGACAGAGTTGGCATCGGGCTTTGTTGCAAGGATAGGTTTGTTGCAAGGATGTGGTTGCTGGTGAGTATTTGCTTCAGGTTGAGGGGCTGCCTGTAAGTGAGGACAGGCCTGTCTTCCAAGATCTGTGAGAGTGAGGGATCATCTTTCAGGATAGCTTGTAGATCTTTGATGATGCACTGGAGAGGTTTTAGTTGGGGGCTGAAGATGATGGCTAGTGGCGTTCTGTTATTTTCTGTGTTGGGCCTGTCTTGTAGTAGGTGACTTCTGGGTACTCTTCTGGCTCTGTCAATCTGTTTTTTCACTTCAGCAGGTGGGTATTGTAGTTTTAAGAATACTTAATAGAGATCCTATAGGTGTTTGTCTCTGTCTGAGGGATTGGAGCAAATGCGATTGTATCTTAGAGCTTGGCTGTAGACAATGGATTGTGTGGTGTGTCCTGGATGGAACCTGGAGGCATGTAGGTAAGTATAGTGGTCAGTGGGTTTTCGGTATAGGGTGGTGTTTATATGAGCATTGTTTATTAGTACTGTAGTATCAAGGAAATGGACCACTTGTGTGGATTAGTCTAGGCTGAGGTTGATGGTGGGATGGAAATTGTTGAAATCATGGAGGAATACCTCAAGGGCTTCTTTTCCATGGGTCCAGATGATGAAGATGTCATCAATGTAGCGCAAGTAGAGTAGGGATGTTAGGGGAGTTAAGGAAGCGTTGTTCTAAGTCAGCCATAAAAATGTTGGCATACTGTGGGACCATGTGGGTACCCATAGCAGTGCCACTGACTTGAAGGTATATATTGTCCCCAAATGTGAAATAGTTGTGGGTGAGGACAAAGTCGCAAAGTTCAGCCTCCAGGTTTGGCATGTAACTAATTCACAAAACTGGTGTAGGAGGGTGTTGGGGAAATTCAGGGGGGGTGTAGGGAAATCACTGAGACAGGTAGAGTATGTAACAGTGCAGGGAATCCTTCTCCCAGGTCCCTCTGGTGTTGACCAAGAAAATTATAAACACGCTTTTCCAGCCAAGATGCACTAAGAGAGAGATTTGTGGGTCTCTCATGCAATTGAGGGAATGTAACTTGCTGGACCTGATTCTCCACTGCTTTGAGTCTTTTGTGGGCATTTCCCCATGTACAGAATGGGCAGAGCTGGTCCCCATGCCCTCCCTGTGACTTACAAAAATCCCTTGCACATGGCATTTAGCTGGTATATCCAGCTCTAGAGCAGTCACTCCTGCCCCTCTCCTCCCCTGGGTAGGGAGCTTGCTGGAAGAGAGGCCTCCATGTCTTGTTGTTTGAGTCACTGCAAATTCAAGTGGCCTTGAGGCTGAACACATGCACACTGGATTAGTAACCAAGAGGTAACCCCTTCCTAAGGTTTGCCTTCGTAAACCTTAACTCAAGTTTTCTGATGAGCTTGACTTTTTCTCAAAGCTTCTACCCTGCTCACCCTAGCCCTGGTTCCACAGAGGAAGTTAGTTAGTCTGTCAGTTATTACAAGTAATGAGCCCCACTTGGTCTGGCTTCCAGAACAAGGCCCCCAGAGGCAGTAAAATATCATTGCATTTCCCTGCAAGGTCTTACATGGAAATGACCAGAACATTGCAATGCCAAACAAATTCATTGTGAAAATGTTTGCCATCCCCTGCCCCCATCCCTACCAGTCCTAGTGCCTGATATCCTATCACAGAACTGTAGCTAGTAATAAGAAAGGGTGAAATTCATCCCGGGGTAATCCTATCAATTGTAATGTACTTTTTAGCCCTGTAGCATAGTAGATTAACTTTTATTCAGAGCATGCAACTTCTCCTGAATCTTGTACCAATGAAGAAGGGCATATATTGTATTCCCATGAGATTGGGAGGCATAGGGCTTCTAAGCACCCTGGAGCATAGACTATCCCACACATCAGAGGGACCAGCCAGCTTTAATTCTTTCCCTGTCCTTTCATAAAAATAACCTTGTGGTTTGTATGTTAATGAAGAGCATGCTCAGTGCCACCCCTGGACACTTGGTCAAAGAGATCTCAGAAATAGTTCTCACTCAGAGTCCTGGAATCTTTACTGTCAAAGCCTGAATACATAGAGAGAGCGCAAAACCTACACAATCAATGCTCTTTTGGTCTTAGATAGTGTTTTTTAGTATAGAAGCTTTAACATCATTCATTGATTCAACTCCAGAACAAGCCTATGTGCGGTAGGTATTATTAGCCCTGCTTCACAGGTGGGGAAATTGGGGTACCAAGTGATTACAGACTTGACCTGGTGAGTTGTCTTCAGAGCGTAGAATTATACCTTGCATTTATATAGTACCATCTATGCAAGGATCTGAAAGTGGCACACAACTATTAACTGAAGCCCTGATTCAACTGTCAATCCTGTTCAGCAAAGCACCTACACACGTGCTTAACTTTAAGCATATGGTTAGGTCCTATTGATTATGGGATTTAAACATGTGCTTAAGTGTTTTGCTGAAGTGGGGGGGTCTATGTCCTGAACCCCAGTTTCCTGCTCCAACCAGCTGATAATGCTGCCTCTCACATATACCCCATCTTCTGCTTTCAGTGATCTGTACTCTCCAACCCATTGACGGCAGCTGGGTTGCCAAGGTATGAATGCCAGAGTAGAAGTTCCCCCAGTGAGTGCATAAGAAGTAGGTTGACCAATGCAGGTGATGTACCTGTGTATTAAAGATATAACATACCTCATGGACTTGCCACATCAATAAACTGTCCTTAGTGGACCAGTTCCTCAGCAATAGCTAAATTTAATTGCTGTAGCTCCTGTAACTTCAACAGAGCTACACTGATTTACACCAGCTGAGGATCTGGCCCAGTAAGCCCATCAATGCCATTCTGCTCAAACCCTCTGTCCTCTCTAGAGGATCTCTCCCTTGCCTTTTCAGCCCACCTCATCTGCTTCTACACATCCTTACTACACATCCATACTAAAAAAAGAACAGGAGTACGTGCGGCACCTTAGAGACTAACAAACATGCATACTAGTATCAGCAGAGTGAAAAATCACAGGCCTAGTCACCACTCAGATCATATAAATAAACCAAAATTCCTGTATGGCCAACGTACTGTGTCAAGACACTTGGCTAAATCTTGTAGTTAACCTGTGTCTCAGTTTCCCAATCTGTAAAACAGGGCTGCACCACAGAATATCAATGTAGAGAAATGCTGTGCAGGGCAGAGGTGGTAAAGATAGGCTTGTGTGACGCTGGAACTGCAGCCTTTGCACATCAGCTGCACAGGCTCTGGGTTGGTGTTCTGATAAAATGTCAGAACATGACCCAGTCAGTCTTCTGGCTAGACTTGTGAGTGCAGCATACATGGCATTGTAGTGTATTGCGACACTGTCTCTTTAAAATTTGTCATGCCTAGTCACCAGGGGGCCTTGCAGTGTAAGGAGGTCTCTCATGTGATGGAGGCATGCTCAGGATCTGCAATGCCTGCTCAGAGCATGCAGGAGACATCTTGTTATGTATCCAGTAAAGAGAGTTCTGATTTAAAAACGTTATAGCACTGATCTCACTCTGTTTCCTGAAGTACAGTGGCTGCAGCTGACTCTGGAGGAAGATGCTCTCTGGCTACCCTTGAAATTTCAAAGAGCTGCCACGGCAGCGCTTTGAAGTGTGAGTGTGGTCAGAGTGCCAGCGCTGGGAGAGCTCTCCCAGCGCTGCACGTAAACCACATCCCTTACGGGTGTAGCTTGCAGCGCTGGGAGCCGCGCTCCCAGCACTGCGGCACTGATTACACTGAGGCTTTACAGCGCTGTATCTTGCAACGCTCAGGGGGATGTTTTTTCACACCCCTGAGCATGAAAGTTGCAGCGCTGTAAAGTGCCAGTGTAGCCAAGCCCTCAGCTGCCTGGTAGTGCTAGACAGCAGAACAGGCCTGAATCCCAGGAGTGCCAAGTGATATTGACTTCAGTGGAGTTGTATCAGCCCTGTACTATGCATTGTGCCCTGCATGCCTCATTTAAGGCTCCCAGCAGCTGGCGTAAGAGCCCCTTGGGAAATGAAGGGATAGCCTGTGCAATCAGCCACTCCCTCAGCAAGCTCACGCACTCCTGGAAGGCGGGGAGGGGTTAGGAGCTGAGCAAAAGTTCTAAGAACCAGGGGGATTTGTTTGTTCATTACCAGAGAGCAACTCATTTTCACTCCCTCAAGGAACAGATAACTGGCCTTCTCCAAGAACAGCTGGTTGCAGTCCTGACTGCCCCAGAGGCCAGATAATTGGAGAAGCAGGAAGCAAAAAGGGTGTGATTGGCTGACCTCAATTTCCCAGTAATGGCAGAGAAAGAGGAGTCAAGCAGAGACAGAGCAACCAGAGGCTGATGTGCTAGAAAAGGACAGAGGATGCTGGTTAAACACAAAGTAGACCCAAGAGAATGCAGCAGAGAGAGGAGTAGATGAGGAACATGGGTCATGCTGGACAATGAGTCAGAGGTCACAAAGGGACAGAGACATGGGCAGCAAGTTCCATACCCACATGGTGCCATAGTCAGAGCCCAGGAGACCAGCTCCACCAATGTTTGGGGCCGGGTCTCACCTGTCCTCCCCTGAGTGTTCCCCAGCCCCCCCTTGCTGGCCCTGTGCGCCTCCCCAGCCCAGGAGGGAGCAGAGCGTCCCTGCCTTTTCCCTGCAGCAGCAGTTACTGCAGGGTCCTAGTGCCCCCCATATCGACTGCCAGGGCAGATTGACTCTGAGCCTGCCCTTCCCCCTCAGACCCTTCCCTTTTCCCATGGGACCCTCCACCAGCACAGACCCCCAGTCACTGCTTCTGCCCCATGCTGGGCAAGGAGGCAGCCCCGTCCCTCACCCTCAGTGAGGCTACAGTCAGGGGCAACAGCAGGGGAAGAGGCGCACGCAGCACCCCCGGTATGCACCATGGGGGAGGCAAGGGAGATTCCTGGACCTGAGAGAGGCCCTAGGAGCACATGCAGTGATAGTGGTAGAGGTGAGTGTGCTGCTGGGGGGGCAGAAAAGGGGGGATCCTCCCCCAGACCTTGCTGCTGCCAGTAGGCAAAGGACTGGGGGGAGTCCTCCTCTCTGGCATCTGTCCCAGAGCAGCCTGCCTGCACCCCAAACTCATCCCCAGCCCTGCCCCATCCCAGAGGCCATACCCCAGCCAGAGCTTTCACCTCGCCCCCGCCCCCTCTACCCTAGCCCTGAGCCCCTTCAACACTTCAAACCCCTCATCTCCAGCCCCAACTAGAGCCCTCATCCCCACACCCCTACGCTCTGCCCCAGCCCTGAGCCCCCTTCAACACTCCAAACCCCCCATCCCCAGCCTGAGTCCTCATTCCCCTGCACCCTAACCGTCTGCCCCAACCCTGAGCCCCCTTCTGCATCATGAACCCTTCAGCCCCAGCCCCACAGCCCTCACCCCACAACCCACCCTTCTGCCATAGCCCTGAGCACCCTCCCACACCTCAAATCTCTCATCCCCAGCCCCACTCCTGCACCCCCTCCCTCCCAGAACCTGCACCCCTCACCTCCTCCCCCACCCAAACTCCCTCCCAGAGCCTTGGGCAGGTGGGGAGCAGAGTTTTGGGGGGATGGAATTTGTGCAGGGGCAGGTTCTGGGCACCACCAAAATTTCTACAAACCTACCACCCATGGGCAGAGACTCTAGAGAGGAAAGGGGAAATTGGCACAGGGGAGAAAGCTAGTTCAGTTTGATTACATCTTATCAAAGAATCGGAAGGGACCTCAAGAGATCATTTAGTCCAACCCCCTGCTCAAAGCAGGACCAATCCCCAAATGGCCCCCTCAAGGACTGAACTCACAACCCTGGGTTTAGCAGGCCAATGCTCAAACCACTGAGCTATCCTTCTCTTATATAGTTGTTTACACTAGTGTAAAATACCCTTGGTTCCAGATGACAGGGCCTGATGCTCATCTCCACTAAGGCTCCTGTGCACAGGTCTGCCAGAGTAAAGGGGGCCAGATAGTGAATGTAAATTAAGGACTCTCCAGCCTTCCACGTTCCTGTAAAGGGGCCATAGTGAAAATGGGAATCAGGCTCTGTCAGCTTCTGGATGTTTGACACTAGCTGGGGATGAACGTGAGGAAATGCACAAAGGTGCAGAGTGATGGTGAACTGCCTTTGTTTGACAATGTAACAAGTAGGCAAATGAGGCTGCAATGCGGGCCGATCAGAGGTGGGAGTCAACAGCTCTGATTTATTACACGCAGGTTATTGATAGTGGAAGAGTAGCTCATTTTTAGAATGTTTTAAAAATTAACATCAGCGCAACACCTGCCCCTCATTTGTCAATTGTGCCAGGGCAGAAAGGGGGTGAAATGCCCTGTTCTGAGTCAGTAGCTTCTGCATTCATGTCACACTGATGAATCAACTGTACAAGGAGCAGTAGGCCCTAGCTAGCTAAGGGTTCTCTAGGCCTATGCCACACACAGCTTTTGTACCACTCTAGCTCTATCACTTAGCGAGGCAGTTTGTTTAAATAGGTATCAGTATACCAGTGCAACACCTGGCCTAGCGTGGGTGCAGTGACACCAGTAGCAAAGTGCCTATAACAGAGCAAACTAATCAGCCAGAGCACCATGGCCAGGTGTGATAGGGCAGTGATTCTGCCTGTTTCCCCCTCCGGACAGTGGTTTGAGTTCTCATGATACTAGCCCAGCTAGTCATAATCTCACCTCTCTTTGGGTAGTGCAGAAATCCCAGTGTCTATAGTCCCTGCTTCCTCTGCCTCGGGTAGGTTTCCTACCCCATGCTGGGTCAGTAGGAGAGGCCAGGCCCACCTGCTCCTCCATGCACCAGGTCAAAAGCCCTGCATGAATTGGCTGGAATCAACCCCTCCCAAACCCTTATTGTTTTCCTGGCTTGCTTCCCACTGTGGGCTGTGTCTCAGACTGAGACCCAGGGATCCTGTCCTTCTAGAAGTCCAGCATCTCCCCAGTCTGCTGGAGAATGCTCTGACTTTCAGAGGCTCCCTAGCCTCTCCGGAAGCCCTCTGGAGCCCTTCACCCCTCTCCCTTGGGAAGCCAGGCCCAGAGTGCAAACTCCCTCTGTTATGCTTCCTTTAATAGGCTGGTTCTAATTCTTAATCACCTGCCTCCACTCCAGGTCACAGAATGGGCTAGTTGGGCTTGCTGGCTCCTGTTAACCCTGACCCTGCCAGTGGGTGTTTATACACCCCCCTACACCAGTGCCTTATACTGGAGTGGCTGGAATGGAGCATATCCCTTTAACTGTGCCAGGAAAGTTGAACAGTATAGATTTCTAGTGCAGACCAGATCTTAGGCCTGGTCTACACTATGAGGTTAGGTCGAATTTAGCTGTGTTAGGTCAATTTACCCCTACATTTAAGGTAGTGTAAATTAAGGAACTCAGGCAAGCCTACCAAAAGACAAAGGAGGCAAATGGTCGCTCCAGGTCAGAGCCCCAGACATGCAGCTCTTATGATCAGCTGCATTCCATTGTGTGAGGGGTGGACACCTTACCAGTACCACAGCACTCTCCATGGATACCTGCTCCCTGCATCAACTCCATCCCTGAGGTTATTGCAGATTAGAAGGCAAAAAAAAAAACCCCGCGCTCGTGATGACATGTTTTCCAAACTCATGCAGTCCACCCACACTGATAGGGTACAGCTGAATGCATGGAGGCATTCAGTGGCAGAGGCCAGGAAAGCATACAGCAAACGTTCTCGGAAGACACAGGAGGAGATGCTGAGGCTAATAGGGGAGCAAACGAACATGATGAGGCATCTGGTGGAGCTGCAGGAGAGGCACAGAGTACAAAGCACCGCTGCAGCCATTGTGTAACTGCCTGCCCTCCTTGCCAAGTTGCATATCCTTACCCAAATGCCCAAGAACACAGGGTGGGAGACTCCAGGCACCCTCCCACTCAACTCCAGGGGACAGCAAGCAACAGAAGGCTGTCATTCAAACAGCTTTGATTTGTAGTGCGGCTACAATAAGCAATGTGGCCTTGTCCTTCCCTCCTTCCCCACCCCACCCCATTATCAAACCCTTTGTACACCCAGGCTTCCATTTACTAGTCAGCATTGTCAGTGATTTCAAGCATTTTTTAATAAATAAAGAATGAATAGATTCAGAACAATAAAGACTTTATTTCCTGTGCCAGCTGTGGTCGAAGGGGGGAGGGGGATTGGTTTACAGGAAAGTACATTCACCAAAGGGTGTGGGTTTGCATCAAGGACAAACACACACAACTGTCACACCATAGTCTGGTTAGTCATGAAACTGTTTTTAAAAGCCTCTCTGATGCACAGCATGCCTCGGTGTGCTCTTCTAATTGCCCTGGTGTCTGGCTGTTCAAAATTCGCCGCCAGGTGATCTGCCTCAACCTCCCACCCTGCCATAAATGTCTCCCCCTTACTCTCACAGATATTATGGAGCACACAGCAAGCAGCAATAACAATGGGAATATTGATTTCGCTGAGATCTAACCTACTCAAACTATGCCAGTGCCCCTTTAAACATCCAGAAAACACCAAGGGGGCCTGGAAACATGCATCAGCCCCCCACCGCAATATTTCCACTTCAATGGCACTACGTTCCCCCACCTCTGCTCCTGTATATAAGCTGCAGGGGCACAAGTCCTCTTTTCTGGGTAAGTTTTGGCTCTGTTATGAGAGTTTGCTAGGACAGCAATGCCAGCAAACCCTCTCTAGTATAGACAAGGCCTCTGTCAGAGTCAGGATCTCAGATGAGAGCTGTCCCATGGCTATAGCATGAGGAGCAGGCTCATTTCAGAGGGATGTCTCATGGCAAAGCCTGTGACCATGAGCCTGGCCAGTGATTCAAGAGTCAGCTTTGAGCTCACTGTAACTCACATATATCATCACAGCAGCACCATGGCTTGAACAGGAAGGTAAACTAGCAGGCCCATCTCTAGTTCCTCCACTAGCTGGGCTGGTATCACTTCCAATTCACACTGATGTAACTAAACAAGAGAATTAGGCCATGCATGACCTCTAGGAATTCATTTCACCTCCCTCTCCCTCAGTTTACCCTTCTGCCAGATTGATACAAATCCTTTTCTAAACCATTTGCCAGGGCATTGGGAGGCTAGCCTGGACCACAGGTGTAAATAGGCTTGGCAAAAGTCAACTTTTATTTATTTAACCAATTTGATGGATAAAAAACAATGTGCAACTTTAAACATTTTTATCAAATTTCAGTTGTCAACATTTGCACAGAATTATGCATTTTAAGCATTTTTTCAATTTTTATCAATTTTCACCATTGCAGGAAATTGTAGGGGGGATAAGATAATGGGGGGATCAGACAATAATTATTTAAAGACCATAGACATTGAGATTCAACAAGTTAAATCTTCATAGCTGTTAAAACACAAATTGTCACCATCACTTGACAAAATATACAAAGACAATAGCCTTGAATCAAACACGAATAAGTGCTCGTGCAGCATTTTTTTGTACTTTGCCTAGCTGTAAATTTTGATTACAGGGGATAGAAACATTTTTTCCTCAATTTTTGTGTGTGTGTGTGGGGCGGGGGGGTGAAGTTGACTTTTACTGATAATTACCAATGAAAATCTAATCCTTTCAAGCCTGGTAATTAAGCAATTTGAAACTGGTGGCTGGGAACTGCTGTGTAAGGAATGAGTTTTGTTACACCTACTGTTGTCCTGTGCACCAATAAATTCAAAGGACCAAATTCAGCCTTGGGATAAATGGGCCTGACACCACTGAAGATAATGTCTCTGCACTTGTTCCATCAGGACACATCAAATAGTGGATGGGCACTAGTTTTAAGCCCTGATCCAGCAAAGCATTTAAGCACATGATTAAATTCAACATTGTTGAAGCTTGTGTACATGTGTATTGTTGAGGCTTGTGTATAAGCACGTGCATAAATGCAGTACCTGAGAAAGCATGGGCCAAGTTTCCCTCTTGTTTACACCAGACCTGTGCCAGAATTGGAGGGCCCAGACAATCTTCATCCAAGAATATTAAAGGAACTGGTGCATGAAATTGCAAGCCTGTTAGCGAGAATTTTTAATGAATCGGTAAACTCGGGGGTTGTACCGTATGACTGGAGAATTGCTAACATAGTTCCTATCTTTAAGAAAGGGAAAAAAAGTGATCCGAGTAACTATAGGCCTGTTAGTTTGACATCTGTAGTATGTAAGGTCTTAGAAAAAATTTTGAAGGAGAAAGTAGTTAAGGACATTGAGGTCAATGGTAATTGGGACAAATTACAACATGGTTTTACTAAAGGTAGATCGTGCCAAACCAACCTGATCTCCTTCTTTGAGAAGGTGACAGATTATTTAGACAAAGGAAATGCAGTAGACCTAATTTACCTCAATTTCAGTAAGGCATTTGACATGGTTCCACATGGGGAATTATTAGTTAAATTGGAAAAGATGGGGATCAATATTAAAATTGAAAGGTGGATAAGGAACTGATTAAAGGGGAGACTCCAACTGTCAGGCTGGAAGGAGGTTACTAGTGGAGTTCCTCAAGGATCAGTTCTGGGACCAATCTTATTTAACCTTTTTATTACTGACCTTGGCACAAAAAGCGGGAATGTGCTAATAAAGTTTGCAGATGACACAAAACTGGGGGGTATTGCTAACACAGAGAAGGACCAGGATATCATACAGGAAGATCTGGATGACCTTGTAAACTGGAGTAATAGTAATAGGATGAAATTTAACAGTGAAAAGTGCAAGGTCATGCACTTAGGGATTAATAATAAGGATTTTAGATATACATTGAGGACACATCAGTTGGAAGCAACAGAGGAGGAGAAGGACCTTGGAGTATTGGTTGATCACAGGATGACTATGAGCCCGCCAATGTGATATGGCCGTTAAAAATGCTAATGTGGTTTTAGGATGCATCAGGCGAGGTATTTCCAGCAAAGATAAGGAGGTGTTAGTACCGTTATATAAGGCGCTGGTGAGACCTCACCTGGAATACTGTGTGCAGTTCTGGACTCCTATGTTTAAGAAGGATGAATTCAAACTGGAACAGGTTCAGAGACAGGGTACTAGGATGATCCAAGGAATGGAAAACCTGTCATATGAAAGGAGACTCAAAGAGCTTGGCTTGTTTAGTCTAGCCAAAAGAAGGCTGAGGGGGGATATGCTTGCTCTTTACAAATATTATCAGAGGGATTAATATTAGGGAGGGAGAGGAATTATTTAAGCTTAGTACCAATGTAGACACAAGAACAAATGGGTATAAACTGGAGACTAGGAAGTTTAGACTTGAAATTAGATGAAGGTTTCTAACCATTAGAGGAGTGAAGTTCTGGAACAGCCTTCCAAGGGGAGTAGTGGGGGCAAAAGACATATCTGGCTTTAAGACTAAGCTTGATAAGTTTATGGAAGGGATGGTATGATGGGATAGCTTAATTTTGGCAACTGATCTTTGATTATCAGCAGATAAGTATGCCCAGTGGTCGGTGATGGGATGTTGGATGGGATGGGATCTGAGTTACTGCAGAGAATTCCTTCCTGAGTGCTGGCTAGTGAGTCTTGCCCACATGCTCAGGGTTTAGCTGATCGCCATATTTGGGGTCGGGAAGGAATTTTCCTCCGGGGCAGATTGGCAGAGGCCCTGGAAGTTTTTCACCTTCCTCTGCAGCGTAGGGCATGGGTCACTTGCTGGTGGATTCTCTGCATCTTGAGGTCTTCAAACCACAATTTGAAGACTTCAATAACTCGGACATAGGTTAGGGGTTTGTTATAGAAGTGGATGGGTAAGGTTCTGTGGCCTGCTTTGTGCAGGAGGTCAGACTAGATGATCACATTGGTCCCTTCTGACCCTAAAGTCTATGAGTCTATGAGAATCTGGCTATAAGTGGATCAACAATCAACTGCATTGCTCCATGAAATCCTACAACTCTGGCTAGCAAAAACCAAAATTGGCCAAAGCCTTGCTGCTTTTCCTACATCCCTGGTTCCTATAGCTACAGTGACTTCATGGAATCTTTTGGCTCAAAGAAGTCTTTTCATTTCTTGTGCAGTTTGTTTGTACACTGGTAGGACTCAAGCTTGCTGTAAAGTTACAGAAGGGTTTCTGGCACATTAAAAAACGATACTATGAAGAACAGTGTCTAAGGCTGCATTAGCTAGGATTAAAATGGCAAGGGTTATCAATCCTCATGCTACAAGGCATACAGAAAACAATGGGCGGGGTTTAGGAAGCCTTTACCACCACCACCACAGTATGATAAATGTTGGAGGGTTTTTATGTTTATCTGCTACACCCTGGACAGAGTGTTATACAAAGATCAGGTACCTCACTACTCTATTGAATTTCTATGTTGTCTGCAACAATTACATTATGGTGATGCCATAGCAGACATTTTGGTGTGCACATCATTGCTTATGGAAGCTCCTAGCTATTATTTATTTATTGTACCTAGCTGCTTGCTAGAGTTTTGTACATTAGACATTTTTATTACCTTGCTTGTACAGCACCATGTGAGTTCAGCATAGGTTCTGTTTCACTTCAGACCTGTCCCAGTAAGGGAAATTGGACTTTAATCTGCCCTTTCCTGGGAATGAACACAGTTTAGCAGGTCTTTTCCATCTCTAAAAGTTGTGAATTACCAGTCTTTCATCATTTCCAGTCCCCTGTCTGACAGCATCCAGACAGATACTTCAAAGGAAGGTGAACAAAATTCATAGTGAACAATTATGAAATAACCTGCCCATAGGGAATTGTCTTCCTGACTCCTAGCTGTTAATAGCTGGCTGATGAATGAGGGTTTATATCCCTTATATTTTTATCCTAGCTATTGTAACCATGATTGTTCCCATTATTACTTGTGGGAAATGCTCAACTTTTTCTTTTTTTTTTTTTTGAAATCCTGGCAAGCTTGGGGGCTCAGTAATAACTTGTGGCAAGGACTTCCACAGGCTAGCTGACATAGCACACTAATTTATTGCCTCTCAAAAGTAGCCTTCAGAAAAGTGGGTCCCAGAGGGAGTTAAAATTGCTCACACTATGGCAAGAAACTCAAGGGAGAGTGAATACAGAACCACAAGCTGGTTTCTCCCAGGGCAAATCCCCCACTTAGTGCAAAGGGCTGAGCCACTGCAGGGAAATGTAACTTATATTGGACCAGATCACAGAATCTGGCCCTGCATGTCTAAGATTTCTCCAGGGGCATCATCAGCTCTTCAGAACTTAATGTATAGCGTTCTCGGCTACTGATCTGAAGAGGTACTAACTAATGGCTGACAGTATGGCTCAGACTCAGGCATTTTGGCCACTAAATCAGTAGCAGAGGCAATGAGAATTTATATATTTCATAGCAGAACTGCACTGGCTACGTAGTACTAGGGATTCAGAGTGGGGAATAGGCCATTTAAGAGTTTTGCTTCATCCGTTATTCATTAAAAAAATCCTGGAGTTATTTTTCCTTCAGATTGCAGAGCATGGAAAAATACAGATTGTTAAGTGGGTTGGTGCTGTTAAAAAGAAAAGGGGGGGGGCAGGGGGAGAAGAGAAAGAGAAATCAACTGAACATCTGCCCTGGGAGTGGAAGTTGCAGCTCAGAGGCTCGGAGTCCTGAATTCTCATAACAAGCTGGTTTTGCCGTTTACTGTTTCTTTAAGAGATTCCTAGCTGTATCACACGAGAAGAGGAGGGGAAAAATAATTTGACATCTTTTTCCATTTAAGTTTCTAGAGTTCCTTATGAAAGGCAGGTCCTTGCTGCTGAAAATAAAGTGGTCAGTTATGTCTTCAGGATGAGCCTGGTGGGACACCGAAATGTTATGCACTATAACCTGCCAGGGGAAGAAAAAAATATATATCTGCTGAGGAGCAGTGATTCAACTGGTTCACAGGACATCGCTTCCATTTAAAAGTACTTTTAGGCCTCCCTACCCATACATCCACAAAGACAATGCTGGGCAAATAAACTGTTTGTAAATACACCAGGAATAAGGGTACAACTGTTGTAGGACCAATAGCAAAGACTATTGCTTCTCCCTAAGGCATGCAACCAGCAAAAGGTGATTGTGCTTTCTTTGGCACTTTTTTTTGCCACGGCAGAGTTGTGTGGGTATTTTTATTATTAACATTTTTGGACTGTGTGACTCTGACAGGACCCAGAACAATGTTTACAGAGTTTGCCTTGAACTGATTTGCTCTGGAAGCCAGAAGGGGAAGCAGCAAAAAGAGGTAACAGTCCGCCTTTTAAGTGATCAATATGGGAGCCTTTACATTTAAATAAGAGTATTAGCATTTAACTTTCTTTTCACAGGTAATTATTTGAAACACTGGCCCATTTATCTGCAGAAAAATCTTGTCTCTAAGATCATTTCTGAGTAGGACTCGCTGAGCAACATTACTTGGGCTGATGTTGATAGAGGCCCAACGGTAGGGGAGAACTGTTTGATAAGCTGATATGCGGGCCTTACAAGAGCCTGAAATCAATTGTCCTTGTGGCTTTAAAGCCAGGTCTCTGACTCCCCTGCACAACAGGGAGACTTTATTTACTGGAAACTGAAGCCATGGATGTTTCAATTTTAAAAAGTCATGTTTGTCAAAGCCTGAGGGTAGGAGAGCACAGGCCTGTGTTTGTTTGAGCTGGGTGGAGCCCTGTATTGCTGTCAAGTACTGTACCTGCAAACTCCTCAGGATCCTCCTGGCAAGACTGAGCAGAAGAGTGGATGCACTGAATGTTAGAAGAAAGCATTCTTCTTGGCCCAAGGGGCCAGGAGGGGGCGGAGAAAAAAAAAATCCACAGGCCAGGACTGGAGAGGCAAATACCAACAACAACATCCAGACACATTCTTAACAACAGCTGAGCAAAGCATAAGGCTTGAGCTGTGGGAGGCTAGGAAGTGGAAAGGGGGATGGGAAATGGGAAGCAGACAAAAGCCAGGTTTTGAAGCAATACAGCCATGTTCCAAATATTGCTTCCAATCCCCTCCCTTCCCCCTACACACACACTCTGGGAACATCCCCACTTAGTGGGTTCTTAGGCAGATTGCAATATACTGTCTAATGCTGGACAGTCAAGCAAAGACAGCACACAAACATTTGTGACCAGTTGTACTCTTAGCCCATGCCTCAGAAACTGGGCAGCGTTTCAGCCTGGGCTAACATACACCTTGCAACAGACTGCCTAGCCCCACCAGCATTTACAGGTAGGCTAGTTATCAGATGTGAACATGGGACTTGGAATCCCAGACAGGTCTGAACCCACAATTCTTCTTTAGGCTACAGACCCAAAGAAGTGCATTAATTTTGTCTCAGGAAAGACTACAGGATTGGGCCTTTTGACGAGAAAGTAAAGGGTCAGTCCTGGGCTCCGTACACAGCCAGATTCCATATGGCTTGAAAAGCCACTGCAGGAGGGTCAGGTAGAGGAGAGGCAATGTAGGGGGCTCCACACAAACTCTCTATGCTGGAATGCAGCCCCCTGGAGACTGGAGGGGCCACGCCCAGCATAGATTCACTGGGACTCAATCACACTGTGCAGGGGAGCAGGGTGTTTGAGCAGAGGATCATTGCATTTGCTACTCTGTTACTGTAGCAGTTTTGGCCTGAGTACCCTAATGCTTGTATGCAGGAGTTGATCTAAGGCAGCGGTAGGCAACCTATGGCACATGTGCCGAAGGTGGCACGCGAGCTGATTTTCAGTGGCACTCATACTGCCCAGTCCAGAGGGCTCTGCGTTTTAATTTTAAATGAAGCTTCTTAAACATTTTAAAAACCCTATTCACTTTACATACAACAATAGTTTAGTTATATATTATAGACTTATAGAAAGAGACCTTCTAAAAATGTTAAAATGTATTAACAACACACGAAACATTCAAATAGAGTGAATAAATGAAGATTTGGCACGCCATGTCTGAAAGATTGCTGACCCCTGACCTAACGAGTCCATACACCAGCAGTGGCAGAGCATCCATTCACAGGACTCTTCTGCTCATGGACCCGGGTTTGGCCATTTAGTGCTGATTTTTGTTCAGGCAGTGCTTATATTTTTAAAGAAATGATTCAAAATGGCAAAGACTTGTACTGCTACAGAGTCTTGTTAGTTTAATTGTCTTTGATATTTTGGTTACGAGTGTGTAATCAGTGGAGGGAGGGGGGGAACTGGATTTTCCATTTTTGTGGGAAATTCCACAATGTAAAAATCTTTTCTCTTCTAAAATGAAAAAAAAAGAAGAAGAAATTTCCCATTTAAATGAAATGCATGCCAAGTCATTGCATTCCAATTTCAACCTTTTAAAATGCTATTTTATACACTCACCCCCAAGAATATAATGTCAAAAAGTAATTCTGAATGAAAAAAATCAAAACATTTCATACTGAAAATGTTGCAACAGGCTCCTAGCCTGCGGGGTGACCTTGGGTTTGTCATGGCCCCACCCCATGCCTCAGTTTTCCCAGCTGTAAAAATGGGGATAATACTGCCCTCCTTTGTAAAACACTGTGAGCACTACTGATGAAAAGTGCTATGTAAGAGCATCAAAATGTTTTGTTTTGTGGGTTTTACTAAACAAATTTCATCAAGATCCCTTTGTGTGTAAATTTAGACAAAAAGGACATTTTTCATGGAAAAAACTGTTTTGAGAAAAATGTCCTGCCCATCTCTGGTAGAAACTTCACTTCATTATGTAGAGGCACTTCGGTTAGCTGGGCCACTGCAACATGTACACAACCAGCTAATGGTGGAATGCCCCTACTTGTGTAGCCATGCTCACACTGGCTCTCATCTAGCTGGCATGAGTAGCAATAGCAGCGTGGCTGCGGTAGCATGGGGAGTGGCAGCAGAGGCACAGGTTGAGCCATACCAGGTACAAACCTGACTGAAACTGGTGGGTATGTATTCAGTGCGGCCAAGCCATGCTTCTGCATCTGCTACCTGTGCCACCATGGCACCGCTGTTATTTATACTTGCGCTAGCTCTCATGGAGCTAGCACGAGTATGTGTATGTGAGGAAGAAAAATCACAGCCTAGTTCCTAGTGTAGTCAGACCTTCTGCATCCAGGCCTTCTGCCAGGCCCAGAAATGCATCGACTAGAGCAGAAAATGTCATCAGATTAATGTGAAATCTTTACTGTTCTTTCACATTTCTCTCTCCAACAGAGAGATGCAGACTGGAGCCAATTCCTCGCACCCATCTTGTGATAATACCCATTGAATCTTATGCTTTCTTGGTCTCATGCTGTCTCACAGTTTGTCAAATTAGCTCCATCTTTTGCATTACCCGAAATCATTCTGCAAACCTTACAGCAGTGGTCCCCAATGCAGTGCCCATGGGCTCCATGGCACCTGCCAGGGCATCTATATGTGCCTCCGTATTGTCCAGCGGATGAGCATCTGCCGAAATGCCGCTGAGAAGCAGCGTCATCCAGAGGCTTCACCGCCAAAATGCTGCTGATCTTCGGCAGCATTTCAGCAGACGCCTCTGGATGACGCTGCTTCTCAGTGGCATTTTGGCGGTGACCCTATTGATGTTGCTGCTTCTCGGGGGGATTTTGGCAGATGCTCATCTGCCGGCCATGGTCCTTAGTGGCTCGTCGTCCGCCGCCCGCCAGATGAAAAAGGTTGGGGACCACTGCCTTACAGTAATCATGACATTGCAGATATATATATTTGCCAACAAAAATCTGCTTATAAATGATAAGGAGAGAGAAAGAAGGCAGCAGCTAAAACTGCATGTAGGAAAAAAGATATCCAAGTCCGCTTGTGAAACTGGAGCAGAGGGAAATCTGAGCTGATTTTGCTCTATGTATTATTAACTATTTGTACTCCAGTGGCAGCTAGGGGACCCAGCTGAGATCCAGGCCCTGTTATGTTAGGGCTTAGTCAACATAAAGCTCAGATCTTCAGTTATTTAGGAGCTATAATATGTATGGATTCTAAAGATCTGTCACTGGATTCTAAGGATCTATTATTGTTAGAATGTAAATACCTTATTCAGATCAGATTTAAATCCTCTTTTCATCACATTTATCGTTTAAACAATTATAGCTAGCCATGTGTGGTATTGTAATCATCTGCTGTTCCTTGGGTTGATTGGCTAAATAAAAACCAGAGGGGAAAATGCTGCTCCAACCTACAGTCCAGAGCAGGGCCGGCTCTAGGTTTTTTGCCTCCCCAAGCAAAAAAAAAAATTCGCTCTCCCCCCTTTTTGGGGGCTTTTACATGTTTGCACTTTGCAATTTTTTTTGTTTTGTTTTTGACTGTTTAAAATTTTAAAAAAAGCGAAACAAGAGAATTTGTAGTTAGTGAAATAAAACAATTTCTTACTAGCGTACTCATTTACTTACTGGTCCGGCCAAAGAGTGAGCTGGGCGCTGTGTGCCTGGGCAGAGCTAGGGCTGCCCCTGCACCGGAGGCCTTGGCATAGGCAGGACATCAGCGCCAACCCCAGAGCTCATGTGGTCCGTGCGGATCGGACCAAGTCACGCTGCTGGAGGGCTACCCAGCCTAGCTGTCGCTCCTGCCTGAGGGGGGCTGGCCACTGCTCGTGGGAGAGCGGCAGGGACACACTCCCCACTGAGCCGGCTCCCCCTGCCCTGCTGCACAGCCCTGGCGGCACCCGGTAAGAGAACAAAGAGTGGTCAGGATCTAGCCCAGGACACTGCCTCAGGTCAAAGCTGGAGCCCCAACATTATGCTGCTCCTGGTAATTTGCCACCCCAAGCACCTGCTTGTTTTGCTGATGCCTAGAGCTGCCCCTGGTCCAGAGGAGAGAAGCAGTGAGGTCTTAGAGAAAAGATGCATGCAAAATAATTTGTTGCAATCTTGGTCTCTTTTTCCACAGGAGAAATGATGGGTCCATTTCTCTGCCTGTGGATTGCAACTTTCTTTGCGGTGAGCCAGGGCTGCCCGGAGCCCTGCACTTGTGTAGAAAAAAAATATGGCCGCCAGCTGGCAGAATGTGCTTACAGAGGTCTCCAGGCGGTTCCCACAGGGCTGCCCTCCAATGTGACCACCCTCACCCTGTCTGCCAACAAGATCACCTCCCTACAGCAGAGCTCCTTTCTGGATGTCACCCAGGTACAGTCACTGTGGCTGGCGCATAATGAAATCTGTGCCATTGAGGAAGGCACCTTTGCCAGGCTGCTGCATTTGAAAAACATAGACCTCAGCCATAACCAGCTTGTAGACTTCCCCTGGGGGGATCTGTACAACCTCAGTGCCCTGCAGCTGCTGAAGATGAACAACAACCAGCTTGTGAAGCTACCCTGGGAGGCCTTCCACACCCTGAAAAACCTGAGGTCCCTGTGGATCAATGACAACAAGTTCACCACCATCGCCCAGGGCACTTTTGATGCCATGAGTTCACTGTCCCAGTTGCAGATCTACAACAACCCATTGAACTGCACCTGCGGGCTCCTGTGGCTGAAGACCTGGGCTGAGAACACCCTGATCTCCATCCCCAAGAGGGACTCCATCAGCTGTGCAGCCCCGGACAGCCTCAGAGGCATCCCATTGGGGAAGATCCCTAACCTTCAATGTACACCTCCCTCTGTTCAGCTGACGTACCACCCCAACCTGGCCAACACCATGCTATATGATGGGCTCATGCTCATGCTGCACTGCAGTGTCACAGGCAGCCCCCAGCCAGAGATTAGGTGGGAGATCCAGACCTCCAGCCAAGAAACAGAGATAAATGAGCCCAATGTGGAAAGAGATGGGAATGATCTATCTGCTGGGGGCTCCAAGCAGAATGCAGAGAGCTTTCTGCTCTTCAAGAATGGCACCCTGGTCATCCCCAACTTCAGCAACCAAGAGGAAGGGACCTACACCTGCCTGGCCACCAACGAGGTTGGTACTCGCGAGGTGTCAGTCAACGTGGCATTGGCCAATTCAGAGAACACAGTGGAAGATCTGCTCAGAAACAATCTTGCAACCAGTAAGCTTGGAGCCAAACACTGCAACAAGGAAGCCCAAGCCAATTCCTCCAAGGCTGGAGAAAAGCTTGTGATCATTTACCGTGTTGCTGCAGGGATGGGGAGCAATGATGGAGGCACTCTTCTGGAGTCACATCTCTGGGCTTGCATGCTCTGTTTAGTCATTTTCCTTTACTGTTAAGGGAAATGCCAAAGGTTTCTTTGTATTTCTGTATCATTTATATTGACATAGTGTCACGCATGCACTGAGCTGCTGGGAGCTGTCTGAGGCACTAATCAAAGCTGGGGCTGAGATGCAGAAGCCAGATGTGACTTTCAAACCTTCCTTCACCCCCTAGTTTGGTGGCATTCAGGAACAGGTGCTTGGTTCAGCCAACTGTATTAAACAAGCCGGCTGGGAAACCTGATCCAGGATCCCAACCGCACCTGCAAGTGTAAAGTGTTCAGATCTGCAGGCAGGGGTTGATTTCAACTCATCTTTGGAATGATTGTGCTGTTTCAGGATTAATGGCAACACTGGTGCAATAACCCCTATCTGGCATGACCCAGCTTTAAACTATTTTTTATTAGTTGTACAGTGTGCAATGATGGGTGAACCCTGGAACAGATCCAGAGGTTTGGTTCAGGTAGAAGCCAATAACATCCTTTCATCTACCTTCATTAGGGGACCTAAGTTCACCTCTGAATGGTAATACCAGATGGCTAAACAGCTGGCACCTTCATCAACCAATCAGGTGCTTCCTTTCAAATTATTACTCAGTCAGTTTGTAAGCTCCTAGATGATAATATGATTGTAAGGAATAGCCAGCATGGTTTTGCCAAGAATAAATCATGCCAAACCAACCTAATTTCATTCTTTGAGAGGGTTACTGGCCTAGTGGATGCATGGGGGAGCAGTAGACATGATATATCTTGATTTTAGTTAGGCTTTTGACACCATCTCACATGACATTCTCATAGGCAAATATGGTCTACATAAAATTACTATATGGTGGGTGCACAATTGGTTGAAAGATCATTCTCAAAGGAGTTATCAATGGTTCACTGTCAAACTGGGCAGGCATGTTTACTGTGCCCTGCAGTGGTCGGTCTTGCAGAGGTCAGTCCTGGATTCACTACTATTCAATATTTTCATTAGTGACAGGTAATGGGAGTGAAGAGGATGCTTATAAAATTTGCAGATGAAACAAAGCTCAGAGATGTTGCAAGCACTTGGGACAGCAGGATTAGAATTCAAGACTACCTTGAAAAATTCAGAGAACTGTCCTGAAATCTACAAGATGAAATTCAATAAAAACAAAGTGCAAAATACTTCACTTAGGAAGGAAAAATCAAATGCACAGCTACAACATGGGGAATAACTAGCTAGACAGTCATTGCTGAAAAGGGCCTGGAAGTTATACTGGATCACAAATTGAATACAAGTCAGTGTGATGCAGCTGTGAAAAGTCTAACATCATTCTGAGGTGGACAAACAGGAGTGTCATGTGGAAGGCACTCAGCACCGGGCAGGCCTCAGCTGGAGCACTGTGTTCTGTTCTGGCACCACACTTTAAGGAAGATTTGGCAAACTGGAGAGAGTCTAGAGCAGAGCAACTAAAATGATCGCAGCTTTAGCAAACCTGCCCTGTGCAGAAAGGTAAAAAACCTGGACATGAGAAAATAAGATAGAGGGAGGTGGGGACTGAGAACAGTTTTCATGGAATCATAGAAGATTAGGGTTGGAAGAGACCTCAGGAGGTCATCTAGTCCAATCTCCTGCTCAAAGCAAGACCTTTCAAATAGGTTAAAAGCTGTTATAAAGAGGACAATAATCAATTATTCTTCATGTCCTCAGAAGGTAGGATAGTAAAAAAAACTAAACAGAATTATAGCTTATTAGGGTTCAAAGGGACCTCAGGAGATTGTCTAATCTAGCCCCCTGCTCAAAGTAGGACCAATCCCCAACTAAATCCCCAAATGGCCCCCTCAAGGATTGAACTCACAACCCTGGGTTTAGCAGGCCAATGTGCAAACCACTGAGCTATTCCTCCCCCCATGTAAGATGCTTAAATCTGCAGTAAGGGAGATTTAGGTTAGACATAAGGGAAGACTTTTAGCTATAAGGGGAGTTAAGTTCTGGAACAGGCTCCAAGGGATAGGGTGACCAGACAGCAAGTGTGAAAAAATCAGGACAGAGGGTGGGAGTAATAGGAGCCTGTACAAGAAAAAGACTCAAAAAAATCAGGACTGTCCCTATAAAATTGGGACATCTGGTCACCCTACCAAGGGAGGTTGTGGAATCCCCATCATTGGACATTTTTAAGCACAGGCTGGACAAACCCCTGTCAGGAATGGTCTAAGTTTACTTGATCTCAGTGCAAGGGGTTCAATTTAATGACCTCTCAAGGTCCATTCGAGCCCCACATTTCTATGATTCTAGAATACCATCTTCATATTAATAAGAGCCTAAGGGTGAATGGCTGAATGGAAAACCATGCTAGTCTCTGGGGGAGCAGCCAGTTGAGATGACTATAAGAAGATGATCATGATCTGTGGGAAGAGGGAAAGGAAGGATGGACCCAACCCACAGCAAACCCCTTTAGCTGGTCTTCAGCCAATGTCCTCTCTCTTATTGCTGCCCTGAGACTCCACATCCTGAGATGCTCTCTTTGGATTGCACTGGGGGCAGGGGTAGCTGGTGCAGTTCACACCACTAGATGGTGACATGACAAAGCCCTGGCTGGGATGATCTAGTTGGGGTTGGTCCTGCTTTGAGCAGGGGGTTGGATTAGATGACCTCTTGAGGTCTCTTCCAATCCTAATCTTCTATGATTCTATGCTTTGTAGGTAGCAGAGGATGAGCATATGGTTGAGCTGAGGCAGAGGCTGGGCTTCCAGCAGTGACCTTTAGACTGAGGTGCATGTGTGAGTATTATGAAGCTTTTCCACACTTCTATTTCTTTCGTTTCCCCAAAAGGCCTAGTCCTGCTAGAATCTGAGTCTCCTCAATGCTCTTGAGTCAAGGATGCTCAGTGTATTGCAGGGAGTCCTCAGCACTTAGGAGGATAATTGTGATTGAAGGGCCCAATCCTGCAATCCTACACATGGTGAATCAGTTACACCATATAACTGTCTGATCCTTGACTCACTTTTCCCATGAAGTTAATGGGTCAGATCCTTAGCTGGTGTCAATTGTCAAAGCTCTGTGGAGATCAGCTGAGAACCTGCCCCACTGTAAGAGTGAGAGGAAAAAAAAAATCACAGCCCAGACCACCAATCGTCTCTTCATGCTCATGTCCAAATGGGGCTAAGCACAGACCCCTCCCCCCCAGTGCATGGGAGGAAGAGAGCTGGGAAGACAAGAGATGAGGGAGAGTGAGTAACTGAGCTGTACTGCCATGGATATGACATCAGAACTTTGCCATATGTACTGGGAGCAGGGGAGGGACCAGGATATGGGCTATAGCCCCTGCTGTCCCAGGCACCTATGAAAAGTCCAGCAGTTCTATAGGGAAAGGGCAGCCTGAGCCAGCTGTTCTATAGGTGAAGGGCAGGGTGCTGTACAGCAGTTTCCTCAGATACTTAAAGCTCTCTTTCCCAGTGTGTTTTGCTAATACTATCACCATAAGAGCTAGAGCAATATCGCTGTATCCTCCTCACATTGTTATTCTCAGAACTATGTGGCTGAAACATAGAGAGCGCAATAAAGATCTCTCTAAAATGACCCTCCTCTCTGGCTGTGGCTCCATGGGTGAAGGTGAGAGTGCTAAGGACAGCACACCCTTGGCTAGTGGATATAAGAGCAGTATCTGCCCCCCTTGGCAGCAGTAAAGCTGACTGAAATCCTGACATCTCCATGAATCACCAGCTGCAGGCTACAGTTAAGATGTGTGGTGGAGTGGATCTGACACCCCTTGGAGAGGTCCCATGGGAAAATACTCAGCCATGGCTTATGAAATAAACAGGGAATTCTCGATTCAGATGTGATGGCTGAGGCTGGAGGGAAGTAACCTGGGCCATCTCCTCTTCCTCACTATGCAACAGAGGGGGCAGGTAGATGGGGAAAAACATCACACCCAGGGCTCCATGAGAAGGGCAATTATCAGCCCCACCCCCATTTGCCTTCTGGGTCTGAGGGGCCATGGGCATGCAACGGGGAGGGGTTGCTCTGCAGGGCCTACTAACCCAGCGGGACAATCCCTGCCAGGAGAGCATGCCAACCCCTCCCCCTTTGCGTGTGCCACCGGACACATGAAAACAAGCTGGGGCCCTAGACCCCCTGGGACTCCACCCCCACTTGGAGTGATGGTTCCCCCCACTCCCCTCAGGAGAGCCAGGGCAGTAAAAGGAGTCTTTTCCCTGCCATGCCCCAGAAGCTGTTGACACCTTAAAGAGTTGCATAGAGCAGTTTACTCCTCCCAGCTACCTGCAGACTCAGGCAGATGCTGCTGCATTGGCTACAAGCTGGTCATGGGCCCAAGCACAAGGACTATAACTGTCACTTAAAAGGGAAAAGGGAGTTGCACTTCTCCTGTAGTCACATGCCTCCAGGAGCTGGGGGCCCAGCCCAAGGATTAGAGGGGCTATTCCTTGGTAAAGCTAAGGGATTGGTGGGCCCAGATGTTGCCTAGAGAGAAGCACAGAGTAGCTAGTCTTTCACCTGGCACTTCCCCCACTATCTCACAGCAAAACATGACAACACATGCTGAGCATTCCCTCAGTTCTGAGCCAGGGATGGCTGGGAAGCGACCCACTGAGAGGTAGATGCTGGCTGCTCACACTGTGGACAGTTTGTTACTTGCTAGATGAAACCCTAATATTGTACCAGCAACTGCTAATGTGCCAGGATCGACCTGAGCATATCCCCACTGCAGGGCTAGCAAGCAGTTTAGAATGCCAACTGGGACCTAGCCTGGGCCAAGCAGGGCCCAATGCATGATCAGAGCCAAATACTTTGAGGGCAGCTAGGTGTATATGGCCTTTTGACCTGCATTCGTCTCCAGAGTGTAATGCAGCATGGCAGCTAAGTTAGAGCTGTGCAAAACTCAAATTTCCATTGCAGAGGAAATATTGACAGTTTGACATTTGTTTTCATTTCAAAATCACAATGAAAAAGATTTAGGATTCTCTGCAAAATGCAAATTCTGAAGAGTTTTGGTTTTAGAAAATTTGTGATTTTGAAGTTTCATTTAGACATTTATTTTCATATTATTTCATGAGCATGTCAGTAGCACATTGTACATACTACTACTACTACTATCATGTCAGGAAAAAATATTAAACTATAAAAATGAGAAACCCATTTTAGTTTAAGATTCTGAGCTCTTCTGAAATTTTCAAAAACAATGTTCTCCAGAATGAACCTTTTCACTTCAAAATATTTTTCCCTTGCAATTTTTTTGCCAAAAACAAAACAGTTTTTCCCACACAAAAGATATTTGTTTTAGTCAAAACAGCTTTTTGCCAATGAAATACTGTTTAGACTAAAACCAGCTCTATGCTGAACACTTACTTCAAGGAAGCCACATATATTCCAACGTTGTAACTGGAAAATAGTGTGCAAACACACTGACCACAGGTTATGTAGGACCTAATAAAAAACAAGTTGAGGGATTCATGCAATTCTTTTGCAGATTTTTTGTCTGTTAGCTTACCGCATGGCTCTGCCAGCATCATAGATGTATTTGTTTAAAATAAGAGGAAATAGGGAAGACATTATTTAAAGCTTCATCAGAAACATGAGGGGAAATATCAATATCTGGCAAACAAAAATAAAAATAGCAGCTCCTGTTTTCTGCAGGACTGTCTCAGTGCATGACTCACCACTGCAGCACCTCCTGCTGGTCGTCTCAGGGAATTAGCATTTCTAGCCTCCAGAGCACCCTCTGCAGGCCAGTATCCTTCTGCCACTGGCCCCCATGTCCCTTCCAGAACCTGGTGCCCCTTGTCTTTGGGGTGCTGCCCCCTAGCAATACCCCCAGAGTCTCAGGGTCTCCCCACTCAGGGGAACACCCAACCCTCTATCCCCACCTTGCCTCAGTCACAGGCTACTACCAGTGACCATCTAGCCCCCACTCACTGGGGCAGACTGCAGTATGAAAGCCACTCATTATAGGCAAGGGGGGTTTGGACCTGCTGCCTCTACCTACCCATGGACTGTCCCCTGCAACTCCAGTACCTAATTGGCCTTCCACTAGGCCAGAGCCTGGGGGGTTTCCAGGCCAGACCACCCCAGCTACCTTGGCCTTCCCCCAGGTCTCCTCCACTCCAAGTACCTTTTCTCAACTCCCTGCAGCCAAGTCCCTCCTTCTCAAAGCTAGAGTCTATCTCTGGCTTCAGGCCCTAGCCTTCTTATAAGGGCCAGCTTGGCCCTCATTAAGCCAGCCTTGGCCTGATTGGGACATTGCCCCCTGCTGAGGTGGTTTTCCCTAATCAGCCCCGCTTTTCCCTTCCTGCCACAGCCCTCTCCCCAGGGCTGTTTTCAGCCTTTTAAGGCAGGAGCAGGTGACCACCCTGCTACCAGGACCTACACCCGGTGGGCCAGCCTCTACTCTACCCTGGTCCCGAGGCCCGCCGGGGATATCAGTTGGTGGCTCCTTCATGGGACCGTGAGCACGGGCATGTATTTGCTGCGGTTTACCCCTGTCCCAGACACCTGCCACTTCTGCGGCGTGAGGGAGACCCTGGTGCATGTTTACTCAGAGTGCGTCAGGTTGCAGCCCCTACACCGGCTCCTCACCAACATCCTATTACGTTTCTGGTTGCACTTTTCCCCTCAACTCCTTCTCCATGCACTCCCTATCCCTGGCCCCACAAAGTCGCAGGACGTCCTGGTCAACCTCCTCCTTGCCCTGGCTAAAATGGCTATCTACGCAACGAGGGAGAGGAGGTTGGCCGATGGAGACTCCTGTGAGTATGGGGCTTGTTTCCAATCCTCTGTTCGTTCACGCATCCAGGCAGAGTTCCTCTAGGCGGCATCCACTGGCTCCTTTGACGCCTTCGAGGAGCAGTGGGCGCTGTCCGGGGTTCTCTGCTTGGTGTCCCCGTCAGGCTCCCTTCTTTTGATCCTCTGACCGCACTCCTGTCTGTGTTCTTTTATTAGTTGTCCCTCGAACTCAGTTGGGTTTTGAGGTCCTGTAGATCCTCCCCTTACGCTGGGGGGGGGGGGATCCTTTAGCAGTGGTTGGGCCTCCACCCTCCCCTCCCACTTCCCAGAACCGAATAGGTACAAGGACCTACAGTGTTTTCTGCCTTGCTGCATGAAAGGGAAGGAGAGAGTCAGCAAAGGACTACCATTGGCAGCTCTGTCTGGAAGATGTTTATCAAAGGAGTCACTAACTAGCGGGCACAATCCTGCAATGCGCTCTGCAGCCCTTAGGAGATTCTGAGCACTTCAATGTATCAGACCCCAGAAGAACCATGGGGATGTCCCCCTCCTATGAAAACCTAGAAGAACAATCTCTGCCTTTGGGGGGAAAGGGACAGAATAACAAAAGAATTTAAAAAACCCTCCTTGCTCAGAGTAACTCTTTTAATTACACCTCATAGGTTGTACTGACAGATGGCAGCATGGTCCATTTCCATCTCATGCCCATCACAGTGGGGCTGGATTTTCAAACTTGGCCTCCATGTGTAGGCAGATTTTTGCATGCACAATCCACCTCCCCTCCCACCCCCAACACCAATATATAGAAACAAGTTTCTAGGTATAGATACTACCATCTAAGTATCCCACTACAGCTGGAAAGTGAGGGAGATGTCACAAGACAGCACTTGTACAACAGTGCTCCAAGGAAAGGGGGTCAAACTGGGAGTTCTGAGTTCTGCTTTCTATAGTCACCCATTCTCCATTCTGTCCCAGGCTGATGGCACTTGAAATGCACACAGTTTAAGGGGCACTATTAGTGCAAGGGTGTTGACACCTGAATACCTGCTGGCTTGGATCTTTCATTAATCTGACCATCTCCTTCCCCCAAAAGAGGGTTGCACAGCTCTTCACAAATGCTGGCTAATTAAGATTCTCAACAACCTCAAGGCTAGGGCTGGGTGGAAATTTTCCATCAAAACAGAAATTGGGGTCTGACTATATGAAACTGGTCATTGAAAGTGACTGCTTTTGGGGGATTTATTTTTTTTTAATTTCTATCAAAAAAACCAAAACATCCAAGCAAACAAAAAAACTGCCACAATATATTTTGCTTTGGATATGCTACTGCAGTGCCTTATGTGAGTTGTAGTTCAGGTGCTTCTGTCCTCTCACAAAAAATAAAATGTGATTGAACAACTAGCAAAGTTACCATAGACAATAAAGGGGAAGGGAGGCAGATCACGATAAGTAAAGAATGTGACAGAGATCTTCTGACCAATCTGAATGAATTACAATCAGCGGGACTGGATGTTATTCACCCCAGGATGCTAAAGAAATTATTTGAAGAAATCTTGGAGCTTCTGGCAATAATATTTGCAAACTCATGGATGACAGGAGAGGTCCCAGAACACTGGAGAAAGCTAACACAGTGCCCATCTTTAAAAAGAAAGAACAGGAGGAGCCGGGGAATGAACTATAGACCAGTCAGCCTGACCTCAATACCTGGGAAGCTACTAGAGCAATGTATAAAACATCCCATTTGCTAATACCTGGAGGATGGAGAGGTGATCACTACCAGCCAGCATGGATTTACTAAGGGCTAGTCTACACTGACAACACTAAAGCACTCTAAAAATAACATCTCCATGAGGGGCTCAGCCCCCATCGGTGGTGCATTGTCTACACTGGTGCTTTACAGAGCTGAAACTTGCTGCGCTCAGGGCGGTGTTTTTTCACACCCCTGAGCGAGAAAGTTGAAGCACTGTAAATTGTCATTGTAGACAAGCCCTAAGAACAAATCATGCCAAACCAGCTTGATTTCCCTCTTTGGCAGTGTAACTGGTTTGGTGGATGAGGGAATGCAGTGGACATCATATACCTGGACTTCAGCAAGGCTTTTGACACAGTCCCATGTGGCATTCTGATAAGTAAGCTGGCGAATGGGGGCTTGATAGAACTACCATCAAGTGGATACATAATTGGTTAAACTGGAAACTGTCAGGAAGGAGTTAAAATTCAGCCAGCAGAAAAGACAGAAACAGCTGAGAAGCAAGGACATAGTTTCTGTCAATACCTGATAACTTAGCTCAGCTTATATGGTCAATGCCCACCCAGTAACTCAGTTCTTAGAACAATGCTACCCCCTCACCTCCTTCCCCCGCAAGGTAGTCATAGATGTTTGATGCAATTACGATAACCTCTATATGTATGTACTGTTCTTATTTTTATCTTTGTTCAGGGTTCTTTCTCGACTTGTAACAACGTCTGTCTCTGTATGTACAGATAAATGCAAATGAATTGATAAAAGAATGTATATAACTGGCCACAGTGGTGCCATATTTTTGAAGCTGCTTGTCTGTCTTCCCAGTACCATAAATAAACCCCCTTCAATATTGTCTGTGCGTGCCTGATTCTTGGGAAAAAGAATCTTTTTGCCTAACAGTTTTGGCACTGCAAGCAGGATCTGATCAGGAATCCTCAGAGAGTTTCTCACAACCAGAAATAGAGGTGAGTACCTTTTTACTTACCACCTCTAGCACACACCTTGGTTTGGGACTCTCTGAAGCACCGCTCCACACCCCTTTTTTAATACAAACCACATATAGGACACAAAGGCAAGAGGACTGAACGGGACTGTGTTTGTTCAGTGATTGCTGGGGTGCAGGGATCGCTGGAGGCGAAGGCTGTCCTGCCAGGTACTTAGCACCAAAGCGTGTGCTGCAGTAAACTGAGTAAAGGGTGTGTTCAGTCAGTCTCCCCTGAAGCGCTGCTTAAGAGGGTTTCAGGAAGCGGGAACCAATGTCTTATGAATTGCCCCAGAATGCGTCAACGATACCCTCCATGGGGGGGGGGAACTCATTGGCGTGCCCCAGGGTGCACCAATGATACCCTCTACAGGAGGGAGACTCATTGGCTGGCCCCAGGGAACATCAGTGATGCCCTCCAAGGGAGGGCGACTCATTGATTTTATGAAAGGGAAACATGAGAAGATTCAAAAGATAATGGCAAAAGATGGATGGAATGAAGGACATGATCATTCCCCTCTATTCGGCATTGCTGAGGCCTCATCTCGAGTACTGTGTCCAGTTTTGGGCTCCACACTACAAGAAGGATGTGGAAAGATTGGAAAGAGTCCAGCGGAGGGTAACAAAAATGATTAGGGGGCTGGAGCACATGACTTATGAGGAGAGGCTGAGGGAATGGGGATTGTTTAGTCTGCAGAAGAGAAGAATGAGGGGGGATAGATAGCTGCTTTCAACTACCTGAAAGAGGGTTCCAAAGAGGATGGATTTAAACTGTTCTCAGTGGTACCTGCTGACAGAACAAGGAGTAATGGTCTCAAGTTGCAGTGGGGGAGATTTAGGTTGGATATTAGGAAACACTTTTTCACTAGGAGGGTGGTGAAACACTGGAATGGGTTACCTAGGGAGGTGGTAGAATCTCCTTCCTTAGAGGTTTTTAAGGTCAGGCTCGACAAAGCCCTGGCTGGGATGATTTAGTTGGGGGTTGGTCCTGCTTTGAGTAGGGGGTTGGACTAGATGACCTCCTGAGGTCCCTTCCGACCCTGATATTCTATGATTCTAAGACATGAGTATGAAGGATAGCATGTTGTGGTGGTCTGGTCAGGCGAAAGGAAGATTAGAGAAAGGAATTGTAATAATGTATTGCGAATATGAAAAAAAATTACAAGAGTTGGAAACACTCCAAAAGGCTCTTACATCAGAGCTGAATCAAAAGGCAGATTGCAGCCACAAGCTGAGCGAGCTTAAAGCAGAAAACAAGGCTCTAAAAGCAAAACTAAACACCCCCCCAAAAACAACCTTCTCTGCACATCCTATTGTTGCTAGCATACAACAGAAGGGTAATTTTACTAACCCTGACTCAAGCAGCAATACTGATAAAGACCAAAATGAAATTAATTGGAAACACCTTGAGAAACAAATTCAAAATTGGAACTTGGCCCACATGGGGGAAGATCAAGACAATTGGCCCCCTCCTCCTCTCTCCCCTTTTAACCCAAAATTAAGTGCCAGTGCTCCCTTGGCCCCTCTCCAAGTGACCTCTTGGTGGTCAGGGACAGGTGAAAACAGAGTGGCTCATAATACTTATAAGTATACTCTTCTCAGCACTGAGGAAATGAAGGGCTTACTAAAAGATCTCCCTGATTTAAAGCCTAAAGACTCAAATTTGATTTTCTGGAAAAGAATAAGCCAGATGGTTACCACCTATACGTTACATCCCAGGGGTCTTTATATCTTAACAAAAGCTAAATGCCCTGATCTATCATGGGCCACGATCCCTACAGAAGGGCACCGAAACGGTGTTAGGGCCTCGGTTAAATTTGAATCTGAAAATGATATGACCCTTACTTGCCCTGAGTTTAAGGAAGCCATCCAAGAAGTCTTGGGAAACGGAGCTGGTAATTGGGGATTGATCACGGGCTGCGTACAAGGCAAGGATGAGCCGGCCTTTCAATATTGTGAGAGAAAATGGGAGGTGTATTCCAGCAATGCAGGCATTGCAGACCCAAAGAAAACGGATCAGGCATTTTTAAAGATGTTAAAGGAAGGTTTTAACTCCCACCTGCGAACAACCCTTAATTTGGGAGTAAACCCAGGCTCTGATTATGAATCCATCTGTATGTGGGCCTCTGAATGTGAAGCCAGACAAGCTGAGGAAATAAGGAGCAAGGCTACTCGCATTGCTGTGGTAACAGCAAAAGATAATGTAGCCTGCTATAATTGTGGGTGTCTCGGGCATACCCAAAAGAACTGCAAACACAAAAACCTAAAAGCCTAGTCAGTGACAAAATCACGGCCAGTTAAATTCCTGCAGTACTTCACTTCCCTTTCAACCTGCTCCTGCCCCACACACCCCCTACCTCCCAGGCTTTTGTATGCAGAGAGACCGAACATTGGGCAGCCGGGTGTCCAAGCCAAATAACCCTGGGTAACCAACAACAGCCCCACCCAGTGTCTCAACCAACTGCCAACCCTTACTCACACCTGAGTAAAGAGGAAGTAGCCAGGCTTTTAAATTCCATGGCTTGCTAGGATCCAGTGGCCTGTCATAAACAGATAGTTAAGGGTTAATGTCTCTTTTACCTGTAAAGGGTTAACAAACAGGGACCCAAACACCTGACCAGAGGACCAATCAGGAAACAAGATACTTTCAAATCTGGGTAGAGCGAAGCCTTTGTTTGGGGGTTTTGGGTTTGTGCGTTGTTCTCTCTGGGTCCTGGACGGGACTAGAGGTGCAACCAGGTTTCTGCCAATCTCCCTGCTACAGTCTCTTATCTATTCAGAATAGTAAGTAAGTATCAAAGGCAGTTATAGTCTTTTAACTTGTTTTTTTCCATTTGCAGATGTGTACTTGCTGGAAGTAGCTTAAATTGTGTTTCTGCTGGAAAAAGCTTCTTTCTATTGTCTGTAAGCTAAAAAACCCTGTATATTTACCATCTTGATTACAGAGACAGTTTTTATGTTTTTCCTTCTTTATTAAAGTTTTTCCTATTTTTTTTAGAATCTAATTGATTTTTTGGTTATCTTTTGTAAGACTCCAGGGAAGGGAGTCTGCACTCACCAGGGAATTGGTGGGAGAAAGGAAAGGGAGGAGGAAAGAAAAACCTGCTCTCTGCGTTTATCTCTGTATCTCTCTTTGGGGAAGAAGGGAGGGGGAAGGGATGATTCAAGGAATTGAATCACGGTGGTCTCCTAGTGTACCCAGGATGGGAAAGAGCTGGGAGAAAGAAAGAAGGGGGAAGGGAAATGGTTTATTCCCCTTTGTTTTGAGAGACTCAAGGAAGCTGGATCTTGGGGGTCCCCAGGGAAGGATTTGGGGAGACCAGAGTTTATCAGGTACTCAGAATCCTGATTGGTGGCAGCCTATCAGATCTAAGCTGGTAATTAAGCTTAGGGGAATTCATGCTAGTACCCATATTTTGGACGCTAAGGTCCAGATTTGAGAATTATACTATGACAGGCCCACCCTCCCCTCTTACCTGTCAGTACTGCTGATGCAGATATAAATCCTTTGAGGCCACACTTACAAGCATGGATAAGGGACCAGCCATGCACAATTCTCATGGACACAGAAGCATCTGTTTCCATTACTGACCTCCCCCTCCCCACTACTAAACAGTATATTACTATTTCAGGGGTAGGAGGTACACAACTCACGGCTTACAAAAGCTATCCTGTTCTTGTAGAATCTAATCTATTCTTTTGGACCCATTCCTTTTATGTAGCTCCAAATGCAAAGGGGACTATTTTGGGCATGGATGTCCTCTGCGACATTGCAGCAATTCTTAACCTTGCTCAGAGTACAGTTACTGATAAACTTATGCGTACTCATACCATCTCCCTCCACAATGATGCATTTCTCTCTTCTGCTGCACTACCAAATCTGTGGCTCTTCCTTGGGATACATCTAATCATTTTTCAAGAATTATGTTCCAGGTTCCCTTCTGTTTGAGCAGAAAATAAGCTGTCTTGCAGTTCAATGCCTGCTCATCTTTGCCCACCCATCCAGGTTACCAGTCAATTTCTTCCACCTACCAAGCAATACCCCCTCAAATCTGAGGCCATGGACATGGTAGGTAATATGTACTCATTACTTCAGCAAGGCATACTGGGTCCTGGTCTTAAGACAGTGCTTAAGAGGGTGCACTTCTACAAGAGACCCCCTCTTGGACAGACGTACAAGAAGGAAATCAGGTCATAGTATTGGCTCACACAAATACCTCTGTGAAAGTGCAAGGTATTCCAACATGGGGTCATAAAACCAGAATTAAAATGTATAAATAAATTCATTTTGTTTATATTGTATCCTTTTAGGTAACAAATGTGACTCCTCACGTTAATCCTCCTGGCAAACATACCTGATGCAGCCTCCTGGGATCTGCCCTTGGTACATATTACACAAGATATCAGTTTCAAAGCTGGCCAGTATGTGCAACTCTCTACAGGAGGCAGCAGTGAATGAGTAAAGAAACCAGCCATTTGGCTTGCCCCAAGACTGGACCACCTGGGACCTATCGTGGTTACAGCTGGCCTCCAAAAATATCCAGGCTCCAAGGTCTCAATCCACCACCACAGCCAGGAAGCAGTCTTCAGCTTCCTCCCTGCATCTCACTGGCTCTGAACTGTAACTGGGTATTTAACTTTAGGGAATGTGGGCACATGCATGTAGAACCCCCAATTTCAGAATGCAAGATCACAAAATGTTGTGTCAAAGGCCAAACCACCCAAGCCCTTAGACATACCAACACCAAGTTATCTTATGTTCTGACTGCAATTGATGTAGCCATAGAGGATTTTTAGAAAATCATTGCGAAAACCTCCGATGCTATTGTCAACTTGGCCAAGTCACAAGCTAAAGGTTGTGCTTGTGATATACTGGCTCATGATCTATTTAACACTGCAAAAAACAAAAAAACACAACCCAAACATGTTAGATGTATCTCTGGGTTTTCCCTGTCCCATACCCTTTCCTCCCTTGCCATTGCCCACATTGCAGGCATCTCTACACAACCAATAGTAGCCTATCTACTTCCTTCAGACTCACCCTCCTCCTTAAATTTCCTTCTTGTGTATCCTTCTGTTATTCTTACTCATGTGTTTCCTCCTTCTTTCCATTTCAAGTCTATTGAATATGTGGCTAATAATATGGTGTACAAAGTAGGGCTGTCTGAATACCTGACACCATCCCCTGACAATGGTACACTGATGACAACCTCAGACTGTTGCACAAAAACAGACAATTACATCGTGTGCTCCTGTTCTACTCTTCGCCTTATGACCTCTTCCTCTGCTGTTGTTGTGGATGTCCTTCCTCTTGCAGATGGTGAAGTTGCTTTACAAGTATCCACTACCCAGTTTCAACACCACTGCATCTTATTACATGTATGGACCATTACAGTTCCAGGCAAACACTTCCATGTGCCTGCAAATTACTGATTCATTTACCCTAGGTGATGTGCACCCAGGGCTGGCGCTACCATTTAGGCAGCCTAGGCAATCGCCTTGGGCACCAGAATAATTGGTGGGCGCCGTTTTGCCAGAGGGGTCGGCAGGTGGCTCTGGTGGAGCTGCCACAGTGGTGCCTGCGGAGGGTCCGGTGCTCCACGGCTCTGGTGGAGCTGTCACAGTCATGCCTGCGGACGGTCGGCTGCTCGCGCAGCTCCGGTGGACCGCCCGCAGGCATCACTGCGGCAGCTCCACCGGAGCCACGGAGCACCGGACCCTCCGCAGGCACCACTGCGGCAGCTCCACCGGAGCCGCGGGACCAGCGCTTGGGGTGGCGAAAGTTCCGTCCGCCTAGGGTGCTCAAACCCCTAGCTCCGGTCCTGTGTGCACCTCCCCAGCCATGTGTTCACTAAAAGGACAGCAACTCCTCGGTGGTATAACAACCTATACTAATACAACACATGGGTTCAACTGGCCAAGGAGCTACTACTCAAAGTGGTCCTGGCTGCTGCATGTGCATTTACCACCATTCATAACCATGTCACCAAAGGTTGCATTCAAGTCCAGCTCTCCAATCAAACCATCACCCAACTGAAAGATCTTGTTCATAATGCATCTTACAGCCCCATCTCCTGGTGGACAATTGTCCAAACAACAGCTGCTGCTTCTATATTTGTGTTACTAACTTCTAGTCATGTGTGGGTACTTTAAACACACGCTTAAAAATCTTACTATTGTGACAAAGTTCCTCCTCTACCTTGGTGGGTTCTGCACTTATTGGCGGATTTGCTTGCCTCGCAGATTCATCCTGTGGGTCGAGAAACAGCCCAGAGACCTTCCCCTCTGGTAGAAGCGACAGTCCAGATCAATTCCTCCTGTGTTTGATCAGGAGTTGGGAGGTTTGGGGGGAACCCGGGACCGTCCTCTACTCCGGGTTCCAGCCCAGGGCCCTGTGGACTGCAGCTGTCTAGAGTGCCTCCTGGAACAGCTGTGCAACAGCTACAACTCCCTGGGCTACTTCCCCATGGCCTCCTCCCAACACCTTCTTTGTCCACACCACCGGACATTCCTCCTGATGTCTGATAACTCTTGTACTTCTCAGTCCTCCAGCAGCATGCCTACTCACTCTCAGCTTCTTGCATGCCTCTTGCTCCCAGTCCCTCACATGCATTTCCTCTGCTCTGGCTTCCTTTGGCTTGACTGGAGTGAGCCCTTTTATAGCATCAGAGGGGCCTTAATTAGAGTCAGGTGCTTAACAGCCTCACCTGACTCTTAACAGGTTAATTGGAGTCAGGTGTTCTCATTAGCCTGGAGCAGCCCCTGCTCTGGTCACTCAGGGAGCAGAAAACTGCTTATCCAGTGGCCAGTATATCTCCCTTCTACTACTCTGCTGTTCCCCCCTGTCCCCAACACCTGCCCTTTTTGTGGCATGAAAGAGACCCTGGGGCACATTTATTTAGAGTGTGCTAGACTGCAGCCCCTGTTCCGGCTCCTCCTGAATATTTTCTTGCGTTTTTGGTTGCACTTTTCCCCTCACCTTTTTATCTACACGCTCCCAATCTATGGCCCCACGAAGTTGCAGGATCTCCTTGTCAACCTCCTCTTGGCCCTGGCCAAACTGGCCATCTACAACACCAGGGAGAGGAGGTTGGCCGACGGGATTTCCTGCGACTGTAGGGCCTATTTCCGTTCCTCCGTCTGCTCACGCATCCGGGCAGAGTTCCTCTGGGCGGCGTCCACTGGCTCCCTTGACGCCTTCGAGGAGCAGTGGGCGTTGTCCGGGGTTCTCTGCTCGGTGACCCCATCTGGTTCCCTTCATTTAGCCCTATGACCTCGCTCCTGATCCTGTTTTTTTCATAAGTTGTCCCCCGTAATTACTTGGTGTCCCAGACCTGTGAGTCCTCCCTTTAGGCTGGGGGGAGGCCCTTTAGAAGTGGGCGGGCTTCACCCGCCCACCTCCGCTGGATGCCAATAGGACTACTCTGCTGTTCCCCCTGTCCCCAACACCTGCCCTTTTTGTGGCATGAAAGAGACCCTGGCGCACATTTATTTAGAGTGTGCTAGACTGCAGCCCCTGTTCCAGCTGCTCTTGAATCTTATGTAGCGTTTTTGGTTGCACTTTTCCCCTCACCTGTTTATCTACGCACTCCCCATCCATGGCCCCACAAAGTCGCGGGATCTCCTTGTCAACCTCCTCTTGGCCCTGGCCAAACTAGCCATCTACAAAACCAGGGAGAGGAGGATGGCCAACGGGATTTCCTGCAACTGTGGGGCCTATTTCTGCTCCTCTGTCCGTTCATGCATCCAGGCAGAGTTCCTCTGGGGGGCGTCCGCTGGCTCCCTTGATGCCTTCAAGGAGCAGTGGGCGTTGTCCAAGGTTCTCTGCTTGGTGTCCCCATCAGGTTCCCTTCGTTTAGCCCTGTGACCTCACTCCCGATCCTGTTTTTTCATTAGTTGTCCCATGGAATTAGTTGGTGTCACAGACCTGTGGATCCTCCCCTTAGGCTTGGATCCTAGATACCAATAGGATTACTCTGCTGTTCCCAACTGGCCTCGATCTATCACATATCCCTCCCCCCTACTCAACACCAAGGGGCTGGGCAGCTTGGGACGCCAGACAGTGTACATGTTATAAGCCATTGGCATTGCCATGGTAACTCTCTGCTCTGTGCTGTATGTGGAACTGGAAAGGCTGGAGGGATAAGAACCACCTGGTTACTCTTGTGTTCTTTTCCTTGTTCCATTGCATTCATTGAAGAGAGGCATGGTCGGTCACGAGGACAAATCTGCACCCCAGCAGGTAGTAATACAATGTTTCCATGGCCCATTTTACGGTGAGGCACTCTCTCTCTACCACTGTGTATTTTTATCCCCTCAGACGGAGTTTCCTGCTGAGGCAGAGAATTGGGTGTTCCTCTTCCCCAGCCATCTGCGACAGAACAGCCCCTAACCCCACCTCGGATGCATCTGTCTGAAGGATGAATTTCTTGGTGAAATCTGGGGCTATCAATACAGGGTTACTGCAGAAGGCAGTCTGTAGGTCTGCGAATGTCCTCTCTGCTGCGTCGGATCATCTGACTGGATTCAGACCACGGGCCTTCACTAAGTCCATTAGGGGACTTGCCCTTGTGGCAAAATGCGGGATGAAATGCCAGTAATACCCCACCACCCCTAGGAATGCTCAGACTTGCTTCTTACTACTTGGTCGTGGCCAATTTTGGAAGGCCTCTAACTTGTTCAGTTGAGGTTTTAACAGACCTTTTCCTACCACATAGCCAAGATATTTGGCCCCCGTGAACCCCACAGCACACTTAACAGGGTTTGTCATAAGGCCAGCTCGGTTGAAGGTATCAAGGACCGCCCCCACCTTCTTCAAGTGGGTTTCCTAGTCTCTGGTATGAATCACCATGTCATCCAAGTAGGCTGCAGCATAGTTGGCATGGGGGTGTAGTAACTTGTCCATGAGGTGCTGAAAGGTAGCTGGGGCCCCAAAAGGAAGGACCGTATACTGAAAAAGACCCTCTGATGTAGAGAATGCCGTCTTCTCCTTTGCATCTTCGGCTAGGGGAATCTGCCAGTGCCTCTTTGTCAAGTCTAGGGTCGTTAAATCTCAGGCATTCCTCAGATGGTCCGCTAATTTGTCTATGCAGGGTATAGGGTAGGCATCAAACTGAGATATCTCATTTGGTCAATGGAAGTCATTGCAGAACCTCGTGGTGCCATCAGGTTTGGGCACCAACACTATTGGGCTGGATCACTGACTATGAGATTCTTCAATGATCTCCATCTCCAGCATTTTCCTTTTTCTTTTGACTTCTGCTTTTATTTCCTCCCCTTTTGGCTGCTGGCACCCAGTAGGGCCTCATTGTTACTCTGGCCCCAGGGTTTGTGACGATGTGGTGATATGTCCCAGTTGTGTGACCCGGCTTTGTTGAGAATATGTCTTGATATTGGGCGATCATCTCAGTTACCTCTTTTTTCTGGGCTGTCATTAGATCGGGAGACACCCTCACCCGTTTAGGGTTTTTTTTGTTCCCTGGCTGCAGGTCTTCCCGAACCACTGTGCACGTCTCTCAGGTATGCCAGGGTTTCAGAAGGTTGACATGCTATATCTGCTCTAGTTTTCAACATCCTGGTTGTCGCACCTTGTAATTTACTTTCCCTATGGGTTCATCTATTTCATAGGGCCCTTGCCACTGGGCCAACAGCTTACTTTCTGCTGTGGGTACCAGTACCATTACTCAGTCACCGGGCTGAAACTGACGAAACTTGGCTTGACAGTTGTAGTAGGTTTGCTGGGCCTCTTGGGCCTTCTCTAGGTGCTCCCTCACTGTGGGAGTGACCCAGGCTATCTGGTCCCTCATCTGTAACACTTGCTCTATTATGTTCTTCCCCTCACTGGGTTTTTTTTTTTATTATAGAAAATCAGGGTTAGAAGAGACTTCAGGAGGTCACCTAGTCCAACTCTCCTGCTCAAAGCAGGGCCAATCCCTAGGCAGATTTTTGCCCCAGCTCCTTAAATGGCCTACTCAAGGATTGAGCTCACAATCCTGGGTTTAGCAGGCCAATGCTCCAACCACTGAGCTATCCCTCCTTCCAAATTTCCTTGGCTATATCCAGGATGCCTCAGGGGTTGCGCCGGATAACAGCTCAGAGGGGAAGAATCCAGTTGAGGCCTGAGGAACCTCCCAGATAGTGAACGTAAGATAAGGTAGTAGGGTGTCCCAGTCCTTCCCGTCCCGACTCACCATCTTCCTTATCATAGCCTTGAGGGTTCGGTTAAACCTTTCTACCAACCCATCAGTTTGCGGATGATAGACCGAAGTTCTCAGGGTATGTATATGGAGCAGCATACAGAGGTCCTTCATTAGCTTCGACATAAATGGGGTTCCTTGGTCTGTTAATATCTCCTTCGGTATCCCCACTAGGGCAAAGATCCCCACCAGCTCTTTGGCTATTGTTTTAAAGGCCGCGTTCCACAGGGGGATGGCTTCTGGGTAGGGAGTAGCATAGTCCAAAACAATAAGTATATATTGGTGGCCCCAAGCTGTCTTCTCCAGGGGTCCCACTAGGTCTATGACTATTCACTCGAAGGGGACCTTTATGATGGGAAGGGGTACTAAAGGTACCCTCAGGTGGGGACGGGGACTGTGCAGCTGACACTCTGGGCAGGATGCACAGTACCTTCACACTTCTTCATGTACTCTGGGCCAGAAGAACCATCGCAGGACTCGTGCCAGGGTCTTCTCTCCCTCCAAATGCTCCCCCAAAAGATGAATATGGACAAGACTTAATACAGCATTCTGATGTTTTTGAGGTACTAGGATCTGCTGTACCTTCTGCCCCTGTACTGGTGCAACCCGGTATAAGAGATCCTTCTTCATAATGAAGTAGGGTCCTGGTCCCTGGGTTTTCCCTTCCATGGGGACCCCATCTATTTTGGTCACCTCCTTCCTGATGTTATCATACCTTGGGTCTTCAGCCTGGTCCCATCCAAAATTTCCTCTCCCAGGGCTAATCTGCCTGAGATCTAGGGACCCAGTCTGTGTTGCCTCTACTGGTTCAGAAGCGTTAGGGTGGGGGTCAGACTCGGGTGCTTCTCTCTCTGGGGTGGCATCCTTTTCACCTACTTGGGTCCACCTACCTACGAGAGCAACCCTCTGGCTTTTGGGAGAGTATTCGGGTTCCCAAGGCTTTAGCTGTCCTTCTTTCCCTTTTCATCTTTCTACCCTGTCTGAGAGTGGAGAACAAATCTGGGGATATTTCAGAGAAGATTGGGGGTTGACAATCTGCTATGTATGCCTCACTAACTTCAGGGTTCCCATCTTTCTCCAATCCCACTACTGGGAGTAAGTCTCCAAATCCTGGGAAATCCCTCCCTATGAGCACCGGGTATGGGAGTTTAGGGACTACACCTGCTGCTACCTCAGTAGTGTTCCCTTGGATCTCTATTTTTATTGGGATGATGGGGTACTAATTCACTGTCCTATGGACGCATGTTATCCCTGTACGCTTAGCCTGCAGCAGCTGACTACGCTTCACGAGCTTCCCTGAGATAAGCATGATAGCACTCCCCAAACCAACCAGTGACATGGTCTCTACCCCTGTCATAAACAGATAGTTAAGGGTTAATAGAACAGGCGTTCTTCATATCTCTTTTGACTGTAAAGGGTTAACAAGATCAGTGAGCCTGGCTGTCACATGACAAGAGGACCAATCAGGGGACAGGATACTTTCAAATCTTGAGGGAGGGAAGTTTTTGTGTGTGCTGTTAGTTTTTGGTTGTTGTTCTCTCTGGGTTCTGAGAGTGACCAGACGTGCAGCCAGGTTTCTTTCCAATCTCCCTGATACAGGTTCTTATAGATTCAAAATAGTAAGTACTAGGTGATAAAGCGAGTTAGGCTTATGTTTGTTTTCTTTATTTGCAAATGTGTATTTGGCTGGAAGGAGTTCAAATTTGTATTTGTATACTTAGGCTGGGAGGGTATTCCCAGTGTCTATAGCTGAAAGACCCTGTACCTATTCCATTTTAAATTTACAAAGATAATTTTTACTGTTTTTTTCTTCTTTCTTTAATTAAAAGCTTTTCTTGTTTAAGAGCCTGATTGTTTTTTTATTCTGGTGAGACCCCAGGGGACTGGGTCTGGATCCACCAGGGAATTGGTGGGGAGAAAGGAGGGAAGGGGGAGAGAAAGGTTAATTTCTGTCTGTGTTAGGATTACTGTCTCTCTCAGGGAGAATCTGGGAGGGGGAGAGAGAAGGAGGGGGGAAGGTGAATTTTCCTCTCTGTTTTAAGATTCAAGGAGTTTGAATCACAGTAATCTTCCAGGGTAACCCAGGGAGGGGAAGCCTGGGAGAGGCAACGGTGAGGGAAAGGGTTTACTTTCCTTGTGTTAAGATCCAGAGGGTCTGGGTCTTGGGGGTCCCCAGGCAAGGTTTTGGGGGGACCAGAGTGTACCAGGCACTGGAATTCCTGGTTGGTGACAGCACTACAAGTACTAAGCTGGTAATTGAGCTTAGAGGAATTCATGCTGGTACCCCATCTTTTGGATGCTAAGGTTCAGAGTGGGGGATTATACCATGACATGGGGGGCAGCGTATGCGATAAGATAGAATCCAAAAGCCAGTGAGATTTTTATTTCTCTTCCTGCTAGCTATCTGCAGGCAGACTGAGGTTTGGGTTTAGAAGCAAAAGCCAGTAGGATTTTTTCTCTCTCTTTCCCTGCTCGCTGTGTGTAAAGCAGGCTAGAGGAGATTGTTTTTAAAAGCAAAGATCTGCAAGTTTTTTTTGGTCTCTCCCTTCTGAGTACTCCGAAGGCACGCAGCCAAGCCAGGCAAGCTTCCAGACCCATCCCTGTTCCTGAGCTGTCCACAGGAGCCTTGTCTGTGTTAGCAGAGACCCAGACAGAGGTAGTGGACCTGGATCCCCTGCCAATGACTGCAACAGCCACAGTACCTCCAGTTCCAGACCCGGACCTAGAAACACAACCAGCACCAGAACCATTGCCAGCCCTGATGCCAGCGCTTGCAAACGCATCTTCAATCCCAATGCCAGAGGGCGCCAGCGAGCCTGAACTGGCAGAAGCAGGAGACAACCATACCCAAGAGGCTCAGACAGAGCCTGAAATACCACCTGGTGCACCAGCGGAGAGCGGTTCACCAGCAACGAAAACAACCCCAGCACCTACATCACTTCCCGAAGGACCAAGCCCAAGTCCACAGTCTAAGGGAGAACTGGTGTCTCCAGCCTCCAGGAAACAGTTCCAGACTGAGCAGGAAGCAGATGACAGCCTTCAGAAAGCTTGGGCGGTGGCATGGAGCACCCCACCGCCTCTCAGCTCTTCTAACCAATCCCAGTTTTTTATAGAACAAGGGCTTTTATATAAGGAGACTCTTTCTGGTGGACACCGGGAAGACTGGCATCCACAAAAACAGTTGGTGGTTCCAACTAGGTACTGGGGGAAGCTCTTAAGCTTAGCCCATGATCATCCCAGTGGCCATGCTGGGGTGAACAGAACCAAAGACTGGTTGGGGAAGTCCTTCCACTGGGAGGGGATGGGAAAGGATGTTGCCAAGTATGTCCGGTCTTGTGAGGTATGCCAAAGAGTGGGAAAGCCCCAAGACCAGGTCAAGGCCCCTCTCCAACCACTCCCCATAATTGAGGTCCCATTTCAGCGAGTAACTGTCAATATTCTGGGTCCTTTCCCAAAAAAGACCCCCAGAGGAAAGCAGTACATACTGATTTTCGTGGACTTTGCTACCCGATGGCCGGAAGCAGTAGCTCTAGGCAACACTAGGGCTAAAACTGTGTGCCAGGCCCTAATAGACATTTTTGCCAGGGTAGGTTGGCCCTCTGATATCCTTACGGATTCAGGGACAAATTTCCTGGCAGGGACCATGAAAGAACTGTGGGAAACTCATGGGGTGAATCACTTGGTTCCACTCCGTACCACCATCAAACCAATGGCCTGGTGGAAAGGTTTAATGGAACTTTGGGGGCCATGATACGTAAATTCATGAATGAACACTCCAATGACTGGGACCTAGTGTTGCAGCAGTTGCTCTTTGCTTACAGGGCTGTACCACATCCCAGTTTAGGGTTCTCACCATTTGAGCTTGTGTATGGCCACGAGGTTAAAGGACCATTACAGCTGGTAAAGCAGCAATGGGAGGGGTTTACACCCTCTCCAGGAACTAACATTCTGAACTTTGTAAGCAACCTACAAAACACCCTCTGACACTCTTTAGCCCTTGCTAAAGAAAACCTAAAGGATGCTCAAAAAGAGCAAAAGGCCTATGATAGACATACCAGAGAGCGTTCCTTCAAGGTAGGAGACCAGGTTATGGTCTTGAAGGTGCAACAGGCCCATAAGATGGAAGCATCATGGGAAGGGCCATTCAAGGTCCAAGAGTGCCTGGGAGCTGTTAACTACCTCATAGCATTTCCCAATTCCCCCCTAAAGCCCAGAGTGTACCACGTTAATTCTCTCAAGCCATTTTATTCCAGAGACTTACAGGTTTGTCAGTTTACAGCCCAGGGAGGAGATGATGCTGAGTGGCCTAACGGCGTCTACTACAAAGGGAAAAGTAATGGTGGCGTGAAAGAGGTGAACCTCTCCACAACCTGGGAACGTCTGCAGCGGCAACAAATCAAAGAGTTGATGCACTCTCCCGTGAAAGTTTCCCAAGATCAACTGGTTACAAATTGTCCTTACAATGTAAAGAATCTTGTAGTTTTACATAGTTAGTAGTATATGTAAAGGTGTATGTGTTTATTAATCTGTTTATTCTAAAGTTCTAGGGAGAAATCACTGCCAGTGAGGTTCCACACTGTCAGCGATTTGGGGGGCGTGTCATAAACAGATAGTTAAGGGTTAACAGAACAGAAGTACTTCATATCTCTTTTGACTGTAAAGGGTTAACAAGATCAGTGAGCCTGGCTGTCACCTGAGCAGAGGACCAAACAGGGGACAGGATACCTTCAAATCTTGAGGGAGGGAAGTTTTTGTGTGTGCTGTTAGTTTTTGGTTGTTGTTCTCTCGGGGTTCTGAGAGCCACCAGATGTGCAGCCAGGTTTCTCTCCAATCTCCCTGATACAGGTTCTTATAGATTCAAAATAGTAAGTACTAGGTGATAAGGCAAGTTAGGCTTGTGTTTGTTTTCTTTATTTGCAAATGTATATTTGGCTGGAAGGAGTTCAAATTTGTATTTTACTGAAAGGATTTTAATTTGTACTTGTATACTTAGGCTGGGAGGGTATTCCCAGTGTCTATAGCTGAAAGACGCTGTACCTATTCCATTTTAAATTTACAAAGATAATTTTTACTGTTTTTTCTTCTTTCTTTAATTAAAAGCTTTTCTTGTTTAAGAACCTGATTGTTTTTTTATTCTGGTGAGACCCCAGGGGACTGGGTCTGGATCCACCAGGGAATTGGTGGGGAGAAAGGAGGGAAGGGGGAGAGAAAGGTTAATTTCTGTCTGTGTTAGGATTACTTTCTCTCTCAGGGAGAGTCTGGGAGGGGAGAGATAAGGAGGGGGGAAGGTGCATTTTCCTCTCTGTGTTTTAAGATTCAAGGAGTCTGAATCACAGTGATCTTCCAGGGTAACCCAGGGAGGGGAAGCCTGGGAGAGGCAACGGTGAGGGAAAGGGTTTACTTTCCTTGTGTTAAGATCCAGAGGGTCTGGGTCTTGGGGGTCCCCAGGTAAGGTTTTGGGGGGACCAGAGTGTACCAGGCACTGGAATTCCTGGTTGGTGGCAGCACTACAAGTACTAAGCTGGTAATTGAGCTTAGAGGAATTCATTCTGGTACCCCATCTTTTGGACGCTAAGGTTCAGAGTGGGGGATTATACCATGACAGTTTAGTTTCACTGGTCTGGTGTACTTATGTGGGGTTAGTGAGACCCCCACAAGGTGGATTAGGGAGCATGGGTCTGCCCAGTTCCCAGGTTACACTGCATAGGCTCCTCGGCATTGGGACACTGTGCAGCTATGTGTCCCCACTCCCCACAGGCATAACATCTGTATGGAGCCCTAGGCGTTCCCCGGTCTCTTGGTTTGGGCAGTCTAACATCACGATCCTCTTCTCCCTCAGTGCTCTGATTTTTTTGTGGCCTCTGGTGGGCCTTCAGCCCTTCTCTTTTTCCACCTGGGCCCTCTTGGTGGCCCAGTCACCTGAGCATTAGGGCTTAGTGCTGCTAGTTTAACCCGGGGTGCCTCTTCCTTAACTGGTTAGGTCAGCTCTCTCGCCGTCCTTCGCCTCTTTACCAGGGTGTCATAACCTTAGTCCCACATTTGGACCTTAGCGTCCAAAATATGGGGGTTAGCATGAAAACCTCCAAGCTTAGTTACCAGCTTGGACCTGGTACCTGCTGCCACCACCCAAAAAATTAGAGTGTTTTGGGGCACTCTGGTCCCCCTGAAAAACCTTCCCTGGGACCCCAAGACCCAAATCCCTTGAGTCTCACAACAAAGGGAAATAATCCTTTTTCCCTTCCCCCCTCCAGGTGCTCCTGGAGAGATACACAGACACAAGCTCTGTGAAACTACACAGAGAGACTCCCCCTCTCTGTTCCCAATCCTGGAAACAAAAAGTACTTTCCTATTCCCCCAGAGGGAATGCAAAATCAGGCTAGCAATCCAACACACAGATCTCCCCTTGATTTCTTCCTCCCACCAATTCCCTGGTGAGTACAGACTCAATTTCCCTGAAGTAAAGAAAAACTCCAACAGGTCTTAAAAGAAAGCTTTATATAAAAAGAAAGAAAAATAAGTACAAATGGTCTCTCTATATTAAGATGACACAACACAGGGTCGATTGCTTAAAAGAATATTGAATAAACAGCCTTATTCAAAAAGAATACAAATCAAAGCACTCCAGCACTTATATTCATGCAAATACCAAAGAAAAGAAAACCATAGAACTTACTATCTGATCTCTTTGTCCTTACACTTAGAAACAGAAGACTAGAAAGTAGAAAGTACTTCTCCAAAGCTCAGAGAAAGCAGGCAGGCAGACAAAAGACTCAGAGACTAAATTCCCTCCACCCAAAGTTGAAAAAATCCGGTTTCCTGATTGGTCCTCTGGTCAGGTGCTTCAGGTGAAAGAGACATTAACCCTTAGCTATCTGTTTATGACACGCCCCCCAAATTGCAGACAGTGGGGAAGCTCACTGGCGGCGATTTCCTTCTAGAACTTGAAAATAAACAGATTAATACAACACATGCACCGTTACATATACCCCTAAGTATTTAACTAACAGACTTCTACATTTTAAGAAAACTTTTTAACTACTGAATTCTGGGAAACTCTCACGGGAGAGTGCATCAGCTACTTTGTTAGAAGCTCCTGTGATGTGTTGAATTTCAAAATCAAAATCTTGGAGAGCTAAACTCCAACGAAGAAGTTTCTTGTTGTTCCCCTTGGCAGTATGAAGCCACTTTAGTGCAGCATGGTCAGTTTGTAGTTGGAACCGCCGTCCCCAAACATATGGGCGTAGCTTTTCCAGGGCGTACACAATGGCACAGCATTCCTTTTCACTGACTGACCAGTGACTTTCCCTCTCAGACAGTTTTCTTGCTGAGAAACACGACAGGATGGAAGTTGTGATCTGTTGCTTCCTGCATGAGCACTGCTCCTATACCACGCTCAGATGCATCTGTGGTTACTAGGAATGGCTTGTCAAAATCCGGGGCCCTGAGCACAGGGTCAGACATGAGCGTTGCCTTAAGTTGGGTAAAGGCCTTTTGACACTTATCAGTCCACTTAACTGCATTTGGCTGGGTCTTTTTGGTCAGGTCGGTCAGTGGGGCAGCGATTTGGCTGTAATGGGGTACAAATCGCCTGTAGTATCCGGCCAAGCCTAAGAAGGATTGGACCTGCTTCTTGGACCGTGGGACAGGCCACTTTTGGATAGCATCCACCTTGGCCTGTAGGGGGTTTATGGTTTGTGTGCCCCCTGGGGTAATCGTTCCCCTTGACAGTAGCTTTCTTGCTTTCTGCCAGTTCCATCCATTTGGCTCCAATCTCCCCCGCCTCAGCGATATCTTTGGGATTTTCATCTTGTATGTACCGTGTGATGTCTTCAGGAACACCATCCAAGAACTGCTCCATTTGTATGAGGAGGTTTAGTTCTTCCAAGGTTTGAATGTTGTTTCCTGTTATCCAGGCCTCATAGTTTTTTGCAATGTAGTAGGCGTGTTTGGGAAATGACACCTCGGGTTTTCACTTTTGGGTTCTGAAGCGCCGACGGGCATGATCTGGGGTTATCCCCATTCGGTATCTGGCCTTGGTTTGAAAAAGTTTATAGTCATTTATTTGCAGCTTAGGCATTTCAGCTGCCACCTCTGCTAAAGGTCCACTGAGCTGTGACCTCAATTCTACCATGTACTGGTCTTCGGGGATGTTGTACCCAAGACAGGCTCTTTCAAAATTTTCCAAGAAGGCCTCGGTGTCATCACCTGCCTTGTAGGTGGGAAATTTCCTGTGCTGTGGAGCAATAATGGGCGCCGGGTTGTTAGGGTTGGCTGGCACATGCAGCCCAGCTTTTGCCAACTCCAGTTCATGTTTTCTCTGTTTTTCCTTCTCTTCATTCTCTTTTTGTTGTTTTTCTATTTCTTTTTGTTGTTTTTCCATTTCTTTTTGTTGTTTTCCATTTCTTTTTGGTGCTTTTCCATTTCTCGGCGGTGGGCCAACTCTTCTTCTTCTTGTTTCCTTCGGTGGGCGAACTCTTCTTCTTCTAGTTTTCTTTTGTGTGCTGCCTCTTGGGCTGCTTGTTCTCTTTGGTAGGCTGCCTGTTCTCTTTGGTAGGCTGCCTCTTTGATCTGTTCTTCTCTTTCTTTCATCTCCATCTCTTTTTGTTTTATTTCCAGTTGTCGCCTGTGTTCAGCTTCTTTGATTTGTTCTTCGGCCTCAATTTTTGCCTTAGAAGTCATGATTCCTGTTTTCTTGTGTTGGGGTGCCCTCCGGTGTTTATCTTCTGAACTGCAGGTTCTCTGTTGCCTCCTGAAGTCTGCCTAGCAACAGTGCCTTTAGCTAATTTTCCTTTTCTCTCTCTAGCTAATGTTCAATGAAGGGAAACCAGAAAAACCACTTTATTTGCATGCATATAAGTGCTGGTACTTGCCTCCTAATGGGAGGGCTATTGCATGACAAAAGACCCTCAACAGTTTGGTAATGGCTTCTCGCTTAACATGCAAGCCACAAACTGCCAGAGAGAGCAGAAAAAAAAATTCTCTCTGGTTCCCTTTTAAAACCAACTGTTTCTCTCTGCTAAAAAGCCCTTAGCAGAGAAGAGAAAAATATAATATTCCTACTGGCTTCTGGATTCTGTCTATATCCCACCGCTGCTACTCATATCATAACCTTAGTCCCACATTTGGACCTTAGCGTCCAAAATATGGGGGTTAGCATGAAAACCTCCAAGCTTAGTTACCAGCTTGGACCTGGTACCTGCTGCCACCACCCAAAAAATTAGAGTGTTTTGGGGCACTCTGGTCCCCCTGAAAAACCTTCCCTGGGACCCCAAGACCCAAATCCCTTGAGTCTCACAACAAAGGGAAATAATCCTTTTTCCCTTCCCCCCTCCAGGTGCTCCTGGAGAGATACACAGACACAAGCTCTGTGAAACTACACAGAGAGACTCCCCCTCTCTGTTCCCAATCCTGGAAACAAAAAGTACTTTCCTATTCCCCCAGAGGGAATGCAAAATCAGGCTAGCAATCCAACACACAGATCTCCCCTTGATTTCTTCCTCCCACCAATTCCCTGGTGAGTACAGACTCAATTTCCCTGAAGTAAAGAAAAACTCCAACAGGTCTTAAAAGAAAGCTTTATATAAAAAGAAAGAAAAATAAGTACAAATGGTCTCTCTGTATTAAGATGACACAACACAGGGTCGATTGCTTAAAAGAATATTGAATAAACAGCCTTATTCAAAAAGAATACAAATCAAAGCACTCCAGCACTTATATTCATGCAAATACCAAAGAAAAGAAAACCATAGAACTTACTATCTGATCTCTTTGTCCTTACACTTAGAAACAGAAGACTAGAAAGTAGAAAGTACTTCTCCAAAGCTCAGAGAAAGCAGGCAGGCAGACAAAAGACTCAGAGACTAAATTCCCTCCACCCAAAGTTGAAAAAATCCGGTTTCCTGATTGGTCCTCTGGTCAGGTGCTTCAGGTGAAAGAGACATTAACCCTTAGCTATCTGTTTATGACACAGGGCGACAGCCTCATCGCAGGTGGAGGGTTCGTTCTGGCTTACCCAGGCACGAAGGTCTGGTGGTAGCCCCCTCATGTATCAGTCGATGACCAGAACCTCTAGTATCTCTTCCGGACTCCAGGACTCCGTTCGCAACCACTTTCATGCGAGACGGATGAGGTCATACAATTGGGACCGCAGGATTTTGTCTTCCTGGTACCTCCACTCATGATACCACTGGGCCTGCACTGTGGTTGTTATCCCAGATCTGGCCAGGATCTCTGCTTTCAGCTGTGGGTAGTCTGCTGCAGCCTCTTCAGGCAGATCATGGTAGGTCTTCTGGGTCTCCCCACACAGGAATGGGGCAAGGATGCCAGACCACTGATCTTGAGGCCAGGCCTCCCATAGGGCTCTCCTCTCAAAGGCCAGAAGGTAAGCCTCTACATCATCCTTCCATGTCATTTTCTGCAGCCAATGGCTGGCCCATATGATCTGCGTCCCATCATGGCCGTGGTTCAGTTCTGTAAGGGTCTTTACCTGGTTTACCAGTTCCCGCAACATAGCTCGGTCTTGAGAAGCCTGGTCCATCAACAGGTGATTAGTCTCTTGCTGCAGCCGCACTGCCTCCTGTTGGGCATCTGTCTGGACATGGGTAGCCTCCTGCTGGGCCACTATAGCTTGTATCAATGCCCGTACTATGTCATCCATCTCCCCCTTTTTCTTTTTTAAGTCACCCTCCTTCTTCCGCCATGCTGTGCACACCTAAACCCACTTCTAACACCAGCTGTGACAAAGTTTCTCCTCTACCTTCATGGGTCCTGCGCTTATTGGTGGATTTGCTCACCTCACAGATTCACCCTGTGGGTCAGGAAACAGCCCAGAAACCTTCTCCTCCGGTAGAAGCCACAGTCCAGGTCAATTCCTCCTGTGTTTGATCAGGAGTTGGGAGGTTTGGGGGGAACCTGGGCCTGCCCTCTACTCCGGGTTCCAGCCCAGGATCCTGGGGACTGCATCCTGTGATGAGCTGCCAAAATATTAATAACAGGTTCCCTCCTCCTCACCCCACAAGGGGGTCTTCCCCTGCACCCAGGACTCCTGCCCCATCCAACTCCACATGTTCCTTGATGCCCCCTCCAGGATCCCTGCCCCTTCCCTGTTCCCTGACAGCCCCCTGCCACTCCATCCAACCCTTTCTCACATTCCTGATGGCCCCCCAGGACTTCTGCCCCTGACTGCCCTCTCGACCCCATCCAACCCCTGCTCCTTTCTGAATGCTCCCTCAGAACCCTTGCCCCCATTCAATCCCCCTGTTCCCTGCCCTCTGACCACCCCGACCCCTATCCACCCCCTCCACAACCCCGCAAACTCCCCTGCCCTCTTCCAACACCCCATCCCTGCTCCCTTACCACTCTGCCTGGAGCTGCTCGGCCGGGTCCGGGTCTGGGTCTGCTCGGTCGGAGCCAGTGCCGCTGGGTCCGAGCCAGGCCGGGCCGGAGCTGCTGAGCCGGGCCCGGGCCCGGCACCGTGGTGCCAGAGCTGGGCCGGGCCGGAACCGCTGGGCTGGGCCGGGGATCAGCGCCGTGGGGCCCAAGCCGGGTTGGAGCCAAGGGGCAGGAGCCAAGGGAGCTGAGCCGGGGCCAGGCCAGGGCCAGGAGGCCAGTCCGGACTGGGCCACGCCGCACCTCTCTGGAATCCTCCTCGCGCCCCTGGCCCCAGCTTACCTGCCTGCTGCTTGTTTCAGGCTTCCCACGGACATCTGATTCTTGGGAAGCAGGGGAGGGGGAGGAGAAGAGAGAGAGAGCATTCAGAGGAGCAGAGGGGAATGAGCTGTGGGAGCTTTTATTAAATTTAAAAGCCCTTTTAGAACTGGTTGTCCTGGAAAAACTGGTTCTAAAACGGCTTCTAAATTTAACAACCGGTTCTTGTGAACCAATGGGAACCAGCTCCAGCTCACCACTGACTGTAGCTGTCTAGAGTGCCTCCTGGCACAGTTGTGTGACAGCTACAACTCTCTGGGCTGCTTCCCCATGGCCTCCTCCCAACACCTTCTTTGTCCTCACCACCGGACATTCCTCCTGATGTCTGATAATGCTTGTACTTCTCGGTCCTCCAGCAGCATGCCTACTCACTCTCAGCTTCTTGCATGCCTCTTGCTCCCAGTCCCTCACATGCACTTCCTCTCCTCTGGCTTCCTTTGGCCTGACTGGAGTGAGCCCTTTTATAGCATCAGAGGGGCCTTAATTAGAGTCAGGTGCTTAACAGCCTCACCTGACTCTTAGCAGGTTAATTGGAGTCAGGTGTTCTCATTAGCCTGGAGCAGCCCCTGCTCTGGTCACTCAGGGAACAGAAAACTGCTTATCCAGTGGCTAGTATATCTCCCTTCTACTACTCTGTTGTTCCCAACTGACCTGGGTCTATCACACTATGTTTCCTACCGTTACCCCCTTCCCCCAATTCCCCTCTGCCTCCTCTCTCCCCCAGGCAGCCCTAAAACAGATCATGCATATCAAAGTATGTAAAGTATTGACTTTATCTCACTTAAAAGTTCGATTTGTCAAAAGGAGGGAATTGTCAGGAAGGAGTTAAAATTCAGCCAGCATAAAAAACAGAAACTGCTGAGAAGCAAGGACATAGTTTCTGTCAATACCTGATAACTTAGCTCAGCTTATATGGTCAATGCCCGCCCAGTAACTCAGCTCTTAGAACAAGGTTTCTCAAACAACAGTCGCTGCTTGTGTAGGGAAAGCCCCTGGCGGGCCAGGCCGGTGCATTTACCTGCCCCGTCCACACGTCTGGCCGATCGCGGCTCCCACTGGCCGCTGATCGCTGCTCCAGGCCAATGGGAGCTGCTGGAAGATAAATGCAAAGACGATTAGAGGGATGGAACACAAGCCATGTGAGTAAAGGCTGAAGAAACTGGGAAAGAGGTTAAGGAGGGATATGATAGCGGTCTTCTAATACTTGAAAGGCTGCCATAAAAAAGATGGAGAAAAGTCCTTCTCTTTTAACACAGAGGGCAGGACAAGAGACAATAGGTTTAAACTACAGCATAGCAGATTTAGATTGAACCTTAGGAAAAACTTCCTAACTGTAAGCACAGTAGGACAGTGGAACAGACTGCCTAGGGAGGTCGCGGAAGCTCCTTTACTGGAGGTTTTCAAAAGGAGGCTGGGTAGCCATCTGTCCTGGATGGTTTAGACACAACAAATCTTGCATCCTGGCAGGGCGTTAGACTAACCCTCTGAGTTCTGAATCAGCATATTTTGGTTTGCAGCCAAAAGTTTTTGGTATTGACATTCAGTGGAAAATTTAGATGAAAATAGTTGCCTTTCCCCATTTTTATTGAGATTTTCAGCAAAAAATCACAATCTATTTTCTGATGAGCTTCACTCAACACAGGCAACCTTTTTTCAAAGGGAGAAACTGAGGCAAGGCTAACCAACAAGGTCAGCAGCAGAGCCAAAGCTGGAACCAAGCTCTTCCAGCTGAGTGTCCAGTGCTCTGACCCACTACACTTGATCCAGCCTATCGGGGGGTAGGAAAGCAGAATATGGAGTTTATACCAAGGCCAATCTGAGCTCCTTTTTGGTGAGGAGCAAGACTGCACTGATCACTCATAAATACAGCCACACAGCTTGCTCCTCATGCTCTTGATGGATAACAGCCTTTAGCTCCCCTCCAAAGTCCTGTAAAGAATCCTGCACAAAAGGACAGAAGGGGAAAGCCTGGACCAGAGAACATGAGCCTGAAACCTGACCAGCCAGAAGGGAAGAAAATGCAGCCTGCACAATGGCATTCTTAGGGCTGCAGCTGGTCTCCCACCCAGATGTTGCTGGGAAAGCCCTTCCAAAAGGGTGAACCCAACTTGCAGAGTGTATTGGTGACAAGGCAGCAGGTCTGGTTAGTGCTCACAAAAGGAGCAAAATTTCCATCGCTGTGATAGGAGGGATGTGGATGCATGATACCCTGAAGTTGTCACACCTAAGGTCTGGCGCTTAAGACATTCATGTCCTGCTGTTGGGCTCTGCTTTTGGTTTGTAGAATAATTTGGATTCCTTTGGTCATTACTTGCTGCATGCCATGTTCCACCAAATTTTATTCTTCACCACACCTTTCTATAATTGCATCTCCCCCTTCCATTCACTCAGTACACCACATTGTTGCTATAGCCAGCCACTAGGGGTGCCAATCAAATCCATACAGCTGTGTCCCAGCCTATTTCAAAACAGACCCAAACACTCAGACTACATCAGAAATGTCTATTTTAGTAAATACTAATTTTTGTCTTTCCATATATAACCTGCAAAAGCTGCAGAAATATTTGGGGATTGAGTGAATATTTCAGGGCACTCCTATCTGCATATTCTAGAAACAACTATTGTAGAAGGCCATTCCTAGAGAGCTTATCTATGGCCATCCAACATCTTGACAGATGTAAGGAAACACAACAAAGTCAGTCAAGTCAATGGTGCTTGACAGTGGTGTGGGAGAAGAGCCCAATGAATGAGCAACAGATCTTCCCTCAGTGGCTACAGGTCTGCTGACCAGATGGAGATTGGAGCACACTTTGCTTCCTGGCTCACCTGCAGGCCTCAGCTCGGGCTCTCTAATGGATCTCCGCAATGACTGTACTAGTCTTGACCCTGCTTCTCCAGACTGAGTGGCTGCGGGCAGGGTTCTCCCAGTTGCCAGTGGGAATGCTGAATTTCTTGAGGCATTGCTTGAGCTTGTCACTGTATCAGAGCTTTGGCCTTCCTCTGCATTGTGGGCAATTCTTGAGTTAGCCATAGAGCACAGCCTTCAACAGATGATCTTGAGGCATGCGCTCCACGTGTCCCAGCCAGTGAAGCCTGCAAGCATCCTGCATAGTCAGCATAGATTGCAGGCCAGTGGTCTCAAGGATCTCAGTATTGGTGATCCACTGGTCCCAAGTAACTCCAAGCACAAAAAGTCATATTTGGTCAAATGAAATAGAAGCAAAACATTCTAAGCTGATCTTAACACTTTCAGTGCCCTTACAAACTTAGATGCTCCTCACCACAGGCTGGCTGGTTGCCCTTCAGCCTGGCTGTCCCCTTTGATCAGTGATTCAGTCACTTGGTGGTGGTGTCTGTAGATGGAAGTGGAAAAGAGAGAGCATGACAAATGTCTCTCCCTTTTATCATGTTCTTTCTTCCCTCTTGGCTCTGTCCCAACCTCCTTCAGAGTCAGGTGAGCATTATCTCATCATAGTCCCAAACTTACCAAGATCCTTTGTTGCTGCTTAGGGCGGTGTCCTTTGTTCCTGTGAGGCTGGGCTGGGTTTGTCTCATACATGCCCTGATGAGGTGTGAACTGCCCCTCTGCTCCTGGAGATTTTGTCTGGGCTTTTTTTAAGCCATGAGGACACATTTTCAGCATCAGAACTATATACATGAAATTACAACCTATAACATTACTGTAACAACAATGCTTAGTCCATCATGAGCCTTCCGAAGACCCTCGACATGACAAACTTTGCATTGGATACCACACAATCATATTATAAGGATGAACATGGGGGTGCAGGGTGTTCCCCTGAGGTATAGAGTATCACACCCATGCCCTACATCAGAAGAGTGTTATTTAGGTTGCAAGGTCAAGTACTCAAGAATTAGGAAATGCCAGACTGATGGTACAGCCGTAATTCCATACACACACACCCTCCACTATACTGTGTGAGGCAGGGGTCCTGTGGGTGGTGGAGCAACAGTATGATCATATAACTGACTGTATCAAAATGCATATATATGTATGAGAGATGTGGCTGTGCGTATGTTGGCAACCTTTACTACAGACATTACTAACAGCTCTGCCCATATATTAAATGTGAATTAAGTGTTGCAGAAAAGTGAGATGGATCACACTGGTGGAAGACTAGGATAGCAAGGAAAGTTGTGCTAGATCCCACCTACCCCAGGATCTGCCCTTGCATCTCAGTCCTGGCATCCCAGTACTAGGTACTCACCCATGTCCGCCAAAGAACCTCAGCCCAACTTGAATGCACTCTGCTATTCCAATGTGGAGCCAATACAGAGTTCTCTATGCATGAGGCCATCTGCTACTGCACCTTAATCCTGGCCTGAAACATCCTGGAAGCCAGACATCTCTGTGATGAACCTCATTACAGATTTAATAAAATGTTTGGGGAAATAAACTAGTTCAGCTAGGAGAAGCCATTTGCTAAGGACCTCACAGAAAAGGAGCTGATATTGAAGCCATAGGCAAGTTTGGGGTGATCTAACTGCACAGGCTGGAAGTCATCTTTAAAAGCAATCACCAAGTAATGAGACAATCCAGACACACTTGAATTTGGCAACATTACAGGCAATTTTGCTGAAGTGTATTTCTGTTTTCTCGACAAAGGTAAATTGCTCTACATTTGCCAGGATTTCTTGTTAAATCACAGCTCTCTCGTTCTAGGTTATTAGCAATATTAAGAACACATCTCATTCATAAACGTGGAATCCTGCCACACAAATATCAGCTCGTAGTATGCCAGACACTTTGCAGCATATAGCATTATCACTTTAACCCACAATGGGGTTTCCAGAAAATCCTGAACATTTGACAGCTGGTAAAGCGTGGCCCAATGGAAACATAAAATTGTCGAATTCAGGTCTGGAGTAAGTGAGCAGCATCAGTGGAACTGGCTTCAGAGTCACATCCAAATGCAAGTTAGCACATTGGGTCTCATGAAAATATCACGGATGCCCATGAACATAAGAATCAGGGAGGGGCATGGCATGGCACAGAATGGCAGCATGACCAGATGATAGAACATCCAAGAAACCTCCATAAACAAGCTGAGTAACTATCCCTGACCTTTATGCTTATCACTTATAATCACTTAAAATATATCTCTCTGTAGTTAATAAACTTATTTTAATGTTTTATCCTTACCAGTGAGTTTGTCTAAAGTGCTTGGGGAATCTGCTCAGATTCCAAAGGCTGGTGCAGGTCCACTATCCTTCGATGAAGTGGCAAATTAATTAATAAGCTTGTACTGTTCAAGAGGGGTGCAAGGCTGGGGGCTCAGGCGGATTTGCTGGTGTTTCCTGTTGTATAGTTCAAGAGTGGGTTGGAGAGCATTCATGCAACACAGCCAGGGCCGGCTCTAGCTTTTTTGCCACCCCAAGCGAAAAAAAAAAGAGGCAGCCACAGGGAGTGTGTGGAGGGTGGTCAAGGTGGCTTGCAGAGGGGTGAAGGGCGGCACCCATCCACTCCCTCCACCTGTGGGCAGCCAGGTGTTGCAGCCCGCTTGCAGCTGGATGAGAGAGGCGCCCCCCTCTGGCTTTGGGATGCCCTCGAGGGCTGCAGAAGGTGCTGGCTCAGCCACTCCTTTAAAGGTGGCCCGGCAGGGCCTGGCTCAGAGTGGCGCTGGAAGCGGAGGTGAGTGGCACATCCTGGGGAGCCCAGCGGCATGATGAGTGGCGGGGAATCGCTAGTTCCTGCCTGCCTGGGCCAGGGTCTGAGTCCCTGCAGGGCTGGGCTGGGACTGGCAGAGCATGGGGAGCCATCCGGGGGCTCCGGAGCTGAGGACCAGGCAAGAAGAGCTCCGCCCTCTGGCCTTCGGGTGTCCCAGGGGGGTGCAGGAGGTGCTGGCTCAGCCTCTTCTTTGAAGGTGGCTCGGCTGGGCCAGGCTCAGAGCGGCACGGGAGGCGGAGGACGGTGCAGGCGGCAGGGAGTGGCACATCCCGGGGAGCCCACTGGCACGGTGAGCGGCAGGGATCACTAGTTCTTGCCCGCCCAGGCCGGGTCTGTGCCTCTGCAGGGCTGGGCTGGAACTGGTGGAGCACGGGGAGCCAGCCACGGGCTCCGGATCGGGCTGCCAAAGCAAAAGAAAAAAACAAACAAAACACTATGGCAGGGCGGCCTCAATGTGCCGCCCCAAGATTGGCCAGAATGCCGGCCCTTACAATGTGCCGCCCCAGGCACGTACTTTCTTGTCTGGTGCCGGCCCTGAACATAGTTGGGTGTGTCTCTTCATGCTAGTGGCTGAGTGATAACAGCTCCTGGAGGAGGTTGCTGCTTGTCATTAGCAAAGCATTTCAAAAGACAACCCAGGCTGGAGAACTAAGAGGGCACAGCAGTACCCCAGTTTCAGGTTGTACCCTGGGGATCTCATCACACCCATTAACAACTATCCACTAGCTAGGTAAAGCAAATAATTCCCATGCAGACTACACCGCAGTGTAGAAGATAGCACTGTCACTACAGTCATTGCATGAAAAGGTATATAATGTACTCTCCATTACTCAGGCACTCTCTCGAGGAACTCAAAGCCTTTTACAAAAGGAGGGTGAATATCTGTTTGTATGTTACAGATGGGGAAACTGAAGCACAGCAAAGTGACTCATTCAAGATCACAGAGCAAGTCAGTGGCAGAACTAGGAATAGATTTCTGGTATCCTGACTCTAACCACTATCTTGCTGCCTCTCGTGGTACTTTCCATGTACCATATTCAGCGCACACACCCGAGTTGCAGTGGGGTGAACATTTCAGGGAGAGAACCCAAATCCATCTTAAGGAGCCACACTAGAGGCTGCCTGCCAGCACCAATGGCTCAGGTGAGCAAACTTCAAACACCCCCTTATGTCTCCACCTCATGGCAATGTACACTGGATGGGTGGAAGGGCCAACAGCAGCACCAGAATACACCTGCTGATTGTGGAAAGGGATTTTGGAGCCTTCAGGCCCCCCCAGAGCTAGATCCATTGGTAATTAAAAGGTTTGGTGGGATTCAGGATCCTGTCTACACTGCAGCATGGACCATGTTATGCAGGGATGCCTTAAAATGCTGTTCTACTTTGTAGGCCTACAACGACCTTTGCTGGGTTCCCAAACTAAAGAGATAGCTGGCTTTTTAACAAACAGCTCTAATGAGACTTGATGGCTGGAAGCCAGACAAATTTAGACTAAAAATAAAAGGGGCAAAGTCTTAAAGGGGTAATTCTCCACTGGAACAACTTACCCAGGGTCAGAGTGGGGTCTCTTTCCCTTGCAGTCTTTCAGCCAGGACTGGATGTCTTTTAAAGGGAGACATGCTCTAGCTCAAATAGCAGTTATGGGCTGGATGCAGGAATCATTATTTACAGGCCATTGCTATACAACAGGTCAAACATCATGGTCAGTTCTGAGAAGCTCTGACACTCTAAATAGAGCTTGTTAGAATGATATCCCACTCCCCCCCCCATGGAAAATTTGGGGGTTTCAGTAAAAAAAAATTCTTTTGAAATGTCACTGTCATGCTCCATGGGAGTCATACTGAGGTAACCGTGGCTGCAGGGCATCATGGGAGATGAAGGCTTTCTGGGGAGCCTAGTCTATAGAGAAGAATGTGGAATCCAAACTACAGCTCCCTTGAGGCAGCCAGGGCCGGCTCCAGGCCCCAGCGCGCCAAGCGCGTGCTTGGGACGGCATGCTGCGGGGGGCGCTCTGCCGGTTGCCAGGAGGGTGGCAGGCAGCTCCAGTGGACCTCCTGCAGGCGTGCCTGCGGAGTGTCCGCTGGTCCTGCAGCTCCAGTGGAGCATCCACAGGCACACCTGCGGGAGGTCCACCACGGCTCCGGTGCAGCATCTGCAGGCATGCCTGCGGGAGGTCCACCGGAGCCACGGGACCGGTGAGTGGCAGAGCGCTCTCCGCGGCGTGCCGCCATGCTTGGGGCGGCGAAATGGCTAGAGCCGGCCTTGGAGGCAGTATTTCAGAAACAAAATCATTTCAGTTTTCATGGTTGTTTTCTTTAAAGAAAAAAGTTTCCCAAAGCAAGCAGCTGCTTCTCTCTCTCTCTGTCACGCACGTGCACACACACACCCACAATTGAAAACCTACTGAAAAACACTGGAAGGAACATTTGCAGCCAGCCTTAACTGTGAAGCCTTGTGCTGTTCATAGCTTAAGGGACAATGGTTAGGTCCTATCTAAACTAAATCATGGAAACCTGCTTGTGTCTTGCTTTGCTTTCATCATGGCTTGGGACTGCTGTTGTGGGGTGCAGTAGAGTGTAACAATGCCCCCAGCCACGCACCAAATGGCCACACTAACCATGGCAAGAGATGGTCATATACAAGGGCCCTGATACATCAGTCTTCCCATTCCTCTCTGCCCTTCCCCCTCTATTACCTCCATCACCCTTGTTAGGGCCGGCTCTAGCCATTTCGCTGCCCCAAGCATGGCAGCATGCCGCGGGGAGCACTCTGCCACTCGCCAGTCCCGCCGCTCCGATGGATCTCCCGCAGGTGTGCCTGCAGATGCTCCACCGGAGCCGTGGGACCAGCGGACCCTCTGCAGGCATGCCTGCGGGAGGTCCACCGGAGCCGCCTGCCACCCTCCCGGCAACCGGCACAGCACCCCTTGCGGCATGCCGCCCCAAGCACGCGCTTGGTGCGCTGGGGCCTTGAGCCGGCCCTGACCTTTTTGCTCACCCTTGCTTTCAAGGGAGACCAAAAACAGAACAGGCATTCTCCAAGCAGTAGGAAAAAGGCACATTGTTTATTATTCCCACTTCACCCTGCCAAGGGAGTTTAAACTCACCGTACTCTACAAATAGTAGCTCAGCTCACTCCCAATCTGACCTGCCCACCTCTCATAGAATAAGAACAGAGTTCAAGGAATCATTTGTTTATTAAAATAAAAAAAAAAAATAGGGCCGGAGGCGGGTGCAGGAAGACAGATGCCTCCAGTTTGCCAGAGAAGTGGAAGCAAGGACATGAGCAGAGTATGAGAAGCCAGAGGGACACAGAGCCTAGAGAAGCCACACAAAAGAGAGAGATCACTCTGCCATTTTGCTATGAAAGCTTAGAGGGCACATTTCCGATTTTACAAAGCTACAGAACCTGCAGTCTATTTATCAGACCCAGCCTGTCAGCAATGAGGACTAAAAACCATAGAAAAGTTGTTAAAAATATATTTTAAAAGGGATTACTTTTCTTTAAAGGTATGAAGCCATATTCCTTCATAAATGTTTCATCAGAATCTCAGTGCTAGGCTCTTCTGTGGAATGGCTGCCTCTGCACGAAAAAGGCACAAAGGCAATCTGAAAAAAACTTGCCACTACCTGGTGTGTCTACGGGGATCCAGGTGAAACTCCAATGCAGGCTCTTGAGGGGCTGGTGGGGAAGATGATGGTGGTGCCTTCTGAAATGCAGCGTAAATCATGCTGGCTAGGGGCAGATCCAGCTCTTTCCTCTCATTTTGGCTAACACCCCCCAATTCTGTAGCTCCCCTTCTTTCTCTCATTCAAGCCCCTACCTCCTCTCAGCAGGGACTCAAAGGTGCCAAACTGCATGGTGGAAGGGTAATTGGGATAAAAATTCTGAGATCATCAAATTCATTTCACTTGTGAGCCCAGCAGATATTGAATTGGAAAGGTTCCTAAGGGGGACCTTTGAGTTGCTTCAGGTTTCCCAGGTGTAGCATGAGGAGCAGACTTGGCTTTAAAGCTCAGTCTTTGGGCAAGGTTACCAGGCAGACCATCCCCCTTAGCTCCATGCTGCCCTAAGGACTCAAAGGCAGGCAGGCAATGGGGTGCAGCCTTGCTCTAGGGCTCTGCAGAGCCAAGGTTGCTGCTGTGGGGTGGTGGGACACACGAGAAGGAGAGAGGAGGCAGTGAGCAGAGCTGGAACACTTCCCAGAGAAAGGGGAGGGCTCCTCTGTGGAGGTCAGGACTTGGCAAGGCAAGACTGAGTCCCATTGGCTGTGAGGTCAGAGAGCACAGTCTTTCGGCAGGCCAAGAGTGATGGGTTGTTGAGGAGGGTGTAGGCCAGCCCCCACCGGGCTCTCGTCTGCTTGGACTTGGAAGCCTTCAGCAGCCCCTTCGCAGGCTGCATCAGCTGGATCCCTGAAAATGAGAAAACCTCAGCATCACTCCCTCCTCCTGTGTGCCTACAGGGGGTGCCCACCATGTCTCTGGGTGAGGGGGGATTATTCTTCCTGCCCTGCACATGCCCCTGCAGAAAGATGGGAGGAGGAGAGGAATCCATAGCCTGGCAGTGCTGTGCCAGGAAGGAGCCTAGCCCCAGCCTCTGTCAGAGGGTGGAGATGGATGGCAGGAGAGAGATCACTTGATCATTGCCTGTTAGTTCACTCCCTCTGGGGCACCTGGCATTGGCCACTGTTGGTAGACAGGATACTGGGCTAGATGGACCTTTGGTCTGACCTGGTACAGTCGTTCGTATGATACCTCATATTGCCAGGCTGCCAGACAGCCACGTCGCACTGGGGAGAGGAAGAGGACATGCTTTCTCCTCAGTGCAGCATTATGCAGGGGGAGCCCGTGGGACACTTCTAAACTGACACTGCCCTTGACAGATTGAACTCTACACCCTCCTTTGTTCATGGCACCTCCACCTCCTTTGGCGGAAGGGTGAAACCACTCCCTAGCCCTCCCTTAGAAGGGCAACCAACATGTGGACCCAGCCTGCAAATAAGACCAGACATTTTCAACATGAGCTCCTTCCACTATCAGCACCCAGCATGGGAGTCTGTCCACAGACGCTCCCCCTGCCACCAGAAAATGCTGCTTCTCTTGGCTAGCAGTTCTTTAGCACTCAAAGCTGCGAAACAGGGAGGAAGCAAGATCTCACCTTCTTCCACATCAGTGGGTTTGAGTCCTGTCTGCCCCTCTGGGCCAGGTAATTGGAGAAGCAAGAAGCAAAAGGCTTTCATCACAGGGTGTGATTGGCTGACCTCAATTTTCAAGTAATGACAGTAAGTGCGGTAACCTGGAGGGGAACACAGGCCATGCATCAGAGTGTGTAGCAGAGTCCAGAGCATGTGCACATTCATGCAGGAGCATGCACACACGCACACACACACGGAGGAGAGCAGAATTCCAGGTTTTCTCCTCCTTCACAGAGGAATAGACTGCAGGGGGTGGGGAAATCTCAATTTGAGCTACTGCTCTGTAAATCCAGAGCAGTTCTGGAGTCACTCCAGATTCACACCAGTACAATCTGAGATTAGAACCTGGGCTGTGGGCTTCACACCCTAGGCCCCAGCAGCTTTGATGTCAAGAAAAGTCAAGTTTCACTAGAAACAGCTGGGGAGGGGGGACAAGGAAACCTACAACATTTAAAGGAAACAGGTTTTCAATAGCAAATAATCATGCAGTGCTGTTTTGGTAGCCAGATTCACTCCCACAGAACTCCAGCAGGCAATGTCAAGCTGCCCAGGCCCTGTATCTCATTTAAATGTGGCAGGATGGCTAGCTAGGTTACTCCATTCCCAGGTTCCATGCCCAGGGACAGTCCAGGAGTTAGATCCCTGCATCAGATGTGATGCACAGGATCCTTAGGTTAGTCTCAGACAGACATTCCTCGTCGATGACCCAGATCCTGCCAGAGCCATATTCTCCAGGAGCACCCCATTGGCTTTACAACATTGGGCCCAGAGGAGGAATGCCCACCATGAGTAAATGCCAGGACATGGTGGAGCAGTGTATGTTGGGTCCAGGAGGAGGCTATCGTGTCATTTACCTGGATCGAAAGCCTCGACGCCCCGATTCAGCAGGCTGATGTCCAGCTGGCAGAAATGGACAGCATTGTAAAGTGCAGAAATGACCATTCTCCAGACCCCAGCCAGGACTCCCACCAGGACATTGATGGGGAAGAGCAGGTAGGTCATGATGCAGAGAGCTCGCCTGGGGCAATGAGAGAGAGATGAAACAATACGGCCAGGAAGTCAAGAAGCCCACTCCCCCCTGACAAAGAGCCACTCGCTGCAGTAGTGATGCCCAGTGTTAGTGCGGTGCACAGCCAGCTATCCCTCTCCAAGGTTTCCACACTGCCAGGCTGCTTGGGGAAGATGAAGGAGACTGGCAGTAGAGTTTCTGCAACCCCTTTGGTTCTCCTCGCATCTCAGAGGACTTTACAACTCTCTTGTCAGTGACCACGAAGAAACACAGCAGCTTTTAGGAGGCTAGCAAGAGCTCACAGGCATGCTGGGAAGTTAGACCTGGTTTCAGGGAGGGAAAGGTTGTTGGCCACTGTGCTCGGGTAATGTCCTGGGCTCACTGCATGAGTTCTCTGGCCTGTGTTCTGCAGGGGACCAGACCAGACAATCAATGATCCCTTCTTGCCCTAGTATCTCAGGAATAGATGAAATCCCCATTTGTTCTTTACTGGAAAGGCGAGACTTCGGAGTGGTGATCACACAGGCCTAGGCACTCTGAGACTTAGTTTGAGGTCCATCCACTGGCTCCACCTCAGCAGTTACCATCCCCTCTGACAGGGTGATGGGAAGCTTCACCAGTGCTGGAGATGTGGGGTCCTTGGATGGACAGCACTGCCTCATGACCCACATGGGCTCACTGTGAGACCAGGTGACCTCTCAAGCCTTGTGGTGAACACAAGGTGAGAAGGCTTAGGGGGACCTGGAAGTTCAGATGCAGCTCTGGCATTTCGTACAGTTCAGTCCTGTGTCACCCAGCATACAGGTTTGTTCAAAGCCACATGCACCAAACCCAGACTATGTATCCTACAGTCCCTGGGACCAGAGACAAAGCAGTGTGCATGTTTAGCTTCTCAGCACCCCTTCACCTGTTGGTCAGCTCCTTCTGTAGGTGGTGTTTCTCTAGGAAGTGGAAATGAACAAGCAAGTTCTGCACGACCACAGCAAGCACCAGCGTCAGCCAGAAGGGCCTGGGCGAGGGAGAAGACAAAGAAGGGGCAGATTCCAGTCAGTGGGATTGCCTGTCAGTTGTTCATAGAGCAGATGATCTGAATGTTTGAGCTAGGTTATGGCATGGCCTGGAGGAGCCAAATGGGGGGCAGGAGAGGTTGAAGGAGCCCAGCACATGTGCTCAGGGGCTAGACAATTTGCAGCCCCTATGATTATGAGAGCATAGAAATTGCCACTTGCCAGAGTCCTCTGGGGAACAAGGGTGAATGAATTACAGCTCCTTCACAGGGGAATTGGCCTGCTCTAGGGAGGGCAACCATGCTGCTACCCCTCAGGAACTCCTGGGAGCAGGGCAGCCCTGATGCTCAGAGCTTCACAGCACAGTCTGGCCCGTGCTGAATTGTCTGCCCAGTATTATTCCATAGCACCTGCCACTGGAGGGTGAATCAGTGATTAGAGCTAGGGGAACCCCAAACCATATTTTGATGGTTTGACATGATGGCCCTGATTTGGCAGAGAATGGGGGTGGGGAGGAGAAGGAAGAGAACTCAGACTACCAGGCCATTAAAAGCATCCATAAATATCAGGGTCAATGCAGCCAGTGTTAAGCCCAAACCAAGCCCCAGGATCAGAGCAGCCCTGAAAAACAGACTTTGGGAAGCTTCAGATCTGGAGTCCTGCTTCCCAGGCCAAGCCAGTCTCTCAACAGCCTCTGCATGAGGTCCCCAAAACACACAGTCAGTCATGGCTGCATGAGAATTGTAGCCCACTCCTTCAGCAGGCACAAGGGCCTTATTTTCAGAAACGCTGGGCACTGGACAAGTCAGTCTCATGGGTGCCCAATGCCTCCTGCATAAGGAGGGAGCTACGCAAGGTAATAATCAGGATGGTGGAATAATCTTTCCTTTAGCCTGGGATCCATGTCTGCAGCTGGAAGATGCAGTTCTAGGGTTACCACCTGTCCCAAATCCATGGGACAACCCCAGCTGCGCCAGAGCTGGTCTGTTGTGCAGAAGGGCAACTGAAGAGCCTCAAATATACCTGCCCCCCCCCATGGCATTGCATCAGGATGCAGAATCTCAATGATGTGTGGATGGAACATCTTGACATGATGCAGCTGGGTTGTGAAGTTTGTTTCTTCAAGGGCAGCTGGTTACTTTGTCTTTATCACTTGCCCACCAGAGGTCATTTTGTGACTTGACTGAGTACCCATTCCCCATCTCCTTAGCCCAGAGCTCCCCAGTGCTGCCTGCTGGGTCTGAAGAGCACTTACCACATGTTCTCCAGGATTTTAAACAGATGCATATTTGTGCCTGACTGGAGTGGAATGACCACTAGGAAGGTGAAGCCCACAGTGCAGACAAAGAAAATCACTTGCTGGGTGAGGAGACCTTTGAGAGACAGAGCATCAGTCACAGTGGAAGAGGTAAAAAAATTGCCAGGAGAAGGGTGCAGGAATCACTATCAGTCTCTAGTAAGTGGGCACACAGCTACTGATGGTATTAAGTCAGGCACATTTCCTCTAACCCTATTTACTCTCTCATTAATGTTTCTCAGAGCTGCACCTTTTCCTTGTGCGATTGCACCTCTGCTCTGGGAGATACCTGGAGTTTGCCTGGCTTTACACACTACACATCTAGATTGGGGTTATTTCCAAGAAGCCTAAGTGAGTTAGGCACTCTGTTGCTATTAAATCTAATAATTGAAAATCAATGGGAATTGGCCCCTAAAATCACCTACATGCTTTTGTAAGTCTCACCTCATGCACCTAACTCCTTTACACTGCTTAAAAAAAAAAAAAAACCCAGCAACCTCAACCTAATTCCATTGACAACCTGTTACTTCCCCTCCCATCTATGTGTTAACTTACTAGTCTGTCATGTTCACACTCACATACAATTCATTAATGGATTTAATTGGGAGAAATCAGCATTTTCTTACCATGTGGCTCATTAGTCACACTGAGAAGAGCCAGCTCTGGAGTCTGGAACTGTGATTTCTACTAACAATCACACCAAGACCAGTAGGGTCCACAGGAGCAACGATTCATTTAACCTGATCTAAGAGATGAGCAGCTGGAGACCGTACACCACACTGCTAATTCATTCAGCTCACCAATGTAAGAACTTTAAAACTAGGAGTTCAGAAAAGCATCACATTCCCAGCATCAGAATGTGTGACTCATGTATGTTCTTTCAGGATCCCTAAGGCAATCTGCCCCAGCCCCCACCTCCCCCGCCCCCAGATCATGAGAGTTACAGGCCTGCCACTTCACTACTAGGGAAAGTGCAGCTTAACAGCCCTGCAGACTGAAGCCCACCACTTATCTATCAGTCAGATGCAGCAGAGAATGGGCAAGCTTCCCTCCCACATGTGTAAGCCCATCCATCTTAGGGGAAGGAATAGCTCAGTGGTTTGAGCATTGGCCTGCTAAACCATAAGTTCAGTCCTTGAGGAGGGCCATGTAGGGATCCGGGGCACACAAAAAAAAAATAGTTGGGGATTGGGCCTGCTTTGAGCAGGAGGTTGGACTAGATGACCTCCTGAGGTACCTTTCAACCCTGATATTCTATGACTCAGAAGGCTACTTTTGGGTAGTGGGAAGGTCTCAGTGCTGAAATAGCCGAAAAGGTCAATTAGTGCCTGCCCATTATGGTCAACCTTTGCTCCTGTTCCATTTATCAAAGGTTAATGGGGGTTTAGTACAGGGTTACTAAATCTGTTGGATTTTCCAAGGGGTCAATAGATTGCTTCTAACTATGTGTAGCTTCTTCCAATAGGCTTAATGCCATCTATAAAAACATACCCTACTTATGTCTGGAACATGCTCATGACATCTATTAACCAGGGTTGCTCAAAAGATTTTCCATCTGAGAGGTATCCAGGCCTACTAAACAAGATTTGGGGGAATTTTAAACAAAGGATCCATCTTCTGTGGAAGGTTCCACTTTTACCGACAAACCAAACTATTTCCATTTCCATATCCTGGTGTGGTGCTTCCTGAGTGCTGCAGTTGGTGTCAATCCTGGACGTTCCATTGAGTGTGAGTGGAGCTCTGCCAATTGATACCAGCTGAGGAGTTGACCTCACATATCTCAATTACGCCTAAGCATTTACCTAGAGCCTGTGACAATTCAACTCTTCCCTCCAAAGCCCCAGCCCATGACACCATCTCTTAGACCTAAGGACCAACAGAGTGTTTTGTTCCTCTTTGAGGAGGAGTTACCCAAGCAGGCAAATGCAGTCTGGAAGCTGGCAAAGCTCATCCAACAGACCAGAGCCTGTTGGGAAGGGCAGAGCATCCGGGCACGGTAGAAGACATCTAGGACATCCCCTCGGTACAGAGCCTTCAGATTAGCCCTGTGGAAAGAGAGGCCAGATAGATCTTTTATGCATCCAAACGCAGCATGGGAAATGTGTGTGTAGGGGCGGCATTTTGGTTCCATGACCAGGGTTATCCCAACCCCTGAAGGAGTTCAGAGCAGATGGGTAAGCAACAAAGCTAGTATGAAGGAGAGTATGTGAGAGTCCATCACTCCACCCACAGGCCCAGTCTCCCCACGTTCCACTACCCAGGGAGAGGTCAGATGGGATAGGGTGGGGGAGACGTGGAAAGCTCTCTCTGGTCCACCGTGGTGAGGCTTGGGAACAGAGAGTCAGAAACAGGCTCTCACCTGTGCATCACCAGGGATCTCATCAGCATGGAGAAGGTGAGCAGGCAGGAGAGCACAAGGGAGCAGACATAGCACACTGTAAGGGAGCAGACAGGGACAGATGTCATTTGAACCAGAGCAATACAATTGATTGTGCTAGATCCAGAACTGCACCCAGCCACTGCCCACCATTCAATGGACCTTCCCCCACACATCTCCCTGACACTGATTTACAAGTTTATTGTGGCATTTTCATTGCTGCATCTCTAGCACTGATGAAAGGTGCCAGAGGGACAGAACTGGATGACTTCTGGCTCTGTTTATGCAGCCACTGCAACATATGCAAGGGCAGCATCACACTTCCCAGCACTGTTCCGTTAGCACACTTCCATCCTGCCCCAGAGGGATCTCCGCTAGCATCCACGGCCCATTCAATCCTTGGCCACTTTGCTAAAACTGGAGGAGGGGAATGGGATGGTGTGATGTCGTTGCTTGTCACCTGGAGAAACCACCTGGTGGTTAATGCACTGGACTGGGACTCAAGTTCAGCTCCTGGCTTTGCCTATGTGACTTTCCATAACCTCTGTGCCTCAGTTTCCCTACATGTAAAACAGGGACAATATTTCACTATCTCACGGGGGCATTACATGGATACATTCAGCAGCCTCCCACATGCTTGACTCCTCCAGTGATTGGGTGGGATGCAAAGAGCCAGGCCAGGCTAGCTTGTATCATGGAACAGAACTCCCACCTGACAGGAATGACAGCCGATAACTACAGACCCACACAGACACACATCGTCACCCTAGGGTTAGAACTCCGCAGCCATAATACAAAGTCTGGCTTTGAGCCAACCACTGCCTGGTTAGACATCCCCATCTTCCAGCCTGGTTTGGTGGCTGCAGTGAAAGCCTCCAGCTAGGTCATTAAAGACAAGAGTCCATCCTTCCTGGGCTATCCAAGTCCAAAGCAAACACAGAAGAGCCGGTCACCCCGGTCTCAAAGCTGTGCCCAGCTACTCCAAGTCTTTTTCATCCTTCAAATCAAGCAGCGAGTGACTCCCAGGGCTCGCTACCTGGATTCTCCCTCTGGGTCTCTGCCCCCCACGCCCTGGCCTGAATTAGCTATGTGACCTACTCAGCACGTGACTTCACTTCTTTTCTCCACTAAATGTTACAGATGGGGCAGGACCTGTCTTCCTTTAAAAGGACCACTCACCCAGAGACAGGCTCCATAGTCATTCCCAGTCAGCCACTCTCTTCCCACCCGCACTCCCTCCCCAAGCACTTAGTGAGTCTACAAAAATGGTTAGACACTTTCAAAATGTCACAGTAGAAATCAGCCAGCAGAAGTGTGAAAGAAATGACAGCCTGTAAAAATATCTTTGAAAGGGGGGGCTGGGATGGGGAGAGAGATGTCAGGAAGACAATCGCAAGCAGAATTTTTAATGTGTCACTGTTTGCAAAGAAGTGCTGCCATTGTTAAAAGTGCATAAAGGTGAGGCTGACTGAACAGGGGGGGCACCATGCTAGCCAGAGGCAATAGAGCCAAGAGCTCATCTGCCTGTCCTTCTGTTGGGGGCTTTGAATTAGCCACCCCTCCACACCAGGGCTTTGTAGTTCTGCACTCTAGAAGCCATCTGCTCAATTCCAACACATATCAAAGTCCCCCTGAACAATAGCATCTGTAGCATGGAATTGCTGTCTGTGGATACATTTCTCCTCTTGTTCCCCTTCCCTGCTTGGCATTCACAGCACTCTTTGTTTGCTGGCATGAGACCAGTGTTTTCTTTTCATATCTCCTTCTCTCTGCTTTTGCAGCAGCATCCACATTTTAGAACTTTGCTTTGCAGTCTGGCGGGGGTTTTAGCGACCAGGCCTAGAAATTCCAGACCTGGAAAGAGTCAGGAAAAGAGCTGACATCTCCTGCTTGGTGTAAGAGGCACACAAACTATTTCAAACAGTGCCATCTCTGGCTTGACGTTACCACCATATCTCACACTCTTTAGCATCCAAAACCCACTGTGAGGCAAGGCAGAGCTGTTATCCCCATTGAACTGATGGGAAAATGGGGGCAGAGAGACTAAGCGATTTGACCAAAGTCACATAGGGGAGCGTGTGGCAGAGAAGAGAACTGAACTGGGGTCTTCCAAGTACCAGGCTACTCCCCTAACCTTTGGGCTATTCTCTTCACTGTCCAAGACTCCTCTCCCAGCAGCCCAGTATTCCAGTTTCTACAGTTTCCCTGTGATTGACGCCCATTACCATAAATGGACATACAGCCCCTGCACTGAGCCATCCCACATGGCATACCTGTGCACCTAATGCTAAGAGAAAGCAGGAGAAGTGTGTGTATGTTGGGGGAAATGAATCAGAGGGGAGACGAAGGAGAGACTTCAGACAGATCATCGCAAAAAACCACGCTCTGGGCCTTTTAGAAGTTGCTAGTGGGAGTAATTTTCAATGGCATCAAAGCACCATTAGGCACTCACCTCCCAGTGACTGGAAACCAGAGTCCTGTTACATTAATTTTCCTGGCATCCTTCCAGAGGACCAGGTCCCCTCCAAATTTCAAACTAACCTCTCAGAAAGACTCAGAGGACAGTGCAGCATTTCAGATCATCCCAATTCCCATGACTACACTCCAGTCTAAAAGTTTCTCCTATCAAACCCCTCCCATCAACACTACCACGGGGGGGCCCCATAAGATCAGCTGTTGAACCCCAATTCAGTGAGGTACCTATGCACATGCCTCACTTAAACACTTGAGTAGCAAGACCCCTTGAATACTTCTCTGGGCATTTGCTTTGATACCTTGCTAAACTGAGGCCTCAAGGCAGATCCACAGTCCAATGATGTCAACGAAAAGACTCCCATTGACTTCTTTGGATCAGACTTTTGAACTTTTAATCTCTTACATCCAGTAACTTCTCTCCCAGCACCAACCACGCCCCACCTCCCTGTATACCCACAAACAATGGGATTAGCAACACGCTCAGGAGCAGGGACAGAACCCAAGAGTCACAGTGCTCAAACTCCGGTTTCAAACATTACATACTGCTTTGCAAGCCAGTCTAGCTGATGGTCACCACCCTGCTACACAGGTGTCTCTATTACCATGGGACAGATGGCTCAGTGACAGACTACTGCCCTTAGTTCCATTTAGTTAGTTATTTTTACTTATTAAAAAGAGATAGACAAAACAAACCCAAGCAGCTGCCGCCCTCTCACTCTGGGGAGCTGGGAGTTTGCTTTGGTCTGTGCAGCTTTGTGCGAGCTGAATGGGAAGAGTTGATACTTAAATGTTAAGAGGTCAGGAATTCTTTGGTGCATCTTGATCCTGAGGTCAAGTATCAGAGGGGTAGCCGTGTTAGTCTGGATCTGCAAAAGCAGCAAAGAATCCTGTGGCACCTTATAGACTTTTTGGAGCATGAGCTTTCGTGGGTGAATACCCACTTCGTCAGATGTATGTAGTGGAAATTTCCAGGGGCAGGTATATATATGCAGGCAAGCTATAGATAATGAGGTTAATTCAATCAGGGAGGATAAGGCCCTGTTCTAGCAGTTGAGGTGTGAAAACCAAGGTAGGAGAAACTGGTTTTGTAGTTGGCAAGCCATTCACAGTCTTTGTTTAGTCCTGAGCTGATGGTGTCAAATTTGCAGATGAACTGAAGCTCAGCAGTTTCTCTTTGAAATCTGGTCCTGAAGTTTTTTTACTGCAGGATGGCCACCTTAAGGTCTGCTATAGTGTGGTCAGGGAGGTTGAAGTGTTCTCCTACAGGTTTTTGTATATTGCCATTCCTAATATCTGATTTGTGTCCGTTTATCCTTTTCCGTAGCGACTGTCCAGTTTGGCCGATATACATAGCAGAGGGGCATTGCTGGCATATGATGACGTATATTACATTGGTGGACATGCAGGTGAATGAACCGGTGATGATATGGCTGATCTGGTTAGGTCCTGTGATGGTGTCGCTGGTGTAGATATGTGGGCACAGTTGGCATCGAGGTTTGTTGCATGGACTATTTCAAATTTGATGACAATACATATCTCCAGATCAGTGGCACCGCTATGGGCACCCGCATGGCCCCACAATATGTCAATATTTTTATGGCCGACCTGGAACGACGCTTCCTCTGCTCTCGTCCACTCATGCCCCTTCTCTACCTACGCTACATTGATGACATCTTCATCATCTGGACCCATGGGAAGGAGACTCTGGAACAATTCCACCACGATTTCAACAGCTTCCACCCCACCATCAACCTCAGCCTGGACCAATCTACAAGGGAGGTCCACTTCCTAGACACCATGGTGTAAATAAGCGATGGTCACATTAACACCACCCTATACCGAAAACCTACCGACCGCTATGCCTACCTTCATGCCTCCAGCTTCCATCCCGGGCACATCACACGATCCATTGTCTACAGCCAAGCACTGAGGTACAATCGCATCTGCTCTAATCCCTCAGACAGAGACCAACACCTACAAAATCTCCACCAAGCATTCTCAAAACTACAATACCCGCACAAGGAAATAAGGAAACAGATCAACAGAGCCAGACGTGTACCCAGAAGCCTCCTACTGCAAGACAAACCCAAGAAAGAAACCAACAGGACTCCACTGGCCATCACATACAGTCCCCAGCTAAAACCCCTCCAACGTATCATCAGGGATCTACAACCCATCCTGGACAATTATCCCACACTTTCACAGGCCTTGGGTGGCAGGCCAGTCCTCGCCCACAGGCAATCTGCCAACCTGAAACATATTCTCATCAGCAACTGCACACCGCACCATAGGAACTCTAGCTCAGGAACCAATCCATGCAACAAACCTCGATGCCAACTCTGCCCACATATCTACAATGCCCCTCTGCTATGTACATTGGCCAAACTGGACAGTCTCTACGGAAAAGGATAAATGGACACAAATCAGATATTAGGAATGGCAATATACAAAAACCTGTAGGAGAACACTTCAACCTCCCTGGCCACACTATAGCAGACCTTAAGGTGGCCATCCTGCAGTAAAAAAACTTCAGGACCAGACTTCAAAGAGAAACTGCTGAGCTTCAGTTCATCTGCAAATTTGACACCATCAGCTCAGGACTAAACAAAGACTGTGAATGGCTTGCCAACTACAAAACCAGTTTCTCCTCCCTTGGTTTTCACACCTCAACTGCTAGAACAGGGCCTCATCCTCCCTGATTGAACTAACCTCATTATCTCTAGTTTGCCTGCATATATATACCTGCCCCTGGAAATTTTCACTACATGCATCTGATGAAGTGGGTATTCATCCACGAAAGCTCATGCTCCAAAATGTCTGTTAGTCTATAAGGTGCCAAAGGATTCTTTGCTGCTTTTGTTGATCCTGAGGGTAAGTTTCAGTATCACAGAGATAAATAACCTGTTTCTTGGATAGTCTCAGCAGAGAGCTCCAGGATGGAGGAGTGTGTAAAATGGAGGGAGGAAGGAGAGGCATATAGACTGAACACCCCCTTCAAGCTTTCCTTGCCATCGTCTATGCTTTACCAGACAGAGGCCTTTGGATTTAGGCAGGGAAACGAGATTAGGATCATGGGCACCCTCAGCATCAAGCTCAACAGACTTGGAGAGACTCACCTTCCAGTGACCAGAGATAGTATCTGACTGTGTCTAGCTCCCGCTTCATGTCTCCAGGGACACCTCCCGGGTTCTCCGAGGGCACAACACCAAACTGAACCAGAAGGACGGTGATTTCCTTTGTCATCCCTCCCCTCACTATCTGAATGTTGGGGATGAAGACGACAAGCAACAGCAAGGCCACCTGTGAGCCAAAAGCCTGGTGAGCACTACAGACAGTGTGCGAGGGAATGTGCTCATGCACGTGCACCAACAACCTGCCCACCTCCACTGTGGTAAACTCCCACCCCAGAGCAGCTGCTGATCACATCCTGGACACTGCCATGGATTGGAGGAAGCAACGGGGAAGTGGGTGCCAGAGCCTCAGACACAATGGAAAGGTGACAGCAAGAAAGGAGTTAAAAACTCCAGTCCGGTATGCAAACTGGGACTGGCCTGAGGCTGCCAGAGCAAGAGTCCTCAGTTCCAGTCTCTTGCTCATTGTGCTGGCAGGAGCACACAAAACAAACACCAACAGAGAGAGCTGTGGGCAGCTGCCACATCTAGCCCTGCTGCAGATAGAAAGCAGGGCTGTGACCAGAGCCTGGTCCTTGCTGAAGCTGATCACCCTGCCACAGCACAGTGACAGCAGCATTGAGTATAGAGGGGTGTTGCAGGCTCCGTCAGGCAGGAGTGACCTTTGGGACAATGCAGTCTGTCATTGAGGTTAATCCTGCTTGCTCCCGGAAGAACCCTCGCAGTGCCCAGGTCAAGCCACAGAAGGGATAGGACAGGTGGGGAAGCCTGGCAATTGGATGGGGCTGCCCATCTTGTTTCCACACTCACATGGAATGTAAGTAGGGCATGGGAAACAACAGCACAGGCTGTCAGGGCCAACCATGGGTCCAGAAGGGGCATTGACACAGGCTTACCTGGTAAACAGCAATCACAGCTGTGGTTACAGAGAGAACCAGCTTCAGAGGAACCTGGAACCCTGAAATCCCAGAATGATAGGGGGACATATGAGACAGGAGACCAATTCCAGCTTGGGGCTTAAGAGCAGCAGGGTGGCAAGTTAGCAAAAGGCATCCATCTGAACTTCAGTTCCTTCACAGTGTCAGTCAGTGTAAGTGTGTGCAGACTCACCCCTGCAGCTGGTGTCTTAGGGAATTAGCTCAATTTCCAGCCCAGAGCGCCCTCTGCTGGCTGGTGATCTGCCACAGCTTGGCCCCCGTGTCCCTCTCAGGATCCCGGTGCCCCTTTAGCTGGGTGCTGCTCCCCTCGCAGTACCCCCACAGTTCTGGGTCTCCCCCTCCCAGGGGAACCCCCCACCTCCTATCCCCACCTTGCCTCAGACTGTCAGTAGCCAAGACATCACTCAGCCCCCATTCACTGGGGTAGACTGCAGTGTATCAGCCACTCATCACATGCAAGGTTGGGTTGGACCTGCTGCCTCTCTCTGTAGCTGGGCTGCCACTCCGCAGCCCCAATACTGGTCTTAGACCCTCAGCTAGGCCCACAGCCTAGGGGTTTTCCAGGCTGGAGCTCCCTATCTCCTCTAGCCTTCCCCTAGCCCTGCCCCACTCCTAGTACCCTGCTCAGCTCCCTAGCAGCCAGGCCCTTCTTTCTATAGAAGCAGAGAGAGACTCTAAGTGCCTTGCTTCCAGCCTTTTTATACAGGCCAGCTGTGGCCGGATTGGGGTGTGGCCCAGCTGCAGCCGCTTCCCCAGTCAGCCCAGCTTTTAGCCAGGCAGGAGCAAGGGACCACCCTGCTACAGTCACTCTCGCCATCCATCTAGTTTTGTTACATCTGTTTGTAGCTGTCTGACACCTCTCCTTCCACCCAAAAGCATCCCCACCACTATAGTTTCATCCAGGCCTTCCTCAGTGCATCTAGATTCCAGATTCCACCCTCCACTCATCTGTCGATGCAACAACAGTCAACTGAACTGCTAAACAAGTGCATGAGGGAAGAAGCCTAATGACACAGAAACCTTCATGCAATCTGGGACACAAGGATATTATGCCAATGGAGTTAGCCGCTCCTTGCAATGCCTCAAATTTCCTCTCACAAAGATGACAGTTCATGCAAATTGAGGAGTTGTGCATATTTAGAATGGCAGCTGCCTGGGCATAGATGCTTTGAGAGAGAGAGAGACAAGAAACACAGTTACTTCACATGGGAGGAAGTCTGGTGCCAGAGACCCTGATATGCCTAAGAACGCATCAGAAGATCTTGTCATACAGTACCTTCCTGGGGTGTGTAGATGTAAGAACGTAAATACATCTGGGCCCTCAGAAGGAGACTTACTTTCCTGGAGCTGGAAGAGGAAGAATTGCGATGAGTCAGGTATGAAACATTTGGCCCAGAACAAAAGCACTGCTTTGTTTTTTAACACTTATCGATCAGCACCAACAGCCTGCCCTCTTGGGTGGAAGTTCTGATGAAGCTAGTATTCTGCCAATACATCTCAATCCTGACTTGTAGCATGCACAGCCACTCCAGCCCCAGGCTCCCCATGCACAGCCCGGCCAATGTGTGTGGTCCTGAGCTTACCTCCTGCTCAGCTACTCAAGAACAGCTTCCTTTCTAAACAACAGCAAATAGCACTGTTCAGAGCAGTGTTTCTCAACCTTTCTGGGCCAGTCACCCCTCATTTTATGTCAAAATTGTCAAAATGGCCTTATATTTGGTATAAGGGTAAAGAAGTGTCAGTGATAACAAGAGTAATGGAATCCAAAGTCAGAAGGGACCAGTGGGATCGTCTAGTCTGACCCTTGTATGAGATGGGTCATAGGACTGCCCTGAATTCCTGTGTGAACTACAGCATGATGGTCATGTATGAAACTCAGTATAGATTACATTTGCTTTTCTAATGTGTGTGTTTTGAGAGAGTGACAGAATACTTGACATTGGAGGACAAAGGTGCGTGGAGAAGGGAAAGAGAGATTTTCTTTGCTTTAGACTGTAATGAAGTTTTCCATGTCTCATAACTAAGGCTGCGAGCTTGTCACGGAGGTCATGGAATCACAGAAAGTCACGGAATCCGTGACTTCGGCAGCCGCTGATGCAGCTGGCCTGGGGGCTGCCTGAGCAGCTCGGGTGGCCCCTGGGCTAGCCGCACCAGCCGCTGCTGGGGCAATCTTGGGCCACTGCCCACCCCACCCCCCCAGCAGGTGTTTGGGTAGGGGGCTCAAGGCTGGTGTTGGGGCACGGGAGGGGGTGAGGGCTCTGGGCGGTGCTTACCTCAGGGGGCTCCCTGGAAGTGGTGACATCCCTCATCTTCTAGGGGGAGTCACAGCCAGGGGCCTCTGCATGCTGCCTCTGTCTGCAGGCACCACCCCTGGAGCTCCCATTGGCCACGGTTCCTGGCCAATGGGAGCTGCAGAGCCAGTGCTTGGGGAGGAAGCAGCACGCAGAGCTGTGTGGCTGCACCTCCGCCTAGGAGCTGAGGGATGTCACCACTTGCAGGGAAGCACAAAACCCAAAACCCTTTCCCGGGTGTTCCCCAGCCAATGGGAGTTGCAGAGGTGGTGTTTAGGGTGGGAGCAGTGCACGGAGCTTCCCTGGCTGCCCCTGCACCTAGGAGCAGACGTGCTGGTCACTTCCGGGAGCTGCGTGGAGCCAGGGCAGGCAGGGAGCCTGGCTTAGCCACACTGCACCACTGACCAGACTTTTAACGGCCTGGTCAGCGGTGCTGAACAGAGCCGCCAGGGTCCCTTTTCGACCAAGCATTCTGGTTGAAAACTTGATGCCTGGCAACCCTCCTCTTCCTCCTCTCCCCTTCCCCAGCACCCCCACCTGGGCTGACCCCTCCAAGCACCTATGGTGCCCCTGGGCCACCCTCCTCCCCAAAGATTTATTCAGGGGTATATAGTACAAGTCATGGACAGGTGACGGGCCGTAAATTTTTATTTAATGCCTATGACTTGTCCATGACTTTTACTAAATATACCCATGACTAAAATGTAGCTGTACTCAGAACCCCCCATTGCATTTAGTGACTCACCCCCTAGAAGGTCACAACCCCCCAAGTAAGAAACACTGGATTAGAGCCAGGCAGAGTTCCTGAGGAAGAGGAAGAGCATTGTTCTGGCCGTTACCTTCTTGTGTGTGTTCTTTTGGCCAGGATAGTCTTCAGGTATTCATTGTAATAGCCACTCCCTACAACCTTAAAGAAAGCAGCACAAAAGCCCACTTGTTATTTGGATACAGGACACAGTCAGATGCCTGAAACAACGCCGTGGTTCTCTCTCCTTAGAGTGGTTATCTACAAGAAAGGCCCTATAGGTAGCCCTGTGCTCAAAGGTTTCCACCTTTGTCCAATTCTTGCTTCCCTTTTGACCCCTGTCCAAAGAAAACCCTTCCCTATATACATTCTTTAGGGAAAGCATTGCATCATCTACTGGCAGCCTCCAATATTGAATTGATTCAACATCTAGTATCTTCTTATAAATAGAGTCATTAAGCAGTTGCATTCAACTATAGAAATAAAACTTCCCCACCAAGAAGTGTTACCCAATCTTCATTTTAGATGAACAATTTTTATTGCCATTTTGCAACAAAACATTTGAGTCAATCACTCCAGAAGAAAACTGACTCATTCACTAGAGCCTAAATATCAATTGCAGGCTCCAAACCAGAAGACCATGTTGATACCAGACTGACCAAAAGGAAAACACTCAGTCCAATGCTGAGAAACGCTGGGAGCAGGATTTAGATTAACTAGAGGGTTCTTTAGACTAAATCCAGGATTTGGTATAACACTAAGAAATCTGCAAGGTGTGGATTTGTGTGTGTTTTGGGTTGGGGGTCAGGGAGGGAGTGTGTGTTATTACATTTTTAAATAGGTTTCCCCCCATATCCTCCAAACAAAGGTTGTCTGATCCTAAGGGATTATCCCATCCTACCATGAAAACTTAGGGGGCAAACAATGAGACATCAGTTCTGGGTTGAATGGGACCCATTGATGCCTAAGCTTCTTGAGCTAAGGAGTTTACACAGAAGAGAGATTTTCTTTCCTTCCAAATACAGCAAGATAAAAAAAACCAGAACCATCAAACCCGCTGTCCTCTGGGGCACTCGTGGGCACAGCCAGTGCGCCAAGAGCTTGCAGCTAGCACGGTTTATCTGGAGAACTTGGGACACGGAGGTGGCAAGTGGCAGGGGCTCAGCCAGAAGGAGCAGGTAGGGAATAGGCAATACTCTCAGCAAAGATTCAAGGATTAGGATTGACAGCACCTATGCTGAAGTAGGAGGAGCAGGCATTTAGAACATGTTAGACTAATTGCCTTCTTTCCTCACAGCCCAGAATGATGGCCGCAGATGGCTTCCATAGCCTGGATCATTCCAAGACAACTCAAAATGGAAGCATTCCCATGCTGAACAACAGCCAGCTGCTTTGCTGTCATCACAGGAAGTTTGTTATGCACCAGAGGTGCTGGAACAATTTTTATAGTGGAAATGCTGATGACAGAAGCCATGGAAATCATGTATTTGGTGTTTTTTATTACTACTTCAAGCCAGGAAGTGCAGCAGCACCCCTAGTTCCAGCACCACTGTTATGCACTGAACTGCAGGCACACTCCTCTTACTCTGGGAGATACAGGGAAGGACAGGAGCACCTTGCACATTGGTGGGAGCAACTAAAGTGCCAAATAGCAGCATTATGGGACTGTGACTGAAGCTGAGTTCCAAGGGGTAGGATCCTGGCAGGTGACCAAGCATCAACAGAACTGATGCATTAAAGATTGATAACTCAAGCTTGGGAGATGAGCACCTTCCAATCCCCCTTGCATGTAATGACACTTGGCTGGGGTGCAATCATGATGTTGCAAGGAAAGAGGAAATTCAGTATCTCAGGCCCCTTTTCAAACAGGGCTGATGCTGGATGTGGAGGAAGGCTGCCTACTAGGCCCATGGAATATTAGGGTTAGAAGGGACCTCAGAAGGTCATCTAGTCCAACCCCCTGCTCAAAGCAGGACCAATCCCCAGACAGATTTTTATCCCAATTCCCTAAATGGCCCCCTCAAGGATTGAACTCACAACTCTGAGTTTAGTAGGCCAATGCTTGAACCACTGAACCCTCCTCCCATGACAGCAGAGAGGAAATAAAATAGGAAGGCTTGTTGGCTTGGAAGAATGATTAAAAAGTAACTTCAGTGATTGCAAGCCCCAGAGTCAGGGGTGGGAACTGATGAATACAGAATCCGGGATAGGGTTTACTGGAGAGTCAATAGAACTGAGTGAAGAGGCTCAGCAGGTTGGCTCAAATGAACATATAAAAGTTTGATGTTCAGCTGACACCCATAGGTTTGCAAGCTCATGGGGACATTGACTTCCTCCATTTTTTGGGCAAGCCAGAAGTTCCCCTAGAACAGCCTGTTCTCCACCATTCCAGCTTCTGATCTTACCTGGAGCCCAGAAGTAATGAAATACAGTGGGGAAAGCTAATCAAATATTTTCAGAATTTGGACTAGAGCAGTGGTTCTCAAACTGCAGGTCAGGACCCCAAAGTGGGTTGCAATCCAGTTTTAATGGGGTCACCATGGCTGGCAATAGACTTGCTGGGGTTCAGGGCTGAAACCAAAGTCTGAGCCTCACCGCCCATGGCTGAAGCCCTCAAGTTTCGGTGCCCTACAGGGCGGCAGGGCTTGGGCTTTGGTCCCCCTTCCTGGGGTTACGTAGTAATTTTTGTTGTCAAAAGAGGGTTGTGATGCAATGAAGTCTGAGAAACCCTGGACTAGAGGCTCTGTTCACAGCTTAGTGTTTAGCTAAGTCAGTTCCTGAAGCCCAACTCTACAGAAACACACAGGGCCACCTTTGCAGAGCCTGCCTCTGGTTTTCACCCAGCCATTGCTATCCGCTCAGCTGATTAAGCCTGCACACGAGATACAGACATAAATAGCATGTGAGCAAGTGATGCACTCGGAAGCACTCAGTTTGTGCACACAATCATCCCAGTGTGCAAAGTTGGATGCGGAAAGTGTGCCTTACAATTGGAGAACTTGGGTGGCCTCATTCGACCCTAAGGGCTTGTCTACACTTGAAAGTTATTTTGGATTAGGATGGGGCGTGAATTTTAAAAAGTCACACAGTAGCTATTCGGGAGCAAGAGTGTGCCCACAAAGGGAACTACTGCAAGTAAATTTCCCTGTAGATAAACTCTAAGTAGAAGGCCGGACAGATGTGGTAACGATATGAGAAAACCATCTGGCAGAGCAATGACTAGTCAAAAGCATTCAATGACCATGGACTTCAGAAAACAAAGATCAGTACCTCAAGCATTTTCACTACAAAATGCGGATGATCTATTTTGCACATAAAAACAGGAGAGTCCTGTTATTAAGAAAAAAAAATTATACACATGGCATTTAAAGTATTGCAAAACTGACCAGTTTTCATGCCAATAAGACAATACACTACAAAATGTGTTTTAAAAAAAAGACATAAAATACAGGCAATGGCATATTTCTTGAAAGTTGTCTGATTCATGACACATTTTTTGTTTCTTCTATAGCCACATCTGGTCTGCTGGGCACATCTTCAGCTCTGGTCACTGATACTAAAGTCTCATTCACTAATTAATTAGCTCACATATATGATCAAAATTTGAACCAATAACTGGTACATAACTGTTGCACAGGAGTGCGACTAACATAAGGGGGGAAATTGATATTTTCTTTGACTCTTAGCGGAGTAAACATAACATAGATTTGATAGAAAGCTGCAGTGTATTACCTCTCTAGCAGCTGGTTTCTTCTGTGTGAAGCTCCTGACAAGCAGCACTGGATACCAAATGCTCAGGACAATGAGGCAGAGGATAATAGGAACATAAGACAGCAGGGAATAATATCTGTAAATCTGGGGAGAAGGGGATAGCTGATAAGTGTGGTTATCACTTCATACTTCAGCACAAACCTGTACCTAGGTCACAGTACATAGAATACTACAACTTCCTACTCCTGTTTCCCCTCCATCCAAAGAGTTCAGATTCAGTTTAGGGTTCCTCAGGTGCTTGCAGATGCCCAGAATGCAGCAATAGCCAAAAGCCTTTTTCCATCTGCATTGGGTTAGGAGGTTGCAAGGGCTCAGCTCTGATGTGGCCTGCACTACATTTATGCACACCTTCGGCTCCTTCAAGAAGAACCTGACTTGAGGCTTCATCGTGAAAGAGAGTCTCCCAGTTCCAAGCACCAGCCATTCATCCCCACTCCCTTTCCACTTACCTGGAGATGTCTTTAGTAGCTGATGTGACCAGGAAGGAAGAACAATGCTCAGGTTATGCATCTCGTTTGCATTTACCTTGGGCGACTGAGGGCAGTCCACTTTCTGCCAGATATGGACCACACAGTGGCACCAGGAGAGCAAGCAGCCTACGAAGTACCCGGCTCGGTGTCTGATTGTGGCGCATGCAATTAAAGGATAATAGAAGGCAGGGTAATAGAGCAAAGCCATGATCTTCCAGTACTCTAAACAAGAGTGAGGGGAGAGAAAAAACAAAATTGCAGAGCTCTCAGTACAAGGATTAATAGGCAAAGTGATACCCGTGACTTGTATATCGGGTTAAGAGATGTTAAGCACCCAAAGCTGGAGACTGGAAACCTAGTCCATGTTAACGGCATGCAGGGACAGCCAGCGATGGCACCTCTCTTCCCCTTGGCACCACCATCACACAAGGGCTTCGCATCAGCCTGCCCCATGCAAAATGCTCACTGGATGAGACCTTAGCGGTGCTGCCTTCGCTTAGCAGAGTTTAACTGCTGGGATGCCTTTGCTTTGCCATATGAAGCTCAGATGAACCCTCACCTTTTAGATCAAGGCACTTTCCCTCCAGCCCCAGTTGGTTTTGTCTGCTTCATTTCAGAGGAACTCAGCATCTGCAGCTCCCATTCACATCAACTGGAGCTCTGGCTTCCCAGTGCCTCTACGGCAGGCACCGCCAGTACTAATGCAAGTGATGGAACGGCAGTACTAGGCAGGGCCTGACAGAGCACAAGGCTGCTTCACAAAGTTTGGCCTGAGTCACAACAGCTCTGTCTTTTTCAACAAAGCCCCACCCCCTCCTCCCCCAGTTGTAAAATGGTCCATTGTTAGCAATAGCATATGCTGTCTGAAAATGTGGAGTATGTTTGCACTGATTTGTGTGCAAGAGGAAATGCAATAGATTGGTCAAATGTTGCCTAGGTGCAGGGTCAGGGAGGGCCCAACATATTTAAAATGAACAAATGTGTGTGTGTGGGGGAAATGTAGCCAAAAAACGTAGACAGTTATTCAGGGTATCACCCAGTTAGAGGAAAGCCTGCACCAGGTCTGAACGAGATCCCTGTGCCCACCTGGGACAGCCTGTGGGGACAGCCCTAGCTTCTGAGGGTACCAATGGATTGAAATAGCAAAACATCCGCAAACTTCAGAAAGGGATGGCCCAGTGCCACCTGCATTACCTCGACTACGTGGGGAGGAGCTGGCAATGAAAGGCAGGGGGTCGGAATCCAGCACCAGCACACAAACAGAAGAGAAGAGGATTCCAAACACTGCTGCCACTAGCCCCTGGTGGTCCTCCGCCTCCAAGAAATTCACAGGGCTGCAACAATTGGTGGGTGGGAGAGGAGGGTTAGAATGAGAACAGATAGGGTGCCCCTCACCCCCACCTCCCCATGGAGACCACCTTTCCCTCTGCTGCAGACAGCTTGAGAGAGAAGGGCACAGAGGTTTGGGACACCACATCCACCTGTCTCTGCCACAAAGGGTAACCACTAGGAGCATCACACAACAGCTGGGATAGGGAGTTATCATAAAGCCCCCATTGAGTGACCAGTGGGATGTACCCATGTGTCCCATTTTCCAGCACGGCTCATCACCACAGTATCTGGATGGGTCCCCCATGCCCCTTGTTTAGCTGGAAGAAACTGAGCCCCAACTTGACCCTGCCATAGCCACACTCTGGCCTTCTCTGAGCTGCCCTAAGGACAAAGGTGGTTCTTCATGGTAGTTGCTGAGTGTCCCAGTCACATTTGAAGGGAACATGGAGCTGCAACCTCTCTCAGGGGTGGATAATTCTTATTTCTACTGCCCCAAAGGCATGCATGGTGATTTACAGACTAAACAGTAAGGTCATGGGAATTCATGATCCATATGGTTCTGTGGATATGGGAAAGCGGTGCATGTGATATATCTTGACTTTAGCAAAGCTTCTGATATGGTCTCCCACAGTATTCTTGACAGCAAGTTAAAGAAGTATGGATTGGATGAATGGACTATAAGGTGGATAGAAAGCTGGCTAGATCATCGGGCTCAACGGGTAGTGATCAATGGCTCAATGTCTAGTTGGCAGCCGGTATCAAGCACAGTGCCCCAGGGGTCGGTCTTGGGGCTGGTTTTGTTCAACATCTTCATTATGATCTGGATCATGGGATGGATTTCACCCTCAGCAAGTTTACAGATGACACTAAGCTGGGGGGGAGGTAGATATGCTGGAGGGCAGGAATAGGGTCCAGAGTGACCTAGCAAATTGGAAAATTGGGCCAAAAGAAATCGGATGAGGTTCAACAAAGACAAGTGTAGACTCCTGCACTTAGGATAGAAGAATCCCATGGACTACTACAGGCTGGGGACCGACTGGCCAAGCAGCAATTCTGCAGAAAAGGACCTGGGGATTACAGTGGACGAGAAGCTGGATATGAGTCAGCAGTGTGCCCTTGTTGCCAAAAAGGCCAATGGCTTATTGGGCTGTATTAGGAGGAGTATTGCCAGCAGGTCGAGAGAAGTGATTATTCCCCTCTATTTGGCACTGGTGAGGCCACATCTGGAGTATTGCATCCAGTTTTGGTCCTCCCACTACAGAAGGGATGTGGACAAATTGGCGAGAGTCCAGTGGCAGGCAATGAAAATAATTAGGGGGCTGGGGCACATGACTTACAAGGAGAGGCTGAGGGAACTGCACAAGGGAGGAGTGAGGGGAGATTTGATAGCAGCCTTCAACTATCCGAAGGGGGGTTTGAAAGAGGACGGAACTCAGCTGTTCTCAGTGGTGACAAATGACAGAACAAGAAGCAATGGTCACAAGTTGCAATGGGGGAGGTCTAGGTTGGATATTAGGAAACATTATTTCACTGGGAGAGTGGTGAAGCACTGGAATGGGTTATCTAGGGAGGTGGGGAATCTCCATCCATAGAGATTTTTAAGGCCCAGCTTGACAAAGTCGTGGCTGGGATGATTTAGTTGGTGTTGGTCCTGATTTGAGCAGAGGGTTGGATTAGATGACCTCCTGAGGTCTCTTCCAACCCTAATCTTCTCTGATCAGGGCTGCCACACGAATGGCAGAGTGACTCAGAAGCAACCATCCTGGTCATAGCTCTTAGTTTGCCTAAAGGAAAGCTTCCCCATGCTCTTAGGTCAGTTTGCTGGGGGAAGAGGAGTGGAAGGGGGGGAAAGCCATGAAAGCAGTAAAGCGAAGAAGGTTCAAATCAGGTTAGATAAAGCTCCAAACTTTAAGATTCTTACTGTGAACTTGGAGATAGCTGAAAATTTTGACTAGAAAGAGACTGATCCAGCCCTTCCTGCTCTAGCCTGGGATCTGAAACACAGCCTTGAATTCTGCATCTGCCATTTCACCTCCTAGCCTAGTTACATGCCATGCTGTAAAGTGCCAAGCTACCCAATAGCCAACTGTCTGAAAATCAGAACACTAGATACACTAAGGGCTAATAAGTGCACCCACCGAACTGTGCTCACAATCTTTTCAGATGGCAAAATCAGAGACAGTTGAGGAATCGGGTCCATTGAGAGATTTCAGCAATTCCAGTCTGAACAGCATCAGGGAGTGCAGAGTCACATGAAAACAAATGTAAACCTCAGCCAAGGTTGCTTGTGGGGCAAAGGGAGCAGTGTTGGTGGATATGTGCAGAGGTGTGGATATGGGATTATTCTGGGTACCTCAACAGTCCAGGTGCTCCATTCCAAGAGCTTTTATAGAAGCTCTTGCGCTTCACCAACAGAGACAAGATTATCAGGACGGCCAGCTGCAAAGAAAGCCAATGACAAATAATCAAAACAGTACAAGTACCTATGAGGGTGCAACCCCCTGGCCCCATCTCTTTAAACACTGGCCCCATGGGTGGATGTCAGATACCCAATGAGGGGTGCGGCTGTGCAAGAAGGTGCCAAACAGAGAGATGCTTATAGGTCTAAGCAACAGGGAATCAACAGTGGGCAATAAATCAGTCCCTGCCTGAGAGGGCTTGCGGCTCCCACGCGCAGGTAGGTGAAGCAACTGAATAAAGGGCAGGAACACGGTCCGTGTGTCCCAGAATGAACCAGAGAACAAGAAAGGGAGATAGATCCTCAGCTGACGTACATCTGTAGCTCCCATTGACTGTACCGGAGCCAGGCTGATTTATACACATGAGCTGAGGATCTGGCCCTTATCCTCACCCCAGTATTTGAACAGAACAAAGTGGGTCAATACAGTCTCTTGCCACCCCACTCCTTGTAACCTCTCTTCCTTCCTCCATCACTCCAGTGGTTTCACCTTAGATGCACTGTCCTTTTGTGGTAATAGTCCCGTTTCCAGGACACCAGATTTGTCCCTGTGCTGGGTGGCTCTCCTAACCTTGTGGATATACAGGCTCAACTAGTTCTGCTAGGGCCACTTAGGCCCCAGCATGACTCTGTTGAAGGGAAGCATGATCAGCAATGGGGGAACTCCAGAGAGGCCAAGAGGAGTGCCCAGTTATTTAGGTTTTTCTCCCAACTACTCTAAACTTTGGGTGGTGGTGACCAAATGTCATTACCAATTAGTGCCCAAGTGAGTGGCCTGGGTGAAGAGTTGAAGGCAAAGAGGATTTCAGTGGAGTTCTAGTGGACAGGCATCTATCTTGCAAAATGACTACTGTTATTGGCATGCTTCCTGGGAGCCTTTGAAGAGGGGTCAAAGGCTGAGTGGGACACAGGGACCAAATTACCCTAAAAGCAACACCTTGGGCAGCAGGTGGAAACACAAAGTCCGGGCTGCAGCAGATCATCTGTTCTTCTGATAAGCTACCTAAAGAGGTGCCTGACTGACAGCTCTGCTGAGTTAAACCTCCAATCCCCACATGACAGAAACAGAATGGACAGGAGTAGTGCAGGCACTCATATCACACTCACGAGCACGGCTCACAGATTAAGGGCAGAAGGGCCCTTGATGATCATCTGACTTTCTGGATAGTCCCGGCCAGAGAAGCTCCCCCAGTAATTACTGTCTCAACGACACGGATGGACAGACGAGACTTCCCTCAGAAAGCTGAACAAGCCCAGCCTCATCCAAAGATGGAATCTCTGCAGATACTTACAGATATAGGAGCCATGCAGGTGTGATAAAGACGGTAGGAGATGGTGGGATTGCAGGCTAGGATAACACTAGGAAGCACACTGAAAGAAAATAAATAAATCCACTCAAAATATATTCATTACATAAAGGAGGACCAAAGACTTCTGTAATCACATGTGCTATGCCTAGAGGAGCTTGGGGAGAATTCTGCAGTAGGTGTCCTTCCAGCCTCAAGGGAAAAGTATATTTTAGATTCCCTATCGATTGCACTTGTGTCAATAACTTAGCCATGCCAACAAAAAGCTTGCCTTCTGAGGAGCAGCCCAAAGGGATGCTAGGTAGATTTTACATAGTAGTTGAAATATATTCCACTAATAGGAAAGGATACGTACAGTAATTCCTCACTTAACATTGTAGTTATGTTCCTGAAAAATGCTACTTTAAGTGAAATGATGTTAAATGAATCCAATTTCCCCATAAGAATTAATGTAAATATGGGAGGTTAGGTTCCAGGGAATTTTTTTTCGCCAGACAAAAGACTATATATACACACACAGGCACAGACACATATATACATAGTATACGTTTTAAACAAATAATTTAATACTGTACACAGCAATGATGATTGGTTGAAGTGGTGGAGTCAGAGGGTAGGATATTTCCCAGGGAATGCCTTTCTGCTACATGATGAACTAACATTTGGCTGAGTCCTCAAGGGTTAACATGTTGTTGCTAATGTAGCCTCACACTCTACCAGGTAGCAGGAATGAAAGGAGGCGCAGACACAGAGACACACACCGTATGCATGCGTGAGTGTGTGTGAGAGAAAGGCACGGTGTGTGTGTGTGTGTCGAGAGAGAGATAGATATGTATATATATGTATATATATATGCATTGTCCCTTTAAGGGGGGGAGTCATAGCTCAGTGGTTTGAGCATTGGCCTGCTAAACCCAGGGCTGTGAGTTCAATCCTTGAGAGGGCCAGTTAGGGATCTGGGGCAAAAATCAGTAGTTGGTCCTGCTAGTGAAGGCAGGGGGCTGGACTCAATGACCTTTCAAAGTCCCTTCCAGTTCTAGGAGATAGGTATATCTCCAATTATTATAATTATAAAAGTACACTGTCCCTACTATACATACATTGCCCTTTTAAGTAGATCAGCAAGTTGAGACAGTACCTGCTGCCAGCAAGCTCCCTCTGTCCTGATCCCTGTCCTGTCCTCCCCTGCTCTGCTGATGGGGCAAAGGAGCAGGGGCACTGGGGATACCCTGATATCAGCAGCCATCTTCCCCCCCGCCCCTCTCACACAGCAAGCAGGAGGCTCCCAGGAGCAGCACAGGGCAGTGGGGGGACGGACAACTGAACTGCCCTGCAACTGATAGCTGGATGGCTGCAGTACAGAGAACTTAAGGGAGCTGACAGGGGGCCATTGGCCTACCTTGGTTCCAAGCCCCCACCAGCTTCAATGGGCTGCTCTTCCTGCAAGCAGTGGACAAAGCAGGCAGCTGACAAACGAAGTTATAAGGGAGCACTGCACAACTTTAAATGAACATGTTCTCTAATAATTGATCAGCAATGAAACAACTTTAACCCAGATGACTTTAAGTGAGGAGTTCCTGTACTACAAAAGTAACAGCAACCAAATGACAGAGGGGCTGGAAGGGCTTATGTATGAGCAAAGATTAAAAGACACTCAATATGCATTCCTTAGCTCAGTGACTCAGGGAGACTGATCATCATGTAAAACGTGTTTGACAGAAGTAAATACCACAGCCAGGAAAGAGAAGGGGAATTGTTTAGAGTGGACCAAGGCAAAATAACGAGGAGCAATAGGTTCTAATTAAGCAGAGGAAAGTTTAGGTTGAATATGAAGTCAAGTTACTTAACAACAAGCCCAGTCCTGCCAGCATTGAAGACAATGAGCCTTTTGCCATTGACTTTAATGTGAGCAGGATGGCATCTGATGGCTGTGAAAGAGGCTGCTGAGGGAGGTAATTACAGACCTATTCCTCACATAGTTTGGACAAAGCACTGGGGAATGTTTAGAGGAATGGGGTCAGAGAGGCTAGGTGATGCTTCTAAGGTCCCAGCCAGACTCAATGTCAGTCACCCCCAAACGCTGAGTCCCAGTCCTATGTTAATTTCATCAGGCAAAAGCAGCTGGAGGATTTGAGTAGGAATGGGAAACAAAAATTCAGATTTCTGTGAACAATCTTGGGGCACAGAGTCTACAATTCAGTCTGAGTCGCTCACAAAAGTTTCCAGAGCTAGGACAGAAGTACCACAAAATCCACATGGGGGCAGAGAGAAAGTGTTTTAAGAACTTTTCCAAACCTTTATAAAGGTTCAGGAAGAGTTTTGGATGAAACCTTGGTTCATGCATCCTTAGTTTTAATGGAATTCTATGCGAGGATCAAAAGCCTCTTGGTTTGAAAAACATTCTTGCTTCATATTACATGTCCCACAGGTCCCTTGATTTTGATGTAGCCTCCAGAGATGAGTTATCCTGTGACAATACCCCATTCATTCTGTTGATGTTACCTCTCAACTATAGTTTTATGCCACATATATCCAGCCACATTTGAATGTTTAAAGGCGTCTGAAACACAGCCAGGAGTCTAATGGCCCAAGCACAGAGCTAGAGTCTTAAGTTCTAGATTTGACTTTCACCAGTTTGCCCTGTGACGACGGAGAAGTCATTTAATCTCTCCATTGTGTCACTTTCCCAATCTGTAAAACAGGGATAATAGTGCTTCACTATCTTTGTAAGGTGCTCTGAAAGCCACATCTGTGCAACACTCTGTAACGATTATCATCATTATTGAACACCATTTGGTTTTAGATACTTAGAGAGCATACTGACCTTTAGCAATCAGGGCTATTGTGCTGACTGCAGGCAAACTGTAACATATGCACATGAGCCTTCCCAAGCAGATTTCCATTGACTCCTGCAGAGCCGAGTTTCAGACCAGGAAGAACCCGTACTCTCTGTATTTATAAGTTGTTCTGAGGTTACCATTAATCCAGTTATAGATACTATAGATGCAGCTGTGGAAGCAGAACTGAAAATCTGTCCATCTGTCCTTATGGTCAGAGTGCAATAGAGGAACCTTACATTTTAAATTAGTGCTAACCACACAGCAAGTGTATAAACCTATTATAAAGCAATCATTAACTGCTTCTACAAGCAGTCTGCATTTACAAATACATTCAGCTATTCCTGTTCCTCTTCTCTGCTAACTGCTCTCCTTTGCCATGTCTGAAGTCTCCCTTCATCTCAGGCCTGGTCTACACTAGGGGGTGAGGTCGATGTAAGATATGCAACTTCAGCTACGTGAATAGCATAGCTGAAGTCGAAGTATCTTATTCCAACTTACCTCCCATCCTCACAGCGTGGGATCGATGGCCACAGCTCCCCGTCGACTCCGCTACTGCCGCTCACTCTGCTGGAGTTCCGGAGACGACGGGTGCGCTTTCGGGGATCGATATATCGCATCTAGATGAGACACGATATATCGATCCCCGATAAACTGATCGCTACCCGCCGATCTGGCGGGTAGTGTAGAATACCCTCAGCATTCCCCAGCCCCACAGAAGCACCACACACTTTCCATCTGAATGGCTTTTATTTTAAAAGCAAAATAAACAAGAGCAAATAAAGTCTCCAAAGAGCGGCGTGTCTCCTCTGTAACAGGCAAAAACAGCTGGTGGCTATGCAGTATGAGATGAATTCCTCTCCACTCATGAGCCACTCAAAACAAGGTCACAAGGCGAAGTGAGATATATACCCCACAGCACCAAACACCCTCATAAGCAGTTACAATGGAACAGTCCATCATTAACTCACAATGTAGAGTTAAGGATTGATCAGCCAAGGAAGTTATTTGATTAGCTGAACATTGCAAATTGTCGTACAATAGTAACAGCTTCCACTTATACGTGAACTGTCATCTGAGGACTTAAAATCAGCCTACAAAAGGTGTGTTGGAATCATTACACCATTATAGTGATAGGTAGACTGAGGCACATTGTATTCTGAACATGACAGAACAAGGCAGTGCCCTGGGCACATCGCCTTGACTTTGGAACAAGCAGAGAAAGGACCGACCTGACTGAACCAAAGACCCAAAGGACTGACCTGACTGAACCAAAAGACTTTCCTTTAAAAAAGGGAAGGAGGAGGATCCAGGGAACTACAGGCCAGTCAGCCTCACCTCAGTCCCATGAAAACTTATGGAGCAGGTCCTCAGGAATCAATTCTGAAGCACTTAGAGGAGAAGAAAGTGATCAGGAACAATCAGCATGGATTCACCAAGGGCAAGTCATGCCTGACTGACCTAATTGCCTTCTATGATGAGATAACTGGTTCTGCGGATGAGGGGAAAGCACTGGATGTTATTCCTTGACTTTAGCAAAGCTTTTGATACGGTCTCCCACAGTATTCTTGCCATGAAGTTAAAGAAGTATGGGCTGAATGGACTATAAGGTGAATAGAAAGCTGGATAGATCATCGGGTTCAATAGGTAGAGATCAATGGCTCCATATCTAGTTAGCAGCCGGTATCAAGCGAAGTGCCCCAAGGGTTAGTCCTGGGGCTGGTTTTGTTCAATATCTTCATTAATTAATGATCTGGAGGATGGGTGTGGACTGCACCCTCAGCAAGTCTGCAGATGACACTAAACTGGGAAGAGTGGTAGATACACTGGAGGGTAGGGATAGGATACAGAGGGACCTGGACAAATTAGAATATTGGGCTGTGATGTTATGAGTGTGATATATCATCTCATTGAAAGATGACAGGGCCAGAAAATTAATTAACTCACCTCACCGACTGACCTGACCCATATGTGAACCTTAAGGACTGGTTAGGAAGATATGTAAATGAATAGAGCTTTGAAATGCAAGTCAGCATTGTTAGAGATCTCAAGGGTAGATGTTTGTTCAGGTCTTGTGATATGAGCAAACAAGTCTTGTCTATCACTATAGCTTTAATTCGAAGATCAAAAAAGGAACATCATCATTTAGGAAGATACTTGAGTGAAATAGTAGTATTGGCTATGTGTCTCTTTGAAGGTTGTGATGAGGTTCAACAAGGACAAGTGCAGAGTCCTACACTTAGGACGGAAGACTCCCATGCACTGCTATAGATTAGTGGCTAGGCAGCAGTTCTAAAGAAAAAGACCTAGGGGTTATGGTGGACAAGAAGCTGGATATGAGTCAACAGTGTGACCTTGTTGCCAAGAAAGCTAATGGCATTTTGGGCTGTATAAGTAGGGGCATTGCCAGCAGATTGAGGGACATGATCATTCCTCTCTATTCGACATTGGTGAGGCCTCATCTGGAGTACTGTGTCCAGTTTTGGGCCCCACACTACAAGAAAGATGTGGAAAAATTGGAAAGAATCCCGCAGAGGGCAACAAAAATTATTAGGGGGCTGGAGCACGTGATTTATGAGGAGAGACTGAGGCGATAGGGATTATTTAGTATGCAGAAGAGAAGAATGAGGGGGATTGGATAGCTGCTTTCAGCTACCTGAAAAGGGGTTCCAAAGAGGATGGATCTAGACTATTCTCAGTGGTAGCAGATAACAGAACAAGACGTAATGGTCTCAAGTTGCAGTGGGGGAGGTTTAGGTTGGATATTAGGAAAAACTTCCATTTCAGTGTTTCACCACCATTCTAATAAAGCCCTTGGGTCTTGGGCTGTTAGGTGGTAGTCAAGGCTCAGCTCAGTTTGCCTTCAAGGGCCCAGCCAGTTCATGGCACCATCCCTGCTTCAAAGACAAGACAGAGAAAGGGTGGAAGGAATTATTCCCATTTTTATAGCTGAGGAATTGAGGCACCCAGAGATTAAGCAAATGGCCCAAGGTCACCCAGGGAGCCTGTGGGAGAGCTAGGATTAGAACTCAGATTGTCCAAGTCCCAGTGAAGTGCCTTAACTACATGTTAAGAGGAAGCCTGATCACCACAAGCATGTGAGTTACATGCCAAGCTTGCACCATCCAGTTCTGCTCGCTAATAATTTCCCCATATACTTTAGAGCAGAACTGGAGGCAGTACTTGCCCTAACTGTGAAAATTCCAGTGAACTAATCTGCATGTTTTAATATGCAAATTACACCCCCAGATTCCAGCTGACTAAGCCTCCTCAAAAGGCTTCAAAGAGGTTGAGATAGGTCTCCATTCTCTTGCAGAAATGGAAGAGAAGCAAAGAGAAAAAGACAGCAAGATAGGAAAATGACAAAAATCAATAGAACCTTCTACAGGGACTCAGGGCCTGCGCTTCCATTTAGGCAGCCTAGGCAATCGCCTAGAGCACCAGGATTACTGGTGGGTGGCATTTTGCCGAAGGGGGCGGCAGGCAGCTCTGGTGGACCTGCTGCAGTCGTGCCTGTGGACGGTCGGCTGCTCCCGCGGCTCCAGTGGACCTCCCGCAGGCACGACTGCGGCAGCTCCACCGGAGCCGCGGACCAGCGGACCCTCCACAGGCACGACTGCGGCAGCTCCACCAGAGCCGCGGGACCAGGGCGCGGGGCGGCGAAATTGCTGTGCGCCTAGGGCGCTAAAACCCCTAGCACTGGTCCTGCAGGGACTCAGAATTTCTTGGGCTAGCCTTCTTACAAGGCACAGACACAAGTGAAGAGAGAACCTATGCAATAATGCTGAACAAACATGGAAAGGAAAAAAAACAAACAAAAAGTCTCCTCCAGGAGTTAATTTTTCTAGGCAAACTTGAATTAAAAAGTGCTAAACAACATCGTGAGTTGCCCTTACGTTTATTAGCTTATAAATACTTTTTGCAATATCAAGGTCTCAGACCTTATGGTGGTTCCAGCTTGTACCTATTGAGTTCTGGGAAGTGGGCAGGCAGAAGCCCGCCCACTGCTAAAGGATCCCACCCCACCCCACCCCCCACAGCCTAAGGAGAGGGGTTCCAGCTTGTAGTGAGTAAGTCACCCTGCTCTGGTTAGGAAGGGGTTAAAAGCAGCCAGGGAGGCTGGTTGGGTAAACAGCCACAGGTGTGGCCACACCCAATTAGGGCACAGCTGGCCCTGATAAAAGGGCAAGCAGAGGGAGTGAGAGAAAACTCTTGCTCCAGTTGAGGATCAGAGTGGACCAGGCTGCCTGGGAGAGCAAGCAGGGTACCTGAGGCAGAACAGGGCTGGGGAAAGGCAGGCAGGCAGAGCTGAGGAGCTCTGGCCTTGTGAGTCACCAGGCTGAGGCCTTGCTAAAGGCCAAGGGAGGTACTAGAGAGGCAGCTGGGGCTAGAAAGACAGCAGATCCAAACCCCCTTGCTGATGATGAGTGGCCACTTCAGACTGCAGTTTGCCCCTGAGGGAAGGGGCTAGATGAGGACTGGCAGTGGGTCACTGAGGTGACATGGGCTCAGGGGATTGGGGTTCCTGGGGAGGGGAGACCCAGAATGGGGGGGCACTGCTGTGGTGCAGCACCCCAAGGTAAGGGGCACTGGGAGGGACAAAGGGCCAGAAGTACTAGAAGTGGTGGAGATCAGAAGTAAGCAAGCTTCTTACTGTAGGAAGACACCAGCCAGCAGGAGGCACTCTGAGGCTGGAATTGAGCTAATTCCTGGATGACCAGCAGGAGGCACTGCGTGGTGAGTGCCCGCCGTGCTACAAAGCTGTATAAACATCAGCTATTTCCTCTTGTGTTGCTGAGTTCTGTTTTAAAGGTTAAGCACATTGATATGGAGATAGCTTTAATGTAATGGGTTGTACCAAATATGTGGAGGCAGGCAAGAATATTCCATAACTCATCAGCAGCCTCTTTCAAAGTGTTTAAAATACATGATGCCATCTTAAGATTTTATATGTGTACTGAGAGACTTAAAAATAGATTGTTTTGCATCATAAGAGATTAAGGACTGATGCCTTTTAGAATGCAAGAGGAACTCAGCAACAAAGAATCCCATTGCTAGTGGCCAAAATGTTACAAATTAATTAAGGCCTGATTCTGCATCCACTGATGTGAAAGGCAGAGCTCCTATTGATGTCAATGGTGCAGGGCGAGAGCTCAACTGAATAAACACAAAATAAAAACCTGACATCAGCAAGTGAACTTTATTCCTGGGAGGCAATGTTGCTAGTGCAAGGGTTCTCAACCTTTTTCCTTCTGAAGCCCCCCCGCAACATGCTATAAAAACTCCATGGCCCACCTGTGCCACAGCAACTGATTTTCTGCATGTAAAAGCCAGGAACAGCGTTAGTGGGTAGCAAGCAGGGCATTTGCCGGGGTCCCTGTGAAGCTAAGTTGCTCAGGCTTCAGCTTCAGCCCTGCATGATAGGGTTTGGGCCCTGGGCTTGAGTCCCATGCTTTGGCATTCTTCCCTGGGCCCCAGAAAGTCTAATGCTGGCACTGCTTGGTAAACCCCCTTAAACCTGCTCACAGCCACAGGGCGTCCCGGACACATGGTTGAGAACCACTGACCTAGTTGATACAGCACTGGACTGTGACTCAGGAGACCTGAGTTTTACGCCCTGCTCTTCCACTGATTTGCTGAGTACCCTTGGTTAAGTCATTTCACTTCCCTATGCCTCAGTTTTCCTTTCTGTAAAATGGGGGTAAGTCAAATGCTTTGAGGTCTCAGGATGAAAAGCATGTTATCAGAATAAAGTTCATTTGAATGAATTATGATTAAACCAGAATTCAATGAGAACACTGAGGGGCTGGGGTTTTTTTGGGGGGTGGTTTGGGCAGGGCAGGAAATTAAGAATGGCTTGCAGACCAGATTGACAATATTCTGCAAGACTTTCCATTTCAGTAAAAATGTTTCTACTTTTTTAAATGAAAAAAATCGTAACAATTTTCTTGGTAAAGATTCTGATTTTATTTTCAAAACCTGAGCATTTTTACAGAAGATTTTGGCAGGGTGTGTTTAGAGTTTTGATTAGGGAAAAAGGAATGAGATTTTCCCCAAAATCTCCCCAAAGTTAAAAATTCTCACCAAAATCTGGCATTTTTCACTAAGACCTGGTTATGTGCATCTTCCATATTTCAGTCTTAGTAAATCTTTGCTGAAAGACTGGGACATAGTTCTCATAAAAAATGGCTGTCAGGTGTGTGCTATGGCAAAGTTCTACTGAATTTATGATATAGATATAAAAAGAAAACTGTATTTTTTTGAAACTTTACCCCCAAAATATTTACTTGTGACCTGAGAGTAAGAATGAGAAAGTTAGAAGGGGGTCAAGAAGAGAACTGGAATGGAATTGGTAACAAAAGCTTCGATATTGCTTTTCATAAAAGCCAGTGGTGGAGTGACAGACATTCTTGGCCCAAAGTTTTCATTGAAATAAACAGATAAACTCAGAGCAACCCTGTGAGCTGCTGGAAATAAAGCAAACCTTTCTTCACAAAGATATTGGCATAACAAGTTTCTGTTTACTTGGATTGTGAATTGTTTGGGGGCAAGGGGCACCATTTTGTTCTGTGCTTGTACAGCTGCTAGCACAAACCAAGGCACTGCTACAGTACAAACAGGTAAATACTCCCCTCCCTCCCAGATGATTGGCCATAGTTCTCATTCACATAGAGGCCTCTTAATGAGCATCAGGTCTCAGAGGGTAAATCATTTGGATGATGCGCTGCAGGTAGCGGCCCAATGGCACTTTACAGTTCAAGGGGTGGGTGGGTTACACAACACATTAATCAAGAAATGCATTCCAGCACAGGAGCTGGAAGAGCCCTCTTACAGCTGACATCTTGTTTGCACTTTCAATGTGGGGGGGAAGGGAGGAAAACTCAATCTCCTCACACAGCAGAATTCTTCTGGCATCGTTATGGCATGATGCGACCTCACCATGCAGTGATGCCAGGAGATATGGGGCAGAGCTACATTAATCGGAGAGGTTTTCATCTTCCTGAGAAATCAGCTCATAGGACAGAAACAGAGAGTTTTGGTTTAAGTAGCAGCCACAGGCATTAATAACAAATGAATATTGGTTTTTGTGTCCAAGCCAGGAACAGAAAATCTGCTCCTCACTCACTCCTCCACTTGTGTGTCCCTGTCTCTCCCCCTGTTCTTTCTCCACCCCCAGCTTATCAGTGAGCCCTCCCCATTTCTGGAGACCCTAAGTATCACTGCACTCCACCTCCATCCCTTTCCTCCTTTCCCCTCAACACACACACTAGCTGTGCTGAAAGCTACTCCTGCTAGAAGAGGGCACAAAGCCTCCTAGGAGGATGATCCTGTGGTTAAGGAACAGGAATGGGACTCTGGAGACAATGCTTCAGTTTTCTGCTCTTCCACAGACATCCTATATGACCTTGAGTAGGTCACTCAGTGTCTCTGTACCCATCTGTACAATGGGAGAGCTTTCTCAGGCTTGTCTATTTGTATCGTAAACCCTTCAGGGCAAGGACTGACTCTCAGTAGGTGTTTATACAGCAGCTAGCACAATGGGACCCCTAGGCACTACTGTAATACAAAGATTAATACTTTGTCATAGACCCATAGGGATAGAAGGGACTGCAAGGGTCATCTAGTCTAATCCCCTGCCAAGATACAGGATGTGTTGTGTCCAAACCATCCAAGACAGATGACTGCCCATCCTCGTTTTGAAAACCTCCAGTGAAGCTGATCTCCCCCATGGCCAAGTTCTCCAGCATGGAACTGCTTCTCAGCTCCATGCTGAGGGGTTCTCCATGCTGCCCCATTAGACTGCTGAGCCCCTCTTGCTTCTCAGCATGAGGCAGGGAGCCAGAGCAGCAGATGGGGCCAGGTGAGAGGCTGTCTAGGAAGCCAGCTCTGCAGGAAACAGTGTTAACCGTATACCCCACCCACAACATCTTTAGTACATGAGCAAATCATGAAGGATCAAAAAAAACCAGAGCCAGCCAATGCCCTCAGAGGCTGGCCAGAAGAATGGATGATTGGACACGTGAATCAAAGAGGAGCCTGGAGTTCTGAAAAGGCTGCTGGAGAAATGGAATTAGAGTTGGCTGCCTCTATAAGGGGCCTGTGATAAATGAAGCATGGGTAGCTCCCTTTTATAGACACCCAGCCAGCCAGTTAGCTGTAAAATCCCTCTTCTTGTCTGTTCTCTGCTTGCTTCACCTGTAAAGGGTTAACAAGCCCACAGGTAAAAGAAAAGGAGTGGACACCTGATCAAAAGAGCCAATGGGAGGGCTAAAACTTTTTAAAATTGGGAAAAACCTTCCCTTTGTGGTCTGTTGTTCTCTCTGGGTGCAGGGACATGGAGCAGTAAGTAGGAATGCTGTGTAAAGCTTTAAGCCAGGTAGGAAAAAAATCATCAGATCATACCTAGAATTACTTATTTGAAACCTTCCCAAATATGTAAGTAAATTAGTAAATCAGGTTTATTTCTTTATTTTGGCTTTTGTATCTCTTCTGTGCTAACTAACCCCAGATGCTTTTGTTTGCTTGTAACCTTTAAGCTGAACCCCCAAGGAAGCTATTTTGGATGCTTAATTTTTGGAATTGCCCTTTTAAAATCTAGGAAAAGTCTAAATGCCAGATGTATTTTTTCTTTTTTGTTTTTAATAAAATTTACCTTGTTTGTTTAAGAACAAGACTGAATTTTTGGTGTCCTAAGAGGTTTGTGCAAGTTGTTTGATTAGTTGGTAGCAACAGCTAATTTCCTTTGTGTTCTTTCTCAGCTATTGCCCAAAGGGGGGAGGGGTGAAAGGGCTTGACGGTACCCCACAGGGGGGAATTCCCAAGTGCACCTTCCTGGGTCCAAGGGTTGTTTTGGGGTTTTTTTGCATTTGGGTGGTGGCAGCGTTTACCAATCCAATGTTAGAGAAAAGCTGTAACCTTGGGAGTTTAATACAAGCCTGGAGTGGCCAGTATTAATTTTTAAAATCTTTGCGGGCCCCCACCTTCTGTACTCAAAAAGTGCCAGAGTGGGGATTCAGCCTTGACAGACTGCTGAATAAGAAGAGAAGATGATTCAGGAACCAGCCATCAGGAGCAAAGCTATGAGCTGCCAGTGCAGGAGGATAGACCATGGGAGAAAAAGACCAGAGAGCAGGGGGGAAGGAAGAGAGGGAGGAACAGAACAGATGACAGCAGGGTGTGAAAAGCAGAGCAGTGGAGTGAATACAATACAAGCTTTAAACAAACAAAGGCCTGATTTTAGGCATCTTACTTTTGGGTTATCCAACTTGATTATCATAGAGGGCTGAACACCCAACCTGTGACCATCATCCCCCTTTAAAAGGAGTCACAAGTTATGCCCCTTAAAATTAAGGCACCTAAAATTATTAATGACTGTTGAAAGTTTGGGCTCAAGACAAACCCCCTCTCCCATTAGACAGAGAATGTTACTTTCCTACTCAAAAGGCAATGCAATGGCCGCCATGAATAGGAGGGAAAGCAGGTTGGGCAATCCCACCTAGATGAAGTATCTTTCAGAAGCCTGCACTCCACACACTGACATTGGAGATCCTCATATCCTGCACTTTATCACCAGACCTGCCTTCCTCATAGAAGTGCATGGAATGGAAAGCGGTCAGTCGTGTAGTAATAATATCTAGCAGTAGTCGATCTCACGCACATTACAAAGGAGGTCAGTATCATTACCTCATTTTACAGATGGGGAAACTGAACCAGAGATGGAGCGAATTACTTGCCCAAGGTCACCCAGCAGATCAATAGCAAGAACTAGGAATAAAACTCAGGTTTCCTAAATCCCAGTCCAGCATTATATCCACTAGGCCACACTACCTCCCTAAGTCACACACTGAGGGCTTGTCTTCATGTACAGTGCTACAGAGGCACCGCTGCAGCACTTTAGTGAAGAAGGGAGAGCTTTTTCCATACACGTAGTTAATTCATCTCCCCAAGAGGCAGTAGCTATGTGGGTGTGAGAAGCTCTCCCATTGACATAGCTGCATCACACACCTTCTCCTTCACACAAATCAGATGTCGTGAGCAGCAACAAAAAGAAACACCACTATGGTGATGCACCGATAACACTAACATAGCACTTTGCATGCTGAAGGGATATCAGCACATGTGCCAGGTAGCTGGAGGTTATTAGTTCCATCTTAAATATGTGGAAACTGAGGCATAGACTTTAGTTGTAAAACCTGACCACTCAAGTGTTGCTATTGCAGATTTTTTATTTGGTTATTTTTCTAAAAAGTCACTAGTGGGAAGTAGCTGCGAGGAGAAAGTGGGGAGGGTGGGGAGATGGCAAAAGATGTGCATGCATGGAGGGGAGTTCCTACTTTCCTTGATCAGAAAAATAAGATTTCATTCCAGGAATCATAGAATGTCAGGGTTGGAAGGGACCTCAGGAGCTCATCTAGTCCAACACCCTATTCAAAGCAGGGCCAATCCCCAGACAGATTTTCACCCCAGGTTACCTAAATGACCCCCTTAAGGATTGAACTGACAACCCTGGTTCAGCAGGCCAATGCTCTGAGCTCAAACCACTGAGCTATCCCTCCCCCTCAAATGGGAATTTGAGACAAAAATTATTCCCCTGCCTAATGGAGGACAGGGCACCCTCCGAATGCAGGGCATAACTGGGGAAAACCCCCCAAGGGTTGATCACTCACTCATCTTGTGGCGTCTCGGGTTCCATGGATTCATACATGTACCAGTCAGAACTGGCAAAGTCATCGTAAGCAAGGGAGCCATGGACTGCCAAGGAGCTGTTGTTTGCCATTCCCTTCTCTCTCTACCTCTGCTGGGAAAAAGAAAGAAGAATTAAAAAAAAAAAAATCTTGCCTTCTGTTCTTGGTAGAGCAAAAATACCCACAAGGATTGCTGCAGATGTCTTCCCTGGAGTTCTCTAGGGTCCGTTTAAAATGCTAAGATTGCACAGGCTACTTTGTGCTCTTGGTACTGGAGGTTCAAATTGACAGATTGGGAAGTGGGGGATAAGAATCTCTCTCCTCCAGTCAGGACTCTTTGCAATGTGAATTTGCATCATTTCAACAGCTGATACAAACAAAAGTAAAAAAAACCCAAATCTCTACCATGAAAAATCCAGTCTTGATTGGAGCTAAAAAGATTAAAGAGCTCAAGGCATGTTTAACTGGGTCCCTTCCACTCTCTCCCCCACCCCTCCTACCCAGGCTCAGTGCCCAGAGAATCAGAGCCTTTGTTTCAGTTACTTAACAGCATTTACATGAAAGCCTGGGAGTTGTGCAAGGGTCAAGATTTGGCTCCCTAGCAAGACACAGGCTAACCTAGAAAAGAATCAAGAAGGCCAGTGCGGTAACTGTCTGAATACAGGATTGAGCCAGGATCTACTTCCTTCCTGGGGCATTTTAAGCCTCTGTCCCACATAGTATATGGCTATACCAGTCAAACAGCCCCCTGTGCTTTTCACTCAACCTGATGCTGTAACTCCTCTGCCTTTAGCCTTCACTTCATCTGGGACATTTCAGACCCTGGAGATGAGTCAACAATGACGCAGCTTCTCTCGGTTCTACTGCTAAAGAGAAAGACATCAAATCAAAGGGATGGAGAACAAACCTTCCTTATTGGTAAAACAGAGATCCAGAAATAGGTTTCCAATTGCAGAGCAGAATGAATACCAGACTAGCACTGTTTGGCTCCTCAAATTGACTTTCTGTAAACACTTCTGTAAGGCCAACAGTTACTCAATGCAGCGTCACAGCAGTTTGTAGAGAGGTGGAAGAGATCATCTAGAGCCAGACTCTGATACCCTTCCGCACTTGACTCCAAAGAGTCATCCCACTTACTTGAGTCAGACACTGCTCAGTACGAGTAAGGGGACCAGCAGTTAACCCTTATCAAGCAGCTTGACACAGGTCAGAAGCAGAGCAGAGGAAAATAGTAACAGGCCAAGATTTCGAACTGGGATCCTAAACTTAGGCACTCACATCCATACATTGGCATCTAAATAAAAGTGGCTTGATGTTCCAGAGGAATTGCATACCCACAGTGCCTGCTGAAATCAACTGTAAGTGGAGATGATCAGGACTTTTATTTAGGTCACTGCCTATGGATTCAGATGCCTAACTTTAAGCTCCTAGGTTTGAACATTCTTTTTCCATGGTCCCTTTCCCTGATACTTGGAATAACCCCCCCCTGCTCAGAGAAAAAATATTTTGTATCCCTCAAAGTTGTTTGTTGTTGCCACAGATTGGCCTGGACATTTACCATCTCTCTTCAATAATAATAAGAAATAGCAATTTATTACAGCATTGAATTTTTGATGACTTTTTCCAACACTTGCAGCATATTTTTTTTTTTTTTTTTTTTTTTTTTTTTTTTTACACCACCACACACAAAGGCACCATATGGCTCCCACTACCGTATTATCTGAACACAACCTAATGCATTTACCGTCATGACACCCCTGGGAGGTAGAGCAGTGCTCTCATCCCTGTTTTACAGATGGGGAGCTGAGGCACAGAGACACTGAGACCCTGATCCACAAAGGAATTTAGCCTGATTTCCATTGAAATTAACAAACCTCAATTCATTAGTTTCAGTGGAAGTTGGGAAGGTCTTGGTGAGTTGCCCAAGAGCACAGAGGAAGTCTGTGGCAGAGCTGGGAATTGAAAGTGTTTAGTTAAAATAAGACATGACACTGGTCCATGTATCTGACTTCCCTGGTTGCACCTAGGACCAAATTAACATTCCAAGTGAGGCTCTCTTATTGTATCTCCAGCCCAGTCAAAACAAAAACCAGGAAATACTGGAAATACCCCAAGGCAACTAGATAGGAGAATTAGAGCCATACTTGCAGACTCCTGGTTCAATCAGAGGCTTCTGGGGCGGGGAGGGGACACAAAACACATACACACAAAAACCCACAAACTAAGAGTTCAGTTAGTGACATTTCAGGTTCCTCCAGACTCCCCCATAATCTGCAAAGCATGGAAGTAAGGAAAAAGTCTCCAGCATTCCTCGCCACCTTCATGTTGCCTATAATGCTGCTAATAACACACGGCATGACAAGTTGTTATATATCCCAGCTTCTATCCACTTCATGCTCCAATGTAAACTTTAGCAGCAACCTCATATACTCGATCAACAGATGTGCACATCTGACCACCCCACATTCATACTGTTGGGAAATTATTTTCCTTTAGTGGCACCAAGGTTGCTATTAAGGTTTTGCATAAGAGCATATTACTCTCTGGAGAGACCAAGCCAGGAATCTTCTCTGGGGAAGCTGCTGAGGTTGTTCCATGTCACCATTGCTCTTTCTGTGGAAGGCACAAGAAGAGTTGTAGATAAATGTCACAGCACAGCAACAGTACACACCAACACCTATGCTTACATAGCAAGTGTTTGTCAATGCTCAGCACTTGCTGTATTTTCTAGACACAACAAATCCTGGCAGGGGGTTGGACTCAACGACCTGGCAGTCCCTTCTGACCCTGTGATTCTATTTGATATCTTCAAAGCACTTTTCAAACAGCATTCTTGTCACACCTCTCCAAGGGATGCAAGTCCTCATTTGCCCTCTAATACAGATAAGGGAACGATCACCAGCTGCTTCCACTCTGGAGCCTGAGGTAGCTGGTGCAGAATGATGCTTTGCCTTACACAGTGGCAGGCCCAAAGACACCCCTCCAGGCCCAGCCACCCCAGACTTGGGGCATGTTTGGATTCAAGTCTAAACATTGCAAGCTGCCCCTTTATTTCCATAATGTGCTGAATCGAACATTCAGTCTGGAACAACCCAGAATGTTTACGCAGTCCAGATTAGCTGGGCTCCATCTCAACCCATTAGCTCCCAGAGCCCCTACCAAGGGTGGGGCCCTCTTGCACTAGCTGCTGTACATGCATATAGTGAGGCCAACTCTGTGCTGAGGAGCTTTCGGTCTAAATAGATGAGGCAGACAAAGGGTGGGGGAGATAGAACCCAGCAGAACTCAGTAGCTGAGGCAGAGAGGAATTAAGTCGCTTGCCATGGTCACACAGGAGTCTGGCAGAACCAGGAATCAAGCCTAGGCCTCCTGAGTCCCACTCCAATGCCTTAGACACAAGACTTATCCTTTCCTCTCATAAGGAATCCACTGTACTACCTCCTGCATCATCATTAGTTCTCCCTTTACAATCCCCTACAAGGAGCCAGGACTAGTGAGACCATCATGTTTGGTTCCACCTGCTCCGAAGCCAGGTCCCTGCAGCTGTAATTCACCTGCCAAGAATGTAGCACTCAGTAAAAGAAGGAGCCTATAAAACCCATGCAGCTCCTTGCAGCACCATAAAAAAATCGGTTCACCCTGGAAGGCATCCTGAGGGGAAGCAAACCCAGTGCACACCCCAGGGTTTACAAAAAGGATGGACCAGGGCAGCTTTTAGTAAAGTGCCTGCATTTGGAAACTAGGCTTCAACATGTGTTGCAACTGCTGCTGCTAAAACACATGGCCAGATGTTCAACTTGCATAAGTCAGCATCCACAGAGCATTCCCAGGCTGCACCAGCCAAGGATCTGGTCCATGGTATTTAAATTAAACATAGCTCCAAGCCTGGCATTTGAGAACAGTCTCCATCTCCTTGCTTTCAGAAACATGACATAAAGAGCTAAAGGAAGTGCCTGCAGCAGAGGATGTGTGGCTACAGAAACTCTGGGGGCGCGGGAGGAGGGAGGGGGAAGAGACAGAGGAATGAACCTTGCTGAGCTGTTCCATTTATAAGAAACCAACAACAATCTCTAGCTCTTATATAGCTCTTTTCATCAGCACTTTACAAAGGGAAGTCGGTATAATTATTCCATTCTACAGATGGGAAAACCGAGGCACAGAGCAGGAACAAATATTACCAAGGCCACCCAGCAGGCCAGTGGCAGAGCTGGGAATACAACTCTTGCTGCCTGATGTCACAGCCTAATGCAACTCTGTAAGAAAAATCAAGTTACAATTCTTGCAAATTGGGAATTCCTTCTTATCTAGGGTGACCATATGTCCCATTTTGGCTGGAACAGTCCCTTTTTTAAGCCCTGTCCCAACCATCCCAACATATTTTATATACATACATATACACACACCCCACTAAAATGGGCATTTGTCCCATTTGCTCTTGACAACTTGTCCCATTTGTCAAGATCAACTGATCAAATGCCCACTTTTGTCAAAAAAGTGGGGTGCAGTGTGGAGGAACATGCTGAGGGGGTAGGTGGAGATGCCAGCCCCGCACAGGCGTGGAGGCAGGACTGGAGGGGTAGCGTTCCAGAATGTGTGGTGCCGGCAGGGTTCCGGCAACAGCCTGGCGTGGGGGCAAGGCACTCAAGCAAGTGGCTGGGGACATCCAGTTTTCTGTTTGGGAAATATGGTCACCATATTCTTACCTGAAGTACCTTGCAGGGTTTATACATCACCAGTGGTTGGGGGCTTGGCTTAATGCACAGTCTGGAAATACAGCAAGGAAACTCTAGAACCTTGTGGCCACAGGGTCAGTACTGACCTAGAAGAGTTCCACCTATTGAATCCCAACAGCCCATGCAGCTGCTCCTAGGAGGTCTCCCATCCACGCACTGGCTAGCCCAAGTGTCTTTAGCTTTTGAAGGCTGCGGGTGGGAGGGGGCTGTGGTATACAAGAGGAGGAGGTGGCTAGTTTTGTTCTGTATCATTGGCTGATTGGAGTCTCACCAGCGGCAGCTCCAGGCACCAGCACTCGAAGCGCGTGCCTGGGGCGGCAAGCCATGTGGTGGCTTCAGTGGCTTGCATGTGGGAGGTCCGCCGGTCCCACAGGACCTCCTGCAGGTGTGCCACTGAATCCGTGGGACCGGCGGACCTCCCGCAGGCAAGCCGTCAAAGGCAGCCTGCCTGCCATGCTTGGGGCAGCAAAAAGGCTAGAGCCACCCCTGAGTCCCACATCTGTGACTAAGGAACAGCTGCTGAGGACAAGCAGGCAGGGGGAGCCTCAGAGACTTTCCAATGCTGTCATGGATTTGGCAGTTCAAGGCTGTTCCTCAGGGCTAATGATTCTTCAGCACCCCCATCCTCAGCCAGACTATTGTGGTGAGTCAGATATAGGATTCACTAGCTGACTAATCTACCAATGCAATGCAGGCTCCCTGGGGTTGTGCACCCAAGAGAGAATCTGGCAGTTACACCAGTTTGCTTCTGGAGAAGAGCCAGAAATGTGGGGATAGGGTCTGGTTCCCAAGGACAGTCTCTTCAGCAGAGCTGTCAATGGATGCTGCATGCCTCAGTGCCTGAGCACCTGGGTCATCAGGTGCTAGCAGTACTCTGGTGGCATCACCTCAAGGTGGGATAAAGTTTTGCACTGCTGTATGGCACTCTGAAGGTTAAAGAGAGAACAGTGGGGATGGGGCTCCCAGGATAGCCCTATCTGGGCCTGAGGCCTGCAGAGCAGAGGCTATGCAAGAGTGAGGGGATTCTCAGGGCTCGGGTGTGAAATTGTCTGTGTGCTCTCCATAGCGTGCTGTTAGTCCAGCAACTAAGGAGTTAGCTACCAGGTTGCATGCAGAGGGTCTGTTGCGTTCAGGGGTCAACCCTGCAGGCCTGGCCAACTTCAGCATGAAAATTTGCTCAGTAAGGACTGCAGGATCGAGCCCATATTGGAAGAGGAAATCACAGTGAGCCCAATGCTAGTGAGAGTAGCTAGAGTGATTGAGCGACTCCAGTTGAGGATCAGGCCCAACATATGGAGACAATGTCTCCACACAGACCAATTTGTTTTGGAGCCATGTCAAGCCTCCACTGAGCAATCCTGAGCCTGGACCTCTCCCTGGCCCCAGGCATTAGGAGTAAACATTACCCATCCTTCATTCCCCACTGAGCTGGGAACACAGAGATTCTTGTGCTCTCCCATCACACAGAGCCCCACTCCACCCAGCCATTACCCGAAACCTGATCGCTTTGCTCCTCCAGCTAACCTCTGCCTGGGAAGGCTGGGGCTTTGATCACAGCAGCACCAGCGAGATTGATGGTCTCAATAAAAGCCTTTCATAGTCTTCATTTCCCACTATCACTCCCTGGGGAGCTTTTGCATATCACCACTATGAAGTGAGTGGAGGGGAAGCAAGGCTGGAAGAGGTGGACTCCTCCTCCTCCTCCCCCGCCCCCCCACCAGCGTAATGACAGCGCACTGTGCAGCTTTTAATAAAAATGATAAAGATCCATCTCCAGAACTGTTCTGGGAGCCTTTTTTATTTTTAAAAGGGATTTCGTTTAATTCAATTGAGATTTATACAGAGCTGAGGCAGGAACGAAACACGACAGAGGGAATCGGCCGTGGCTTAGCCAGAACTCCCCACAGCGCCTGTTGCATTTGCCTGTGCTGGGTTTGCTTAGTCTGTTAGATTTATTTATTTGCACTAGGGAGGGGCAGCTTTTGACACACACTGTTTGCACAGGTGCCAGTTAAGCAAAACAGCTGTCAGTTTACCAGCAGTTAAGCAAATCCATGAAGAAACCATTTGCCACTTGCTCTTAAATTCAATCATCTCCTATTGGTATCAAGATGCAATCTGGTGATGTGGTGGAATAAATCTGTGGCTGCTAATTCATGCTAATCACCATAGTGCCTGTGATCTCACTGTGGAAGTGGCAGTAGAATTCAGTCTCCTGCTCCAAAACCACCAGCTCTTCCCCACTTTTGCTAAAAGAGAATCTCCCCATTAGCTTTAGCAGTATAGGGTCTATGACACAGCTGTGTAGCTCTGATTCCATGCAAGAGAGAGAAGAGGAATATCCAATCAGGCCAGTGCAGGCCAGATCCTCAAAGGTGTCCAACTCATTAATTTCAATACCTTTGAGGATCTGGGCCTACATTGTGTAACGTGCATACATTAGCATACTGCCATTTTTTAAGACATGGGCCACTGCAGGAAAGCCCCTGCCACATCCCTCCCACTCCATGTGAGGGGAGAATAGGGGCAATTTCCTGGAGGTGGGGACACAGCTGGCTCTGTGCCTGAAGTAGAGATGCCCTGCACTGGGAGCATTCTCCAAGACTGTCCTTATGACTGCCCTATGGCCTTTGCTCCAACCTCACTAGCACAACAGGCTTCATGGAAACACTGAATCAGGCAAAGTGACCGAGCACAGCCCCCTGTGAAGCACTAGTGCTTTAGACCCAGATTTTTGAAGCTATGTAGATATTACTGCGCTCAGTGTCACACCACAACACCAATTTAGGAGTATAAATCTCTCTTTCAAAAGGGATTTAGGCACCTAGGCTTCTAAACCCCATCAACTGGAATTCTGGCTCCCAAGTTCCTAAGTCCCTTTTGAAAGGAGGAGTTAGGCTCCTCAATCAATTAGGCATTGCAACGCTGAGCACAACGCCTACGTAGCTTTACAAACCTAGGCCTTGGTGGCAAGAGGGCATGGAGAAGCCAGTGATTTTGGTAGCCCGTGAAGTCCAGAGCCCTTGGAATTGCCCCAGTACAGCACTAGTGAGAGCGAGACACACACTCATAGGGCAAGGGAAGTCCCAGAAAGTTTTACGCCTTGTCACCCACAGATCATTCCCATAGCACACACAACAAGAAGCCTCCTGGAGGTCATCAGTGCCCCCTACCCCCACTGGCTCCAGCCTGGTGGGAGTGAGAGACCCTGGAAGGACAAGCATATTTAGTGTTGTGCCAGTGTGGGCCAGAGGGCATTTCTCTAGCTGTTTGCAAGCAAATCTGGTGTTCACAATGGAAGTGCTCCTGGCTGGGGCCAGGCAGAGTGCGTTCAGGGGCTGTGCAAGCTTCCCACACTCCACACACATCTCTGCTGAGAAACCTCACTGATCGCACCCCCTGTTATACCTGCCCTGAACCCTCAGCTTCCCCATGCCTCTGCCAATACCCCTCGAGCCAGGCCAGTAGCCAAGGCTGGATCCACCTGCCAAGCAGCTATATGCCAGTCCCCAACTGCGCTATTAACCCTTCAGACCCTGACTCAGCATTAAAGCCACACATGGTGAAATGCTCAGAGACTGAAGGGAGACAATGGTGCCACCACTGCACAGAGCGCTGAGCTGCAGCTCCTTTCCTAGGCTGCTCAGCACTAAACAGATTGGTCAGCCATGGAGTCTCCTCACTCCATCATCTGTCCTCACCACCCATCACCCAGCATGCCAACTGCCCCTCCAAATAGCAGCCTGCCACAGTCATTGTACCCTAAGCCCCACACTTCAGAAGCTAATTGGCCCACATGCCCCTGCCAGTAACACATCCCCCCCCCCACGATCCCTTGGCTCAGAACCCATCCAATGACTGAACTGCAAGGGGGTGCATGGCAAATCATGAGCCCTCAGTCTGGACAGCCTCTGAATGCTAGAACAGCTGCAGCTGCACTGGGCAGCTCAGACCCAGCTCTAGAGCAGTGGTTCTCAAAGTGACACTTAATAGCTTATAATGGAAATCATTAGCTAAGCAAACTCAAGGAGGGTTCTAAATGCCTTTTGCTCCAGTGATATTTTGAACATCAAGAACAGAACAAAGTCTAAGTGCCTCAAACAAACTCCTGGACATCACTAGTCACATGAAGATTCAGTAGCCTGAATTTCCCTTATAGTTTGTCAGGCCAAAGTTTACTAACAAAGTCACCCCTGCAGCAGGGAACAGCAACTGAAGACAACCCCACAAAGTAAAACGTTACCTTCTTCCGTCAACTCTTCTGAGAGGAGAGCAGATGCACAAAACTTCTCTCCTCTGCAGCAGTAGGAAGATGGTAATCCTGTTAAAAATTTAGACTCATTGAGAGAAACTTACAGATCAGCCACTTTCCTGCTTTCTCTTCCTGTATTTCAAAGTTACCCCAAGAGCTAGTTGTCTGGAGGCAAGTGCACTCAGCAACTGCTGCAGCTGTTCCTGTGTTTCCTAATCTCATCAGAGGATCCCAGCAGAGATGCAGCCATGCAAGCTTAAAGGCAAAGTTCAGCACACCGGAGAGAGGAGGCTCTCTATTGCTGGGGAACTTTATCCTCTCCATTGCTAAGAGGGCTTGGCTCGGGGCCACCCCAGGGTTTAGAAAATTAAAAGCAACCAGTCAGTGCTTTGCTCACCCTTTGATTATCAACCACGTTTCTGGAGAGTCTGCAGACAGCTTTCCGCCCCAGCACTTTGTCCATTCTGCTGTTCCCGCCCCCATAACACACACAGACCACTGAGAGCTGTAGTGAACCCAGAGCCCTGAGGGACCAAACTCCAGAAAAATAGCCCCCACTTTCACCTGTGCTGGCTGACATGAAAGGCAGGACAGCAGATCTCCAGCTGGGGTAAATCAGCGTAGCTCCACTGGAGTCAATGGGCCAGCTCATCAGCTGGTGTAAATCAGAAATGCCCCGTTGATTTCAATGGCGCTATGGCAATTTACATCAGCTGAGAATCTGGCCCAGGAGCGTCCCTCCCTTTCCTTTATGTCTGACTTGCTCTGTTCCTTTGCCCCTGCTACCGCTAGTTACTCCAAATACATGAGGAGGGCTTCTCTGGCCTAGCCTCAATCCAACACAGTTTGGGAAGAGAGCTGAGTTATCTCAGTTTTTGGTTGCATGTCACTAGGGCAAGGGGGAAAGGGCCCATTAACAGCCCTAGAGACTGAAGTCCTCTCTAGTCACAGGATGGGTACAGCTCAGCCAACAGCAGTGCAAGCTTCCTCCCTGCCAGCATAACTGTGCCCTGTCTGCTGTTAACTGACCTGATGGGAGGGCATTTGCAGTGCAGAGTGCCCACATGAGTCATCCCACAGCAGGTGCAAGCCTGGTGCATTGCTACCCTGCATCCCCATTTGTGCTGTTCCACAATCTTCCTCCTGTACCTATTGTAGAGATATCTATCAAGGTAACAAGAAGAGTTTCTACAGGTATGTTGACAACAAGAAAAAGGTCAGGGAAAGTGTGAGACCCTTAATGAATGAGGGAGGCAACTCAGTGACAGGTGATGTGGAAAAAGCTGAAGGACTCAATTCTTTTTTTGTCTCTGTCTTCACAGACTAGGTCAGCTCCCAGACTGCTGTACTGGGCAGCACAATATGGGGAGGAGGCGAATGGTCCTCAGCAGTGAAAGAACTGGTTAAGGACCATTTAGAAAAACTGGATGTGCACAAGTCCATGGGTCCAGAACTAATGCATCCAAGGGTGCTGATGTGATTGGAAAGAGTCCAGCAGAGGGCAACAAAAATGATTAAGGGGCTGGAGCATATGGTTTATGAGGAGAGGCTGAGGGGACTGGGATTATTTAGTCTGCAGAAGAGAAGAATGAGGGGGGATTTGATAGCTGCTTTCAACTACCTAAAAGGAGGATCCAAAGAGGATGGATCTAGACCAGGCCTGCACAACTCGTAAAGCGGCGAGGGCCATATTATTCCAAAGCAAACAGCTGTACCATATAAGGTTTTATGGGGGGTGCTTATAAATGTATGTATGATGTAACTGGAATAGAATTTTCCTACATATGCTATGTAACATATCTATGTAAAGGTTATGATCTACTAGTTATGTTCATCCTAGTTGTATGCAGGCACCATTTGTGTGTTCAAAGTTATGAACATTGGTTGTATAATTACTTGATTTCTAAGTAGCCTTAGTTAGAACATATGGTCACTTCTTGGGAAAGGAATGTGCTCAATCAAGAAGCATCTAACAGATAAAAGAGCTTGGAAGACTCCAATCCACATAAGAAGTCTACCTGAGGACATTCAAGGTAGCATGTGGGTAATGACTGCTGCCTGCAGGTCCTGAGTCATGCATGGGCATGTGACTTGCCCATGTGATTCCAAATCTCCATTTTGTGACAGGATTCTCCACAGCGTGAGCAAGGGTTCTCCACTCACAAAAGAGAGCGTATTTAAAACGCTGGGAGACCCCTCCATTTTGTCTTCAAGCTGGCTAAACAAGGAGCCTCTCCACCCACCACAGGATACTTAAAGGAAACTGAAACAAAGGACAGTAACTACAGGGGGTGTGAGTAATTGCTGGACCCAGGCTAAAAGAAGATTAGCCTGTAAAAGGGAGCATTCTGGAACTGGTGAGGATCTTATCTGTATTCAGCTTAATTAGATATAGATTTACACATTTTATTTTATTTGGTTTGGTGACCCACTTTGTTCTGTCTGTTACTACTTGGAACCACTTAGCTCCTGCTTTCTATATTTAATAAAATCACTTTTTACTTATTAATTAACTCAGAGTATGTACTAATACCTGGGGGAGCAAACAACTGTGCATATCTCTCTATCAGTGTTATAGAGGGTGAACAATTTATGAGTTTACATTGCATAAGCTTTATGCAGGGTAAAACAGATTTATTTGGGTTTAGACCTCATTGGGAGTTGGGCATCTTGGGTGCTAAAGACAAACACACTTCTGTGAGCTGTTTTCAGGTAAACCTGCAGCTTTGGGGCAGGTAATTCAGACTCTGGGTCTTTGTTGAAGTAGACAGGAGTGTCTGGCTTGGCAAGACAGGGTGTTGAAGTCCTGAGCTGGCAGGGAAAACAGGGATAGTAGTAGTCTTGGCACATTGGTTGGCAGCTCCCAAGGGGGTTTCTGTAATCCAACCCATCACAGGCCAAGCCACCCTCCTCCCCCAGCCCCCCTGAAATACTTCCCCATCCCCCAGCACCACCCACCCCACAGAAACAACCCCCCCCTTCCCCAGTGCTGCCCCACCGAAACAGTGGTATTGAACCTCGGTAGTATGTTATAGCAGGCCCCTAAGGTAGTATAATTAAGGTAAAAGAAAAATGTCTTTTTGCTAGAAGTAGAACAAGCTCTTTCCCCAAGTTTGTAATCAATTGCCCTGTTGAATGAATGAAGTGTGAATGAGGAAGGCATGGAAAGCCGGCACCTTCAGACAGCTGCAACCCTTGGAGAGGGCATGGGAGCCAGACCAGATCCGTAGAACAGGTCAGCCACTGACTCCTCGCTCGCCTCCTCAGCCCCACATTCCCCCCAGCTCACCTACTCACCCACTGCCACTGCCCGCCCACTCGCCTCCTCAGTCCCTCACCCCCCCCCCCCCGGCTCACCTACTCAGCCCCTGCCACTGCCTGCCCGCCTCTTCAGCCCCCTTCCCTCATCCGCTGCTTGCCTACTCACCCCACACGGGCCACACAATGAGCCCACCTACTCACCCCCCACAGGCTGCACAGTGAGCCCACGCGGGCCACATGTTGTGCAGGCCTGATCTAGACTGTTCTCAGTGGTAGCAGATGACAGAACAAAGAGTAATGGTCTCAAGTTGCAGTGGGGGAGAACCAACACCAACTAAATCATCCCAGAAAAGGCTTTGTCAAGCTGGGCCTTAAAAACCTCTAAGGATGGAGATTCCACCACCTCCGTAGGTAACCCATTCCAGTGCTTCACCACTCTCCTAGTGAAATAGTGTTTCCTAATATCCATCTTAGACCTCCCCCACTGCAACTTGAGACCATTGCTTCTTGTTCTGTCATCTGCCATTGAGAGAAGACAGATACACCTTGTGACTCAGAGAATGCAGGGACTTGCCCATGTGACTCCAAACTCCATTTTGCTGTAATTTTCCACAGTAAGGACAAAGATGTCCTTACACCTGGAAGAGAGTATAAAAAGCAGCTGCCTCATCTCCATCTTGCCTTTCATCCTGCTTCTTACCTCTGGAGGGACTTTGCTACAAACTGAAGCTCTAAACAAAGGAATGAATGACCCAGCTGGGGATGTACTCCAGAGACTTGATTTGAACCTGCAGTTTATTACATCACTGATACAAGCCTGAACCAATAACTTTGCCATTACTGTATGTAATTGATTCAGTTTAACCAATTCTAGCTCTCATTTATATCTTTTTCCTTTTATGAATAAACCTTTAGATTTTTAGCTTCTAGAGGACTGGCACGACGTGATTTGCGGGTAAGATCTGATTTATATATTGACCTGGATCTGGGGCTTGGTCCTTTGGGATTGAGAGAACCTTTTTTCTTTTACTGGGGTATTGGTTTTCATAACCATTTGTCCCCATAACAAGTGGCACTGGTGGTGATACTGGGAAACTGGACTGGCTAAGAGCCAGTGAGGTAAAACCAAGTCTTCTCTGTTTGGCTGGTTTGGTTTGCCTCGGTGTGCATAGAAACCCCAGCGTTGGGCACTAACTGCCCTGCTTTAAGCAATTTGTCCTGAATTGGCACTCTCAGTTGTGTCCCACCAGAACCAGCATTATTACAAACCCAATATGCCGTTAGCCTTCTTGGCAACAAGGGCTCACTGCTGACTCATATCCAGCTTCTCATCCACTGTAATCCCCAGGTCCTTTTCTGCAGAACTGCTGCTTAACCATTCGGTCCCTAGTCTGTAACAGTGCATTGGATTCTTCCCTCCTAAATGCAGGACTCTGTATTTGGCCTTGTTGAACCTCATCAGATTTCTTTTGGCCCAATCCTCCAATTTGTCTAGGTCACTCTGGACTTTGTCCATACTCTCCAGCATATCTACCTATCCCCCCAACTTAGTGTCATCTGTGAACTTGCTGAGGGTGAAATCTATCCCATCCTCCAGATCATTAATACAGATGTTGAACAAAACCGGCTCCAGGGCCGACCCCTGGGGCACTCCGTTTGATACCGGCTGCCAACTAGATATCGAGCTGTTGATCACTACCCATTGGGCTTGGCAATCTAGCCAGCTTTCTGTCCACCTTATAGTCCATTCATCTAATCCATACTTTTTAAACTTGCTGGCAAGAATATTATGGGAGACCGTATCAAAAGCTTTGCTAAAGTCAAGATATATCACGTCCACTGCTTTCCCCATATTCACAGAGCCAGTTATCTCATCATAGAAGGCAATCAGGTTGGTCAGGCATGACTTGCCCTTGGTGAATCCATGTTGACTGTTCCTGATCACATTTCTCTCCTCCAAGTGCTTCAAAATGGTTTCCTTTAGGAAATTGCTCCATGATTCTTCCAAAAACTAAGTGAGGCTGACTGGTCTGTAGTTCCCCTGGTTCTCCTTCTTCTGTTTTTTAAAGATGGGCACTATATTGCCTTTTTCCAATCGTCTCCCCCGATCGTCATGAGTTTTCAAAGATAATGGCCAATGGCACTGCAATCACATCAGTCCATTCCTTCAGCATCCTTGATGCATTAGATCTGGACCCATGGACTTGTGCACATCCAGCTTTTCTAAATAGTCCTTAAACTGTTCTTTCACCATGGAGGGCTGCTCACCACCTCCCCATACTGTGTTGCCCAGGACAGCAATGTGGGAGCTGACCTAGTCTGTGAAGACTGAGGCACAAAAAAAGCATTGAGTACTTCAGCTTTTCCCACATCATTTGTCACTGGGTTGCCTCCCCCATTCATTAAGGGTCCCACACTTTCCCTGACCTTTTTCTTGTTGCCAACATACCTGTAAAAACCCTTCTTGTTACCCTTCATATCCCTTGCTAGCTGCAGCTCCAGCTGTGTTTTGGCCTTCCTGATTACACCCCTGCATGCTCAAGCAACATTTTTATACTCCTCCCTAGTCATCTTTGTATATCTCATTAGATTAGATTAATTGAAAATTCATGTTTGATTACATAATTAATTACTGTATTCTAAAGTATTTGCACAGGGGATGAAAGGAAATTAACCAAGATGCTTAAGGAAATACAGGGGACAAGATTTTATATTTTCACACATTATAGTTTAATAGGATTTCAGTTACAGTTACGCACGGCTTTCAGAGCAAACACCATTACAGTCATGATCCCACACCAAAACTCTGGATCGTAACAATTTTGGCACTAGAAAGCAAGGATTATAATCCTGTTATGATTCACTTAGATGCTTAATTTACCCCCTTGAATAGTCCCCATTGATTTAATTGGGACTAGTCATGTATGTAAATATAAACACATGCTTAAGTCATTGCAGGATGAATCCAAATTTCACACATGACCTGACCAACACCTTTGATCTTAACAACCCCGAATTTCAAGCCATTTGAAATCTGGATCCAAATTTTGCAGCTTGGGGCCCATCATTGCTTTATTTAAAAACCTCCAACATGGCCCATATTCACCAAGGACAATATACCTTTTGAGAGAAGCTGGGTTAGTTCATGGTTTCGTTAGGGAACCCAGCAGACTAGGCAATTTTGTTTGAGGTTTGTTTGTTTTCATTTAAAAGAAACCCACAAAAACTGAAAATGAACCATGGAGGCAAGAATGCCCTCGGACCCCAAACTGCCAATAAAACAGGTTACAGGGACCAACTGGAGCCAGTGGGGTTTTCATAGCAAACGAGTTGATTGATCAAATGCTGATCAGACTCAAGATTTGAGTGCTCTTCACACAACATATAGGGAGAAAGGAAAGAAGAGTTCATTCTTCCAATACCATTAAAGGATTCCAACTTTCAGACCTCCAGAGCAGCATGTTAATAACATTCTCTGTCGATCTCTGGGAAATGATATGGCAATCTACATATCTGAGGAGAGCTAGTCAGGAATTGTCCAACAAAACATTGTGTTGGAAAATGCTGATTCATCAAAATTTAAACAGTGTCAGATTCAACAAAACAGCCAACTCACAAGAACAGCCATACTGGGTCAGACCAAAGATCCATCTAGCCCCGTATCCTGTCTTCTGACAGTGGTCAATGCCAGGTGCCCCAGAGGGAATGAACAGGTAATCATCAAGTGATCCATTCCCTGTTACTCATTCCCAGATTCTGGCAAACAGAGGCTAGGGACACCATCCCTGCTCATCCTGGCTAATAGCCACTGATAGACCTATACTCCATGAATTTATCTAGTTCTTTTTTTAACCCTGTCATAGTCTTGACCTTCACAACATCCTCTGGCAAAGAGTTCCACAGGCTGACTGCGTGTTGTCCTTTTGTTTGTTTTAAACCAGCTGCCTATTAATTTCATTTGGTGACTCCTAGTTCTTGTGTTATAAGGAGTAAATAACACTTCCTTATTTACTTTCTCCATCCCAGTCATGATTTTATAGACCTCAGTCATATCCCCGTTAGTTGTCTCTTTTCCAAGTTGAAAAATGCCAATCTTTTTAATCTCTCCTCATATGGAAGCCGTTCCATACCCCTAAATCATTTTTGTTGCCCTTTTCTGAACCTTTTCCAATTCTAATTTATCTTTTTTGAGATGGGGCAACCACATCTGCATGCAGTATTCAAGATGAGAGCATACCATGGATTTATATAGAGACAATGATATTTTCGGTTTTATTATTGATCTCTTTCTTAATGATTCCCAACATTCTGCTCACTTTTTTGATTGCCACTGCACATTGAGTGGATGTTTTCAGAGAACTATCCACAATGACGCCAGGATTTCTTTCTTGAGAGGTAACAGCTAATTTAGACTCCATAATTGTATATGTATAGCTGGGATTATGTTTTCCAATGTGCATTACTTTGCATTTATCAACATTGAATCTCATCTGCCATTTTGTTGCCCAGTCACCCAGTTTTGAGAGATCCTTGTGTAGCTCTTCACAGTCTTCCTGGGGCTTAACTATATCTTGAGTAGTTTTGTATCCTCTGCAAATTTTGCCACCTCGCTATTTATCCTTTTTTTTTCTAGATCATTTACGAATATGTTGAATAGGACTGGTCCCACTACAGACACCTGGGGAAAACTACTATTTACCTCTCTCCATTCTGAGAACTGACCATTTATTCCTACCCTTTGTTTCCTATCTTTTAACCGGTCCATGAGAGGACCTTCCCTCTTATCACGTGACAGCTTATTTTGCTTAAGAGCCTTTGGTGAGGGACCTTGTCAAAGGCTTTCTAAGAAATCTAAGTATCCAATATCCTTTGGATCACCCTTGTCCACATGCTTGTTGACCCTCTTAAAGAATCCTAGCAGATTGGTGAGGCATGATTTCCCTTTACAAAAATCATGTTGACTCTTCCTCAACAAATTATGTTCATTTATATGTCTGACAATATTGTTCATTATTATAGTTGTTACCGAAATATCGGGTTTGCCTAGCTGAGAGCCAGTGTGCCCAATACTGAAGTCAGGTTTACCAGCCTATAATTGCCAGGATCAACCTCTGGAGCCCTGTAAACCAGCAGATTCACCCCTGCAGCACCTCCTGCTGGTGACTTCCCAGAATTAACTCATTCTAGCTCTGGAGCACCCTCTGCAGGCCAGTGATCCACCTGTCCTCTGGTCCCTATGTCCCTCCCTGGACCCAGTGCCCTTTTACATGGGGTGCTGCCCCCTAGCAGTAATCCCTCTCTCTCAGGGTCTCACCTCCCTGGGAAACCCCTACCCTCTATCCCCACCTTGCCTCAGTATATGGCTACTGCCAGTCATTGTCTAGCCCCTGTGCCCTGGGGCATACTGCAGTGTCAGTCTACTCATCACTAGCAAGGTTGGGTTTGGACCTGCTGCCTTGGCCTACCCCTAAGCTACCCTCTGCAACCCTCAGTACCTGTTGGCCTTGTGCTAGGCTGCAGCCTGGGGCTTTCCAGGCTAGAGCTCCCCAGCCCTGCTTCACTCAGGTACTCTGCTCAGGTCCCCCCAGCCAAGCCAAGTCCATCTCCCTCTACAGAAAGAGACTTCTATCTCCCCCTGGCTTCTCTGCCTTTATAGGGCCAGCTGAGTCTGTTTGGGGCATGGCCCCAGCTGCAGCCACTTCCCCTGATCAGCCCAGCCTAAAAGCTGCTTTCTTCAACCACAGCCCCCTCCCAGGGCTGTTTTTACCCTTCAGGGCAAGAGCAGGAGGGAGGGGTCCACCCCGCTACAAGCCCGTTTTAAAAATTGGTGTCACATTAGCCATCCTCCAGTCATTTGGTACAGAAACTGATTTAAATGATAGGTTACAGACTACAATTGGTAGTTCTGCAATTTCACATGTGAGTTCCTTCAGAACTCGGGTGAATACCATCTGGTCCTGGTGACTTATTACTGTTTAATTTATCAATTTGTTCCCAAACCTCCTCTAATTACACCTCAATCTGGGATAGTTCCTCAGATTTGTCACCTAAAAAGAATAAAACTATTCCTGTCTGGCAGTATAGGATTGTTTCCTCTGCTCCAGTTGGATGTTTTCCTTCTCTGAGTCTTTCATCCTCCTCAACAGCTCAGAGGCTTTCACACCAGAAAGTCTCATCTATATACCTCTCTGTTTCCCTTAGCTCCTCCACTTTGGTCTCCAAAGTCCATACGTGGTCTCTAAGGTCCAGGAGCTCCTTGCACTGAATGCACATCTATGCCACTTGCTGGACATCTACCTACATTATATTTTTATTCCTGAAGTTAGTTCCTTTGTTGAGGTTTTGTTATTATCAGGGGGGGTTTTTGGTTTAAGTTTAAAGAATGTTAAGTTTAAAGAATGTTAAGTGTATCTAGCCCCACTCCCTCTGTAAACTCCCTGGCAAAACTCCCGTTAGCCCTGGTCCTCCTGTGTAGCCATGCCCCTTGGTTAAGGGTTGATGGGTGCTAAAGGGCTTAGAGATCAAAGCCTCATTAAGAAGCTCTCAGCCTTGCCTAGCAGGCCGCTAGGCTCAGCACACCCGGTCAGCACATGGTCCCCCAAACAAACAGACCACATGGTATATTTCAGTCAAGCAGCAAGTACACCACAAACACACACACTACATACAACAAACTTACCCCAAGGGTCACGTAATCACTCCTCCTTCACCTGAAGAACTCCCTTGCAAAACTTCCCTGTTAGCTGCAGGGCCAGCTCTAGGATTTTGCTGCCCCAAGCAAAAAAATGTTTGGCTGCCCCCTGTCCCAGCCCTGGGATCTTCCCCCTGCCGCCCCAGTGCTGGGTTTCCCCCCACCAGCACCCTCCCCCCACTCCCTGCCACCCAAGCCCTAGGCTCCTCCCCACCAATGCCCTCCCCCCTCACCTCCTGCTGCCCCAGCCCTTGGCTCTCCCTCCACCACCACCTGCACCCTCCTTCCGCCGCAGCCCTGGGTCACTGGTAACTTACTCCCAGGGCAGGTCATTCAGCAGGAATTTTGGATGTGCACAGAACACAGACAGGATTGGTTCCCACATGGTTACAGAACTGCAGTAAAGTGAAACAATTTTCAGCTTGTGTGATTGGAGGATATCTGGATGCATATTATAAGACTGTCCTCCATAAATGAGGAAAAGTTGAGGTGCCTTTATTATTCTTTTCTTCCACTCTTTCTTTCTATGGGGAATTTGCCAATGCAATATCACTGTCTTCCTTTTAAACAAACAAACAAAAAAAAAAGGCAATGGCTGTTGAAAATAGCAATTCCAGTCCTAATAACCACTGGGAAGCATTTCTTGCTCAATGTTATCCTACTTTTTCTACAGCAAGTTACAGTGGATCAGTGTATTTGATTTGGGAGAAATGAAGTAACAGCTGCCCAAACTGAGCTTGAGCACTCCTGAATTTTGAGGTGTTCAAATCTGGAAGGCAGGTGCTGTGTGTGTGGTGTGGGGCTGTGGGCTCCGCGGGGGAGCACAGCAGCATGTATGCAGCAGCGTGCCTGGTGCTGCGCAGAACCAGACATGCTGGTCTGAGTGGCACAGTAACGGGGCTGGGGGGTGGGAGAAGGGGTAGGGGGTTCCAGGGGGGCAGTCAAGGAACAGGGAGCGGGCGGGTTGGATGGGGCGGAGGTTCAGGGAGGGCAGTAGGGAGAAGGGGGGTTAGATGGGTCAGTGGTTCGGGGGCACAGTCAGGGGACAGGCAGAGGTTGGATAGGCATGAGAGTGCCAGGGGTTTGTCAGGGGACAGGTAGGGGGTGAGATCCTAGGGGGAAAGTTGGGGACAAGGAGAAGGGAGGCTTAGATGGGACTGGGGTCCCAAGGGGCAGTTAGTGGCAGGGATCCTGGGAGGGGGTGATCAGGGGACAGGGAGTGGGGGGGTTGGATGGGTTGGGGTTTCTGTGGGGCACAGTCAGAGGGAGTAAATGGTGGCAGGGTGGGGCTTCCCTCCCCGTGGAGTGTCCTGTTTTTTGAATGTTAAAATATGGTATCCCTACCATTCACGGCACTCACATCACGTTGCTGCATGAGGTCCCCCTCCTTCCTTTCCAGTTGGTAGTGGCCAAGGGAATGCTGGGAAATGTAGTTCTTTCCCTGCTCCAGGGCTGGCTCTATAGGCAGGGAGCTAACCAAGGAACTACAGCTCCCAGAGTCCCCTGTTGTTCTCAGCTCCCATGCTAGATCCCTGCTGCCCCTGCAAATTGGCTGCCCCAAGCAGGTGCTTGCTTTGCTGGTGCCTGGAGCTGCCTCTGGTTAGCTGCTCCTGTTTGCTAGCTCCCCTCAGAAAATCTCTGGTTGAAAAAAGGAGATTCAATGACTTGTTCAATGTCACATGGATTCAGATTGGTTCTCTCCTATCTTTGCTGTACTGAGGGCAGAAAGGGGGCAAATATGGTTGTCACCTTGGCACCTCTGTTGCTGACACAGAAGTGCCAGAGGCAAGCAACAGTGGTTCGTTGCCCAGAGTGCTAAGTGTCAATAAACACACCAGGGTGGAGAAGCAAACAACCAAGTTTGTTTGAGCTCAGATAAGGTGCAAGGGAGAAAATCTCAAATCTTGCACATAGCACACAGGCGGGGCATTAATATTTATACCCCTCTTCTTGTATCCCTTTCTCTATACTGACTAGCCGATCTCTTACTCCCCTGTACTTTCCCATCCAGCTGCAGTATCTTTTCTCATTCAATCTTTTGTCTTCCCCCTTCCTCCCCCCTCTCCGCTGCTGAGACATGTATACAGTATCTTAAAACGGCCTTGAGCGTGCTTTAGCCTAGCTTCAATGTATTACAGCAGAGAACTGGCTGTTACAACCAAAAACTAACTGCTAACACTACATTTTTGCAGCTATTAGTACATTAGGTTACACAAAGTGTTTAACATGGAGGAACATTGGTTCATTGAGGCCTACAACAGGAGGGCTTCATTGACACTTGTGGTCTACCACCCTCCCGAGTTACCTAGGGTTATGCCAGAGTGACACCAACACCTCCATAATTCTGATACAGGGTTGGGGCCTGCCAGTCTCAGGGTTGTTCTAAATAGCAGCTGTGAGTAGTAGCCCCTACCTATCCTCTATCATAGAATATCCAGGTTGGAAGGGACCTCAGGAGGTCATCTTGTCCAACCCCCTGCTCAAAGTAGGGCCCATCCCCAGACAGATTATTTCCCCAAATGGCTTTCTCAAGGATTGAGCTCACAATCCTGGGTTAAGCAGGCCAGTGCTCAAACCACTGAGCTATCCACCCCCATACAATCAGCCAGGATGCCATTCCTACATGACAGGAAGAGTGGTATAGTGGTTAGAGCAGAGAACTGGGACTCAGGAGAGCTAGAGTGCCATCCCAGTTCTGCCACTGACTTGTCACGTGTCCCCCAGCCTGCTACAGTTAGACTCGCAGAGCACCTCCCTGTCCAGCATCCTCCTCCTCGTATGGTGGATGGTCTTGTGACTTCATGGGGTCAGGGATAGGGTATGCATAGAGCAGGAGGTGCAGGGAAAAGAGTAGCCAGAACATGAGGGGGAAGTTCTGGAGGAGCCGGAAAAGGGGCTGCAGCCTGCCCACTCCAGGTAGGTGTGCTCCAGGGTATCCCTCATGCTGCAGAAAGGGCAATTGTCAGAGGCAGGGGTGAACCACATTGGGTACGTGCCTGTGCTCACAGCTCTGTGAAGGAGCCGCCAACTGTTATCCATGGTAGGCCGTGGGACCGGGGTGGAATACAGACTTGCCCACTGGGGCTCCTCATTCTCCACAGTTAGTAGGCAGTCCTGCCACTTGGTGTCGGGATGGGACATGATAGTAAGGAAGTGAAGTGTGTGGAGCATTCAGCTGTGTCCTAGGCATGGTTTGGAAATGAACTGGCTGCAGGTCATGCAGCCAGCTCGGGTGGTGCGGCAGGGGGGAGGGAGGAGAAAGCAGCTGGGGGGTCGGGGCTCACAGGGCAGGAGTCCGATGACAAGGTACAGAGGACCAGGGGCGAGGAGTGGGCAAGGACCACCCTCCCGCAGGGCCAGCTCAAGGAAGGCCTGAGAGGTAGGCAGGTAAGGTTGCCTTCCCCTTCTGGAGTATACAGCAGGAACATGAGGGGGGGAGAGCCCCATGTACTGACTCACTGCAGCAGCTGTGCAGGCAGCTCTGGTTTGGCTGTGAGTTTGCCTCACATGTAGGGCCTGATCCAAAGTCCAACTGAGTCAGTAGAAAGACTGATTGATTCCAGGGGGCTTTGGATCAGGTCTTTACCCAACTGCCTTCAAAGCAGACTCTTGATTTACACCAGTGTAACTGAGAAGAGATTCAGGCTTGATAGCTAGCAAGGCAGAGATCATTGAAGGGATTTCAGCTGGGAAATGTTTGCTAATGGAAAGCCCAACATGAGGGGAACAGGGAGGGAGAGCTCAGTGGTTTGAGCATTGGCCTGCTAAACCCAGGGTTGTGAGTTCTAATCCTTAAGGGGCCCATTTGGGGAACTGAGGTTAAAATCTGGGGATTGGTCCTGCTTTGAGCAGGGTGGGTTGGACTAAATGACCTCCTGAGGTCCCTTTCAACCCTAATATTCTGTGAACCAGCAGAAGAGAGGCTAGTAGCTGTGTGGCCTGTAATTTGACCTTCCTTGTCACACCTTGAAGTGATCCCTGTGGGGCTAACATTCAGCTGCCCCAGGGAATCTTGTGCTGTGGCTAGAGAGAGGACAATGGGCTCTTGCTGGCATTAAACTCCTTTGGTGATTTAGGGCACATCTTCATTAGCACTAACATAGCCATGTAGTCACAGCACCAGCTATAAAAAAACACCTCCATGAGGGTAATAGCTCCCAGCACTGGTGCACTGTCTACACTGGCAGTTTACAGCACTCAGTGGGGTGTTTTATCACACCCCTGAATGAGAAAGTTGCAGTGCTGTAAAGTGCCAGTGTAGACAAACCCTGAGAGTTCACTCTGGTATTTGCTGATGATGCTGGAACCCCTGGATGGAATTACAGCCCCATCAGTGGTTGCTGGCTACTCTTGCTGTGTGTTGCTTTGACCGAGGGCACACTGCTGCCACTGACATGTCATGGCACAGCATGGTCTCTGTTTAAAGGCCTTTGACAGGCAGGCTTGGCTGTGTCTGAGTGCACCCTGCTTGAGCCTCATGCCAAGGGACATCACCCACCTTGCTGGGACCCCACCTCCATTTCTAAGGCCCATGCTGTTGTGAGGCTGAGGGCATGGGACATCCTCCAGCCTGCACCAACATCTGTCAGATTCACCAACTGCCCTTCACAAACTGCCTTCACCCTGTTCCCAACAACTCCTTCCTGGCCAAGTCACAAGTCCTCACTACCACTCTCATCCTCCTCAGTCAGGTCAGGCACCCACTCCTTGCCAGGCTGCAGAGACTCAGCCTTCCTGGGGATGCCATCCTACTTCTCTGACTGCTCCTTCAGCTTCTCCTATGGGGCTCTTCCTTCTCCCACCGCACTCTGTCTGACCCCTTAGGAGGGCCCTCTTTGCCTGGGCTACAGCCACTCTGTGTGCGCTGAAGACTCTACGTCTCCCACTGCAATCCAGGCACTGTGAACAGCCTGTGTCAAGAACGTACAGACAAACCGAAGTGCACCCCAGGCAGGTGTGAACTGGAGCCATATCCAAGGGAGAACAAGTGACCAGAGCTTAGTGAGATGCTGAGAGCCCTGCACACTCTTGACTCCCATTAGCACTTCCACGGGCAGGATCAGGCCCCAGCACCTCAAGCCTGGCCTACACTGAGTACATCCCTCAGATGCACAGCTCCTGCAATATACCATGTTGTGTGTGGTGCTGGCATTGACTTGGCTCTCTCCTTGGGGAAAGACTTCCTCCCTCATTATGCAGCAAGCTGTGTTTGCTGGAAGGCGGGTGCCAGTTTGCATCTAGTTACCTGGTTTCATGGCAAACAAACTGAGTTCAAAGCACCGCTTCCTCCCCCTCCCTTTCTCCGTTCTGTGGAGCCCGGGAGACAGGAGGTCATGCTGAGGCTCACTCTGTGCAGCACTCTCAGCTTGGCTGCTCTCTTGGAATCACCAAAGGATGCCCCCCGGGGCTGATATGGTTTGTGAAAGCCGTCTGTGACTGAAAAGATGTGACAGGACATGCCACCGACAGGCAGCTCCAGGCACTTTGCCACTGCAAAGGAAAGGAGCCATTTTAAAGAAAGTCCAGGTTTGGAGGGGAAAAACGAGAACTCTGCTGTTGGCCCGTGAGTGGAAGTGATGCCTGAAACCGTGGGTTCCTCTCTAGAAGGCTGTCTGCTGTGGCAAAGGGAGGGACTCACTGCAGGCTGGGGCACAGATCTGCCAGATCTCAGGGCATTTTAGGGGGATCACAGAGCAATCAGTGGCTGCCTGTTGTCAGTGGTTCCCTACCCCATTTCCCTGATAAAGGCTCTCCCTATGGCTAACAGGGCGGCAGAACCACGCGTCCCCATGACCCTGCAGAGGGCACGTCTGAAGGCCGAGGAGAAGACCCTTGACTTTGAGTTTGAGGTGGTGAATGTGCAGTTCAATGAAAAGGGCCGATATGCCCTGAGGTTGACAGTGGAAAACCCACTGCTGGAGGGGTCCGGGGCTGGGGTGCGCCTGCAGGTGAATGAGGGAGATGTCCTCTATACCAGCTCAGGGACCACTGACATCATTGAGCAAAGCAACCTCTGCGAGATCTACGCCTTTGAGAGGAGGAGGTTCCTCTTCACCTTGCCTAAAGGTAAGAGGCTGGCTGTGAGGGGCCAGGGAGGAGAAAGGGGGGCCACCCCTGAGTCTTTCACTGAATTCAGAGCTCACCTGCTCAGGACCGACTTAGGGACCAATTCGTCACTGATACCTGGAATCCAAGGGCTTGAGTGACTCTTGAGCTACGGCCCTTAGATTGGCATTAAAGGGTTGTAGACCAAGCCTAAACCTAAACACACTCCAATGCCACCTCTGAAGCAGTTCGTGGGCTGACTGGTCATGGAGTGTGGGTAGGCTGGGGCAGAAGGGTGCATCAGATGCACGGGAGCATGTGATTGGGACAGAAGGGGGCGTGAGACCCAGGGGAGCACAAGTCTAGGGCAGGCACGGGCGACAGACCCAGAGGAGGGCGGGGCTGGGACAGGAGGGGGTGTCAGACCCAGGGGAGTGCAGAGATGAGGCAGGCGGGGGCATCAGACCCAGGGGAGTGTGTGGCTGTGGCAGGAGGGGGCATCAGACCCGAGGGGAACATGGGGCTGGGATAGGAGGGGGCGTCAGCCCCAGGGGAGTGCACGGCTGGGGCAGGAGAGCGCGTCAGACATAGGGGGGCACAGGGCTGGGGATAGTGGAAGCAACTTTCGTGAGCTAATTCGGCCATTGAGCTCCAAACTTGACCCCTGTAACATCTGCTTGTGGGGTTTTGGGAGCCAGGATTCTGCAAGAATGACAAGAACCATGATGTGCGCCTCCGGATCGAGGCCCTGCGGCTCTGTGAGCCCTCACTGAAAAGCAGCCTCCGGGCCGGTGAAGCCTTCTTCGCCATCTACCCTCGCACCAACCAGCCGAGGATGAACCTCTTTGCCAGGAAAGATGAGGACCTGTACCGCTACAGCGACATCATGGCACTGCTGCGGGTGGGCGAGGACGAGCTGGCAATGCATTGTGGGAGGCTGGCCTACGCCGTGTCCTTCCATGAGCACCGTCTGCCTGCGAGGAAGGAGACTTCAGTGTCTTCCCACCAGCTTTCTCCCTGGCTGTCTGCAAGGGAGGATGGGGAACAAGATGAGGTGCATACCCAAAGAGTGCCCTTCTCAGTGCCCCTCCAGTCTCTGGATGGCCCCCATCACAGATGCCCCCATTCTAATCCAGAAGCATTGACATCATCTGCTTATCATTCGCCGCCCATCAAGCCCTGCACCCTCTCTGCTGAGGTAAGGAATGCAGAGCTGCCAAGGTTGGCAGGGAAAAGCCTGCTGTGCTGCAATAGAAAGACATGCTGGTGATACAGTCAGTTGGTCAACCTTCAGGTGAAGTGTGAGATGCCAACGCTGCCACACTGAAATAGGATTGCCAGGTGCCTGGTTTTTGACTGCAACACCCAGTCAAAAAGGGACCATGGCGGCTCCGCAGTGGGTGGCACAGAGGAACTAAGGCAGGGTTCCTGCCTGCCCTGGTTCCATGCAGCTCCCAGAAGCAGCCGAGATGTTCCTGCAGCTCCTACACGCAGGGATGGCCATGGGGGTGCCACACGCTTCCCCCACCCTGAGCGCTGGCTCCACAACTCTCATTGGCCAGGAACTGCAGCCAATGGGAGCTGCGGGGGTGGCGCCTGCAGGCAGAGGCAGTGCGCAGAGCTCCCTGGCCCCTCCACCTACGAGCAGACATGCCGGCTGCTTCTGGGAGCCACCTGAAGTGAGTGCCACCTGGCCGGAGCCTGGACCTCAACTCCCTGTCCCAGCCCTGAGCCCCCTCCCAGACCCTGAACATCTCATTTCTGGCCCCACCCCAGAGCCCGCACCTCCTGCCAGAGATTGCACCCCACATTCCAAACCGCTCGGCTCCAGCCTGGCACCTACTCACCCCCCCATATCCCAATCCCCCACTCCAGCCCAGAAACCCTCCTGTACTCTGAACCTCTCCACCCCAGCCTGGAACCCCCTCCTGCATCCCAAATCCCTCATCCCCAGCCCAACCCCATAGCCTGCACCCCCAGCCAGAGCCCTCACCCACTCCAGTACGCTGACCCCCTCACCCAGCCCGGTTAAAGTGAGTGATGGTGGGGAGAGTAAGCGACGGAGGGAGGAGGATGACACGAGCAGGGGCTGGTCCTCGGAGAAGGGGCAGGGTGGGACCTCGGGGCAGAGGCAGGGCAAGGGTGTTCCATTTTATCGATTACAAAGTTGGCAACCCTACGATGAAATCCCAGTAGGATCCACACAGCTTACTGTCCCTCGAAGCCTAGGGAATCCGGCACTGGTGGAACTATGTCCATGTAGCCATGGTATTGGTACAAACCCCAGGGCAGTTGCAGCTACACTGGTGCTGGTAGGCAAACCTATATAGACAGAGATGTCCTGACGGGCTGGCCCTTTAAGAGGAGATGAGTGGGAAAATGATTGTGGTCAGATGACAGGAAGGTCATGTTACTAAGGCAAGGCCTATGGATATGTGGGAGTGTAATGGGTGAGAAGCTGGGGAGCTGTAGCTGATCTGCAGTGAGGGAGTCATTGGGCTTTCCTGCAGGAGCTGTATTGGCGAGGCAAAGCAGGGAGTCGATTTTAACTTTGGAGTCTTTATTCTGGGATTTTGAATTATGTGCTGAACTTTTATGTTAACAGCCCTTTTTCAGAGCTGGGTTTTTGAGCACCTTTGTGCAGTTTATTGACCCATGTGAATCCCTGGGGAGATGGGAAAATCCTACTGAGGGGAAACTGAGGCAGGATGCTACAGAGCCATCCCTGGCTATGAGGGGATGCCCAGGAGGCAGGCATCGCATTAACGGGGTCTCAGATAGGTAAACCGAGATCTTTAAGGTTTGTTGTGCCTTACAAGAGGAGCCAGAAGGGCTCCCCTGAAAGTGTCAGGGTTTGCCCCATGTCCTTGGCCCAAATTCCTCTCCCTTTCCCCATTGTGCTGCAGGTCATTTGGTTGCCAGCGTGACCCTAGAGGTAGCCTCACTTCAGGGGAGGTTGCATGTGCTGTAGGCTGTGTGGCTACCAGGCTGAAGCTGCCTGGCAAAGGCCAGCATCCTAGCTTGGAGACCGTGACTAGCCCAGCAGGAATAGACCTGACCATGGATTTTTGAGGCAGCACAAACTCAGGTCTGTGGAGGCAGAAGAGGCCAAGCCTGGGGGAAAGGGGCCCTAGCTGATCCCAGTGGGTCTGGTTCAGCGCAGGTGGAGATTTGGAGGCAGTGTTTCTCTTCTCAGAACTAGTCTCCATCCATTGCTAGCTGCACTGGGGATTTGGACTAGGGCCTGGGCAGCACTCTGCAGCCAAGAGCATTGCTCACCCCTGCCCATCACTACCTATCCCCCAGCCAGCACCTCACAACTTATTAGCCGCCCATTTACATCAGGAATGAGGCTGATTCCCCTTCTGCCTCGGTAGTACCGAAGGAATGCAATCAAGACATATGCTCCCTGTGGCTGATCCTTATGCGCCGTACCTATCATAATCTCCCTGTAGAAACATTTCTTCTTGGAGCTGGAAGGTTTAGCTTGTTCTCCCCCCAGGCCTTTAGTCTGCTGGATCTAGCTATCTCATGTCTGATTGTACTAGGCTTGGCAGGTGGTGTGTCCTGTAAAGCCTCCCCTTAAGGGGTACAGATGTAGGCATAGTTTGACTTCTATATTTGGGGTGGTGGGGGGTGGATCTGGTCAAGCCAATGGGGCCACGCATTGGGGGGGGGGCGAATTCTGTGCCAGCCCACAGGAGCACCATTTCAGATTTATCAGCGGGGGGCCCAACTTTAATTGTGATTCCAGGGGCTACTCAGGCAACTGAAAACTCTAACATTTTTTGCAGATAATATCTTAGAAATTATCTGACAGGAGCACTGTATCTAATTCCTATATCAATAAAGAAAATTAAATAAATATTAGACCCACTCAGCTCTAATACTAACATGTTCTGACATCTTGTGGCAAGTCACTTAAGGGACCCTGGTTAGGTTTAAAATTGTAATGTATATTCTTACTCAGATGCGCTTACTGAAGTCAGAAGGGACCATTGTGATTATCTAGTCTGACCTCCTGAACATTGCAGGCCATAGAACCTCACCCATCCACTCCTGTAGTAGACCCCTAACCTCTGCCTGAGTTACTGAAGTCCTGAAATCATGGTTTAAAGAGAATTCACCATTTACACTACTTTAAATCTGAAAGTGACCCATGCTGCAGAGGAAGCAAAAAACCACCAGGGTCTCCTCTCATAAGGTAGGTTTTCCATTCCTCAGATCATCCTAATAGCCCTTCTCTGCATCTTTTTTAAACATGGGAGACCAGAATTGCACACAGTACTCCAGATGAGGTCTCACCAGTGTCCTGTATAATAGTACTAACACTTTCCTGTCTCTACTGGAAATACCTCACCTGATGCACCCCAGGATTGTGTTAGCCTTCTTCGTGGCCGCATTACATTGCCGGCTCATAGTCATCCTGTGATCACCAAATATACCCAGGTCTTTCTCCTCCTTTGTCACTTCCAACCGATAAGTCCTCAGTTTATAACAAAAATTCTTCTTGTTAGTGCCTAAATGCATGACCTTGCCCTTTGCACTATTAAATATCATCCCATTTCTATTACTCCAGCAATGTCATCCAGATCTTCTTGTATGATATCCCAGTCCTCCTCTGTATTGGCAATACCTCCCAGCTTTGTGTCATCTGCAAATTTTATTAGCACATTCCCACTTTTTGTGCCAAGGTCAGTAATAAAAAATATTAAATAAGTTTTGTCCCAAGACTGATCCTGGAGGAACTCCACTTGTAACCTCCCTTTAGAATGACAGTTCACTTTTCAGTTTGACCCAATGTAGTCTCCCCTTCAACCAGTTCCTTATCCACCTTTCAGTTCTCATATTAATCCCCATCTTCTCTAATTTAACTAATAATTTCTCATGTGGAACTATATCAAATGCCTTACTGACATCCAGGTAGATTAGATCTACTGCATCTCCTTTGTCTAAAAAATCAGTTATCTTCTCAAAAAATATATAATAGTAATGTTGTTACTACCTCTTGAATCCAGCAATTGAAATAATTGTAGAAAGATCTACAATTACTTTCTATCATTTATAGTACTTACTTTTTGCAGTTGACCAAGCTTGGAACAGATCATTTAACTTTAGGAAACATCTTAACAGCCCTCTCTTATCTTAATCACCTGTTAATCACTCTGTTTATAAACAAAGTTCTGACTCCCTGCCTCAGGGGCCTAAGCTGGGAGAAGTCTCCTATCTCCTCTACAGAACTCATTACATTGCACACTCAGGCTGCCTGCCTGCCTGAAGCTTGCAGTTTGGGGGATGCAATGCCTCTCCCTGTCCCTCCAAACTCCATCCATGAGTACAGAGTCTGGGCATGATCCAGAGCCTGGAGGAGGTGATGCCTTCCTCTAGATCCTGAGGAGATGAACAGCTGTGTGGACAGCTGCCTCTTCACATGGCTTTCCTGGCAGCATGGCTCCAGCTGGAACCATGCTCTTATTGGCAGGATATATTTGTAGCTGTGCAGCAGAGGCCTCAGATGGGTCCCAGAAGGAGGCAGAGTTGTATTGGCGCCCGACCTGATCACCACAGGGCAATCCAGTGGGTCTGAATGAGACAGTGCCATGGAGGATGGCCAGTTCCCTAGCTCTTCCAGCTCTCACTAAACCCTATGGAGCCTGACCCTGCTTGGAGGGGTTTCTGGTGGCATCCCAGGGAAAGGTGCCACAGAGATGGTATTATACCCTGTGGAGCCCAGGCCAGAGAGGAACCCCTCCACCACCTTGACAAAGAGGGGTGGTCTGATGCATTTTGGGTAAGAGCAGGTCTGCTTTGGGAGACTGAGGCTACTGGGGACTAGAAGGGAGCAGACAGGCCAAGATGTGCTGAATTTCTGACACCTCAGCCTGTACCGTGACTGGATCCCTCTGAAATATTGCTTGTGGTCTTCTTTTTAGCAAGTGACTGAGCTGCCTGGTGAGCCTGACCAAAGAGCCTTCCCAGAGCTAATGAATGACTCTGCAGATGAAGTGCACTCCTCCTTCTCTCCCCCTTCCTCACCAGCTGTGCCAAGGGGATTGCTGAGCAGTGCCAGTTTCCACCTCTCTTCACCAGGACACAGCCCCGAGCTGGGATCCCAGGACCCCTTCACTGGATTGCAGGTAAGTGAAGGCACCGTGGGGGTTGGCTCAGTGTTTCATCCTCTGGATGGGAGGCTCTGGCAGGAGATGGTGTTCTTTGCTGAAGACTTGCTGGGAAATGAGGTGTCATGCTATTTTCTGGGCTGCTTTGGTTGGGGGTTCCAAGTTATCTAGACTGGAACTGGACCAGGTCTATTTAGACTTTCCTATCCAGTCCATCCCTCAGGCTCTCAATGAGGATGCCCCAGGCCATGTATTATCCAGTGCTTTTTGATGACTGGTTTAAAATAACCCATGGGACTGGACTTCTGTCACCCCTTTGGGAGATCCTTCCAGTCTCCTGGGCCTGCATTACAGGAAATGCTTACCCAGGCTACATGTATCTAACCTGAAGTCAATAGAGTTCTTTCAGAATGAATTTGACCAGTTTGACTCTTCATATCTTGTCCGAGCCAAGTCCCGCCAGCCACCTGGTCATTGCATTGTCCCCCTCCTGCCATATGGTGCTCCAGTGAGGTTGAGAGAGAGAGTTAAAAATGGGGCCTTGGAAGCACAAGTTCTGAATCTAGTGTGGGAAGCAAGCCAAAGCATGCCAGCTGATTCATTCCTGCTGCCTGGTGATTCACTTATGAGGAAAGGCCAGGGGGAATTGCTCATGCTCTTGCTAATCTCTCTGTTCTCAGTGCTCTGTTCCTACATTCTGTCCAGGCTACACTAGTGTGTGAGCAGTTCACAGACACTAGCGAATTTATCCTCCCAGCCCCTCTGGGAGGTAGAGGTGACTGAAGCCTTTGATCCTGCCTTTGTATTGTTGGTAGCTGGAGCAGCATTAATATGTGGAGCTGCGGCTGCTGACTGTGCAGATTCCAGGAAGGAGAGCTCCCAGGAGCCGATGACCTCACTCTGCAAAAACTGCAGTCAGTGGGGTTTGTGGTTTCGGTGCTTAGAGAGTGGCTGGCCTGTATTGTACTGGAGGAGGGAGAGGGAGCATTTCCTGACTGCATATGGATGAACATACCGGTCAGGCCACACCGAGCTCTTACCCGTTCCATCCAGGTGGTGCTGCTTTGGATCCAAGCTCAGAAGGAGGCCTCACCTTCTGGTCTCAAGGAGGCATTGCCTGGTGGTTGCAGTTTGGATCATCATCAGGGAATGAACTGGGCACCTCTGGGGTAAAAGCACGAGCCCCTATGTCTTAAGCTGAAGGACTAAAGCCCAGCTTCTCCTAGGTATTTAGATACCTAGTGCCCAGGGGAGTTAAGTGCTTAAGGATCTGGGTCTAACCCCCCCTAGCTGGGGGCTGTAGCAGAATCATATCTCCTTTGGCTCAAACTGAGAGGGGGGCTCATGATGACACCTCATGCACAGGGGTTATAATCACCTAGCCCATGGCATGCCCAGTGCACAGGCCCTGAGTGTCCCCTCCCCTGATGTACAGGAGAATCCACACCATTCCCACCCCATCTAGGATATCTAGGATTTCACTTGATAGGACCAGCTTTGTCGTCATGCTGGGGGAGGGGGTTATTTGTGTTAAGAAACCACAGGTTTGGGAGATGTTTTCACCCTTTCCCATGATCATTGTGAGCCCAGGTGCCAGAGAATGAAACTGACTAAAAGCAAAAGTGAAACTGATCTGTTTGTTTTCACTGCCCAGATGTGGAAGAAACAACCTGCATGAGGTGGTGGATGAATGTTTTAAACATTGACTTAGTTTCTCTAATCTCAGGAGTTATAGTTGCAGAATCAGGGAGACACCTAATCAGTGTTGCCAACTCTGGCAATATTGAGTGGGTTGCTTAAAGCCTTAGCTCCTTGAGACCTGTGATTATGGGAGGATTTCAGTTGTTGTTTTCTTTAAAGTAAGCTTCTCTCAGGGAGAGAAGCTGGAAAATGAGACTCCTAAAGTTTCGAACTAAAAAGCAAAAAAACAGGGTAAACGTATGACTTTTGTAACATCTCATGATTTTGGGAGCCTGACTTGTGACTTTGGAAGCGCTTTAGGGTGACAATACCACATCTTTATTTTACTGCATCATTATCACTTGTATTAAGGCTGCAGTCAGGAATCAGGGCCCCAGTGTGCTATGCAAACATGTCATAAATTGACAGCTCCAACTCTGCTGGCCTCTGTGTCTTTTTTTTTTTTAATGCTAATAGGCCCAAAGACTCTGCTTGAGTGCTTAATTCTCATTTACACATGGTTCTCCCGTACGCTGATGTGGTTTTGTAAAGGGGCCTTGTAGTAGGGTAAATATAATTTAGGCTCAGAGGGTTGCAAAGGGGCTGTCGTGAACATGTGAACCTTTGTCTTTCTTAATCCTTGTTGCATAGAAAAACCAACAGTTCCTTTTCACTGGCACTAGCGAAGCCGGAGGCTTTATGGGCCAGATCCTATGAGGTGCTGAGCACCTTGTCCCATTGAAGACCAGGAGAATGGAAGATGCTGAGCATTTTGAAGGAAGCCTTCAGCATCTTGAGGCAAGAGCTCATCAGCATGCAGTCAGCATGGCTGAAAGTAGAGACATTTGTCAATGGCAACAAGGGAAGGAGCCTCTCCCTTCCCCATAATAAGCAGAACATTCACTAGGAGGAGAGGGTTATTGGTGAGCCTGGATTGATTTTGCCCAGCAAATGTGTGGGTGCAAGCCCTTTGGAACAGGGGGCGAAGGAAATCAATAGTAATCAGTGCGAGCTGGAGTGATTGCAAGGTAAAGTTAAGGTAGCAGCCTCAGCATGAGCTGGGGGTGGCAGAGGAGGCATTAGCAAATGCAATTTATAACCTCAGCTCCCAGGTCCCCAGGGGGAACATGACAAGCTAACGCAGCAATAAATCGTGCTGCGCTCATGTCACTCTGGAATGACTTTATTTAAAAATTGAAAACCAGGAAGAAGGCAAGTGTTAACTCTGCATTCTCCTGGTTAAGGGGGAGATTAATGCACCTGTGTGCTCTGGTGATGGAAGATCCGATGGTGACTGAATGTTTCTGCTGCTCTGTGTGGGGAAGAAAACCCCTTATTTGTATATTTGTGATCAAAATACATTACCTGGCATCTAGGGCTGGATCCTTGGCTCCTGCACCTAGAGGGCTGCCTGAAGAGTCCCCTGAAGCAGAGGAAACTTTGAGGGTATGTGGGGAGTACAGCTGGCCTGCCTAGCTCAATGGCATACACAGCTCACTCCCTTTGCAAGCCAAGGAGCATATCACATGCAGAGGATAGAATCATAGAATATCAGGGTTGGAAGGGACCTCAGGAGGTCATCTAGTCCAACCCCCTACTCAAAGCAGGACCAATCCCCAGGCAGATTGTTACCCTAGTTCCCTAGAGGGCCCCCTCAGGGATTCAGCTCACAACCCTGGGTTTAGCGGGCCAATGCTCAAACCACTGAGCTATCCTTCCCCGCCCCCAACTATAGTACACCTATCATGGAACAGTTCATATGGGACTATGGCCAGCATAAATACTAAAGGCTGCTCTTAGTTATACCTGGAACTATTTTGGCTCCTAGCATATTCCTGGGTCTGCTTAAAGTCACCTTTCCCCTCCCACTCTTCAGCTTAGTCACAGTGCAACTATGGAGTCTGTCCCTGCTGTACCTGGCAACATACAAAAGCCACACCAGTGGAGGATGTGTTACTGGAACATGCTGGACATTACAAAACTGACCAGCTCTGTAATGTACTGTCATGTAGTTATTATAGTTAAGATTTCAAACAAGTCTAATGCCACTTGGGAACCTCCTGGTTTTCCCTGTGAGAGGCAGGATGGATTATGATTATCGTATTGACCAGAGACCTGGCTGCAAGTACTTGCTCTTCTACCATGGATTTCCTGTTTGACATGGACAAGTTGGTGCATCTATCTGTGCTTTAGTTCCCCATCTGCACAATGGAGATAATAGCCCTGCCTGACCTCATGGGGTGGAGTGGGGTTGTAAGGTTAGGTACTTTAGAGTCTGAGGTGCTCACATACTATGGTAATGTGGGCTATATCGGTATTTAAGATAGATAGACTGTGCTGCACATCTTAGCAATAACAGGGTTAGAACTCATTCTCATGCTCCATGTGTGCCTGGCATGTGAGCTAACGGGGATTTGCTGTTAGCGCTATAGAGCCTATGACACACACTCTCAAGACAGGAAGTTTTCTGGAAACCAATGGCTTGCTGTTTGATGTCTGTGCAGTGCCTAGTGCACATGGGGGTGTTTCGTTAATAATAACACTTAGAACACAAGCACAAGGCCAGGCTGTCAGTGTGCCTTACACGTACCTTTTTGCACCAGTTATTTCATCCCCACTGCTGCTTGGTTCCCACCATACACCCTCCCTCACAGTCGGGACAGCATCTAGTCCTGTGCCAGCACTGAACTGCAGATCGCTGCACTGGCAGTCATCACCGTAGTCTCCTACCCTTGCTCTCCTCTCATGGCTTTTCCCCTGCATTAGCTGTCCAATTGTATGCAATTCTGTACATCATAAGGCTGGCTCCATCCATGGCATAAACCATCAGAGGCCTATGGTAGTCGATGGAGCCACACCAATTTACATCAGCTGAAGATCTGGCTCCATGTTCTTTACTACATTGAACAACTGCCGTTCATGGATCTCCTTCTCCTCTCTTCCCTTTCTGTCTCTGCTTCCCTTCTCTGCATTCCCCCCCCCACCCCGCAGCCTGGTCCTGCTCCTCCTATCCAGCCCCTGCCAATGAGGCTGGATTCATCGTTAGTTAAAATCCCCACCAAGGCCACTGGTTTTGCTGAAGTGACCTTGTCATGTTAGGATTATCCATAACCTCCTCTTGGAAGTGCTGGATGGGCAGGGATGATTGCTGAGAATATGCAGGCTCTGGCCAGAGGCTGATGGAAGGAACCTAAGGGAATTCCCAGCAGAGAAACCCCACGGCCTTCTAACACAAGAGACTAGGGAACTTGTTTAATAGACCACAGTTTTGTTGCCATGTTTCTCAAGTATTGTTAAATCAGTGTATAGCATCCCCTTTGCCTGAGTAGAATATGCAGCGCACCTAGGCAATTCTATTATTTCTTTGGCCAGGAGATCTGGTCTCCAACTTATTGGGCTTTGATCAATCATGCAGGCCCAATGGCTTCAATGGAAGCAGGATTGGGCCCTTGATTGCTGCTGAGTACCATTGGATGTCACTCCATGTGCATCACCTATTTGGCTAAGTAAACCTGTATTGCATTCTACTTGTTTTCCTTAGTGGGGGTTAAAGCTTCAGCTTGGAGACCTGGACTCCAATGTGGCCTGGGTCACAAGTGAAATTAATTTGATGGTCTCAGCCTAAGCCCTATGCTTAGGGATTGCAATTCTGCATAGTTGGCAGTCTCTGCTCACAACACGGCTAGGAGCAGGATAGCAAGGGGTTGTGGCAGGTCAGGATTAGTTTGGCTAGAGCTGTCAAGGGAGCTTGTACAGTACCTATGCACATCAACTTCAACAGGGTTTGGATCAGGCCCATTAATGCCTTGCCCTCAAGCTAACAGAGCCTTCCTTTCAGGCCTTCTGAATCTTGCTGCAATGGGCGTTAGTGCTAGTTCCTGTCTGAAATGTGTGGGTGGAGGTGGGTGCACACAAACCATAGGGTTGGCACTCTGGTTTTGCTTTCACAGAGGCAGCGGAGCTCACGCAATTTCAATACGATCGTCTTGTTTGAGCTGGAGGTAATTAAAACTGGGTTGGATGCAACTGGGGGATATACAGTAAGGGACAATACTGCATTAGCTGAGTGAAGACAGCCAAGATGCTTTGCCATGGTGGCAGTGGGGCCTAGTGGACCTGAGTTCTAGTCCCAGCTCTGCTCCTGACTAAGTGTGTGCCCTTAGGCAAGTCACTTCACCCTTCTGTGCCTCAGTTTCCACATCGGTACAAATAATGCTCAGCCCTTATATAGCATTCTTCATTAGTAGAGCTACTGAGATCAGTGGAAATAAGGCTAATAGAGGTCAGTGGATGAGAAGGGCTGACTATTATCATTAAGCTGATCTGGTTCATCTTGAGTCTCTCTAATTCTCTTTTCCCACTGATGGTAAATTCTGTACATTGTATGGCATAGGGACTCAGCTGGGTTAATGCTGGGTGCTGGCAAAAGGCAGCCTCTCAGTGACTGAGCGAGGCTTTGCCTCCTCCATGGTATAGAGGTAGACAAAGCTCAGCAGAGTCAGGCTGGTGGCAGTGATTGATGGAGAGTTTATGGGCACAGCTCTATCAGCAATAATCTAATTCCTGAGCAGTGAAGGATGGGTCAACTGTGGGGTGAATGGGTCCATAGCTCAGTGAACAACAGTAGGTGACTAGATCCATGCCGGAGCAAAGCAGAGGGAATTAGCGATACGGTGGTTACATGGATTCATCGGAGAGCCTGGTCTGGCAGTACAATTTCCATTAAGAGACTCCTATTGCTCTCTAGCCTCCGTGCTCTGTCTGCCTCACTGGAGGGCTACGCTGCATTGCCCAGATCTACAAACATCTGGGCTGGGCTATGACTTTGCACAACCCTTGGCTTCTGCACAGAGCACATCTCTCATTAGCTGAGGGACTGGCTGGGCATGCGAAGAAGAGGGTGATTATTCAGGTCTGTGGTAGACGAGGGATAATAACTAGGAAACAGAGATCCGCTAGGAAGGCCAAGCTAGGGATAAAGATTTTTGCATTCTGCGGCAGCCTGCGTGTAATATATTCCTAGGCACAGGCAGCTCTGCTGGCTATGCAAGTGCCTCTCATGTATTCCAGGGCAAGCTGATGGTAATGATTTCAATATCTATTTGTAATCATATCAGTGAGCATTAGGATCTGCATGTAAACTCTGCTGCTTAGTTCAGTGCTTGGCAAAGAGGCCTCCAACAGAGCTTTGTATCTGAGGGGTTGTACTGACGAGCCCTGAGTCTTTTTGGAGCCACCTAAGGAAAGAAGAGGGTGGGGCAAGGAGGCACAGTGTAACAAATTCAGGTGCTGTGGATGAAATCACTTCATCATGCTGTCCCTGATTTCCCCCATCTGGGAAAAAGAAAACCTCCTTTATCTAGTCTACTTAGCTTTTAAGCTCTTTGGGGCAGGCACCATCTCTTACTGTGTCTGTACAGTGCCTAGCTCAGTGTGCCTGTGACGGGGTATATCATGCCCTATGAAGCCCTTCGCGAGGCCCTGCGATCCTACCACACCCACCCCAGAAAAAAGGTGGTAGAGTGGAGTCCTTCAAGTCTCCTAGAAGGCTCCTATAAAAGGAGTTGTAGGGTCTGGACAGCTCATTTGCTGGCTGGAGCCAGAGGAGGAAGAATGCTGTTCCTGGCTGGCTGAGGAAGCTGCAGCAGCTTGACAGAGCAGACACTGGCTGGGACTCCCACAGCTGGGAGACTCCACAGGGACAGAGACTGCAGAGAAACCCTACCTAAGCTGGAGTGGGACTGTGAAGCTCTCCAGGCCTGGGAGAGAGAGGCTTGACAAGAAGGGCTAGAGACTGTTGTATGCTCACCACATGAAGGGGCCTGAGAGAACAGGGCAGAGACTGTTACAGACTCTCTAGGCAAGGAGGCTGGAGGTGACAGGCTGAGGACCCAAGAAGCCGACAGGACAGAGTGGGAAGCAGTTCAGGGAATTCAGCAACAGACACTAGTGAAGGAAGCAACAGGTGGCTGCTAGTCATAGGGCCCCTGGGTTGGAACCCAGAGTAGTGGGCAGGCCCGGGTCCCTCCACCCATGGCAGAGTGGCCAAGGGCCGAGAAGGCAATACATTTCATTTGGAGCCTGAGAAGGGGGCATGTGCTTAAACAGGGCCAGAGACAGGACTGAAGACCTTGGGAAGAGGCCAACCATTCATTGGACTGGGTTACCCCGGAAGCGATTTGTTTTCTGTTTGTTTCATACAGACTGTGCGTGACTCGTCCAGAGGGCTGAGTCACTGAAAACCCATCTGAAAAGAGAAACTGCTGGCAGAGGGCACTGCAAAAAACAGAAGAGTGCAGGCACACAGCCAGCCAGCAGGAAGTGCTCGTGAGAGGCAAGTGGCCACACCTTTATAGGGCTCCTAATTGCAGTCGGAACCTATAGGTACTACTTTAATGCAAATGCAAAATAAGAAGAATGCAGACAGCAAACCCAGTTGTTATAGAAATCACATGTGTGCCTGGGACTAGACCACTAGTCCTTCAGCTCCAAGAAGCTCACTGGAGTCAGTGGCAAAGCTTTATTAACTTCAGTGGTGCAGATTCATGCCTCAACAGTGCTGGCATCTGTCACTTGAGCTGAAGAAGATGTCTCCTAGCGTTAGCAGTGGCACATCCCTTATCTGCTTTGTGTGCTCGCCACTACGAGGCAGCATCCCTCACGTGATTGGAGCCCATGGAAAGAGCAGCCAGTTTTCAGGATCCATGCAGCACATTGACTTTGGAGCAAACCTACCGAGGATGGTTTTGTTTCCAACCCTTCTAGAGCAGTGTGCTCTGTATGGCTCAAATATTTATACAGCTTTCTGTTGCCATCATGATAGAGGGTATCACAAGCTTCCTTAAGCAAGAGGGGTTGGTTAAAGAATGCAGCTACAGTCAGACAGGATTCCTCACAGCTCGTAGTCCTGCTCTGTCTCCTTTGTTTACCAGGGACCAGAACCTGTGTGTAATGCTATGGCACACAGAAACATCTAGTGGCTGAGTAATATACTGCAAATAAATACATCAAATGAAGCCCCAGTTCCTACTTGGTAAATGTGATACCTCAGGATTCCCCATACAAACAGGAAATGCCTCTGGTAGGTCCCACTGTGTTGGCAGCAGGCCTTGGTAAATATTGACTTCCTAATGGGGACCATAACACCAAGTTATCTGTCATTTCCCCTTTCCTCCTCCTCACTCGCCCCCAAAAAAGGGCTTGAAAACCATCTCTGTTGAGTTTTCCTCTTCTTTGCTCTTCTTTGCAAAGTGTCACAGGGTGACTAGTCCTTTAAGGGGAGATGGGTACAGCCCAACCTGCAACACACTTGGCTTGCCTCCTTGTTAAAGTCACATGCTAGGCAGGTCATGTGGCTAAATCAGGCCTTTTGGGATGGAAATAGGACAGTAGCCCTTAGAGAGACAGAAGGGGAAAAGGGAGACTCCAACTAGGAAGCTCTCAGTGTTGGTGGAGACACAAAGAAGCCCAGAATGGATAAGAGGAGAGAAGACAGACCCTTAAAAAGGAGGGGCCAGTAGATTGGGGTGAAGGACTCCTCTGCTTGACATTGGTCTTGGCTGCCCTGGAAAGGGTGGCCTTTTTTGCTTAAAGGACTTACCCAGAGGGTTGAGTCATGGCAGCAACTGAAGCAGGCATGAAGGTCAGGAGATCAGCCTGAGTGAGGGAAATCGAGGCAGTAGTTAGCCCAAAGCCACAAGGGGTAGGTGGTGCTGCTACACGAAATGTAGCCCACTCAATGCATGTCAGATCTGCTCAGTGGATCCCTTATTATTTATTTGTATGGTGGTAGTGCCTAACAGCTGCAGTCATGGACCAGCACCTCGTTGTGCTAAGGGCTGTAGAAACAGAACAAAAAAACATGGCCTATACAATCTAAGTAAGATAAGAGACATCAGGTGGATACACACAGGAGAGCACAAGAACAATCCTGAGGTGGTTCTTCCTTCAGGACAGGTCCTATTTAATCTACCATGTCAGGAGACCTGGTTAGAACATGGTAACCCCTTGACATGATTAAAATGGAAGTGTTTTTAACAGTATTCCCAAATGATGCTGCAGCCATAGATTGCTGTGAGGCTGTAGCACAATTTGAAAATGGGATTAAAACAAGTTCTAGTCATAGCTACGTTGTAAAACTCAACCATGTATTAGCTGTGTCAATGGACTGAAGTGATGTGGCTGGGTCTGCTAATGCAGAAGGTTCGAGTGTAAAGTGATTTATAGTATAACATAGACTTTATAGTGGAAAGGGGAGGTGGTCCTTAGAGTCAACAGCAATTCTTTTATTTTTTAAGCTGAATGTATAAAAGAAAAGCAGCAGCTATAAGTAATTGAATTGCAGCGTCAAGGAGCTGATCTACACTGGGACAATTTTCTAACCAGGTTAAAAACAATTCAACAAAACTGATTCTGAAACCAGGAGAGAGCCTCAAGCTAGGACTTTCCAATCCAGAAATCTATTATCCCAGAAAAGAAATCCAACCCCCCATCGATCCAGCAGAGACATATATTAATGCAGGATTTAGGCACCCAACTTTCAATGGGAATTGGATACCTAATTCCCTCGGAGACCCAGGCATGGAGCAGGCCTGGTTTAAAGGCAGCCTAACCTGTTTTGGTTGTTTTACTCCATGTGTTGCATCCAGCCACCTAACATAGGGTCTAGGCTATGACTTGAACTGGCTTGAAACCTGATTGAGCTGAGCAGATCCGCTGTGAGACGGAGAACCAGATCAAGATCCAAACTTTTACAGACTGCGGCTCCATCTCTAGTGTCTGTTGCTTTGCTGCATCAGATTTGGTTGGGGGATATGGGTGGTTGTGGAACAAACAGGTCTCCTTTAGGTATGTAGCAGAGCGATGGGGTAAATGCCATGGAAGGATGGGAGATGGATTGAGTCACATCTGATGTCTCAGTGCTGCTCACTTGTTCTGTGTGTCCAGCAGCTTCTCTTCATGTCACTGGGGCTGGGTGTGTGATAGGGCTATTAGAGCTGCTCATTGCAGAGAATTCTCTATTAGCCTGTGATGAATGGAGTGTTGTCTCCCTCTGCCCAGAGTCAGGCTGGTGACTGATTCCCGCCCCCCAGCCAGCGCTTTGTTGTTCATCAGTGCAGTCATGCCTGCTACATAATGAGCCTTGAGGGAGGCCTGAGCACTTTCTAGCACCTGCCTGTCAGGGGTGTTATTAAAACACTGGCAGAGTGTTGGAGGGAGGCAGGGTGAATAGGGGCCAGAGACAAATTGATTAATTGAGAAGTCCAGTGAGGATGAAAAACAAACTTCCCCAGCAGGACCTGCCAGAGGCTTCTGGTGCCCTTGATCTAAATAAACACTGTGCAGCAGAGCATGGACCACCAATTTGTAGGGCTTTGAATGGCTGCTGGCTGGGCAAGGAGAGTGCCATGATAGATTCATGAGGAGATGCTGGCAAATATAGATGGGGCCTGAGAGTACCACAGAGAAAGGCCCAGCCACACCGGAGTCCTGGGCACTCCGAGAGGCACCAGAGTCACAAAACTTGAAGGCCTGACTTTCTGAGGTGCCCAGCCTTCACAGCTCCTGGTCACTGCACCGGGGGTGCTCAACTCCTCTGGACATAGCGCCTTCATGGCCGGAAGCTTGTGTGGTGCCTGGAATCTAATAGATAAACCTGGCTTCTGGGATTGACCCTAAAACTGACCTGCTGTGTCAGTCATTTCAGCTCCACCACCACCTGTGGAATGGGGGTAATAATATTTGCCCACGTCCTGTGAGTGTCCTAGGTCATGGATAGCAATTTTCATCCACAGCCCTCCGAGTACTATATAGAAAGCGAAGCCTTATCCCTCTTTTACAGAAGGGGGACCTAAGACAAAGAGAAGCTGATGGACATTGAGGTCTGAAGGGATCATGATGATCAGCTAGTCTGAAGTGACCTGTCCAACGAAAGTGATGAAGCCAGGAACTGAACCCTGGCCAGCTGCCCTAACCACTGAACAATGCTGTTTTTTTAAGGGCAAAGTGTTAGTAAGAGCAGGAAATGGGAGGAGCAGGGATAGTATTCCTGAGATCCTGGCATCCAGATTTCTGCTCACTTCACTAGGCCAGGCTACCTCTAGGCTACACCTCCCACAACTAGAAGCTTTCACCTTTTGTTGAACCAGACTTTTCAATGTTTCATCGCTTCCATATCAAGAGGTTCTGAGTCTCCACCAATATTTTGCAAAATAATTGAAATTCCTGGGGTGCAGATGGCAAAGGCACTAATTTTAGCCAGGCCTGCTATAAGCCTTGAAAGAAAAGGGAAACCTCTCATAATCCCAGTCCCACAGCAGAGGCACAGCACAGCCTCTTTATGTATATATACTCTAATGTGGTACAGGAATGGGCACCACCCCATGGAGACTGGAGCAATTGGGATCTGGGGTCCTTGGATAGGTCCAGCTCTAAGAATGGTCCCAAACACTGTGGTAAGATGGTATGGGAAACTCTCAGCAGCATCTATCAGTGTTTTCAGTGTCTAGCAGAGATCACCAGCAGGAGGAGCCGCTGGCTCAGACTAAAGGGATGTTGCTGGGAAGAAAGAAGCACTTTGAGAGACTTGCCTTCTCTAGTGTTCCCCACTGCTGAGGATGTCATAGTATCTTTCCCCAATCTGAACCTTAGAGCCCAAAAAATTGGGGTACCAGCATGAATTCCTTTAAGCTTAATTACCAGCTTAGATCTGATACACTGCCACCACCCAAAAATATAAAGTGTTTTGGGGCACTCTGGTCCCCTCAAAAACCTTCTCTGGGGACCCCAAGACCCAAATTTCTTGAGTCTTACAACACAGGGGAAAAAACCATTTCCCTCCCCTTCTCCTTTCTTCCTTCCAGATCTTTCCCGCCCTGGGTACACTAGGAGATCACCGTGATTCAAACTCCTTGAATCACAACACAGAGAAATCAGGGTGGTTTCCCCCCTTCTCTCCCCCTCCCTTCTCCTTCCCTGTTAAATACAGACTCAATTTCCTTGAGCCTCAACAAGGGGAAAAAATCAAATAGGTCTTAAAAAGCAAAACTTTTAATAAAAAGAAATCTGTGTAATTTAGATGGTAAAAGTTACAAGGTCTTATAGACACTAGAAAGAAGCCTCCCCCCAGCAAAAATACAGTTTAAAATACTTCCAGCAAACTACACATTTGCAAATACAGAAAACAATCAAAAAGACTATAACCGCCTTTCTTACTAAATACTCACTATTCTGAATATATAAGAGACTGTAGCAGGGAGATTGGCAAGAAACCGGGTTGCACGTCTAGTCCCTTCCAGGACCCAGAGAGAACAAAGCCAAACCCAAAAAACACAAACAAAGGCTTCCCTCCACCAAGATTTGAAAGTATCTTGTCTCCTGATCTGTCCCCTGGTCAGGTGTTTGGTTCCCTGTTTGTTAACCCTTTACAGGTAAAAGAGACATTAACCCTTAACTATCTGTTTATGACAGAGGGCATCTGCTTTCTGATCGCTAATTTGCAGTGGAGGTGTAGCTGTGTTGGTCTCAGGATATTGGAGAGACAAGGCTGGTGAGGTAAATTCTTTCTATTAGGCCATCTTCTGTTGGTGAGAGAGACAAGCTTTTGCGCTTACCCAGAGTTGTTCTTCAGAAGTTGATCCAATAAAAGATCTTGCCTCCCTCACCTTGTCCCTCGAGTTGCTGATGCAGTGGTCAGCCTTGGGTCCTTCTGGACTCCCTTATGCAGCTTGATGTACAAGCAGCCATGGGGGTAAGAGGCACACACTTCCAGCTGCAGCTGCACCATATCAGATACAAACCCAGCCCCGTGACTTATACATTTAGGTCCTCCAGGCTTGCATACTGCAGCATGTGCTACCTGGGACTAAAGATAACACTCCTTAAAAATCTCCAGCTGATTAAAAAACACCACAGCATCTTGTTGGCTTAGCACCATAGGCCACCGTACATGTATCAATCAAATACTCCTCTCCATACACTGGGCCCCATAGCTCTATCCTGATATTGCACACCATAGCCACCCAAGAGATCCTGTTTCTCCCTCCATGCCTGTGATACCCCATTAGAGCGATGTTTTATGAGAGCTGTGAGATTGTCAACCAATAGTCTTAAAACAGGGGGAATGTTAGCAGAGGTAAATACTTCTAGGCTGGTGAGAGGGGAGACAGAAATGTCATTGGCACCAGGTATCAGAGGGGTAGCTGTGTTAGTCTGGATCTGTAAAAGCAGCAAAGAATCCTGTGGCACCTTATAGACTAACAGACGTTTTGGAGCATGAGCTTTCGTGGGTGAATACCCACTTCATCAGATGCATGTAGTGGGTATGCATCTGACGAAGTGGGTATTCACCCATGAAAGCTCATGCTCCAAAACGTCTGTTAGTCTATAAGGTGCCACAGGATTCTTTGCTGCGTTGGCACCAGATCTACTAGACTATGCAATTCACTCTTGCAAGGGATACGAATGATCATGGATCTCACAGCTTTCAGAACTACATGCAAAACTGAATTCTTCTACTTAGGTTTCTTATTTTTACCTTCTATTGAAGCACTGGTTGTGGGACACTACTAGAAGAAAGTACTGACTTAAAAGTTTATTTGGTAGAAAAAAGCACTTTCTTCCCAATTTTTCCCACTGGAGAAAGCAGAAGAGGAGTAATAAGTAAGAGAAATGCTTGGTTGGTTCTTCTGTTTTTTACTGCACCAAGAAGTAGTTCAGGGAAAGTGTGGGACCCTTAATGAATGAGGAAGGCAACCTATTGACAGATGATGTGGAAAAAGCTGAAGTACACAGTATGGCGAGGAGGTGAGCAGCCCTCAGTGGTGAAAGAACAGGTTAAGGGCTATTTAGAAAAGCTGGACATTCACAAGTCCATGGATCCAGATCTAATGCATCCAAGGGTGCTGAGGCAATTGGCTGATATGATTGCAGAGCCATTGGCCATTATCTTTGAAAACTCATGGCAATCGGGGGAAGTCCTGGTGATTGGAAAAAGGCAAATATAATCCCCATCTTTAAAAAAGGAAGAAAGGCTGGTCAGCCTCACTTCAGTCCCTGGAAAAATCATGCAGCAGGTCATCAAGGAAACCATTTTGAAGCACTTGAAGGAGAGGAAAGTAATCAGGAACAATCAGCATGGATTCACCAAGGGCAAGTCATGCCTGACTAACCTAAGTGCCTTCTATGATGAGATAACTGGCTCTGTGGATGAGGGGAAAGCAGTGGACATGTTATTCCTTGACTTTAGCAAAGCTTTTGATACTGTCTCCCACAGTATTCTTGCCAGCAAGTTTAAAAAGTATGGATTAGATTAATGGACTATAAGGTTGATAGAAAGCTGGCTAGATTGTTGGGCTCAGCGGGTAGTGATCAACGGCTTGATGTCTAGCTGGCAGCCAGTATCAAGCGAAGTGCCCTAGGGGTTGGTCCTGGGGCTGGTTTTGTTCAACATCTTTATTAATTATCTGGATGATCTGGATTTCTGCATAAAAGGACATGGGGTTTACAGTGGATGAGAAGCTGGATATGAGTCAGCAGTGTGCCCTTGTTGCGAAGAAGGCCAACGGCATATTGGGCTATATTAGTAGGAACATTGCCAGCAGATCGAGGGAAGTGATTATTCCCCTCTATTTGGCACTGGTGTGGCTACACCTGGATTATTGTGTCCAGTTTTGGTCCCTCCACTACAGAAGGGATGTGGACAAATTGGAGGGAATCCAGTGGAGGGCAACAAAAATTATTAGGGGGCTGGGGCACATGATTTATGAGAGGCTGAGGGAACTGGGATTATTTAATCTGTAGAAGAGAAGAGTGAGGGGGGCTGTTCTTAGTGGTGGCAGATGACAGAACAAGAAGCAATGGTCTCAAGTTGCAGTGTAGAAGGTGTAGGTTGGATATTAGGAAACACTGTTTCACTAGGAGGGTGGTGAAGCATTGATATGGGTTACCTAGGGAGGTGGTGGAATCTCCATCCTTAGAGGTTTTTAAGGCCCAGCTTGACAAAGCCTTGGCAGGGATGATTTAGTTGGTGTTAGTTCTGCTTTGAGCAGGGAGTTGAACTAGATGACCTCCTGAGGTCTTTTTCAACCCTATTCTTCTATGATTCTATGAAACAAAATAAAAAAATTTGAATTTTTTTTTTAAATTTTCATCAGACGCAAAATCCCCATTTTCCAGTACACTGTCTAGTTTTGGTCAAAAAGGCATTTGCCCATCAGAAAAACGTTTTTGATGGAAAACAATTGGGGGAGCTCTAGTTATGAAGCCAAAGGTGTGTGGTGTTTGGCTAAATTAAGCCCAGCAGATGGAAGTGGAAATGTGCAGCGAGATCTGAGATGTAACAAGGCAGAGGTTGGTTCTGATCCAGTATGGCAGTTCCTGTGAGATGAAACTAAGTAAAGGAAAATTTAGGATGGATTTCTGGAGTAACTCCCTAGTGATGAAATCTGCCAGAGCAGAAAATAATTCTCAAAGGAAATGTTGGACCTGCCATTTCTTGATTCATTTAAGGCTACGTCTACACTACAGCATAAAATCGAAATAACTAAAACCGGTTTTATAAAACCGATATTATAAAATCGATTTTATGCGTCCACACTAGGGCACATTAATTCAGTGGTGTGCGTCCATGGCCGAGGCTAGCGTCGATTTCTGGAGCAGTGCACTGTGGGTAGCTACTGTAAAATGATGAGGCCAATAACTTCGATTTCCGTCCACACTAACCCTAAATCGATATAGTAATATCGATTTTAGCGTTACTCCTCTCATTGGGGAGGAGTACAGAAATTGATTTTAAGAGCCCTTAAAATCGATTTAAAGTGTGTTGTAGTGTGGACGGGTACAGCGTTAAATCGATTTAACGCCGTTTAAATCGATTTAACTGCGTAGTATGGACCAGGCCTAAGACTGGAATGGACAAAATACTGGAGAATATAATGAGAGGCACAACCCTGCATTCAGCTGGAAGAACAAACACGCCATTGCCTTTTCGTATTCCTACAATGTATGTAATGATCCCTCTTTAGGTGTCAAACGTCTGCTTTTGTGAGACAAGCAAATGGGATTAAAAAGAGAAAATCATTTCCTTTTGTATGGGGGGGGGGGAAGGGAAATTATACCAGCATCACTGACAAATATAGAAAGTGTAAAACTCTCCTAATGGAGCAGACAATGGGAGCGCCAGGCAGTGAATTGACTTAATTATTTGACAGGTGAAGTGGGATTTTTCTACATAAATGGACAATGAATTCAGCAAATTTTAGCCCAAAGGGATTCCAGGATCATGACAGCTGCATTCTCTGTAGAAATCAGCTTAACATTCTCCCTGAAAATTTTACTTCTCTCAGCATGCTGATATGGGATGGAAGGGTTGGGAAGGAGGGGGAAGAGAATAAATAGTCATTCCCCTGCCCCCAGCTACCAAAAAACTCATGTGATCTCTAATGAGCTCCCGCAGGGCCCCCTCAAGGAAACAACTCAGATAATAAAGCCCCACCAAACCCCACTGTATGCTGTAACCGGGTTCTGCAAATGTCATTGACATGGCACAAAAGCTACATTTCTTCCCTGTAGCAATTACCCTGTTAATATAGCAACAAGGAGGGACCACAGGATCAGTGACTGGGCTGAGATAAAATCATAAATAAAACAGGGTTAGTGTCAGTTTCTTTCCTTTCTCTTTGCATTGATTGCTTTTATTTCACTAGGTCGGGGATCTATTTATGTGCTTGGGTTTTTTTTTAATGCTGATTCGTCATTTGCTCTGAATGGTTTTAATGTAGCATATTGGAGCTGCAGAAAATACAATGCTTATTATGTTGTGTTTCTTTTTTAAATAATTTTTTTAATTGCCTTGGTCCATCAGTAAACTTGGTGCTCTCCAAGTGTGAGTGTGAATGTGTGTATATTATCTTGTATCCTTTAGCCTGAGGTTAGCCAAAATTTGGAGCTTGCAGGGTTTATTCTGTTAGGATAAGAAATCAGTGATAAAAGTCAGGTATATTCTTTGTGGTTTATCTGCAAAAAATGTACATGCAGTTATATTTCCCTGAGCATAACAGAAAACAAACAGCAAGCAGTTTTGTTGCTCAGAAATCCTCAGGTCTGAGATCCCAGCAAGTTCTGTGCCCAAGAAGTCTCATCCTGTTATTTCTTCTCAGGGTCACACTTAACATTCCTTCTCTTGGTTTTCTGCCTCCATCAGATACAGGCTGCAACCAATCTCCTAGCCCAGGTAAACTCCTGTAAATCTCCCTGAGTTAGCTCCTGCCTAGCCATGCTGCTTACTACCTTGGGAATCACCACCCTGTTTGCAGCTGTTATTACAGAGGATGGGTCAATTGCTCCTGTTGATGATGTTGAAAGAGAGTGCTTGCATCTACTGGGTTTCATAAGGTCTGTGATTTTTTGGGGTCCAATGCTTACCTGCTAGCAGTTATTAGTATCTTTCAGCATAGCATTACTTTGGCACCCATCACCATAATATCTGGGTGCCTACATCTCCAGCGTCCAGTCAGCAACCATTTGGCATCCCAGCAGCAGGCAGTGCATGCTGACTGTGATGCTCTCTTCCCTTCTGAATGAGGCTGCTCTGCCAGTTGTGAGACAACTTGTCTGCACATCAAAGAGGGAGAGTTGCCTAGGGGTTTGTGTGGTGAACAGGGACCCCAGGAATTCTGGAGTCTGTTGCAGACTCTTCCACTGACTTAAGCCCTGATTCAGTTAAGCGCATGCATAACTTTAAACACATGAATAATTCCAACACTGCCCTGGAGGTGTGGCCCTTTTGTTCATGTTTCATGTGTCTGTACTGTATCAGCCCTGTCTGTATTTAGGCTAGGTGTGGTATGAGGAGAATCCACATCTTTGAATCCAGCACTTTGTTAAAGCTCACTTTAAAAAAACCCTGTATCTCTTTCTGTCAGAGTCACTGTATTTTTCTCACTCTGGGGGGACTTATTTCAGAGCAAAGAAAAAAAAAAGTGAAGTCTCCACAAGACGGTACAGTGTGTGTCTTTCCAATGTACTGTTTCCTTGTATGCCCCAGTCTGCCTGTGTATACTTTGTCTCATAGAATATCAGGGTTGGAAGGGACCTCAGGAGGTCATCTAGTCCAACCCCCTGCTCAAAGGGACCATCTTTTTGTTCTGGGTCTGTACAGGGCCTGGCACAATGGGGGTCCTGGTCCATGATGCTGCAATAGAAATAATAATAAATAATGCTGCAGCAGCTTTGAGAATGAAATGACATCTGTCCCAACTGAGGGGAGATTCCTTTGATATTTAAAGGCACATTTTGGAGAAAACAGTCCAAAGAGTTACATAGCTACACCCAACACAATCATAATGTCTAAAGCTTTCACCTTGATGTGTTTGGTAGCACTATTCTCCATGCTGTGGGATGTGCTTTCCAGGTATAATCCTGGCTGTTCTATTTATCTGTTGTTTTAACAACATTGTGATTGAAATGCCTTTGCTTTGTATAGCCAGCAAATGGGAATGAGCACCTCAGCTCCTTTAATTATATTCTGCAAGAAGCTGACTTTAAGTCATGGTTTAAAGGCCGAATCCTCTGGAAGCTGTTGTGTAGCTCAGCACTTTTCTTCTGCAGCTGGGCGATGGGGTCAGAGGAAGAATAGCGCAGATATTGTTTTAATCTTCCTCTTAACCGTAATTGCTTTCGACGCGCCCCCCCCTCCCCTGCCCCTCGCCTGTTTCTGGAGATGCATTTCCCGGGTAGATTGCTTTCAGTATTTCACTCATTGGAGACAGGATGGGGCCTGTGTCATCCCAGCCATGCATTAATACATCTGCAAATGAGATTTCGCAGCCTCAAATCAGATTATTTCCAAGGCTCCAGTTGTTCTTGAGAGCAGAGGAGACAGACAGACAAGGAATCACTGATCCACAAAGAAGAGCATGGCAAAAAGAACTGAATGCTGCTATAAGTCCGAGAGGTGAGCCTGAATCAGCGCCTGGGATCTGAAAAGCCCCTGCCCCTGTTTAGGGGTGCTGAAAATCCAGACCAGGATCTAGAGCTCTATTTTGCAAGCAGCCAGTGCCTTTGCAACGAGCTTGAAGTAAAGCTCCAGATCTGAATGTCCCCCCATTGTTCAAGGTGTGTTAGATCCAGGTGCAAATTCTGCCTCTGACTGGAGCCCATCTCTGGTCCCTAGCGATGGGGGAATATTGAAGGGTGATTGTAATCAAACCTCTTGGGTCTGGGGCTCTTGTAGATGCACGGTCTGCTTCTGCATTGCATTTTAGGTGTGCAGGTCTGATTTGCTAGCATTTTACACTGCTTTACGTGGGTATAAATGATCAGACAAGGTACAGGTCATCAGAGAATCTGGCCCATAGTCTGATTTTCCTCTTGCTCACCCCACTTTTACACTGGAAGAGAACTGCCCTGATTTCAAGGGAATTGCTCCTGATTTACACAAGGGTGAGAGAGATCAGCATCAGGCGTTCAGCTCTTCTGTAGCTGCTTCGAGTTGGGTTTTAAGGAGTCTCAACAAGGAGAAGAACAGCCCTAAAGTCTGGATCACTTCCCAGCCTCTAAGGGTAGGTCCCTACCAGGGCCTGTGCAAGGATATTTTGCGCCCTAGGCGAAACTTCCACCTTGCGCTCCCCCTTCGATGTCCAGCCCCCACCTTCCTATGGCCAAGTTCCCCCCAGGGGCCCAGATGTTCACAAACTGCAGGGGGCACGGGAGAGGGGGCTGCAAAGAGGAGGGTCATATGGGGGCTTTTCCAGGGGATGAAGGTGGCAGAGAGGCGGGTGCACGGGATTGTTGCAGGGGGTGGATGTGGCCAAAGGGTGGAGGGGGTGGGGGTGTAGTGACAGGGAAGAGATTGCACAGAGGCAAAAAGGGCTTGTTGCAGGGGGTGCAGTGGCAGGGAAGGAGTGGCGCAAGGAAGAAGTGAGCAGGAGGGGGTTGTTGCAAGGGGCTGGCAGGTGGGGGTGTGTCTGTGCCCAGGGTTGTTGTAGGGGGGTGAAGGTGGCAGGGAGGAGTGCACAGGAGGGAGATGGCAGGCAGTGGGGGGCGGAGGGGGGTCCTGAGGTTGATGCAGGGATGAGGGTGACCATGGCTGTCTCAGGGGGTTGCTGGGTGGAGGTTGCCCAGAGGCAAAAGTGGCAGGACAGGGTGGGTTGTTGGGGTGAGGGGTGCACAGGAGAGAAGGTAACTGGTCGGTGGATGTTGGAGGGGGTGGTGCTGGCTGGGGGAGGGGTGCCCGGGTTGCTCCCACATACACCATTCCCCAGGCCAGGGGCTGGACCTGCCCACCCCCGGTGCTCCGCGGGCCCGTGCGGCTCCCCACGGCCCGGCTAGGTACCTTGCAGGCACCTAGACACCCAGCTTCTCTGCCCGAAGAGCAGAGCACAGCAGCTCCTTCTTCGCTGCACCGCGGGCCAAGCCAGGCTCCCCGCTGCCCCTGGGGCTGTCACCAGTGGCAGAGGCAGCCAAGGCTGGCTCTAGCCATATCGCTGCCCCAAGCACGGCTGCATGCCGTGGGGAGCACTCTGCCGCTTGCCGGTCCCGCGGCTCCAGTGGACCTCCTGCAGGTGTCCCTGCAGAGGATCCGCTGGTCCCACGGCTCCGGTGGACCTCCCGCAGGCACACGTGCAGGAGGTCCACCAGAGCCGCGGGACCAGCGGACCCTCCGCAGGGACACCTGCAGGAGGTCCACTGGAGCCGCCTGCCGCCCTCCTGGCAACCGGCAGAGCAACCCCCGTGGCATGCCGCCCCAAGCGTGTGCTTGGCGCACTGGGGCCTGGAGCTGGCCCTGGAGGCAGCCAGCCCCCCCCATGCCCAAGCCTGCTGAGAGCCCCAGGGATGACAGGTAGCCCAGCTCGGTCCGCGGCATGGGGAAGAAGGCACTGCTGCTAGTGCTAGACCCTCCCCTCCCTGCTCTGCCGCCGGCTGCTCCCTGGGGGAGATGAACTGGCCGCACCGTGGGCAGCCCCTCTGGAGCCAGGAGCCGAGGAGCATCAGCATCAGCCTTGTGCTCCGCTGTTAAAAAAAAAAATTGGGGGGGGCACCACTTTTTGGCGCCCCCAACCACTTGGCTCCCTAGGTGGCCACATAGTCCGCCTAGTGGTTTCACAGGCCCTGGGCTCTACAGGACAGGAGTGGGGCAGGTGGCCAGGAGGTTTTGTGGGGGGGCGGGGGGAACTGACCCTGTACCTGCCCCAGTCTCCAGCGATCTTACTTGTACTAAATTCACACACATTTTTGTTTTGTAAGAAGGAAAGAAACAACAGTCCTGTTTCTATGCAGCTGCTTCTATTAAATAAGGAGTAAAGGGAACGCAAGGCAGGAAGCATATGAACAGAGAGTAGCAACAGCTCAGCTGTTGTCTAAGGGCAACCTGCTGCGGTCAAGCTGAAAGCTCTGAATCCATCACATAGAAGTACCATTGCACCCTGGGCCAGCCACACCCTGGGCTCTCCACGGGCACAGGCCCTGGCAGTGCAACTGTGAGAGCAAGTGTCTTGGCTGACACCCCAGGCGTTTGAACTGGGGACCCCTCAGAGCTAAAAGCATGAGTTGAAGAGCCAGGGCTGCCTATATGGAGCCATGTGGGGATTGACACAGGCAGGGATCTGTAACACACACACTCCAGTTAGGGCAGCTCATGTGTGGCCAGTACAAACCAAAATGTGGGTGATGCTAAGATGGGGAGGGGGTGTGGCCGAGGCAGTGAGAGGATGCTCTGATCAGCATGGACCCTAACTTCTTCCATTACGGATCCTATGGAGTCCTTGGTACAATTTAAAGCTGCTCTCAACTGGTGGGACAGCTGAGAGCAAGATCTGGTCCTCTAAGAACTGGGGCCCGATCTCCCACTGCCTTACACTTTGTGCTGTCATGTAAACTTGTGCAAAGCAAGTGTGAAAAGCTACCAGAGCAGCAGAGTAGAGTGTTACTCCTGGGCCAAGACACTGTAACTTAGCTGATCTCCTCTGGTCTGGAAACTCCACAAGAACTGCTTTTCCTGCTTAGCTAGTGATGGCAGGGTCCTGAGGCATTGAGAGCTGGGTGAGGTGAGAGAGCTGTGATTGGGGCCAATTCATGTTTTATCCCCAGCCCTTTGCCCATCCTGCCAGCTTGGCAGCACACAGCCTTCCCCTTCTGAACACTGCAATCCAAGCCTGCCGGCCTGATGGGACAGAGACTCAGCTGGTGGGAATAAGCATCACTCCATCAGCTTCAATAGAGTGATGCCAGTCGACACTAGCTGGGGATCTGGCCCAGCAATTTTCCAGGGAGAGAACCTTGTTTTCCAGATCCTCATTTCCCCATGGAGTTTGCTGTTCAGCACAGTTACTGATCAACTCCTTGGCCCTTGTTATGCAGCTGTCACAGCTTGTAATGTCTGTGTTTAACCCCTGTTTGCTGCCTAATGCTTTGTAACGGAAGATCCCAATCTACCAATCCCCCTTGCAGGTCAATGTCTTATTGCACACCAGATCAATCATTAAACAGGCAGGAGTGAGAAGGGGAGAGACACGAGCTATCTTCTTGGGAAGTCCCGGGATTGACCCTTGAACTCCGGAGAGGAGCAGGAACCCAGCCTCTCCTCCCTGAACCTTAGCCCCACCCAGTCTGCTTTCCTGTGGGGATTAAGGGGCACAGGGTCAGACTTAAAGGCCTGATCCAAAGCATACTGAAGTGAATGGAAAGTCTCCTGTTGCCTTTGAGGGTTTAGGATCAGGCTTCAATTGCTGTGGGCTCTCACTGCAAGCTGGCAGAGCTACTCAGGAGAGGCCAGAAGGAGCCATACACAGGCAAGGAGGCATTGGCAGCCAAGGGTAATGGGGACAAAGGATGGCCCACGAATTAGCATGCTAGCCTGAGACTCAGGAGAATCAGGTCCAGTTCCCTGCTTCTATTTCAGATTCCTTTGTGACCTTAGGCATAGAGAGACTAAGCAACTTGCCTCAGTTCCCCATCTGGAATAGCTCTGCCCTACCTCTTGGAGCCATTGGGAGGTTCTATACATTAAGGATTGTGTGGTGTTCAGATACTGGAGTGATGGGAGATTCTAGGTAGAGGGGAGCCCAAGGAGCAGCATAAATATCTCAGATCTGTGTGTTTTTTTTCCCCCTGTATGCTTCTGCTCGGTCTCTTTAGCACCAGCTGAGTGGTTCCTCCACCAGTAAAACTGGGAGCAGCACTGGGGCCTGCAGATTATAAATTTGGGGGAGTATCTCCTGTGGGTTTGAAGCAGAAGGGGGCCCTCTGGTCCTTTGTGCTATAAAATGACTTGCAATTGGAATTGTTAAGTGTAGGTTCCTTTTTCAACATATAAATAAGGACTGACAGGTTGCACTGGTGGTGGTAGGGGATAATGAAGGTAAGGATTTTTTCCTGCTTGTTTTATCCTCACACCAGAATGATGAATAATGTCAAGTCTTGTCTTTTACTAGGTTCTCCTGGAAGTGTGAGTGTTATGAGCCCATAATCAAAGGGGAGAGGCTATTACGTCTTTAGCAAAGAGGTCCTTTCTCCCCACTGTTGATTTGGGATTTGAATTAAATAAATGCTAACAAAGCAGATCTTTTAAACAATCTGAATTAAAACCCCAGCCCCTCTTAATTTTCAGTCTCTCGTGAGGGCATAAATTCACTAGCTTTCCAAATGCTCCTAACTTTCTGGGCTAAAGACCTGGATTTCTAAGTTAAATAAAGAAAACAGAAGAAGAGAAAATAAAATCCTTCCATTATACTTCATGACAATCACAAACTTGTTATTTTTCAGTTACATGATGCAGGCCAACTGGCTGAGACACAAGTCCATTTTGGGTAGTGAATTTCCAATACATTCAAAGTACTAGAGACAACTACTCCTCAATCAGACTTGGTAGTTTAGCTATTTCCCTCGGTGCTAATTTCACCCCCACCTCAGCCATCTCTCTTTAGCAGCATTAACTGGAATCTCTCTCTCTTTCTCTCTCATTAGTGTGACACATTATCATACCTGGGGCTCTCATCCTAAGTAGCAGGATAATTCTTCTGAAGATATAGGGACAGACAGGGGCGACGGATTCTTCCTAAAACGGAGGGAGGAGGTGGTGGCACGAGCCCCCACTCTCTCTGAGGCCCTGCCCCTGCCTCTCCTCTTCCTTCTGAGGCCACGCACACCGGCCAAGAGGGAGCCAGGCTGGGGAGCTCAGGCCCATCCACCTGCCTGGGGTGGGGTGGCCCGAGAACAGCCCCCATCCTGTGGCCCTGCCCTCCAGGCCCTCTACCCAGGGCAGATGGAGGGTCTGCAGCTCCCCACAGTTGTCCAGGCAGCTCTTACTCTTACTCTGAGCAGGGCCTCGGATGGAAAAGGAGGGGCAGTGGGCCAGGCCCATGGTGAAAAGTGGATGGGCCAGGCATGTCCACTTTAAAAAGTGGGAGAGCCTTGGCCGCTGCATTCCAGCAGCCCTCAGGACAGATTTTCAAGGGTTCAGCAGCCACTGTAGGGGCCAGATTTCTAAAAGATCTTTGCTCTTATTTGGGCACCTAAATATCAGTCAGATTTTCTCCCAAGGCTCAGCCCCCAACATGCCAGGTGAAAAATCTGGCCTTTTGTTTTGGTGTCCATATGGGAGTGGTACATTGCTGGAAACCGGGCTCCATTTGTGGGCCCTTTCTGAAAATTTGTCCTTATATTCTCCAGGGGGAGAGAGGTGAGAAATTGGTACAGACTTGTCGCTTAGTATTAGTCTGCGGAGAGGAGTAGATTGAAGCCTATGTCTCCCATACGCACAAGCTACTGCTAACCGTTTACATAGCAGGAGTGTATGTGCTATTTCTGTTTTATTGGCAGCCAGAGCAGTGTAAATTCTGCTCTGCCTGACTCCATCTCTTTGCCAGGGAAGGATTGTGGGGTTTTTATGGGCTGCTCTTGTTCTCTGCTGTCACAAATGTGCTGCTTGTGCAATTCGCCGATCTATAATGAGCCTCCATAAGGAGGTCTCCATTTGCGTTTAAGGGAGCCTGGGGAAGCATTGAGTTAGGGAAGCTTATGCTATGCTCAGTCCATCTTCATTCACGGAACCCATTGTTATTTTATGAGGTCTCGAGAGGAGGATAAAACTGCCTTGTTCCAAACAGCCGCTCATAAATTCTTGTCAGAGAGGGCTATGGCTGTGGGAGTCACTGTGTGAGAAGTCCTCTTTTAAACAAGCAGATAGTGTTGTGGGGGCCTGTTATCTGGCATGGGGAAGGGCCTGATCCTAAACCATTAAGGTAAATAGGAATTTTCCTGTTGCCTTCCGAGGGAGCAGAATCATGGCCATAATGAGCCCGTAGCCAGTGAGGGGTGAGCCTGTAGCCTCTCACCAAGTGATACCCACTGTGGATTGTCATCAGGGTTTGAACCTGGGCTCTCCACACCACAGACTACTTGAGCTAAAGGATTAACTCTCCAGGTAGACAGCGGTAGTAAGCTGGTATCTATGCAGACCAGCCACTAGAGGAGGAGTTGAGACACATTTTGCAAGCAAGTATGTTATACCTTCACAAGTTCTTGTACAAATAGCTTGGCACAAGTAGTGTGGGGAGCAGTGGCTTGCCACAAAAAACTCAAGCCCCATTGCTGGGGCCAAAGCGGAAGGGGGTTTGACTGCAAAGGCTTTCTTGAAACATGGGTGTGTTTGTTTTTCATGGGCTCTTTCATGGCATGCTGAGGAGTGATAATGAGCACCCATTCCATGCTTCATCCCAATGGGACTCCCACACTCTTCATTTACATGCACATTGTAGCCTAGCACATGCCCACTCAGGGGTGGCTGCACAAGCTGGGAGAAGGTACAAGGAACATCTCCACCCTATCACCACTCAGAAACACTGCACTGCGGTTAGGCACAGCCCCAGGCCTTGGGCTCCCAGTACGCAAAGCCCACACTTCCGACAGCAGGATGGGATCATGGAGGCAGGGGCTGGGCCCATGGCACCATTTCCCCTCCGCACTCACTAGTAGAGCTGAGCAGGGTAGGTGGTGAGGGGTGGCTGCTCAAGCCCATGTTCCCTATACTATTGGGTGTCTGGGAAGTGGGCGTCAAGGGAGCCAGTGGATGCCGCCCAGAGGAACTCCGCCTGGATACGTGAACGGACCATGGACCGGAAACAAGCCCCACAGTCACTGGAGTCTCCATCGGCCAACCTCCTCTCCCTGGTTGTGTAGTTGGCCTTTTTAGCCAGGGCGAGGAGGAGGTTGACCAGGAGGACCCTGGACTTTGTGGGGCCACGGATAGGGAGTGCGTAGAGAAGGAGGTGAGGGGAAAAGTGCAGCCAGAAACGTAATAGGATGTGGATGAGGAGCCGGTATAGGGGCTGCAACTTGGTGCACTCTAAGTAGACGTGCGCCAGGGTCTCCCTCACGCCGCAGAAGGAGCAGGTGTCCGGGACAGGGGTAAACCGCGCCAAGTACACACCCGTGCTCACGGCCCCATGAAGGAGCTGCCAACTGATATCCCCGGCGGGCCTTGGGACTAGGGTAGAGTAGAGGCTGGCCCACCGGGGCTCCTCACCCTCCAGAGGTGGCAGGAGGTCCTGCCACTTTGTATCAGGGTGGGACATGAGGATCCCATGTTCCCTGTATCTATTGGGTATCCGAGAGGTGGGCGGGTGGAAGCCCGCCCACTGCTAAAGGATCCCCCCCAGCCTAAGGGGAGGATCCACAGGACTTCAGAAACCCACTAATTCCGGGGGACAACTAATAAAAGAACAGGGACAGGAGTGCGGTCAAAGGGTCATAAGAAGGGAACCTGATGGGGACACCAAGCAGAGAACCCCGGACAGCGCCCACTGCTTCTCGAAGGCGTCAGGGGAGCCAGGTGGTGAGGGGTGGCTGCTCAAGCCCATGTTCCCTATACTATTGGGTGTCTGGGAAGTGGGCATTAAGGGAGCCAGTGGACGCCGCCCAGAGGAACTCCGCCCGGATACATGAACGGACCATGGATCGGAAACAAGCCCCACAGTCACTGGAGTCTCCATCGGCCAACCTCCTCCTCCCACGGGGCCAGAGGACAGGTGGATCACTGGCCTGCAGATGGTGCTCCCGGCTGGCACCGAGCTAATTCCCAGAAGTCACCAGCAGGAGGCGCCGCAAGAGTGAGTCCACTCATCTACATTCCCCTACAATCCATGGGATGCTTGATTCAGACCTGGGATGTGCTGGTTTTTTCCAGTACTGATGTCAGTGTGTCAACTTGTGGGAATTGCTTAAAGCCCTGCTCATGAGGCTATTTACGGTGTGTCATCCAAGAGCCAGAAGCAATTTAATCTTGGCTACATACAATAGTTGATAGAGAGATTGAAGCTGCATGGTTCTGGAATGGAGGAGATTATTGATTCTCTTTTCAGGATGATAAACGGTGACTAGAAAAACAAATTCTGATGATCAGTCCTGACCTTCCTTCAGTCATCCTTCCAATGTTCAGTGATGACGGACCTCTGCCAATAAAACAGAAATAGCACATACACTCCTGCTATGTAAACAGTTAGCAGTAGCTTGTGCGTATGGGAGACATAGGCTTCAATCTACTCCTCTCCGCAGACTAATACTAAGCGACAAGTCTGTACCAATTTCTCACCTCTCTCCCCCTGGAGAATATAAGGACAAATTTTCAGAAAGGGCCCACAAATGGAGCCCGGTTTCCAGCAATGTACCACTCCCATATGGACACCAAAACAAAAGGCCAGATTTTTCACCTGGCATGTTGGGGGCTGAGCCTTGGGAGAAAATCTGACTGGTATTTAGGTGCCCAAATAAGAGCAAAGATCTTTTAGAAATCTGGCCCCTACAGTGGCTGCTGAACCCTTGAAAATCTGTCCTGAGGGCTGCTGGAATGCAGCGGCCAAGGCTCTCCCACTTTTTAAAGTGGACATGCCTGGCCCATCCACTTTTCACCATGGGCCTGGCCCACTGCCCCTCCTTTTCCATCCGAGGCCCTGCTCAGAGTAAGAGTAAGAGCTGCCTGGACAACTGTGGGGAGCTGCAGACCCTCCATCTGCCCTGGGTAGAGGGCCTGGAGGGCAGGGCCACAGGATGGGGGCTGTTCTCGGGCCACCCCACCCCAGGCAGGTGGATGGGCCTGAGCTCCCCAGCCTGGCTCCCTCTTGGCCGGTGTGCGTGGCCTCAGAAGGAAGAGGAGAGGCAGGGGCAGGGCCTCAGAGAGAGTGGGGGCTCGTGCCACCACCTCCTCCCTCCGTTTTAGGAAGAATCCGTCGCCCCTGTCTGTCCCTATATCTTCAGAAGAATTATCCTGCTACTTAGGATGAGAGCCCCAGGTATGATAATGTGTCACACTAATGAGAGAGAAAGAGAGAGAGATTCCAGTTAATGCTGCTAAAGAGAGATGGCTGAGGTGGGGGTGAAATTAGCACCGAGGGAAATAGCTAAACTACCAAGTCTGATTGAGGAGTAGTTGTCTCTAGTACTTTGAATGTATTGGAAATTCACTACCCAAAATGGACTTGTGTCTCAGCCAGTTGGCCTGCATCATGTAACTGAAAAATAACAAGTTTGTGATTGTCATGAAGTATAATGGAAGGATTTTATTTTCTCTTCTTCTGTTTTCTTTATTTAACTTAGAAATCCAGGTCTTTAGCCCAGAAAGTTAGGAGCATTTGGAAAGCTAGTGAATTTATGCCCTCACGAGAGACTGAAAATTAAGAGGGGCTGGGGTTTTAATTCAGATTGTTTAAAAGATCTGCTTTGTTAGCATTTATTTAATTCAAATCCCAAATCAACAGTGGGGAGAAAGGACCTCTTTGCTAAAGACGTAATAGCCTCTCCCCTTTGATTATGGGCTCATAACACTCACACTTCCAGGAGAACCTAGTAAAGACAAGACTTGACATTATTCATCATTCTGGTGTGAGGATAAAACAAGCAGGAAAAAATCCTTACCTTCATTATCCCCTACCACCACCAGTGCAACCTGTCAGTCCTTATTTATATGTTGAAAAAGGAACCTACACTTAACAATTCCAATTGCAAGTCATTTTATAGCACAAAGGACCAGAGGGCCCCCTTCTGCTTCAAACCCACAGGAGATACTCCCCCAAATTTATAATCTGCAGGCCCCAGTGCTGCTCCCAGTTTTACTGGTGGAGGAACCACTCAGCTGGTGCTAAAGAGACCGAGCAGAAGCATACAGGGGGAAAAAAAACACACAGATCTGAGATATTTATGCTGCTCCTTGGGCTCCCCTCTACCTAGAATCTCCCATCACTCCAGTATCTGAACACCACACAATCCTTAATGTATAGAACCTCCCAATGGCTCCAAGAGGTAGGGCAGAGCTATTCCAGATGGGGAACTGAGGCAAGTTGCTTAGTCTCTCTATGCCTAAGGTCACAAAGGAATCTGAAATAGAAGCAGGGAACTGGACCTGATTCTCCTGAGTCTCAGGCTAGCATGCTAATTCGTGGGCCATCCTTTGTCCCCATTACCCTTGGCTGCCAATGCCTCCTTGCCTGTGTATGGCTCCTTCTGGCCTCTCCTGAGTAGCTCTGCCAGCTTGCAGTGAGAGCCCACAGCAATTGAAGCCTGATCCTAAACCCTCAAAGGCAACAGGAGACTTTCCATTCACTTCAGTATGCTTTGGATCAGGCCTTTAAGTCTGACCCTGTGCCCCTTAATCCCCACAGGAAAGCAGACTGGGTGGGGCTAAGGTTCAGGGAGGAGAGGCTGGGTTCCTGCTCCTCTCCGGAGTTCAAGGGTCAATCCCGGGACTTCCCAAGAAGATAGCTCGTGTCTCTCCCCTTCTCACTCCTGCCTGTTTAATGATTGATCTGGTGTGCAATAAGACATTGACCTGCAAGGGGGATTGGTAGATTGGGATCTTCCGTTACAAAGCATTAGGCAGCAAACAGGGGTTAAACACAGACATTACAAGCTGTGACAGCTGCATAACAAGGGCCAAGGAGTTGATCAGTAACTGTGCTGAACAGCAAACTCCATGGGGAAATGAGGATCTGGAAAACAAGGTTCTCTCCCTGGAAAATTGCTGGGCCAGATTCCCAGCTAGTGTCGACTGGCATCACTCTATTGAAGCTGATGGAGTGATGCTTATTCCCACCAGCTGAGTCTCTGTCCCATCAGGCCGGCAGGCTTGGATTGCAGTGTTCAGAAGGGGAAGGCTGTGTGCTGCCAAGCTGGCAGGATGGGCAAAGGGCTGGGGATAAAACATGAATTGGCCCCAATCACAGCTCTCTCACCTCACCCAGCTCTCAATGCCTCAGGACCCTGCCATCACTAGCTAAGCAGGAAAAGCAGTTCTTGTGGAGTTTCCAGACCAGAGGAGATCAGCTAAGTTACAGTGTCTTGGCCCAGGAGTAACACTCTACTCTGCTGCTCTGGTAGCTTTTCACACTTGCTTTGCACAAGTTTACATGACAGCACAAAGTGTAAGGCAGTGGGAGATCGGGCCCCAGTTCTTAGAGGACCAGATCTTGCTCTCAGCTGTCCCACCAGTTGAGAGCAGCTTTAAATTGTACCAAGGACTCCATAGGATCCGTAATGGAAGAAGTTAGGGTCCATGCTGATCAGAGCATCCTCTCACTGCCTCGGCCACACCCCCTCCCCATCTTAGCATCACCCACATTTTGGTTTGTACTGGCCACACATGAGCTGCCCTAACTGGAGTGTGTGTGTTACAGGTCCCTGCCTGTGTCAATCCCCACATGGCTCCATATAGGCAGCCCTGGCTCTTCAACTCATGCTTTTAGCTCTGAGGGGTCCCCAGTTCAAACGCCTGGGGTGTCAGCCAAGACACTTGCTCTCACAGTTGCACTGCCAGGGCCTGTGCCCGTGCAGAGCCCAGGGTGTGGCTGGCCCAGGGTGCAATGCTACTTCTATGTGATGGATTCAGAGCTTTCAGCTTGACCGCAGCAGGTTGCCCTTAGACAACAGCTGAGCTGTTGCTACTCTCTGTTCATATGCTTCCTGCCTTGCGTTCCCTTTACTCCTTATTTAATAGAAGCAGCTGCATAGAAACAGGACTGTTGTTTCTTTCCTTCTTACAAAACAAAAATGTGTGTGAATTTAGTACAAGTAAGATCGCTGGAGACTGGGGCAGGTACAGGGTCAGTTCCCCCCGCCCCCCCCACAAAACCTCCTGGCCACCTGCCCCACTCCTGTCCTGTAGAGCCCAGGGCCTGTGAAACCTCTAGGTGGACTATGTGGCCACCTAGGGAGCCAAGTGGTTGGGGGCGCCAAAAAGTGGTGCCCCCCCCAATTTTTTTTTTTAACAGCGGAGCACAAGGCTGATGCTGATGCTCCTCGGCTCCTGGCTCCAGAGGGGCTGCCCACGGTGCGGCCAGTTCATCTCCCTCAGGGAGCAGCCGGCGGCAGAGCAGGGAGGGGAGGGTCTAGCACTAGCAGCAGTGCCTTCTTCCCCATGCCGCGGACCGAGCTGGGCTACCTGTCATCCCTGGGGCTCTCAGCAGGCTTGGGCATGGGGGGGGCTGGCTGCCTCCAGGGCCAGCTCCAGGCCCCAGTGCGCCAAGCACACGCTTGGGGCGGCATGCCACGGGGGTTGCTCTGCCGGTTGCCAGGAGGGCGGCAGGCGGCTCCAGTGGACCTCCTGCAGGTGTCCCTGCGGAGGGTCCGCTGGTCCCGCGGCTCTGGTGGACCTCCTGCACGTGTGCCTGCGGGAGGTCCACCGGAGCCGTGGGACCAGCGGATCCTCTGCAGGGACACCTGCAGGAGGTCCACTGGAGCCGCGGGACCGGCAAGCGGCAGAGTGCTCCCCACGGCATGCAGCCGTGCTTGGGGCAGCGAAATGGCTAGAGCCAGCCTTGGCTGCCTCTGCCACTGGTGAGAGCCCCAGGGGCAGCGGGGAGCCTGGCTTGGCCCGCGGTGCAGCGAAGAAGGAGCTGCTGTGCTCTGCTCTTCGGGCAGAGAAGCTGGGTGTCTAGGTGCCTGCAAGGTACCTAGCCGGGCCGTGGGGAGCCGCACGGGCCCGCGGAGCACCGGGGGTGGGCAGGTCCAGCCCCTGGCCTTGGGAATGGTGTATGTGGGAGCAACCCGGGCACCCCTCCCCCAGCCAGCACCACCCCCTCCAACATCCACCGACCAGTTACCTTCTCTCCTGTGCACCCCTCACCCCAACAACCCACCCTGTCCTGCCACTTTTGCCTCTGGGCAGCCTCCACCCAGCAGCCCCCTGAGACAGCCATGGTCACCCTCATCCCTGCATCAACCTCAGGACCCCCCTCTGCCCCCCACTGCCTGCCATCTCCCTCCTGTGCACTCCTCCCTGCCACCTTCCCACCCCTACAACAACCCTGGGCATAGACACACCCCCACCTGCCAGCCCCTTGCAACAACCCCCTCCTGCTCACTTCTTCCTTGCGCCACTCCTTCCCTGCCACTGCACCCCCTGCAACAAGCCCTTTTTGCCTCTGTGCAATCTCTTCCCTGTCACTACACCCCCACCCCCTCCACCCTTTGGCCACATCCATCCCCTGCAACAATCCCGTGCACCCGCCTCTCTGCCACCTTCATCCCCTGGAAGAGCCCCCATATGACCCTCCTCTTTGCAGCCCCCCCCGTGCCCCCTGCAGTTTGTGAACATCTGGGCCCCTGGGGGGAACTTGGCCATAGGAAGGTGGGGGCTGGACATCGAAGGGGGAGCGCAAGGTGGAAGTTTCGCCTAGGGTGCAAAATATCCTTGCACAGGCCCTGGTAGGGACCTACCATTAGAGGCTGGGAAGTGATCCAGACTTTAGGGCTGTTCTTCTCCTTGTTGAGACTCCTTAAAACCCAACTCGAAGCAGCTACAGAAGAGCTGAACGCCTGATGCTGATCTCTCTCACCCTTGTGTAAATCAGGAGCAATTCCCTTGAAATCAGGGCAGTTCTCTTCCAGTGTAAAAGTGGGGTGAGCAAGAGGAAAATCAGACTATGGGCCAGATTCTCTGATGACCTGTACCTTGTCTGATCATTTACACCCACGTAAAGCAGTGTAAAATGCTAGCAAATCAGACCTGTACACCTAAAATGCAATGCAGAAGCAGACCCTGCATCTACAAGAGCCCCAGACCCAAGAGGTTTGATTACAATCACCCTTCAATATTCCCCCATCACTAGGGACCAGAGATGGGCTCCAGTCAGAGGCAGAATTTGCACCTGGATCTAACAGACCTTGAACAATGGGGGGACATTCAGATCTGGAGCTTTACTTCAAGCTCGTTGCAAAGGCACTGGCTGCTTGCAAAATAGAGCGCTAGATCCTGGTCTACTCCCTGGGCTACTTGGGGTTAACGCTTGAGAAGCAGCAAGGGAGGATCATGCAGAATGTTAGGAGTGGGCCTGGCAAAAGCACCTAAGTGACTTTCTGTGGTACTTGTGCTCCTAATTCACACATAGGCGTTTTGAAAAATCCCACCCTATGTTCACTATTAGCTGAGAAACGGGGAGTCAGATTCACAAACAAGGTCCAGTTGTTCCAGGCGCTGTGCAAAGAACTGGGAGTACTTGTCCGAAAGAGCTTTTGAAATCAGCACTTTAGGTTACAGACACTGCAGAAAGTTAATTAAATCTAAATACTGCAGCACTGGACTAGTGTGTGCCTGTGAAACTGAATAGGAAGTGATTGTAACCCAAAAAGAAACCGAGTACATAGAAATGATTAAAAAGAAAAGTGAAACTGAATCACCAGTTTGTGTGCAAATGTGGAATGCAAAAATTAAACAAACAGCAGGGATGGGGACAGCTAGATAACTCTGACTGGTAATGTCCTGTCATGAAAATTTATATCAAATTTTGTAATTCCCTTTGAATCACAAAAATTAATCATGTGATGGATTTAGAAGCCCCATGTCTAGGCTGCACAGGACAAAGAACAAAGAACAGTAATAATGCTGTATGTAATTCTGGTGCCTGCCTACAGAGCTGCACTGGTGTAAACTAATGTAAGGGAGGCAAGAATCAGGCCTTCCTTGTCTTTCTCTTTATTAATACAATACAGGGACCTGAAGCTTTAACAAGAGATGAGCCTAGGCTGCAAAGTTGGGATCTGTCTCCAAACAACCTCAACGTTCAGAGATGTTGGATTCAGGGGTTTGGTTGGAACCCATCGTTGTTGTTAATCATTTTCTCAAGCTGATCTGAGATGTTTCCTGAGGAGTTTGTCCCTGATCCACCCCAAGGGGGGGTGCTGCTAGGGCTGAAAAGGGACTATGTTAATATCATAGAATCATAAAATACCAGGGTTGGAAGGGACCTCAGGAGGTCATCTAGTCCAGCCCCCTGCTCAAAGCAGGACCAATCCCCAACTAAATCGTCCCAGCCAGGGCTTTGTCAAGCCTGACCTTAAAAACCTCCAAGGAGGAAGATTCCACAACCTCCCTAGGTAACCCATTCCAGTGCTTCACCACCCTCCTAGTGAAAAAATGTTTCCTAATATCCAGCCTAAACCTCCCCCACTGCAACTTGAGACCATTACTCCTTGTTCTGTCATCTGCTACCACTGAGAACAGTCTAGATCCATCCTCTTTGGAACCCCCTTTCAGGTAGTTGAAAGCAGCTACAAATCCCTCCTCATTCTTCTCTTCTGCAGACTAAACAATCCCAGTTCCCTCAGCCTCTCCTCATAAGTCATGTTCTCCAGCCCCCTAATCATTTTTGTTGCCCTCCACTGGACTCTTTCCAATTATTCCACATCTTTCTTGTAGTGTTGGGCCCCAAAGTGGACACAGTACTCCAGATGAGGCCTCACCAATGTCGAATAGAGGGGAATGATCATGTCCCTCGATCTGCTGGCAATGCCCCTATTTATACAGCCCAAAATGCCATTAGCCTTCTTGGCAACAAGGGCACACTGTTGATTCATATCCAGCTTCTTGTCACTGTAACCCATAGGTCCTTTTCTGCTGAACTGCTGCCTAGTCTGTAGCAGTGCATGGGATTCTTCCATCCTAAGTGCGGGACTCTGCACTTGTCCTTGTTGAACCTCATCAGATTTCTTTTGGTCCAATCCTCTAATTTGTCTAGGTCCTTCTGTATCCTCTCCCTACCCTCCAGCGTATCTACCACTCTTCCCAGTTTAGTGCCATCTGCAAACTTGCTGAGGGTGCAGTCCACACAATCCTCCAGATCATTAATGAAGATATTGAACAAAACCGGCCCCAAGACTGACCTTTGGGGCACTTTGTTTGATACCAGATGCCAGCTAGACATGGAGCCATTGAGCCCGATGATCTACTCAGCTTTCTATCCACCTTATAGTCCATTCATCTAGCCCATACTTCTTTAACTTGTTGGCAAGAATACTATGGGAGACCGTATGCAGTTTACCTCTGGAACAAGGCTGCTGGGCTTGCCTTGGACAATGCTCAGGCTGGACTAAAGTGAGCTAATGGATATAAAATGAGAGGGTCTGCACGGGTTTTGTAAAAGAACCAGGAAGTAAGTTCAGGCTCTGAATGTCACCAGCCAGGCTGATCAAGGGGAGCTGCGGAAGAAATGTGGAACCTCCATTTTTGGTTGGCTGCTGTTTGCTCAAGGCTCAGAGCCAGTTATCTCAGCAGTGCAATGACTGATAGTCTGCTTGACGCCTCATCTGACGCAGCTAGAGTTTTAATTAAGGGGTGAAAAATGATAAATTACTGTGAATAACTGTGGCAGCAAGGAGACTGTGGTCATTCCCATATGCTCCCTCTTACCCTCGTCATCTGTGAGAGTGAGTTCATTTTGACCTCCCACCTGTGGTACTGATGACTTCACAACGGGCTGTCATGAAAGCTGGATTAAGACGCTTAAGCCGTGTTTACATGTACAGCACTGCATTGCGCCGCTGCACTGATGTAGCACATCTGGTGAGGATGCTTTATGCCGATGGAATAGAGCTCTCCTGTCAGCATAATAAAACCACTCCATGAGTGGCAGTAGCTATGTTGGCAGGAGAAGCTCTCCCACCATCATAGCACTGTCCACACTGGTGCTTAGGTCCTGGAGCCTTTGAAAGCCCTTTGGCAGACTCCTGCATCCCTCCAATCTGCTGCAGAGAGGATGGAGAAGAAGTACTTTGTCCCTCCCAAGGGCTATGAATTTTTATATGCACACACCCGCCCCCCCAGGCTTGCTGGTTGTTTCAGTGGCAAATGAAAGGGAGAAACAAGGTTGACGGGCTGACTCCCAAGGCTAAAGATGCCAAAAAAACTTGACCTTTTTGGCAGAAAGGTCTACTCAATAAGTGGCCTCCAGCTCAGAATTGCCAACCGTCAGGCACTCCAGGACCGGTACGATTTCAACTCCTGGAGCTCAATGGCGAAATTCAGGGAATTTCAGGGAGCTCAATGGCGAATTTGCCACAGGAGTGCTGGGGCAAGTTCTCTGCCCTAGTGAGGAGGGGAAATCAGTGGCCTCCAGACAGCTCTGGACACGATAGACTTTGCAGCCCGTTCCATGGCTTTGGCAGTGGTCATGAGGCAAAGCTCATGGCTTCACTCTTCGGGGTTGCCCTATGAGGTCCAGCAGACAATTCAGGACTTTCCATTTGAAGGCAATCACTCTTCTTGGAGCAGACAGACTCAAAGCTGCATAGTTTAAAGGACTCTAGAGCCACTCTTAGATCCCTTGGGCTGCATACACTAGCCCCCTCCAGGAAGCACTACAAGACCCAACCAATGGCCTGCTTCTATCCACCACAGCAGAGACAGGAGTACAGCAGGAGAAGGAACAGAGGCCATAAGAGGAGCCCTCCGTCCCAGGCCTCATCTGCCCCAGTGCCTGACCCCTGAGACACTGGGGGCAGGGGGATGTCTAAGAAGACCTTTTGATGAGATGCTCGGGGATGACATACTAGGACACTGTATGGAGCTGATTTCCCCTACGCTTGTGGACCAGTTGTCCCACTTTTATCAGGCATGGGCCCACATTATATACAACTGCTGGGTACTACACACGATAGAAGTAGGATACACCCTTCAATTCAGTTGTTGCCCTCCTTCCCTCTCTCCCTCCCTGTCCCTCTTCAGGGACCTTTCTGACAAGAAACTTCTAGCCCAGGAGGTGCAGTTTCTCCTAAGGGCAGGAGCAGTGGAAGAGACCTTGTTGGAACTAAGGGGCCAGGAGTTCTACTCCCATTGTTTCCTATGACCAATGGTGACCTTAGACTGATCTTGGACGTGCAAAACCTCAACAGATTCATGAAGAAACTGAAGTTCTGCATGGTCTCCTTGGCCTCCATGATCCCCTCTATGGATCCAGGGGACTGGTACACCACCCTCGACTTGAAGAATGCGTATTTACTTATTGCTCTTTCGCTGTAAGCCACAGGCAGGATCAATTTATGGTACTCCCATTCGGCTTCTCCTGTGTTCACAAAGCACATGGCAGTCATTGCAGCCTTTCTGAGGAGATGAAAGGCTCAAGTCTATTCCTAGATGACTGGCTGATCAGAAGTCTGTCTGAGGCCCATGTGTAAGCAAACGTAAGGCTCATACAGACAACTTTCCAGGACCTGGACTGTTGATAAACTTGCAGAAATCCACCCTTTGCCTGGTTTAAAGAATAGAATTAATTGGGTCGATCCTTGACTTGACCCAGGCCATAGCCTTTCTCCTGGAAAACTGGTTCAGAGCTCAAGGGGTACTCAGAGAGAGTCTGAGGAATTACCCCATGACCACAGCAAGAAACTGCTTAAAGCTCTTGGGGCATATGGCATCTTGCACCTATATGGTACAACATGAGAGACTACAGCTCAGCCTCACCAGACTTGGCTGGCATCAGTATACAAAGGCCAACATCATCTGGACAAAGTAATCTCGCTTCCCTATCAGTGATTTTCACCCTCCCTTGGTGGCTGGATCCAGGGACAGTATGTACAGGAGTCCCATTCTCAAGATCCCAACCATCAATGTCTCTCATCACAGACGCGTCAGTGATGGGATAGGGGGCTCACTTGGGGACCCTCAGGACTCATGGCCTCTGATCTCCAGACAAGCTCTTGTTGCACATGAGTGTGAAGGAACTGAAGGTGCTGCGCCTAGCCTGTCAGGTGTTCTAACTCTACCCGGAGGGCAACTGCATGTCAGTTCTTACAGAGGACATAACAGCAATGTTTTACACAAACAAGCAGGGCAGGGCAAGCTCCTCTCCCATGTGCCTGGAGGCTCTTTGCCTGTAGAATTCTGCATAGCCCACTCGATCTACCTCAAAGCCTCATACCTCCCAGGGTCGCAGAACGAGTTAGTGGATCATCTCCGCAGATCCTTTTCTGACCATCAAGAGTGGTCCTTTCACCCAGACATCATGAACACACTCTTCCAGAAGTGGGGAAACTCCCTGGGTAGACCTGTTCGCAATGAAGTAGAAGAGGATGTGTTTTCAGTTCTGCTCCTTCCTGGGCCACAGCCCAAGTTTGCCTTTCTCCTCCCTTGGATGGACCAGCTCTTCTATGCATTTCCCTCCCATCCCTCTCATACACAGGGTCCTGCTGAAGGTCAGAAGGGACAGGTGCATCTTATCCTGATAGTCCTGGCCTGGCCATGTCAGCACTCATTCACCACCCTCCTAGATCTCTCAGTGGACATGCCAGTCAGCCTGCCTCCATTTCTGGATTTGATCTCTCAGGATCACGACCGTCTACACCATCCTCGAGTCTCTTCATCTCATGGCATGGAAGCTCTGTGGCTGAATCCCACAGAACTGTCATGCTCTGGACTTGTTCGCAAGGTGCTTTTAAGGAGCAGAAAGCTGTCTACTAGAACCACTTACCTGGCAAAGTGGAAGAGATTCTCAATTTGGTCAGCACAAAAGGGTGTTTCACCTACTTAGTCATCACTGCCCGGTGAAGCACTGGCGAGGGTGGTGAAGCACTGGAATGGGTTACCTAGGGAAGTGGTGGAATCTCCTTCCTTATCGGTTTTTAAGGTCAGGCTTGACAAAGCCCTGGCTGGGATGATTTAGTTGGGAACTGGTCCTGCTTTGAGCAGGGGGTTGGACTAGATGACCTCCTGAGGTCCCTTCCAACCCTGATATTCTATGATTCTAGATTACCTACTCCACTTAAAGCAGCAAAGTCTAAAAGTGTCATCTATAAGAGTCCATTTAGCTTCAATCTTAGCTTTTCACTCATGGGTGAGCAGCCAGTTGATCTTCTCAAACTCAGCCTGTGCTCATTTCCTTAAGGGGTTGGAACGGCTGTACCCCCAGGTAAGCCAGCCACTACCTCCCTGGTACATCAATTTGGTGCTGGCAAGGCTTACAGGGCCCCCATTTGAACCACTGGCAATGTACTCTCTGCTCTACTTGTCTTGGAAGATGGCTTCCTAGTTGCCATTACCTTTTACCTACTGTACACAGTCTTCTTCAAGGACAAAGTACAGCTGCAACCACACCCATCCTTCCTGCCAAAGGTGGTCTCACAATTCCATAGTAATCAGGATATTCTGCCAGTCTTCTAGCTTAAGCAACATGCTGGATATGATGGGTGCACTAACCTTTTACATAGAAAGGACTAAACCCTTTTGGAAGTCCACCCAGCTGTTCATAGCCATCACAGACAGAATGAAAGGCCATCCAGTCTCGACCCAGAGAATCTTATCATGGATCTCATCCTATATCTGCACAAGCTATGACCTGGTGAAAATCCCAGCTCCTCGGTTGACAGCCCATTTGACAAGAGCTCAAGTGTCATCGTTGGCAGTTCAGGTTCCAATCCGGGACATCTGTAGAGCAGCGATGTGGTTGTCAGTCAACACATTCACATTGCACTGCCCCATCACCCAGCAAGCTAGAAATTATGCGGGTTTCGGCTGAGCAGTACTACAGTCAGTGTGCCAATGAACTCCGAACCCTCCATTTGTACAACTTCTTGAGAGTCACCTACATTGGAATGAACATGAGCAAGCACTCAAAGAAGAAAAAATGGTTACTGATCTTTCGTAACTGTTGTTCTTCAAGATGTGATGCTTATGTTCATTCCACCGCCCCCCCCCCCCACCATCTTCCCCTCTGTTGGAATTAGATGGCAAGAAGGAACTGAAAGTGCAGTGGGGCCCTATATACCAGTGCTATGAGGGGTGCAGCTCCAGGGGGCACCAGAGATGACCTGACGGATACCACTCTGAGATGCTCGCTAAGGTGAGAGGGAGGTGGAGTGTGAACGTGTAGGCTCCTCAGGAATGATCAGATACCAGAGAATTTCTGTACAGCTGTCCCCTCCACCTACTTGCAGGCAAATAGCCAAACTAGACAGCCCTGGGGAAGCAGCATGGAGAGGCCACTGAGACTGCTTCAGAGAAACATTACTGCCCCAACGGCAGGAATCAGCAAGGGCACAGCTGAAGACTCACCCAGCTCAGGCTATGGCAGACAGACCACCCACTCTCGGGCTGCAGTGGCAGCTTTCCAGGTGTCTGAAGACATGCATCTAATTTGTTTATTCAAAAAAGGAACAGATGGGAGTTGCCTTCATCTTCAATAGAGTGGAGAAGTAGAGAGACTACAGGGCTCTGGTTCACCCCTTCCTCTGCTCTCCAGTTCAGATGTGCATGAAGTACGTCAGAAGTGTTCCCCTTTTTCCATCTGCATGCGCTGCCCCTTGGCTCAGATCTGCACTGCAGTGTTACCGTTGCTCCTTGCTGACCTGGGCTGCTGCATTACAGGATCACCCACCCCTGCTTTCCTGAGTGCTTTGCTGTCCAGCTGAGACCCGCACTGCAGTATTGCAGGGTATAGGCACCCAACCCTCCCCACACTCTCCTCATCTGTGTCAGGCTCCTAGTAGAACACAAAATGAGTTGGAGGTTTTGGCTTGTGAACCCCAGACCAAGGCAGGTCTGCCTTCCATTTCATCAGAAGCACCGATAGTTGCAGAGGCTTGGCCAAGAGGGCTTGGGATCAGTCCATCCCACATACTACATTCACATTCCAACCGGAGGAGACAAGAAAGGGATGGAGAAAAGAGAGAATTCAGAGTCTCCCCTTAAACCAGCCCCGTTATTAACTTCAGATCCCCATGGACCAGCATTTGCTGCTATCACATGCTTTACTGAAGGGCTTTCTATACTGGAGGTGTTTGTACTGATTTAGCTGCACCAGTGCAAACCTCAGTGTAGCGGTGTTGCTTCAGTATAAGAGTGGATTTGCATAGTTGTGATTTACCCCAGTTTGAAACCAGAGTAAGCTGCACCAGGCAAGCCCCATTTTACACCAGGGCAGAGCATTCACCATGTGGATTTGAGGCAGTGCAGCTATGTCAGTATGGCTATGCTGATACAATTCTCTCCAGTAGAGAAGGAGCTAAGTGAACCCATCTCCAGTCCCTCTTTCAAAAGCAGAAATCCTGCATCCAACCCCCTTTTTCCTCCCTTCAACCAGACTAGCCTTCCCAAGCTAACCCCATTCTGATTAGGGAGGCCCACCAGCCCTGCCAGCCACATCTCTGTGCATGGAGCCACTGCCAGTTCCCTGCCTGATCCATGTCTTCAGCTCACAATGTCACCTGCCTCCCTGCTGTTCCTAGCTGCATGCAGCAGGTAGCAGCAAGAGGTGGGCTGTTGGGTTTGGAGCTCAAACTGGGAGAGGATTCCCCCTGCATGGGTGAATCTTACTTCTTGAAAGAGACCTGGGCTCTCAGGGTATATCTGCACTGCACACTCAAACTTGCTCTGTGGGACCCAGGGTTGTGAAATTGATGTTTCAAGTCCACACTTGCGTGTCCACACTCCACACAGCAATATAAACTTGGGTTTACGGTTGCTGGATCTGGGTCTCACAGCCATGCTAACATCTCTTTACTGCACCACACAGACCTTCTGATGTGGGTCTGCAGCTCGACCTATGTCCAAATTGCAAAATGACAGGGCTTGGAGCTGAGTCTAAGCAGGACTGTGGCGCTGACCCATCTTCTTAGCAGGGTCCTGAGACCTGAGTCCTGCATGCTTGCTGACCCAACTCAGACTGATCTGTATGCAGATGGAAGGGCTCAGACTTGAGTCAGAGCCCATGCTTAGCCTGCTGTGTAGACATACTCATTATGTCTCCACAGTGATAAAAAACTCACAGCCCTAAGTCTCAGAGCCTAGGTCAGCTGGTTTCGGCTCATGGGGCTCAGACTGCTGGGCTAAAAATAGTAAAGTAGGCATCCAGGGGCTGGAGCTCTGGCTCTGAGCCTCTCCTCATCCCAGGGTCACACAACACAAGCTCTAACCTGAGCCCAGATGTCTACACTGCAATTTTATAGCCCCACAGCCTGAGCCAGCTGACCTGAGCTAGCAGCTCTTTAATTGCAGTGTAGACATAACCACCCAGAGTGGCTAGAAAGCCTCCTTTCCTGGTGGCACGGAACCCTGTGGGGGTCAGATCACTACCAGACTCAGCTGCTGCACATCTGGGGCATAGGCAGCATACTAAGGGTAACACATGGGAACTGCAGAGTGACTTCCAAGATTGAAAATGGCAACAGCCAAGGTTTTCCAATCTGGAAAGTGGAGTGGGGGAGGCCAGTTGTCTCCAGGACAGGCGTTCTCACTAAGGCAATCTGCTGCAGGACAGCCAATAAGGCTAAGAAAGTAATGGTTTGATCCAAAGCCCATTGAAGTGCATGGAACGATTGCTGCTGATTTCAGTGGACTTTGGATCAGGTCCTTAAGGAAAGTTTTTAGAGCCAAGGGACAGGTGCTTTGGAAGGGAAGGGGTGTGCAGATTTCCCCCTTACCCTACAGATGGATTCCCTGTGGTGAAATTCACTCCAGTTTAGGGTTGGCACGGAGACTAATCCTGTAGGATTGAAGTGTAGGATTGCCAGTTTGAGTTGGATGTATTCCTAGATATTTCATCACATGACATAGTCTGGAATTAAAGATTCATCTTTAATTCCTGGAGACTCCAGGACAATCTTGGAGTGAACTTTATTAATGCACAGCACTTATCAGCTGATGCCCCTTCCATCTATTTTGTTTACAAAGCATCTGCTTTGCTAGTGCTTTCCTACATTCCTTCTTTACAAGTTATTGTGCTCAATGCAGAATAGCTGAATGAAATTCTCTGGCCTGTGTTATACAGGAAGTAAGACAAGCTAATCATAATCATCCCTCATGGATTTAAAATTTGTGAACCTATGAAAATCTTTATTATAAATGTTAACTTTCTCAAAGAAGCACCAGTTAAGATTCATAGAATTAAGGAGGCCTATAGTTTCTATTCTAATCCTCTGTTTTCAGCTGCTTGTACCTATCTGAAACATTCATCTCTTGGATGGAAATTCTCTAGGCCTGGTCCCTGGAATGTTTGAGCAAAAATGACCTAATGGTTTTTGAGCATGAGGACAGTGAGCAATATAGACTTTTGCAATTATATTGAAAAAAATATATCTTTAGCCTTTTTTTTTTTAACAGCTCTCCATTCCAAGTGGCTGGGCGTGGACAGCTGAAATCTGATACAGGAGTAGCCCTCCTAGAGGAGAAATGTCTTTTATTATGCAAAGGCTGGTCTTTATCTGAGCTATGAGTCGAACAGGTAGAATTAATAATCTTTGAACCAAAGGTTTATTTTATTAACATTGCACCCGTCACTGTGGTGTCCGAATGCGTTTATAGGGCCATTTTCCCAGAAGGCATAATAAGGCAGTTGGTTTGGGATCCTTCCATGGGATCCAGGCGGGTGGATCTGTGCCCCATGCAGAGCCCCACTGAGTTTAGTGGATCTCTGTGTGGATGTCTGGGGCTCCCCCAGGTGGATCCAGCTGCAGGATCAGGCCCATTGTATATGTACTTCTGTCCCCTTGGAAAGAGCTCTTGGCTCTTTACTTACTTCCACTCTGCATAGAATTTAAGAATGTGAATCTTGATTCTGGAGGTAATTCATAGGATCCATGGAAAGCTGCCCTTTCTCTGTGTCCTGCACAGGCTGTTGAGTAATGGAGGCGGCTGCCTGGATAGGCATCCTTGCCCAGATCTCTGCTTGGCACTGCTGTGGGTGAGTGGGCGTGCGGCCCATTCTTCTTCAGTCAGACTCCATCACTGTCCCTGTACTCTGCAGCCGCAGGCCTGTTAGTCACAGCTTGTTGCATGCATCCTGTGATTACCTTCCCTTTTATTCCAATCACTAGCTGATTGCAGCTGTCACCTCCCTTTGGGGGCTGAAGGGAGAAGGCAGGAGAGTAGTCCTGTGTTTAACCTTTCTCTTTCTTCCTCAGCTGTCAGTAATCCTTCTGGGACTGGGGGGCCTACCCCGGGCCAGTTTAGCCTAAATAAAGCTGACCATTTCCCATTTGCCTGGTGTTTGTGTGCATGTGACTCAGTGGTGATGGATGTGTGTGTGTGTGTGTGTGTGTGTGTGTGAGAAAGAGAGAGAGAGAGAGAGAGACAGACTCTCTCTGGGGTGTCTTGAGAGGCTTGTGCATGTCTTTCTATACCTGTTTGTGGTGGTGCATACTGGCTGTATTTTAAAGAATCCTTACTGATGTTGTAGGAACAAACCATCCCGATGTGTAGAAAGAATAATAAATATGGCAGGTGGCCAGCTTGGCTTAACTGTGAAATCCTTGCTGATCTTAAACACAAAAAAGACCCTTACAAGAAGTGGAAGCTTGGACAAATGACAGGGAGGAGTGTAAAAATATTGCTCGAGCATGCAGGAATGAAATCAGGAAGGCCAAATCACAACTGGAGTTGCGACTAGCAAGGGAAGTTAAGAGTAACAAGAAGGATTTCTACAGGTATGTTAGCAACAAGAAGAAGGTCAGGGAAAGTGCGGGCCCCTTACTGAATGGGGTGGCAACCTAGTGACAGTGACAGAGGATGTGGAAAAAGCTAATGTACTCAATGCTTTTTTTGCCTCTGTCTTCACAAACAAGGTCAGCTCCCAGACTACTGAATTAGGCAGCACAGTATGAAGAGGAGTTGACCAGCCCTCTGTGGAGAAAGAAGTGGTTCAGGACTATTTAGAAAAGCTGGACAAGCACAAGTCCATGGGGCCAGATGCACTGCATCTGAGGGTGCTAAAGAAGTTGGCTAATGTGATTGCAGAGCCATTGGCCATTATCTTTGAAAACTCATGGCCATCGGGGGAGGTCCCGGATGACTGGAAAAAGACTAATGTAGTGCCCATCTTTAAAAAAGGGAAGGAGGAGGATCTGGGCCCTATACTACAAGAGGGATGTGGAAAAATTGGAAAGAGTCCAGTGGAGGGCAACAAAAATGATTAGGGGGCTGGAGCACATGATTTATGAGGAGAAGATTATGAGGGAACTGGGATTGTTTAGACTCTTGGGTATGATGTGTGAGGGCAGAGTAAGCTGTCTGGTGTATGATGTGTGTGAACAGGGTAGGCTCTCTGGTGTATGATGTGTGGTAGCAGGGTAGGCTATCTGGGTTGTGGCTTGAGGGGGCAGGGTAGGCTGGGATATGGCGTGTGGGAGCAGGTTGGGCTCTCTGGGGTATGGTGTCTGAAGGCACGTAGGCTGTCTAATAAATGGTGTGTGGGGCAGGGTAGGCTGTCTGGGATATGATTTGGGGAGCAGGATATGCTGTTGGAGTCATAGTGTATGGGTAGGATGTCGGGTTATGATACTTGAGGGCAGGGAATGCTGTCTGGGTTGTGGTGTGTGAGGGCAGGAAGCCCATCTAGGGTATGGCATAGGAGGGCAGGTTAAGTTGTCTGGGGTATGGCATGTGGATGTAGGGTAAGATCTCTGGGGTATAGTGTGTGGGGACAGAGTAAGTTCTCTGGCATATAGTGTGTGGGAACAGGATAGGGTGTCTGGGTTGTGGTATGTGGGGGTGGGTAGGCTGTCTGGGGTATGGTGTGTAATGGCAGGTAGGCTGTCTAGGGTATGGTGTGTGGGGGGGTAAGATCTCTGGGGTATTGTGTGTGTATATGGGGCAGAGTAAGCTGTCTCACATACCATATGTGAGACCAGGATAGACTGTCTGGGTTGTGGTGTGTGGTGGCAGGGAAGGCTGTCTGAGTTGTGGTGTGTGGGGGTTGGTAGGCTGCCTTGGGTATGGTATGTGGGGGTGGGCTAGCTGTCTGGATTGTGGTGTGTAGGAGTGGTGTAGGCTGTCTGGGGTATGGTGTGTAATGGCAGGAAGGCTGTCTAAAGCAGTGGTTCTCAACCTTTTTTTTTTTTTTTCGTGGCCCACTTGAAAATTGCTGAGGGTGTAGGCGGTCCACTAAATGATCTTTCCAAATGTTGTACCATTGGCTAACTATTGTAAAGCACTTTGGATAAAAATAATTAATAAACTTTTTTTGTTCTATAAATGAAAGCACACAACTTGTATCTTAATATCAGTAATCTTACCTTTCTAATGCGATGGATGCACCCTCTCTCCCCTGCCGGCACAGCCCCCGAGTTCAGTCTGGGAAGGAAGGGGGGGATCTCTCTCTCTTTTCCCCCACCACAGCAGCCCCTGAGCTGAGGCTGGGAAGGAAGGCCATCTCTCCACAGCAGATGCATCCCTGGTGCTGGGGAAAATCACTTCTCTGGCTGCCACAGCTCCTCTTCTCACCTCACTGCCCCCTCCCACATACGCCCTATTCCCCCCAAGGCCACCACCTCACCTTACATATGCATAGGGTGACCAGACAGCAAATGTGATAAATCGGGACCGGGGTGGGGGGTAGTAGGAGCCTATATTAGAGAAAGACCCAAAAATCGGGACTGTCCCTATAAAATCGTGACATCTGGTCACCCTACACGTGCGTCTTCTCCAGGATCCAGGCACCTGATTAGTGGGAGCCATGCCTGCGTAGCTCCACTAATTAAGTGGGTGGCCCTTCATTCTCTTGTGTGCGGCTGCCTGGGCATGCACCTTAGAGGAAACTGTCTGCAGACCGCCTGAATTGAGCGATCCATGGACCACAGTTTGAGAGCATCTGGTCTAGGTATGGTTGTGTGGGAACATGGTAGGTTCTCTGGGGTATGGTGCGTGGGGGCAAGAAAGTTGTCTGGGATATGATGTGTGGGTGGGGGTGGAATAGGCTGTCTGGCATATGGTGTGTGAGGGCAGGGTAGGCTGTCTGGGTTGTGGGTGGCGGGGGAAGAGGGTTGATAGACTGTCTGGGGTATGGTGTGCGGGGGTGGGTAAGCTGTCCGGAGTGTGGTGTGTGTGGAAGTGGGGTAGGCTATCTGGAGTATGGTGTAAGGAAGTGGGGTACGCTGTCTGTGTAGTGTTGTGTCAGGGTGGGTGGCTGTTTGAGGTATGGTGTGTGGGGCTGGGGTACACTGTCTGGGGTATGGCATATGGAGGTGCTGTGTGGGGGTGGATAGTCTATCTGCGTTGTGGTCTATAGGGATTGGTAGGCTGCCTGGGATATGGTGTATGGGGGTAGATTTGGCTGCCTGGGGTATAGTGTGTTGGGCTGGGGTAGGCTGTCTGGGTTATGGCATGTGGAGGTGGTGTGTGGGGGTGGGTAAGCTGTCTGGGTATGGTGTTTGGGGGCAGGTAGGCTGCCTGGGTTGTGGGTTTTGGGTTTAGCTAGGCTGTCTGGGGTGTGGTATGTGGAAGTGGTGTGTGGTCAGGGTAAGATGTCTGATGTAGTAGTGTGTGGGGGTGAGTAGGCTGTCTGGGGTATAGTGTGTGGGGGGGAGGTAGGATAGGCTGCCCAGGGTGAGGTGTGTTGGGACAGGGTTGGCTGTCTGGGGTATGGTATGTGAATATGGTGTATGGGGATGAGTTGGCTGTCTGGGGCATGATGTGTGAGATAGGCTGGGGTATGGTGTGTGGCAGCAGAGTAGGCTGTCTGGGATATGGGTTGTAGGGTGGGTAAGAGAGTGTGATGGTAGGGTAGGCTGTCCGGAGTATTTGCAGGGGAGCCAGGAGACTGTCTAGGGTATGGTGTATGGGGGTGGGGTAGTCTGTCTGGGGTATGGTTTGTGGGGCCAGGGTAGGCTGTCTTGTTTTTGTTGTGTGTGTGTGGGTAGGCTGTCTGGGGTATTGTGTCTCAGTGTGGGGTAGTCTTTGTCTGAACTGTTCCCTTTCATCAACATATCCTGGCTGATAGGAGAATGGGCATACGGAGGAAGGCTACTGTAGATACAATTCTAATAGGTGATACTGGCGGTAGAACATCGGGGCCTAATCGGATAAAGAATGTGAGCAAAGCCAAACAGCAAGAATAAAGATGCTTGTATATCAATGCGAGGAGCCTAGGTAACAAAATGGAGGAACTAGAGTTATTGGTGCAGGAAGTGAAACCAGATATTATAGGGATAAAAGAAACATGATGGAATAGTAGTCATGACTGGAGTACGGGTATTGAAGAGTATGTGCTGTTTAGGAAAGACAGAAATAAAGGCAAAGATGGTGGAGTAGCATTGTATATCATAAAGAAATAAGAAGGGATGGAATGGATAAGACAGTCTCTCCCCAAAAATCACCTTGGAGAAGAAAGCTAATAGAGCATCCCTTGAGATAGTGCTTGGGGTGTGCTAAAGACTGCCAGGATCTGATATGGATAGAGACCTCTTTAACGTTTTTAATGAAGTAAATACTAATGGGAATTGTGTGATCATGGAAGACTTTAACTTCCCAGGTATAGACTTGAGGGCAAGTGCTAGTAACAATAATAGGGCTCAGATTTTCCTAGATGTGATACTTGATGGATTCCTTCACCAAGTAGTTGCTGAACCAACAAGAGGGGATGACATTTTAGATTTGGTTTTGGTGAGTAGTGAGAACCTCATAGAAGAAATGGTTGTAGGGGACAACCTTAGTTTGAGCTAATTCCATTTAAATTAAATGGAAGGATAAACAACAATAAATCTGACTAGGGTTTTTTTATTTCAAAAGGTCTAACTTTAAAGAATTAAGGAAATTAGTTAGGGAAGTGGATTGGACTGAAGAACTTGGGGATCTAAAGGTGGAGGAAGCCTGGAATTACTTCAAGTCAAAATAGCAGAAACTATCAGAAGCCTGCATCCCCAGAAAGGGGAAAAAATTCATAGGTAGGAGTTGTAGACCAAGCTGGATGAGCAAGCATCTCAGAGAGGTGATTAAGAAAAAGCAGAAAGCCTACAAGGAATGGAAGATGGGAGTGATCAGCAAGGAAAGCTACCTTATTGAGGTCAGATCATGTAGGGATAAAGTTAGAAAGGCCAAAAGCCGTGTAGAGTTGGACCTTGCAAAGGGAATTAAAACCAATAGTAAAAGGTTCTATAGCCATATAAATAAGAAAACAATGAAAGAAGTGGGACTGCTAAACACTGAGGATGGAGTGGAGGTTAAGGATAATCTAGGCATGGTCCAATATCTAAACAAATACTTTGCCTCAGTCTTTAATGAGGAGTTTAGGGATAATGATAGGATAACAAATAGGAATGAGGATATGGAGGTAGATATTACCATATCCGAGGTAGAAGCCAAACTCTAACAGCTTAATGGGATTAAATCGAGGGGCCCAGATAATCTTCACCCAAGAATATTAAAGGAACTGGCACATGAAATTGCAAGCCCATTAGCAAAAATTTTTAATGAATCTGTAAACTCAGGGGTTGTACTGTATGATTGGAGAATTGCTAACATAGTACCGATCTTTAAGAAAGGGGAAAAAAGTGATCCGGGCAACTGCAGGCCTGTTAGTATGACATCTGTAGTATGCAAGGCCTTGGAAAAAAATTTTGAAGGAAAAAGAAGTCAAGGACATTGAGGTCAATGGTAATTGGGACAAAATACAACATGGTTTTACAAAAGGTAGATTGTGCCAAACCAATCTGATCTCCTTCTTTGAGAAGAACAGGAGTACTTGTGGCATCTTAGAGACTAACAAATTTATTTCAGCATGAGCTTTCGTGAGCTACAGTTCACTTCTTCTGTAGCTTACAAAAGCTCATGCTGAAATAAATTTGTTAGTCTCTAAGGTGCCACAAATACTCCTGTTCTTTTTGTGGATACAGACGAACACGGCTGCTACTCTGAAACCTGTTCTTTGAGAAGATAACATAATTTTTTAGACAAAGGAAATGCAGAGGATCTAATTTACCTCAATTTCAGTAAGGCATTTGATACAGTTCCACATGGGAAATTAGCTAAATTGGAAAAGACAGGGATCAATATGAAAATTGAAAGGTGGATAAGGAATTGGTTAATGTAGGCTACAACAGGTCATACTGAAAGGTGAACTGTCAGGCTGGAGATAGGTTACTAGTGGAGTTCCTCAGGGATAAGTTTTGGGACCAATCTTATTTAATCTTTTTATTACTGACCTTGGCACAAAAAGTGAGAATGTGCTAATAAAGTTAGTAGATGACCAAAGCTGGGAGGCATTACCAAGACAGAGAAGGACCTGTATATCATACAGAAAGATCTGGATGACCTTGTAAACTGAAGTAATAGTAATAGGATGAAATTTAATAAGTGAAAAGTGCAAGGTCATGCATTTAGGGGTTAATAACAAGAACTATTGTTATAAGCTGGGGACTCATCAGTTGGAAGTAACAGAGGAGGAGAAGGACCTTGGAGTATTGGTTGATCACAGGATGACTCTGAGCCGCCAATGTGATATGGCCTTTAAAAAAGTTAATGTTGTCTTGGGATGCATCAGGCGGGGTATTTCCAGTAGAGATAAAGAGGTGTTAGTACCAGTATACAAGGCACTGGTGAGACCTCATCTGGAATATTGTGTGCAGTTCTGGTCTTCCATGTTTAAGAAGGATGAATTCAAACTGGAACAGGTTCAGAGAAGTGCTACTAAGATGATCCGAGGAATGGAAAACCTGTCTTATGAAAGGAGACTGAAAGAGCTTGGCTTGTTTAGCCTAACCAAAAGAAGGCTGAGGGGAGATATGATTGCTTTCTATAAATATATCAGAGGAATAAATACCGGGGAGGGAGAGGAATTATTTAAGCTCAATACCAATGTGGACACAAGAATAAATCGATATAAACTGGACACTAGGAAGTTTAGACTTGAAATTAGATGAAGGTTTCTAACCATCAGAGGATTGAAGTTCTGTAACAGTATTCTGAGGGGAGTAGTGGGGTCAAAAGACATATCTGGCTTCAAGACTAAGCTTAATAAGTTTATGGAGGGGATGGTATAATGGAATAGCCTAATTTTGGCAATTAATTTGTCTTTGACTATTAGCAGGTAAATATGCCCAATGGCTTGTGATGGGATGTTAGATTGGATGGGATCTGAGTTACTACTGACAATTCTTTCCTGGGTGTCTAGTTGGTGAGTCTTGCCCACATGCTCAGGGTTTAGCTGATCGCCATATTTGAGGTCAGGAAGGAATTTTCCTCCAGGGCAGTTTGGCAGAAGCCCTGGGTTTTTTTTGCCTTCCTCTGCAGTGTGAGGCACCGGTCACTTGCTGGAAGATTCTCTGCACCTTGAAGTCTTTAAACCACAATTTGAGGACTTCAGTGGCTCAGACACAGGTTTGATACAGGAATGGGTATGTGAGATTCTGTGATCCACGTTGTGCAGGAGGTCAAACTAGATGATCATAATGGTCCCTTCTGACCTTAAAGTCTATAATTCTATGATGATGGTGATTGTCTATGGGAGATGGGAGCTGGAGTTGAGATGGAAATAACCCCCTCTGTCTGAGACAAACATCAATCAGCCTTCTTTGGTCCATACAAGGCCTCTCTTCTTTTTATTTCTCTTTACAGCCTTCGATCTGCCTTACCCTTCATTTGAAAAAGCTTTGAAATGCTGTCCTGCAGTATAATGCTCCCAGGGCGTCTAGGGAAGCCAGGTACTCTGCACCTGTATGCTCTAGCTATTGACCCTTTCACCACTGTCCTTGATGCACTGGAATGTTGGAAGCTTCCTGGGAAGTGTCAGGGCTGTTTGAGCTGCTCTTATTATTATAGCTACAACAGTATTTATTATTGCAGTTATGCCCAGAAGTCCTTACTGAGAGAGGAGCCCTGTGATGGGTTCAGTCGCAGAGATCCCCTTAGAACTGTCACATGATGTGCTGAAATTACCTCTGAGCCCATTTTCCCTGTCAGCTTGGGATTCCAAAACCCTGCCTTGTCAAGCCAAACATGCTAGCCTTCTGCAACACAGACTCAGGGTCTGGCCAGGCCCCCAAATTTGCAGACGTTAACCAAAAACAGCTCAGCAGGTTACCTCTCCAGCACCCAGTTCCTTATGGGATCCAAACCCCAAATAAATCCATTTTACTCTGTATAATATTTATACAGGGTAAACTCATAAATTGTTTGCCCTCTGTAACACTGATAGAGAGATGCACAGCTGTTTGCTCCCCCAGGTATTAATCACTTACTCTGGGTTTATTAATAAACAGAAGTGATTTTTATTAAGTATAAAAAGTAGGGTTTAAGTGGCTTCAAATAATAACAGACCAAAATAAAACTGAACACACATGTCCAAGCCTAATATATTAAGAAACTGATTACAGGTAATATCTCACCCTCAGAGATGTTCCAATAAGCTTCTTTCACAGACTAGACTCCTTCCTAGTCTGGGCCCAGTCCTTTCCCTAGTACAGTCCTTGTTAGTTCCAGCAGACATCTCAGGGGTTAAGCAGGGGCTTTCTCATGACTGGCAACCTCTTTGTCCTGTTCCACCCACTTTTGTAGCTTTGGCACAAGTAGGAATCTTTTGTCTCTCTAGGTCCCCACCCCCCTCCTAAATGGAAAAGTACCAGATTTAAGATAGATTCCAGTATTATGTGACATGGGCACATGTCCTGTGAGACCCCAGCCTCCATTCTTCCTGGGCTGTCACACACATACACAGGAAAGTTTGCAAGTAAACAGAGCCATTTACAGTTCATTGATTCTGAAGCACCCTTAATGGCTTCCACTTAATATGTTTACATTAGTAATACAAATTTATATCTTATTCTCCTAACTCCAGACATAGGAATAATACATGCAAACAAATAGGATGAATGTACTCAGTAGATTATAAGCTTTGTAATGATACCTTACAAGAGACCTTTTGCATAAAACATATTCCAGTTATATTATGTTCACATTTATAAGCATATTTTCATAAAGCATATGGAGTACAATGTCACAGGCCCCATTGTGCTAGATGCAACTGTGCAGACACAGTATGACAAACAGTCTCAGTCCCAAAGAGTTTACAGGAAGAGTGGGCTGAAACCTGGAGTTTTCATTCTGCAGGAAATTCTGACCTGAAATTGGATTTTGTCCTGACTCAGAATGAAAAGCAGAAATTTCAAAACTTCTCCTGAAACAAAAATAATAAAACTTTATTTGGAATTACCAAAACATTTAATTTTCATAGTGTCAAAACATTGTATTATAATGTATCATATTTAATATTATATATAATCACTGTACTATGTATATTAATAGAATTAATATTTCATACACTACAAAATATTTGGACAGTATTGAATCAAAATGAGAAAGTTGAAACAAGTTATTGAGATTCTGCCGTCAAAAATGTCATTGATCTTGTCACATTCCTGTAAAACATTTTGGTTTTGACAACTGCATTTTCCATCCCCGGACTGTTTTGGTGAGGATATTTCATCCATCTCTACTTACATCTAAGTAGATAAGACTGTGCAGTTGAGAGGGAAAAGTTCTACACTGTGGACATTTCTGAGCACAAGCTGCTGAGTTATTACTGAGTGCACAGAGCTGTTGCTCGTGGACCGCTGTAGTGCAGTTGGTATGCATTTATCAGGTGCCTAGGCACACCCACAAAGTCATGCTGAGCAGCCAAGTACACTTTTCAGTTGTCAGCGCTGCAGATTAACTCTTAGCTGGGGCTGGTTGGAAAACAAGAATTCCACATAATGAACAATATTGAGGGTTTATTCCACATAGAACAAAATTGAGTCTGTTTGATATTTTTCACAGAAAAGTCAGAGTGGGACCCCCAAGCCCTGGTGGCCACCCGGCATGCAGGAAACTCCAAGTCAAGATTTGCTTGGGATCCCATCTTAGTGTCCTGACCACCAAGCTATTGGCAACGCTGTGCAGTGTCTCTCTCTTTGGTGAACCATTTCCAAAGACATGCCATCCTGGATTCCACCAAATGTTTCATTGCTATGAATACATTCCCACAACACTTTTCAGTGCTGCTGAATTGGCTTTTCCAACAGAAAAATGCTTCTTGGAGAATTTTGCTATCAGCTGTGTTCCTTGCTGCTGGTGCCAGCAAATTAGCCCAGCTGCCCTCCCCGTCCCCACCAGAAACAGTCCCCTGAGTGTAGCCCAGAGTCTGCTCCTGCTACCTTTGGGTCAGTAGCAAAACTCTCCTGCAATATCAAGTCAAGTATCTGCTCAGATCCTGTGATAAACATGAATAAATAGTCTGCAAAGTAGGGAGGTATCCTCCCCTTTTTACAGATGGGGAGCTGAGTCACAGAGGTCCAATGATCATTCAGGGTCACAGAGGGAGTCCATGGCAAAACTAGGAATAGAACCCAGTGGCTGGAGTCTCCGTTGCCCAGCTGTCTACCCCGGTGTAAAGTGAATATAAATGATGTAAACAGAGTCAGGATGAGCTCTACCCTGACATCTGGTGGTGAATTATGGGGAGTGTGGAAAGGAATTTCAGGTGTTTGCATTGGCACACCCACCTCACCTAGCATAGCCCACGGCAGCCTGGGATGGTTATTTTGGCAGCTCTGGGATCCCCAATTTCTTTGTTATTGGGGCTGAAAGAATAAAGTGGTGTCATCCTGATTATGTGAATGAGGAACTATGAGACTGCTTTATGACAGAAATGACTCAACCTCAATTAAGTAGTATTTGCTAGACAAGGGACATGTGTTCCAAAACCCAGTGAATTGAGAGAGGTTGGGGACTGGTGTGTGTACTTGATGGTATGGGCCTCTTTTGAGGGCCTGGAACACCAATTGCACATTCTCCTCTCTCCACTGTTAAAGAGTAGAGTTAATTTTGATTCCATTAGGAGTCCAGCTAAAGGCTGCTGAGCTGAGTTCATGTTGGGCTAATGGTGCACCAGCACTGGGGCTCCCCTAGTACAAGCTGAAATTGCTAAGAGCTGAAATCACTGAGTGCTATGTTAACTAGTGAGGGAGCCTGAAGACTTATCGCTAAGTGGCTGGCAGAGCGGAGCAGTTTGCAGCATGTTGGAGCAGCCCATGGAACAGTGAGCGGAGTGGAGCGGTTTGCGGGGACGGCTGAAGGCTGCAGCAGAACTCCATGGAGAAGCGGAGCAGTTGGCCTTGGCTCATGTAAAGTGCCCCTTACCACCCTCTGTGGGTCCTACCACCCTGTGTGCCCTCCCCCCATTTCAACTCAGGCTGAGGGAGGTAAAACTCTGCAGATAAACTTTTGAACTCTGGGGTGGCACTGATCAGAGATTTTTGGGTTGTTGGACTTTGGGGTGATTGGACTTAAGACCCTAAGGGAGAAAGGACATTGCCAAATGTACTTGGAGGTGGGCTCTTTGCTTATGGTTTGTGTTATAATCCTGTTTGTGGTGTTTCTCCAATGTGATGCCGCATTGTTTCCCTCCTTTATTAAAAGGATTTTGCTAAACTCAGACTCTGTGCTTGCGAGAGGGGAAGTATTGCCTCCTAGAGTCGCCCGGGGGGGGTGGTATGTAAGTGTCCCAGGTCACTGGGTGGGGGCTCGAGCCGGTTATGCATTGTGTTATTGAAACGGAACCCCTGGATACTGAACCTGGCCCTTATTGCTGCCAACTCAGAGGGGCAGAAGGGTTACAATTGTTACTGTTCGGATTCGGTAGAAGGGTGGTCTAATGAGAAGAGCAGTGACCTGGGCCTCCAGAGACCTGGCTTGAATTCCCAGTTCTGCCAATGACTTTCTGTGCAGCCTTGGGCATGCTACTTAATGGACACTTTACCTCAATTCCCTGACTGTAAACAGGGGATAATCCTCCCCTACCTCACATACAGGGCTGGATTAACACTCAGGCAAACTAGGCGTGTGCTTAGAGACCATATTCGGGGGGCAGAAGGGAGACAGGGACACAAACTTGAGAATCAGTGTAACCCTGTGGTCATCTAGGGCCCGGTGCTGAGTTAATCCAGCCCTGCTCACAGGACTGTTGTGATTATACAAATCCATGAATGTTTGTGAGGTGCTCAGATCCTGTGGGGAGGAGGGCCAGGTGAGTACCTAAATAGATAAGATAAATGAACTACAAAACGAAGAACAGGCCCCAGGATTCCAGTCCCCATTACTATACTTTAACCATGAGACCAGCCTTCTTTCTCATCAACAGCTAATGAAAAGCCAGGGGGAAGCACAAGCTAAAAGGGGAGGAAATAGAATTTGTTGATGGCAAACAAACAAAGAAAGGTGAATCATAATATCAAATGCAACTATTTTTTGTGTCCTTCACTCTATCTCTCCACGTGCTGGAAAATATCTCATTATTTTATTTCTCAATAGATCTCCACTGGAAGTCACAATCAATGTCTCTTCAGGCAAGAGTTTCATCTTTCACAGAACCCAGATATCTGTCTCTTGGGTAGAGAATACAGTTGGGTTTTCACACTGCTGGTGGCACTGTTGGGATCTGAATGCATTTTGCATTTTGAAAAAATCAGAACTTGGCGATCATAGAATCATAGAAAATTAGGGTTGGAAAAGACCTCAGGCGGTCATCTAGTCCAACTCCCTGCTCAAAGCAGGACCAATAGCAACTAAATCATCCCAGCCAGGGCTTTGTCATGCCGGACCTTAAAAACCTCTAAGCATGGAGATTCCACCACCTCCCTAGGTAACCCATTCCAGTGCTTCACCACCCTCCTAGTGAAATAGTTTTTTCCTAATATCCAGCCTAGACCTCCCCCACTGCAACTTGAGACAATTGCTTCTTGTTCTGTCATCTGCCACCACTGAGAACAGCCTAGCTCCATCCTCTTTGGAACCCCCCTTCAGGTAGTTGAAGGCTACTATCAAATCCCCCCTCACTCTTTTCTTCTGTAGACTAAATAAGCCCAGTTCCCTCAGCCTCTTCTCAGAAGTCATGTGCCCCAGCCCCCTAATACTTTTCATTGTCCTCCGCTGGACTCTCTCCAATTTGTCCACACCCTTTCTATAGTGGGGGACTCAAAACTGGATGCAGTACTCCAGATGTGGCTTCACCAGTGCCGAATAGAGGAGAATAATCACTTCCTTCAATCTGCTGGCAATGCTCCCGCTAATGCTGCTGTCATAAACAGATGGTTAAGGGTTAATGTCTTTTACCTGTAAAGGGTAAAGAAGCTCAGTAAACCTGGCTGACACCTGACTAGAGGACCAATAGGGGGACAAGATACTTTCAAATCTTGGTGGAGGGAAGTCTTTGTTTGTGCTTTTTGTTTTGGTTCGTTGTTCGCTCTTGGGACTGAGAGGAATGGGACATCATTCCAGGTTCTCCAAATCTTTCTGAATCAGTCTCTCATGTTTCAAAATAGTAAGTAATAGCCAGGCAAGGTGGATTAGTCTTATGTTTGTTTTCTTAACTTGTAAATGTGTCTTTTTGCTGGAAGGATTTTTACCTCTGTTTGCTGTAACTTTGAATCTTAGGCTGGGGCAGGGGAGTCCCTCTAGTCTATATGAATCTGAGTACCCTGTAAAGCATTTTCCATCCTGATTTTACAGAGATGAAATTTTACCTTTTCTTTCTTTAATTAAAAGCTTTCTTTTTAAGAACCTGATTGATTTTTCCTTGTTCAAGGGATTGAGTCTAAACTCACCAGGGATTGGTGGGGGGAAAGAAGGAGGGGATGGTTAATTCCTCCTTGTTTTAAGATCCAAGGAGTTTGGATCAGTGTGAAGCTTCCCAAGGCAACCCAGGGAGGGGAGAGTCTGGGGCGAAAAGGAGCGGGATGGGTAAATTCTCCTTGTTTTAAGACCCAAGGGGTTTGGGTCTTGGGTCCCCCAGGGAAGATTTTGGGGGAACAGAAGTGTGCCAGACACAGACTTCTGGCTGGTGGCAGCGTACCAAATTTAAGCTAGTAATTAAGCTTAAAAGTGATCATGCAGGTCCCCACTTCTTGAATTCTAAAGTTCAAAGTGGGGAAAAAACCTTGACAGCTGCCCAATATGCCGTTAGCCTTCTTGGCAACAAGGGCACATTGTTGACTCATCTCCAGCTTCTCATCCACTATAATCCCCAGGTCTTTTTCTGCAGTCAGTCCCCAGCTTATAGCAGTGCATGGGATTCTTCCATCCTAAATGCAGTACTCTGCACTTGTCCTTGTTGAACTTCATCAGATTTATTTTTATCCAATCCTCCAATATGTCTAGGTAATTCTGAACCCTATCCCTACCCTCCAACATTTCTACCTCTTCCCCCATCTTAATGTCATCCACAACCTTCCTGAGGGTGAAACCCATCCCATCATCCAGATCATTAATGAAGATGTTGAACAAAACCAGCCCCAGGACTGATCCCTGTGGCACTCTTCTTGATACCGGCTGCCAACTAGACATCAAGCTGTTGATCACCCCATTGAGCCCAACAATCTAGCCAGCTTTCTATCCACCTTATAGTCCATTCATCCAATCCATATTACTTTAACTTGCTGGCAAGAATACTGCAGGAGACCATATCAAAAACTTTCCTAAAGTCAAGGTATATCACGTCCATCACTTCCCCCATATCCTACTTGGACCTACTTGGTCTAATCCGCTCCATCAGTGCAGGCTTATTCCCTACAACACATTCTCGTATTCAGTGTCCCAAGTAATGGAGCACTTTCTTGATATGTCAGGCAGGTGCATGTGCAGCCCTCCGGGGTGAGTGTAAACTATTCCCATTCTGATCCAGAGGATCTAATGGATAGAGTACTGAACTGGAACTCCAGGTATCATGGTAGGTATACCAGATTCTTGAGGATGATGGGACCTTACCCATCATAAGTGATGGGGCTTCAGCCACTCCTTAGGGAGACCATTCCACAGCTCAACAGACTTCATCGTGTTACCAGTTTGCAATAAAGTCTCTGGGGGCAGTAGGAACGGTGTGTATTTGTTTGTACGGTGCCTTGTACAATGGGCACTCATCCCTGTTTGGGGTGCTGACATTCTATTGCTCTAGAAATAAGGAACAATGATACCAAATGCACATTTTTCTTTTCCTGTAATGTAATCTCATTAACCCTCGTTATTCTGGTATAGCTTTTCTGGTCAGTTACTCTATGTAGACAAACCCTAACTGATGAGCAGGTAGGAAGGAGGAAGCACAGCAGATTAACAGCTTTGAGAGGAAGGATGGCCTTGAAGTTATCGCACTGGACTAGGACTCAGGAGAGCGGAGTTAAATTCCTAGCTCTGCCACAAACTCCCTGAGAGACTGCAGTCAAGTCACTTAGCCACTCTGTGCCTCAGTTCCTCATCTGTACAATTGGGATAACAACACTTCCTTTGTACATCTTGTCTGTTTACATTGAAAGCTCTTTTTGGCAGTCTTTTTCTTCTGTTTGTACAGCACCTAGCACAATGGGACTCTGACTGTAGTTATAATATGGATGATGATACTCAAATGTTTTCCTACTTGTACGGGAAGAAATTCATAGATCTTCTTGTCCACTTTTTTAAAAGTAGCTTTCTGTTCCCCACCCTCTGTAATGATAGCTGACATTCAGTAGCTCAGCTTTTTTACTTATCCAATTATCCCCTCTGATCTGATGATAATTGGGAAGCTCAGATCAGTTTTTTATTCACATGCCTGATCTGGTGCTTTGTTTGTCCCTTAGGCAGCACAAAGCTGTGGCTGGATGGGGAGAGGATGAAAAGGTGGGGGTTGGGAGAAAGAGGTTTTTTAATTGCCTCCCATTTTGCTGATAACCCTGTGCTCACCTCCCCAGCTGCCAGCCCAAATCCAGCATCTCCTGTGAAGTGAGACACTGGAGAGAGAGACACAAAGGGGACAGGTAGAGTGTAGGACCCCCTCATAAAAGGGTTTAGGGCTGAGGACCCATGTCAGAGGGGATTTGTTTGGAAAAGCCTTTCGAGGTGGAGGAAGGGCGTAAGTGCTGGTCTAGGGAACTCAGTTTAACTCATTATGATGGAAAGGAGTCACATTGCTAAGGTGTTGCTTTTAACTATTCCAAAGCTGGTGTCACCTGCAGTTTAGTTTCACCTCTGGAACCATGGGACTGAAATACATTTCCTTGCCATTGAGAATGCAATTGTGCATGGGTTAGTTATTGTAGGCTTGCTCATGAGCACTGGGCTAGGCAGACTGTTATTGTAGGTGGATTTCAGACAAAGCTGCGTATAGTGATTTATGATCCATCTGTCACAGAGTGGGAGAGGGACAAAGCCCTGCACCCCTGGCTTCATCCAATTCACCATGACTCTCAGCCAGCCAGTAAAACAGAAGGTTTATTTAGACAACAGAAACACAGTCCAAAACAGGTCTTGCTGATACAGACAACAGGACCTCCTTTAGTTAGGTCCATCTGGGGGCCCCAGGGAGGCCATAGCCCTATTGGTCGGGTTGCCCCTCTTTTCCCAGCCAGCTCCAAACTGAAACTCCCTTCAGCCTCTCACTCAGCCTCCCCCAGGGCTCGTCCCCCAGCCTTTGTGTCCTTTGTCCAGTTTCCTGAGCAGAGCTGTTACCTGGCCTCCAACTGCCCTCCTGGGTCCTCATGTTACATGCTCAGGTATGCTCCCTTCCCCAATGCAGGCCATCCCAGCAAAACTTCCTTGCAACCTTCCCAGGTCAATCCTCCCCAGTCAGCATTCAAATAACACATCAAGAACATTCCCACTTTGTCACATCTCTCCCCCCTTCAAGACCGAACTGAGCAGGGTCACTTCAGCCAGTGAGCTGGGGAAGTTCGAACCGACCCATGTTCCCATGGATGCCCTAGCATCCCCCCCCCTCCTTCCTGGGTGAGAATTACACCAGGCCCTTCCAGTTTCCTGCCCTCCCCTTAGGTCGGGTGTGCTCAATGGCACTCCTAGTCCACATGTGGGAAGGCTTATGCGGCCCGTGCCCTTTTTCCACCCCAATACCCCTGGGGTTCAAACTGGGATAGGGTCTTTTCCCAACATTCCAGTCTGGAAGACTGTGATTCGGGCTCTCTTGGTTAAGAGCCCCCCCTTTGACCTTGGCCGCCCTCTGGAAAGGCTCCTTTATGCTGGACAGGGGTCCTAGAGCTGTTTTTCCCCTTGTCTCGGGCCTTCCTCACCCTCTGACAGGGGTCACAGGATCGGCAATACTGTCAGATGGTAATAAAGACCCCAGGCCAGTAAAAGTTCTATAGCAGTCTCTGCTGTGTACACCAGATTCCCTGGTGCCCTAAGAGGGGGATGTCATGGGCCTGGCACAGCAGCTGGTGGCAGTACTTCTGGGATGCCACCAGCTGCTTCCTTATTCCCCATGACTTCATTTCCCCTGGGGAAGCCCATTCTCAGTACAGGAACCCCTTGTCCCACAGGAACCTTTTCTGGCAACCTCTCCCCACGATCTGTACCGCACTGAGGTTGGCCCTTATCTTCTGCAAGGAGGGATTTTCTGCAACTCGGCCCGGAACTCAGCAGCTGGGACAGGGATGGGTACCTGCTCTTTCTCGCCAGCTGGGTCTGAAGCCGCAGTCTCCTTGAGCTGTGTCCCTGGGTGTTCCCTCCCCACTGGGTTAGGGTCCTGCACCTCGGGCATGGTACCCTCCCCGAAGTCAGGGCGCAGTGTCCCTTGCTGGCTAGGGCTACGGGTCACCACGAGGGCACCCTGGGGGTTGCTTGGCCAGTTCTCCATGTCCCCCCCCCTTAACACCTCACTGGGCAAATGGTGGTGCACCCCACTTCCTTGGTCCCTCCTTGGCTCCCCATTTCAAGTGTACTTTCTCCACTGGCACCTTGAATGGGGTCCCACCCACCCCCATCAGGGTCAGATAGGTGTGGGCATCACTTGATCTGGAGCTACCACCTCGAGCCGGGCCAGTGTCTCCTCAGCGCCTGTGTCCCAGTATCCATAGACTTTCCTCCCATCCACTTCCAGGGGAACAAGGCACTCGCTCGGCAGGGACAGTCCCGCACCCACCCTGTAAACGGAGAACCTGGTGTCCAGAGCATCCAGCTCTACAGAGGAGTTGGCCTGGGGCCCTCCTCTCTCCTGAGCAGTTGATAAGCTGCTAGCCCACCTTGCCTGGGAAGCCTACCCCTCATCCGGTTGGGTGTCTACCCAGTTAACCCTCTGTGGGTTCGGTCTGCTCAGTCTGCCCCTGAGCCTGGGGCACTGCGTCCATTTGTTGCCTCTCTGGCCACAGTAATAGCAGGTCATGTCCCGTTGGTCCCCTTGGGCTGGTTGGTTGGCCCTGACGCCAGATGTTCCTCTTGGGAGGGGGTCCTCCATGTTTCCCCTATGGGAGGTCCCGGGGTCACTCTCTTCGTGCATCATGGTGGGTCTGTTCCTTTGGGACTCCTCCCTGCCACCCCGATTGGCTCTTCACAAACTCATTGGCCAGCCACCCTGCATGCCTTGGGTTGTCTGGCCTTTTGTCCCTCAACCACAGCCTCAGGTCCGATGGACACCGCTCTTACAGTTGCTCTAGTACGATCAGTTTAACCAGTCCCTTCGTCTGGGCCTCATCTGCCCACTTTCTGGAGCATTCCTCCATGCGGACAGCTAGTTGCATATATGAGACCTCAGGGGTTTTACACTGGCTTTGGAACCTTTCCCGGTACATCTCAGGAGTCAGCTCAAACTCACATAGCAGGGCCTTTTTGAATAGTTCGTAGTCCCCTTTCTCCACCCCTTCCAGCTGGCGGTCTGCCATGGCTTTGGGGTCCAGTAAGGGGGTGAGAACCCGGAGCCTGTCCGCAGAATCAACCTGGTGCAGCTCACAGGCTGTCTCAAAGGCATCCAGGAAGTCATCCATGTCCTCTCCCTCCTTATGCTGGGCCAGGATGCATTTATCAAAGCTCCATGCAATCCTGAGTCCCCCCTCACTCACCGCAGCCAGGGGCTCGCTGCTCCTCAGCCTTGCCAGCTCCAGTTCATGCTGCCTCTGTCTCTCTTCACGATGTCTCTGTTTTTCACGATCCTCCAGCTCTCTCATTTTAGCTCTTTCTCCCATTTCAGCCGCTTCCACTCCACGGACGCCGAGCGTCACTGGGAGGGTCCCCTGCTGGCCGGCGAGCTTCGCCAGGAGGATCCCCTGCTGGCCGGGGGTGTCACGGTGCCCTCGCTATTCGCTGGGCTCCTCCCCACCCTTCCCCTAGGCATAGGAAGGAGGGGTCTCAGGAAGCCCTCCGCAGCCAGCTGACCACTCCCAGCTGGGACAGACAGGGGTGCCTGCACTGCATCTGCCAGGCTGTTTCCCTCAGAGACAGGGATCAATTCATTCGAGCGATCTCCCTCCTCCAGCTGGGCAATCAGCTGTTCTCTGGTGAGCCTCCCACTGTGCAGCCTACTCTGCTTGCACAGCTCAACCAGGTCGCTCGGCGTACATCTTCCTGCTGGCCACTCACAGGCCTGGGTGCTCGCCGCTCCCCACAGTTTCCAGGGAGACCCCTAGCATGCCAGCCTTTCTTGAGGTCACCACCTCTCTGCCAGGGTCGAGCGGCAGACTCCTCCGCCCCAGGACCACTCGCTGCAATCCCCTGAGGGACCCTGGTACTGCAAAAGTCCTTCTCGCTGGTCACACACTCCCAGGATTTAATCGCCCTCTGACACCGTCCCTCGCTGACTGTTCATGCCTGGTCCCTGTCAATCCCCCTTCGTTTTACTGCTCCCCAGTCACTTACTGCAGGAAGCGCCATCCACGGGGTGCTGTAGATCCCACCTCTGCCACCTGTTGTCACGGAGTGTGTGTGGGGGGGACAAGGCCCTGCACCCCCGGTTTCCTGCGATTCACCATGACTCTCAGTCAGCCAGTAAAACAGAAGGTTTATTTAGACAACAGGAACACAGTCCAAAACAGGTCTTGCTGATACAGACAACAGGACCCCCTTTAGTTAGGTCCATCTGGGGGCCCCAGGGAGGCCATAGCCCTGTTGGTCTGGTTGCCCCTCTTTTCCCAGCCAGCTCCAAACTGAAACTCCCTTCAGCCTCTCACTCAGCCTCCCCCAGGGCTCGTCCCCCAGCCTTTGTGTCCTTTGTCCAGTTTCCCGGGCAGAGGTGTTACCTGGCCTCCAACCCCCCTCCTGGGTTCTCATGTTACATGCTCAGGTATGCTCCCTTCCCCAATGCGGGCCATCCCAGCAAATCTCCCCTGCAACCTTCCCAGGTCAATCCTCCCCACACAGCATTCAAATAACACATCAAGAACGTTTCCACTTTGTCACACCATCTTACGGTTTTATGCTGTTGTCCCTCACCATAGTATTTGAGCACATTCGACACAGAGGGAAGGTGTTCGGAAGGGTTGTTCATGAACATATAGCCATATATACTAGGCTAAGCTGTGAACAAAGTGGCACATGCTTGCTTCTTCTTGTTGTGCCGCGCAGAACTGCGTGGCTATGCCTGTTTTGTTGTTGCAAGGTGACTTATGAAAAAAGCCACACACACTGATTTGTTATGTTAGGGTTCCTCATGAGCTCTGGGCTCTCCGTGCTGATTTCTTGTTGTAGCTCCTGTAACATTGCACTGCATATTTTTTATGAAAATATGCTAATAAATGTGTCTATATTGTAACTGGAATATGCTTTATGCAAAAGATCACTTGTAAGGTATCATTACAGAGCTTAGAATCTGGTACGTGTGTTCATTCTATTTGTATGAATATATTGTTCTTGTATCTGAAGCTAGAAATATGAAGTATTACTCTGAAGTCCTATTATAACTATGCAAAGTGTGGGCCATTAATGGTGGCTTTGAATCTTGATGGCTCCCATTAACGAGGACAATTGGTTGTGAATGGCTCTGTTTACTTGTAAGCCTTCCGCTGTTCCTGTGAGTCAGGCTGGAAAGAATGGAGGTTTGGGGTCACACAGGACATGCGACCATGTCACCTGGTACTGGAATCCATCTTAAACCTGGTGCTTTTCCATTTAGAAGGAGGGGTGGGGCCCCAGAGAGACAAAGGATTCCCACCTTTTGCCAAAGCTATAGAAGGGGGTGGAACAGAACAAAGGGGGTGGCCATCATGAGAAATCTCCTAGTTACCACCTGAGCTGGAACTAACAAGAACTGTACCGGGGAAAGGATTGGGCCCAGACTAAGAAGGATCTAGCCTGTGAAAGAAGCTTATTGAAATATCTCTGAGGATGAGATTTACCTGTATTCAGTTTCTTAATGTATTAGGCTTAGACGTGCATGTTTTGTTTTATTTTGCATGGTAACTTCAATCTGTTATTACTTGAAACCACTTAAATCCTACTTTTTATACTTAATAAAATCACTTTTGTTTATTAACCCAGAGTAAGTAGGAGAGCAAACAGCTGTGCATATCTCTCTATCAGTGATATAGAGAGCGGACAATTTATGAGTTTACCCTGTATAAGCTTTATACAGAGTGAAATGGATTTCTTGGGGTTTGAATTCCATTGGGAGCTGAGTATCTGGGCGCTGGAGATAGGAAACCTGCTGAGCAGTTTTGGTTAAAGTCTGTAGCTTTAGAGGCATGGTTCAGACCCTGAGTCCGTGTTGCAGCAGAGTAGCATGTCTGTCTCAACAAGACAGGATTCTGGAGTCCCAAGCTGGCAGGGAAAACGAGTTCAAGGGTAGTTTCAGCACGTCAAGTGACAGTCTCAAGGGGGTCTCTGTGATTGAACCCATCACAGCTCCGCCTGTGATACCTTCACTCCAAGCAACAATTCCTGTCTCTCACTGGTGATCATCTACAGTGTGACTGCCTTTCCAAAGCTGACCCTGTCATTGATCTCTAGTCTCTGTGAGAGTAAACAGGAAATGCATGTCTCCTCCAACTGTTGGCCAGACATCAGAGCAGGCTTAATCTATTAGCAGAATCTGGAGACTGGAAAAATGAGAAATGCAATTCAGCAGGACAACTGGAGCAAGCAGCAGTGGAGAAGATTGGTGGTGGGTATTCATTCCTTACTGACTCTGGCTAGATCCTCTGAGGAACACTGAACTTTTCAGTGCTATTGAAGAAGGCACTAGTCACTTTCAGAGATAAAATTGTCTATTGTAGCATACAAGGTGTATGTCCTCATGATGGATAATCCTTCTGGGAGCCTGCCGTGACCTCAGATTCCTTTCCGATATGTTAATATATTGAATGCTTTGCTTCTGGTTGTGTTTGGCTAGACAATGACTCTAGCATCTTGAAAAGCTAGGTGTCCTCCTTCTTCTGGTTGTCCTGTTGGGTGTTTTTCCTTCAGCACAAGGTGAGTGAGAGAAGTTTTCAAGCTTACACAGTGGTCTTCCTTGGATCTTCTTCCTCCAGCAGGCAGAAGCAGGCCAGGATGAAGAATGGAGGTAGACAGAAATTCCCAGGTCATCTTGACTTGCAAATGAAGGCAGTCAGGCTTTCATTAACACTTCATCTGGTTGTGTTCGCATGCACTGGTCCCCATGGCCTGGGAGCATGCCCCTCCTTTAAATCAAAGCGCTGAAGGCTCTTTTGTGTGCATATGTGAATTGCACCTGTGTTGCCACCTAGCCTTGTGTGAAGGGTGTTACGGAGATCAGTGGGTGTGGAAGCAGGAAGGTTTTATCTATAATGGAAGAGCTTCATGAGATACCAATTCTGTGATGGTGCCAGGGAACCTCAGCAATAAAGTATTATTTCAACATGCTTCAGAGCAATGCATGCAATTGATACAAGGGATCAGGAAGCTGGTCCTTCTCCATCGAGGGCTCCAGATAACTCCTCCTGGAGGGACACAAGAATCCATCTTGGCCATCCTTCTGGGTGAGATGAGAATGTTCTTTTTTCCCTTTTAGCCTTCTTATTGTGGTAGGCTGTTGTATTTAATGGCCATTCTGGGATGGGCTGTTGGGTTTTCTTTTCTCTGAGGCTTTATTCACTAGTCTGTGTCACCTTTCATTTGAAGATATGTGCAACACTAGATTAGGACAGGAGGTGAAGTAGTACATAGGCTAAAGCTAGACACCATATTTAAATGTAAGTGCCCAAATCTGAGAACTCTGGCCCCCATGGAACTTCGAGGGGATCTGGGGTCAGCAGAGTGTAATTTAGCCAGAACATCAGGACAAACACCTCAATGTTAGGTCTTAGCTGAGGCAGGACAGTGTAGTCAGCACCATGCAGGGGCACTGTATCACTACTAGCATCAGAAAGAGGATAGTAAGTTAGAAAATCTCTCTGTGGGTCTCCTATGCAAGGCCTAGCCAGGCCTGATCCTGTTTAGCTTGTGTTGTGATCACAGCATGAGGTGATATGGCTGCAGACAGACCCGGTAGACTGCTCTTTTTTTGCACCTACTATCCTGTGTGTTTTTACCTCTATAGATGTCAGCTGTCACCTACTCCATGCAAAACAGCTCAGTGCTGAAGCGGGGCAGATTCTGACCTAGCTCATGCCTTAAGGAATAACAATGTCAGGCCTTCAGCCTGTGACTATTGTGGTCCACAGGAACCGGAGAAGCTGGTAGCCATGGCTACTGGCATATGTAGTTCTGGCTAGTGCTGTGCAAGTCTCCAGTCCTGTCTCCTGCACAAGTGGGGATGGATTTCACGTCAGCTGAAGGCTGAGCTTAAAACACGTAGAGCCCATGACATGCTGACCATTAACCCACTGTGTGGGTTTTTACTGAGTTTTTATTCCACCTTTGTTATGGAATAAGCCTTAGAGCTGAATATCAGCAACTGCTTGGAGAAGGCTTTAGTGCATGGCTAAATCGCAGAGGGAATGCGCTGGGGCTGCCAGGTCTGTGTTCAGAGGGGTCTGAAAGCTTTAGCATGATTGCTTGTGTGTGGTGGAATTAAGTCAGGGACCCCCAGTGTAAAGAACTGTGAATCTCTGTCTCATCACATCTGATATGAGTGGTGGAGGGGAGGGGAGTGCAATCTTCTTCTTCTTCTCTTTCCCTCGCATTAATCCAGGATCCCAATCCCTTTGGAGTCTTGTAAATTGTAAAATTCTGGGTCCGACTAGGGGGCATGTCAGAAGAGGGGACAAAGGAGGGAGGCATGAAGAGAAGTTAAGGGGGGAAGCTTGGTCAAGGTTTACACACATCAGAGACTAATTCGTTTAGCAAAGGAGGAGATAGCAATGGGGAAAGCTGAGATGAAGAAGGTCCCTGTCAGTTCACTGAGGAATTGGCAGTAGAATTGACTGGATCAACCATTTGAGGGCCTAATTTCCACAGCTACACCAGCCTGTTCTCAGCCTTCCCCCTGCCAGTCACATGTGAGCTGCCGGGATGGGAGAATTTTAGGAGAAGTTGTCACTGTATATTTAATAAGACTGGAGTATGTGTGTTTGGACTGTTTAAGGCCGTCACACATCTCCTGCCTTCTGTTGTGAGACACAAGACTGACAGTATTGTACCTTTTGCTAACCTCAGCCCTGGTCTGCACTACAAGTTTAGGTCGAATTTAGCAGCATTAGATTGATTTAACCCTGCACCCGTCCATACAGCAAAACCATTTTTGTCGACTTAAAGAGCTCTTAAAATTGATTTCTGTACTCCTCCCCAATGAGGAGAGTAGCACTGAAATCGACCCTGCTGGGTCGAATCTGGGGTAGTGTGGATGCAATTCGACGGTATTGGCCTCCGGGAGCTATCCCAGAGTGCTCCATTGTCACCGCTCTGGATAGCGCTCTCAACTCAGATGCACTGGCTAGGTAGACAGAAAAGCCCTGCAAACTTTTGAATTTCATTTCCTGTTTGGCCAGCGTAGCAAGCTGATCAGCACAGGTGACCATGCGGAGCTCATCAACACAGGTGACCATGGAGTCCCAGAATCGCAAAAGAGCTCCAGCCTGGACCGAACAGGAGGTACTGCATCTGATTGCTGTATGGGAAGATGAATGCATGCTATCTGAACTCCATTCCAAAAGACAAAATGCTGGAATATTTGAAAAAATCTCCAAGGGCATGAAGGACAGAGGTTATAACAGGGACCCACAGCAGTGCCACGTGAAGCCTACCAACGAACCAGAGAGGCAAACGGCCGCTTTGTGTCAGAGCCCCAGACGTGCCACTTCTATGATGAGCTGCATGCCATTCTAGGGGGTGCTCCTACAACTGCCCCACCCCTGTGCTTCCCTCCTCCCCGACCCCTCCAGGGCTACCTTGGCAGTTATCCCCCCATTTGTGTGACGAATTAATAAAGAATGCATGAATTTGAAACAACAATGACTTTATTGCCACTGAAAGCAGAGATCAAAGGGGGGGGAGGGGAAGGTGGTTGGCTTACAGGGAAGTAGAGTGAACCAAGGGGGTGGATTTTCATCAATCAGAAACAAACAGAACTTTCACACCGTAGCCTGGCCAGTCATGAAACTGTTTGTCAAAGCTTCTGTGATGTACAGCGCACCCTGCTGTGCTCTTCTAACTGCCCTGGTGTCTGGCTGCATGTAATCAGCGGCCAGGCGATTTGCCTCCACCTCCCACCCTGCCATAATTGTCTCCCCCTTACTCTCACACATATTGTGGAGCACACGGCAAGCAGTGATAACAATGGGAATATTGATTTTGCTGAGGTCTAACTGAGTCAGTAAACTGCGCCAGCAAGCTTTTAAACGTCCAAAGGGCACATTCTATCGCCATTATGCACTTGCTCAACCTATAGTTGAACTGCTCCTTACTACTGTCCAGGCTTCATGAGCCATGGGAGCAAGGGGTAGGCTGGGGTAGGTGAGACCACATGGTGCTACCGAATGGGAAAGCAGCCTGAGGCAGAAGCCTCCAGCTGGTATGATATTCCAGGCAGGACTGAATCTCCATTAGACGAAACTTAAAGAAGAGAATGACCTGGAGTCATTCCCATTTTTGTCCAGGCACCTCTGACTGACCTCACTGAGGCAGGTCAGGAGCACCCATGTCTGCCCAGGCACCCCCAACCAACCTAGTCGAGGTCAGCCAGGAGCAACCACAGGATGACGACAACAGCTAGCAGTCGTATTGCACCATCTGCCATCCGCAAGGCAAAGCAAGGGGATGCTGCTGTGTAGCACTGCAGTACTGTATTTGCCAGCAGCACCCAGGAGACATACAGTGACAGTGAGCTGAGCAGGCTCCATGCTTGCCATGGTATGTCGTCTGCACGGGTAACCCAGGAAAAAAGGCAAGAAACAATTTTTTGCAGTTGCTTTCACGGAAGGAGGGAGAGAGGGAGAGGCGCCTGACGACATGTACCCAGAACCACCTGCTACAATATTTTTGCCCCATCAGGCATTGGGAGCTCAACCCAGAATTCCAGTGGGTGACAGAGACAGTGGGAACTGTAGGATAGCTATCACAGTGCAACACTCTGAAAGTCAATGCTAGACTCGGTACTGTGGATGTACACCGCCGACTTAATATGTTTAGTGGGGACACACACAATCGACTATCAAATCAATTTCTAAAAATTCAACTTCTGTTAAATTGACCTAATTTCATAGTGTAGACATACCGTCAGTGAAAAGTGCAAGTGCTAGAGAGACTGATTGCTTTTGGGGTGCTGTCATGTCTTTACTGTCACTGTGAGCCTGTTTGACATGCCCCACATTGGAACCAGACTCCTGATGGCCTGCTAATCTTGGAGTTGTAATCAGTTCAGGCTGCCTGGGGTCTGATCAACATTATGGCTCTAACTAGTTTAAATGAACCAGTTTTAAAGCAGGTTAGGATATTGTGTAGACAAGTACTGCCTGTCTGCCTGTTTGTTGTGACAGCAACTGAGGCTGAGCCCTGCCTGCGGTGTTTTCACAGTGCTGTCACACAGCTCAGAACCCTCACTAGCCAATCACGTTCTTGCACCAGTACTGCACACCATGGCTGTAACCATAGTGCCACCGGTAGGGCTGAGAACACTTATTACCTAGGCCCATCAGCATCCTTGGCATAGCAAAGAGTCTGTGCTCAAGGACACTGGAGTATAGGCTCATTGCCATGGGGGTGTGTGGGAGGTGTCACCTCCTCAACTCATTCCCACCCCAGCCAGACTCTCAGCACTGAGAAGAGTGATTCGGTTTTCTGTTTAGACCCTGCACTTCTAGCCTCCTACCAGCAGGGAAGTAGAGCTCCTGCCTTCTCCTGAGCTGCCCCCTGCTGGCTGCCTGCCCCTTGCCTCTCTCTGACCAGCTCCCTGCAGAGAAGTAGCAGGGGAGTTCGAGACAGGGAGGAGGTACCTAGAGCGCCGTCCTCTGTCTGAAGCCAAACATGGGAAAAGCTTCCAAGGTAGAGTACTGCCAGCCCATCATGCATCAAATTCAGAGTCCGGGCTGAAGGGATCACAGGATTTTCACAGGATTTTTCTAATAATGATAATATGTTGCATTGGGGGAGAGGGGGCTAGTTGCCTTCTGAGTTTTGTGCCTTTAGTGGGAGGGCGCCTGCCTCAAATTATGTGTTTCAAACTTCAGTGCATCCCCAGAGATGCAGGCCCTCCCTAGCTGCTCGAAGGGGACCCTGGTTAACCTCCACAGCCCCTGAGGTGAGAGTGCTGCCAGTGTATGCCTGCAGTGCTCCCACCTCCATTGCTGCCCTGTCCCCCTCCCCTCCCTGCTTCTCTACCCCAGCCAGTCTCCTGCTCTTTAATTCACCTGCCACCCCATATGTTCCCTCTTTCCTCTTCACAGTCTCCTAGCCATTCCATCTCCCTCTCTCCTCCATTCCCTAACCCTTCAGTCTCCTTCCTGTACCCCAAACTCCCCACTCTCTCCAGCCTTCCTCCTGTCCCCTGCTCATTAGCTCCCCTGTTGGCAGTTTCAGCAGAGAAGCTAAGTACTTTGATTTATGCTACTATGATGGGCTGTCTCTCCTGGTCGGACCTGAGGCACGATGGCAGGGCATTGTTGGGGAAGCTGTGGGAGCACAACTCAGCTCCTTTTCCTGAGTTGTGAACGCCTCTTCCTCTACATGTATTACACCTGCTAGTTTCTATTGGAATTACATGTGAATAGGGAGAGGAGACGAGGCATCTCTGAATTTACTCTTGTTCTGGGACTGAGCCTGTTGGCCTGAGCACTAGACACGTTGGCACCCATGGGAAAGACTCATCTCTCCAAGTAGTCTGAGAAATATGCAAGCTCAGCTTGTTTGTTGAGGGCACACACCTGAGCCTTTAGAGCAGAGCTGGAGATGTGGGTCAGTGGGATGTGGAAGGTGAATTTGCATTGGGGAAGAACAAATGCTGAAGTTCTTTCTACTTGCACCTGGCAGGTATTAGAGGCGCCCTCTGGAATGGATGAGGCCGTGCAAACTTCAGAAACCAATCATTGGCACCTGGCACACTCTGGGAAGGAATCCATCTCTGTCACTCTGCACAGTGCCAGCAACCTACCGGCCACCCAGAAGGGCAAGGTGCCATGGCCCTATGTCACTGTGTGAGTACCTGGGAATTTTACTTCTGGGCTTCAGATGCTGTTTCTCAGCTTTGGTTATAAGAACTGCTCTTTCAGCAGGCAAGAAGTTGTGACTGCAGTGCAGGCCATAAGGCTGGTCTCTGCTGATCTGTTTGGTCTTAATCTTCACTGAATAGACTGGCACTTGCGAGGTGTCACAGGAGGATGCATCTCCGAGCTGAAGGCACAGCATAATAAATCAGGGTCACTGAGAATCTTGTGGGAAAGGAGTGTAAGGTACACAGAGAGTTTACCTGAGTTGTCAGAAAAAAATGATGCATACAGCTCTCAGGGTGGAATATCTATTTCTAATTTCCTTTTGTTCAAAATCTGACTGTCACCCCAGTGATTTATGCTATGGAAGTGCTAGGAGGAGAATATCTACAGCAGCAATGTATCAGAGGGGATGAAACAAACTAACCCCTTGCAGGCTGGGAAGTAGCAAATGATCAGAGCCGGGGGGCATTTTGAAGGTTGCCTTCATTTTCAGAGCAATGCATCTATGTAGGACTGGTGTCCACTGGGTGGCTCAGGAGCTGCTTGGCTGATACACGCTCAGTTGTTCAGGGCTGCCATGATGCCCAGGGGGCAGTCCCAGATGCAGTTTGAAGTCTTTAAACCATGATTTGAGGAATTCAGTGGCTCAGACATAGGTTAGGGGGTTGTTGTGGAGTGGGTAGGTGAGATTCTGTGGCCTACATTGTGCAGGAGATCAGACTAGATTATCATAATGATCCTTTCTGACCTTAAAGTGACTCTATTGTGTCTTTATCGTGATTGGGGCATCTTACCACATCAAGGCAATGGACCTGTTCTGCTGAAAACCTAAGGCTGGTCTGCATTGAGAAAGTGTACTGGCGTAGCTCTGTCAGTCGGGATGTGAAAACACACACACACTCCAGCAGCATAGCTATGCTGATGAAACCCCCCCAGTACAGGTGGAGTTAGAATCATAGAAGATTAGGGTTGGAAGAGACCTCAGTAGGTCATCTAGTCCAACCCCCTGCTCAAAGTAGGACCAACATCAACTAAATAATCCCAGCCAGGGATTCTGGTGTTCTGCTGATAAAAGAGGGCTTTTGTCCATGCAGCTAACGTAGTTTGGGGAGGTGGTATTCCCTCTGTTGACATACACTGCATCTACACAGAATTTGGTTCCTTGTGCAAAATACATGCATCAGGGGACTCAATTAAGTAGCAACACTTTGGTGTGTAGTAACTGAAAGGACACTGTTGAGTTGTGTTATAATTAGACAGGTAAAGTCTGAATGCTAAATATCTTTTAAAAAAAAAAAAATCCATTTCTTCTTCACTAAAAGAAGGGCAAACAGTCATCGTTTGTGATCTATGCAAATAATGCGTTGTGCTCCACAGTGCTGTTATTGCAGTAGATCTTTACTTAGCAATCCCATTCCCAGACTGGTGTGGGCATCACAAATGACACTGGTGCACTAATGAGGCTGTAAACAAGAAAATCCATGTTAATTTCAGCTCCTTTAGGAAGGGCAGTGGACGAATCATAACCTGAAAGTGAATAAAATCAGTTGAAGGAGCCTGATTCTCTCTTTGGTTGCCCTAGTTTTACACTAGAGTAATCCCTTTTTAGAAACTGATTTCTGGAGGTCCATAACCAATACCAAAGAACATAAAAAATGTAAACCAATGGGCAGTTTTTATTGGACAAATATATTTATTTATGCATGCCACCAAACAGGGCTGGTGCAACCACTAAGCAGACTAGGTGGCCGCCTAGGGCACCAAGTGGTTGGGGGTGCCAAAAAGCGGTGCCCCCCAATTTTTTTTAAAACAGCTGAGCACAAGGCTGCTACTGCTGCTCCGTGCCTCCCAGCTCCAGAGGGGCCGCCCATGGCACGGCCAGTCCCTCTCCCTGGGGGAGCAGCCAGCAGCAGAGTGGGGAAGGGGAGGGTCTAGCACTAGCAGCTGCACCTTCTTCCCCGCGCTGTGGGCCGAGCTGGGCTCCCTGTCGCCCTCGGGCTCTCAGCAGACTCAGGCGTGGGGTGGGGGCTGGCTGCCTGTGCTGCTGCTGAGAGCTCCACGTCAGCAGGTGGGTATTGTAGTTTTAAGAATGCCTCCAGCTTCCATCCACGATACACCACACGATCCATTTTCTACAGCCAAGCACTAAGATACAACCGTATTTGTTCCAATCTCTCAGACAGAGATAAACAGCTACAAGATCTCTATCAAGCATTCTTAAAACTACAATACTCACCTGCTGAAGTGAAAAAACAGATTGACAGAGCCAGAAGAGTACCCAGAAGCCACCTACTATAGGACAGGCCCAACAAAGAAAATAACAGAACACCACTAGCCGTCACCTTCAGCCCCCAACTAAAACCTCTCCAGTGCATCATCAAAGATCTACAACCTATCCTGAAAGATGACCCCTCACTCTCACAGATCTTGGGAGACAGGCCAGTCCTTGCTTACAGACAGCCCCCCAACCTGATGCAAATACTCACCAGCAACCGCACACCATACAACATAAACAATAATCCAGGAACCTATCCTTGCAACAAAGCCCAATGCCAGCTCTGTCCACATATCTATTCAAGTGACACCATCATAGGACCTAACCACATCAGCCACGCCATCAGGGGCTCGTTCACCTGCACATCTACCAACATGATATATGCCATCATGTGCCAGCAATGCCCCTCTGCCATGTACATTGGCCAAACCGGACAGTCTCTACGCAAAAGAATAAATGGACACAAATCTGACATCAGGAATCATAACGTTAAAAAACCAGTGGGAGAACACTTCAACCTCTCTAACCACTCAGTGACAGACTTGAAGGTGGCAATTTTGCAACAAAAAACCTTCAAAAACAGACTCCAAAGAGAGACTGTTGAACTCGAATTAATATGCAAATTTGATACAATTAACTTGGATTTAAACAGAGACTGGGAATGGTTGGGTCATTACACTGATTGATTTTATTTCCCTATGTTAAGTTCTCCTCACACCTTCTATGGGTCATCTCAATTATCACTTCAAAGGGTTTTTTTCTCCTGCTGACGATAGCTCATCTCAATTGATTGGACTCTTCCAGTACGTATGCATACGTTCACCTTTTCATGTTCTCTGTATATATAAATATCTCCTGTCTGTATGTTCCATTCTATGCATCTGAAGAAGTGAGCTGTAGCTCACGAAAGCTTATGCTGAAATAAATGTGTTAGTCTCTAAGGTGCCACAAGTACTCCTGTTCTTTTCTCCTGTGCACCCCCCGCCCCAAAAACCCACCCTGTCCTGCCACTTTTGCCTCTGGGCAACCTCCACCTGGCAACCCCCGAGCCAGCCACAGTCACTCTCACCCCTGCATCAACCTCAGGACCCCCCTCCGCCCCCCACCACCTGCCATCTCCCTCCTGCCTACTCCTCCCTTGTGCAAACTGCTCCCTGCCACCTTCAGCCTCCTGCAACAACCCTGTGCATAGACACACCCCCGCCTGCCAGCCCCTTGCAACAACCCCCTCCTGCTCACTTCTCCCTTGTGCCACTCCCTCCCTGCCACTGCACCCCCTGCAACGAGCCCTTTTTGCCTCTGTGCAATCTCTTTCCTGTCACTACACCCCCACCCCCTCCACCTCTTGGCCACCTCCACCCTCTGCAACAATCCTGTGCATCTGCCTCTCTGCCACCTTCACCCCCTGGAAGAGCCCCCATACGACCCCCCTCTTTGCAGCCCCCCCATGCCCTCTGCATTTTGTGAACATCTGGGCCCCTAGGGGGAACTTGGCCATAGGAAGGTGGGAGCTGGACATCGGAAGGGGGGCGCAAAATATCCTTGCACCAGCCTTGCCGCCAAACCTGACAAAGGGCAGAGCGAGCCAGGCCTAGCATAGCAGGGGTACTGCAGTTCAGGTCTGAAGGGATCCTTGGAGGACGGGAATAACAGTGATTAGGATGGAAGTGCAGTGACAGAGCTGAGCGAGAGGTGGGATAGTCGGGGGTGATGCGGGACAAGACTGAGGTGCCTGAGCAGAGCCGTGTGTGTGACTCTTCCATTGCTTGTACCCTGCCCAAGCTATAAACCCTTCACTTTAATAAAGAAAATTGAAAAACCAAAGAGAAATGTGCTCCCAGGAGGTATGTGAAAAGTAAATATCCAGATTCTCAGTTCTTTTGGGGGTGTACTGCAAAGAGTCTATCACTTGAGCTTTAGTGGCATCTCTGGAGCCATTTTTGGCCTGGTGCCAGTTGTGTGCAGAGTCAGGCAGAGTTGCCCCCAGTAACCAAGAAGTAATTTGGTGCTGTAACCTTAAGCCCTCACAGCACAAACTAATTTGAGAATGTAGAAACACTCACAGATTCCAGGTCCATCACCTACGAACATGTGCATGAAGCTACACGTGCAGCCACTCTTACACACACAGCTTCTTGCTGTCATATACCCACCCTCACATGCCCTAGATACTCAGTCACGCTCACACACAGCTTCTCCAGCTCCCATGCACATGTGTGTATGTACTTAGGTAAAGATGTGCACACAGAAACACACAAGTGCATGCACCCCATTCACACAAAGGCATGCGTGTGAGACATCCCTGTGATAAAGAGACAGGGCAGAGGTGGTATAAGCAGACCCACTGGCAGCCCAAAATGAAGGAAGCATGGAGGTGCTCAAAGCCACTTTACATTCCATGTCTTTCTAGAGCCGAGGAGCCAAGCCAGACTCTCTCATTCCCATTCTCGTTGATAGGAAGTCCCCTCTGGTGCCCTCAGTTCCTATAATACAAGAGATATGAGCTAGGAAAAGAGGCTTGTGGAAGCTGCCAGCTGGCAGGGACAAAGCAAAGTGTTTGCTTTAGAGACTTGAGATCTTTCCTGTTCTATGTGGCTGATGTTTGGGAAAGAGGCAGAGTTGATCTCAGTGACCAGCTGGTCCCTGTTTCCCTGCTTTTCTCCTTTCCCCAGCCCTTCTGCCTCTCCTCCACAACAGGTTCCTTTGTTCTGTAATTAAAAGTGCTCTCCCTGTCTGATTTGTCCTTGGGGTGGTGAAGCCAGATCCATGAAGGACACAGATTACCATCACCTTTCCACTCCCAGGTCACTTTACTTAGATCTGGCAGCTCCTATCAGCACTTCCTTCTCATCCAAATGTGTCATTCTCTTTATCTTTAAGATCTGTCTCCTGTGGTGTGCCCCCATATCTCATCCACTGGAGAGCCCCTCTCCTCAATGCCACCTGCTGGGAGGTGGGACAGAAGAGGGCACCAGGTGGAGGCATGGAGTGGTGGATGGGGTGAAGAGTGCTTGGGTTGCATGGTCAGTGTGGGAGAGCTCCATGAAGAGTGGTAGCTCGAGGGGCTTGGCCGCAGTGAAGGGGCTGAGGGTTAATTGTTGTACTGAAGAGTGAGAGTGTTGCCAGGGGCTAGATGTAGCCAGAGCAATGGGCAAGGCAGATGATTAGCATTTTAGACAGATTGAAGTTGTTTACTTGGAAGGCCAGAGAGCAGAGGGTTGGGAACTCCTGCTTCTTCTGCACCCCTTGAGCTGGAATTACTGCTTTTCTGCTTCCCTTTGCTCTCAATAACCAGCCCTGGGCTAATGACAGGCTGCTGGGACTAACAGCTAGTGTCAGACCCACCATTCAGGGAACTGAACTAGGAAACAGAAGGATGTCTGTGCACTTTAGTCAGGCCCAGGAGATGGAGAATCCAGCACCAGCTGGATCAATCCACTCCCTGTTTTATCCTTTGGTGCATCTCTGCTTATGTTCCCTGCAGGCTGCCCTGGTGGTAAACAACAGCCTCTGGATTTCCAGTGGCAGAAGTAATTGTGTCTAGCCAATGGATACCCACTGGTGCGTTTTACCCATGGTGATCTGAAGAACCCACCATTATTTACAATATTCACCTCAGTCTTCTCTAACACCTTCCCTCAGAGCATATACCTTACCAAGGATTAGTAAAGATGGGGAAACTGAGGCACAAGTCGTTTGCCAAAAGCTTCACAGAAAGTCAGTTGTGGAGCTGGGCAGGTTTCTAACGATCAAAGGAGAAAGATTCTAGAACAGCCTCCCAATAGGAACAGTGGGCAGCAAACAACCTAACTCAGGGGTGGGCAAACTTTTTGGCCTGAGGGCTGCACCTGGGAATAGAAATTGTATGGCAAGCCATGAATGCTCACTGAATTGGGGTTGGGATACGGGAGGGGCTGAGGGCTCTGGTTGGGAGTGCAGGTTCTGCAGTGGGGCTGGGGATGAGGAGTTTGGGGTATAGGAGGATGCTCTGGGCCGGGACCAAGGGGTTTGGAGAGTGGAATAGGGATCGGGTCTGGGGCAGAGGGTAGAGGTGTGGGAAGAGGCTCAGGGGTGTTGGGTCCAAGTGGCATTTACCTCAAGCAGCTCTTGGAAGCAGTGGCATATCCCTCTCCAGCTCCTACACAGAGGCACAGTCAGGTGGCTCTGCACACTGCCCCATCTGCAGGCACCGCCCCTGCAGCTCCCATTGGAGTGCGTAAGAGCTGGAGCGGGGCCATGCTGTGGCTTCCAGGAGCTGTGTGGTGCAGCCCCTGACCCTGCGCCCTAGCTGGAGCACCGGAGCGGGCCCAAGCCACGTGGTGTGGCCCCCAACCCTCCACCCTGGCTGGAGCAGGGCTAAGCTGCATGGTGCAGCCCCCAACCCTGCGCCCAGGCTGGAGTGGGGCAGAGCCCCATGGTGCAGCCCCTGATCCTGCACCCAGGCTGGAATGCCAGAGCGGGGCCGAGCTGCATGGTGTGGCCCTTGACCCTGCACCCCAGCTGCAGCACTGGAGAAGGGCCAAACTGCATGGTGTGACCCCCGACCCTGCACCCCAGCTGGAGCACCAGAGTGGGGCCGAGCCACATGGTGCAGCCCCTAAGCCCACACCCTGACTGGAGTGCCAGAGCGGGGCCATGCCATGGCTTCCAGGAGCCGTGTGGTGCCAGGGCTGCCTGGGGTGGGGCAAGTGGGGCAAGTTACCCCAGGCCCCGCAGGGGCCCCCACGAGAATATAGTATTCTATAGTATTGCAACTTTTTTTTATGGAAAAATAATTGCTTTGCCCCAGGCCCCCTGTATCCTCTGGGCAGTCCTGCGTGGTGCAGTCCCCAACCTTGTGCCCTGGCTGGAGCACTGGAGCGGGGCCAAGCTGTGGCCCCTGACCCAGTGCCCCATCTGGAGTGCTGGAGCTGGGCAAATCCCAGCCCCGCTCCCCAGTGGGAGCACATGGGCCAGCTTAAAACGACTCACAGCCTGTAGTTTACCCACCCCTGAGCTAACTGGTTTCAAAATGGACCTTGATAAGTTTATTACTGGGATGACATATATAGCATGAGAAAGGACTCTATGATCCAGGAGGTCCTCTCCAGCCCTATGTTCCAAGAACTAGACCAGCGGTTCTCAGACTGTGGTATGGGACCCCAAAGTGGGTCAGGACACCATTTTAATGGGGTTGCCAGGGTCAGCATTAGACTTGCTGGGACCCAGGGCTGAAGCCCCAGCTGCACCCCACCCCGGGGCAGCAGGGCTCGGGCTGCAGCTCACTTTCCCCCAAACTAGGGCAGCAGGGCTCCAGCTGTAGCCCCCTCTCCCTCCACCCAAGGCAGTGGAGCTTAGGCTGCAGCCCCACTCCTTTGTCACGTAGTAACTTTGTTGTCAGAAGGGGGTCATGGTGCAATGAAGTTTGAGAACCCCAGAACTAGACTATACCCTTTGCACTAGTTGGTGTGCCCCCACTGAGTTCTGCCCCTGGAGTCCAGTTGTATTCAGCTGTGCACTCAGCATTAGGAATGGATCAGCCCTTTTGCCCCACGCTGAAATGTAGGCACAGAAAAAGGGGTGCTGCTCCATTTATCTCAAGGGGGGATTTAATTCTGGGGCCTGCAACTGTGCTGAGAAGCTAAGTACACCCCAGGGCCAAGTGACTGCTGGAATGAAGTATCCCTTGGGTGATGACTCACCTGGGCTCCCATACCGAGGCCACGTCCAGACTAGGGGAGGAAAATCGATCTTAGATACGCAACTTCAGCTACGTGAATAACGTAGCTGAAGTCGAATTTCTAAGATCGAGTTACTCACCCGTCCAGACGGCGCGGGATCGATATCCGCGGCTCTCCGTGTCGATTCCGGAACTCCGTTCGGGTTGATGGAGTTCCGGAATCGATGTAAGCGCGCTCGGGGGTCGATACATCGCGTCCAGACTAGACGCGATATATCGATCCCCGAGCAATCGATTTTAACCCGCCAATACAGCGGGTTAGTCTGGACGTGGGCTGAGTTAATCAGCCAGCAGAGACTCAGCAGCAGAGCAACTCAGGGCTCTCCTCTGAAAAGGCTTCCTCCAGCACAAGGAGCAAAGGACCTGGGGGCTGAGGCCAGGTCTCCTGCACGGCATCCATCTCCTATCATTTCTGTGATTATAACACTGCCCTTTGAATCGTGCTGGAAAACATTCAAAGAAGAATCACAGGAAATGTCTGCTAAAGCACAACCTTTCCTGGGAGCAGATTTGCCTGGAGGCAGAAGTGACATTTAAAGCAGCGGAAGCAGCAAGCCAGCATTGCATAGCTGGATGTGTGTGATTAAAACCAACAACAGAGCCCTCATTCCTCCCCCTCCACCCCCCCCCGCACCCACACACACATACTCCGTCCTGCAGAATCAGGGAAGGGGAACATTTCACAAATTCAGCTGCATTCTGGGCCTGGTCCAAAGCCCTTTAACGTCAAGGAGAGTCTTTCCATTAATCTCAGCGGACTTTGAATCAGGGCCTTGCAGAGGAATGTGGTGTGGGTGGGAGAAAACAAACTGGTTCTGATAAGGCCTCCAGCGACATAGTTTGGCAAACCTGGGCCTAGTCTGCCTTTTGGCACGATGACTTTGATGTTGTGATGTTGCCACTGAAATGCCATTGAATCATGATGCCAGTCCTGGAGCCCTTTCCCAGTGCATGGAGGAAGGGGGAGGGAGCCCCGAAGAACATCTGCTCCTGGATGTCACATGTGGAACCACTGCCTGTGGTAGCCACAGGCCAAGAGAAGTGCAGGAGTCCATTTTCCAGCATGGGTGGCAAGACAGAATTAGTCAGGTGGGGTCACTGCTGGCCTAGGAGAGTCCATCTCAAAGCCGGAGGGGCTGCAGAAATGAAACCAAGGAAGTAGCCGGCCCCAATTCAGCGTGGGTGGCAGGAGGGGGCTTTCCTCCTGGGAAGAAGCCTGGAAGAGCCCTCCTCAGGAGAAGGTTGAAGGGACAGGGGACCCCATGGCCCAGGAGTTCATCCCAGAGAATCAGTGGCCTGAGAGGATCAGCTGCCCAAGAGGATCAGCTGCCCAGGGTAATGGCTGGCAGCTCACAGCTCATTCAGGGTGTGTGTGAAATGAGCTAGGGATCTCAGTGCACATAAAAAACACATCACACTAGTTGGACCCTCAACGGAGAGGCTCATGTGGGCAGAACTCCCCTCCAGCCCAGAGAGCTTATCTTTCCAATTTAGAGTTGGAGCACATTGGCAGCATTGTTCTTTGACAGAGTTACTGGCCTAGTGGATGGTGGGGAGCAATAGACATGATATGTTGATTTTAGTGGGGCTTTTGACACAATCCTACCTGACATTCTCACAAGCGAACTAGGGAAATGTGGTCTAGAAGAAATTACTATAAGTGCAAAACTGGTTGAAAGAGTAGTTATGGATGGTTCATAGAATATTAGGGTTGGAAGGGACCTCAGGACGTCATCTAGTTCAACCCATTGCTCAAAGCAGGACTAATTCCCAGACAGATTTTTATCCCTTGGCCCCCTCAAGGATTAAACTCACAACTCTAGGTTTAGCAGGCCAATGCTCAAACCACTTAACTATCCCTCCCTGCCTGTCAAACTGTGTGCAGGGGTCAGTCCTGGGTTGGGAACTATTCAATGTATTCAGTAATGACTTGGATAAGAAAGTGGAGAGGATGCTTATAACATTTGCAGCTGACCTCAGGACGGGAGAGGTTGCAAGCACTTTGGAGGACAGGATTAGAATTCAAAATGACTTTGACAAACTGGAGAATTGGTCTGAAATCAACAAGATGAAATTCAATAAAGACAAGTGCAAAGTGCTTCCCTTTCTAACTACAAGGGTAGTTAAGTTCTCCAACAGGCTTCCAAGGGTGGTTTTGAGCCCAGGTTGGACAAACCCCTGTCAGGGGTGGTCTGAGGTCCTGCCTCAGCGCAGGCCCCAGGGGGCTGGACTAGATGACATCTCAAGGTCCCTTCCAGCCCCACGTGTCTATGATTGTATGAACCTTGCCCTAGCATTGCCCATGCTGTGCCTGCTCTCACGATATAGTCAGGGCCGGCTCCAGGCCCCAGCGCGCCAAGCGCGTGCTTGGGGCGGTATGCTGCGGAGGGCGCTCTGCCGGTTGCCGGGAGGGTGGCAGGCAGCTCCGGTGGACCTCCTGCAGGCGTGCCTGCGGAGGGTCCGCTGGTCCTGCGGCTCCCGTGGAGCATCCGCAGGCACACCTGCAGGAGGTCCACCGGAGCTGTGGGACCAGCGAGCGGCAGAGCGCTCCCCACAGCGTGCTGCCGTGCTTGGGGCGCCGAAATGGCTAGAGCCGTCCCTGGATATAGTGCCCTCAGCGTCCAGGAACAGCAGCCCTGCAGTCTTTCACTAGGGCTGCTCTGATTGTGGTGTGCATATCTGCTTGCACCCACACAGGGTCAGTGGAGTTAGTCTGGATTATTCCAGTGGAACAAGATCACAGTCTAGGCTGAGGAGTCACCCCCAGCCCAGCCTACCCATCGTTTTAATCAGCCTGCACTTGAACAGAGTGACAGGAGCTCTCTCACCACTCCCACAATGCCAGCACCTGAGTAACTCCACTGCTGGAGCCATCTCTATTTCCATAAACCAATTACAGCCAGATAATCCCGGGAGATTTAAACATCAATAATCTAAATGGTAACATGAGGGGAGCCGAGCTTCTGATTGTTGCATCTCTCTTTACATTTCAAGGCTGCTCCATCACTGCGTCGCCATGGTAATGGGGCAGAAGCAGGAGGGTGGCGGGGGAGCGGAAGACACTGGATGTTGGTGCGGGAGGCTGTGAATTACCAATGCAGGACACATCAGGTGCCTTTTAGTAACCATAGTGAGGAAGCCCAGGCAGAAGGGAATTGATTATTGTTCATGAGAATGCTTCTTATGAAGGAGAACAAAAATGAAATCCAAAGGCGGTTTGTGTTGTGTGAAATGAAGCAAGAGGGGGAGCAGGCTGGGTAAGGCCAGACAGAAATCAGCCTTGGAGGAACTGTGCTTTCCCAGCCATGCGTTTGGGACACCATGCTGGCAGGTGCCAAAGGGAATCAAGCCAAAACGTAACCAGCCCACTCATCTCGGCAGGTGAGGCTGCTGGCCAGCAGGTGCTAATGAGATGTTAATGACAGACAATGGGGGGCTGATGGGAGAGGACATAACGCCCGGTGCTAGTGAAATGTGCAGAAAAATTCTGCGAGAGTGCACCCTTCAATACATAGGCCACTGGTGCTGGGTGGAAGGTACATTTGATCTAACTGAACAGTTAGAAATGCAGCTGGGCTGTGATACTTTATTCGACAATCAAAAGGGGCTCAAGAAAGTGCGTTTTTTGGCTGGCCTCTTTGGACCAAAGTCAGGAGTGAAATTGTCTGGATGGGCTGAATGTGCGGTAGCTTCTGTCATGAAGTCAGCCATCCACAGCACAGCACCACATCTGTAGTGTGGTTTGTTCACTGGCTGCAGTTGGCACTGTCATTTCAACATAGCCTTGCAAATAGAAGAGGACGCTGTGGGTCAGACAGGATTGACATTGGCTCTGTTGTGCAGGGAAAGGCAACTCAGTGCTTGCTGATGTCTTGAATGGTTACAGCCAGTGCATTCAGGAGTGGACCAGGGACTGGAACAACAGGCTGGCCATGATGTGCATGCAGAGGAAAGTTTTCACAGAGCCAGGCCCCCAGCATGTTTGCTTCTAGCCAGTGCGAATAGTCTCTGGATTTCCCAATTGCCAAGTGCCATCTCCAGCCATGTTCTGTGTGGAAACTCCTGTTATCGGTGGCGGCTCTGCCTGCAGATCAAATGTAGTCTCACGTGTCTCCTCCAAAAGCACTTGATACATCTACATCAGGAAGGGGTCAGTGTGACTTGGATCCACCACAAAGGCCAGACAGCAAACCTAGGGGCAAATCCCTTACATGTTTCCATAGTGCCTGTTGGTGAGAAGGGTACAAAATGTGCAGGGATTCCTTGAGAGCACAGGGCCCATGTGAAGCCTGAAGGATGGATGCACCAGCTTAGCAAGGAGGCTGCAGGTCAGGACTGAGGGATGAAGGCGCCAGCTTTAATCCAGGCCTGCTCTGTACACAGTGGCTTTGGGCTGAGCTAATGGAATCCTGATGTTATAAGGAGCCCTCCCACGCACAGCTGCTACATTAGCTTTCACTGAAGACATGTAAACCTGGAGCAAGGAAGTCAAGCTGTTCTTCCCCTGCCTCCTGCTCCCAATTAAAGTTTGTCCCATTTCTTTTCAGCTCCACTGCATTGTATTTGTTCTGAACCCAAACTGTAGCAGCAGCACTGGGTGGATATAAAGCAGCCCTAGAAGGAGTCAATTAAAGGCTGACTCTGGGTCAGGGGTGCAGGAACAGGCCAAGGAGAATCCATTTTTCACCATGGGCCTGGCCCCCAACCTCTCCTCTTCTTCCTGAGAACTTCTGGCCAGAATCATAGATTATTAGGGTTGGAAGGGACCTCAAGAGATCACCTAGTCCAACCCCCTGCTCAAAGCAGGACCAGTTCCCAAATGGCCCCCTCAAGGATTGAACTCACAACTCTGTGTTTGCAGGCCAATGCTCAAACCACTGAGCTATCTTTCCCCTCAAAATTATTGGAGATATACCAATCTCCTAGAACTGGAAGGGACCTTGAAAGGTCATTGAGTCCAGCCCCCTGCCTTCACTAGCAGGACCAATTTTTGCCCCAGATCCCTAAGTGGCTTTCCTCAAGGATTGAGCTCACAACCCTGGGTGTAGGAGTGCTCAAACCACTGAGCTATCCCTCCCACCAGGCCAGAAGCTGGAGCCTGGCTCAGGTAAGAGTGGTCTGGGGAGCCTGGACAGCTGTGGGGAGCTGCAGACCCTCCACCTGCCTGGGGTGGAGGGGCTGAGAGCAGCCCCTAGCCCATGTCCCCACCCCTGGATCCTCCGCGCAGGGCAGGTGGAGGATCCAGGGCTCCCCACAGCAGCCTGGGCCGCTCTTACTATAGCCTGGCTGTGGCTCTTCAGCCCCCGAGGCCCCAACCCTCAGACCAGAAGCTGGAGCTGGGTCTGGGTAAGAACCATGCGGGCAGTTGTGAGGAACCTGGGTCCTTCCACCCAGGGCTGGCTCTAGGTTTTTTGCTGCCCCAAGCAAAAAAATTTTTGGCTGCCCCCCATCCCAGCCCTGGGTTCTCTCCCCGCACCCCCTGCTGCCCCAGCGCTGGGTTCCCCACCCCCACTAGTGCCCTCCCCCCTCACCTCCTGCTGCCCCAGCCCTGGACTCTCCCTCCACACCTGCACCCTCCTTCCGCTGCAGCCCTGGGTCACTGGTAACTTGCTCCCAGGGCTGGTCATTCAGCAGGAATTTTGGATGTGCACAAAACACAGACAGGATTGGGTTCCCATATGGTTACAGAGTTGCAGTAAAGTGGAACAATTTTCAGCTTGTGTGATTGGAGGATATCTGGATGCATATTATAAGACTGTCCTCCATAAATGAGGAAAAGTTGAGGTGCCTTTATTATTCTTTTCTTCCACTCTTTCTTTCTATGGGGAATTTGCCAATGCAATATCACTGTCTTCCTTTTAAACAAACAAACAAAAAATAGGCAATGGCTGTTGAAAATAGCAATTCCAGTCCTAATAACCACTGGGAAGCATTTCTTGCTCAATTTTATCCGACTTTTTCTATAGCAAGTTACAGTGGATCAGTATATTTGATTTGGGAGAAGTGACGTAACAGCTGCCCAAACTGAGCTTGAGCACTCCTGAATTTTGAGGTGTTCAAATCTGGAAGGCAGGTGCTGTGTGTGTGGTGGGGGGGCTGTGGGCTCCGCAGGGGAGCACGGTAGCATGTATGCAGCAGCATGTCTGGCACTGTGTGGAACCAGACACGCTGGTCTGAGTGGCATGGTAACGGGGCTCGAGGGTTGGAGAAGGGGTAGGGGGTTCCAGGGGGGCAGTCAAGGGACAGGGAGCAGGGGAGGTTGGATGGGGCGGAGGTTCAGGGGGGCAGTCAGGGGCAGGGAGAAGGGGGCATTAGATGGGTCAGGGTTTCAGGGGGGCAATCCAGGGACAGGCAGTGGTTGGATAGGCATGGGTGTCCCAGGGGTTTGTCAGAGGACAGGTAGGGGGTGGGTTCCTAGGGGGAAGTTGGGGGGGAGTCTCAGGAGGGGGCAATTGGGGACAAGGAGAAGGAAGGCTTAGATAGGGGCTGGGGTCCCAAGGGGCAGTTAGGGGAAGGGGTCCCAGGAGGGGGCAATCAGGGGACAAGGACCAGCGGTGCTTAGATAGGGGCTGGGGTCCCAAGGGGCAGTTAGGGGCAGAGGTCCCGGGAGGGGGTGATCAGGGGACAGGGAATGCAGGGGTTGGATGGGTTGGGGTTTCTGTGGGGGGCAGTTGGAGGGAGTGGATGGTGGCAGGGTGGGGCTACGCTCCCTCCCCGTGGAGTATCTTGTTTTTTGAATGTTAAAATATGGTATCCCCACCATTCACGGTACTCACAGCACACTGCCGCATGAGGCCCCCCTCCTTCCTTTCCAGTTGGTAGTGGCCAAGGGAATGCTGGGAAATGTAGTTCTTTCCCTGCTCCAGGGCTGGCTCTGTAGGCAGGGAGCTAACGAAGGAACTACAGCTCCCAGAGTCCCCTGTTGGTTCTCAGCTCCCATGCTAGATCCCTGCCACCCCTGCAAATGGGCTGCCCCAAGCAGGTGCTTGCTTTGCTGGTGCCTAGAGCCGCCCCTGCTTCCAGGTGCCCTGGGTGGGGTGCCTGGGGGGTGGGGATATGAGTTAGGGGTTGCTTTTATTCCCCCCACAGGCAGGTGGAGGGGCCCAGGGTTCCCAGCCTGGGTCTGGCTTCCAGCTTGGCCAGGAGTGGGGCTTCGGGGGCAAGAGAAGAGGTAAGGGCTGGGCCATGGAAAGGTGGGGTCTTGTACCCCCTCCTCCCACTTTTAGAAAGAATCCATTGCCCTGGATAGTCAAGATATCTTTAAAGGTTGGATGAGTTTTATGGCTGTGTGATTGGGTTAGGGGTGGTTCCTGAGAGTAAGGCAGAGAGTGTTGGCTAGATGGTGCAAAGTACACAACATACCACCACATGCACACCTCTGCCAGTCCTCCTCAGTCTTGACCCATAGTCCCCTGCTATCTCAGCCCTTGGATCTGCCCCCCACAACCCTAGCAGTCCCCCTCAGTCTTGTTCTGCAGCCCCTTGCTGCCCCAGCCCTGGGCTCCCCACAACTCTGCAACTGCCCTTCAGTCCTGACCCACAGCCACCTGCTATCCCAGCTCTGGTTTCCCCCGCCCACAACCCTGGCAGTGCCCCCTCAGTCCTATCCTGCTGTCCCAGCCCTGGGCTACCCTACAGCTCTGCCAGTGCTCCTCAGTCCTGACCCACAGCCCCTCTGCTATCCCAGCCCTGGGCTCCCCCCCCACCCTCACAGCCCTGGCAGTGCCCCTCAGTCCTTACCTGCAGCCCCCTGCTGTCACAACCTTGGGCTCCCCACTGCTCCGCTGGTGCCCCTCAGTCCTGTCCTACAGTCTCCTGCTATCCCAGCCCTGGGCTCCCCTACAGCTCTGCCAGTGCCCCTCAGTCCTGACTTACAGCCCACATCCTGAGGGTCGCTCCATGGCTCTGCAGTGCACTTTTCTCCTGGACAATTTGTTCTCCTCGTACCTCCCTTCTTTACACCAGTGACTGGTCTCTTGGTAACTGGCAGTCCCTTCTTACACGGTTTACTTCTAGAGCAGGGGAAGGGCTGAAATCAATACTGCATTTATCTTTCTTTCTTCTACCCTCCCTCTTTTCCTCCAAATGCATCTTCTTCCTATGAACACAAGAAGTAACCTAGAGACAGCTCTCCCCACTTGTCTCTAGGTCCTGGGAACAGCTCCCAGGCTAGATAAACCTGACCAGTTCAATGCTGTGCTTGACTCCTCTAGCTCTCAAAACAGGGTGATGGTCTGAGGCTACAGATCCTAGCCTGGCATAAAGCCAGGAGCTGGGGCATTCAGAAAAAAACATTTACTATTGTGAGAGTTGGCAACACTAATTAGACTTTACAAAATGGGTTGGTATAGCTCTTCCATGAGCAGTGCATACACTGCTAGCACCTTGAGCAGGGAAACCAGGATAAAGTTCTTTGCAGTACCCAAATCAGTATTTCTGTTCTGAATGTTGCTGTGTACTGAATTTTCTTTTGTTTTGTTCTTTGGTGGGACTAATGTATCTGAGCCACCTTGTTTACTCCTCTGCTAGGAATGTTATCCCCGAAAGAAAATCTCCAGTGGTTAGAGGTAATGCCTTAGATAGCTGCATAAATATTTACCTGACCTTGCGTGCTGAAGCCAGGTGTGTTTGCAATTAATGCAACAATGAGGATAGAATTGGAAGGCTCTTTTCCCTTAAGTGCTGAGATAGGGATAGGGAGGGCCCTTTCTCAGAGGTATGCAGGGAAAGAACCCACTTCCCCCTTTAGAGCTTATGCACTTCAGCCTAGAGGAAAGAAACTCAAGGTCTTAGATGAATGCTTTTTTGTGCTTGCTGCCTGAATAGTGTTGCTCTGAAAGATTCCATTGACCCTAAGATGCATTGGGTTTTCCCAACAAGGCAATAGCATTTATTTGGCATCACTGCACTTGGGAATGAGCTGCTGATACAAGAGGAGCCAAAGCCACTGTATGCTGGGATAGAAATGTAACCCTTCTGCCCCTCTGAGTTGGCAGCAACAAGGGCCGAGTTCAGTATCCAGGGGTTCCGTTTCAATAACCCAATGCCAAACCAGCTCGAGCCCCCACCCAGTGACCTGGGAAAATCTTACACACACCCCTAGGTGCCTCAAAGAGGCAATGCTTCCCCTCTCGCAAGCACAGAGTCTCGGTGTAGCAGAAAAGGTTTAATACATGAGATAAACAACAAACACTAAATTGGGAAAAACACCTCAACTAGAGTTCATAGACCAAACCGTGAGCAAAGACCCACCCCAGGAAATTGGGCTGTGTCCTCTTTCCTGGGCTCTTGAGTCCAGCAACCCCCAAATCACCCACAGTCCCAAAAGTCCCACAATCCCAAAAGTCTCTGTCCTGGGTCAGTGCAGCCCCAAAGTTCGAGAGTCTATCTGCAGAGGTCTCCCCCCCCCCGCAGCCTGGGTAGAAAGGGGCACCTTACGTGGTCCAGGGCCAACTGCCCTGCCTCTCCGTGGGTTCTGCTCCCACCTTCTCCACGAACTGCTCTGCTTTACCAGCCGCTCCACTCTGCTCCTCCAGCCGTCCTTACAAACTGCTCCGCTCCACCAGCTGCTCTGCTCCACCAGCTGTCCTGTGGGCTGCTCCAGTTGTCTCTGCAAACTGCTCGACTCTGCTCGCTCTGTGGGCCGCTCCACCCATCTCACAGCTACTCCGCTCTGCCAGCCGCTCTGCTCCACCAGCTGTCCCGTGATCCGCTCCAGCTGCCCCCACAAACTGCTCCACTCCGCCAGCGGCTCTGTTCCACAGTATAGCTTTGGGCTCCCCACTAGTTAGCACAGTACTCAGTGCTCTCAGCTCAGTAATTTCAGCTCTTTAGTGATTTTCAGCTCTTAGTGATTCCAGCTCATAGTAGGGGAGCCCCAGTGCTAGTGAACCATTAGCCCAAAGTGAGTTCAGCTCAGTAACCTGTATTTAGATTCTTAAGGGAATAAAAAAAATCAATTCTAACATTCCACAGTGGAGAGAGGAGGGGGTGGAACTGGTGCTTCTGGCACCACAAGAAGACTGCACCACCAGGCACAGATACCTATCCTCAGCCTCTCTCAATTCTCTGGGTTTTGGAACCCATGTCCCTTGTCTAGCAAGTACCACCCAACTGAGAGTGAGTCATTTGTCACCAAGCAGTCCCACAGCTCAGCAGTCTGGGATAGGGTAGGCGTGCCTATGCAAATACACTCTCTGAAATTCTTTCCACCAGATGTCAGTGTAGAGCTTATCCTGACACTGCTTACAGAAATGAAGTGAAAAATCTACAGTGATTACTTAGCAGAAGAGTTGTGTTTTCATAAGCAAAGAGTTTCAGCTTAAAATTACGCTGATTGCCAAGGAAGGAAAGCAGCAAGAACGAAAAATAGATGGAAAGTCTCCATGAGAGAGCACAGTGTGTGCCCTCCTCTAAAGCATGCAGTAGCTGCTCTGAGAACAAAATGGCTGCTGTACCAGTAGAGACAGTTCCTAGTAATTTAAAAAACAATGTCAGGAGAGTTTCAAGCTACATATGCTGCAGGAATGCACTGTGCACAAAAGTGCAGGAGCAAGCAGGCTTTAACATAAGAACGGCTGTATTGGGTCAGACCAAAGGTCCATCCAGCCCAGTATCCTGTCTACCGACAGTGGCCAATGCCAGGTGCCCCAGAGGGAGTGAATCTAACAGCTAATGATAAAGTGATCTCTCTCCTGCTGTCCATCACCACCCTCTGACAAATAGAGGCTAGGGACACCATTCCTTACCCATCCTGGCTAATAGCCATTAATGGACTTAACCTCCATGAATTTATCCAGTTCTCTTTTAAAGCTGTTATAGTCCTAGCCTTCACAACCTTCTCAGGCAAGGAGTTCCACAAGTTGACTGTGTGATCTGTGAAGAAAAACTTCCTTTTATTTTTTTTAAAATCTGCTGCCCATTTAGACTTTAGACTGTCAATTATTATTTGCATTACCGTAGTGCCTAGGGGTCCTAGCAATGGACCAAGCCCCATTGTGCTTGGTGCTATGCAGACACAGAATAAAAAGATGGCCCCACCTCAAAGCACTCTCAATGTTAGTAACTCAGTCAGCATTTCCTGTCCCAAGTATTGGAAAATCATGAGTTTGGAGCCCCCAGAATCATGAGACTGCCTTAAAATCATGAGATTTTGCAAAATAATAGATTTCAGGTTTTTAATCTTTAGATTACACTCAGGACACATTTTCAAGCACTTCTCTGTAATCACAAGGGCTAGACGTATACCTTTTTGTAAAAGTGAGGCTGAGATTCTCACCGAACCACAGGACTCCAGGAGCTGGGGTATTCAGAAAAAAAACATTTACTATTGTGAGAGTTGGCAACACTAATTAGACTTTACAAAATGGGTTGGTATAGCTCTTCCATGAGCTGTGCATACACTGCTAGCACCTTGAGCAGGGAAACCAGGATAAAGTTATTTGCAGTACTCAAATCAGTATTTCTGTTCTGAATGTTGCTGTGTACTGAATTTTCTTTTGTTTTGTTCTTTGGTGGGACTAATGTATCTGAGCCACCTTGTTTACTCCTCTGCTAGGAATGTTATCCCCGAAAGAAAATCTCCAGTGGTTAGAGGTAATGCCTTAGATAGCTGCATAAATATTTACCAGTCAAGGCTACGTACATCTACCAGATCAGGGCTCTCAACTGGGAGGTTTCCAACCCCGGTGGGGGGGTCTTGAACTGGCTTCAGGGGTTGTGACCAGGAGGGGCTCTAACTTTTTTGCTGCCCCAAGCACAGCAGACAGGTTGCCTTTGACGGCTTGCTTGTGGGAGGTTGCTCGTCCTGCTCATTCAGAGGCTTGCCTGCAGAACGTCTGCCAGTCCCGTGGATTCGGCTTACCCGCTGCCGAATTGCTGCTGAATCCACAGGACCGGCGGACCTCTCGCAGGCAAGCCGCCGAAGGCTACCTGACTGCCGCCCTCGTAGGGACCGGCAGTGCGCCCCCCATGGCTTGCCCCCAAGGCACACGTTTGGAGCATTGGTGCCTGGAGCCGCCGCTGGTTGTGACCACTCACCCTGTCTTTATTGCTAGATGAGAGCAGAGTCCTGAACCTTTATCCTCTTGTACCATGGGATAACTATATACCAATGGCTGAGAACCACTGCCCTGGATCATCCCAATCACTCTGCTTCCTTTCAGTTTCTTGGCAGCCTTCAAGTACTGAGGGAAACAGACTTGTACACAATTCCATCAGCATTCTCTTGCCACAGCCAGATCCAGACAGACTGGGCTATCACCGCCTGTCCTATGGCATGGTGCCGCTAGGCACTCTGCCCAAACCTGCATGGGCCTTTATGCCCCCATACAATTGTTGTCCAACTTGCAGTCCCTACTCACCCCTGACCTACTGCTTCCTAGAAGCCTCCTTCCCGCTGGAGGGCCATGTTTCTCATCAGCATTTTTCCTGGTGGAATTTCCTTTGGCTGTTTCCCAGTCATGTTCTACCCAGGAATGGCCTGGTAATGATCGTAACTTTATTGAGCAGAGTGAGGTACTGATGTGTTTGTAGAGATAGCATTCCCAAGAACACTGATCTTCAGAGGACTCTGACCTCACTAGCCTGGGAGAGGCTGGCTTTGGAGATGGCACTTTTCCCTCTCCCCCAGTAGCTGTTTTAGTGTCAGAGGAGGTGGATGTTACCAGACTTCTAGGGTTGGGAGAAGACATCAAAGCATCTCTGTTCTTTCCACCCCAGTCCAATGATTCCAAAGCACATCTCTAGATGTTGTGTTGTGTTTCACATCCATCCAAGCCTTTTGAATGCTCTAGGCAAGTCTATAATAAAGGGACCAGGAGCAGCCTCTCTTTGCTTCTCTTTTGCACAACCATGTTGGCTTCATTCAGACTCTCAGCACTTTGCCTATGCAGCAGTCCCCCAGGGAGTTCATTATCTCAGAGTTGATTTTTCTCTCAGCCCTCCAAAATGGTGCAAGTGCAGTGCTAATTCTGACCTGCCAGAGCCAGCCAGCTCGTTGGGTTCCTGGATGGGCTCTTTGTGGTAGTGGTTACTGTTATTTCCCACTCTCCCTGAGCTGGCCTCATGCAGGGTGAGAACACAGAGCCCCGATCGGAGGGCATTCATCTTGCTTCCAGTTCAACTCCCACTTGTAAAGCAGCTTTCAACTCCCAAGGCCTTGTAGAGCAGCTTTCAGCTCCAGACTGGATAGACCCCAAGCAAAACAGACCTGGAATGTGTACCCATGGGGGTCTTGGAGATGCTATGGGGGGATTTTTCAGGTTCTTTTGCACCAGAAATTGGTGTCTGTGGTTAGACTGATGGGTGATGCAGGTAGGTGGGTGTTTACACTTGATGTTAGGAGTGGAAGGCTGTTTTGCAATGAAATCACAAGCCCTCACAGTGAGAGGACACAGTGGTAGAGATCTTAGCTGCATGGTTTGAATGACTGTTAGAGAGCCAGGCAGTCTTGCGTGGAGTTTCTAACGCCATCAGTGTTTATACACACCAGCTGCACCTTTGTTCTGGTGCAAATGGTACCTCTGAAGCCATAGAGCTGAGGTCCTAAAGCTCATAGTGCCCTTGTCTGGCTCCATCGGTAGCTCAGCTGAGATGTTCTGCATTCAGGGAAGCACCTGGAATGTACATGTAGGTTAGGGTGACCAGATGTTCCAATTTTATATGGACAGTCCTGATTTTGGGGTCTTTTTCTTATATAGGCTTCTATTACCCTCCCACCCCCTCCCGATTTTTCACACTTGCTTTCTGGTCACCGTAATGTAGGTTCCACTTTTGACTGTGCGCTGGGATCTCTTTGCTTTGGTCATTCATCTATGGAGCCACGAGGACTTGCCCTCCCTCCATGACAGCAGGCAGACGTGAATGTCCTTTCATCCATTATTGATGCACTGGCTGAGCATGCTCTTTGTGGACAGAGAGAGGAGAGGAGAGGCCAGGATTAAAGGGGGCCAAGGGTGGAGGTGGTATCCATTATCATAGAGAGCAGAACGCTGCCTGAACTGACACGTGGCCAATTACTGGATGAAATGCCAGCAGCTACACTTAAGGAAGAAAGCAAGCAAAGGGATCAGAGTGGAAAGGAAGGGAGGATGGAGGCGGGTTGCAACCTCCCTCACTTCCAAAGCAGACATCCCATTAACAGAGAGAGAGAGAGAGTGTAGAGGAGACTACATTAAAACAATCTCTCCAGCCAGGAGGGAGACTGAGGAGATATATTAAATAGCTTGGAAGGAATGGACATTAAATTTTCATCAGCTGATAGCTTTGAGGGGTGGGAGAAGAGGTGGGGGAGCTGGAGTGTGTGTAAATGGGGGAGGGTGTGAGAGAATGAAAGGCATCCTAAAGAAGATGTAGCACAGAAAAGCAGCTGGGAGCTGCTTAGGAATGTTTCAAGGACAAGCTCTTGTCCATCCCTAGGAGCAAACCACACTGCTGGCTGGCTCCCCTCACCAAGAAAGAGGCAGCACAGTCCCAGTGCTGCCTGTGCACTCCCTGCCTTTTTAACCATGGCTGGGAACGCCTTTATAAGCAGCTCCCCATCTCAGGAAAGAAGCTGGTTCATCAGGATTTCAAGCTAAAAACGGATGTCTCCAAGCTGCCATTATTTTGCTTGCATGTAATGATGTGAGCACTCATTGATTTTTTTTCCTGCATCTCATAGACTCTAGGACTGGAAGGGACCTCGAGAGGTCATTGAGTCCAGTCCCCTGCCCTCATGGCAGGACCAAATACTGTCTAGACCATCCCTAATAGACATTTATCTAACCTACTCTTAAATATCTCCAGAGATGGAGATTCCACAACTTCCCTAGGCAATCTATTCCAGTGTTTAACTACCCTGACAGTTAGGAACTTTTTCCTAAAAGCAAGAGTGATGTGAATTTATGCAGTCTGGGGACAAATGCAGAATTCAGGGTGAATTTATCCTCTTTGGAATTGACTATTTTCATGCCTAAAGACTCTTTCTGTCAAAGTGGCCAAAGGGTCAGGTTTCTACCTACTGACTCAAACACTGGGTTAGCCAGAAGCTAGAGGCCAGGCTGAAACCTGGGCAGTATTGTTAGAAGGTTAGGAAATGGGGTTTGCTGTTTTTCCATCTGAACTCCCCGGTGATGAGAATTCCCTTGCACAGCTCCCATCTCTGCACTCAGTATACAAGCCACGCCACTAAGGCTTTTTCTAAGAACAATGCTGGTTCCACTCCAGAGAGCATCTTGGAGAAGCCTATCATAACCTTAGTCCCAGATTTGGACCTTGGCGTCCAAAATATGGGGGTTAGCATGAAAACCTCCAAGCTTAGTTACCAGCTTGGACCTGGTACTTGCTGCCACCACCCAAAAAATTAGAGTGTTTTGGGGCACTCTGGTCCCCCTGAAAAACCTTCCCTGGGGACCCCAAGACCCAAATCCCTTGAGTCTCACAACAAAGGGAAATAATCCTTTTTCCCTTCCCCCCTCTCTGTTCCCAGTCCTGGAAACAAAAGTACTTTCCTATTCCCCCAGAGGGAATGCAAAATCAGGCTAGCAATCCAACACACAGATCTCCCCTGATTTCTTCCTCCCACCAATTCCCTGGTGAGTACAGACTCAATTTCCCTGAAGTAAAGAAAAACTCCAACAGGTCTTAAAAGAAAGCTTTATATAAAAAGAAAGAAAAATAAGTACAAATGTCTCTCTCTGTATTAAGATGATACAATACAGGGTCAATTGCTTAAAAGAATATTGAATAAACAGCCTTATTCAAAAAGAATACAAATCAAAGCACTCCAGCACTTATATTCATGCAAATACCAAAGAAAAGAAACCATAGAACTTACTATCTGATCTCTTTGTCCTTACACTTAGAAACAGAAGACTAGAAAGTAGAAACTGCTTCTCCAAAGCTCAGAGAAAGCAGGCAGACAGACAAAAGACTCAGACACAAACTTCCCTCCACCCAGAGTTGAAAAAATCCGGTTTTCTGATTGGTCCTCTGGTCAGGTGCTTCAGGTGAAAGAGACATTAACCCTTAGCTATCTGTTTATGACAGCCAAAGTTATAAACAAAGCAAGCAGCTCACAATGCTGAGACTTGCATCACATACTCTCAAGGCAACATCACTGTTGCATATACCACATTGTGGCATGACATCAGCATGGCACTCAGCAACATCTTTGTGTTACCATGCAATGGTTCTCTGTTGACGCCGAACATACTCGGCATGGGAAGATGGACTAGATGACCTCTCGAGGTCCCTTCCAACCCTGCATGTTTATAATTCTATATTTCAGGATGCTTTCAATAACCTAGAGGTGGGGCAATAATTCAGGACCTATGACAGCCCCTATATACACCCACCCATTAGTCAGACATAGGCCTAAACCAAGTCACTGGGTCCGAACAATCCAGAACTGAGAGGACTGTGTAATCTGGATTCAGATTACTGCCAAATTTGCTGGTTTGCATCTATCAAACCGAACCCCTAGATCCAAACAGCTCTAAACTTTGGGAGGTTTGGATCTGAGCTTCATGACACAGGGTGGTCTCTGTGAACAGTGACCCCCTTGGCAAACTAGCTGCTCTTAAGACTGGTCAGATGCCCTTAGAACTGGAGAGATTGATCCTTCCTGGCAAGATAGTAATATAAAAGGATTTTGGGGGGGGGGGTCTTTGTTTAGGAATTTGCAAAGCAGCTTGGATAAAATGGGACTCGAAGCTTCTCTCCAAAATCAGCCTGAGCCATTACAAAAACTGGCAATCAAGTGCAATGAATAAAAGTTAGGAAGCATTGGGGGGTGGGGGGACAGACTAGATGACCCTTATGGTCCTTTCTAACCCTATGATTGATCTAGGGAGACAATGCACCTGGGACTAGCCAACCTCTTCTCAACCCTGGCTAGTTCCCCTAAGACACACATGGGGTCCCTCATTTGTGAAGTGCCGGGTTTAATTCCATTATGGATTGAAAACAAACTCCCCTGCCACTAACTCCTCCCATTCCCTCCCCATCATTAGTAATTGAGCACTCCATTGTCCCAGTTTGTTTGCTTTAGGTGAGGAGATAGCTTTCCTTGTCTGACAAGAGCAGGCCTGTGTGGAGGGGACTCTCTCTGTTCTGCCTGAAGTCTGTTCATTGCCCCATGGTTCCCTACCAAGAAAAAGCCATAACATTGACATCCTTTCCCTCCTCACTGGGGACCTGAAACCTTGCTCTGGTTAAAAAAATAAGATAATCATTTCCACTCATCAGCTTCCCAGTGTCTCTCTCCCCCTCACCTGCCAATTAGCCCTCATCTTGGAGACAGGAGCAGTCATAAATTAACTCTTGGAGTGCTCTGTGGTTGTGTGTCTAAACCAAGCCATGGCTATAGTCCCCTATGGTCATAACAGCTTCCCTGCAGCATAGTAGGCCAGCCCCATGGATCTGACTGCAGGAAGAGGCAGGGGCTTTGAGTGTGTGTCCTGATTTGGATCCCTCACTCTGTATGCTTCTAGTATCTTGGGGGCCTGTGTAGCCATCACACTGGGTTCTTGGAGTGAGAAGGGTAATACTGACAGTCCCTGGTTGTCAGCGGGCAGGATTGAACATGGGACCTCTGGAACTTAGTGCATGAGCCTATACCGCATGAGCTAAAAGCTGCTGTAGAGCAGACTTGTCTAACTCTCTCTCTTTCTAAGCGGTCTCAGTGGAACTGTGATGAAAGGGGAGGTGGTGCACAAAACTGGGTGGCACCATGGTTACCCTTTGGTTGATCTGGCCCTGCCTACAGCCCATGAAGGCCAGCAGAAACCTGATCTTGATAGGGTGATGTCAGCAAGAGCTAGAGTGGTCTGGAGGACATTGACAGGTGGCTTATTTCTTCTTCTTGTTTTATTTTTATTATCCTAATGCCTGGTGGCCTCAGCTGAGATCAGGGGCCCCATTGTGCTAGGCCCTGTACAAACCCATAGGGCCAAACTCCAGCTTTGCCCAGCTTCCATTGGGCAGCTCAGCGACTGCAGAACTCTTCCCCCACCCACCCCATTATCCCTTTGTTTCTGTGCTAGGTGTTTCTGCCCCAGCAGATAAAGCTGAGGCCAGCAAACTCATTGCATTCCAGATGTGCTGCAGCAGTTTGAATTCCTGGGCAGGATTCATCAACCACAAGGAGCTCTCTTTGAGAGTTTAACGAAGAATTAAGTTCCTGAGTGCTTTTTTAAATGAGAGAGAAGAAAAGAATTATATGAACTACGCCTGAGGATGATGACCACACTTTGATGTGTGTGAGATACACCATCCCTTGTGGTATGCAGAAAATAAACAATATACATGGATAATTGTGTAGGGCTGGTCAATGGTAGGCACTTGTTAATTGTGGCTTGAAATATTTATTATTTATGTGCTTTTGAATCTTAACTATGCCATTCATTAACCTTTACCCTCCCCTCTCTTTTCACCACCAGATATCTACCTGTCCTCACATTGGTGCATCTAGATAATTAGCCTCCAGAGTGTGAAATAGCCTTTAGAATAAAAGGATATCATTGTTATAGCCTTATGCATAACAGCCAAGTCACTAAGGGGCTCAGATACAGTGATCATGAGGGAGGTATAAATGCTCTGCTAAAATAGACAAAGAGGTAGAGACAAGTCAAATACAGAAAGGTAATAATACAATGTAATGGCAGGAAGCTTGCCTAGTGGTTAGGGCGCTAGCTTGGGACTTGGGAGACTAAATTTCAATTCACTTCTCTAGTACAGACTACCTCTGTGACCATGCGCAAGTCACATATGGGTATGTCTACACTATGGAGCCTATGCCAATATAGCCTCCTAATGTGTATGCAGTATACACCATCCGAAGGAGGAGTTCTGCTGTTGTAGGAACACAATCTCCCTGAATGACATTAACTATGTTGACAGAAGCCGTCTTCCATTGACATAGCTGTATCTACACTGGGGGGTTTGGTCAGGGGTGTGGTTTTTTCATGGACAGGCTGTAATAAAGGCCTTTGGTGGGACACAACTGAGAGTACCAATTCAGGACAAATTGCTTAGAGCAGGGCAGTCACAGCCCAAGGCTGTGGGCCCTTTACTACTAAGGCACCCACCAAACCAACCAGAGAGGACTTCAGTTTTACCCCACTGGCTAACCAGAAGTCATACAAGTAATTCCCTCAGACAATCCAGTTTCCCAGTATCATCACCAGTGCCACTCCTTATGGAGATGAATGGTTATGGAAACCAATAAAAGAAAAAAGGTTCTCCCGATCCCAAAGGACCAAACCCCAGACCAAGGTCAATATGCAAGTCAGATCTTACCCACAAATCACATTGTTGCCAATCCTTTAGAATCTAAAATCTAAAGGTTTATTCATAAAATGAAAGAAATATAGATGAGAGTTAAAACTGGTTAAATGGAATTAATTACATACAGTAATGGCAAAGTTCTTGGTTCAGGCTTGTAGTAGTGATGGAATAAACTGCTGGCTTAAGTTAAGTCTCTGGAGTACATCCACAGTTTGGATGGGTCATTCAGTCCATTGTTCAGAGCTTTAGTTTGTAGCAAAGTTCCTCCAGAGGTACTCCACAGTTTACAGCCAATACAGGCTTGTTCCCTAGTGTCTGGTACAGTCTAGTTTTAAATCAGCCCTACTTTCATCATTTCTCTTGGGAGATATGGATGAGGTCTGTACACTAAGAATATTTCACTGCTGATCCTTCTGCTAATGTCAGTCCCTGCAGCCTTTACTTTTAAGGAAATTGATTTGTCTTTTTTTTTCATTAAGGTGATTTTTTATGCTAATGTAATGGAGGGAATGGTAATATTGGCCATAGTTAGCTGTAACGCATGTATCTTAATGGCTTATATGGCCTCATTACCACAGTATCCAGGCATCTCACAACAGTCCAGCAAGGTAGGGAAGTGCTATTATTCCCATTTTACAGATAGGAGCTGAGGCACAGCGAGACTAAGTGACCTGCCCAAGATTACACAGGAAGTCTGTAGCAGAGCAGAGGACATGAACCTGGGTTTCCTGAGTCCTAGGCTGGCACGCTAGTCATCCTTACTCTCAGGGTAGGCAGACATTGTTTAAACATTCCCTCCCCTTTATCCTAATTGGGGCTTGACTGAGCATAGCGTGCTTGTCTTTGTCCACTCCTCTGTATTAAGTGGCAGAACAAGATCAGCAGTAGAGATATTTGTAGGCAGACAAGTTGTGTTTTTGGTTGTTTTGGTTGTGTTTTGTCAACTATCTTGGTATGGACATTCTATTAGGATAGCAGTTCAATGAATTACAAAGTGTGTTTACACTACATGGTTGGTGATCACATGGACACCAAAAGCTTTGGCAGCATTATAAGGGCACCAGTGATGGACATAGACTGAACATTAAGCCAAACTGTCTTAAATACCTAGCTAGAGATCGATCTGGGTCAAGCCAGATCTGTAAGATTCCTTTAAGATTTGCCTTGATCATGATGATGATTGATTGATTGATAAAAACTTTAAGCATATGCTTAGTTCCCACTGAAGTCAATAGAACTTACACACATACTTGACTGCATTGCTGAACTGAGTCCTGGTATTGTCCTCTATCTAATCATGTAGGCTCCGGCAGTGATCAGTTGTGATCTCCACCCTTGCTGTACTAGTCATGTCTAGATTTCATTTGAACTTGGCCCACCCAACTGTGCCAAGTATTGTTCTCTATTTAGAGATGCAGACAAATTAGGTTGAGAACTATGAGACTTGTTTCACTTATGACCTCATGAGCTTTTCACGGAGTTTCAAATTAGCCTGTCAGTGCATGTTGCACATTTTAAGTGTGCAATACTTCAATGTGCATGCTCTGGTGCAGCACACAACATCACACTGATTAAACCTTTTCTTACTGGGGTGAAGTCTTTTAACTCACATTGTCAGCACCAGGAATCAAATCTGACCAAGAGTCAGGAAACCCTCAGATATCTGTAGGCCAGGCACAAAGGCAGCTCCCCTTCCCCATTTCAATTAGCACAGGGGTTCTCAAACTGGGGATTGGGATCTCTGAGGAGGTCACAAGGTTATTACCTGGGAGGTCGCGAGCTGCCAGCCTCAACTATAAACCCTGCTTTGCCTCCAGCATTTATAATGATGTTAAGTATATAAAAAAGTATTTTTAATTTATTGGGAGGAGGGGGTTGCACTCAGAGGCTTGCTATGTAAAAGGGCTCACCAGTACAAAAGTTTGAGAACCACTGGATTAGCAGGAATGGCTTAGCCTCCTGCTCTGTCTTGGGTGAGGGAAGGGAGTGTGACTCTAATCCAGGGGTCAGCAACCTTTCAGAAGTGGTGTGCTGAGTCTTCATTTATTCACTCTAATTTAAGGTTTCGTGTACCAGTCATACATTTTAACGTTTTTAGAAGGTCTCTTTCTATAAGTCTATATATAACTAAACTAATATATAACTAAACTATTGTTGTATGCAAAGTAAATAAGGTTTTTTAAAAATGTTTAAGAAGCTTCATTTAAATTTAAATTAAAATGCAGAGCTGCCCCCCCCAAGACCGATGGCCAGGACCTGGGCAGTGTGAGTGCCACTGAAAATCAGCTTGCATGCTGCCTTCCGCATGCATGCCATAGGTTGCCTACCCCTGCTCTAATCTATTTGGAAGGGAGGCAAGTGGGGCAGAGAGGTAATTACTGTACATGTGACCCTAAGAAACTGCCTCATTTAGTGCTGGTCCCCGGAGGGACCTTATCCAGGCAGCCATGGATGGGATTATCAAAGCGGCCCTAATAAGGGACACAGGGAGGCAGGAGCAGGAAGGGAAGAAAGGAGCCATTGAAATTTGCTTGCCTCTCTCAATTCATTAGGAAGGCTTAAGGGATTCTTGTCAGAAAGTAGGCTCCATTTGTCGTTCCAATGCACCTCGGGTTTAGTGGGTAGATGTTTGCGAGTTAGTGGGGATTACTGCCATGTATCTGCTATTACATAAGGCCTAACTGAAAGCTCAGTACAGCTCCTTGTTACACTCCTGAGTGAAGGCGGAAGCTTTAAAGTGAACAGTGCTTGGCAATCTCTGTGCTGACCTTCTCTTGCCCTGCACCATCCAAGCTAAAGAATCATGGTGCAAGGGTCTTGTTTCTACAGCACCTGTCACAAAGGGGTCCTGATCCATTCCTGGGGGCCCTGGGCGCTATTGCTATACAAATATTGTGCGTGGGATGGGCAAGAGTATCCTTATTAAGGCATGATCCTTACATTAGCCCTCAATCCTTGCATCACCTATATGTAATCCCATCACCTATTTGTGATCCTTGTATTTTTGCTGCTATGGAAGAGGGACAGAGAGTGTGGGAATGACTGGCAGTGTTGCTGACAAGGGGGGCAGGAATGGTACCATTTCTAATCCTTCTCAAACTGAAACAGGCACGTGATGTCAAACTAAACTTAGCTGTTGTCCTTCATTGGGAGAAGACTGCCTACCAGGCCTGAAAATCTATAAGGTATATATATACCTTTTAGAAGAAGAAACAGGATCTAGGGATCAAGTTACTGGACTAAGAATGGGAAAAAAGATCTGGATTCTAATCCTAGATACTGTGACTCATTTCCCCTTCCCGTGCCTCAGTTTCTCCATCTATGCAACAGGTATAATACTAAATAAACAAATAATTGGAGATATACCTATTTCCTAGAACTTGAAAGGACCTTGAAAGGTCATTGAGTCCAGCCTCCTGCCTTCACTACCAGGACCAAGTACTGATTTTTGCTCTAGGTAGCCCCCTCAAGGGCTGAACTCAGAATTTAGCAGGCCAATGCTCAAGCCACTGAGCTATCCCTCCCCTCACAGGAGTCTTGTAATATTAATTATTGTTGATAGTGCACTTTGAGTTAGATGGCACCAGAGAAAAGCAAAAGGTCATTAGAACCAAATTTACCTCTGTTCCAAGCCAAACTTGCTGTTCCTCTTTCTTTATTGGGGAAAAATGGTTAAATTATTGTAATAAATGATTTTTAGGAATTTTTTGTTCAACCCTGTTACCAACATCTGCCAGAAGATAAACCTTATTGCACCCCAACTTATCTTCATGATAGAATCTCAGGGTTGGAAGGTACCTTAGGAGGTCATCTAGTCCAACCCCCTGACAGATTTTTGCCCCAGATCCATAAATGGCCCCCTCAAGGATTGAACTCACAGCCCTGGGTTTAAACAAGCCAATGCTCAAACTACTGAGCTATCCATCCCACCACAATATATACCTTTGGCAAGTTTTCATCTCAGAAGGCTTTGCTGTTTTATTAAATCTATTTTAGTATCAGCATGGCAAATCTATTCCTGTCATTGGTAAATCAATGACCCTACTATGTTGAAATGTTAGGGGGGGAAATGTACAGGATAGTCATGGTCAGAAAACTGTTCACCCTGAGAGCTGCTTGAATTACTTGTAAACAATTTATCCAGCGCATTTTCCGCTCAGTTATCAAATATAAATTATTCACAAATCACTGTTTTTATTATTCTAGTAGATTTATTTTACTGTGCAGATCTGCACCATGTGCTTCTTAGACTTCTATCTCCTGGCTTTGCTGTCAGTCCAGCAGAGCTAGTTTTGATATGGGAAATTGAGCTGGATTCCATCCTCCATTGACATGCCGACACATTCTGAGTCTAACAACTCAGGTCCTCATGAGATGGCCAGTAAGCAAGTCAAGGCAGGATTGAGGCCTGTGTCTTTTATTCACCAGCAACCTAGGCTGGTTCTAAATCGATGGCCTAAGGGTGAAAAGCTCAGTGTCCCAGTCGGCTCTCGTGTGGGATTTTAAATGGCAACAGAACTTCTCTGCTGTTGTGCCTAACCAGATGTTTTAAAGGGTTTATAATCAGGACTTGTTTGTTCTTTGTAACTTCATGATGGCCAGATCTGTTGTGGCCTTTTCAGATGTGGACAGTATATGTTGATCTGGCATGAAACTCCTCTTTCATTTTGCTCTGTTAGGGAAGACCTGCGAGAACTGGAAAAGTCCCGCAGGAAGTGTTTTGGTACCTCAGCAGGTAGCACTCTCCCTTTTCATCAGCATGGAACAAGTCCTTCAGCCTGGGATTAGAGGGCGCTGGACTGAGTTAAGGTATCTCAGGGCCGCCTACATTACAAAGTTACGTCGGTTTCACTACATTGTTCAGTGATGTGAAAAATGGCATGCCCTGTGCAGTGTAGTGAGCTAACTTAAGTGCCGATGTAGACACCACCAGTTTGATAGAATAATTCTTCCATTCATCTAGCTACTACCTCTCTGAGCAATGGATTTACTAGAGCAACAGAGGAACCCCTTCTGTCTCTGTATTAAGGGTCTACGCTATAACACTACAGCTACAGATTTAAAACAGACCTGTGGGTCTTTTGTGGTTAGTCGCATATCCCATGGATTTTGTGGTCATTCAGTATCCCAGGGCTCTCATTGCAAGATTAGGAGTGCTATGAAATGTCCCTCAGTGGTAATTGCATTCTGGATTATTTAAAATCCCCCTTCAGGTTTCATATAGAGAAGTTCTTCATTTCTTCACCTACAACATGTGTAGTGTTGCTATGCACTCTTAAACTGCTTCTGTGCTCTTATCTCAGAGGTGGCTGCATTTTGCAGATTGAGGAAATGAACCTTATATACACACCCTGCCAGATTCATTCGTTAACTTTAGTGGAGTTATGCCAGACATGAGTTTGGCCTGTAGTCAGTAATACACTTTGGGATGCTTTGAGGTGAACAGGCCATATGAATATAAGTCATTAGGTCTCTGGCTTGGGCATGAAGGGAAAGGGCATTCATTCCTCTGATGTCTTCAGTTCACTGCAAGGCTTTGTGCATGTCCAGGTGGATGTACCCCTGCTGTTACGTTGTTTTTTCTTCTTTCTTAGTAAAAGCAGCTCAGATGTTGAAAAGAAAAGGGAAGCCCAGGGGGTGACTCATGTGTCCTCTGAGCCTACACACTCTCCAACCTGGGAAGAGAAGGTGACTGTGGAAATTGATGCAGAAGATGCAGGCCATGAAGGTATGATTTCTGAAGAGAGCTGAATAGTGGGTAGTGGTGAGGGAAAGGTGAATATCAGTGAGACAGCCTAATTCTCCAGTCATTTACACCTGTGCCAATGCGACCAGCTCAGAACCATCCCACTGCACATTGGCTAATGTCTTCCCAAAGGCAAGGCACTTAGGAATCAAGCCCTTTAAGTGTAGCTGTGTATACAATTGTTAACTATCCTTATGCTTCAGGGCATGAGCTGATCATCAGCTAGGGACAGGAAGAAATTCCACCCATGATATATGGTTGCAAAGTTAAGCTCTCATATAGAACTTTTCATCAATAGATCTCAAAGTGTTTTACAAAGGAGGTCAGTCTCTTGATCCTCATTTTACAGATGGGGAAACTGAGGCACAGAGCTGTGACAGGATTTGCCTGGTAACCATGGAAATAGAACCAACATCGGCCCATGAATAGCTCTGCCAACGCACTTCAGTCCTATTATGAAACAATGTTCTGGGACTCCCCCATAGCTGTGGAAATCCAATCCTGTGGATCTGCAGCATATCTGCCAATCCGTTCCTGGCTCTGCACACAGCAATGTCAGTGTACCTGAATTCTGACCTGGTATGGTTCCAATCTCAGCATCGACTACAGCTTTGCCAGTCCCCCTCAATTCTGCTCCACAGTATGCCTGATTATTTTTCAATCATTACTAATTAGAAGCTTCCCTGCTGCAGTGATAGTTAGGCCTTGTGGCTTGATTGTTCCAATCACAGTGTAGTTAAGTATACAATTATAATAATGTAAATGGCATTAGAGTTTGTGATTAGATTAAAATCAGATGCTTGCAAAATGAATGCTGAGGCCGAGTGGAAATTAGTCATAGCATTACATGTAATTCTATTAACGCTGCTGCTTAAGTGAAATAAAAAACATTTGATGTACTTACTCTACTTAGCTGCCTTAGGCTAACAGGAAATGGGGGTGCAAAGAGAGACTCAAATAGCTGCCAGATTCTCCTCTGGTGAAAATCAACACAGTTCTGCTGACTTCAGTGGAGTGACACCAGCTGAGGATCTGGCACTCTTTGTGTGTAACTATATCTATATATGCTTGGAGATGAGATATATAGCATAAAACAATTGCTATTTGGGTTGATGGCTTGTTGGGTTGGTTTGATGCTGTTTGGTTGATGTCAGGGATAAGCCTTTACTGGCTTTAAAGCCTCTAAATGTGGGCATGTGTAACTCTCCGGAAGCCAACCCAAGGAAAAATCATTCTCCCTGAAGACTAAGGCCTTGGCTACACTCACACTTTACAGCGCTGCAACTGGGGTGTGAAAAAACACGCCCCTGGGCACTGCAAGATACAGCGCTGTAAAGCGTCAGTGTAATTGGGGCAGCAGCGCTGGGAGCGCGGCTCCCAGCGCTGCAAGCTACACCCGTAAGGGATGTGGTTTACATGCAGCGCTGGGAGAGCTCTCTCCCAGCGCCGCTGCTCTGACTACACTCACACTTCAAAGCGCTGCTGCGGCAGCGCTCCCGCAGCGCTGCCGGGGCAGCGCTTTGAAATTCCAGATGTAGCCATACCCTAAGCAGTCTAGTTTCTGTAGGTTTCATTAGACAGTTTAAAATACCTTGTAGCCCCAATGAGGCTGACGCTGTGATTTACTTCATACCTAGCCTTTGTTTGTTAAGGTTACAGGGTCATATGACCCTGTCTTAGTCACTGGCCAGTCAAATTATTACTGTTTTTTTCTATCAAAACCTATTGCCCCAGTAAGGACAATACTGCTTAAAAATATTGTAGCCCACATGATCCTGTTTCAGATAAGAGGCAGTGCAAGGCCTTAATCCTCTACTGAGCTCCATAGGAGCAAACACCAGTGTGTGCAAGTGCCCATTGTAGGATTAGGGCACAAGGTCAATATCTTTAAGTGACTTGTCATTTTGGGTGGCTCTGTTTTTGGGATACCTTCAAGGGATCTGCTTTTCAGAAAGCACTAAGCACCCACCCTCAAAATCATGCCCCTTCAAGTGACCTTGGAGTGACAACATGGCTACAGGTTTTGATACAAAACAGTCTCTCCCATTTAAAGAGCCACATACACTTGTATACAGTGAAAGAGCAGTACTTCTGAGGTGTGCTGTGAGGGCTTAACTGTGAAAGGTGCAGAGCACTCTGACCTGATCCAGCGAAGCATTTAAACTTGTGCCCAACACTAAGCACATCAGTAGCCCCATTGGCATTAATGGGATTATATATGTGCTTAAATTTAAGCCTGGACTTTGCTTGTTGAGTGTTCAGCACCTTTCAGGACCAAGCCCCATCAAGGTATAAGGCAAGAATGAACAGAGTGTCCCACAGTCCTGATACATTTCTGTCCTGCAGTGGTTCCCAGATGTGTATTATCCCACTTAGAAAGGAGAGAGAGTTATAATCCCCTGATTGTGTTAATTTTGAACCATTTGTGGGGATTGTAATTATCCTACTTCTCTACCATTGGTACTTCTGTAGCCCCTCAGTATCTGAGCACCTCCCCATCTTCAATGTATTTATCTTCCCAATAGCTGAATGTGGCAGGGCTGTGCTGTTATCCCCATTGTACACAGGGGAAATTGAGGCACCCAGGGTCTGACAGGGGAGTCTGTGGCAGAGCAGGGAATTCAACCCAGCTTTCAACTCTCAGGCTCTCACCCTAACCTCTGGGCCATTCTTCCTCTTATCTTATCCTAGTTTATGTGATGGTGACTTGTTAAGTTCTGGGTTTTCAAATCATTTTTCAAAATTACTTTTAGATGACTCAGAGCACCACACCCTCTTGGGTGCTGAGGATCTGTTCCCTGCTCTTGAGTTTTGTGTTCCATCCCAGTCACAAGTCTCTAGCCTCAGAGATACTGGTGTTGGCAACTGAATTTGCTCCCATTGGAGAAAAAATTGAGCTTTTGGACTCATACCTACAAGGAGCTCCCCGTGGAAATGCAATAACTTTAGCAACCAAGGACTTCTGTTTAACAAATCTGATTGCGCTCTCTTTGCAAGCTATTCTGAGCCAGGAGCGGCGCCAGGGTTTTTTGCGCCCTAGGCGGGGGTCCTTCCGTGATCCCAGTCGTCAGCGGCAATTCTGCGGCGGGGGGGTCCTTCTGCGCTCCCCGTCTTCGGGGCACTTCGGCGGCGGGTCCTGGAGCGAGTGAAGGACCCGCCGCAGAATTGCCGACGATGACCCAGAGCACAAAAGGACTCCCCACTGCCGAATTGCTGCCGAGGCCGGCAAAATGCCGCCCTCCCAAATCCTGGTTTCCTATGCGACCACCTAGGTCGCCTAAATGGAAGCGCCGACCCTGTTCTGAACCCAGTCCTGCAGACCTTTCTCAAGCAAAACTCCTGGAGCATATCTACACTTGGAGCTAGGGGTGTGACTCCCAGCTGGAGGAGACAGACTGTGCAAGCTCTGATAGTGCTAGTCTGTTAAAATAGAGTGTAGCCACAGCAGCATGAGTGGTGGGATGAGCTAGCCACTTCAAATGCATTCTATGTTTGGGGATGTCTATGTACTCAGGGCAGTTAGCCCATCCCGCTGCTCCACTCCTTGAGCTGGGATTTGCCCTCCAGCTCCACGTGTAGACATAGCTGATAAAAAGTGCTGTTCCAGATGTGGGTGGGTAGATGAATAGCTAGTTAGATAAAACAAATGAAGATGCACCCTTCCTAAAGCCCTGCCATCACTTCAAAATGACACAGTCAAGTAGCCAGGTCAACCACTCTGTTCTACAAAAAGCAGCTGTCATCAAAGAAGGCAGCTCCAACCAATACCTTCCATGTCCAGCCCCAACAAGATGTGTGGACTTGCTGTTTTAGAAGGCTTAGATCATAGGATATCAGGGTTGGAAGGGACCTTAGGAAGTCATCTAGTCCAACCCCCTGCTCAAAGCAGGGCCAATTTCTAGACAGATTTTTATCCCAGTTCCCTGAATGGCCTCCTCAAGGACTGAGCTCACAACTCTGGGTTTAGCAGGCTAATGCTTAAATCACTAAGCTCTCCTTCCCCTCTTAGAGAGCCTAGAGGTGCTGGGGAATTGAACCCAGGGCCTCATACATGCAAAGTATGCACTCTACCACTGAGCTACAGCCCCAGATAGGCTTGAGCCACTAAAGCACAAGAATAATTCTAGTCACTTCAGTGAGGCTATTTGCATGCTTCCAATTCAGCACGTGCTGAAGTTGGGGTCAGAGTGTTCAGCACCCTGCTGGATCAAATTGTAATGAACATACACCAGAGTAAACTATTTTACCATGATTTAAAGTATTTTCTGTTTTCTTGGCCTTCCATTCTCTTTCTTTTCCTCTGTGGCTGGGTTCTTGCCTCTCTTCTACCCAAGATATCAGGAGTCCAGTGCTTAATTTGTGCCATGGCTTGCCAGGCCTGAGCCCTTGCACCTCTAGGCTTGGCAATTCATAGTCCGGCACCTCTGGGCTTGCTGCATCAGTTATGAATGTAAAATAATTGCTTGAGCCCCAACACCTCTTTCATTTCAAAGTAAACACTGGAGTAGTCATCTCATTTACCATCCTGTTTGCACTCTTAGGGCTCACCAAGGGGTGGAGTGTGATCCGATATCAAAGACAACTAGTGGAATTGGCTTTAATGTGAGACGAGGGCATGGCTACACTGGAGAGTTGCAGCGCTGGTGATGGGGTTACAGCGCTGCAACTCACTCTGTGTCCACACTTGCAAAGCACGGCCAGCGCTGCAACTCCCTGGTTGCAGCGCTGGCTGTACACCTGGTTTGCTTGGGGTATTGCGATTCCAGCGCTGGTGATGCAGCGCTGGTCATCAAGTGTAGCCACCAAAAGTGCTGTTATTGGCCTCCAGGGTATTAGGAGGTATCCTAGAATTCCTGTCCACAACAAACCGGAAGAATGACTGAACTCCAATCTCCCCGTAGCTACTTAGCTAAAAAACAAACACAGCTGCTCTTTGCTCCAGCGAGCGAGCGGAGGCAGGGGAATTGCTTTGGAATGTTCACAGCTGTTTGATTGAGGAGAGGGGGGAGGGGTAGTGTTGAGCAGCTGCTTATATGGTCTAAAGACCATTTATGAGTGCATAATTTGCATTTAGTGAATAAGAGACAGGTGGGGGAAAGGTCAAAACTTTTAAAATGATTGAAGGTAGGCACTGTGTATCTTCCAGTCCTTAGAACTTCCAAGGCAGGGAGCTGAGAATAGTGTCAGCTCCAAAAATCCACTCTTTCTGTCTCCCCCACGCTCCCTGTCACACTCCACCCCACCCCCCTCTTTTGAAAAGCACGTTGCAGCCACTTGAACGCTGGGATAGCTGCCCACAATGCACCACTCCCAACAGCGCTGCAAATGCTGCAAATGTGGCCACACTGCAGCTCTGGTAGCTGTCAGTGTGGCCACACTGCAGCGCTTTCCCTACACAGCTGTACAAACACAGCTGTAACTCCCAGCGCTGCACATCTCCAAGTGTAGCCATACCCCACTTACTGCTTAAATGGCAAGTCCTTTCTCTTTGCACAAAGGTCTCTGAGAAAAACAATCTGCATATATATTGAGCTGTCTTTTAAAAGTAACAGCAGAAAAATTTATAACTCCAGTCAGATGATGGAAAGGCAAGGAGAGAGGAGACTCTGTTGCCTCAGTTCAGCAACCTATGGCCATGGCTACACTGGCGCTTTACAGCGCTGCAACTTTTGCGCTCAGGGGTGTGAAAAAACATCCCCCTGAGCGCTGCAAGATACAGCGCTGTAAAGCCTCAGTGTAATCAGTGCCGCAGCGCTGGGAGTGCAGCTCCCAGCGCTGCAAGCTACACCCATAAGGTGTAGCTCTCCCAGCTCTGGCGCTCCGACCACACTCACACTTCAAAGCTCTGCCGCGGCAGCGCTTTGAAATGTCAAGTGTAGCCATACCCTATGCCTGTTTGGCAAAGCACTTCAGCATGTGCTTAACTTTAGGTATGTGCTTAAGGTTAAATGCTTTGCTGAACTGGGATGGACTTAAGCATGTGCTTCAATGCTTCACTGCACTGGGGCCTTGGGTAGAGAAGAGTTAAATTGTCCATCAGTGCAATCAGTAATTAGGCTGGTGTTAGAGAGAGCTAAGTGTAAATGGCAACATAACAAGATGTGGGGTGGTTTTCATTGATTTGCCTTTGACAAAGGAGTAAGGTTTGTAGTTTTCTCCCTCTGGTTCTTCTGGGGGCAGCAGACATCTCTGTGATACCATAGGGTTAAACTGGGGTCACCGAAGGGGTTAAATCAGTGGTTTGTCAAGGAAGGTGAAGAGGGATGTGCAAGGGGGGTTATCCCTTTATGGGGAAGTGGCAGCAGGCTGTTTCTGCGACGATGGGGGTGAGCAGAAAGCAAGGCTAAGTTAATGATAGGGGAGGCAAGATTCCATTCTTCGGGTGACAGGTCCAACATGCCAAACAGGCCTCTCCACTTCTTCAAGTGACTTGAGGCACAAAGGAGCCCTACCAGGGGAAGACAAAGCTGGGAGTTAATGAGGCATGTTTCTTTCACGGAGACACAAAGCGAGGGCCTCCTCTGCCTCAGAGCTGTCTAATCAGGTCAGTGAGCTCTCACAATGCAGCTGAGCTTGGCCTGACTTGTGCATTATGGGGGTCCAGGCTGCAAGTATTGTATCCTCCAAGCCATTATCAAGCTTCATGCTTCCCTAGCAACTGATGAGATTCAGTTTGCATGGCCTCCCCAGAGGAGGGCTTTCAAGGGAAATGGCGTGTAGCCATCCCTGCTCTGGGCTGGGAGCCAGCATGGTGTCCATTGTAAACAGGATCTGGACTGGGTAGGATCTCAGAGGAGAGGCCTGCTGTAGAAACCCTAGTGCTGCCTTCAAGACATGGTGTTGATGGCTATCTTCCCTCTGAGTCAGCATTGTTCAGTGCCCCAATGGGGTACTGTGCTGTCTGAAGTGCTGGCTTTTGGATGGGACATAAAACAGACCCTGAGCACTGATCACCCTAAAATATGCCCAAGTGCTGTTTTAAAGAGTGGAGGTGTTGACTCTGGAATCCTGACCCAGTTCCAGGGTGAGTAATTCCATTCTGCATCTCTACGTTGCCTGCTAGCCCTGCAAGTACCTACTTTTCTGGGCACAGTCAAATCCTCTCCTAACAATGTGGAAGTTTTTCCTCAGATTTAATTCTACATCCGCTATGCTGTAGTTTGAACCCATTGCCCCTGGTCTTGCCCTCTGTGGTAAAAGAGAACAACTTTTTACCACCTTTTTTATGGCAGCCTTTCAAGTATTTGAAGACTGCTATCATATCCTCCCTTAATCTCCTTTTTTCCAGATTGAACATATGCAGTTCCTTCACCCTTTGCTCATATGGCTTGTGTTCCATCCCTCTGATCACCTTTATCACTCCCTTTGGATCCTTTCCAGTTTTTATGCATCCTTTTTATACATTGGTGACCAAAACTGGACACAATACCCAGCTGAGGCCTAACCAGAGTTGAGTAGAGTGGTACTATCACCTCCTGTGACTTGCATGCTATGCTTCAGTTAATGCAATTGAAAATTTTATTTGCTTTTTTTGCCACAACATCACATTGCTGACTCATATTGAGGTTGTGATTCACCACAACTCCCAGATCCTTCTTAGCAGTGCTGCCACCAAGCCAGTTTTCGCCCATCCTGTATTTGTGATTTGGTTTTTCTTCCCTAAGTGTAGCACCTTACATGTGTCTTTGGTGAATTTCATTTTGTTGTCTATAGCCCTGTTCTCTAATTTATCAAGATCTCTTTGAATTTTAGCTCCATTGTCCAAGGTATGGGCAGTCCCACCCCAGTTTTGTGTCATCTGCAAATTTGATCAGTATGCTCTCTATTCCTACATCCAGGTCATTAATAAAGATGTTACATAACATCAGACCCACATCAGACCTCTCATGGAACCCCACTTGAGACCTCCTTCCACTCTGACATCATTCCAATAATATTTACTCTTGGTTTGTCGTTGTTTAATCAATGATGTATCCATTTAATGGTAGTTCTGCCAAGCCCGCATTTCTCCAACTTACTTATCAGAATATTATGTGGGACTGTGTCAAAAGCCTTACTGAAGTCCGAGTATATTATGTCCACCACATTCCCCCATCCACCAAACCAGTTACCCTGCCAAAGAAGGAAATCAAGCTGGTTTGGCATGATTTGTTCTTAGTAAATCCATGCTGGCTGGGAATGATCATCGCAAATGGGATGTTTTATACATTGCTCTAGTAGCTTTCCAGGTATTGAGGTCAGGCCAACGGGTCTATAATTCATTATCCGACTCCTCCTTTTCCCCCTTTTTAAAGATGGGCACTATGTTAGCTTTCTCCAGTGTTCTGGGACCTCTCCTGTCATCCATGAGTTTGCAAATATTATTGCCAGAAGCTTCGAGATTTCTTCAGCTAACTCCTTCAGCTCTCTGGAGTGAATAACATCAGGCCGTTGCATTCTAGTGGAGAGAACCAGGGGATGAATGTGCCTCAGGAATGGACTGCCCTCTCTGCCACAGAGATGGTCAGGGGTGAGGTCTACTGGAGAGGTGGTCTGAGGGGAGCCTGTGGCTGCCCAAACAGCACCAGTTATGTGCCTAAAGAGAGGGCTTCATTCCAAGGGCTGCTACTCCAGCACTGAAGATGAAAAATCCACCTCCCCATGCTGTGGACAGGCTGCATGTCCTTTAGGTTGGAACAGCAGCTTCTCCCATGCACCAGTGCCAGGTGGGTATGAGGCCACTGGTTGTGTACTTTCATTGCTTGTTCCTCTGCCAGCCATCAGTAGCAATCTCTGCTTCAGTCTGCTCCAAGCCTGTGCAAAAACCCTTCCAACTGGCAGGCAGAACCCACTGCATGGCTGCCTGCTTGTACTCTGCCATGGGGCGCGGAGCAGCCCCTCTGCTTTGGATGATGTTAAATGTTGAGGACATCCCAGGGTCATGCATGTGGCGAGGTGCTCTTCCTGGTACTGAACTAATCCAGGGACGCTCAGGGAAGAGGGAGGAATTGCCAACACTGGACTTTCATTCCGATGTATTTATTTTAATCATACAGAACTTGTCTGTGCTGGAGTTTTTCATTGGGTTTTAACTCCCTCGCCCTTTGTGATTTCTGGAGTGGATGGGATGTGAATGTTTGCATTCTGTCAATATTAGAGTTTATCGTTGTATTAGCTGACACGTTAAAACACAATTTTAAACCCCATGTGACATGCCTTTAACAGCCCTGACTATGGTTTACATTGTGGCATAAAGAAGCCTCACATGGGGAATGGAGGAGGTATAAAGGGCCATCATGGTGAGTTCTTCAACCAGTGAAGAACAGCTTCGTTCCCAGCCTCAGGTGTAGGGCTGGAGCAGAAGGCATGGAGGAGAAAGACTAGGATTTGGCTATTCTTGCCTGGCCAAAGAGCTCATAGAAGGCTGCTCAAAGTTGGGGCAATCTAGAGTGGTCCTGTGGTGAGCTCAGGGCAGCTTCCCACGGAATTTAATCAAGACTGAGATCCTTTCTCAAGAAGTTTTTCAGATCAGTCTCTATAATTCTGTAGCAGGGTCTAATTCTCTATGACATTCTGTAGGGTGGTTTATAAGCCAAATAGTACAAAGCTCGTCCTTTCTTTTGAATTCTCTCAGACTCTTCCACAAGGAATAGAGCTGCAGAACTGGCTTATGGACATTTCCAAGCAACAATGTGGGGAGGGGGCAGGTGTTCCTGAGACAGGCTGCATCACAGCAGCTCAGTCCCAGGAGAGACCACAGTACATGGGAAGAGATGTAGTCTGGCAGATGAGAAGTGCACACAGGAGAATGGGGACCCAGACCCAGGGACCCAGAACAACACCACCCAAGAGGCACTTTGCTGATCCAAACAGAAGCAGAGAATAATGGTGACATGATCTGAAATTAATGTTGTGTTTAGATTTTCCCACTGGAAAATTCTGCCAACAGTGACCTTTTCCCTCAGAAAATTTTGATTTTGATGAAACCCATTTTCCAATGGGAAAATGTTTCATTTGAAATATTTTGTCCAGCCTTATATTAAACATGTATGTTAAGCATGCTACCCATAGAGTAACGATAACATGTTCCTTATCATGAAGCAATTCTCTTGTTTACCCCCCACCAACACTACCACCAACCCTTAGCTAAGGCTAGGGAGACAAGAGATGCTCTTCTCATTATCTCAATTACTGGGTTTTTAAAGAGAATTGGAATGATCCCATGACCAAAACGTTTGCAGCCATGGGACATATAATAATTGTCATCAAAGCTCATGCTTCAAGGTATAAGCTGATCACTTGGGAGGATCAGGAAGGCATTCTCCTTCATCCCACATAGAGGACTGCATGGTTGTCTAGGTGCATTATAGCAGTTTCTCACTTCTGCCTGAACTACTAAATACTGGCCATTGCCAGAGACAAGGAGGCAGATTAGATGGATCAAGGCAAATCCTATATTCTTAAAAAAAATCTAAACCACATTTGTACCAGCTTCTCAAGGGCTTCAGTGTCAGGCCTCTCTGACAAATCTGGAATATGGACTTTGTTGCTTCTCAATATTGTTTAACCCACAGGGGTTAGATCCAGTGCCTCGGTTTGGGCCTGTGTGCCCTTGGGTGTTCTCCCTGAGGGAAGGGTAGATAGTGGCACTGCCAACCTCTCTCAGGGATTTCTGATGGAGATGGGGAGCTTGTTGGTTACAGACAGGGCTCTACAGGAGCCTGGTTAGTGAAGGCTGCTGCAGAGATGCACAGAATTAGAACATCTCCTAGTCCCTGTGGATACACTCCCTCCTTCCTGACCACCCCTTTTGGAGCAGGGCTGGCCCCCTTCACCTCTCTTGGTGGAGAGGAGGTTGCAACTGTTTGCAACACCACAACTCCTCCACATCCTGACTGACTTTCTGCTGCCTCCTCTAGTGATGCCAGATCCTGGGGTGAATCTGGCATCTTGTCTTCAAACACCAGCCTTGCTCAGCAATGTGAAGTAATTCTAACCCTCTCCCAAATCCCTTATTGTACTTCCTCATGTGTATTTCTGCTCTTTCCCTTCCAGCTGTGATCCTGACTGTGGCTGACAAAATCACCAAGGAGGTGCTAGTGAACTACAAGATTCCTGTGAGGTACCTCCGATCGTTCCACCACTACCACTTGAGACTGGTGCTGGTGAGCATTGGCCAACTAATTCACACTCTGAAATATATGGGTATGGGGGAGTCAAATTGTTTCACTGCCACTTCAACCATCCATTTATCCATCGGGTAGGCAGTCTGTCTTTTCTGTCAGTCTCCACCTGGTATCCCTTGTCTTATATTTAGATGGGCAGCTTTTGTGAGCAGGGACTGTCTTGTGTTCTGTGTTTGTGCAGCACCTAGCACAATGGGGTCCTGGTCCATGATGGGCTCCTGGGACTTACCGCAATATAAATAATAAAAATTAGTAATCATAAACTTACGCTGCACACATCCTATGGTATCTAATTCCAGGCTTCTAAACAAACAGACTTGCACAAGACTTGCTTAGTTGGGTTGGCTGAGGTCAGATAGAGGAAATCTTGTGTAACCATTGTGATCCCCACTGGGAAACAGTTTAGGATTTTCAAAGTCTCACAAGTTGGAGAATGCACTGAAGGAGACAAGCAAATAAAATGCTCCTGGGGCCTCTTTAGAAGAGAGAAATAATTTTTTTTTCCTTCTGGAAATGAGTGTGTTAGTAAATAATGATGTCAAACTCTGAAGTGCCCTTTCTAACTTGGCCTCCTGGGAGACAAGAACACAGGTGAGATTGAGGTTTACAACAATGCAAGCAAATCCCAGCACTCTGCCCCTTCCTAGTGCTGTCCTTCCAAGGACCCCAAAAGGCTTTGTGAATATTAATTAAATAATCCCTAGCTCTCACAGAGCTTTATGGAGGAGGTCAGCATCCTTATCTTACAAACAGGAAAACTGAGGCACAGAGAGGGGAACTAGTTGCCCAAGGTCACCCAGCAAACCAATAACAGAGTCAAGACTAGAACTCAGATCTCCTGTGTTGTAGGCACGGGTTCTCAAATAGGTTTACAGAGAACTCGCAGGGGAGTTGTTGAGAGCTGGACCTATGTGGCTGGCTCCTTTGCATGTTTCCAGCTTATATGTTGCAGTAAACAAAGCTAAAATACAGTGTTTCTCTAACATTACTTCTCTGTGTAAGCCCTTGCTGAACCTGTCACAGGGATGTTAGACAATTATGAGTGGAAGGGGAGGCAAGGGCGGCATGCAGGTGAATGGGACAGGTAGTGAGGGATGCACAGTTGGGAAGGGAGATGGGGACGAGGGAAAGAAAGGGCTGAGTGAGGGTATGAGGGAGGAGAAGTGGAGGGCTGGGTAGGGGCATAAAGGAGGGGAGGCAGGGCCCAAGTGGGGCATGTGGAAAAGGCAGTGGAGGCCAGGTGAGGGCGTATGGAAGGTGTGATAGACTCAGGCCAGTTGAGTACAGTAGAATAGCAGATGGCAGATATACTGGCCACTGGATTAACAGTTTTCTGTTCCCTGACTGACCAGAGCAGGGGCTGCTCCAGGCTAATGAGAACACTTGACTCTAATTAACCTGCAAAGAGTCAGGTGAGGCCATTAAGTTAATGTGACCACCTGACTCTAATTAAGGCCCTGCTGATACTATAAAAAGGGCTCACTCCAGTCAGGCAGAGGAGAGCCAGGAAGTGCAGCTGAAGGGCTGGTTGATGAAGACATCCTCAAACCATTGTTAAGGGAGCCCTAAGGTAAGGGAGAAGCAGGAGAGCTGTGGGGAAGTGGCCCAGGGAAATGTAGCAGTGGAAGGTTGGCTGCCAACAGCTGCCACCATTAGGGTCCCTGGGCTGGAACCTGGAATAGAGGGTGGGCCCAGGTTCCCCCAACCCGCCACTACAGGACTATCTCCTGGGAGGGGAAGTCAGGCCTCTGTCAGGATAGGAGGCTAAACTGTTCTGAAATAGTCTCCCAGGGACAACAGAGACTGTGGGAGTTCTCTCACCAACCTCCTTGCTGGCCTATGATTAAAAGGGCTCAGTAGACTAACCCTGGCCCTAGAGAGAGAGGCTACATGGAGGGTCACAGTGAGCTACTGAGGCTAGCATAAACTGCCTAGAAGTGCAGGACTCATGGGAGCAAGGTCAGAGCTCCTCCACAGAGGGGAGAAGGGGGCAGGGTGAAGGACCCATGCTTAGAGTGGCCACACAAAGTGCATGACTGGAGCATTTTTAAAAGCTCTGAATTTTTCAAGAGTGGTGGAGTGGGACTTGTTCCCCACTGAACAGCAATAGGAACTGTTTATTGCTGTCTTAGTGAGTTTCTCTGTCTGTGTGAAAAGTGACCATTATTCCATATGCCACTCTTCTAATTTGCATAATGACTGACTTTGCTGTCATGAAATAGAGTGGGCATATTGATGGAGTAATAACTATTAGCAGGTGCTGCCAGGAGGTGCCTTTATGTGCTTTGTGGTGGTGAGATTACATAGGGAATGGTTTGCTGCATTGGTTTTTCTCATGATTTATTAATGACCTGTATTAGTTATGGTGGAGTTTAGGGAGGAGTAAATTGTTGTATAGCTATTAAAGAACAGCATGACTGATCTGCACATTATGTTGAGACCTTTTCTTTTGATGTACTTTGTTGCACATGCGCACACACACATACCAGCTGCAGTATCAAAGTACGGTTATTCATTTACACAATCAAGGGCAGTCAGGCTAGTATTTTCCAGGGACAAAAGGGGACCTTGTTTTCCTCCTCCTCGAACTGGAACACTTGATCTGAGTCCTTGTTGTTCCCCTTAGCATAGCCAAGAAGACCTTTCTCTCTCTTCCTGGATCTCAAGTTTGTCAGAATCTTTAGAATGTTTCTACATGCCCCAGGCCTGCTCTGGGATTTCCACAGTGCTTAGCATCCACTAGAATGAAAATCAAACTCGGGTTAATAGCTACATCAGTAGCACATCCATCCTTAGAAATTTCAAGGGCTGAAATAAAGGTAACAACTTCTGTACCTTGGCAAATTTCTGTGCTTTCCTGCTGGGCATTTGTTTTTCGACCAGAGATGTTGAGGGCATACGGTTAGAATTCCCAGGGAAGGTATACGAATAAGGATAAGGAGGGTTGCTAGATTATTGTGAGAATGGGGCAATTAAGGGACTGAGCATGTGAGGATAGCAGTAACTGGGCTAACAAAGATTACTTATTGCAGCAGTGAGAGGACTGTTTGCATCACTGGAGCTGTTATGCTAGCGATCTCTCTGTTCACGCTGGTGCTGTAATGATGGGGACTGACATAGAGAGAGGCCACATAGTGGTTAGTCTTACTCAGAGCGGGACTAATATACATGATGGTGATGTTGCCTGTGCACTTCTGGGATCATTTGTGAATGCCTTGTGTACTATAAGGTTGTTAGGGCCACACAGCAACTAGCATGCCAGATATCTCTGGGCACATATACAGCAGAGCTATTACAGTAAATAACCTTGCCTAAGGTCACATAGTTAGTATCAGAACTGGGGCTGGCACTCATATGGACTGCACTTGTCCTACACCCTAACCACGAGGTGCCCAGCTCCAGAAAGACCAACCTGGCACAAGTGCTGTTTAGCTATTCTGTATGAGTTAAAGTTGCATCCTCTGAAATATCAGATATTTACACAGCCATCCTGTTTTCCTCTCAAATGAGCCTTGTTCCTGTTTTCAGACCCATTGCAGACTCACAGAAAAATACAACACAGAATAATGTGGGTGCCATGCTTTATTGTTTGAACAACTGGCAGGAAGGTCTCAATTAAGTAAATTGCACAGGTAGTTCTAGGTGGAACTGAGGCCTGACAAACTCACTTTACCCCAGCCAAAAATTGACACCCCTCTCAGCTAATACAAGTATGTTTCCTCTTCTCCATCCCCTTCCCCCCACTTTCCGCCACCCCAAGAAGGAGCAGGAAGTCAGTAGCCATTGTGTATGCTGATTATTAAACATTTAAATGCAAAAGCCGAATGATTTATTATATTGATCTTATTGGAAAGGCTCCAGGGACAGTGAGTTTTAATTATCACTTGCTGCTTTATTGTCAGTTACGGCAGCTGTGTGCCACTACACCGCAGCCCAGACTGTTTATAAAACAAGAAGTGTTGTGTATATAGTCTGGCACTCAGTCCATCCTGTGGTTTTGTCTCTTCCTCAAACAGCCGAGGAAGAAGGACCCCTTGGGGACAAGTCTGTATGCTACAGTTGTTCGTAAAGGCAGCCTCATCCCGCGTTATGTTGGAATGAATTACACTGGCTTGGAGGTAAGGTCTGTGCCAGGAACAGAGGAGAGGGATGGCTGGTGCTGAGGAGGGGATGCTGGCATGGCCCACAATAGGAGCAAGGTGTCTGTGTGTTAGTAGCAATGAGCGACCTTCATAAGGTATGGTTTAGCTGAATGCCTAAAATCTAAGTTCTCTCCAAACTATCTGATCTTTAATGAGACCTGTTAATAATCACCACAGGTATGACTGACTTTCTAGCTAATATAACACAGAGGAGCCCTCCCGAGGGACGGAGATTTCACAGGGAGAGTTGGCTGCAGTTAGCAGGTGGCCTTCAGCATAGATATCACCATTCTTCCATTCTCCAGCTGAGCTAGAAATACCTGGCGCACAGGCCTTTCTAAGGACCAGCACAAACCTCACCACCTTGCTCTTCAAGGACCAAGTGCACATCTTAATTCTTGCCTGCTCTGGTATAAACACCGAGTGGCATGTCCCAATATAAAAACCCTACCAAAACAAAACACTCCTCTGCACACACAGTTCTCCCCTGGGGGAAAGGATTGGGGAGAGTAAACGACACATGACAGATGTGAGTCATGTCACTTAATACAAGGTGCTCAGATGCTACAGTGATGTGGGTGGTATAAAAACCTATAAAATAGAATTCTGTATTGGTGTCTCTGGTCCTGTCCAGAGCTTGGAAGATAAGAGGCACATAACATAAGTAAAAGACATTTTTAAGGAGTTAACTGAAGTTTTCCTAATGTTGAGTTTAGTTCAGTTTGAGTTTTTGGTCAAAGATTAGGTTTGATGCTTATTTTATTGGAGCCCTTTAAGCCTTACCAAAGGAAGCATGGGTATTCCCCAATGGCCCATTTGGAAATCACATCCTTTGACAGTGTTAAGGGTGGAGAAATTGAGCACAGGTCTCCTAAGCACTAGGCTAATGCCCTAATCACTGGAACACACTTCCCCCCTCAAGAACAAGAACAGCCATAAAGGACAAACCAATGGTCCATCTAGCCCAGTATCCTGTCTTCCAACAGTGGCCAATGCCAGGATGCCCAGAGGGAATGAACAGAACAGGCAGTTAAGTGATCCATCCCTTGTCGTCCACTCCCAGCTTCTGGCAGTCTGAGTTTAGGGACACTCAGAGCATGGGGTTGCATCCCTGACCATCTTGGCTAATAGCCATTGATGAACCGATCCTCCAGGAACTTATCTAATTATTTTTTGAAACCCATTATAGTTTTGGCCTTCACAACATCTGCTGGCAATGAGTTCCACAGGTTGACTGTGTTGTGTGAAGTACTTCCTTCTGTTTGTATAAAACCCGCTGCCTATTAATTTCATTGGGTGACCCCTGGTTCTTTTACGTGAAGGAATAAATAAGATTTCCTTATTCACTTTCTATACCCCATTTGTGATTTTTATAGACCTGTATCGTGTTCCCCCTTAGTTGTCTCTTTTCCAAGCTGAAAAATTTCAGTCTTTTTAAAATATCTCGTACGGAAGCTGTTTCATACCATTAATCATTTTTGTTGCCCTTCTATAAACCTTCTCCAATTCTAATATCTTTTTGAGATGGGATGACCAGAACTGTACGAAGTATTCAAGGTGTGAGTATACCTTGGATTTATATAGTGGCATTATGATATTTTCTGTCTATCCCTTTCCTAATCATTCCTAACATTCTCTTAGCTTTTTTGACTGCTGCTGCAAATTGAATGGAAGTTTTCAGAGAACTATCCACAAAGACTCCAATATAGCTTTCTTGAGTCGTAATATCTAATTTAGATCCCCTCATTTTTATGTATAGTTGGAATTTTTTGCAACACAAATTACTTTGCATTTATCGACTTTGAATTTCATCTGCCATTTTGTTGCCCAGTCACCCAGTTTTGTGAGCTCCCTTTGTAATTCTTCAGTCTGCTTTGGATTTGACTATCTTGAATAATCTTGCATCATCTGCACATTTTGCCACCTCATTGTTTACCCTTTTTCTCCCAGATCATTAATCAATATGTTGAACAGCACTGGTCTCAGTACAGATACCTTGAGGACTGCACTATTTACTTCACTCATTATCTACTTCTGTCTGTGAAAACTGACCATTTATTCCTACCCTTCGATTCCTATCTTTTAACCAGTTACTGATCCATGAGAGAACCTCTTGTATGTAGTAATCAGCTTTTACTTAAGAGTCTTTGAGGGACCTGGTCAAAGCTTTCTGAAAGTCCAAGTACACTATATCCCCTGGATCACCCTTGTCCACATGTTTTTTGACACCTTCAAAGAATTCTAATGGATAGTGAGGTATGATTTCCCTTTACAAAAGCCATATTGACTTACCCCAACAAATTATGTTCATCTATGTATCTGATAATTCTGTTCTTTACTATAGTTTCAAGTAGTTTGCCTGGTACAGAAGTCAGGCTTACCAACCTGTAATTTTTCCAAGATCCTCTTTGGAGCCCTTTTAAAAAATTGTCACATTAGCTTCCCTTCAGTCATGTGATATAGAAGCTGATTTAAATGATAGGTTACATATCACAGTTAGTAGTTCCACTGTTTCATATTTGAGTTCCTTCAGAACTCTTGGATGAATACCATCTTGTCCTGGTTACTTATTGCCGTTTAATTTATCAGTTTGTTAGAAAACCTCATCTAATGACACCTCACTCTGCATCCGACAAAGTGGGTATTCACCCACAAAAGCTCATGCTCCAATACGTCTGTTAGTTTATAAGGTGCCACAGGACTCTTTGCCCTCTGGGATAGTTCCTCAGATTTGTCACCTAAACAAAAGAAGCAATGGTCTCAAGTTGCAGTGGGGGAGGTGCAGGTTGGATATTCGGAAAAACTATTTCACTAGGAGGGTGGTGAAGCACTGCAATACCTAGGGAGGTGGTGGAACCTCCATCCCGAGAGGATTTTAAGGCCCAGCCTGACAAAGCCCTGACTGGGATGATTTAGTTGGGGTTGGTCCTGCTTTGAGTGGGAGGTTGGATTAGATGACCTCCTGAGGTCTCTTCCAACCCTAATCTTCTATGATTCTATAAAAAGAATGGCTCAGGTGTGGGAATCTCCCTCAGCTCCTCTGCATCAGTCTTCACTGCAGAGAAGCTAAATTAATTTTTTTGCAACAGCCTTGTCTTCCTTGAGTGCTCCTTTAGCACCTTGATCATCCAGTGGCCTCACTGATCGATTGTTTAGTAGGCTTTCTGCTTCTGATGTATTTAAAAAAAATTGCTGTTTTTGAGTGTTTGGCTATCTGCTTTTCAAATTCACGTGATCTATTCTATATAGATTTTTATCAACTGTGCTCTAGAACCCTACAGTGGGACTATTTTTCATGAGTGCTCATATGTCTCCAAATCTATTTCCTTGCCCCTGATGCCTTCTGAGTCTTTCTGCTCTTGACGGAGGCTTGTGAGCAGGCCCTCGGTTTCAGGTTCTTCGTTCTCTGGCAAGTTTTGACATAGCAGAACATTTCTGGCTGCCCTGAGGGCAGTAGGGAGCGGATAGAGTACACCTGAGCCCAAGCCTGAATGGTTCAGGGTGGGGTTATTTCATCCCCTGGGGTGGGGCTGTTATTAGTACAATGCACCTTGTCCTCAGTCTGCCCCTCAGTCTGCTCTGCAGACATTGTAGGAAGATGCCTGCAGGGAGTTGCCAGGGCATGGCAGCCAGCAGCTGAGTTGCTGGCTGAACTGGGTGCTCATGAAAGTGATGTGCCATTATAAGAGCCATGTAGAGCATGGGCAGGTGCTGGGCAGGCTTCCCACCCACTACTCTGCCTGTGCCCCTTAACCCAGCCCTGCTGTTACATTCCTGTCCAGTTCAGCCCATGTATGCCAATCCTGCCCTGTAACACCCCCCGCTGTTCCAGTGCTGGGCCCTGCATGCAGCAATGCTGATGCACTGCAAGCCAGTGATTTCATAATTCTGAAATCGGGACAGGATAGCCTCTTGCCATGAAAGTGCTCATGATGTCACAACACTATCTGTATCACTTCACTGTGCACTCAGCTAGGAAAGAGATGGGCAGATGGCCTTGGAAAAAGACAACAGCTCAGAGCTGCCAGTGGGAATCTAACAAGCTATTCTCAAATTGATTTCAGTTTATACCTGCCAAAAAAAGCTTTCTCCAGCCCCACCTTGTTGAGCATGATGTAGCACAATTCACGATTCCCAAGAGCTGGCTGAGCTTTGTCCCCTTTGAGAGGTGGCAGGATCAGTCTGTTCCTCTGTGCTAGGCTGGCTGCATTATTGTGTTCCTAGGCTGCACCCTCATTCCTCTGCCAAGATGGTGCCATGCCCACTCACTGTTGCTTGGTATTAACCTTGCTCTTTCCTTGGCTTTTAGGTTTTCCTCCAGGGAATGAAGAATCCTCTAGCCGATTCCCAAGGTCCTATCGTAGCCATTGCCAGAGTGGTGAACAACTTTAATGCATACAGGCGAGTAGGGGACAAGGGGCACCCTGCCAGTCATACAGGAATAAAGAGGCTGAGCAGCTGCTAGCATGGGCGCAAGAACATATTTCAGAGGTGTGCTGGAAGTGTCAGGATATGTATGGTACACACTCTACTGGGGGTAGCCAGGGTTTGAATGGAAGCAGCAGGATTTTAAAGCACAGTTCTATTTTGATCAAGGCGGCAGGTTTGTATAATTTTTGGTGGTGCCCAAAATGGTGGTGTCCCCCCACATCCCCCACTCCTGACCTGTAAGCTGATATAAAATGAAGCTATAACATGTCAGCACCACAAGATTACAAGGGTCAATTAAAAGTGGAAAGTCAGAAGCAGCACTTGCCTGTTTCAATATATGGTATCTTTTTTTTTTTTTTTTTGTTGCACCTGTTGTGACAAAGTGAGAATGTTCTTAATGTTTTCTCTGAATACTGTGTGGGTCCCTCAGTTTCCCCTGCAAGGTACCAACTGAAGGTGTTGGAGACAAAGAGATCAGGTGGCCTCCTTGTCCAGAAGAGACACAAAGGCCAGAGGAGGGAGTGTCAGTTTGGAGCTGGCTGGGGAAATGGGGAGAGGCCCAGAACTTGGGTCTAGGCTCCCTACCCTCCAAGATGGACCTGACTGAGGGGTCCTGTTTTCTGTACCTACAAGCTCTGTTTTAGACTGTTCCTGTCACCTAATAAACCTTGGTTTTTTTTACCAGCTGGCTGAGAGTCACATCTGACTGCGGAGTTGGGGTGCAGGGCTCACTGAGGAAAGCGTATGGTGTGGAAGGGCATGCTGAATGCTGAGGTCAGACCCAGGAAGGTGTACGCTTCTTGCACTGGAGACTGTATGCTCAGAGAGGAGACAGTATGCTCAGAGAGGAGGCTCCCCCAGAGTCCTGAGTGGCTCTGTATGGAGTAGTTCCAAAGCATCCCAGCATACCCTTCCACACCATGTGCTTCCCGGAAGTCCGCACAGGCACTGACACTCTCTCTCCTCTGGCCTTTGTCTCTTTTCCAGGCATTAGGAGGCCACTTGATCTTTGTTCTCCAACACTTTCAGTTCGCACCTTGTAGGAGAGCGGCCCAGGCCATCAGTTGCTCGGAGACAAGATTTCAGCCATTCTCTGTGCAGACGGCATCACACTGGCACTCTAGGGCACTACAGCAATCACACCCCCTTATTCCACCATCTTGATCCTTGAGAAATACATAGGGGAAACTGAGGCACCTACACAGTATTCAGAGACAACATTAAGAACATTCCCACTTTGTAACACCTGTATATGACTAGTTATATACTTTAAAGGGTGGAAAATAATCAAGTATTGTGCTAAACATGATACTCCAAACTGACCACCAAATTTAAGTTGCACATTCTTCCCCTCAAATGAGGACTCTGGGGTGGGGCTGGGGATGAGGGGTTCACAATGCAGGAGGGTGCTCAGAGTTGGGGTGCTAGGGGCAGAGGCTCTGGGGTGGGGCAGGGCTGGGGATAAGGACCTTGGGATGCAGACAGGCTGCCTCAGGGTTAGGGCCAGAGAGGACTCTTTCCCCCCCCCCCCCACCCTTACTGGCAGCAGCAAGCTCCAGGGGAGGGATCCCTCCTCTCCTCCCTTCCCCACCCCCACCCCCGCAGCACACTCACTCTGCCCCACGGTCACTGCACATGCTCCTAGGATTCTCTCAGGTCCGGAAAGCCCACTCGCCTCCCCAATGGTGGGTACCGGAGGGGGAGGGGTTTGCCATCATGTGTGGCCTCCTCTGCTGCTGCCCTTCACCATAGCCTCACTGAGGATGGGGGATGGGACTGCCCCTTGCCTGGCATGGGGCAGGAGTGGGGACTGCAGGGTGGGAGCGAGGGGGCAGACTGCTGTCACATGTGGCTTCTTTCCTCCCCTGATGCCCCTCACCCTTGTCTCACTGGATGGGGCTGCCCCTTGCCCAGCATTGGGCAGGAGTGGGGGCTGCAGGGGGGTGGGGTCACAGAGTCAAACCTCACCAAAGCCTCAGAGCTGCTCAGGTGAGTGAGGTCCACCCCAGATGTCCATCTCCTGGCCGGAAGTCCCTTTGGTGTCTCCTCCAGGTGGGTGCTGGGGGGTAGGAGAGAAAGCTCCCAAGCACATATGTGCCTCTTCCCCTCCCCCAGTGCTCCAAGAGGCTGCCAGCCGCTGATCTCTATAGCCTTAGGCAGCAGACAGCACAAGCAAGGGAGAGAGGCAGCGGCTGTTTTTCATTTTGTTTTTTTTTTGGGGGGGGGAGTTTTTTTCCAGGCTGGGGGGACGATGCTCCCGGGGGGGCAGGGAATGCTCCAGGCAGGGCCAGGGGAGAAACCCAGCTCCAAATACTGATGGAGCACAGCCCCCAGCCTTGAATATTCCTGGTGCTTGAGCACCTTGAGCCCATATAACCTGCCGCCCCTGATTTTGACTATGAAAATATCTGCGAAGGCTTTACATCTTATTGCCTTTCCACAATCTGCATGTTACATGCATTCCATTCACAAGTAACACCCTGCCAAGAAAGCACTAACTCACTTCAAAACTGGGCACACCTCAAATATTATGTGCCAGAGTGTAGCAGAGTCCACTAGTCCATGTCCATTCTTTGTGGATAAACAGAGGGATACAGAGCAGTCACCTACTATCTTTAAATGTCTCGCAGAATACCTGACCACTCTCCCTCCCATCACAGAAAAGCCATGAAGATGCGGCCCTCTGCCTCTCCTGCGGTTGATTTAACCACCGTCACGTTTCCAGACCCCTCCATGGTGGTGTTCGATGTTCCCCGAGTCTCCAACCAAGGATATCCCCAGGTAGGGAGGCAATGTGTCTTTAAGCATTCCTGCTCCTGCCAGAATGGAGGAGGGAGCCATGTGCTGCAGCACTAAGATATGACATGGATTGCCTCACCTCGAGGATGCTGCACGGAGCTGGTGCCAAAGGTAGTGCTGCTTGGAGATTAGAAATGGAATCAGTGCTAGTAAAGCATTTGTTCCCCTCTTTTTTCCTTGTCTCCTTTTGTCCCCAGCCTTTTTACTGCACTGCAACCTAATTCCTGCATCTCCCCTTGTCTGGCAGGAGCTGGAATCAAGGCCTGGCTGGTGGGTATGTATATGTATTGCAGCCCTCCTTGCCAAATGTCTAAATACATCTATTTAACAGCATTAATCATACAAGAAAGAAAACCAGAACTTTCGTCTGTATCTTCCTTCCCCTTTCCCAAATTATTATTAGTTTCCAGCTGGTGAGTTTTGGCCACCAAAAGTACATGGCCAGATTTTAGGCAGATCTCACTCTTTGGGTCCATCTGCTGAACGCTTTAGACAATCTGCTCATCAACATCACAGTGGGAACTACTGGGGACTAAGCAGTGGTGGAAAGTGTGGCCCTTATTATGATGCCTAAGTAGGAGTCCAGCCCCAGGCATTTTGGCTGTGTGCACAGGGATGAATTTCATCTAAAGCAAGTTTCACATGCGAAAGGTGGCTTTTGCACAAGGCTTCACAGATTCAAGCCAAGGACAATACATGATGATTTCTGCTGCTAAAAAACCTGTTTGTGGAGGGAAATTGTCAGCAAATCTGCTTACAGTTCCAATATTGCCTTTCTTACCAGTGGCTCATTACTGAGCACCGTGGGCGGCACTTGCCTGCACTGAGTAACCACATGATCTTGTCACTGTTGTCCTTCTTCTTCTTCTTCTTCCCACCCTGATCCTCCCCTGAGAGCCTGTTACCCCACTGATCATGTCTAAAATTAGAGCATAAGCTATCAGGCAAGGAGCTTGTCCTTCTGTTTGTTCTGTACAGCGCCCAGCACACCTCGGTGAGGTACACAAATGTAATCCTTACTCCTAGCTGGTGCCAAGGAAATGTTTCTTTTTGGATTGGAATATTTCATCAGGGGAATGGGTGGTACCTATCTTTGGTTTCTATGAGAACACCAGTGAGACAGGGCTTTAGTCATGGATGTTGGGACATTTTTGTGCCAAGCTCTGACCATGGACATAGGCATGACCCAATGGGAACTGCTGTGCCCAGGAGCCCAATACACCTGGACCTGCCCTGAAGAGATGTTGCAGAACTAACCACTCATGGTACATCTATACAGCAAGCAGGATCCCCTAGCAATGAGCCTCAGAGCTCATGTCTACAGACTCAGATTCACAGGGCTTGCACTAAAAATAGCTTTGTGGATGTTTGTACTTGGGCTGTGAAGCCAAGGGCAGGGGGTTGGGCTTCAGAGCCCAAGATCCAGCCCAAGCCCAAACCCCTCCAAAGCTATTTTTAGTACAGTAATTAAGCCCAGTCAGTAGACCAGGGTTTGAGATTTGCTGTTGTGGGATCCTCCTTGCTGTATAGACATATGCTAAGTTACCCACTGGATATTTGATATACAGCCATCAAACTGCTCCTGCATGATCCTACACCTCTTTAGAGTCTGTCAGCAGTGTATTAAGACTCACATCTAAAGCCTGTATGGCAATGGGACTTAAGGAGTTAACCTAGGGTCATGTATGGAAAACATGCATCCAGCAACATTATGACATGAAGAGCTAATATTTTAAACATGGCTGAGAATGTTCTAAAGAACAGATACCACATGTATTACAACACGCAGATGGCAATGTCTTTCTTTCTTATTGAATTTTCTTTGTATTTACTCCTCAGCATGTTCTAAGGCACACTGTATCAACACATTCAGGGAGAATATAAATAAAACATTACTTAGGGGAACCAACGACATGCTAAATACCCACTAGGCTATGGGCTATCCAAAAAATCACTAATACATTTCATTCATTAAAATTTACTTAAATTCTGTGGAAAAATCAATTTCCTGCTGGTGAAAGGGGCTGGTTTTGGAGCCCTGGAGACTGATGGCCTCTGTTTATCCAGAGAATAGGTCCAGCTCAGGCAGAAGGAGGAAGCATGGTCTAGTAAGCGGGAGATCTGTATTCAGTTCCTTGCTCTGCACTGGCTCCCTGTGTGACCTCAGAAAGTCACTCAGGCCCAGATCCTCAGATGTCTAACTTTGAGGATCTGGGCCTGAGTTTCTCTGTGTCTCAATGCCATATCTGCAAAATGGAGATACTAGCACTAGCATACTTCACAGGGTGTTGTCAGGTGCTCATACAATGGAAATGGGAGCCAGAGGGGAGAAGATAGAAATAGAAGGTGGGCAGTTTTAAGGGGATAAGTCTGGTGTAGATGGAGGAGCAAACAAAACTCCCCAGCCAGAGCAGTGTCTCTTCTTTCCCTTTCTACATTCAAGAGGCAGTCAAAAATTATTTTCTTCAGATTTGTATAAATCAATAAATATCCTCTAGGTGTGAACTGATGGGTCTCCCTTGGGCTAATGCTCAAGTCTCAAGTTCTGTAAGTCTCTGGAGAAGGTGGCTGATGATGGAAGTACTGACTGGCATTCAGTGGTGGGTGGTTCCAGTGGCTACCAAAAGGCAGGGGTGCCCAAATACAATAGCATAAATGATTCAATTCAACCATTTCCTGCTGGACTAACTCCCTTCCTGCCTTTGCTTCTCTTCAAACCTTCCTCTTGTCTTCACTCTGCTGTTTCCCGGAAGACCTTCCTAGAACCTTGAAACTGGCTTTTCTCTCTCATCCCCCTCAGCCTTTCTCCCTTCTAGCAAACTTTGCTCACTGGGGCCTGTCTTAGAGGAGAGAGCCATTATGGCTTCCTTATACTCAGCAATGCAAAGGGTCAGAACAGGGGCAAGAATCTGTCTCGATAGGGGATTATGAATGGGTAACCACAAGTATTCACACCAGTCAGGTTATTCTAGGACAGAGGTTCTCAAATGGTGGTCCGTGAGCTCCATTCAGGTGGTCCGCAGATAGTTCCCTCTAAGGTGCATTACTGGGTGGCTGCAAACAAGAGAATGAAGGCCACTGACTGAATTAGTGTAGCCATGCAGGTGTGGCTCCACTAATTAGGTGCCTGGACCCTAGAGAAAATGCACATATAAGGTGAGGTGGTAGCCTTGGGAGGAATAGGTTGCAGGTGGGAGGGGGCAGTGGGGTGAAAAGAGAGGAGTCAGGGGAATTTGGGACATGCAGGGCTGCGCTGGCCGGAGAAAGAGATGACTTTCCTCAGCTCCAGGGTTGTGGCTGCAAGGAGAGACAGCCCTCCTTCCCAGCCTTAGCTCTGTGGCTGGTGTGGCGAGGGAGAGACCCTCCTCCTTCCCAGCCCCAGCATGGAGGCTGCTGCAGGGGGGGAGAGAGAGACCCCGCTCCTTCCCAGCTCCAGGGCTGCCATGACAGGTTAGAAAGGTAAGACTTAGAAAGGTAGCATTAGAAAGGTAAGACTACTGATATTAAAATATGAGTTGTGTGCTTTTATCTATCGAACAAAAAAGTTAGTTCTTAAGTTTTTTTTTTTAATATAGCACTTTTATCCAAAGCGCTTTACAATAGTTAGCTAATGGTACAAACAACATTTGGAAAGATCATTAAGTGGTCTGCTGAGACTCTCAGCAATTTTCAAGTGGTCCACAAAAAAAAAAGTTTGAGAACCACTGTAGGAGTTAGGCTTATAATGCCTCTCTTCGCCTCCCTGGATCCCACGGGCCAACACCTGAGCAAAAGAAGTAACTCCATTCACTGATAGCAGTAGTGGTTCAATCACCAACCTGCTCTGTGACCTTGGGCAAGGCCTTACTCTGCCCTGTACCTCAGTTTCCCACCTCTGAGACAGGGATAATCCTTCCCTCCTCACAGGAGGGCTATGAGGATAATAATGAATGTGAAGTGCTCAGATCCTACAATGATGAAAGCCCTATAGTACCTAGATAGATTGGTTCACCAGCTCTGACTCATCACATAGGACCTTTAGATAAAGCTTAAGCCTAGAACTGGTCAAAACATTTTGATGAAACATTTTCTCCATTGGAATCTGCTGATTCATCAAAATGGAAATGTTCCAGAGGAATAGGCTAAATTCAGTGGGATTCTGAGAGAAATCAGCCAGGCTTCTGATGGATATCAGCCTGCTTTCCTGTCCTGCTCCGCAACAGTTGGCCTGGGCTTCCAGGGTCCCTGGCTCTGGAGCAGCCCACTGGGTAAATGGTCCAAGAGCCAGGGCTCCCAGACTCCTCACTTCTTGCCTGGCTCCCACACTCTCCAGCTCTCTCCCACCCCCCATTTCCCCTGTGGTCTGTCAGGGCTCTGGGCAGCTGTCTCACAGAGAATTTTGAATGTTTTATGTTTGTTCCAAATGGGAACAAAACCCAATTTTGAAATCTCGCAATCCTCCCAAATCAGGATGACCTTTCTCCACCCAGCGCTACACAAGGCACTTTTGTTCCCAGCTGGAGGTCTGGCTCTTGCTGACTGCCTCTCTTCCACCATGAGATCCTCCCAAGGGGTTGGAGTCACAGAATTCTTCCTTCTCATGGAGGAAGTGGAGTTAGGGTCTGTCTGCACTGCAATGAAACACTCATGGCTGGTCCATGTCAGCTGGCTTGAGCTCGTGGAGCTATAAAATTGCAGTGTCATTGTTCAGGCTCAGGCTATGGCCTGGGCTCTGGGACCCTCCCACAAAGGGAATTCCCCCCACCCCCTTTTCCTTTAATCAGACTTCGTATATCTTTCCATCACCTGAGTGCCCAAGCAGGGCATGAGTTAAAGCACAAGGCTGTAAATACGCATGCAATGAGAGCTCATGTAGGTGGCATTTTGCTTGGCAGTTTACTAGGGCACTAATCAAGGCTAAGTCTGAAATGATGCCCATATAGCTCTCCCATGAGTAACAGCCACATCTCCTGAGCAGACAGTCATTGCCAACTGGGTGGGTATCTTTGGGATATCCACTGACAGGAGCCTGAGTGAAACTTGTCAAACTCATTTCACTTGGGGGCTAGGCTCTGGGGTGCCAGCCCCCTTTCTGTTGTGATTGGAATGATACATCTATTCTACATCTCATTCCAGGCTGTGCCCCTAACCACTGTCTCTTTGTGGTAGCTTTGGCAGAGCCTTCTCTTTGGTACATGCTGGCCCAGCTTCACACTGCTTCAGCTCATGCACTACTGCCTGATCCCACCAGCCAGGTGCTCGAACTTCAGCCTAGCTAGGGAACCTCAGCAAGCCCTTTGATGTTCTTGGCCTGTGCCTTAGGACTGTAATGCATTTCCTGGCTCCAGATTTGAGTACGGTTCCTCTGGTAACTTAGACCTTTCAGCAGACTCAGTTCTTAGACTGGGGTGCTTCCGCCTCCCTGCTGAATCATGGTATAAACAATAGCCTATCATCTTCTGAGCTGACGGCAAAATCTAGTCTTCTCTAGCTGCAGTCAGCTCCCTTGAGAACAGCTTAACACTGTCCATAGCCACCGCCCTATTCTAGCTTTCACCACCCCAAAGTAAACAGGAGGGACTCAAGCCACAGTGTTCAGATCTGAATTAGAAACAGTCAGAAATTTGGGGGGGGTGGGGGAGTGGATCTTGTGCCTTGGTTCTGACCCACCTCTGACAGAAGAAGAATACACAATGATTGCTGAAGGTCATCTCTAGAGCATCTCTGGGCTGCAGAGACCAGCTTTATCTCCCCTTTGCCATCATGGGACTCCCTCCCCTGCAGCAGACTCCTTCTTATCCTTGGTTGGTGCCTTACGTTTTACTGTAGGAAAGTGCATACCCTTTGTTCTTGCCTAGGGGATCCTGGCTGTGGCCTTGTCTGACGAGAAACTCTCTGACTCTCCTTTCCTGCTTCACATCTTCTCCCCAGCTTGTGAAGATCCAGTGTGCAGCAAAATGACTGTGTTCCTCTGCATAAGCCCGAAATGCTATTTCTTTCTGCAGATCATCAGGGCCAGCTCATAAACTCCTCCCATGGCAGAGGTGGAGTTAAGAGAATAGGTGGTCCAGCGGCTCTTGGAGTGTCTCAGTGCTGCAGTGCAGGGCGTGAGCAGGGCTGCCAGTCAGAAGCCATCCAGCTTGAGATTGTGTGCCTAGACCTTCAGAAACGTATTCATCAAAGGCGCTTTCTGTTTTGGTTCCAGACAGGGGCAGAGGGGAGAAAAACAGCATCTTCCCCTCCCCCACATGGCAGATCTGGACATAAGGGTCAGTGCAACCGTCAGCATCTCGTCTCCTTCTTTAAGGGGAGCAGAAATCCTATCAGTTCCATCACAAGCCCCATGGCAATAATCTATGCATTGTAGATCCACTGCACTCTGAAGGGCCTTGAGGAGGGGCTGGAGGAGGAGGGCAGTTACTCCGGTTGCAGAGGTTAATGGCTTTCCCTGTGTGAATGTATGTGGTAGCTAATCATATTTGATAATTCTGCCATCCCAGCATGTCATCTCGCCTGTCATTTCCCATTAGTATCCTCAGACAAAGACTCCTGATTCATCTTTAGCCAGGCAGCAGTCTGACACATGCCTCTTTACTCACAGCTTTTGGGACTTCAGGCAGCATTTGTTTCATGGTTAACCCTTTCTGGCTTGCTCCAGTACCCTGCTAACTGCCCATGGGTCCATGACACTGCTGCAAGACAGGGGACTCTCTCCATCTGGGCACAGGTACCTCTGCTGAATTGATGGGGAAGGTGATTCAAAACCTGAACTCTAACCTGACTCCTGACAAGGAATACCTGTTTGGTGGAATGCTTGTGACTTTTTACGATCAAAGTCACCTCTTCAGTTCAGCTTTTCTGACCTGAAAACTTCGATCATTTTCTTTTCAACCTTTGCTGAGTTCCCTTATCCTGGGTGTAAGTGTTATGGTGCCCTTCTAAAAGGGCATTCCACTCAACATCCCCACACTGGTCCTAATTATAATACAGCCATTCCACCATGCGTCTTCAATGAGGGTGATCGGAACCATATCTCACCCTGCTATACGCTGCCCCATACTAGTTTGTGCACCACCCACCTGCTCTATATGTATCACTGCCCGGGGCATGCTTCTTTCCTGGCCAAACAGCCTCCTGCAAAGAGCTATCCAGCCCCCATCACACCTACCCAATAGAGTCCCCTCATGATAGGTGATTGGGTTTCCTGTGGGTGTCATTAGCCCTGGTATTTGGGCTTTTCAAAGGCACCCAAGGAAACTGGATACCCAATTCCCATCAACAGAATTGTACCCCAGTCTGCAATGTCAGCAACAGTCACTGCAGTACTTGTATTCCTTATGTGGCTGGCGCATAAGGAGGTAGGTTTCTGGGAGCAGAGTTAAGGTTATCCTGGAGTTCATTTAACTCTGAGTTTCCATCCATTCCTATGCTTGTGTGTTTTAGACCTTCCCGTTGGATTCATAGATTCCAAGGCCAGAAAGGAACAATGTGATCTAGTTCAGGGGTGCCCAATCTACGCCACACGGGCCGTACACAGCCCACCAGAGCATTTTCTTAAGGCCCGTAGCCTGCTTCAACACACTATACTGTACATAGAAACAACCTATTTAAATACATACAAAACAAGCTGAACATAAAATAAAAATCAATTCAGATGACTTTAAATCTCATTAAAATATAAGGAATCTGTTTGGCCCACATAAGGCTGTGCTTAGATTTATGTGGCCCTCCTGTGTAATAAGGCTGGGCACCATCTGACCTCCTGTCCAACAAAGGCTAGAACTTCCCTGAAATAATTCTGTGGCTGTCCAGTGTTTGGAGGGTTTCTCCTTTTTAAACTCAAATCTGCTTTCAGGGGCTCTTTTCCCTAGTCTAACTGCAACCTAATTCTGGCATAAAGAAGCTTGCAATTTACTCAGCTTTCCTGGAGCCGTCACAATGTTTTTGTTGGCCTGGGAATTCTGAGCCAGTCACACTCACAGGGAGAGTGTTGGAGGTGGAAGGCTTTGTACACATGACCTCCTTGGCGTTAGATACCTCTGTGACTCTCTGCCTATGCCAAAAACTTTGCTTTTGATCTGCTCTGCTTGAGATCTCCTTATCACAAGGAGTTAACCATTGTGCTTCTGACAGTTTCGGTCACAGACTCCCTCGGGACTGATCTGATGTGCTAAAACTACCTCTGGGTCCATTTTCTTTGGCAGATTGGGACTTCAGAACCCTGTCTTGTTGAGCCAGACATGCTAGCCTGCTGCAGTACAGACTCAGGGTCTGAACCACGCCCCCAAAGCTGCAGACTTACCCAAAAACAGCTCACCAAGTATTCCTGTCTCCAGCACCCAGACACCCAACTCCCAAATAAATCTGTTTTACTCTGTATAAAGCTTATACAGGGTAAACTCATAAATTGTCTGCCCTCTATAACACTGATAGAGAGATATGCACAGCTGTTTGCTCCCCCAGGTATTAATCACTTATCCTGGCTTAATTAATAAACAAAAGTGATTTTATTAAGTATAAAAAGTAGGATTTAAGTGGTTTCAAGTAATAACAGACAGAACAAAGTAAGTTACCAAGCAAAATGAAACAAAACACACAAGTCTAAGCCTAATGCATTAAGAAACTGAATACAGGTAAATCTCACTCTCACAGATGTTCCAATAAGCTTCTTTCCCAGACTAGACTCCTTCCTCGTCTGGGCCCAATCCTTTCCCCATTACAGCCCTTGCTAGTTCCAGCTCAGGTGGTAACTAGGGGATTTTTCATGACTGGCATCCCCTTTGTCCTGTTCCACCCCCTTTTATAGCTTTGGCACAAGGCAGGAATCCTTCATCTCTCTGGGTCCCCACTCCTCCTTCTAAATGGAAAAGCACCAGGTTTAAGATGGATTCCAGTATCATGTGACATGGTCACATGTCACTGTAAGACCTCATTCTTCATTACCCATGTCATGTACACAGGAAGGCTTGCAGGTAAATAAACCCATTCACAACCAATTGTCCTAGTCAATGGGAGCCATCAAGGTCCTAAGCCACCATTAATGGCTCACAGTTTGCATAATTACAATAGGACCTCAGAGTAGTACTTCATATTTCTAGTTTCAGATACAAGAATGATACATTCATACAAATAGGATGAACCCACTCAGTAGATTATAAGCTTTGTAATGATACCTTACAAGAGACCTCTTGCATAAAGCAATCCAGTTACATTATATTCAGACTCATTAGCATATTTCCATAAAACATATGGAGTGCAATGTCACAGTGCTGGTAGAGCCAAAGCATTAGACAGCAGGCAGGCAGCACTTCCCCACCCCTTAGTTGCATTTCTCCAGGCAGTTCTTGGCAGAAGCTGTTATTGTGACAAGATGTCTGCCTGAATCAGTGTGTTGGCTGTGATGTGCCAGTGTGGGTTTAGTGGGCCTGGGGGGTGAGAAGCATTGTGCAGATGGAGTCCTCCACCTGCCCATGAGGAGGCTGCAGGAGGGCTGCCAGTTGGATGGCCACTCCATTCTGTCAGCTCTGGATTAGGGATGAAGAGTGGGCTTGCTTGCTTTTTAAGTGCAGAGTCGCAGATCTAGGCTTGAGACAGCACCATGGGGTAGCTAGCACAGCAGCCTTTCATCTCTCCATGCCATGCTTGGAAGCAGGGAGAGGACACCAGTGAGATGAGTTTTGGGGTTTCAAAACTCAAGCATGTCCACATCATAAAACCAGCCTTGGAAGTGATGAGAGTTGCTGCTGCTCAGCAAAATCAGGTCCAATATACTCTTATATTTGAATAACAGTATTGTGCCTGAAACACTCCATTCCATCAGCAGGAGTTGATCCTGCTGGAAAGGAGTTAAGTGGACTGTCTCCCTGAGACAGGTGGCACATTACCTTGCCTGGATTAGAGACAGCTGGGAGTGGTTCCCTGCGGAAAGAAGACCTATGGTGTGGTCTGAGCAGTCCTGAGTGAGGAACCCGAAGAGCAGCAGGCCTGGGGAGAGGGGTCAAGCTGAACTTTGTTGTCTAATACCTCTTTTGCTTGTTATTAAAGCCAAACTGCAGGCAGGGAAGCATTTGGACTTACTTTGTGGAGTGTGTTTGGGAATGGCATCTGCTCACAGTGCCCCACCTGTACATTTTAAATACCAGGGGAAATACTTTGTAACATTTGATGCTTTTCATTAGTTATTTATCTATACAGCATCTAAATTATGGGTAGGTGCTTTACAAGACAAAGAAAAAGTCTCTACCCCAGTGAGCTTACAGTGCAGATTTAGAGGCAATGATTGAAGAGAGGAATATATATGAGGAGTGGCTGAGGAAGAAGAGAGATTACAGTAAATAATATCACATGTTTAATGTGCATCTCCTGATGGGTCCATTAGAATATAATTTGTTTAAAATCCAAATGGCATTTGTATTCTTTATATCGACAGACAGGTGTGTTACTCAAGTGTGCCAAGCATGTTGCAAATAAGAACCAGCCTAGGGAGAGAGACACGTGGCAGTTAGCGTCCAGGCTCCCGGACTCTGTGAGAGCATATTCATTCATGCAGAAGGCTGATGTGCATTGTCATCAATTGTGCAATATGCATTGTCTCACATTGTCCCCGCTGTGTGAGGCAGGCTGAGCGTTTGGAAATGGAATAATGGTATTAAGAAGGGCTGCTGTCAACAATTTCCTGACGATGAGAACCCTGTGTTAATGCTGACCTTTTGAGGGCTGGCATGATTCCTGATGCAGGCCAGGAAGAGAGGGAGAGTGGCTGCTAGCGGTGATGGATCAATGCCATTTTGAGTGACAGCGAGTGGCTTCAGGGATAAACAATGTTGCCCACTTAAGCAAGCTTTCACAAATCATGTTGTCACAAAAAGCGTTTCTTGAACCAGATCTTTGGGACTATGAAAAAGCACTCTGCTTCCGGGTGTCTTGGCCCAGCCAGCGCCTCTATGATCAGGAAAAAATGAAGATCACAAGAGCAAGTTTTTCTACTCTAAGACAAGTCCACATGCTATGTGGAAATCAGCCCTGCCCTGTTGCTGTTATTTATTTGTTGTTTATTAGGCATGGCCCAATATCTAAACAAATACTTTGCCTCAGTCTTCAATGAGGATCTTGGGGATAATGGTAGGATGACAAATGAGAATGAGGATATGGAGGTGGATATTACCACATCTGAGGTAGAAGCCAAACTTGAACAGCTTAATGGGACAAAATCAGAGGGCCCAGATCATCTTCATCCAAGAATATTAAAGGAACTGGCACATGAAATTGCAAGTCCATCAGCAAGAATTTTTAATGAATCAGTAAACTCAGGGGTTGTACCATATGACTGGAGAATTGCTAACACAGTTCTTATTTTTAAGAAAGGGAAAGAAGGTGATCCGAGTAACTATAGGCCTGTTAGTTTGACATCTGTAGTATATAAGGTCTTGGAAAAAATTTTAAAGGAAAAAGTAGTTAAGGACTTTGACGTCAATGGTAATTGGGACAAAGTACAACATGGTTTTATGAAAGGTAGATCATGCCAAACCAACCTGATCTCCTTCTTTGAGAAGGTAACAGATTTTTTAGATAAAGGAAATGCAGTGGATCTAATTTACCTCAATTTCAGTAAGGCATTTGATACGGTTCCACATGGGAAATTATTAGTTAAATTGGAAAAGATGGGGATCAATATGAAAATTGAAAGGTGGATAAAGAACTGGTTAAAGTACGTGTTGTACTGGAAGGTGAATTGTCAGGTTGGAAGGAGGTTACTAGAGGAGTTCCTCAGGGATCGGTTTTGGGACCAATCTTATTTAATCTTTTTATTACTGACCTTGGCACAAAAAGTGGGAATGTGCTAATAAAGTTTGTGGATGACACAAAGCTGGGAGGTATTGCTAACACAGAGAAGGATCGGAATATCATACAGTAATATCTGGATGACCTTATAAACTGGAGTAATAGTAATAGGATGAAATTTAATAGTGAAAAGTGCAAGGTCATGCATTTAGGGAGGAATAACAAGAATTTTAGTTATAAATTGGGGACACATCAGTTGGAAGTAACAGAGGAGGAGAAGGACCTCGGAGTATTGGTTCATCACAGGATGACTATGAGCCGCCAATGTGATATGACCATTAAAAAAGCTAATGCGGTTTTAGGATGCATCAGACGAGGTATTTCCAGCAAAGATAAGGAGGTGTTAGTACCATTATACAAGGCACTGGTGAGACCTCATCTGGAATACTGTGTTCAGTTCTGGTCTCCCATGTTTAAGAAGGATGAATTCAAACTGGAACAGGTACAGAGAAGGGCTACTAGGATGATCCGAGGAATGGAAAACCTGTTTTATGAAAGGAGACTCAAAGAGCTTGGCTTGTTTAGCCTAACCAAAAGAAGTTTGAGGGGGGATATGATTGCTCTTTATAAATATATCAGAGGGACAAATATTAGGGAGGGAGAGGAATTATTTAAGCTTAGTACCAATGTGGACACAAGAACAAATGGATATAAACTGTACACTAGGAAGTTTAGACTTGAAATTAGATGAAGGTTTCTAACCATTAGAGGAGTGAAGTTCTGGAACAGCCTTCCAAGGGGAGTAGTGGGGGCAAAAGACATATCTGGCTTTAAGACTAAGCTTGATAAGTTTATGGAGGGGATGGTATGATGGGATAGCCTAATTTTGGCAATTAATTTGGCAACTGATCTTTGATTATTAGAAGGTAAGTATGCCCAGTGGTCTGTGATGGGATGTTAGATGGGATGGGATCTGAGTTACTACAGAGAATTTTTTCCTGGGTGTGGGCTGGTGAGTCTTCCCCACATGCTCAGGGTTTAACTGATCACCATATTTGGGGTCGGGAAGGAATTTTCCTCCAGGGCAGATTGGCAGAAGCCCTTGAGGTTTTTTGCCTTCCTCTGCAGCATGGGGCATGGATCGCTTACTGGAGGATTCTCTGCAGCTTGAGGTCTTCAAACCACAATTTGAGGACTTCAGTAACTCAGACATAGGTTAGGGGTTTGTTACAGCAGTGGGTGGGTGAGATTCTGTGGCCTGCATTGTGCAGGAGGTCAGATGAGATGATCACAATGGTCCCTTCTGACCTTGAAGTCTGAATCTGAGTCTGTAGGCACTACGGAACTTAGATCATTCACTGTTCGTAAAGTGTATTGGGCTCCTCAAAGGATCTCATCTGTCTTTTAGTATTTTATTTATTGCACTTAGTTAAATTCAAAAGCTTATGTTAATGCAGCAGTAGGGCTGAAATATGGAGCACTCAAAAGACCATGGTGCAATGATGGAAAGACATTCTCTAGGTCTGGAGCCAGAACGCAGCATGGAAATTACTAGCAATGATGATAAAACACATCACTTCCTGGAAAGTAGCTCTAGTTCCCAGCTGCGACCATTTGAGGGTGGTCACCAGCTGGAATGATAGGGCAGGACATTCCCTGTTTCTCCCTGCCCAGGACTTAGGAAGAAAGCATCTTCTAGAGAATCCATTCCAGGTTTCTGAGCCAGTGCATGCTGGGACATGACCCTGAGAGTTTCGTAAGGCTGTGTGGGTACCTGTTCAATGCAGAAGTGATCAGTGAATCTTGCTATTGACTCTCAAAGCCTTGATCTCAGGAGTTCCCAGTAACAAGAGACATAAACAGCCTCTTCCAATCTTTCATACGTCCCTTTTTTATTATTTGAAATACAGATGCTGTCCAACAGATACACATGAATCCCTTCAGTACCCTATTCTGTTGCAGTGGAAGTCAGAGCTAGGAAACAACAGGGTGAATCTGAGCTTTGAGGCACACACAAGTACATCTGATAGTATTCAGGGGATCTCTGTCTGATAGTGTCCACAGAGAAGTTACAGCTTTTGACAGTGTCCACAGAGAAGCCCTCTGGAAGATCTTGCTATACTATGGAATTCCAATGAAGAGAGCTAATCTGATAAAAGCTTTATATGATGAGTCTGTGCCAAGAGTGGAGCCAGAATGGCTTAAGATTGCTACTGGTATAAAGTAAGGTTGTGTGTTATCCCCCGCTTCTCTTCTGCATTGTGATAGACTTGGTGCTCAGAAGAGCAACAGGTGCTGCTGAGGCGGTGGTGTTTGGGCTAGAGATAAGCTGCAAGATTTAGATTTTGTGGATAATACAGTCTTCCTGGACACCAGGATGGAATGAAAAAGCTCTGAATGAGCATAAGTGGGACTTTAAATCAGTATTCAGAAGTTCATGTAGATAAGAGAGAATGCTGTCTACACCAGCAGATGTCTGATTTATAGCAAGAGTATGAAAGGATTGATGACTTAATCTACCTGGGAAATACAATAGCTGCTAGTTGTCAGCTCACTAAGGAAGTTAAGGCAAGACTCGACAAAGCCAGTGGATCTTTTCCCCATTTTCAAACACCTGGAAGCGTAGCAAGATACATCTACACACTAAAATGAGATTGTACAACACTATCTACTCAACACTACTGTGTGCCTCAGAAATGTGGCAGATGTTGGAAGTTCACAACAGGGAGCTGAATGCACTCCATAGGCATTGATTAAGAAGAATCATGGGAATTCATAGGAGAGACTGTATAACCGATGTGGAAATGTTATACTACGAAGGCCAGCAGACTGCAGACTCAATAGTCAGACAGAGATGGCTGCAGTGATTTGGCCATGCCATCAAGCTACCCTGCAACAGAAGCATGAGGTGCATTTCAGATTGGATCCTACTTGGAGGGAAGAGAAGGAAGTCCTAGAAAACAAAGGATGACTGAAAAGAATGCTGCCATCATGGAGACAACTTACAATGGAGTCAAACATCTAAATCAGAACAGACGGAGATGGAAAAAATGGATTGCCTCCTGCTGCTAGGTACAGGAGATTATAATGCTAAAAGCTGTCTAAAGCAGGGCTTCTTCACCTTTTTCTTTTGGAGACCCCCCCCCCCCAAACGTGCTATAAAAACACGGTGGCCCATCCTGTGCCAGAGTCAGGAGAGTAAAAGCTAGGGCTGGCATTAGGGGAGTAGCAGTGAGGGCAGTTGCCCATAGTGGGCTCTGTGAATCTAAGTTGCTCGGGCTTTGGCTTTCTGCCCTGGGCCCAGTGAATCCAATATCAGCCCTGCTCTCTGGTTTACTTAGCAGACTCCCTGAAACCTGCTCGCAGACTCCCAGGGGGCCTCAGATCTCTGTTTGAGAACCACTGCTCTAAGGACTGCCCCAAAACCACAGTATTTGAGCACCTCACAGTCTTTAATCTGTTTATCTTCACAAATACCTCTGGGAGGCAGGGCAGTGCTGTTATCCCCATTTTACAGATGGAAACTGAGGCCAGCTTGCCCAAGGTCACACAGGAGTCTGTGGTGAGCACATTTCTCAAGTCCCAGGTCAGCACCCTAACCACTGGACCATCCTTTCTCTCTAGTGAGAACCACAGGCAGCCTTGGTTAAATGTCCCTAGAAAAGTAAGAACGGTTGGTGGTCCGAGTCCAGTGTTCTGACCCAATTTCTGCTGGGGCCCAGTATGTAGCCACCAGCTCTGGTAAGACATGATGCAGGTGAAGAGAGAAGGAAATTTGAGTGCTGTTTTTGCTGATCCACTGTGAAAATTGAGTGATTAAAACAGGGCTCAGAGAATCTCTGAGAAAGTTGTGTCTGGTCCCCAAGCCAGTCAGGGCTGCGTAGAACCCATTTCCAACAGGACGGGAGCTTGGGAGTGGGGATGGAAATTGATGTGACACAGCACAGAGCAGACAGGGCTAAACCCATCTGCCTTTTATTTTATGTTGGTACAATAGCTTTAGCCTTGGGAGCAAAACACAGGAGATGAGATGATTCTGCCCAGCTTAGAAAGAGTATCTTGTTTCTGTGCGTTAAAGCACAGGGTTGTAGTTAAAGCTCTGGTTGTGATGTCTACATTTGTGCTATGTAGAGCAAGGCCAGTGCAAGGATGTTTCGCGCCCTAGGCGAAACTTCCACCTTGCATCTTCCCCCGTCCCCAAGCCCCCGCCCTGAAGTGCCCCCCCCCTGCAGCAGTTCCCTGACCCCGCCCTGAAGTGCCCCCCCCGCAGCAGTTCCCCCCTCGCCCTGAGGCGCCCCTCCTGCGGCAGCTCCTCATCCCTCACCCTCCTCCCTGAGGCACCCCTCCCCGCCCCAGCTCACCCCTGCTGCCCACACGAGCACCCCAAGCACGCTGTTGCTGCTTCACTTCTCCCGCCTCTCGGGCTTGCGGCGCCAATCAGCTTAGGCGCCGCAAGCCTGGGAAGAGGGAGAAGTGAAGCAGTCACTGCGTGCTCTGGGAGGAGGCGGGACAGGGGTGAGCGGGGGCAGGGAGTTCCCCTGCGTGCCCCCACCTTACTTGCTGCAGGCAACCCTTCCCGCACTCCCCTGCCCCAGCTCCCTCCGCCTAAATGCCGGCGGCGACTGGTGTGGCCGAAGATCCGGCTGCCGTGGTCGCTGCTGAAGAAAATGATGCCCCCCAAATCCTAGTGCCCTAGGCGACCGCCTAGGTTGCTTAAATGGTTGAACTGGCCCTGATGTAGAGGGGGAGATTCCTGACAGTCAGTGGTGCTCAGATATCCCCATTGTCCCTCCCCACCTCTCTTCCTCCCATAGCATTAGTGCACTGGACTGTGGTATCAAACCCACAGGAGGACTGGCTGGCTGCAGACTTGTCAGCTTTTGGAGTTTCACATCACATCGTCATCCTCCTGCACAATTTATTTCTTTACTTTGACAGTTGTAAACAGAGCTGGGCAGAAAGTTTTCGACTGGACAGCCCTGAAATTAATCCAGCTGTTCTTGTGAGACCCTGTTGCCCACAAATGGTTGTGATCTCATAAGAGCAGTGGCTTTTTATGAGGTCTCCTCTGTCTTGACCCCTGGTGGATTCAGATCTGATCAAGCTCTACAGGAACAAATTGGGATCTAGGGATGTGAAAGTGACTTCCCTGAAATTCAGTCAGGTGAGGATTCATGGTTCTAGTTTTGACCCAGATCTTGTTTAAAAAAGAAGCAGCAAATATTATACTAGGTGCAATATGCTTCGACTGGGAGTCTGTAGCAAGCCAGAGCTGCTGATGCTGTTTGTATTTTAGGCACCAACAGTCCTGAACTGTACCAGACACCAAAGCATTGCCCCTGCTCCATGGAAGTAACAGGCAGGGCCAGTGCAACCACTAGGCAAACTAGGCTGCTGCCTAGGGTGCCAAGATTTGACTGCGCCAAAAAGCGGTACCCAAAATGTTTGCGATGCTCATCTGGCGCCATCTAAACGTGTAACCTGCTTCCTGCCCCTGTGCAAGGGGGCGCGGTGGCTTTGATCAGCTGCGGCAGGCTAGGAAGCGATGTCATTCCTCCTCTAGCCACCGGAGGTGCTGCGCTGCTCCCTGCTGCTCTGGCTCTGACACAGGGCCCCCGTCCCACCCTGCCCCCAATACCCAGAGCTCTGCAGCAGGACCAGGCCTGCCCTCACAGAGACCTGACCCCAGCTGCGCCACCAGTGAGTGCTGCGGGGTGGTTCCCCCCACCCCCCAAGCCAGCCTTGCCCCCTCAGAGTCCTGGAGCCCCCCACAGAGGCCTAGGGTAAAGCCCCCACGGGGGGCGGGGCTGCATAGGGCCCCAGAATATCTAGGGACGGCCCTAGTACCCGCTACCTCATCTCCAGCCAGCCCCTGCTGCACCCCCTGCCCTGCCTGCAGCCAGCCTCTGCTACACCTGCTGCCCAGAGCCAGCCCCACATCCCCTGCCCTGCCTGCAGCCAGCCCCACACCCCATCTCCAGCCAGCCCCTGCTGCACCTCCTGCCCTGCCCGCAGCCAGCCTCTGCTGCACCTGCTGCCCAGAGCCAGCCCCACATCCCCTGCCCTGCCTGCAGCCAGCCCCACACCCCATCTCCAGCCAGCCCCTGCTGCACCTCCTGCCCTGCCTGCAGCCAGCCTCTGCTGCACCTGCTGCCCACAGCCAGCCCCACATCCCCTGCCCTGCCTGCAGCCAGCCCCACACCCCATCTCCAGCCAGCCCCTGCTGCACCTCCCTGCCCGAAGCCAGCCCCACACCCTTGTCTCCAGCCAACCTCTGCCACACACCCCTGCTCGAAGCCAGCGAGCCCCACACTCCCCTGTCTCCAGCCAGCCCCTGCCGTACCCCCATGCCAGAGGCCAGCCAGCCCCACACCCCCCTGTGTCCAGTCAACCCCTGCCGCACCCCTCCTGCCCAAAGCCAGCCAGCCCCACACCCTGCAGGTTATTCATTTACTTTCATTAACTATGTAGAGTAAATAATGAAATTAGTAAATGTTCAAGCCAAACGTGTATTAATTCTACTGAACAATGCCACATTATGCAGTATTCATTTTTGAAAATTTATAATAAGCAATGCTCTGGGGGGAGGGGTGGGGATAGGGGGTGCAAGGTGGAAGTTTCGACTAAGGCGCAAAATATCCTTGCACCAGCCCTGGTAATCCCGAGGCCCGCCGGGGATGTCAGTTGGCGGCTCCTTCATGGGGCCGTGAGCACGGGCGTGTACTTGGCGCAGTTCACCCCTGTCCCTAACACCTGCCCTTTCTGTGGCGAGAAGGAGACCTTGGTGCACATTTATTTGGAGTGTGCCAGGTTGCAGCCCCTGTTCCAGCTCTTCTTGAATATTTTCTTGCGTTTTTGGTTGCACTTTTCCCCTCACCTTTTTATCTACATGCTCCCCATCCGTGGCCCCACGAAGTTGCGGGATCTCCTTATCAACCTCCTCTTGGCCCTGGCCAAACTGGCCATCTACAACAGCAGGGAGAGGAGGTTGGCCGACGGGATTTCCTGCGACTGTAGGGCCTATTTCCATTCCTCCGTCTGTTCACGCATCCGGGCAGAGTTCCTCTGGGCGGCGTCCTCTGGCTCCCTTGACGCCTTCGAGGAGCAGTGGGCGTTGGCCCGGGTTCTCTGCTCGGTGTCCCCATCAGGTTCCCTTCGTTTAGCCCTATGACCTCACTCCCGATCCTGTTTTTTCATTAGTTGTCCCATGTAATTACTTGGTGTCCCAGACCTGTGGGTCCTCCTTTTAGGCTGGGGGGAGGTCCTTTAGAAGTGGGCGGGCTTTGCCCGCCCACCCCCGCTGGATGCCAATAGGACCAGCCCTGGTAACAGGCATATTGAAAATGGACAACACACCCTTAGGGATGAGCAACTTGAGTTCTCTACTAATAGGATACAGCCCTACATCCCAGAACATGCAGGCTGGGTGCTAGGCTGCAGTAGCAAGCTACAACCATACACCCCAAAGAACAGGTAGATTGACTTCTCTATTAAAAGGAGACAACCGTGCACCCCAGGAACACACTGACTGAGTGTTGGTCTGCAGGAGCCATCCATCCCCAGGAATAGGAAGATTGAGTGCTTTGCTAACAAGTCCTTCTGGCCCATGGCCTCCCACCTTCTGAAAGGGGAGAAGCTCACAAGCATAGTGAGCCCGTTCTCACTATGGGTAATAGTTGCACTGTATGGGATGTGTAATGAACTTGGCAAGCCTAATGGCTTATTATTAGCTGGCTCCTTTCCTTTCCAGCTTCAGTGCAAGTGTGTTGTGGGGTTTCAGTATCCCCAAATGTATATATTTTGGAGACACTGAGTGGTTCCTAGATGGCTGTATTGCTCAAAATCATGTGGCTAACCAGTGGCAGAGGTGGGAATAGAACCCAGGGGTCTTGATTCCCATTCTATCCTAGCCTCTAAAGCAGGCCTGCACAACATGTGGCCCATGTGGGCTCATTGTGCAGCCTGCGTGGGGTGAGTAGGTGGGCTCACTGTGCGGCCTGTGGGGGGTGAGTAGGCAAGTAGTAGGTGAGAGAGGGGGGCTGAAGAGGCGGGTGGGCAGTGGCAAGGGGTGAGGAGGCGAGACGAGGGGGTAGGGGGCTGAGGAGGCGAGCAAAGAGTCAGTGGCTGAACTGTTCTACTGATCTGGTCTGGCTCCCATGCCCTCTCCAAGGGTTGCAGCTGTCTGGATGTGCCGGCTTTCCATGCCTTCCTCATTCACACTTCATTCATTCAACAGGGCAATTGATTACAAAGTGGGGGGAATGTCTTATTCTACTTCTAGCAAAAAGACATTTTTCTTTTACCTTAATTATACTACCTTAGGGGCCCACTATAACATATTACCAAGGTTCAATACTGCTGTTTCGGTGGGGCAGTGCTGGGGAAGGAGGGTTTGTTTCCATGGGGTGGGTGGTGCTGGTGGGGGGAGTATTTCAGGGTGGCTGGGCGGCGCTTGGGGGCATGTTGTGTTTCAGGGGAGCTTGGCGGCACTTGGGGAGGCGGCCCTCAGCTGTTTTCTTCAGGCCTGCTCTAAAGAACACTGTCTCCATGGTTCTGGGCCATAGGACAGAATTGCTGTGCATATGGCATGTGTTGCATCCATTTTCCCCAAAACTCTTTGCTTCTATCCTGCAGTGAATTGCCCCAGTGCAGCTCTCTCTGGCTCAGGGACCAGGCAAAGACCTGGAGATTCTCCAAGTCCTGAATTGACTGCTCTATTTTTGCAATGGGACAGTACTCAGGTACTCCACAAACTCCCAGCTTGCCTGCACGTGCCTCTTCCAACAGCACCCCAGGAGGTATCTCTCCCCCAGCTCCATACACTCCCAGGGAAGTATTTCCAGCAGCACCTGCTGGGACTATGGGGTCATAGGGGCAAACCAGGCTAGGGGAGAAGTCACTGGGATTTCAGAGCTCCTCCCATCCAGGCTCCCAACTGGTGAATTCTTTTCTGCTTTGAGGCACCTTCTCCCTTTGACATGCAAACAAGCTAATCCTCAGTGGCTTGCTGTAGCAGCTTCTCTATCCATTGAACTCTGGCAGTGTTACCAGGATAGCGAGCCCACGGAACTTAACCCCTTCATCTCCATCTGAGCTTGCAATATGAATCCAGCTGGAGGGGCAAGAGGATTCTGCCCTCCCCCCGTCCCCCTAGCAGGAGCAATCCCACATATCCTCCCAATCCTTTGAAGCATGCTTATCCTCTTACACCGGCATGGCATGTTGGAAGCACAGGGGTTCGTCCAGCCAGAGCACGTTGCTTGGGGGACAGGAATAGATTTGATTTTCTCTTGAGAGAGATGGAAAAATCCCAAAGCATCATCACTGAATGTTAATTTCTGGTTTAACGATGGGAGAGTGGGGGTATTCTTATTGGTTCTGCCCTTTAATACTGCGAAGTTAGAGGAATCTGACAAGAAATATCTAGATGCATATTCCTGAGAGAGAGAAAGAGAAAGCTGGAGAGAGAGATATAGCCAGAGTTGAAGCCTTGAGGAAAACAATTTCAAACCACCTGGATTTCTTTAAATAAAGCAGAGAGCCGTGAACACGGTATGGAGGGAGAGGGAAGGAAGATGGATTGAAGCAAATGCGGGCTTATTTCACTTGCCCTGAAGAAACATGGCTGGTAAAGTCTGCTTCTCAGAAAGGGGGCAAGTGCTGGGGATCTTGGCAGCCCTCTATAATACTAATAGAGAGATATGCACATCTGTTTGCTCCTCCAGGTATTATTAATTGACCCTGGGTATGTATTAAGTAAAAAGTGATTTTATTAAATACAGAAAGTAGGATTTAAGTGGTTCCAAGTTGTGACAGAACAAAGTGAATTACCAAGTGAAATAAAATAAAACACACCAGACTATGTCTAATCCAACTGAACACAGATAAAATCCTCACCAGTTCCAGAATGCTCCCTTTTACAGGCTAATCTCCTTTTAGTCTGGGTCTAGCAATCACTCACACCCCTTGCAGTCACTGTCCTTTGTTCCAGTTTCTTTCAGGTATCTTTGGGGGTAGAGAAGCTCTCTATTTAGACAGCTGAAGAGAAAATGAGGGGTCTCTCACGGGCTTAAATAGACTTTCTCTTGTGGGTGGAGACCTCCTCCTCTCTCCTATGCAAAGTCCAGCTCCAAGATGGAGTTCTAGAGTCACCTGGGCAAGTCACATATCCATGCTTGACTCACAGTTTCTACAGGCAGAAGCCATTGCTCACATGGTATCTTGAATGTCTCCCGGAAGACTTCTTATGTGGATTGGAGCATTCCAAGATGCATTGTTCCTTAAGTGCTTCCTGACTGGGCACTTAACTGCAAATTCCTTTCTCCAGGAACTGACCAAATGCTCTACTAAGTTTATTTAGAAATCAAGCCAGTACACAGCCAAAATTCATAACTTTGAGTACAAAAATGATACATGCATACAAATAGGATTAATAGATTCAGTAGATCATAACCTTTACAGAGATATGCTACATGGCATATGTAGCTGTCATAAACAGATAAGTAAGAGTTAATAGAACAAAAGTGCTTCATATCTCTTTTGCCTGTAAAGGGTTAACAAGAACAGTGAGCCTGGCTGTCACCTGACCAGAGGACCAATCAGGGGACAGGATACTTTCAAATCTTGAGGGAGGGAAGTTTCTGTGTGTGCTGTTAGTGTTTGGTTGTTGTTCACTCTGGGGGCTCAAAGGGATCAGATGTGCAACCAGGTTTCTCTCCAATCTCTCCAATACAGGCTCTTATAAGGTCAGAATAGTGAGTACTAGGTGATAAAGTGAGTTAGGCTTATGTTTGTTTTCTTTATTTGCAAATGTGTATTTGGCTGGAAGGAGTTCAAATGTGTATTTACTGAAAGGATTTTAATTTGTACTTGTATACTTAGGCGGGGAGGGTATTCCCAGTGTCTATAGCTGAAAGACCCTGTACCTATTCCATCTTAAATTTACATAGATAATTTTTACCGTTGTTCTTTCCTTAATTAAAAGCTTTTCTTGTTTAAGAACCTGATTGTTTTTTTTTAAATTCTGGTGTGAGACCCCGGGGACTGGGTCTGGATTCACCAGGGAATTGGTGGGGAGAAAGGAGGGAAGAGGGAGAGAGAGGCTAATTTCTCTCTGTGTTAGGATTACTGTCTCTCTCAGGGAGAATCTGGGAGGGGGAGAGAGAAGGAGGGGGGAAGGTGCATTTTCCTCTCTGTTTTAAGATTCAAGGAGTTTGAATCACAGTGATCTTCCAGGGTAACCCAGGGAGGGGAAGCCTGGGAGAGGCAACGGTGAGGGAAAGGGTTTACTTTCCTTGTGTTAAAATCCAGACGGTCTGGGTCTTGGGGGTCCCCAGGCAAGGTTTTTGGGGGGACCAGAGTGTACCAGGCACTGGAATTCCTGGTTGGTGGCAGCGCTACAGGTTCTAAGCTGGTAATTGAGCTTAGATGAATTCATGCTGGTACCCCATCTTTTGGACGCTAAGGTTCAGAGTGGGGATTATACCATGACAGTAGCATACAACACATTCTAGTTATGTTATATATATACACATACATAAGCATATCTTCCTAAAGCCTTACGGGGGGCACCGACTGTCACAGGATCTGGCTGGGCTCTCAGAGGTGGGAGAATTTGGAACCCGGAAGCTAGGTGCACTCAGAGCTGAGTCTGTCCTGTGTCCCACTTGGGCTGTCTGGGGAGGCTTCAGACCATGGTAGAAAGTGAAGGCTTTACTCCACTGTGGAACATTGACCCTCATAGGCCTCTGTGCCAAAGTGGAATTTTGTAATATTTTAAAGATGCCTATGTGTGCCTCAGTTTCCCACTGCACTTTGTCTAGACGGGGGAGGGGTGGAAGGTTTAAGTCTGCTCTTGGGGCAGATCAGGAGACATGAGATGTGTGTGCACCATGCTGTCTGGGGTGGAATGAATGGGTCATTAAGGAACCAACTGGCTTTGAATCGTGTCCAAATAAAGACAGCAGGAAACCCCCAGGGGCCAGGACATTGACACCTGGCAGTCAACCGCCAAGAGGAAGAAGTCTCCCTTCATCTCCACCTCTCAGCAAGGAAGCAGAGCCAAGGCCCCAGCTGGAGACCAAAGAAAAAGATGTTGGATGGTGAGGTTAAGGGTGGCTCTCTGAAAAGACACAGGCCTCTCACTTTGGACTGAGAAGGAGCCAGAGACAGAGGTTGACATGAAGTGCATAGCAGTTTGTCTGACTGGTTGCTGCGGCTTGGCCAGACAGGCTATGTCTTAACCTTTATATCTCTGTGCTAACTGAAGGACTTTCAGATTCAGCAGCCTGGTGGCCTAGGGTTTCCAACTTTCTACTCCTACAAAACTGAACTCCCTTGCCCCACCCCTGCCCCACCCCTCCTCTGAGGCCCTGCCTCCATTCACTGCACACACACACACACACCCCCGTTGCTTGATCTCCTCACCCTCACTCACTCGCTTATTTTCACCGGGCTGTCTCAGGGGGTTAGGGTATGGGAGGGGGTGAGGGCTCTGGGGTGGTGCCAGAAATGAGGAGTTCAGGGTGCAGGAGGAGGCTCCGGGCTGAGGCAGTGGGTTGGGATGCGGGAGGGAGAGAGGGCTCCGGCTAGAGATGTGGGCTCTGGGGCGGGGCCAGGGATGAGAGGGTTGGGGTGCAGAAGGGGGCTCTGGGCTAGGGGGTAGAGCCAAGGGGTTCAGAATTTGGGAGGGGGCTCTGGGCTGAGGCAGGAGGTTGGGGTGTGGGAGGGTACAAGCTCTGGGCTGGGTGTGCAGGCTGGGGCTGGGGCCAGGAATGAGGGATTTGGGGTGCAGGAGGGGGCTCCAGGCTGGGGAGTGGGGCCAAAGGATTCAGAGTGCATGAGGAGGCTGCAGGTTGAGGCAGGGGGTTGAGAGCTCTGGCTGGGGGTGCAGGCTCTGGGGTGGGGCTGGGGATGAGGGGTTTGGGGTTCAGGAGGGGGCTCTGGGTTTCGAGGGGATCAGGGCTGGGGCAGGGGGTTGGGGCTCAGGGTTGGGGTGCAGGCTTACCTCGGGCGGCTCCCAATCAGCAGCGCAGTGGGGCTAAGGCAGGCTGGCTAGTCCCTACATGCCCACACTCCATGCTGTGCCCCGGAAGCAGCCAGTAGGTTCAACTCCTATTTGTGAGGGGACAGGAGACTCCATGCGCTGCTCTCACCCACAGGCACCTCTGCCCCAGCTCCCATTGGCTGAAATTTCTGGCTAATGGGAGTGCGCAGCTAGTTATCGGGGCAAGGACAGCAGCACGGAGCCCCATGCCCTCCCTCCTCCCACCTAGGAGCCGGACTTGCTGGCTGCTTCTGGGGCACAGCACAGTGCCAGGACAGGTAGGGACTAGCCTGCCTTAGACCCACAGCACTGCCAACTGAACTTTTAATGGCCTGGTCAGTGGTGCTGGCCGGAGCCATGTTGACCTGAATTTGATGGGTTGGTTTTTATGGCTCACCACTGATCGCATCTGACCAGAAGATTTATAGGTTCTTGTCCAATTCAGACTATAGAGTTCAAGAACTCAGAGAGCGCTATATCAGGAGAGGACTCTCGGGATGCTTGGCAAGAATGTGTACACTGAGGACAATACCAAATTGATAAAATCTTTATTGACATTAACATAAAAATAAGGAATGCAATGAAACTTATAACTGCAAAACAGTAAAGGAATTCCAAAACTCCTGGTGGTAACATTTCTATTATAAATACCTTAACCTAACATACTCACACCCTTCCTTGGGAGCCCGGTAATAGGAGGTGAAGGACCAGCCTCACTCCTGGCATGCCCGATTATGCGATGATGCTGGCTTCCCCAATGGTTAGGAGTGTTGAGTAGTTATACTATACTGCACAAGCTGAGCTGATAGCATGATAGAAGACAGAATAAAGTATAGGCGAACTGGAAAAAGCACTCCAAGAAACAGGAGCTTCAGGAGTTAGAAGAGTAAGAACTAAAAAGAGTTTAAGAGCTTAAGAGTTTAGAATATAGAACACAGCAAACCCTTATTGCTAAAAAAGCTCAAGATACAAGGTATTTTATAGGATCCTGACCTATGCAATTCAGGCCCAACCTACTATACCCAAATCTAATTTCCATACCCTAAAAAATGTATAGGTACCCTTCTCCTCTAGGTAAGTGGATTATGACATTTACTTTCTAAATATATTAATAAGGATTATCTCACTCCAAAACTGCCAACCTAGGCTCTCTTGATGACCTCGATTTGTGGTGTACCCTGCAGTTACCAACCGGTTATAGATGCTGGATAAATTTGTGATGTGATGTAGATAGTTCCTCCCTTTGGTTCCCCAAAGTTCAGGGACCATTCTTATCTGTGCCAAAGATTGCCAACTTTTATGCTGAAATATTTATAACTAATTCTACTTTTTGCTATATAGCAGATCTTACTGGATCTTACAGGCTGGTAGGCTTCTTGCATTTCAGCAAAACTTATTATTAGGAAATACATGCTTCAACACATTCTAAATGCCAAGGATTTAATACTGATAAAATATAAGAATAAAATGGATTAATTTCAGAAAAATAAACATGAATTAATACTGCTGGCTGGATTAGTAGGATATAATAGCTAGCAAAATAATGCTATGGTCTACAGCCTCCAGGGTCCCTTTTTGACCAGGTATTCTGGTCGAAAACTGGACACCTGGCAACCCTAGATTCATAGATTGTTCCCTGGTTTTGGAATGGCCACCTGCTGTCACTACAAATAGTCACCATAAGCATAGCATCCTGAAGTGGCACAGTACAAGCCTCCTGCAGGAGTCTGCTTGACTGGATTCGCTGCAGGGAGTCCTGGGAAGACGCAGGGATCACTGATGCTTGAAGACCTAGTCTTGACAGCTTCTAATCTGTGTGCTCTGTGGAATGCCCTTTAGTCAATCAATAAAGGCCTCTTGTTCCATGGATTTACTGCACACTCTGCATTGTCAAAGGAGAGACAGGAATTCCCCCACCCACGCACCCTCCAGTGCTCCCTAAATCAGGTGTTTATCTCCGTATATCTTGACACTGTCATCTTTTTGCCCCCGTATCTAAGGTCACCCAACCTGGTGGACCCCCAGAGAAACCAACCTGGAACTCCTCCTTCCTCTTCCAAGGCAGGGATGGGGCCACCCTCTTCTCAGACGATTGCAGCCTGGTGATCGAATACTATCTGTACAAAACAAGTGAGTTCCTCTCTCTGGGATTCAACCAGCTTTGGATCATTCCACTGGTGCAAAGGGCATAGGCAGATCTAGGCACAACTATTGATTCACTCTGGTTTGTTGGGCACCAAAGATATTCATTCATATCTAGGCTGGAAAGCTAGACGGAAGTGCGAGGCCACAGGAAGTGCTCTGGATTTAGTGTGGCTCTGTGTGTGAGACAGAAGAGTTACTGGGGAATTCTAGGTGTCTGGGTTTTGTTCCCACCCAATTCCCAGCTGGAGCTCCCCCAGAAGCCCCAGTAACAGCAGGTACTGGCCCAGCACTCACTCACCTGTCACAACAAAGCCATGGTCTCCTGGGCCACTCCAAAGATTGTTCCGTTCCAGCAGGCAGCAATTTGCAGTGGTCCAAGCTGGATTTCAAAGCTGCCAGGCTGCTTTCAATCCCATGGGGATAGCGTCTCAGGGCTATAGTGCTGAAGATTTAGGGGGTCTCATGGGACAGGTCTCAGTGTGATAGTGCTGGGTTTGGAGGGGTCTCAGCACAATCCTGCTATATTTAGGAGATCACAGCATGGTAATGCTGGGTATTGTGGGGCCTCAGCACGGTAGTGCTCCATTTTGGGGTGTCTCAGTGGAGTAATGCTGGGCTTGGTGGGGCTTCAGCGAGGTAGTGTTGGGCTTTGGGGGGGTCTCAGCGTCTTAGAACTGGGTTGTGATAAATGAAGGGGGTTGAGGGTAGTTGCCTTTTATGGACACCCAACCAGCCAACAGCTATAAAATACCTCTTAGTAGCTGTTCTCTACTTGCTTTACCTGTAAAGGGTTAAAAAGTCTCTCTGCTATGCATCGGTAAAAGGAAGTGAGTGGGCACCTGGCCAAAAGAGCCAATAGGAAGGCTAGAACTTTTTAAAATTGAAAAAAGACTCCCTTTTGTCTGTCTATTGTTCTCCTGGGGAAAAGTGGACAGAGCAGCAGCTATGCTGTAAGAAGCTTGGGCCAGGTATAAAAAAATCATCAGTATCATACCTAGAAACTACTCATTTAAACCCCTCGATATGTAAGTAGATCAGGAATGTCTAGGAAGATGCGATTACGTTTATTTCTTTTATTTCATTATTGCTTGTGGATTCCTCTGTGCTAACCCCAGGTGCTTTTGTTTTTCTTGTAAACTTTAAGCGGGACCTCAAGAAAGCTATCCTTGTAGTTACTCTTTTTTTAAATCTAGCAATAGCCTGAGTTTCTAGACGTATTTTCTTTCTTTCCTTTTTTTTAAATAAAATTTACCTTTTTTAAGAACAGGATTGGATTTCTGTCTCTTAAGAGGTTTGTACATATTGTTTAGTTAGCTGGTGGCAACAGCTGATTTCCTTTTTTTTCTTTCTCAGCTCTTCCCCAGAGGGGGTGTATGTGAAAGGGTTTGAGGGTACCCCACAGGAAGGAATTCCCAAGTGCATCTTCCTGGGCTCTCAAAGGGGTTCTGCATTTGGGTGGTGGCAGTGTTTACCAATCCAAGGTCAGAGAAAAGCGGTAACCTTGGGAGTTTAATACAAGCCTGGAATGGACAGTACTAATTTTTAGAATCCTTGCAGGCCCCCACCTTCTGCAATCAAAGTACCAGAGTGGGAAATCAGCCTTGACATGGGTTTTAGGGGTCTGAGGGCTGTAATGCTGGGTTTTGGGTGGTCTCAGCAATGTAGTGCTGGGTTTTTGGCAGTTCCAGTGCAGCAGTGCTGGGTTTTGGGGATCTCAGCATGGTAGGGCTGGATTTTGGGAGGTCTCAGCACAGTAGTGCTGGGTTTTCAGTGGTCTCAATGTGGTAATACTGGGTTTTGGGAGTTCTCAGCATGGTACTGCTGGGTTTGGGGGGGTCTGAGGGTGGTAGTGCTGGGGTTTTGGGGTCTCAGCAACATAGTTCTGAGTTTTGTGGGGTCTCAGCACAGTAGTGTGGGGTTTTGGGGGCCTCAAGGATGGTAGTGCTGGGCTTTGTGGGGTCTCAGCAAAATAGTGATGGGTTTCAGGTATCTCAGTATTGTAGTACTGGGCTTTGGGGGGGTCTAAGCAAGGTAGTGCTGGATTTTGTGGAGTCTCAGCACAGTATTGCTTGGTTTTGGGGGTCTAAGCAAGGTAGTGCTGTGTTTTGGGGGGGTCACAGTGTGGTAGTGCTGTGTTTTGGGGGGATCTCAGAGAGATAGTGCTGGGTATGGAGGCCTCGGCATGGTAGTGCTGGATTTTGGGGGGCTCTCAGCACAATACTGGTGGGTTTCAGGAGTCTCAGCATGATAGTGCCGAGTTTTGGGGGTCTCAACAAGTTAGTGTTGGATTTTGAGAGTCTCAGCAAGGCAGTGCTGCTTTTTGGGGGGTCTTAGTGACTTAGTGCTGGGTTTTGGGGGTCTGAGGGCTGCAGTGCTGGGTTTTGGGGTCTCAGCAAGGTAGTGCTGGGTTTTGGGGGTCTGAGAGATGTAAAGTTCATTTTTTGGGGTCTCAGGGCAGTAGGGCAAGGTTTTGGGGAGTCAACAATGTAGTACTGGATTTTGGGGAGTCTCGGGGCTGTAGTGGTGGGCTTTGGGGGTCTCAGTGAGATAGTGCTGTGTTTTCAGCTGTTGCATGCATGGGAGTGCTGGATTTTGGGGTGAGGTCTTAGTTTGGTAGTCCTGGGTTTTGGGGTGTCTCAGTGACAGTACTGCATTTTGGGGAGTTTGAAAGATTTAGTGTTGGGTTTTGTGGGCCTCAGGAATATAATGGTGGGTTTGAGGGGGTCTCAGCAAGTTAATGCTGGGTTTAGGGGGTGTCAGTGCAATAGTACTGAGTTTTGAGGATCTCAGAGTGGTAGTGCTGAGTTCTGGAGGGTCTCAGCTGGGCTTTGTGGGGTCTGAGCAAGGTAGTGTTGGGTCTTGCGGGGGTCTTAGCGACTTAGTTCTGGGCATCTGAAGGCTGTAGTTCTCGGTTTTTGAGGTTTCAGGGTGGTAGTGCTGGGTTTTGGGGGGTCTCAGCAAGGTAGTGCTGGACATTGAGAGGTCTCAGTACGGTAGTGCTGGGTTTAGGGGAGTGTAAGTAAAGAAGTACCAGGTTTGGGGGTCTTGGCATGGTAGTACTGGATTTTGGGGGAGTCTCAGCACGATACTGCTGGTTTTGGGGAGTTTCAGTGAGCTAGTTGTAGGCTTTAGGGGTCTCAGTTTGGTAGTGCTGGGTTTTCAGGGGTCTCAGTGACAGTGCTCGGCATTATGGGTCTCAGTGTGGTAGTGCTGAGTACTGGGGAATCTCCGTGCTGTAATTCTGGGTTTGGGGGGTCTCAGAGACATTGCTTGGGTTGGTGGGGGGGTCTCCGCATGGTACTGCTTGGTTTCGGGTGTCTCAAGGCTGTAATGCTGGTTTTAGGAGGGGGTCTCAGCAGGGTAGTGCTGGGTCTCAGTAACTTAGTTTTCAGTTTTGAGGTCTGAAGGCTGTAGTGCTAGGTTTTGGAGGTCTCAGACCAGTAGTGCTGGGTTTTGTGGGGTCTCAGTGACTTAGTGCTGGGCTTTTTGGGGTCTCAGTGTGGTAGTGCTGGATTTAGGGGGGTGTCAGCGAGGTAGTGCAGAGATTGGGCGGGGTGGGGCTCGGCAACTTAGTTCAGAGAATATCAGGGTTGGAAGGGACCTCAGGAGGTCATCTAGTCCAACCCCCTGCCCAAAGCAGGACCAATCCCCAGACAGATTTTTGCCCCAGATCCCTAAATGGCCCCCTTAAGGATTGAACTCACAACTCTGGGTTTAGCAGGCCAATGCTCAAACCACTGAGCTATCCCTTCCCCCAGTTCTGAGGTTTGGGGGTCTGAAGACTGTAGTGCTGGGTTTTGTGGGGTTTAGTGACTTAGTCATTGGTTTAGGGGGCCTGAGGGCTGTAGTGCTGGGCTTCGGTGGTCTCAGGATGGTAGTGCTGGGTTTTGGGGAGTCTCAGGAACGTAGTGCTGGGTTTTGGAGGGTCTCAGAGACATAATGCTCAGTTTTGTGCGGTCTCAGCAACATAGTGTTGGGTTTTGTGGGGTCTCAGCATGGTAGTGCTGGATTTTGTGGGATCTCAGTGAGCTAGTTGTGGGTTTGGGGGGTCTCAGTGTGGTAATGCTGGTGTTAGAGGGTCTAAGGAGGTAGTGCTTGGTTTTGAGGGACTCAGGGCTATAATTCTGGGTTGAGGGGGTCTCAGCAGGGTATTGCTGGGTTTTTCTGGGGTCTCAGCATAATAGTGCTGGACATTGGGGATCTCCATGCGTAGTGTGGGGTTTTGGGGGGTCTTAGCAAGGTAGTGCTAGGTTTTGGTGGGGTCTCAGTGACATAGTGCTGGGTTTGGAGGGTCTGAAGGCTTTAGTGCTGGGTTTGGGGAGTCTCAGCAAGGTAGTGCTGGACATTGAGGGGTCTCAGTCGGTTTAGGGGGGTCTCAGTGTGGTAGTGCTTGGCTTGGGGGGTCTCAGGGCATTAGTGGTGGGCTTTGTCAGCTCTCAGCGCAGTAATGCTGGGTTTTGGGGGTTTCAGCAAGCTAATGGTGTGTTTTGGAGGTCTCAGTGTTGTACTGTTGGGTTAGGGGCATCTAAGCAAGGTAGTGCAGGGTCTCAGTGTGGTAGTGTTGGGTTTTGGAGGTCTCAGGGCTGTAGTGCTGGGCTTCGGGGGTCTCAGTGCAGGACTGCTCAGGTTTTCTGGTTTGGGGGTTCAGTGCAGTAGTGCTGGGCTTTGGAAGTCTCAGCATGGTAGTGCTGAGTTTGAGGGGTCTCAGCATGGTACTGCTGAGTTTGTGGGGATCTCAGCACCGTAGTGCTGTGTGTTGGGGCATCTCAGAAAGTTAATGCTGGCTTTGGGCTGGTCTTAGCATGGTAGTGCTGGGTTTTGGGAGTCTCGGGTGGGTCTTGAGGGGTCTCAGCACAGCACAGTAGTGTTGGGTTTTTGGAGTCTCAGCATGGTAGTGCTGGGTTTTCCAGGCTCTTAGGGCTGTAGTACTGCCAGGTTCACGGCAGGGAATAGTCCTTTTTTCTCTTTATAAAGTGTATTTGATATGATTCCTTTCCCCAGTGTCAGAAACAGGAGCTGAGAACAAGTCAAAGCCTTTGGGTTACTCCATGTTGCCCCTAACCAACCGTGTGTATCGGAGTCTTGTGGCAGAGAGCAACCGGAGTGGGGTTCGTGTGGATGATGTTCCAATCCAGGTAAGCGCTCTGGGTCCTGCTGAGGGCTGATCGAACATTGATCCCTTGTGTCTTGCTGGAAGAGTTCCTTGTGTAAGAATGTACCACCCACCTTCCTGTCTGATCCCATCCTGGTTTGGCCTGGATAGCTGAAAGAACTTAGAATGAACAGAGCCAGCCAGGAGGAGATCTCATGCAAGAGTGAGGCACAGGGTAGAGATGCTTTGCATGGTGGAAAGAGGTGTTTGCCAGACGAAGAGAAGAGGAAGGGCAGGGGGGCTTTTCCATGGTGCCTCAATGGGGGGATAATATGATAAGCAGTACAATGAGGGCCAGGGAGATTTCACTCAGACAGAGGCAACCAGCAGAAGTCCTGGATTCTCATGCAGGGAACAGCTCTTGGAGAGCAGGAGAAAGAGGAGGAATTGCTCCATGTGGAGTGCAGTGGGAAAACATCTGAGGTGACCCTGATGTCCCTGCAGATGGACACTGAGGCTGCATAGGGCCTCTGCAGCTGGCATTTGTTCTCATCACAATGCGTGAGTCTCACAGGATTGTCTCTAGGCTTCCAGAGAGGATGAAAGATCATTGCTTCCTCCTCTACCCACAGGAGTGTTTCATTTGTCACTGCTGCCAGTTTGTCTGGCGTCTGCTTGGCCTGATCTGGGAAAAATACTGTAGCGAAGTACTGGCTGAGCATTGTGTCTGGGAACAAAGCCAGGTTCTTTCCATTACATTCATCCCCAGCAGGGACAGGCGAACCAGAGCCAGTCCCAACCAAGGATCCCCAGATTGACCAACTAAATTCCTGCTTGGTCAACATATTCCTTCAAAATCAACAAAAAGTCCTATGGCACCTTATAGACTAACAGAAGTATTGGAGCATAAGCTTTTGTGGGTGAATACTCACTTTGTCAGACACATGTGCCGTTATTTTTCATGTTTATGGCTGACCCCAGTAACTGCAGGGCAACTAATCTGTTACCTGCACTCAGGAAGGCTGACTTCAGCTTGCATTGACCCTGGAGTGTTTATGAGGATATTAACCCACGAACATTTGGTACCTGCTGCATGCTCATGGGCCCTGTTCAGCTAGGAGAAGCTATCATACTTGTCTCCTGTAATTTAACCCCATGTTAAATAATTTGTAGACCAGATTCTAAAAGGTGCTGAGAACCCACAATTCCCACTCAGTTTGTGGGAGCTATGCACGGACCTCATCACCAGAAACAGGACGATAGAGCTAACTGCTGGGGGGGTTGACGTCTGATGTGTCATTCATTCCAGCTTATTAACTGCTTCACTGCTGGCCCTTAACTCCTGCATGCCTGTAGCCACATCCTGTTAATGGCCTGTTGGGATCCCTGTGGAGTGTCATGGCAGCCCCGGCACACCTGGTAGCCCCAATCTCCTGGCATGTTAAGCTGCAGCAGGGAAGCAAGCAAATTCCTTGCTGGCTGCTGTCCATAACAGACTGGCACCAGCCAGCCAAAGCTATTACAGAGAATGGTTTGCTATGTGACACTCTGATGTTCTCAGGAGCTGATGTTCTCACATGGATTTTATTGACCTTGTCCTTCCTTGTGTTGTTTCCTCAGGGCACTAATCTGAGAACCACATCTGGTGCTGTTCCAACCGTTCAACTCTGCATGCAGCTGATTGGCTCAGAGGTGAGGCAAGTGGGGAGGAACAGATTAACTTTAGAGACAAGAGGCCACCTCAGTCAATGGGGCTACATGGGTGAGATTTAGTCCATGGACATGAAAGGGGAATTCCCCTTTCCCATCATGGGGAAAGGAGAATGGGATATTTTTACTTTAGGTAGGACTCAGATCTGTACCTGCATCCAAACCCCCCTGAAACAAAGGGAATTTTGGGCCTGGATCCAAAGACAAATCACTAGGGTTTGCTATTCCGGCTAGGTAGCAACTGAGTGTTGGCGTGCCCTACAGTTCACTCTAATGCCCTCCAAGGTTCCCACGCAGATCCTCTGCCAGCTGAATGCCCATCCATCCCCTGCCCCAGTACCACTCTGAAGGAGGCTGCCCCATCCCTTGGCAGGCGTGGGAAGGAGGACAAGAGGTAAGTCATGAAGATTCCATGCCAGTGGAGCTGGCACTGAATTACATGAATACAAAGAAACTGCAGGTGTCCAGGCTGCTGCCATCCTGAGAGCAGGTTACATCCAGAGGCCACTGTGAGACTTTTGGGGTTCCCCAAGGTGTCTGAGGTGAGTCATTACCACCTTACAGGGTGAGAGAGCTGATGTTCATCAGAACATCCTAGGGGAAAAAAATGGTCCCAACTCTGCCAGCTGCTGGCAGCACAAGCACTCTACTCTAGGCTCCATGAGCCCTGCAGGTTCCACCTTTGGGCACTTGAGTGCTCAGTCCCTTCTCTTCTGGATACCCACAATATACATCAATCTGCTGCTTCCGGGCCAGCAGTGCAGCCCAGTTCACCAGCCTCCCCTCACTCAACACACTTTAGCGCAAAGCACTTGGTCATGTGTAGAGCAGAAACCAAATATAAGTTAATTTAACAGAGCTTAAAAAAAAGATCCAAAATAGATGCAAGTACAAGGATTGGAATCACCAGGTTACAGAGAAAAGAAAAACATAAAACGCAGTCTCAAGTCTATTCTAACTAACAAGTTCTTTTTCAGTCTAATAAGGAATTTCTCCCGCAATGGCATGGGCAGCAAGTATCGCACGCCAGGGGAGGCTAAGCCTCCCCAAACATCCAGGAGTGGCCCTGCCCATGCTCTTTCTCAAGATCCTCCTGCTTCCCACTCTTCCCTTGTGGCCCCAGCCCAGGCTGGTCCTCTTCCCCAAAATGGGAAGGGGCTGCGGCTAGGGAGGGCCAGCCTTTGTTCTGGGATTCAGGGTGGCCAAGGCCATCCGCCCAGTGCTCCAGGGCTGAGGATGCCCGCCCAGCATTCCAGAACTGGTGGCACTGGAGATGTCTGCCCAGCACTCCAGAACTGAGGGCACTCAGGCCTCCCACCCGGCACTCCAGGGCTGGGGGTGCTGGGGCCAGCCGGGGTGGCCTAGAGCTGGAGATTCTAGGGTGGAGCAGCCCAGCCAGGGCGGCCTGGGACTGGGGAACCAGCGGCTGTGCGGGAGAGGCTGGGGTTAGCCTCTTCGAATGGACAGTTCATGCGCCATCCATGCCCAATGGTCAGTCCTTACAGAACTAGTCCAGCCCAGAGAGCTGGGATCTACCTTTCATGAGACACCCCACTGGCAGCGTGTCACCTCTGTAATGGATAACATCTTGTGCCCTCTCTTCTTCTCTTAGTCTCGGACGTTTTGTGTCTTTCCATAATCAGGATGTTCCATAATCAGGGTGTTCAGCCTAGAGGGTCCCATCGTCAGAGGCTTTTCTTTGGGTTCCTTTGTCTTTGTCAATGCTCATGTGGTCCAAGCAGGAAATACAGGGCTGGGCTAGGTCAAAAGATGTTGATTTTTTTCACTCTTAAGTGAGTTAGCTCTGAGACCCATCCACCTCAGGTGACCTGCTTCATCTCCAACAGTTTTGGAACATCATATTCTGCATTTTGCAGAGCTCCGAAAACATTTCCCATATAAATGTCTCACAGTAACCAAGATGATCAGCCAGTTCTTATGTTACCTGCAAAAATCTAGAGCATCCCACCTGTACCCTGTAGTAGGGAGAAAGCCTGAAACATAAGCCCTTGTGTCAGAAGCCCGGTATGAGGCAGGACCTGCTCACAGAATCTGGCAACAACAGGGCTAATATTGCAGAAATACACATTCCTAAGAAATACAAAGCACAGAGTAGTCATGCAAACATATCCCAGTATCAAGTGGTACCAGAATATCCTAATATCAAGGATGATACAAAAACATTCCCCAAGGATAATAGGAACACACTAACCCCTCCTAAAAGACAAAGTCAGGATGACAGTACATAATAAAGATGTTTTAATCAAATCAATATGTACAAGGTGATGGGCAAGGGCCGCTCTAGGCACCAGCAAAGCAAGCACGTGCTTGGGGCAGCCCATTTGCAGGAACGGAAGGGATCCAGCATGGGAGCTGAGAACCAACAGGTGGCCTTGGGAGCTGTAGTTCTTCTTCGAGTGATTGCTCATATCCATTCCAGTTAGGTGTGTGCGCCGCGCGTGCACATTAGCCGGAAAACTTTTACCCTAGCAACTCAGTGGGCCGGCAGGTCGCCCCCTAGAGTGGCGCCGTCATGGTGCTCGATATATACCCCTGCCGGCCCACCCGCTCCTCAGTTCCTTCTTACCGCCCGTGTCGGTCGTTGGAACAGTGGAGCGCGGCTTAGCTGACCTCCACTTCCCTAGCTACTCGTAGTTCTCGTATATAGTTATGCAGTTATAATCCTTTTTTATATATATTTGTATAGTTATACATTTTTTCTTTGCTAACATACTTAGTTTATTAATAGTTAGTGGGGTTCAGGAAGTAGCCCCTTCCATGAACCCGGCACCAGAGCCCATGCACGGCTCACCGGGTTTTAAAATGAGCTCGGTCTGCCAGAAGCCGATGCCGAAGGGAGATCCACACGACTCCTGTTTGAAGTGCCTCAGGGAATCACACTTGATAGCTAAGTGCCCCATTTGCAAGGCTTTTAAGCCGAGAACAAAAAGGAGCGGGACTTTCACTTACCCCTCCACCTTTGGCGCCGAGCGATGATCAAGCGGCTGGCAGAAGCGCCTCCTCGGTACCGGACCCTGCCGGTACCGCCAAGGCCTTTCAGCACCGGCCGTCGCCGGCACCGAAGTCGACTCGGCACCGCTCCCTTCCTCCGAGGTCGAGAGCCTACGATTCCTGCTGGTGCCGGACGGCTCCCCGGCACGCGCCGTGGTTGAGCCCCCTGCTCCTGCTGCTTCCGTGTCACTTGCATCACAGCCAGAGAGCTCGTCTGAGTCAGATTGCCCGGCACCGACACCTGCAGAGGCACCGATGACGTCGGCACCGTCGATTCCAGTCCCCCAGGGCCATTGAATCCAGTGCCTGACAGCTCCCCGGCACGCGCCGTGGTAGAGCTTACTGCTCCCACTGCTTCTGTGCCAACTGCACCGCAGCCAGAGAGCTCGTCTAAGTCGGCTCGCCCGGCACCGACACCTGCTGAGGCACCGACGACGTCGGCACCGTCGATCCCGGTCCCACGAGGGCTGTAGAATCCGGTGCCTGACGGCTCCCTGGCGCGCACCGTGGTTGAGCTTACTGCTCCTGCTGCTTCCGTGCCAACTGCACCGCAGCCAGAGAACTCGTCTAAGTCGGATCGCCCGGCACCGACACCTGCTGAGGCACCAACGACGTCGGCACCGTCGATCCCGGCCCCACAAGGGCCGTCGAATCTGGTGCCTGACAGTTCCCCGGCACGCGCCGTGGTTGAGCTTACTGCTCCTGCTGCTTCCGTGCCAACTGCACCGCAGCCAGAGAGCTCGTCTAAGTTGGATCGCCCGGCACCGACACCTACCGAAGCTCTGACGACCTCAGTGCTATCGATCCCGGTCCCACGAGGGCCGTCGAATCCGGTGCCTGACAGCTCCCCAGTATGCACTGTGGTTGAGCCTGCTGTTCCCTCCACGCCGGAGACATTACCAACGGCGAGGGATCTCATTGCCATGACAGAGTCGATGCTGCCTGACCCCGGCACCGCCGGTGCGGGTAATACAGTCTTTTCATATGACCGTCCTCTGTCAGCACAGCAGAGCGGCACCGTTCATGATCATGGTCCCGCAGACATTCCAGGTCCCGTCGGCACACCCGACACCACTTGCAGTCCCGGTGCCGTTTTCCTCATCGGTACTGGTCACACTCGCCACACCGGTCGGTATCCCATTCGCCGACCCGCTATCGGCACCGTTCCGACTCCCGGCACCGCGACAGGTACCTTGACTCCTGTAGCCTCTCCCCGAGCCTCGAGATCTCGGTCGACCTCCCGACACCGTTCTGGTTGCAGGTCTGGATCTTGTTCCAGGTACCGGTACACCTCCCGGTGCCGGTCCCCGGTGCCGAGTTGGGCAAGGTCAACCTGAGGTGGAGGAGGTCCCAGAGGTAGAGGACCCGGTATGGGGCCCTCTAAGGGGTACGACTACTCGTCTGTCCGCTCTCCTCTCTGCTCGCTTGTCTTTCAGTATGTTAAGGAGAGGTATTGGCATGGCCAGCGGGCGCCAGCCCCGAAACCGAAGGAGGCTTGGCGAATGAACCTGCTGGGCCGCCAGGTGTACTCTGCAGAGGGCCTGCAGCTCTGGGTAGCAAAGCAACAAGCCTTGTTTGGCTGCTATAATTATAGCACCTGGGTGAAGGTAGTTTAGTTTATGGAGTTTCTCCCTCAAAACTCCCGCCAAGAGTTCGCTGCCGTCTTGGAGGACGGGGGAAAAAGGTACCCAGAGCGTCCCTCCAAGCCTCGTTGGACGCAGAAGACTCAGCAGCCAGGACTCTGGCCTTTGGTGTCGCCATGAGGTGCATCTCATGGCTTCAGGTTTCAAACCTCCGGCCGGAGCTGCAGTATGCCATTCAGGATTTACCCTTTGTTGGTAAAGGCCTCTTCGCGGCAAAGACAGCCCCAGGCTGCGAAGCCTGATGGACAATAGGGTCCTAATGCGCTCTCCCAGCATGCATATGCCAGCGACCAAAACGCAGGCCTTTCTGTCCCCAGCCGCCATACTCTGTGCCTAGCCAGAGACAAGACTTTGGCAAACGGTGAGGCCAAGGTGGTTGCAGACGAACGTCAGGACCCCTAAAGAGCCAAGGTCAAGGTCCCTCGCAATTACCACTGGGACCAAAGACAAACCTTCCAAGGTGCGCCTGAGGGCGGTGTACCAGTCACAGGCCGGGATCCCAATCCCGCTTTCTCCTGGCGTGGCCCCAGTTAATTTCAGATCGCTGGGTCCTGCGCACGGTGGAGCATAGGTACCACCTCTAATTTGTTCCAGCCCTGTCCCCCTTCAGGGACCCCTCTCACGAGCAATTCCTCGTACAAGAGGTGCAGACGCCGACTGACGAAAGGGGCAAGGGGGTTTACTCCTGTTATGCTCTAGTCCCCCACTCGAACAGAGGTCTCAGACCTTCCTAGTCCTGCACGGACTCAACCACTTTAGGATAAGGTTGAAGTTCCACATGGTATCCCTGGGAACCATTATTCCATCCTTGCCTCCTGGGGGCTACTATGCCGCCCTCGATATGAAGGACGCGTACTTTCGCAACGCCATCTTCCCTCCGCACAGGAGATACCTCCACTTTCTAGCCAACCGTCAGTACTTCTGGCTTACGGCCATAGTCGCCGCCTACCTTCGCTGATGTCGGATATGCGTTTTTCCGTATCTGGACGATTCGCTTATCCGAGGAGACTCCGAGACACAAACCACTCAGGACGTGGGCATCATCACGGTCTTATTCACAGGTCTAGGCCTGATGATTACTATAGAGCAATCCACTCTGGTTCCCACGCAGAGGTTGGACTTCCTAGGGGCTATCCTGGTCTCCTACCTAGCCGGAGCCTGCTTATCACAACTGCGGTTTTAGGCGATGGCAACAATCATCCGAGGTCTGCAGGCTTTCCCAACGACCTCGGCTCGTACTTGTCTCAGTCTCCTGGGTCCATGGCTGCCCGCAAGTTTGTAACCAAACACGCCAAGCTCCGCCTCCGTCCTCTCCAAGTCCGGCTCACCTCGGCGTACCACCCGGACAGGGAGCCAATGGTCATGGTAGTCACCGTTCCCTCGAGCACCTTAGGCTCCCTAGAGTGGTGGCTAACTCCCTCCCTGGTGTGGGCAGGGATGCGGTTTCATCCGCCCCAGCCCTCACTGCCCCTGATGACGGACGCATCTTCTCTCTGCTCGAGTGCTCATGGTCACCTCCGAGCTTAAGGCCTTTGGTCTTCTCGGGAGCTGGCATTCCACATCAATGCCCCAAAAATGAGAGTAGTCCGCCTGGCGTGCCACGGGTTCCAGCGGCAGCTGCGAGGCCGTGGTATCTCGGTGTTTACAGCCAACACAACGGCCAGGTGCTTCATAAATAACCAGGGAGGGACATGGTCTTCCCCCCTTTTGTCAGGAGGCCATCCATTTCCGGGACTTTTGCATGGCCCACTCGATGGAGCTGGTGACGTCCTTTCTCCCAGGCGTTCAGAACGTCTTGGCGCTTTGACTCAGCAGGTCTTTCCTGTCTTACGAGTGATCACTCTGCCCCATGTGAGGCATTCTGCTTTCCAGAAGTGGAGATGTTTCCTCACATAGACCTGTTCGCTCACCACGAGAGCAGAAAATGCCAGATGTTCTGCTCCTTCCAAGGTCTCTCCTCGGGATCGGTCTTGGACGCATTCCTGATGCCGTGGAAAGGCCAACTCCTTTATGCCTTCTCACTGTTCCCACTGGTTCATTAGGTCCTGCTCAAACTCCGCATGACCTCATGATCACTCCAGAGTGGTCCAGGCAGCACTGATATACCACGTTGCTCGGCCTGTCAATAACCAACCCAATTACCCTGCCACCCCACCCAGACCTCATCACTCAGGGCAACGACAAGCTTCGTCACCCGGACCTGCAGCCTCTTCGCCTCACGGTGTGGCCGCTGCGTAACTGAGCCGGGGTGACAGGAAGCCTTCCACCTGGTCAACGTACCGGGCCGAGTGGAAGCGTTTCTTCTACAGCTGCAATACGCTCGATCCTGCTCCTACTGAGGTCTCAATCCCCTCTATTTGGCCTGCCTCTGGCCTTCAGCGGCAGGACCTGGCGGTATCATCGCTGAGGGTACACTCGGCAGCCATCTCTACCTTCCAGCCAGGCTAAGGTGGACGTTCCGTGTTCTCACACTCCATGGGTTCGAGGTCCCTCAAGGGCTTGGAGCGCTTGCACCCTCGGGTGCGCCGCCCAGCCCCAACCTGGGACCTCAACCTAGTTTTAACTAGACTTATGTCTCCCCCATTCGAGCCGTTCGCGACCGGCCCTCTGCTATACCTGTCTTGGACGACAACTTTCCTCGTAGCTGTTACATTGGCCAGACGGGTCTCCGAGCTCAGAGCTCTTACGGTGGTTCCGCCGTACACTAGGTTTCACAAAGACAAGGTGCAGTTATGACCGCACCCGGCTTTCCTCCCTAAGGTGGTTTCGGCCTTTCATGTTACCCACAGCTCAACGCAATAGGTGCAACCATTGCACTCCCTGGACATCTGTGGAGTGCTCGTATTTATATTGCGCTGACAGAACCATTTCGTAAGGTGCCCCAGCTCTGTCACGGTAGCAGACCAAAGGGAGGGCTTGCTTGTTTTCCTCTCAGAGGATCTCATCTTGGGTGATGGCGTACATCCGCACTTGTTATGATTTGGCTCATATTTCCCCAAGCCACATCACCGTGTATTCTACCAGGGCTCAGGCTTTATCTGCCGCCTTGCTGGCTCGTGTTCCTACCCACGAGATCTGTCGCGCAGCTCCATTGGTCCTTGGTCCATACCTTTGCTTCGCAGTATGCCCTGGTTCAACAGTCAAGAGATGCTGTAGCCTCTGGCTCAGCAGTTTTCATTCTGCCACATTTCACTCCGACCCCACCGCCTACGTAAGGCTTGGGATTCACCTAACTGGAATGGATATGAGCAATCACTCGAAGAAGAAAAGATGGTTACTCACCTTTGTAACTGTTGTTCTTCGAGATGTGTTGCTCATATCCATTCCACACCCACCCTCCTTCCCCACTGTTGGAGTAGCCGGCAAGAAGGAACTGAGCAGTGGGTGGGCCGGCAGGGGTATATATCGAGCACCATGACGGCGCCACTCTAGGGGGCGACCTGCCGGCCCACTGAGTTGCTAGGGTAAAAGTTTTCCAACGAATGTGCACGCGCGGCGCACACACCTAACTGGAATGGATATGAGCAACACATCTCGAAGAACAACAGTTACAAAGGTGAGTAACCGTCTTTTCCTTGGTTAGCTCCCTGCCTATAGAGCCAGCCCTGGAGCAGGGAAAGAACTACATTTCCCAGCATTCCCTTGGACACTACCAACAGGAAAGGAAGGAGGAGGGAGTGAGTTAGCTGAGACCTCATGCTGCTGCTTGCTGTGAGTGGAGAGCTACACTGTGAAGGGTAGGGATACCATATTTTAACATTCAAAAAATAGGACACTCCACGGGGAGGGAGCATAGCCCCACCCTGCCACCATCCACTCCCTCCGACTGCCCCCCACAGAAACCCCAACCCATCCAACCCCCCCGTTCCCTGTCCCCTGATCACCCCCTCCCAGGACCCCTGCCCCTAACTGCCCCCCAGGACCTCACTCCCTATCTAAGCACCGCTGGTCCTTGTCCCTTGATTGCCCCCTCCCAGGACCCCTGCCCCTAACTGCCCTTTGGAACCCCACCCCCTATCTAAGCCTCCCTTCTCCTTGTCCCCAGCTGCCCCCTCCTGAGACCCCCCCAACTTCCCCCCTAGGACCCCACCCCCTTCCTGTCCCCTGACAAACCCCTGAGACTCCCATGCCTATCCAACCACTGCCTGTCCCCTGACTGCCTCCCCTGAACCTCCGCCCCATCCAACCCCCACTGCTCCCTGTCCCTTGACTGTCCCTCCTGGAACCCCCTACCCCTTCTCCAACCCCCCAGCCCCCTTACCATGCCACTCAGACCAGCGTGTCTGGCTCCATGCAGCGCCAGACACGCTGCTGCATACATGCTGCTGTGCTCCCCCGCGGAGCCACAGCCCTCACCCCAGCACCTGCCTTCCAGATTTGAACACTTCGAAATTCAGGAGTGCTCAAACTCAATTTGGACAGCTGTTACTTCATTTCTCCCAAATCAAATACACTGATCCACTGTAACTTGCTGTAGAAAAAGTAGGATAACATTGAGCAAGAAATGCTTCCCAGTGGTTATTAGGACTGGAATTGCTATTTTCAACAGCCATTGCCTTTTTTGTTTGTTTGTTTGTTTAAAAGAAAGACAGTGATATTGCATTGGCAAATTCCCCATAGAAAGAAAGAGTGGAAGAAAAGAATAATAAAGGCACCTCAACTTTTCCTCATTTATGGAGGACAGTCTTATAATATGCATCCAGATATCCTCCAATAACACAAGCTGAAAATTGTTCCACTTTACTGCAGTTCTGTAACCATATGGGAACCAATCCCATCTGTTCTGTGCACATCTAAAATTCCTGCTGAATGACCTGCCCTGGGAGTGAGTTACCAGTGACCCAGGGCTGCAGCAGAAGGAGGCTGCAGGTGCGGGGGTGGGGGGGAGAGCCCAGGGCTGGGGCAGCAGGAGGTGTGCGGGGGCGGGGAGAGTCCAGGGCTGGGACAGTAGGGGGGGTGCGGCGAGGAGCCCAGGGCTGGGACGAGGGGCAGCCAAAAATGTTTTTGTTTGGGGCAGCAAAAAACCTAGAGATGGCCCTGGTGATGGGTGATAACTAACCACATCAGGGGGCAGTAATTAAGTATGCCAGAGGCAGTATGTAACGTTTGTATCAGGGTATAAAGATGTAACTCGGAGGGAGTATTTTTGTTCAGCCAAGGGGGGAATAGAAAATCCTGCCATTCATTGAGCTGTGTCTGTTGTCATGGGCACACATGTCTTAGTATCCTCGTAGAGTCTGCCATGTGCTATATACCGTGCTTTGTCGACAATAAACCTGGCCTGGTGCCTTTGAACCTTAACAAATCTTGTGGTCATTGGGTGGTTCACTCGAGGTCTGCTGTGCCATCTATCTGCACAAAGCTGGTGCAGCACACAGAGAACACACACATGCAGCCAAACATCTAACCACACACTCTACTGAGGGCTCAAGGCTTGACCTGGTCCATTTAAGCATTCTCACCTTTTCCCTTCTGAGGGCTTGTGGATAAGGCACCTACCGTTTCCCATGAGGCTCAGAGCTCCATAGGTCTGTGGGATCTTTTCCTAGTGAAAGAACCTTACACAGCTGTTATCTGAACATCTATTCTGGCATATGTATTCTGTGCAACAACCGTGCAAACCATCACATTATTTGATACCTCTAGGTAACAGAATTTAACCAATCATGCACTGGCACCTATGTTTGCTCCTCCCTGCTCAAGTCTTTGTTATATTTTCTCTCTCATGCTCAAATTGCAACATATTTATGACTTTGTCTGTGCAGATGATCATCATAAATTTGCTGGTCAGAGCTTATTTTATCTATTTTACCATTTGTTGGATCTTTCTGTATCCTCCCAGTGCCTGTATATCTCTACTTTACAACCCTTGGTATTATAACTCTTGTTAGGGGCATTCCTGTGGTGGGGTGCATGCGGCAGGGGCTGCGGGGATGTGCTGGCTGCTTCTGGGAGCAGTGTGTGGAGGGAGTAGCATGTGGAACTCCCTGACCCCTTTTACTTTGGGCTGCTCCTGGTCGGCGTTGCAGTGGGGCTAAGGCAGACTCCAACCCCACAGCTCCCATTGGCCTCAGTTCCCAGCTAATGGGAGCTGTGGAGTCGGGGCAAGGGCTGCGCACAGATACCCCTAGCCCTCCTCCACCCCCCTGAGGGGCTGCAGGGATGTCCCAGACTCTTCTGGGAGCACCACGGAGCCAAGGCAGGCAGGGAGCCTGCCTTAGCCCCACAGTACCACCGACCGGTGGCCGCCCAAGATAAACACCACCCAGCCAGAGCCTGCTCCCCTCTCCCCCTCCCACACCCCAACCCCTGCCCCAGCCCTGAGCTCCCTCCTGCACCCAAACTCCCTCCCAGATCCCGCACCCCAATCCCCTGCCCCAGCCCTGAGCCCCTTCCTGGAGCCTGCACCCCACACTCCCTTCTGCACCTCAACCTTCTTTCCCATCCCTGAGCCCCCTCCAGCGCCCTAACTCCCTCCCAGAGCTTGCACCTTGCACCCCTTCCTGCATGGCAACCCCCTGCTTCAGGCTCAGCCCAGAGCCCCCTCCCACACTCCGAACCCCTCAGCCCCAGCCCAGAGCCTGCACCCCTTCCTGCACTCCCTACCCCACCCCAACTTCCTGCCCCAGCCCAGTGAAAGTGAGTAGGGGCTGGGGAGAGCGAGCAAAGGGAGGGGGGATGGAGTGAGTGGGTAGGGCCTCAGAGAAGGGATGGGGCGGGGCCTTGGGCAAGGGGGCAAGGCAAGAGTGTTTGGGTTTGTGTGATTAAACAGTTGGCAACCCTACCTGGCAGTGTCCAGCCAAATGTACTAACTGGACACCAAAAGTCCAGTTACCATGGGAAGAGGGGGCACTGGGTCCTTAATCCCTGCCAGCCCCTGTTCAGCTGGGACCATCTCTTACCTGCAGGCAGGTTTGTTGTTAAGCTGCAGCAGCTCCCAGTCTCATTCCAGCCGCAGAACAGAGGGAGCCCTGATCGGGGACGGGGAGGGAGGTGAAGATGATCCAGCAAGCAGTAGGAGAGGGGAGAAGAATAAGCAATTAGGGCTGGGCCTGAGGAAGGAGACGGAGAAGGGCATCGGCCCTCTAGAGAAGAGGTGGGGCATGTGTTGGGCCCTTAGAGAGAAGGTGGAGCAGGGGTCAGGGCCTCGGGGTCTGGTTACCAGCAATTAGAAAGGTGGCAATTCTACTGGCTAGTTCTGCTATCTATACATAGAGGCAGAGCTGTGGCCCCACTGTCTTTGGGGCCATGTGTGCCCTGGAGGGAATGAGGAACTGATAAACCTGTATGCTTCTGTGACGGATCTGCTTAACCCGCACTAGCCCAGACAAGGTTAAGCCCCAGGTATTGACAGCAGAAGTCCCGCCTCCCTGGCAAGACTGGGCGTGCTCCAAGTGCTCTAGTAGTATAAAGGGAGAGAGACCAGCTTATTCTGGACTGGAGGCCGCAGGGGAAGGACCTGTCTGGGAAGCTCCTGTGGAGGGCCAGCCACAGCCTCTGACTACACTGGGCACTGAAGCTGTTCACGACCTGCCTGCACCCCGGCAACTAGAGGAGACAACTGGACCTGCTGAACACAGAGGACCTGATATCTCATGGGAAACCCCAACACAGACTCTGATAGGAAGTGACCCAGGGAGGGTGGCAGAGTGGTATCTGCCTCCCGGGGAAACTCAGCATGTTTTGGTAGGACCTCCCTCCCCCCCGCTGAGTCAGTGGCAAGCCACTACACCACTGTTAGGGCCCTCGGACAGGGCCTGTTGGAGTTGAGTGGGTCCTAGCCCCCTTACCAGGGCTATCAAACCCCAATATCATAGATCCTGACCACCAGGCCACGCTACCCAGTGGCAAAGGGTCGTTTTGTAGAATCTGGCCGTTAGGTCACACTTCCCTATACCAAAGTGGGCGCTATAGACTCTGGTAGTTAGGCCACGCTGCCCCACACCAAAGGGGGTGCTATAGACTTTGTTCGTGAGGCTATGCCACCCTACACCCAAGGGGCGCTATAGACTCTGGCCATTGGGCCATGCCACCCTACTCAAAAGGGGGTGCCATAGACTCTGGTCATTAGGTCATGCCACTGTGCACCGGAGGGGGTGCTATAGACTCTGGCCGCTAAGCCATGTGGCCCTGCATCGAAGAGTTGCTTTGCGAACTGTGAATCTAGATGACGGGAGCCCCCCCCCACCTGCCATCCAAGATGTATACAGAGAAGCTTATAAAGTGGTTGCTGGAGAATCAACAAGAACAGGCAGCCCAACAGCAACAACAACAGGCTCATATGATGCAGCAGATGGCCAGCCAGCAGCAGTTACAGATGGCCCAACACCTGGAACAACAGCAGGAACTCCTTCGAGAGTTGGCTGCCCAGCAACAATTGCAGCAGGAACGCCTAGTCCAACAAGTGGCAACTCTACTATGCCCACTTGGAGCTCCCGCCTCTGCACCCACAGGAGCAGGACCTGGAGAGGCTCTGGTGGGGCTGCCAGTTCACCTCACTAAGATGGGACCAGGCAATGACCCCGAGGCTTTCCTAGTTACGTTCGAGAAGGTCGCCACCACTGCTTGGTGGCCCCCAAAACACTGGGCCACCATGCTAACCCACTTTTTGACAGGACAGGTGCAGATGGCCTACCATAACTTTGATCCCCGAGAAGCCTTGGAGTACCCCCGGGTGAAAAAAACGCATCCATTTTAGATCAGACCGGCATTAGCCCTGAGACGTACTGCCAGCGCTTCCGTAAAGAACAGTACCCTCCTGGGGCTTGACCTCAGGCCATGGCCCAATGGGTACGGGATCTCTGTTGGAGATGGTTGGAGCCAGAAGGCTTGACCGGGCCTCAGGTGGCGGAGAGGGTGGCGCTCGAAAAGTTCATCCAGATCCTCCTGGCAGGAGGGAAAGAATGGGTACAACGTCACCGACTGGCAACCTTGTCAGCAGCCGGGGGTCTGATGGAGGACTACTTGGTGGCCGAGGAAGTCCAGGCACCCCCATGGAGGTCTGGAAACCTGTGCCAGAGAGACGGGACAGACAAGGGAAGTCCTTGGGGAGTGCAGGCTCGGGAATCTCCATCCAACACCTGCCCCGCACCCACTAAGTCTCCCAGCCCCGAACCCAGGCACAGAGTCCCTTGGACTCCAATTCAAAGGGAACGGCCCCCTCAAGGGGGGAAGAGCCCACCAAAGGAAGGCATTGAACCCTTGGAAGGCCGGAATCGCTGCTGGGAGTGCGGACAAGAGGGACATTTTCAGCGGGAATGTCCCTTGATGGATTGCAATTATGGGCAAGTGTGGGTTGCTGGACACAGAGCCCGGAAAAGGGGACAGGAAAATTAGTGATCCCTGTGCAGGTCGAGGGGACCCACATGAATGCTGTTGTGGACTTGGGATGCAGTCAGACCCTCTTACGGGAGGGGCTGGTCCAAGACCTTAGACTCTCAGGGGAAAAAGTACACTTTCCGTGTGTCCATGGAGACATCTGCCCTTACCCCACAGCCTGGGTGAGGAGCAGGATTGGCCAGCAGGAGGAAGTCCTCCTACAGTTAGCGCATGCAAACCCATAGGAAGGACACTTGGGGCAGGAAAAGACTCTTCAGGGGGTGCCCCGCTGATTTTTTTGGCCTGGCATTCACCAAGAAGTCCGGAAGTATTGCACGACTTGCCCAGAATGCCAGCGGGCCAGACCAAAGAATGTACCCCGAGCCCTGTTAATACCCCTGCCCATGGTCAGGGTACCCTTTGAACGTATCGGAATGGACTTGGTTGGACCCTTAGAATGAAGTAAGACAGGGAATCGAATTATTTTAGTGATTGTGGACTACACAACCCATTACTCCAAGGCTGTGCCCTTCCGGGCAGCCATGGCACCGGTGATTGCCACCGAACTAGTCTTTGCTAGGATCAGGATACCTGCGGAGATCCTAACTGACCAGGGTACTAACATATTCTCAAAACTGATAGCAGAGCTGTGCCGCCTCCTGAATATACAGACATTCTGAACGTCGGTCTACCATCCACAAACAGACGGTCTAGTGGAATGTTTTAATGGTACCCTAAAGGCCATGTTGCAGAAGTTCTTGGAGGAAGATCCCAGCCATGGGGATCCACTATTGCCAGCCCTGCTGTTTGCCATAAGGAGGGTACCCCAAACATCAACCGGATTCTCGCCCTTCGAACTTGTGTATGGCAGGCAGCCCTGAGGGATCCTGGACCTCCTGAGGGAAGACTGGGAGGCACAGGAGACGTGAGTACTCGGAACCACCCAGTGTGTGCTATGCCTCCAAGAACGGCTCCAAGCCTTAGGGGCTTTCGCCCAGGAGAATCTGCTGCGGGCCCAAGAGACACAGGAACGGATATACAACAAAGGGGCTAAGGTGTTGCTCTTGTTGCCCTTGGCTGAATCAAAGCTCCTGGCCAAGTGGCAGGGGCCTTAGGAGGTGATCCGACAGGTTGGACCCATAGATTATGAAGTCCGGTTACCTAAACGATGAAGGGACACCACTACACCACTGCTAGGGCCCTCGGTCAGGGCCTATTGGAATCGAGTGGGCCCGAGCCCCCCTACCAGGGCTATCAGACCCCAGCGTCATAAACTCTGGCCACCAGGCCACGCTACCCAGCACCAAAGGGTTGTTTTGTAGAATCTGGCCGTTAGGCCACGCCACCCTACACCAAAGGGGGCATTATAGACCCTGGCTGTTGGGCCATGCTACCCTACACCAAAGGGGACGCTATAGACTCTGGTCGTTAGGCCACACCGCCTCACATCAAAAGGGGTGCTATAGACTCTGGCCACTAAGTCATGCGGCCCTGTGCCAAGGGGGGCGCTATAGACTCTGGTCATTAGGCCACGCCACCCCACACGAAAGGGGGCGCTATAGACTCTGGTTGCTAGGCCACACTGCCCCACACCAAAGGGTGCGCTATAGACTCTGGTCGTTAGGCCACGTGGCCCTGTGCTGAAGGGCTGCTTTGTGAACTGTAACAGATAGCCTACGCTGACCTGAGCCTAGGGGCATGGATTGTCACTGCTTCCCAGAACTCAGGGGCTGCAATTCTGCCTAACCCTTATGAACCAGATTTGTAAGCACTCACACCCCCAGTAAGGGCCAGAATTTCAAAGGTTCCAGCACCCAATATGCTGAGATAAACTGAAAATCTGCCCACTTGTTCTGGTGCCTAAATGGGAGCTGAGTATCTGTGAAAATGTGGCCCAAGTGGCCCATACGAGGGGTTCCGTACAGCCTTCCCACTGTACCCAAGAGACTGTCTTCTTTTACCCCCAAGCCTTTATGTAGAATGGCTGGCTTAGTGATCTGAGTAACAGATCTGCGGTAACCCAAAGGTTCAGCTCCCAGCAGGGCAGCCTCAGCCACTTGTCCTTCTGGAGTACATCATCCAAATCCCATGTCTGTCTCTACATGTGAGTCTTTTATCTGATAGTGTATGGATATTAAAGAGCCTAGGCACTTCTTGGAATGAAGGGGGGAAGAGTGTTTGCCCAAGTGGCCTGAGACAAACTCCTCTCCTCACTCCTTTGTGGAATGTGCTGTGTGCTAGTTAGCTGCTGCCCTCCCCCCTAGAGGCAGCTGCATGTCAGCAGTGCTCTGTCTGTATAATTTGTGCAGCATTTGGGGATGAAAAATCCAGTATGAAAGTAATGGCCATCCAACATCATGACAGATGAAAGGAGAAGCAACAAAGTTGGTCCATCAGTGACGTGACATTGCAGTCCACAAGATTTTATGAAAATATGCTAATGAGTGTGAATATAATGTCACTGGAATATGCTTCCTTCGAAAGGTCTCTTGTAAGGTATCATTACAAAGCTTATAATCTACTTAATGTGGTCATCCAGTTTGTATAAATGTATCATTCTTGTATCTGAAACTAGAAATATGAAATATAACTCTGAGGTCCTATTATAATTATGCAAAGTGTGGGCCGTTAATGGTGGTTTGTAATCTTGATGGCTCCCATCAGCTAGAACAGTTGGTTGTAAATAGCTCTGTTTACTGGCAAGCCTTCCTGTGAGTCAGGCAAGGAAGAATGAAGCCTTGGGGTCTCACAGGACATTTGACCATATCACTTGGTACTGTTACCATCTTAAACCTGGTGCTTTTCCATTTAGAAGGAGGGGTGGGGACCCAGAGAGACAAAAGATTCCTGCCTTGTGCCAAAGCTAAATAAGGGGCTGGAACAGAACAAAGGGGCTGGAGTTATGAGAAATCCCCTAGCTACCACCTGAGCTGGAACAAAGACTGTACCAGGGGAAAGGATTGGGCCCAGACTAGAAAGGAGTCTAGTCTGTGAAAGAAGCTTATTGGAACATCTCTGAGGATGAGATTTATCTGTAATCAGTTTCTTAATGTATTAGGCTTAGACTTGCATGTTTTTGTTTTATTTTGCTTGGTAACTTACTTTGGGCATGGGCACATTTGCAAATGTAGCGCACTTTGAGTTAAACCAACCTTTGCAGAGCGCAGTAGGGAAAGCACTGCTGTCTGTCCACACTGACAGCTGCAAGTGCACTGGCGTGGCCACATTTGCGGTACTTGGAGCAGCATTGAGATCGGTGCATTATGGGCAGCTATCCCACAGAGCATCTCTTCCCATTCTGGTGCTGTGGCTTGTGGGAAGGGGGTGCGGGGCATTCATCATGGCCCTTGATATCTGCCCGAAGGTATCATAATTCCTACGGCTAGAGCACAGCTGGGACTAGACAGCTTCCTCCCCCCTAAACACTGATGAGGTCCAGTACCTCACCATTGCTCCATACTGGGGATCACCTGGCGTGTGGAGGCATGGTCACCTGGAAAGATTCGCTGAGAACACTGCACGCCTGGCTGCACGAACAGGGAGGTGATTTTCAAAATTCCCAGAGAATTTAAAGGGTGGGTCTGAAGGTTGGTCACCTGAAGGCAGGGCAGTAGAGCTCAAAGTGATGACCAGATCAGAGCAAATTAACAGACCAGGGCATCCACACTGGCGCTGCGGCACTCCAAAGGGGGCGCATCAAACGTTATTCCACTCGCCAAGGTGGAATACCAGGAGTGCTCTAGTTGTGAAGTCCAGGCACTACGTGCCTTACTAATGTGGATGTGTCGTGAGTTAGAGTGCATGGGGCTGCTTTAATGCACTCTAACTTGCAAGTGTAGCCATGCCCTTTGTTCTGTCTGTTATTACTTTGAACCACTTAAATCCTACTTTTTATATTTAATAAAATCACTTTTGCTTATTATTGAACTCAGAGTTAGTGACTAATACCTGGGGGAGCAAACAGCTTTGCATATCTCGCTATCAGTGTTATAGAGAGTGGACAATTTATGAGTTTACCCTGTGTAAGCTTTATACAGAGTAAAACGGATTTGTTTGGGCTTTGGACTCCATTGGGAACTGGGTATCTGGGTGCTAGAGACAGGAGCACTTTCTAAGCCATTTTCAGTTAAGTCTGCAGCTTTTGGGGGACATGGTTCAGAGCTGGATCTGTGTTTGCAGCAGGTTAACATGTCTGGCTCAATAAGACAGGGTACTGAAGTCCCAAGCTGGCAGGGAAAACGGGCTCAGAGGTAGTCTCAACTCATCAGGTGGCAGTCCCAAGGGGGTCTCTGTGACTGAACCCATCACAAGTGGTACTTGGCAATAGTATGGAAAAGAGCCTGATGCGCAAGTGGCAGACCTTCCCGCAGTGGCTATAGGTCAACTTGCCAGATGGAGGTTGGAGCACACTCTGCTTCCTGGCTCACAGGCAGGACTCAGCCTGGGCTCTCTGATGGCTCTCTGTGATGACTGCGCCAGCCTTGACCTGGCTTCTCCAGACTGAGCGGCTGTGGACAGGGTTTCCAGCTGCCAGTGGGAATGCTGAATTCCTTGAGGCCTTACTTGACCTTGCCGCTGTATCGGAACTTTGGCCTTCCTATGTATCATAGACAGTTCCTGAGTTGGCCATAGAGTAAAGCCTTCAGCACATGATCTTGAGGCATGTGCTCCACATGTTCCAAGCAGCGAAACCTGTAAGTGTCCAGTATAGTCAGCATAGACTGTAGGCTGGTGCTCTCAAGGATTTTATTATTGATGATCTGTTGGTCCCAAGTAACTCCAAGGATTTTTCTGAGACAGCGAAGGTGGAAGCTATTCAGTCTCCACTCCTGCTTGAAGTACATGATCCAGCTTTCATAGCAGTAAAGGAGGGTACTAAGGACACAAGCCTGATAAACAGACACCTTTGTGTTCAGGGTTAGCAGCTTGTTGTTCCAGATACATGAGGTAAGTGTGGCAAAGGTGACAGAAGCTTTGCCGATTCTAGCATCCAATTCCCTATCAAGGCCAAGATAGCAGAAGTGATCCACATTGTCCAGAGCTTCATTATTGACATAGATTTTAGGTGGAATGTTGGTACCATGTGACATGACAACTGTTTTCTTGGTACTGATTCCTATGCCAAACTTGGTGCATGCATCAGAGGACTTGTTCATCATGACAAACAGTTCATCAGGTGAATTAGAGATGAATGCAGCCTCATCTGTGAAGAGCATATCCTGAATAGTAAGCTGGGTGACATGCCTTCTGCTCTGGAATCATCTGATGTTAAAAAAGCTGCCATCCATCCTCATTGCAATTAGTACACCAGGTTGATTATTTCCAAAGGTATAGTTAAGAAGAATAGAGAAGAAGATGCCAAAGCCACTGAGCACTAAGACGTAGCCTTGCTTCATACCATATCAATACTAAACTCGGATGATGTTTCATTTTCATACTGAATGGTTGCCTTCATTCCCTCATGGAACACCTTGAATAGGGAGAGCATTTTTGTCGACAGCCAACTTTCAACAGGATCTTATAGGTATCATTCCTTATAACCGTGTTGAAGGGCTTTTATAGGTCAGCAAATGCTACATAGAGAGGTGCCTGTTGTTCACAGCTTTTTTCTTGCAACAAGTGCATATGAAGGAAATGTCAGTCATAGAACATCCAGCTCTGAACCCACACTGGCTCTCAGGGTAGACTCTCTCAGCAAGGACTTCGAGTCTTTTCAGCAGGGCCCTTGCAAGCACCTTGCCGACCTCCCTGAGCAGAGATATCCCTCAGTAATTGTTGCAGTCTGCTCTGTCCCCTTTATTTTTATATAAAGTAATTATCTTAGCACCTTTAAGATCCTGGGGTATATGGCTTCTTCCCAACAGGCACAGAGAAGTGCATAGATGTCACTTGCAAGCTTCCTCCTCCCTGCCTTTAGGAGCTCTGGAGGTATCTGATCATTGCCTGCTGATTTCTCAGGCACAATCTCTTCGATAGCTTTCTCTGCATCTTCAAGCGTTGGTGTTTGGTCCAGCTACTGCATTGTTGGAAGCTGGGGAACAGCAGCTAAGGTAGTATCACAGAAAATGGCATCCTTTGAATAGAGTTCTTTGTAACACTCAATCCTTCAGACAAGTTGTTCTTGCCTGTCAGTCAATATGGTGCCATCTTTCACTTTCAGGCTTGTGGTCTTTTTACAAGGTGGACCAAGTGCCTCTTTAATTCCATTATATGTACTACAAAGGTTCCCTTCTTCAAAGCAGGTCTGAATCTTGTCCCACAGGTCTTGCCAACAATACTTCTGGGCACATTCTCTGGTGGCTTTCTGAACCGCAGACTTAAGCCTCTTTAAACCTGAGAGTTCTGGTCTTAGTTGGTTGTTGAAGTAGACTTAGGTCAGCTTGCTTTCTCTTTTCTATGAGTGGGAACAGCTGATGTTCAGATGTTGTGTTCCAGTCAGAATGTTTTTTCTTTGTTCTTCCAAAGAACAGTAGCTAAGATCTTGTTCTTAAAATTTTCCCACAAGATGTCAGAATCAGGGGAATCAGGTTGATCATTTTCAGAAACAAGCTCAAGTGCACATTGAAACTGCTCAAGTGTTAGAGCCCTTCATGTTAATGAAGTTGAGTCGAGGTTTGCCTTTTGGCAAAAAAGATCTTTTTAAGATGTAATTGGAGCTTGGCCCTGACAAGGGCATGGTCAGTGTCACGATCAGTGCTATGCATTGGTTGAACATCACGATTGTTTCTGCGATGGATCAGGATGAGGTTAACCTGATGCCAGTCCCTCTATGTGACCTTGCTGCAGCTGCTGCCAGCAAAATAGGTGTTCTTCTTCAAGTGATTGCTCATATGCATTCCATGTAGGTGTGTATGCGCCGCGTGCATGTCCGTCGGAGAAAACTTTTACCCTAGCAACCCAGGCGGGTCGGCTGGGCGCCCCCTGGAGTAGCGCCGCTATGGCGCCCAATATATATATCCCAGCCGACCCGGCCACCCTTCAGTTCCTTCTTACCACCCGTGCGGTCATTGGAACTGTGGAGCGCGGCTTCGCTGACCTCCACACTCCCTAGCAGCTCATTTCGCTACCGTTGTATATAGTAGTTATAGTCGTTATTGTACATATATAGTTGTTAGTTACTAAGTTATCTAGTGTTGTTAGTATAGTTATTAGTAGCGAGGGGATCGGGGTACCCCCCCTCCCCCGCACCGGGAGCCGGAGCCCATGCCCGGCTCATCGGGCTTCAAGCAGTGCTCGGCTTGTCACAAGCCCATGCCCGTGGGAGACCCCCACGACTCCTGCTTGAAGTGCCTAGGGGAGTCGCACTTATCAGCCAAGTGCGCTATCTGTAAGTCCTTCAAGCCGAGGACCAAGAAAGAGCGGGACATTAGATTGCGACAGTTCCTCATGGAAGCGGCCCTGACACCTTTGCCCTCGGCACCGACCGCAAGTCAGCCGGTGAGCAAGGGCACCACGACACCGAGTGCCACCACCAAGAAGCCGGCACCGAAACCGGCCCAGAGCCGCTCCCTCTCCCCGAAACCAAAAGTGGCGAAGGCACAGATCATCTCGCCATCAGCCGCCCCGCAGTCAGATCCTGCGCAGAAGGTGGATCGCCCGGCACCGATACCTGCTGCGGCACTGCCGAAGCCGGTACCGTTGACTCCGACCCCACAAGGGCCGTCGAGTCCGGCACCTGGCAGCTCCCCGGTACACACTGTGGTAGAGCTCGCCTCTCCCTCGACCCCGGAAATGTTCGCCGCGGCGAGAGAGCTAATTGCTATCACCGAGGCACCGATGCCCTTACCCCCGGCACCGCCGGTGCGGGTTCTCTGCTCTATGGGCAAACCGACCCTGACCAGACCAGCTTCGGTCAGTGTAGCAGGCCGGCACCGCTCCAGATCGCTGTCCTGCGGACGCTCGACATCAAGGCGCCACTCAGGCTCACGACATCGATCACGATCCCGGCACCGGTCGCCCCGGCACCGGTCGGGCTCCCGGCACCGATCGCCCCGGCACCGGTCGAGCTCCCGGCACCGATCAGACTCCCGGCACCGATCACCCCGGTACCGCTCACGCTCTCGGCACCGATCGGGCTCCCGGCGCCGGTCTACGTCCCGAGCGTCAACTTGGTACTCCCGGCACCCCTCCAGCTCTCGGCACCGAGGTGGGCGCCGCACCTCCAGGAGCAGATCTAGGCAACGGCGCTCGCGATCCCGGTCGACCTCCCGGCACCGAGCCGGTCGCAGGTCCCGGTCTCGATCTCAACACCAATACCAGCACCGGTCACCATTTTCCAGAGGTGTGAGGTCGGTCGGTACCTCGGCACCGACTTTTGCAGCGCCACCGTGGCCATCAAGGGGTACGTCGGCATCCTCCCAGGCGGGCAGCTACTATGGGGACCAGGACCCTGAAGTACCGCTGGGGGGGTTCCAAGACCCCCGCCCACAGGACTCGGGCGCCCAACAGTGGGGTTTTTGGACACCCTGGGCGTACCATCAGGCCCAGGGTGCCCCCGTGCCTCAGACACGTCCCACCGCCTCAGAGCATCGGGTACCAGAGGCCACTGTTTCCCGCCCCCCAGTGGTTGAGTCGGACAGACAGTCACCCACGCACTCCCCGGGACAACAAGAGCAGGAACCAGGTCAAGAGCAAGAGACCGTACAGGATACCCTCATCCCTGGAGTATCCTCCTCCTCCTCCTCGCCAGATGAGGCAGTGGCTGGGTCATCGGCATCGGGACCTCCACCGATAGACCTCAGGGCTCACCAGGACCTCCTCCGTAGAGTGGCCCTTAATATCAACCTCCCGGTGGAGGAGGTCGCAGAGGTGGAGGACCCGGTAGTGAGCATCCTCTCGGCCGATGTGCCTACCCGAGTAGCCCTCCCATTCATAAAGACCATTCAGTCTACCGCCGAGAACCTCTGGCAATCACCAGCCTCCATCCCGCCCACAGCTAAGGGAGTAGAGAGGAAGTACATGGTACCCTCTAGGGGGTACGAGTACCTGTATGTCCACCCTCCTCCCTGGTGGCTCAGTCGGTTAACGACAGGGAACGGCATGGCCAGCAGGCACCGGCCCCCAAGTCCAAGGAGGCAAAACGGATGGACCTCATGGGTCGCAAGGTATACTCGGCGGGGGCTTTGCAACTCCGGGTGGCCAACCAGCAGGCCCTGCTGGGACGCTATAACCACAACATCTGGACGGAGGTGGGTAAGTTCGCCGAACTGCTTCCCCAGGACTCACGCCCGGAATTTATCGCGTTCTTGGAGGAGGGTAAGAAGGTGGCCAGGACCTCCCTCCAGGCCTCCCTTGACGCGGCTGACTCGGCAGCCAGAACCCTGGCATCCGGAATAACCATGAGACGCATCTCATGGCTTCAAGCCTCCACACTACCCCCGGAACTGCAATATACAATCCAGGACCTACCCTTTGATGGGGAAGGGTTGTTCTCGGAGAAGACGGACTCCAAATTACAAAATTTAAAAGACAATCGAGTCATCATTCGCTCGCTGGGGATGCATACCCCTTCCACCCAGCGTAGACCCTTCAGGCCCCAAGCACGGCGCCCATACTTCCCACCCCGTCAGAGGCAGGACCTCAATAGACGGCGTGGCCAGGGAGGACGCAGATGCCAACCCAGCTCCCAGGGAGGCCAGAACCAAGGGCCTTCCAAGGCACAGCCGGGCCCCAAGTCTGGTTTTTGAAGGTGCGCCCGGGGACGGCTTACCAGTCTCAACACAGAATCCTTCCCCTACCTTCTCCAACCGCCTCTCCCACTTCCGAGAGAGGCAAGGGATTCTACTCTCGATATTTTCTGATTCCCAAATCCAAGGGAGGTCTCAGGCCCATCGTAGACCTACGGGGCCTCAACAAGTGGATGCTCAAGTTGAAGTTCCGCATGATCTCCCTGGGAACCATTATCCCATCCCTGGATCCTGGAGATTGGTATGCCGCCCTCGACATGAAGGACGCGTACTTCCATATCGCCATCTTTCCACCGCACAGGAAGTACCTCCGCTTCACGGTCAGACATCAGCACTTCCAGTTCGCAGTCCTACCCTTTGGCCTCTCTACAGCCCCGAGGGTGTTCACCAAGTGCATGGCCGTCGTGGCTGCCCACCTCCGTCGGCGGAAAATCCACGTCTTCCCATACCTCGACGACTGGCTCCTGAAAGGGTCCTCCCAGTCGCAGGTGCGATGGCATGTCGAGGCCGTTACGGACCTTTTTTCCCAGCTGGGCCTGCTTATCAATGCCGAGAAGTCCAGCCTGGTACCCACACAGAGGTTGGACTTCATAGGCGCGACCCTGGACTCGACTCAAGCCAGGGCCTTCTTACCTCAACCTCGCTTCCAGACGATCGGTGTGATCATCCGGAGCTTGCAAGCCTCCCCACTCACCTCAGCTCGAACCTGCTTCACACTGCTCGGCCATATGGCCGCTTGCACTTACGTGACAAAGCATGCCAGGCTCAGAATGAGGCCCCTCCAAACGTGGCTTCATTCAGTATTCCAACTGAGCAGGGACCACCCGGATGTATTAGTGACGGTCCCCCCCGACCCTCTCCGCTCCCTCGACTGGTGGCTGACCCCATCTCTAATATGTGAGGGCATGCCGTTCCATCCACAGCAGCCATCGGTAACTCTAACAACCGATGCGTCATCCCTGGGGTGGGGAGCCCACTTAGGGGACCTCCACACCCAGGGCCTCTGGTCGTCCCACGAGCTGTCACTCCACATAAATGTCCGGGAGCTAAGGGCAGTCCGCCTCGCCTGCCAGGCTTTTCAACGACACCTACAAGGCCGTTGTGTTTCCGTACTCACGGACAACACAACGGCCATGTATTATATCAACAAACAGGGGGGAACCCGTTCGTCTCCCCTATGTCAGGAGGCCATTCGACTCTGGGACTTCTGTATAGCCCAGTCGATAGACCTGGTGGCATCCTTCCTCCCAGGGGTCGAGAACACGCTGGCGGACAACCTCAGCCGATCCTTCCTCTGCCACGAATGGTCGATCAGACCGGATGTCATCCTTTCCATCTTCCAGAGGTGGAGATTTCCCCGCATAGACCTCTTCGCAACCAAGTCCAACAGGAAGTGCCAGGAGTTTTGCTCCTTTCAAGGTCTCTCTCCGGGGTCGATCACGGACGCATTTCTCCTGCCGTGGACCCACCATCTCCTGTATGCCTTCCCTCCGTTCCCTCTGGTGCACAAGGTCCTGTTGAAGCTGCGCAGGGACAAAGCGCATCTGATCCTGATCGCACCTGCGTGGCCCAGACAGCACTGGTTCACTGCCTTGCTGGACCTATCTGTGGACCCCCCGATTCCCCTTCCTCTCCACCCAGACCTGATTACCCAGGACCACGGCACGCTTCGCCACCCGGACCTACGAGCCCTACACCTCACGGCGTGGCTCCTGCATGGCTGAGCACGGCGGAGCTCAGCTGCTCCGCACTGGTCCAGCATATACTCCTTAACAGCAGGAAGCCCTCCACTCACTCAACGTACAGGGCCAAGTGGAAGCGTTTCTCTTGCTGGTGCGCTTCTCAAGGGGTGAACCCTATGCAGACCCCAATGTCCACGGTCCTAGACTACCTCTGGTACCTTAAGCAGCAGGGCCTGGCAATTTCCTCCTTAAAGGTACACTTAGCGGCCATCTCTGCCTTCCGGCCAGGGGAAGGTGGCCGCTCCGTATTCTCCCATCCCTTAGTCGCCAGATTTCTTAAAGGCCTGGAGCGTCTATACCCCCCCGTACGCCGCCCTGCCCCTACCTGGGACCTTAACTTGGTCCTGACCAGACTCACGCTCCCACCATTCGAGCCACTGGCGACTTGCTCGCTCACGTACCTGTCATGGAAGGCGGCCTTTCTGGTGGCTATTACATCGGCCAGACAGGTCTCAGAGCTGAGAGCTCTCACAGTGGACCCACCCTACACCGTCTTCCATAAGGACAAAGTTCACCTGCGACCCCACCCGGCATTCCTCCCTAAGGTTGTTTCCATCTTCCATACCAACCAGGACATCTTCCTCCCCGTCTTCTTCCCAAAACCACACTCTTCTCGGCGGGAGCAACAGCTACACTCCTTAGATGTACGTAGAGTGCTTGCTTTCTACATCGAGAGAACAAAGCCATTTCGGAAGTCCCCTCAGCTGTTTGTGGCGATCGCGGAACGGATGAGAGGGCAGCCTATTTCCTCACAGAGGATTTCCTCCTGGGTAACTGCATGCATTCGCGCATGCTACAACTTAGCTCGTGCCCCCTCTGGCCACCTCACGGCACATTCCACGAGAGCTCAGGCGACGTCGGCGGCCTTCCTTGCGCACGTGCCTATACAGGAGATATGCCATGCTGCAACTTGGTCATCGGTCCACACATTCGCCGCACACTATGCGCTGATCAGACAATCAAGAGAGGATGCGGCCTTCGGCGTAGCAGTCTTAAATACCGCCACATCTCGCTCCGACCCCACCGCCTAGGTAAGGCTTGGGAATCACCTACATGGAATGCATATGAGCAATCACTCGAAGAAGAAAAGACGGTTACTTACCTTTGTAACTGTTGTTCTTCGAGATGTGTTGCTCATATCCATTCCAAACCCACCCTCCTTCCCCACTGTCGGAGTAGCCAGCAAGAAGGAACTGAAGGGTGGCCGGGTCGGCTGGGATATATATATTGGGCGCCATAGCGGCGCCACTCCAGGGGGCGCACAGCCGACCCGCCTGGGTTGCTAGGGTAAAAGTTTTCTCCGACGGACGTGCACGCGGCGCGTACACACCTACATGGAATGGATATGAGCAACACATCTCGAAGAACAACAGTTACAAAGGTAAGTAACCGTCTTTTTGAGACTATCAGCTCACAAGAGGCACAAAGCTCAAGAACACTTTTAACAAATCCTTGACCACCTTTCCAAATTGTTACTCATGGCTGCTAGGAGTGTCACACCAGTAGCAGGGATAGAACTCAGATCCTCTTGTTCCCAAAGGTGAATCATAATTAGCTTTTAACACTATAGGGCCTAGGACACACAGTTGAACATGTTTGAGCCAACCACTGGAGGGCTGTAGCACGCACATAGACTGGTCAGTTCACTCCAGTCTTATTACCAAAATCATAATCCAGCATCAAATTATTCCCCCTCCCCCCACAAAAATGATATCCATAAAGTTAATTTGGGATGGAACCTAATGTCATTCTGTTTATTTCATTGTTATTTTCACCTGGGGAGCCGCACCATTGGGGCATGGCTGGCTGGTTTGGTACTTTGGAGTAATTGCTCAGGGGGGTCAATGAAAAGGGGTCTGCGTGTGATGAATTATTCACATGGGTGTCACTAAGTGCAGAATTAATCCCTTTCCTTCCAGCTGGCTGCCACACTAAATTATCACTCCCGGTCATGTGGGAAAATGCTGTGGAATTCATTTAGCTGATTATTGTTTTGATCTGGGAGCCGCACATTTCCCCCCCCCTTCTCCCACTGCCCCCCCTTCCCAGTAACCTATGAAAGAGTCAAAGCAGGAAACAAAAAGCACCAGAGTCAGACCCACGTTTGGAATGTTTTTGTTCTTTGTCTTGTAGAAGCTTGTTTCAACAAACAGCTCCATGCAACAATGCAACTGAATGAATTTGTTGCCACTGACACAAAGGAAAAGGAGGAGCTGGAACCTTTTGGCAGGTTCAAGAAATTTCAGCTTTGCAAAGCACTGACTTATTTTTTATTTAACCCTTTGGAAACTACACACATCTTCCTGAGCAGCCAAGTTGGTTGGCAGTGCAGAATGGGCCAGCAGACTAAGGGTTAAATTGAGTGAAAATCATGTTCATATTGACTGAAGTGAGGGATTGAACACTAGGTAGCTGTGGGCATAGAGCTATTGTGTAAGGTTCCTATGCCCAGCGCTGCCAATGCGACTCATTCCTGATCTGCAGCCCTTCCTGCTATTCCCACACAAAGCTCTGCCATTCACCTCTGTCCTGGCCTGCATCCCCCCTGCCAAGCTCCCACACAGCTGGAGCAGTATACTTCAATTCTGATGTGCAGCTCCTTGGCCTATTTCACCTTTAAGCCCTTTCACTGCCACCAAATACAGATCTACCTGTGCATCTCTGTCCTGATCTCCACTACTTCCCCTGCACCCACCACTGCATCCCACAGCTCTGCCAGGGCACCTTCATTCTGACCTGTACCTCCTTCCTTGCAATGCCAACACTAAATCTCTACACAGTTTTGCCAATGCACCTCCTTTGTGATGCACAACAGCCCGTATCTCTGTTGTGCTAGATTTTGCCAAACCACATGTAGCCAAGGGAGGTGGAGCCTTCCCAAAGGTGAGGAGACTAGCCTGGGGCCCCTGTGCCCTGTCCTTGTCCCTCCTTTTCCCCTTCCCACTCCCCCGGCCCTGCCCTTGACCAAGTTGGAACTTAGATGGAATTAGGATTGCTAACTTTCTAATTGCACAAAAATGACCCTTGCCCTGCCCCCTGTCCCGTGCCTTCCCTGAGGCCCTGCCCTCCACTGACTCCATTCCCCTCCCTCCGTCACTCGCTGGCCCCTGGCTGTCACTGGGATGAGGCAGGGGGTAGGGGTGTAGGGGGATGAGGGCTCCAGCTGGGAGTACGGGATCTGAGGTAAGGCCAGAAATGAGGGATTCAGGGTGCGGGAGGGAGCTCCGGACTGGGGAAGGGGGTTGGGGTGCAGGAGGGGGTGATGGCTCCAGCTAGGAGTGTGGGCTCTGGGGTGGGGCTGGGGGTGAGGGGTTTGAGGTGCAGGAGGGGGCTACAGGCTAGGGCCAAGGGCTTTAGAGTGTGGGAGGGGGCTCAGGGATAGGGTAGGGGGTTGGGTGTGGGAGGGAATGCGGGGTCCAGGAGGGAGTTTGGGTGCGGGAAGGGGTTCTGACTTGCGGCAAGGGGTACGGGATGCAGGCTCCGGCTGGGTGGCACTTACCTCAAGCTCCTGGTTGGTGGCCCAGTGGGACTAAGGCAATTTCCCTGCTTGCCCTGTCTCCACACTGCTCCCAGAAGTGGCTGGCATGTCTGGACCCTAGGCGGAGGCACGAGCCTAGTGGCTCTGCATGGTGCACACTGCCTGCACCCACAGGCATCGCCCCCGTAGCTCCCACTGGCCCCGGTTCCCGTCCAATGAGAGCTGTGGAGCCAGTGCAGGGGGTGGGACCAGCATGCAGAGCTTCCCTGATCCCCCCTGCACCTAAGGACCAAACATGCCGGCCGCTTCTGGGGAGCTGCACAGAGCCAGGGCAGGCAGGGAGCCTGCCTTAGCCCCACTGCACTGCCGATGGAACTTTTAATGACTTGGTCAACGGTGCTGACCAGAGCCGCCAGGGTCCCTTTTCTACCGGGCATTCCAGTCAAAAACCGGTCACCTGACAACCCTAGCTGGACTCCGGAGCGGGCTACGGAGCTGCAGACCCTCCACTTGCCCAAGGCATGTGTTTCTGCCACTAGGGCCACCTGTCCAGGGCAGGTGTGGAGGGTCCACAGCTCTCCACAGCTGCCCATGTGGCTCTTACCCCGACCCAGCTCCAGCCTGCTTTGAAAGGCTGCAGACAATAGCAGACTTCAGTCTATTTGCATTTCTCTGAAGCTAGGAGCTGCGAACACTGGAGATGTTTCATGCCACAGCTCGCTTCTGTCCTTGGACTAATTATACCAACCAATTAGGATACAGTCATTCTCTCAGCTCCCTGTCTGTCCACACATACCTCCACACCCCAGAAAGGCAGGAGCTTACCTTTAATGAGTAATCATAATCTTAGGATCTGATTTTTCAGAATTACCAGGTTTAGAGCATGATCCTAGAAAGTGCTGAGCCCCTTGTAAGGGGGTGTTGAGTCCTCTCAATTCCTTTGACTTTAATGGGAGTTGAAAGGGCTCAGCACTTTGCAAGATAGGACCCTGACTGGAAAAATATGTATCATGAGTGGACAGCAGTTGACACTAACTCAAAGCGCCATATTATATGGCTCTATCATGTTACCTTAGGCCCACTAGAGTCACACTAGGGATGACTATGGTTTGGGGTAATATCTTCCAAAACAAGCTCAGATATTCTGGCAATAGGTGTGTTATAAAAATCTATTCCCCTTTGCAGAGGAGGCAGAGATTTGACCCAGAAAAGGGAGAAGAGCTGGAGACTCCATGAAGTTTGCTAGGGACTTTGTTATTGGTATTGGTGTTATGTGGAAAGCATCCAGATACTATGGTGATATGTGGCAGTATAAAGCCAATAGATCCATCCATCCATCCCTGAGTCTTCACTGTCAGACACGGGCAAAACCTCCAGGCCAAATCTGAGTATTTTCTCTGAATCTTTTAATAAGTTTATCTCAGGAGCTCTTCCCATGTTCATTAGCAATAAGCGCTAGGGCAGGCAGGCAGAATTATAAGAAATGGAACTGCTTTAAATGTGCCAAAAAGACACATGGATTGTAGATTAAAGTAACCAGAAAAAGGCCCTCTTGTTTCAGAATGAGTGTCCGCACATGGAATTATTCTGGAATACAGTAGCTTTAAATTCACAGCCTAACCTATTCCACGATAACTTTCATGTGTAGAATAGCTCTTCATGTGGATGCTCTGCTATGATGTTTCCCTCTGGTGTTATCTGGACTAGTGATCTGCCAGGTCACTCCAGTCCTCGACTCTGGGAGCCAGCCTTACCCTGCTCTGTTGTGAGAACGCCCAATCCCGGGCTGTTCACACACAACCTCTAACACGTAAGCTGCTCCCAGCTATGTGAGTGGGCTCTTTTGGCCAGCTACTGCTTGGATTGTGCAACTGAATGACACTAGCCAATACCTCCGGTCCCAGACACAACCCTAGGAATCTCCGTCTTGCAATGTCCAGTTATGCCTGCTGGACAATGCAAGCTTATATGAGTTTCGTCAATTTAACAAAGCAATTTAACCAAGCTTATTATCCCCACGGGAGTCTCTGACACACTTCAAACCAAATGCACTGCTTCAGGTAGAATAAACAAACAAATTTATTAACTACAAAGATAGATTTTAAGTGATTATAAGTCAAAACACAAGATTTGGTCAAATGAAATAAAAACAGAACGCATTCTAAGCTGATCTTAACATTTTCAGTGCCCTTACAGACTTAGATGCTTCTCACCACAGGCTGGCTGGTTGCCCTTCAGCCAGACTCTCCCCTTTGATCAACACTTCAGTCGTTTGGTGGTGGTGTCTGTAGATGGAGGTGAAAGAGAGAGAGAGTGAGCATGGCAAACGTCTCTCCCTTTTACCATGTCATTTCTTCCCTCTTGGCTTCCCACCCCCCACAGCAGAGTAAGGTGAGCATTACCTCATCGTAGTCCCAAACTGACCAAGGGAAGGGGGGTGACTCACTCGAGAGTCCAACAGATCCTTTGTTGCTGCCTAGGCCACTGTCCTTTGTTCCTGTGAGACTGGGCTGGGTTTGTCCCATACAAATCCTGATGAGGGTGTGAACTGCCCCCCTGCTCTTGGACAGTTTTGCCTGGGCCTCTGCTCCTGGAGAGTTTTTGCCTGGGCTTGTTTTAAGCCGTGAGAACACATTTTCAGCCTCATAACTATATACCTGAAATTACAACCTATAACATTACTGTAACGACAATGCTCAGTGCATCATGAGCCTTCCAAAGACACCTGACATGACAAGCTTTGCATTGGATACCACACAATCATATTATCACGATGAACATGGGGGTGCAGGCTGTTCCCCTGAGGTACAGAGAGCACATCTGCTCAGTCTCCCCTCAGCCAGCCCTCGGCTAAGGCCTGGTCTCTAAACAAAAGTTGCCCCAATAGATCCTAAACTGTGAATTTAAACTGATGCAACCCCCTATGTGGATGTTCTGGTTTCACTTGGAGTTGCTTTTTTTGGTTTAGCTTCAGTTTATTGGGACAAGATTAAGTTCACCTCAAATAAACCTCTCTCAGACCTAGTCTCAACTTAAAAATTAGATCGACCTAGCCACATTGTGCAGGGCTATGAATAATTTCACATAGATAGATCAACCTAACCCCCAGCATAGACATGGCTAAATTGATGGAAGAATTCTTCTGTGGAGCTAGCTACTGCCTCTCAAAAAGGTGGATTAACTACATACCCAGAAAAAACCCATCCCATCAATGTAGGAAGCGTCTACACTATGGCACTACAGTGGCAACACTACAGTGTTTTAGCAGTTATAGGTTAGACATGCCCTTAAACTGAAACTAGAGCATCTAAATAAGGTTTGTCCCCAGTTTAACTGTACTCTCTTGACACAGCTTGATTTTCCTGAGCCTTAGGTCCTTTACCAATCTAGATCCCCCTGAAGTCTGACCCTCATTCTCCAGTTAACAGCAAGTGACCGACCCTCCCCCGTGGATCCCAGCAAGGTTTTACAGTGATAATCTAGCCATACTCTGCACAGCAAGCCAAACCCACCCTTTCCTATCTGCAACAGCCAAATTTTACAGGCTCGCTCTAATCAGAGGAAGAATGGCTTATTGGTTCCCTACTCTGTCACAGACTTCCTGTGTGACTTTGGGCAAGTCACTCAGTTCCTCTGTGCCTCAGTTTCTCCAGCTGTACAATGGGGATAGTGGCCCTGCCTGGCCTCACAGGGGTGTTGTGTGGGTGAAATACATTTGTGATTGTTAAGCGCTCAGATGCTACATTAGCAGGGCCATTTAAATACCTCCTTTAGAAAGTGCTTTGTGCAACTTCACCCAGAGACTGAGCATTCCCCTGTGCACCTCCTTCCTGCCATGGCAGCACAGAGAACAGACATTCTCCTACAGGATGCCTAGAGCAGGGCAGATCCTGCCTGCTATGTACTGATGGAATAAAAGCACCAGACCGTGGGGCATGACTTATTAGCCAGCTCCGTGACTAGTAGCCAGTGAATTTAAGGCCTGAAAGTTGTCTGTTCCCTCTCTCTATTGAATGGTCAGGGGATAGATTGCTCCATTTTCAGGCCCTTTTTTGAGCAGGTACATTATGTAGGTGAATTTGCCTGGTCCCTTCTTAACTGGCATGCACCAAAATGTAAGCATCGGCTGATGTGGGCAATGGAGCAGTTTTCATTTGCCCTTGTAAAAGCTGGATGATGGGCTCAAACAGCTGCAGTTTCATGGATCCCTTTCTCCCTGTAACCAAACTGAATCTAGCCACCATTTATTTCTCTCCCGCCCCAGATGGCGGGAAAGAGGAGATTTGCCAAATGAATCTTTCTCTTTACATCTTCTCCTCTGAACCATTTTACCCAGCAGGCATTTCAACGCAGCTAAGTTTTTAATCTGGGCATCTGCATTCCACAAAACACACTGAGCCAGGTCTTCAGCTGGTATAAATCAGTGAAGCTCCACTGACTTCAGGGCATCTACACCAATGAATAACATCTAAGGATCTGGCCTTATACATCTATTTCACAAATGTTTAGCAGTTCCGATGCTATTGGGACAGAACTGGCCCAGGTTTGGCTTTAGATCCTGAAATCAACTAGGCCTGTGATGAACCAGTGTACACAGCAGTAGTGCTGTCTGGACATCTTGCTTTTCAAGAAATATGACTCCACTCCCTTGGGATACCTGCTTTTCTGTTCCTAGGCTGTTGGATTTTAATAGCCACAGTGAGTTAGGATCTTGGTTTAGCTTCTCCTTTGAAAGCCAGCTGCACAACACTAGAGCTGGTTGGAAAAAGCAATTTCTGTCCTATGGGAAAAGCTGAGATTTCAAAATTCGGCTTCATCCTGAAGTGGAAGAAAAGCTGAAATCTCTGAATTTGTCTTCAAACAAATTATTCCAAAATATTTCATGTCACCCTTATATAGTATAGTATAGTCGAAACAATCACGTTGAAATGGAATGTTTTGGAAATTTTTCATTGAAATTTTTGAAGAAATAGATATGATCCTGTGAAACCTTCTGGTTTTGTTAAATCAGCATTTTCTGAGGGGACAGTTTTGTCAGGAAATATTGGCCTCACTCTGCGCAGCCCCATGCTGGGGCTTTGGTTGAGTATTGACTCTCAGGTAGGAGCCCCTCTTACTGAATTACTAACCCTACTGCAGAGTTTGCATCTAAGTTCTCTCTACGCATCACCCTGTTTAGTGTATAAGGGTATAGCCCACAGACTCAGTGATATTCCGTACTAAAGATAATACAGATCCCAACTGGCTTCAAAGAGACCTTTTGCTTTTTGGATGTAAGCAGAGTCAGGATGAGCTCTACCCTGACATCTGGTGGTGAATTATGGCAAGTGTGGAAAAGAACTTCAGGGGCTGATCTTGTTTGCATAGGCACACCCACCCCACCGAGCATGAGCCCATGGCAGCCCAAAATGGTCACTTTGACAGCTGTCGGATCCCCAATTTCTCTGTTATTGGGGCAGGAGGAATAAAGTGTTACCCTAATTATGTGAATAAAGGACTATGAAACTGTTTTATGACAGAGGGTCTCACCATCAACTAAGTAGCACTCACTAGATAAGGGACATGGGTTCCAAAACCCAGTGACTGGGGGCTTCAGGTATGTGTATTGGATGGTATGGGCCTCTTTTTGAGCATCTGGAACACAAATTGCACCTTCTCTCTCCAATGTTGAATAGCAGAGTTAATTTTGATTCCATTAGGAGTCTAGCTAGAGGCTGCTGAGCTGAATTCACTTTGGGCCAATGGTGCACCAGCACTGGGGCTCCCCAACTACAAACTGAAATCACTGAAAAAGCTAAAATTACTGAGCTGAGATCACTGAGTGCTGTGTTAACTAGTGGGGAGCCTGAAGATATATTGCTAAGCTGCTGGCAGAGCAGAGCTGTTTGCAGGACAGTTGGAGCAGTCCACGGAACAGTGAATGGAGCTGAGCAGTTTTCGGGGACAGCTGGAGCAGTTCATGGGATGGCTGGTGGAGTGGAGTGGCTGGCAGAGCAGAGCAGTTTGTGAGACGGTTGGAGCGGCCCATGGAACAGCGAGCGGAGCAGAGCAGAGCAGTTTGCAGGACGACTGGAGCAGCTCACGGGATGGCTGGAGGAGCGGAGCTGCTGGTGGAGCGGAGCCGTTCGTGGTGAAGGCTGCAGCAGAACTCCACGGAGAGGCGGGGCAGTCAGCCTTGGACCATGTAAGGTGCCCCTTAACACCCCGTGTGCCTTCCCCCCCATTTCCACCCAGGCTGGGGGGTTAAAACTCTGCAGATAAACTTTTGAACTCTGGGGCAGCAATGACCCGGGACAGAGACTTTGGGGTTGCTGAACTTTGGGGTGATTGGACTTAAGACCCTGAGGGGAAAAGGACACTGCCAAAACTTATTTGGAGGTGGGTCTTTTGCTCATGGTTTGTGTTATGAATCCCGTTTGTGGTGTTTCCCCAACATGATGCAGCATTGTTTCCCTCCTTTATTAAAAGGATTTTGCTACATTCAGACTCCGTGCTTGCGAGAGGGGAAGTATTGCCTCCTAGATGCGCCCGGGGGGTGGTATGTAATTGTCCCAGGTCACTGGGTGGGGGCTCGAGACAATTTTACATTGCGTTGTTGAAACGGAACCCCTGGATACTGAACCCGGCCCTTGTTGCTGCCAACTCAGAAGAGTTACATGTATATGCTGGATTTATTCACTAAGACAAACCTGTTAAGAAATTTTAGTTTGGAATGACTCTGTCTTGCTGAGGAAGACTGCTGTTCTGGTGAAAGCCCTGGACTGAGACTCAGAAGATCTGGGTTCAGTCCCTGGCTGTAGCACAGACTCTTTGTGTGAACCTTGGGATGGGATTTTTTCAAATGAACTGAGTGTTCGCTTCAGTGCCAGCTCCAGCATTTTTGCCGCCCCAAGCAGCGAAAAAAAAAAAAAGAACAACCTGATCGAGCTTCTGCCGAAGTGCTGCCAAAGAGGAAGACAACGAGTGAAGTACCTGCCGCCGAATTGCCGCTGACCCGGAGTGAGCCGATTGAGCTGCCGCTGAAGTGCCACTACCGCTGATCCAGACGTGCCACCCCGACAACAGATGCACTGCCGCCCCTTTCTGTTGGTCACCCCAGGCACCTGCTTCCTTCGTTGGTGCCTGCAGCCAGCCTTGGTTGGCTTAATGCGGTTCCTGTTGAGGACAATGGGAGCACAGTTAGACTAATACTGAGCACATTGGGCTCTGCTCTTAATCTATCTGTTTTTCACTTCCCAAGTTGGTGCTCAGTAGTAATTCTCCCTTTCCCCCATCCTTTGCCTGCCTGACTAGTTAGACCATAAATTGTTTAAGGCAGAGAATCCTACTTTGTTTTTGGACAGCATCTAGCACAACTGGGCCCTGATCTACACCACAGGACAGAGCACTGGACTGGGACTCACGAGACCTGACATCCATCCCCAGTTCAGCCTTCTGGGTCCCTTCTCTGTTCCTCAGTTTCCCAATCTGTAAAATGGTGATAATGATTATTAAGTCTGATTCCCCACTCTGGCACTTTGAGTGCAGTAGGTGGGAGCCTGCAAGGATTCTAAAAATTAATACTTGCCACTCCAGGCTTGTATTAAACTCCCAAGGTTACAGCTTTTCTCTGACCTTGAATTGGTAGATGCTACCACCATCCAAGTGCAAAACTCCTTTGAGAACTCAGGAAGGCGCATTTGGGAATTCCTTCCTGTGGGGTACCCTCAAGCCCTTTTACACACACACATCCCGCCCCGGGGAAGAGCTAAGAAGAAAATAAAGGAAATCAGCTGTTGGCACCAGCTAATTAAACATGTCCACAAACCTCTTAGGATACAAAAATCCAATTCTGTTCTGAAAAAAGGTAAATTTTATTAATAAAATAAAAGAAGAAAATACATCTGGGACTTAGGTTTTTGCTAGATTTAAAAAAGAAACAATTTCAAGGATTAAGCATCAAGAATAGCTTTCTTGAGGTCCAGCTTAAAGGTTACAAGCCAAACAAAAGCACCTGGGGTTAGCACAGAGGAATCCACAAGCCATAAAGAAATAAAAGGGATTAAACCTAATCACTTCTTCCTAGACATTTCCTGATCTACCTACATATCTGGAGTTTTAGATAAGTAGTTTCTAGGTATGATACTGATAATTTTTCATATCAGGCCCAAGTTTCTCACAGCATAACTGATCCTTGTCTGCCTCTCCCTGAGAATAACAACCAACAGACAAAAGGGAAATCTTGTTTCAATTTTAAAAAGTTCTAGCTCTTTTGGCCAGGTGCCTACTCATTTCCTTTTACCTATGCATAGCAGTGAGACTTTTTAACCCTTTACAGGTAGAGCATTTAGAGGACAACTACTGAGAGGGATTTTATAGCTACTGAATGGCTGGGTATCCATAAAAGGGAGCTTACCCCCCCCCCCTTTTATTTATCACAATGATACAGCCCTCCTTTGTAAAGTGCTGTGAGATCTACAGAGGTAAAGCACTACATAAGAGATAGGTATTATCATCATCTCAGGTGAGGGCTTTAGGGGCATATATTTAAATATGTGATACATTTAAACAAGGTAAACAGGATGATGTGGGTAAATATAGGTCTATCAGTCTGATATGAATCCTGGGCAAGATAATGGAGTGGCTGATATGGGACACGATCAATAAAGAATTAAAGGAGAATAATGTAATTAATTCTAATAAACATGGTTTTATGGAAAATAGATACCGTCAAACTAACTTGATATCTTCTTTTGATGAGCTCACACGTTTGGCTGATAAAACTAATAGTGTTAATGCAGGATCCCTGGATTTCTGTAAGGTGTTTGACTTGGTACCACATGACATTTTCCTGAAAAAACTAGAATGATACAAAATTAACATGGCATAGATTAATTGGATTAAAAGCTGGCTAACTCTCAAAGTGTAACTGGAAACAGGGAACCATCACTGAATATGTGAATTTCTAGTGGGATCCTGCAGAGATCTGTTCTTGGCCCTACACTATTTAATATTTTTATCAATAACCTAGAAGAAAACATAAAATCATTACTGATAAAGTGTGCAGATGACATGATAATTGGAGGAGTGGTAAATAACGAAGAGGACAGATCACTGATACAGAGCAATCTGGATCACTTGGTAAACTGGGTGCAAGCTGACAATATGTGTTTGAATACAGCTAAAAGTAAATGTATACATCTAGGAATGCAGGTCATACTTACAGGATGGGGATCCTATCCTGGGAAGCAGTGATTCTGAGAAAGATTTGGGGTCCTGGTGGTGAAGCTGAACGTGAGCTCCCAGTGTGATGCTGTGGCCAAAAGGGCTAATGCAGTCCTGGGATGCATAAATGGGGGAATCTTGAGTTGGAGTAGAGAGATTATTTTACCTCTGTATTTGGCACTGTGGTGCGACTGCAGCTGTAATACTGTGACCAGTTCTGGTGTCCACAATTCAAGAAGGATATTGAAAACTTGGAGTGGGTTCATGTAAAAGCTACAAGAATGACTAAAGGATTAGAAAACATGATGTATAGTGATAGACTCAAGGAGTTCAATCTATTTAACTTAACAAAGAGGAGGTTAAGGAATAACTTGATCACAGTATATATGTGCCTACATGGGGAAAAGTAGAACATGATCCAATGTCTTGAAGTGGAAGCTAGACAAATTGAGACTGGAAATAAATTGTATATTTTTAACAGTGAAGGTAATTAACAACTGGAACCATTTACTATGGGTCAAGGTAGATTCTCCATTGCTGGCAAATTTTAAATCAAGATTGGATGTCGTTCTAAAATGCAAGGTCTGGGAATTATTTTGGGGCAGTTCTCTAGCCTGTGTTATGGAGGAGATCAGATTAGATGATCACAGTGGTCCCTTCTGACTTTGCAATTTATGAATTAATAAAGATCAATGAATCTGTACATTGTTCCGTTCAACAGTGATGCAAAGGAGAGAAGAAAAAAACATCCTTTTTTTCAGGCTAACCAAAGTCAACCTAGATCTGTCATTGCCTAGATAACTTTAATTTATTACACTGATGCCATTTAAAAATGAAGGGGCAGATGCTCAGTTGGTATAAATTGTCATGGCTCCATTCAGCTGCCATAGCTCTGTGGAGCTATGACAATTAACACCAGCTGACGATCTGACCCCAAAACAACCTGTTAGCCAAACCTTTCTCTACCTGGAAACATGAGCTTGACATTGACGCAGGAAACACTAACCAAGTAACATGTCACCTAAACACTCTAACCAAGTAACATGTTTTTTCTTTAACAAATAAGGGTTCTGGGCTGATCACATGTGTGTATCTTCATCTTACAGTCAAACTAAACAGCCACCATATGTAGCTCCTTTAAAGTGACAAATGGTGACAGACTGCTAAGTACAATGCAGGAAGGGCTGTAAGGAGACAGGATCAATTAGCCAGATGATACAAGATCCGGAATAGAAAGGCCTCTTTGAAACGATAGCATTTTTTTCAGTGTCTGTGTATGTGCCTGTACAGGTAACTATGCATAATATTGTCAACTCTGTCTAGAGGATTTAGAAACAGAGTGAATCCTGGCCTGGATGAAGTCAATGGCAAAACTCCCATTGACTGAAACAAGGCCCGTGATTTTCTCTGATTTTAGTGGAAAAGACCTTTCTAAATCCCCTGTACTACTTTGAAAATCTCAACCTATACCTGCCTGTCCATAGTATTGGTGTCTATATTTATCCATCTGTGTGAAGAGAGAGAGAGACTAACAAAATAAATATTGCCAAAAGAAATGAAATACCATTGAATGAATGGGTGGACTCCCAGGCTCTGTCATTATTCTCTGCCAGCTTCCTGCTTACAATAATCCCAGCGCTGCCTGACTAGACAGATCCCCTTATCACAGTATAAATTACATAAGAGTTATAGAATTGCTGCTGAAGGGAAACAGATTGGGTTGGGTTTGCTTTGTTAGATAGCTAATGAGTGGGATACAGCAGAGCAAAGCCAAAAGGGAGGAGGGGGGAAGTGAATATCTTTGTTAAAGAGAATTTGTCAGTTTCTGCCTGTAACTCCCAGAGGAGTGTTCTGGGGAGAGCTAATTGAATTAAGAACATGTGCACTTCTGCTAGCAAACACTCTTTATCTCCGTCGAGTGAAGATGGCAGGCAAAGAGATGGGATTCATGGTAATTTCAGCTCGGCCAACAGCAGCTGTATGCTGTGCACTTATAATTGCAGAGAACATCATAAACTGTTGCATTTTGCATGATCCTGTCCCCTGGGAGGGGCAGGTTCAGGGAACTGGAGGCGAGGTGGGGAGGGATTTCCACTTGGCAGTATGGTGTCTTGCTTTCTTTGATGCCAGGAGCCTTTCCAAGGTCAAGGCCCCCAGCTTAATGAAATGCATCAGCACAGAAGACAGCATCTGATGGCGTTAATGAGGCAGCAATCAGGAAGTTCGTGAGGGCACCTTCAGAGCACTTGGCAGTGGCTTTGGGGAATCAAGGAAGAAAAGGCACTCGGGCCAAAGGCTGCAGATGTGCGTTGTTTTGTGCCTTCAAAGACAGCTCCTCATTAATGCACTAACAAGACAGTGTCATCCACAGTCACGGAGTAAGACATAGCAAGGGCCATTTCACCGCTTCCCATCACAGACACCAATTTGGCAAGTTAGAGGTGCCTGATTACTTGGGCTGTGCTAAATGAAGAGACTGTCTGCAAGGCGCACACCAGTCATGGGAGAGAGAGGCTTGAGATTATTGCAATGAAGAATCCTCTGGCTCCATGGAGTTTGCATGGTCCCAGCTGAATCTTCTCCAGTGAATGATCATTTCTCTTCTATTTAAGGGCCTTTTGCCTTTCCCAGTTGTTTGGGCTGCTGGTGAATTTCCCTAATATTAGCCATGTAACTGAGCCCTAAACCGAGGCCTGTATCAGTACAGGAACAACTCCAAGGGCAATGGAATTGTGTCTGCGCATCTCACCCTCCTGAGCACAACCCCTTCAAATGCAGACAGGGATCAGAGCCAATGATAACACATTAGTCAAAAGTCAGGCCTACAGATTACTGCAGAGTGGGGAGCTGCCACAGTATCAGAGGAACAGGTTACTGATTATTATGGGGATACCATGGACTTTGCTGATTATTCCAGTGCAGAAGTGATGGCCGTCAGGGACTAGTGTTAATATAGCAGTCACTGGCATTCAGCAGCTCAGTAATCGGCCACAATGGAGAGCCATGGGACAAACCATTGTTTCCCAAGAATGGGGTCACTAGATAAGATACAGGCTTTGGGGAGTGGAGTCTTTGGCAACTAGTAACACTGGGTAAAGTAGGCTCGGAGACACCTGGCCCAGATCCACAAAAGTATTTAGGCTCCTAACTCCCGGTGTCTGGCTGAGAACTCAGAGCCTGTCCCTTCCCCAGTGAACCTAGTTACTGTCATGGGAACAGTGGCACCTAGATTTGTTTTGTCAAAGAAACCACAAGTGGAGAAACGCAGAATAGCAGAATCAGATTATGAAGGGAGTTGGCAGAGCCATGGGGTCCAGGCCAGGGAAGCAGATTGCTACAGATCAGAAACCAGAGAGTGTGGCAATGTTTGGCAGAGGTCCGGCTCCAAAATACCAGGTCACAAATGAGGAGCATTGACAAACTGGGGTACAAGCTCCATAGCATGTCACTGCCGAGCTGCGTTGTCAGAGGGGTGTGCCTGTTCACAGTATCCCAGCGGCCATGGGCCCAGTACTTACAGAAACCAAAACCTTCACATGGTGGAATAAATGAAAGCTATGAGCTGGGAGCCCTGTCACCATTGGGAGTAGCAGAAGGCAGCTGCTGATGCCAGCGGTGGTGGAGCATTGTTGTAATTCATCAGGCAAATTCTGCAAAGCATAAAGCCACCCTCCCCTCCCCCACCATCCTAACCATGACCCCTTTTCCAGGGCAGCAGCAAGGGTTCTGTGGACTCCATTGTTTATTTAATTAGATCCAACTTCCCTCTCTAACCAGATTAGATGACAGTCTATAAAACCCAGGCTGGTGGGGGAGCGGGGCAGAGCTGAGTGGCTGGAAATGAAGGAAGGTAAAATCACATTACAGTCCTGAATTAGCATCTGGCTCAAGCCCTGGCTCTGCTTGCTATCTGCAACATGCCAATCCCTTGCAAAGCCCAGTGTGCTGGGACTGTCCTAGGGACCAGGGCCGGCTCTAGGCACCAGCATTCCAAGCATGTGCTTGGAGTGTCCCTTTTCAAGGTGCAGCATTCTGGCCTTTTGGGGGTGGCACTTTGCTTCGGCAGTGGCACTATAGCCCCTCCTTTTTTTCTTTGCTTGGAGCGGAAAAAAAACTGGAGCCGGTCCTGCTAGGGACGTTTGCCATCGTCGCATTTCCATGCAGGTTTTGGAAACACTTTGTGAAGCTACGTTCTTGTGATCCTTTAGGACCAAGTGTAGGGGCTGCTCTCTCCCCAGACCTCTCTCCTATGCAGCCAATAGCATAGATTCCACCATGGCAAGCCTGGGGAGGCACAGTCAGCCAGAAGAGAAGTCGTCCCCCTTTCCCAACATGGGGTTGATGAGATGGAAGAGATATAAATACCAGCATGTAGGCCAAGGGACTAGACTGGGCTGTGAACAGGTACAGGGCATATCTGTTGAGAAAGGCAGGAGCCACAGATACCTAGCAGCTCACTTCAGGGAATTAAGCCTCAAAAGTCCACAGGCCTCAAATGCTACTGTGACACAGGGAGGGATTATTATCCCCACTTAGCAATAGAAAATGAGGGCCAGAGAGGTTAAGTGCAAGGCTCTAGTAGAGCCAGGAATTAGACCCATAACTCCGATTCCCATGTTCTGTGCCCCTAGTCCCAGCAGCCTTCTCCTCTCATTTGCTAGTTCACAGCCCCAGCAGGAATCAGTCAGAGCAGGACCTCTGAAAATGAAGACCATAATGCCTGAGATCTGTTGTTTGACAGGAACAGACTGTGCAGGGTTTGATTTTTCAGAAGCCCTGCACGACTCTCTGCCTGCTTTGTGCACGGCTATCCCAGCTGGGCAGACCAGCATGGCCAGAACACATGGAAATTAGGAGCAGAATTACTCTCACATTTCTGGAGGCAGCTGCGGGTTTCTGGGCTATTGGAAATCAGGCCCAAGGGGTCTTGATTTCTAAGAAGCAAACACAGGAGAGACTATGGGTTATTCAGAACCCAGTCCCCCTGCTCTTTTCAGCTCTGATCCATTGCCTACAGCTAAGCTCTCTCCATCTAAGCTGTATTGTTGTTTTTTCCAGAGACCGGATATGTTTCTCACCCCGTCCATCACTGAAACTCTTCCTATCCTGGATCCCAAACTCCTGGGGAAGATTGGGGCGATCAGAGAGCCCTGGGCACAATCTTCCTCTCTTGTACCATATGCTTCCATCAAAGGGGACAAATTAAAGTTAGCACTTCAGCCCCCGGATAAGGTAAGTTCTCTCCTTTCCCCAATGACATAGATTGCCTACATAGGACTTAGGAGCATTGCACAGGTGGGACATTCCTCTCTGGTGTTATCTGAACTGATGATCTGCTAGGCTTCTCCAGTCCTGGATTTTGAGAGCCAGCCTTACCCAACTCTGCTGTGAGAACCCCGACTCCTGGGCTGTTCACACAGTCTCTTGCATGTAAGCTGCTCCCAGCTACTTGCAAGCGAATGACACTAGACAATATCTCCGGTCCCAGAAACAACCCTAGGAACCTCTGTCTTGCAGTGTCCAGTTATGCCCGCTGGACACTGCAAGTTTATATACGTTCGTCAATTTAACAAAGAAATTGATATGTACCAGGCTTGTTATCCCAAGGGGAGCCTCTGACACACTTCAAACCAAACACACTGCTTCAGGTAGACTAAACAAACAAATTTATTAGCTATAAAGATAGATTTTAAATGATTATAAATCAAAGCATAACAAGTCAGAGTGGTTATCAAAAGAAAAGAAAATATAAGCACACAGTTTAAACTCTGAACTCTATTAGACTAGGCAGCAACTAGATTAAGCAGTTTTTCTCACTCCACTGGATATTGCAGTCCTTAGTACACAGGTTTGTTCCTTAAACCTGGGCCAATCTCCTCTGTTGGAGTCTTGTCTTCTTCTCTGTGTCTTGGTTGCTTGCAGCATAGGTGGGGCAGGAGAAAGGCCCTATGTGCGTCTACTCTGTTTGTTTTATACCCTCAGTCCATGTGCTTTTGGAGCACAAGTCCAGGCATGTCTGGGGGGCATTGATGAGTCTCTTCTAGCAAGGTTAAGCAATTCCCCTGGTTGGGGCCTCATGCAGGTGAGTCACTGCATTGTAGCTCCCTTGCTGGACAATGGCTGTTGATGGGGTGAGGGGCACTTGGTGGCCACAGGAAATAACTCCAGGGGGGCAGGAAGCTTGGCAGGCCACAGCAAATAACTCTTGCAGGCAGTGTGTTTGAGACCCCTGATCTAAGGGGATGGTTGGCCCCTTACTAAAACTTAGTGGGGGAGGGGGTTGATTGGCCATCTCCCAGTACCAAAAGGAAGGGTCGATGGGAAATCAGGATCTTGAGACTGACAGTCCCAGCAGCAATTGGGAGAGGCCAATACTGCAGATCAGCCTGACTGACAGGGCAGGCAGGCTAATAAGGGAGTCAGGAGGCTGTGGGGGTCCTATCCTCCTTGTGAGTAGAACTGCCAGACATGCCAAATCCATGCAGAAATTGGGCTTGTGTTTGGCTGCATTGGCTTGGGAGTTGCTTGATGGCTAGTTTTTGGCTTGTTGCTTGTTTGACATGTAGCTTGTTGCTTGTTGTAGCTGTTGCTTTTTTTTTTTCAATCGGCGCCCGGCAAGCAGGGGCAAGGGGTGGGGAGAGAATCAGGGATGCACACTGGGCCCACCACAGGCCCAGACTGCATGCCGGGGGAATCTAGTCACATAGAGTGCTGGGGTTCTTAGGGATTGGCTTGTTTTGGCCTTGTTTTGCAATGGGATTAGCTTGATTTTTGGCTTATTGTGAAAGTGAGGGTACTTATTTACCGCATGAAAGTTGGCAACTGTGGGAACTTCCTGGAACAGAGTAGGACCAGACTAAGGAGAGAGCAGAGGCCCGAGCTGATCTCAGGAGCAGGGCCTCGCCAGCCAGAGAGAACACAAGAAGCAGCGCAGGGAGCAGGTCAGTGCTGGGAGCAGAGCTGCAGCAACAACAGACAGAGAAGCAGCCCTGGGAACAGGTCAGTGCTGGGAGGAGAACTGCAGCAACCAGAGCCAGAGGGGTCAGATAAGCAGCCCAGGGAGCTGGAGGCAGAGCAACAACAGTGCTGGGGCTGGAGTTGCGGCTGTAGCTGGAGCAGTATGGAAGTAGGTGCAGTAAGCAGCTGGGGAGAGTGAGGGGAGATCCTGAGCAGTGGGCCCAGTGCAGGGAGACAACCACAGCCAAGAGACCTTGCAGGCCAGACATGGAGGGGGATCATAACCTCAATGGGATGGAAGAGTGGACAATGCTGTGGGGAAGGACCCTGCCACCTAGAGCGTGAAGGTGTGTGGTCACCACCAGAGTGAGTGTCTGACCTACAGCATCTCTGCAGCACAGCCAGGGCCTGGGCAGGAGGCTTGGACTTGTGAGGAACAGACTGTGAATCACAGAATCATAGAAGATTAGGGTTGGAAGAGACCTCAGGATATCATCTAGTCCAACCCCTTGCTCAAAGCAGGACCAACACCAACTAAATAATTTGTCAAACCAGGCCTTAAAAACCATTAGGGATGGATATTCCACCACTTCCCTAGGTAACCCATTCCAGTGCTTCACCACCCTCCTAGTAAAATAGTTTTTCCTAATATCCAACCTCGATCTCCCCCACTGTAACTTGAGACCATTGCTCCTTGTTCTGTCATCTGCCACTACTGAGAACAGCCGAGCTCCATCCTCTTTGGAACCCCGCTTCAGGTAGTTGAAGGCTGCTATCAAATCCCCTGTTCCCTCAGCCTCTCCTCGTAAGTCATGTGCCGCAGCACCCTGATCACTTCCATTGACCTCTCTCCAATTTTTCCAGATCCTTTCTGTAGTAGGGAGCCCAAAACTGGATGCAGTACTCCAGATGTGGCTTCATCAGTGCCAAATAGAGGGGAATAATCACTTTCTTTGATCTGCTGGCAATGTTCCTACTAATGCAGCCCAATATGCCATTAGCCTTCTTGGCAACAAGGGCAACTGCTGACTCATATTCAGCTTCTCATCCACTGTAATCCACAAATCCTTTTCTGCAGAACTGCTGCCTAGCCACTCGGTCCCTAGTCTGTAGCAGTGCCTGGGATTCTTCTGTCCTAAGTGCAGGACTCTGCATTTGTCCTTGTTGAACCTCATCAGATTTCTTTTGGCCCAATTCTCCAATTTGTGTAGGTCCCTCTGTATCCTAGCCCTACCCTCCAGCGTATCTACCTCTCCCTCCAGCTTAGTGTCATCTGCGAACTTGCTGAGGGTGCAATCCATCCTATCGTCCAGATCATTAATAAAGGTGTTGAATAAAACCAGTCCCAGGACCGACCCCTGGGGCACTCTGCTTGATACCAGCTGCCAACTAGACATTGAGCTATTGATCACTACTCATTGAGCCCGACATTCTAGCCAGCTTATAGTCCATTCATCCAATCCACACTTTTTTAATTTGCTAGCAAGAATACTGTGGGAGACCGTATTGAAAGCTTTGCTAAAGTCAAGATATATGACATCCAATGCTGTCCCTATATCCACAGAGCCAGTTATCTCATCATAGAAGGCAATCAGGTTGGTCAGGCATGACTTGCCCTTGGTGAATCCATGTTGACTGTTCCTGATCACCTTCCTCTCCTCCAAGTGCTTCAAAATGGTTTCCTTGAGGACCTGCTTCATGATTTTTCCAGGGACTGAGGTGAGGGTCTGTAGTTCCCTGGGTTCTCTTTCTTCCCTTTTTTAATGATGGGCACTATATTTGCCTATTTCCAATTGTCCAGGACCTCCCCCAATTGCCACAAATTTTCAGAGATAATGACCAATGGCTCTGCAATCACATTAGCCAATTCCCTCAGCACCTTCGAATGCATTAGATCTGGACCCGTGGACTCGTGCATGTCCAGCTTTTCTAAATAGTCTTCAACCTGTTCTTTCATCACTGAGAGCTACTCACCTCCTCACCATACTGTGTTGCCCAGGACAGCTGTGTGGGAGCCGACCTTGTCTGTGAAGACCGAGGCAAAAAGAGCATTGAGTACTTCAGCTTTTTCCACATCATCTGTCACTAGGTTGCCTCCCCCATTCATTAAGGGTCCCACACTTTCCCTAGGCTTTTTCTTTTTGCTAACATACCTGTAGAAACTCTTCTTGTTACCTTTCACATCCCTTGCTAGCTGCAATTCCTGTTATGTTTTGGCCTTCCTGATTACACCTCTGCATGCTCAAGTAACATTTTTATTCTCCTCCGTAGTCTTCTGTCCAAGTTTCCGCTTCTTGTAAGCTTCCTTTTTGTGTTTAAGCTCACTGAAGATTTCACTGTTAAGCCAAGCTGGTTGCCTGCCATATTTGCTATTCTTTCTGCACATCGGGATGTTTTGTTCTTTAAAATACAGCCAGCTTTCCTGGACTCCTTTCCCTGTCATATTAGCCTCCCAGGAGATCCTGCACATCAGTTCCCTAAGGGAGTCAAAGTCTGCTTTTCTGAAGACCAGGGTCCGTATTTTGCTACTCTCCTTTCTTCCTTTTGTGAGGATCTTGAACTCAACCATCAACTGCTCTGACATTCCAGCGATGGCTGTTTGTGGTTCCCCATGCCCACAGAGCGGAGTGACGGGTTTTCCTTTAAACTTTCCCATATTTCCTTTATTTTTTGTAATTAGTTGCTGTTTAATAAATTGTATTTGCTTTGAAGCATCTAGTGTGGAGAGAGCATACTGGAGTGGGGACACCCTAAGCCCCGCCCTAAGTGACCGTGACAAAGTTGGGGGTTAGCCAACAGGAATCCAGACTTGTTGGAGTTACGAGGACTCTGCCACCCAGGAGTATGGAAGGGGAGCCCTCGAGGTCAGGCAGGCCTCTGAGTAAAGGGAGTGTGAGTGTAGTAGAGTGGTGCCAGGGCTCAACCCTCCTTGCGGGCGGAGGGAAGCCACACCGGCCCACCGCGCTCCGTCGACTCGGGGCCCATCCCTTGCTGTGGGGCGGAGTGAACCCACAACAGATAGCAAGTGGCACAGGCCCTTAGGCAGGGCGGGGCAACACACACAGTCTACACTCAGGCCTTTCAGCGGGGCTGAGCAACAAGGTAACAGTATATGTATAAGCCCAGGCCCTTAGGCAGGGCGGGGCAACACACACAGTCTAGGCTCGGGCCTTGTCAGCGGGGGCTGAGCACAGGGGAACAGTATATAAGTACACCCAGGCCCTTGGGCAGGGCGGGGCAACACACACAGTCTAAGCTCGGGCCTCGTCAGTGGGGGTTGAGCACAGGGGAACAGTATATAAGTACGCCCAGGCCCTTGGACAGGGTGGGGCAACACACACAGTCTAGGCTCAGGTCTCATCAGCGGGGCTGAGCACAGGGGAACAGTATATAGCCTCCGCAGGTCAGGAGAGGGGGAGCCTGCCACCCTTGAAGGGGCGGCAGGGGGAACGCAGGCCCTCCCACTCCACTGCGTTCCAGCCCGGGGCCCTAGTAGCAGTCAACACCGCTAGCGGTCAGTGGGGGATCCTGACCGAAACATACTGCCATTGGCTCAGGTGAGCCTGCAGCCTGACTGGGGTCAGCTGCCCCCGGGCCACTTCCAACCTCCCCCTCACTGGGTACCTGCCCTTTGCCAGCGTAGTCCGGGGGGTCCCAGATCATGGGTTCCTCAGGGTGTCTGGCGTCGGGAGGTCCAGTCCACTCCTCGGGGTACCGGGCGTCGGGAGGTCCGGTCCACTCGTCGGGGTACCGGGCATCGGGAGGTCCAGACAGCTTCTCCACAGGCCGAGCGTCGGACCGCTCAGTCGGCTCCTCGGAGTACTGGCCCCAGGGGAGGTCAGGCCAGTACCCCTCCGGGTACCGGGCACGGGGTAGGCCGGGCCCAGCAGGAGCTCGGGCCCTAGCGTCTGCCTTCTCTGGCAGCCTCCTTCTAACTGAGCGCTGGGGCCGGGCTTTTGTACTTCTGGTCCCGCCCCCTGACTTCCGGGGGGGTGGGGACAGGCGGGACGGGCCTTGGACTTCCTGTCCCGCCCCTTGATTTCCGGGGGGCGGGGAACAGGCGGCGGGGCCTCCGCCCGTGGCTGCACCTTCTCTGGCCTATGACCCTCAGGAGCGTGGCGGAGTGAGGCCTCCTCTCTAAACCTCCCCCTTAAAACTGACCCCGGTTCATCGGGGTCAGGCCTCCCCATTTCCGCCAGGTGTGACAAGAAGTCGGCATTAAGATGCTCCTTGCTGGCCCGGTGGCTGACGGTGAAGGCATATTGCTGCAGCGCTAGGTACCACCGTCTCAGCCGCATGTTGTTGTTTCGCATCTGCGCCAACCAGCAGAGCGTGGCGTGGTCTGTGACCAGTAGGAAGGTGTCCCCTAGGAGGTAATATCGGAGGGCGTCACAAGCCCACTTCACGGCCAGGGCTTCCTTCTCGATTACGGCATAGTGCCGTTCCTGTGGAAACAATTTCCTGCTCAGGTAGACAATGGGGTGCTCCTCGCCCTCCACCTCGTGAGACAGAACTGCGCCTAACCCTACCTCGGAGGCATCGGTCTGTTGGATGAACCCTCGGGAGAAGTCTGGACTGTACAGGATGGGTTCCCGGCAGAGGCAATCTTTGAGGGTCTGGAAGGCCAGGTCGCACGCAGAGGTCCATTCTATCCGCCGTGGGCTGTCCTTAGTGAGGAGGTCCATTAGCGGGGCTGCGATGGACGCAAAGCCAGGGATGAACCTCCGATAATAACCTGCCAACCCGAGGAAGCGACGTACCTGTCGTTTTGTGGTGGGGGGTGGGCAGGCGGCTAGGGCTTGGACCTTCCCCACGAGCGGACATACTTGCCCCCTGCCGATAGTATAGCCGAGGTAGGTGGTCTCTTGCCAGCCAATCCGGCACTTCTTCGGGTTGGTGGTTAGTCCAGCATCTCGCAGGGCCCGCAGGACCGCGGCCACCCGTTCTAGGTGGTCATCCCAGGATGTGCTGTAAATAACTATGTCATCCAGGTACACAGTGGCGTATTCCTGGTGTGGGTGGAGGAGAAGGTCCATGAGTCGCTGGAACGTCGCCGGGGCCCCATGGAGGCCAAAGGGCATCAGGGTGAAGTGACAGAGCCCAGAGGGTGCAGCGAACACGGTTTTCTCCTGAGAGGCAGGGTCAAGCGGGATCTCCTAGTACCCCTTGCTAAGGTTGAGGGTGGTGAGGAAGCGGGCCTCGCCCAAACGGTCCAGCAGCTTGTCCACCCGCGGCACTGGGTATGCATCAAACTTCGACACGGAGTTGACACGCCGAAAGTTGGTGCAAAAGCGCTGGGTACCGTCGGGTTTGGGGACCAAGACCACGGGGCTCCGCCACTCACTCTGTGACTGTTCGATGACACCTAGTTCTAGCATCGCCCGTACTTCCTCCTCTACGACGTGTCGCATCCGATGGGGGAGAGGCCTTGTCGCCTCCCGGATTACCACCCCCGGCTCTGTCTGGATGGTATGCTGTTCGAGGGTCGTGTAGCCCGGCTGGGCAGGGAAGGTTTTATGAAATGCCTGTAGGAGACAGCCCGTCTGCTTTCGCTGCTCCTCAGTGAGGGACTCCCCAAGTTGAGGTGTTGTGGGGTCGTCGGGCGGACTAGCCCGGGGCCCCAGTTCTGGTTCGGGGGGGTAGGGGTCGATCAAGAGCCCCTCTCGTTCCTGCCAAGGCTTCAGGAGGTTTACATGGTACCTCTGGGTCCTTTTCCGGCGGTTGGGCTGGTGGACCTCGTAGGTGACCGGGCCAACTTTCTGAATCACCTTATAGGGCCCCTGCCAGCGGGCCAGTAGCTTGGACTCTGTAGAGGGCAAGAGCAACAGCACCTAGTCTCCAGGTTGGAACTCGCGGACCTGCCCCCCCCCGGTTATATGTCTGGGCTTGGGCCTCCTGGGCCACTTTCAAGTTCGCGCGAGCGAGCGTCCCAGCTTGGTTGAGCCACTCTTGAAGCTGGGAGACGTACTGCAAAATTCCCTGCGTGGGAGAAGGGGTCTGTTCCCGCATGAGGTCCAGGAGCCCCCTTGGGCGGCGGCCATATAACAACTCGAAGGGGGAGAACTTGGTGGAGGCCTGGGGCACTTCACAGATAGCCAAGAGCAGGGGCGGGATCAACTGGTCCCACCGGCGCAGGTCCTCGAGGGTGAATTTGCTCACCATGTCTTTTAGAGTCCAGTTGAACCGCTCCACAAGGCCTTCGGTTTATGGGTGGTAAACCGAGGTACGCAACTGCTTGACCCCGAGGAGCGTGCAGACCTGCTGCAATAGTCGGGAGGTGAAGTTAGTCCCCTGGTCAGTGAGTAGCTCCCGGGGCAGGCCGACCCGGACGAAGACCTTGATCAGCTTGTCTGCGATGGCCCAGGCGGTAATGCTCCGGAGCGGAATGGCCTCGGGGAAGCGGGTAGCATAGTCCATAATGACCAGAATATAATGGAACCCGGCCTGACTTCTTGGGAGGGGTCCCACTAAGTCCATGGCCACCCGTTCAAACGGAGTTTCCACGAGGGGCATGGGAATCAGGGAGGCCAGGGCCATTCGTGCGGGGGCAGCCCGTTGGCACTTGGGGCAGGAGACACAGTATCTCCGCACCTCGGCATGCACCCCGGGCCAGAAAAAGCATGACAAAATTCGGGCCAGGGTCTTCTCCTGGCCTAAATGTCCCACCGTGGGAACATCGTGTGCCAGACTCATAACGGCCTGTCGATGGCGGTGCGGGACTACCAGCTGCGCCCGGACCTCCCCCGTACGGGAATCCCGGTCCACGCGGTAGAGACGGTCTCGCTGTAACTCCAAGTGAGGCCAGCTTTGCACCCGGCCTGGGTGGACTGGGACACTGTCGACTGCGGCAAGCTGGTCGTACATCTGGTTTAAGGTGGGGTTCTCCCTCTGGTCGCGACAGAAATCCGTGGTGGCCTTGGGCCTTTCCGTTACCCGCAGTCGGGGTTCCTCCACAGCCTCAGCAGGGCGGTCAGGCTCCATCCCATCAGGCCCATCTGTGGTGCGCTCCAGGACGCGGTCTCCCTCACAGGCGGGGATACCCTCTGGTTCTTCCATTGGATGGGACCGCAGAACGTCCACGAATTCGGGCCAGTCCCGCCCCAAGATCACCGGGTAGGCGAGCCGTAGGGCCAGGCCGACCACAAGAGTCCATGTGACCCCAACCACTGAAAGGGAGACCCGGGCGCTGGCATATGGCCGTATGTCGCCATGGATGCACTGCAGGTGGATTGTCCCAAGCCGCGGGTCTTTAGCGACGCCGAGGCTTTGGCGGACTAAGGTCTGTCCGCAGCCCGAATCAACCAGGGCCCGTGTCTGGCAGCCATCAACAATTACGGGCACGGTGACCTTGGGCAGTTGCGGGGATCGGGCCTGATTTTCTCCGGCGCAGACCTGTCCGAAGTCACACTCCATCGCTGGGCAGTCCCGTTGGAGGTGTCCACGCTTGCCGCAGGAAAAGCAAGGGCTGATCTCGGGCCGCCCAGAGCGGGCCGACCCCCTCTGCTGGCTCCCGGGGGTACTTCGGGGCAGGGGTTCTGGTCGGGCCTCGGGACCTACAAGGCTTTGATGAGTCGGGCCCGCCGGCCGCCGCAGGTGGGGTTCCTGGTCCTGGGGCGTGGTTCGACCTTCGTCGCGGCCGTCCCCCCTTTTTTCCGAGTGAGGGCGTCCGGACCCAGCCGGATGATTTCGTGGTGTCAACTCGCCCGAGGTTTCGGCTGCTAGGAAGTTTTCCATCAGGGTGACGGCGTCCCCCACTGTCGGGGGCCGATGCCGGAGGACCCAGGCTCTTCCCCGGGGCAGGAGGATGTGGAGAAACTGCTCTAAGATGATCTGCTCGAGCAATTCCTCAGGACTTCGTCGGTTGGGCTGGAGCCACTGCGTACACAGGTCCCTCAGTTCCTGGACTATCAGCTGGGGTCAGGCGCCCGTGCCGTAGGTCAGGCCCCTGAACTGCTGCCGGAAGGTTTCAGGGGTGATGTCTAGTGCGTCCAGGATCGCTGCCTTGACTCGGGGGTAGTCCTTGGCATCCTCAGTGGAGAGACCTTGGTATGCGGCCTGGGCCGTTCCCGTTAGATATGGGGCAAGCAGGGTGGCCCACTGATCCGGGGCCCGCCCGGCAACCTGGGCCACCTGCTCAAAGGTTACCAGGAATGCCTCCGGGTCGTCATGGGGGCCCATCTTGGTCAGCCGGACCGGCAGAGGGGGTCGTGGGGTCCCGTCCGGCCCTCCCGACTGGGGATCGGGGCCGCGGGGGAGCACGCCTCCAAGCTGTGGCAGGCACTGTTGCTGAAACTCCTGAGTCCGAGTTGTCAGGTCTTGCATCAGCTGGTGCTGCTGGACCCCCAGCTGTTCGATCAGTTGTTGCTGCTGTAGTCGGACGGCTTCCTGTCGTTGCTGCTGCTGCAGCTGGCCCGCCTGCTGTCGTTCCTGGGTCTCCATCAGAGCTGTGAGGAACTTGGTAAAGTCCATGTCGCCAGGAGGAGAGTAGTCTCCCCCGGCCACCTTCTTGCAGGGGTCAAGAGCTTGTGCCCACATCCTGGGCAGGGAGTCCCCACTTCTGGTACCACGTGTAGAAGAGCGGCGCCGGGGCTCAACCCTCCTTGCGGGCGGAGGGGAGCCACACCGGCCCACCGCGCTCCGTCGACTCGGGGCCCGTCCCTTGCTGCGGGGCGGAGTGAACCCACAACAGTTAGCAAGTGGCCCAGGCCCTTAGGTAGAGCGGGGCAACACACACAGTCTAGGCTCGGGCCTCGTCAGCGGGGGCTGAGCACAGAGGAACAGTATATAAGTACGCCCAGGCCCTTGGGCAGGGCGAGGCAACACACACAGTCTAGGCTCAGGCCTCGTTAGCGGGGCTGAGCACAGGGGAACAGTATATAAGTACGCCCAGGCCCTTGGGCAGGGCGAGGCAACACATACAGTCTAGGCTCAGGCCTCGTTAGCGGGGCTGAGCACAGGGGAACAGAGTATAAGTACGCTCAGGCCCTTGGGCAGGGCGAGACAACACACACAGTCTAGGCTCAGGTCTCGTCAGCGGGGCTGAGCACAGGGGAACAGTATACAGACTCCACAGGTCAGGGGAGGGGGAGCCTGCCACCCTTGAAGGGGCGGCAGGGGGAACGCAGGCCCTCCCACTCCACTGCGTTCCAGCCCGGGGCCCTAGTAGCAGTCAACACTGCTAGCGGTCAGTGGGGGATCCTGACCGAAACACACTGCCATTGGCTCAGGTGAGCCTGCAGCCTGACTGGGGTCGGCTGCCCCCGGGCCACTTCCAACCTCCCCCTCACTGGGTACCTGCCCTTTGCCAGCGTAGTCCGGGGGGTCCCAGATCATGGGTTCCTCAGGGTGTCTGGCGTCGGGAGGTCCAGTCCACTCGTCGGGGTACCGGGCGTCGGGAGGTCCAGTCCACTCGTCGGGGTAACGGGCGTCGGGAGGTCCAGACAGCTTCTCCACAGGCCGAGCGTCGGACCGCTCAGTCAGGTCCTCTGAGTACTGGCCCCAGGGGAGGTCAGGCCAGTACCCCTCCGGGTACCGGGCATGGGGTAGGCTGGGCCCAGCAGGAGCTCGGGCCCTAGCGTCTGCCTTCTCTGGCAGCCTCCTTCTAACTGAGCGCTGGGGCCGGGCTTTTGTACTTCTGGTCCCACCCACTGACTTCCTGGGGGGCGGGGACAGGCGGGACGGGCCTTGGACTTCCTGTCCCGCCTCTTGACTTCTGGGGGGCGGGGACAGGTGGCGGGGCCTCTGCCCATGGCCGCACCTTCTCTGGCCTATGTCCCTCAGGAGCGCGGGGGAGTGGGGCCCCCTCACTACAGGGAGCAAGGACTCAGATCCTTTCGCTAGCCCATTTCACTGGGGTAGTATATAAGCCAGGAAAGTTCCCCACAATAGCAGGACCATTCCCCTGCGTACATTTAGGTTTGACTCCTGTGGGATCATTAGAAACATGGATGGTTATTCCTAGATCCAGCCCAGGACGGGCCAGGGCTGTAGCTTTGGGCGACTGGGCAGGGAAATGGCCCAGTTGCCCAGCAACAGGATAAGTGTTCCCCAGCTGGGTCTGGTCAAACAGGAGTGAGGGGGCGGGCACTGTCCTAGGGAGAAGAGGAGGCTCTCTGGTAGTAGAGAGGGAGCTGGCCCAGAATAAAGAAGGTTGGACTGGAACCTGGTTGTGGGGGAGAACTGTAAGAAGGCTTTAGTCCTGGACTGGGGACGGAATGTCAGGGCAGGTTAGTGGGTACAACTGGGAGGAGACGTGAAGTGAGAAGTCCTCATATCCTCTCCTATGGAGCAGACCCAGGTCCAGAGGGAGGCACCCAAGGAATTCGGCAAGGACCAGAGGACAAAGGGCCTCTGAAGGTCACTGACCTGACAAAAGGATGGAGGGAAGCTGGGGGGAGTGTGAGTTCTCAACTCTGAAGGGCTGGGAGTAGGTGGCGAGAGTGCTTGATTGGTGCCACTCTGGGAAGAGACTGAGAAGTCCCAGAGCTTTGACTGTGTGGCTGTTGATACTGTGAAGGAGGAGGGCCATGTTCTTTAATGACCTGATATGACAGACAATATTTCAGGCATGGAGCTCCTGGCTGAGATGCGGGGCATGCGGGAAGAGGAGGGATGATTGCAGGCTGACGTTGTTGGGGACATGCTGTGTGATCCCTTCAGATGTAGGGGCATGGGCTGCTGAGCTCTCAATGCTGCTACTCAGGACCACCATTACCCCACTGCCTGCACAGACGCATGGCTCAGGAAAGAAGGGAAGGTGAAATGGGAAATGTGAGAGCCCAGGAGGGGCAGGAGCTGTGCAGGTTGCACTGCCTCAGCCAGGAGGGGAGCTCCAGGCCTGTCCTGAGCACAGAAGCCACCTGCTTTGTACTGTACCCCAGGAGAGGAGTAGGAATAATCATTAATGCTTAAGGCAGGGGATCTCAAACTGGGGGTCACAGGGGCATCTGCAACACAAAGGGTAGGGTGAGAAAAAGGCACATAAGGCCTGGGATAGGGCACATAAGGCCTGGGATGGGGCACATAAGGCCTGTGATGGGGAAAGGAAAGACCCTGAACTGTGGAGACTGGAGCATCGCCAATCTGACTGCAGTTGTGATGGGTGTGCTGGTGCTGGGGCTATGTCATCAGAAGTGCCGTCTTGGAGAGCGGTTATTATGTGTATTGGCTTAGTGCCTAGAGGCCAGGGACCGTAGTGTGCTGGGTGCTGTGCAAACATAACAATGCCAATTCCCTGCCCTGAAAAGCTTACAACTGATGTATCTAACAGACAGACAGAAGAAGGGTAAAAGGTGAGAAGTAAAACTGAGGTCCTGAGCATTTGTGGTCATCAGAAATCTCCTGGCACTTTTCAGAAGAGCTGAAGTGTCAGCCCTCATGTTCTAGCCCAGTTCCAACTCAGGAATCAGATCGTTGCAGCTATTTCAGTTGGATGCTCTCTTCTTCTTCTTCACTTCTCTTCCTAAATGGTTGTGTGCTATAGCTGACTCTGTTAAACAGCTGCTGTGTTCCTCCCAGGAGATGGTTGCATTTCTATGGCAGGGGAATGTGTGGAAAATCTGTACAGCCCTACCAGACCCTCTGAGATGAAAAGTGCTAGGGAGCTGAAAGGTAACAGTTAGGACTCTGGCCGTTGGAGCAGCCATGGGGGAAGCACTCACAGTGGGTGGCTTTATACAGGAGCAATGCCAGGAACTGGGACAGGGTAGAAGTGACATTTCTTCATGCAGGAGTGGGGCTGCTTGCACAGTGACACATGGCTGTCACATGAGGATGTGGAAGTGCAGTGTTTTTCATTGTCTGCTGAAGCAGTGTCTGAAAAGTAGGGTGGGAAACTCAAAGACTATGAAATAATTATGGCTCACAGTGACTTATTCATGGCCATTGCCTCTTCTCCACTCTGGGAGCTGCTGGAAACAGGCTTTTTTGCTCTTGGTGACTTGGGGATGCTGTGGCTGAATACTTCCAGTCCGGGCATATCCCCAGCCTCACCACCGTATCTCAGCTTGTGTAATATGGCACTGACAAGCCCTGCCCACCTCCGCAGTCTGGTCATGGGGCAGACTGCAGTGATGGGTGGGCTGTAGATACATTGCCACAAGAGCCAGGATCCCAAGGGGAGAGGGAACATTGATTTCAGACTCTTTAAAGAGCCTGGTTTTGATCACTCTAAGCCTGAACAAACCTACAAAAGCCTTTCCCAAGTCATGCCCTGTGTGTGCTTCCTACTACACCTATCCCCCCCCCATTTCATTAGGGGCATTTCTTCCCTCCTTTCCTCGTCTCCACTGCTGGGCCTGGAGCTCTCTAGATCTAAACAAATGGGGGAGGAGGAAGAAAATGTTGGAACTAGGCCATTTGTGGCATGGATTTAAATATTCATCAGCCCATCAATAATCCATGGAGCTAAACTCTGTTTGAATGTTGCAGTGTCTGCATGTGCCCAGCAGGAGATGAGTTTGCTAACAAGACCTTTCCTGCAGGGAAGGGAACGGGAGCTCAGCTCTTTGTTCACAATGTGTTTGGAGAGCTTTTTTCCAAGTAAAACAGAGCTTCTTTGAGCTCTTAGGCCAGGAGCTCAGCTGCAAGGTGTGCCACTGAAATGCTTTTCATAAGAAGATTGGTGGGGATGTGGTCTAATGCAGAACTCTCTGGGGCACACATGACACATAGGAACTACCAGACTGGATCAGACCTGAGGTCCATCTAGTTCAATGTCCCATCTCTGACGGGGACGGGGCCAGCACCAGAGGCTGCAGAGGAAGGTGTAAGATCCCCCAGTTGCAGAAGTAGGATAATCTCCCCATTACATAAATCTCATCCTGAGCAATAATAGAGACTGGCTTAAGCCCTGAAGCATGAGATTTGATATCTCTTCAAAAGCTTTGTTAGCATCAGTTATTCTAAAGCTGGATGCCCTTGCTATCCATATAAATGTTCAATCCTCTTGTGAAACTTGCTCCCATTACTTAGTGGGCCAGGGCTGAGTCCACGTCTGTTCCCCACTGAGAGCAGGACCTGAGATACACCCCCCTACCCATTTGAAGTTTCTATATCCATCTAGATGTCCCCTGATATCGGCACCTGTTGTGCTGGGGCTATCCATACACATAGCAAGAGAGAGGCTCCTCCAAAGAGCTGACATTCTAAATAGGCAGGGGGTAGTAGACAAATAGGCTATGGCAGGGCAGTCTTAAACCCAAGTGTGAGAATAGCATAGCAATGACGCCATTCCTAGCATGGGACTCAGAAGCCATAGACATCTGTGTAATTAGTTCACTCTCACATGGTTCCATTCCCTGGCATAGTACATGGGAATTTAAATATGTAGGTTTGCTCATGTGCACATGGAGTTCAGATTCTTGCCCTTCCTCCAATATTTCCCTTTCTGCTGTAAAGTGTGAAACCACACGTCCTCCCTTCAGAATCAGATTCGTTGCCCTCCTCCCCAAAAAAAAACCAAAAACAAAACCAAGAAAAAGTCAGAGTTCAAATCCAGAGCTTTGAAAAAAATTCCTCGGGCTTTGTAGGAAGGTTTGAGTGACAGAGAAAAACATAAACTGAAGACTTGGTATCTTTTGAATGAGTAGCTATATCATAAAATTGAGGAGAAAAATATCTTATTGCTTTATTAAAATATAGGAACATAAGACTTGCCTGTGTGGATCAGACCCAAGGTCCATCTAATGCAGTATCCCACTTCTGACAGTGGCCAGCAGCAGATGCTTCAGAGGAATGTGGAATAATCTGCTCCCCACATTGGTCTCATCCTGGTCTCTAATAGCTGGAGATTGGCTTAAGTACTGCAGAACAAATTTGTGGTCCTTAATGACAACTCAGGGTATTCTTGTTATCTATACAGATATCCAATTCCTTTTGGAATTTGGTTAAGTTCTTGGTCTCAGCAACTTCCTTTGGCAATGAGATCCAATCTAATCACACTTTGTGTGAAATATATCCTTTGATCAGTTTTGGATTTCACACCTTTTTATTTCATTGAATGTCCTCTTGTTTTTGTGTGATGAAACACAGAGAACAGACACTCCAATCTCCCTTCCCTATGCCATTCTTTATTTATATACTTTTAGCACATTCCCTCTTATTTGTCTGCTTTCTAAAGTAACACTTCACATCTTTTCAATTTCTCCTCATAGAGTTTTTTCAAACCCTTGATCCTTCTCATTGCTCTTCTCTTAACCCACTCCAGTTCTGCACTATTCTTTTGGCGATAGAGTGACTAGTCCTCCACATAGGATCCCAAATGAGGCCACACCATTGAATTAGATAAAGGCATTATAATATTTTTGATATTATTCTCCATCCTAATCCTTATGCATCCTAACATCTTGTTTGCTTTTTTGACTGCAGAGGTCTCCATTGAGCTGTCTGCTTTGATGCCCACATCCCCTTCTTGAATTGATAGCTAATTCAGAGCCAGTTAGATTTAAGAGAAGTTTACATTTCTCCCTCCCATGTGCATTACTTTGCATGTGTTGACATTAAATTTCCATTTGTCATCGTGCTGCCCATTCACTTAGCTTGTTTAGGTCTCTCAGAAGTTCTCCACAGTCCTCTCTGATCTTAACTAACCTAAATCACTTTGAGTGATCTGCAGATTTTGCTACCTCACTGCTCATCTCCCTTTCATGATCATTAATCAATATATTAAACAATGTGGGACCTAGTATGAAACCCTGAGGCCTACACTATTTACCTTTTGTCCTGGTAAAAATTTGCCATTTAATCTTAGGGTATGTCTACACTACGGGATTATTCCAATTTTACATAAACTGGTTTTATAAAACAGATTTTATAAAGTCGAGTGCACGTGGCCACACTAAGCACATTAATTCGGCGGTATGCGTCCATGGTCCGAGGCTAGCATTGATTTCCGGAGTGTTGCACTGTGGGTAGCTATTCCATAGCTATCCCATAGTTCCCGCAGTCTCCCCCGCCCCTTAGAATTCTGGGTTGAGAGCCCAGTGGCTGATGGGGCAAAAATCATTGTCGCGGGTGGTTCTGGGTAAATGTCATCAGTCATTCCTTCCTCCGGGAAAGCAACGGTAGACAATCATTTCACGCCCTTTTTCCCTGGATTGCCCTGGCAGACGCCATAGAACGGCAACCATGGAGCCTGTTCAGTTTTTTTTTTTTACAGTCACCGTATGTGTACTGGATGCCACAGACAGAGGCGATACTCCAGCGCTACACAGCAGCATTCATTTGTTTTTGTATGATAACAGAGATGGTTACCAGTTGTTCTGTACCATCTGCTGCTAGTGTAATTTGGCAAGGAGATGATGGTTATCTGTCCTTCTGTGCTGTCTGCTGCTATCATGGGTGCCCCTGGCTGAGATTGGCTGTGGGTGCAAAAGCAAAACTGAGAATGATTCACTGAGTCAATCCCTCCTTTATGGTTTCTAAAAATAGAGTCAGTCCTGCCTAGAATATGGGGCAAATGTGTTAGAGAAGCAGTGTATCAGAGAGTACAGCTGCTCTGTAGCAGAAATGATGAGCTGCATGCCATTCATGGGGGGTGCCCCTGCAACAACCCCACCCGTTGCTTCCCTTCTCCCCCAACCTTCCTGGGCTACCGTGGCAGTGTCCTGTCCCCCCCCACCCCATTTGTGTCATGAAGTAATAAAGAATGCAGGAATAAGAAACACTGAGTTTTTAGTGACATAAAATGAGGGGGAGGCAGCCTCCCGGTGCTATGATAATCCAGGCAGGACATTAAGCAGTGTGGGGGAGAGAAGCCCAGCATCCCACTGCTATGATAGTCCAGCCAGTACAGAATCTTTTCTTTTCACATGAAAGGGAGGAGGCTGATAGAAGCTCAGCCCCCAGTTGCTATGATGAAGACCGTTACCAGCCGTTCTGTACCATCTACTGGGAATGACCAGGAGTCATTCCTATTTTCACCCAGGTGCCCCCGGCCAGCCTCACCTGAAGCCAGCCAGGGGCACTCACAGGTTGATAAGAAGGACGGCTACCAGTCCTACTGCACTGTCTGCCACCGGGGAGGGGAGAGGAGTGGATACTTCTCTTCACTGCTGCAGCATCACATCTACCAGCAGCATTCAGTAGACATAGGGTGACATTGAAAAAAGTCAAGAAATGATTTCTTTTCCTTTTCTTTCACGTGGGGGGGAGGAGAGAGTAAATTGACGAGCTATCCCCCATTTTCCACCCCCCCTGCGGTTGAGTCGGAAGAGCACGTAACACATCCTCCGGACTCCCCTGGGCAGCTGGAGCAGGAACCGTCCCAGGAGCAGGAGGCCGTCCAGGACCCCCTCATTCCCGGGGTATCCTCCTCCTCCTCACTGGATGAGGCTGTGGCAGGGACCTCATCATCAGGGCCCCTGCCAATAGACCTCAGGGCCCATCAGGACCTCCTGCGCAGAGTGGCCCTCAACATCAACCTCCCAGTGGAGGAGGTCTCGGAAGTTGAGGACCCCGTAGTGAGCATCCTCACTGCTGATGCTCCCACCTGGGTCGCGCTGCCATTCATTAAGACCATCCAGGCCACTGCCGACACCCTCTGGCAGTCTCCAGCCTCCATTCCAGCGACGGCAAAGGGAGTTGAGAGAAAGTACATGGTACCCTCTCGGGGGTATGAGTACTTGTACGTTCATCCTCCTCCCTCCTCCTTAGTTGTCCAGTCGGTCAACGAAAGGGAACGACATGGCAAGCAGGCGCCGGCCCCAAAGTCCAAAGAGGCCAGGCGGATGGATCTCCTGGGTCGTAAGGTGCACTCAGCGGGGGCCCTACAGCTCTGTGTGGCCAACCAACAGGCTCTACTGAGCTGATACAATTACAACACTTGGGCGGAGGTGAGTAGGTTCTCCAAGCTGCTACCCCCGGACTCACGCCAGGAGTTCAACGCGTTCCTGGAGGAGGGGAAGAAAGTGGCCAGGACCTCTCTCCAGGCCTCCCTAGACGCGGCTGACTCAGCAGCCAGAACCTTGGCCTCGGGGATTACCATGAGGCGCATCTCCTGGCTCCAGATCTCTAACCTACCTCCGGAGCTGCAGTACACCATCCAGGACTTACCCTTTGATGGCAAGGGTTTGTTCTCGGAGAAGACTGATCCCAGGCTGCAGAGCCTGAAGGATAATAGAGTCATCATGCGCTTGTTGGGGATGCATACCCCCGTAACCCAGCGTAGACCCTTCAGGCCCCAAACACACCGCCCGTATTTTACACCTCGCCAGAGGCAGGACCTCAGTAGAAGGTGCGGGCAGGGGGGGCCGCAGATGCCAGTCCGGTTCCCAAGGGGGCCAAAACCACGGGCCCTCTAAGGCACCACCGGGCCCCAAGTCCAACTTTTGAAGGTGCGCCCGGGGACGGCGTACCAGCCTCAGGACAGGATCCTTTCCCTCCCTTCTCCAACCGCCTCTCCCACTTCCTCCTGGCGTGGTCCCAATTGACATCGGATCTTTGGGTTCTGCGCACAGTGAAGCAAGGATACCACCTCCAATTTGCTTCATCACCACCCTCCCACCCCCCTTCCAGGTCCCTCTTCAGGGACCCCTCTCACGAGCAAGCCCTCCTACAGGAGGTGCAATCTCTCCTCGCTGCAGGAGCTATAGAGGAGGTACCTTTAGACGAGAGAGGAAAGGGGTTTTACTCCCGATATTTTTTGATTCCTAGGTCCAAGGGAGGCCTCAGACCTATCCTAGACCTACGCAGGCTCAACAAATGGATGCTCAAGTTGAAGTTCCGCATGGTCTCCCTGGGAACGATTATCCCATTCCTGGAGACTGGTATGACACCCTCGACATGAAGGATGCGTACTTCCACATTGCCATCTTCCCACCGCACAGGAAGTACCTTCGCTTTATGGCCAACCACCAGCACTTCCAATTCACAGTCCTCCCCTTCGGCCGCTCCACGGCCCCGAGGGTGTTCACGAAGTGCATGGCTGTCGTTGCCGCCCACCTCCGCCGGCAACAGATACATGTGTTCCCGTATCTGGACGACTGGCTCCTCAAGGGGTCCTCTCAGTCTCAGGTACAGCAGTATGTCAATATAGTTATGGACCTATTCTCCTGGTTGGGACTACGCCTCAACACCGAGAAGTCCACCCTGGTCCCCACGCAGAGGCTGGACTTCATAGGGGCAATGCTGGACTCCACTCAAGCCAGGGCCTACTTGCCTTAGCCCCGCTTCCAAGTGATTGTATCGATCATACGAAGCTTACAGGCCTCCTCGATCGCCTCAGCTCGCACCTGTCTCAGACTCGTGGGGCATATGGCTGCATGTACTTATGTGACAAAGTATGCCAGGCTCCGCATGAGACCCTTCCAAACGTGGTTCCATTCGGTCTTCCACCCAGGCAGGGACCCTATAGACGTCCTGGTGACAGTTCCCCCCAGACCCCTCCGCTCCCTCAATTGGTGGCTAACTCCATCCCTGCTATGCGCAGGGATGCCGTTCCATCCACAGCCACCGTCAATGACCTTAACGACGGATGCGTCATCCCTCGGTTGGGGGGTCCACCTAGGTCACCTGCATACCCAAGGCCTTTGGTCGTCCCAGGAGCTGACACTCCATATAAACGTCCGGGAGTTGAGGGCAGTCCGCCTTGCCTGCCAGGCGTTTCAACAACATCTGCACGGCCGTTGTGTTTTGGTGTTCACGGACAACACAACAGCCACGTACTACATCAACAAACAAGAAGGGACCCGCTCGTCTCCCCTCTGTCAGGAGGCCATTCGACTCTGGGACTTCTGTATAGCCCAGTCGATAGATCTAGTGGCGTCCTTTCTTCCGGGGGTCCGGAATGCTCTGGCGGATCGGCTCAGCCGGTCCTTTCTATGTCATGAGTGGTCAATAAGACCAGAGGTCATCCATTCACTCTTCCGGAGGTGGGGATTTCCCCGCATAGACCTGTTCGCCTCCCGCTCGAACAGGAAGTGCCAGGAGTTCTGCTCTTTTCAGGGTCTCTCCCCGGGGTCGATCACGGACGCATTCCTCCTGTCGTGGAGGCACCACCTGTTGTATGCCTTCCTTCCGTTTCTCCTGGTGCACAAGGTCCTGTTAAAGCTCCGCAGGGACAAAGCGCATCTGATCCTGATCGCACCTGCGTGGCCCAGACAGCACTGGTTCACCACCCTGCTAAATCTGTCCGTGGACACCTCAGTTCCCCTCCCTCTCCTCCCAGACCTGATCACACAAGACCACGGCAGGCTTCGTCACCCAGACCTGCGAGCCCTCCACCTCACGGCGTGGATCCTGCATGGCTAAACGTGGCGGAGTTGAGCTGTTCCGCTCCGGTTCAGCATGTTCTCCTCAGCAGCAGGAAGCCTTCCACCCGCTTCACGTACTTGGCGAAGTGGAAACGCTTCTCTTGCTGGTGCGCAGCTCAGGGCGTTACCCCTTCGGAGGCCTCGATCCCCACGGTCCTAGACTACCTCTGGTACCTTAAGCAACAGGGCCTGGCGACATCCTCTCTGAAGGTGCACTTAGCGGCCATATCCACTTTCTGGCCAGGTGAGGGCGGCCACTCCGTGTTCTCCCACCCCTTGGTCTCTCGGTTCATTAAGGGCCTAGAGCATCTCTATCCCCCCGTACATCGCCCTGCCCCTACCTGGGATCTTAACTTAGTCCTAACCTGGCTCATGCTTCCGCCATTTGAGCTGCTAGCGACTTGCTCGCTCCTGTACCTATCATGGAAAACAGTCTTCCTGGTGGCCATTACATCGGCCAGGCAGGTCTCTGAGCTGAGAGCTCTCACGGACCTGCCATACACTGTTTTCCATAAAGACAAGGTACGGCTGCGCCCTCATCCGGTGTTACTCCCTAAGGTTGTGTCTGCCTTCCATACGAACCAGGACATCTTCCTCCCGGTCTTCTTTCCAAAGCCCCACTCTTCTCGGTGGGAGCAGCAGCTACACTGCTTAGATGTACGCAGGGCACTCGCCTTCTACATTGAGCAAACAAAGCCGTTCCGAAAATCTCCCCAACTGTTTGTGGCGGTCGCGGAACAGATGAAAGGCCTGCCAGTCTCCTCCCAGAGGATCTCCTCCTGGGTGACTGCATGCATCTGCGCATGCTATGACCTAGCTCATGTCCCTTCGGGCCACCTTATAGCGCACTCTACTAGAGCTCAAGTGTCATCAGCCGCCTTCCTGGCGCACGTGCCTATCCAGGAGCGACCTGGTCATCGGTGCCATGCAGCGACCTGGTCATCGGTCCACACCTTCACCTCGCACTATGCTCTGGTCCAACAATCTAGAGATGATGCAGCCTTTGGCGCAGCGGTTCTGCATACTGCCACATCTCACTCCGACCCCTCCGCCTAGGTAAGGCTTGGAAATCACCTAACTGGAATGCATATGAGCAATCACTCGAAGAAGAAAAGATGGTTACTCACCTTTGTAACTGTTGTTCTTCGAGATGTGTTGCTCATATCCATTCCAAACCCACCCTCCTTCCCCACTGTTGGACTAGCCGGCAAGAAGGAACTGAAGGGTGGCTGGGTCGGCTAGGGTATATATTCGGCGCCATAGCGGCACCACTCCAGGGGGCGCCCAGCCGACCTGCCGAGTGTTGCTAGGGTAAAAGTTTCTCCTACGAACGTGCATGCGGTGCGCACACACCTAACTGGAATGGATATGAGCAACACATCTCGAAGAACAACAGTTACAAAGGTGAGTAACAGTCTTATTTTTTTTTTCAAACGCTTTGGCATTTCGTCTTCTGTAATGGAGCTCTGATAGAACAGATTTGTTTCCCCATACAGCGATCAGATTCAGTATCTCCTGTATGGTCCATGCTGGAGCTCTTTTTGGATTTGGGACTGCATTGCCACCTGTGCTGATCAGAGCACCACGCTGGGCAAACAGGAAATGAAAATCAAAATTTCGCGGGGCTTTTCCTGTTTACCTGGCCACTGCATCCGAGCTGAGATTGCTGTCCAGAATGGTCACAGTGGTGCACTGTAGGATACCGCCCGGAGGCCAATACCGTCGATTTGCGGCAACACTAACCCTAATCTGATATGATAATACTGATTTTAGCACTACTCCTCTCGTTGGGGAGGAGTACAGAAACCGATATAAAGAGCCCTTTATATCGATATAAAGGGCCTCATAGCGTGGACGGGTACAGTGTTAAATCAGTTTAACGCTGCTAAAATCGGTTTAAACGCGTAGTGTAGACCAGGCCTTACTCTTTGCTTTCTGTTTGTTAGCCAGCTTTTAATCCATGACAATACTTTGCTTCTCACTCTGTGACAACTTAGCTTCTTTAGTAGCCTCTTGTGCAAGGACCTTGTCAAAAGCCTTTTGGAAGTCTAAATAAATTGTGTCAACCAGTTCTCCTTTATATATACACACACGTGCACACGTAGGCTGTTAGGGGGACACACAACTATCTACTTCATCCTGCCCTGAATTAGGACAGCTTTACGCTAGGTTGAGTACAAAGCTGCCCAAAAGCCAGCGGTTCTGTGTGATAGCTTGGCTGATGGCAAATGGGAGGGGAAGTGACCCACAAGACAATCTCTAATGAACATGTGATCTGCCCTCTGAGTACATTGCGAATCCCTGCGCAAAGGGGAGCTGGGGGTTGTTCTGCTTCGTGCATCATTGCTGCACTCTTGACTGCATTCTGATTGTGTGTAAGTGGCAGGTTTTCAGAAGGATTCATCCCACTGGATGGGTGCAGAGCCATTTTGAAAATGTGGCCAGAGATGTCACAGAGAGAGCAGCTGAATAGTGAGGACTTTGGAAAATTGGCCCATCTTCAGATGGGCAGGGATAGCTCAGTGGTTTGAGCATTGGCCTGCTAAACTCAGGGTTGTGAGTTCAATCCTTGAGGGGGCTATTTAGGGATGTGGGGAAGAAAAGAAAAAAGAAAAGGCTAGAGATTGGGCCTGATTTGAGCAGTGGGTTGGACAAGATGACCTCCTGAAGTCCTTTCCAACCCTGATATTCTAAATAGGAGCAGCGTTCATTTTCAAATCTGGACTGATGTGTCTAGGTGATCTAAATGTTCAATTCTAAGCAGGGCTGCTAAGGGGGGGTAAGTGGAGCAATTTGCCCCAGGCCCCACAGGGGCCCCCATGAGAATATAGTATTCTATAGCATATATTTTGGGGCCCCCAAAATTGCTTTGCCCCAGGCCCCCTGAATCCTCTGGGTGGCCCTGATCCTGAATCCATTCAGCAAATTCTTTCCTATTACAACTGCATTATTCTCTGGACTTCGGGCACCGTACAGCGCCTACCTTTCAGCTCCATAAAATGGATAACTGCCATCCTCAAACCATTGGTACTGACAAATTGTGCTGTTGTGTGAATAATATCACCCTTAGCTGCAGTAATGCTTCATGCAATCTCTCCATCTGGTTTTAAAATAACATGTCATTAAATCTCAGCCACGGTTATTAAGAATCATGGGAGGTGAGAGCAGAAATACTGTATTAAGTTGTATTTAAATACACTAAATGTATGCAAAGCAGGGGGCTGCAAAATCACTTAAGTTCAGATTTACCAAATTGCATGCACAAATATCCCAGTTCCAGACCTGGTCACTGCTCCTACTGGTGGTTTGTGTGCACACTTGCAATAATTGCACATGGGCACAACTCTGTGCATCTGGCTCTTAACATAAACTCAGGAAATACAGAATGAAACACCAAAAGGTAGAAGATGTAAGATGTGGGTGTGTGCATGATGTGCGTTGGTATGAGTATGCGTCCACTACAGTGTGCATTAGTGGGTGTGTCAAGTACACAGTGTGTGTGTGTGTGCATGTATCTAGTATGATGTGTGCAGGGGCAGCTCCAGGCACCAGCACGCCAAGCACATGCTTGGGGCGGCAAGCCACTGGGGGTGCTCTGCCGGTCTCCACGAGGGCGGCAGCAGGCTGCCTTCGGTGGCTTGCCTGCGGAGGATCCGCTGGTCTCGCCGCTTCGGCGGACCTCCCACAGGCATGTCTGCAGAGGGTCCATTGGTCCCACAACTTAGGCGGACCCCGTAGGCAAGCCGCCGAAGGCAGCCTGCCTGCTGTGCTTGGGGCGGCAAAATGCCTAGAGCCGCTGCCGGATGTGTTTCTTTTGTGTCTTTTGTGTATGTATCTAGTTTGGGGTGGGTATATGTTTAGTACAGTGCATGTGTGTTGCTTTGGTGTGGGTATGTGTCTACTGCCATGTCTGTGACACTTGTGTGTGTGTTTAGGACTGTGCATGCACGTTGTGTTGGTGTGAGTGAGCCTATGTGTGTTTTGCATTGGTTTGTGCATGTGTTCAGTACCATGTGAATGTGTTAGATTTTTTGATGACATTAATGCATTGCTTTGTGAAGTCTGCTTGCCTGCACTTGGTCACAACTCTGGTCCATTTCTCAACCATCAGCTGACCAAGCCCAGGCTTAAAAAACAGAGAGTGTGTGTGTGTGTGTGTGTGTGTGTTCCTGCCTGCAGCTCTTTCTGAAAAGTAGGAAAAATTCTGGCAATAAAAACAAAAAACAACCTTGGAAAGAGCTATTTTTCCTCTAGCTTTTTTTTTTATTCCAACCAATCCACTGCTTCATTTTTCATTACAGCAATCACAGTCTTATACATAACATTATAAAACAAAGTGTATCAGTAGGTGGATATTGCTGGCCTAGCAACCCTTATGTAAATGTACTGCAGAGAGCATTCCAGCACCAGATGCACTGCAAGCAGGGAAGGGGGTTCAGCAGTCAGGTCTCAGCCCCTTGGGCTGGGTTTGACATCTAGTGAGCATAAGCTCTTACCAGCCACAGTGAGGCTAGAAATGCCCCAGGCTGGTGCAGTCATGGTGAGAGGAGACAAAAGGAGTGTCCGGAATGGCAGAGTAGGTAAAGCATGGGGCCCAGTAGGAGAGAGCAGAGGCCAAGGTGGAGGTAAGGGCTGATTGCGTCCCAGTGGATGGCAACACTGACATTGCCACGAACAAATACACTTTGCAGCCCTTCTATTTCCTATGATTTCCCTCTGCTCTCCATTCATAGCCTGCCAGAGCCATGAATGGTAGCAGCTCCTGCACTCAGCTATCTATAATAACACTACGCACTTAGGACCAATCCAAAGGCTGCTGCAGCCAGTAGAAAGATTCTCATTGACTCCAGTGTTGGGCCAGACCCTTATATAGTGCATTTACAAAGCTCTTTACAAAGCAGGAATATTACTGGGGTGCCACTGAGCCCACCAGCCTGGGCTCCCTCTCACACTGTACTGCTGAGACAAGCTGCAAAGCCCTCCAGCCCGCACATTCACCAGTATTTATACACGTAGGGACACAACCAGCTGCAGTTATATGCATGCTGTCTAACCACCAGCTTCCCAGCCTGGAATCCCAGAGCATTACCTTCCGGTGCTGGTCAAATCTAGCCAGTATATGGGTATAATACCTAGTCTGCCGCTCCCTCAATGTGAAGTGTACCATGCACACTTGTGGTAACCAAGCTGAGATTTTCCCCAGACACCTTAGTGAAAAGGTTTGGATTAAAACATAAAATAAGTTTATTAACTACAAGTGATTATAAGTGATAGCAAACAGATTAAAGCAGATTACCTGGTAAATAAACAAAACTGAGTTTAACGTACTAGATAGATAGGATACGAATGAGCAAATTCTCACCCTGAGTGATAAACAGGCAGATTCTTAAGGCATAAACTGCCTCAGCTTTGCAGCTTGGGTTTTTTCCAGGTTTTTATACACAGGCTAGAAATCCCTTTGGCCTGTGACCATCACTTCCCCCCTATTCAGACTTTATTCCTCCGGTGTGTCCGGGTGTGTTGTTGTAGAGAAAGTGAGGTACTATCATGATGTCATTTCTCCCCTTTTTTATCTTCTTCCTACTTGCTGGAAAGCTCTTTTGCTGTGACCTGAGTCAAACAGTTCCCATTGTGTAGTGCTATCTCTGAGAGATTTCTGTTGTACACAGTCCCTGGGGTAATCCCTGTTCTTGTGTGCTTTTTCTCAATAAGCCATTAACATTGGCCTTTTTACTGTTGTACCTGAAAGGCTGCTTGTGGGTGTTTTCAACCTCGCAACATGTTTCAGTAATACATACATAGCCAAACTTCATAACATCACATACAATGATAGTACATACAATCCAACGAGATATTAATGTCTAGCAGATACAGACTTTTAGAATGATACCTCACAAGGCATACTTAGTACAAAACATATCCTAATTACATGACAGTGGTGAATATTGGGGTGCAAGGGTGTCACACTGTGCACTTAGGGCCAATCCAAAAGCCGCTGCAGCCAGTGGAAAGATTCTCATTGGCTTCAGTGTTGGGCCAGACCCTTATATAGCACATTTTCACCATATTTTCGTAGCACCAGCCCAATGGCTGTAAACAAAGGACGGGATGGTACCATCTGGTGTACTGGGAGAGGCAGAGTAGCCTGGTTTTGTTCTGCATCCAGATTCTTGCAAACATAATGCAAGAGGACAATGTAACCCTTTTGCAAAAAGATTGTGTCTTCAAACAGCAAAATTCTCCCCCAGGGCAAATCCACGTGTTTCTGTGCCTCTTCTGTTTTTCTTAGTGACAATGTTTATTTTTGTTCCTTTTGCACAGAACAATGGGGGGAAGGGGTGAGCACTTTCCAGTCTGTGAAAACTTGATCTTTTTTTCCCCACCTTAAGTGAGTATTATTTTCACTTGGCTTCAATTTGAACAGAAGGACTTTCGAGAGATTTCCAGATGCACTAGCTAGGTTTGTTGTTTTAAGTACCTACAGCTATCCTTTCAAAATACCTCTGTGTGTCTGAATAGAAACAGCTTCCTGACCATGCTGTGAATCAGGACTGGCACCTGAGAATAGAACAGGATGCACATAAGAGACCACAGGAACATTTACAGTCTCGTTGACAATCTAGCTCTCCTAGAATGTTCCGGGTTCAGGGACTGGGAAACACTCATCTGATCATAGCCAAGTGTTGGTTTGCCTGCTCAGCCAAACTTATCAACTGGGTCCTGTAATGAACATAAGAACATAAGAATGGCCATACTGGGTCAGACCAGTGGTCCATCTAGCCCAGTATCCTGTCTACTGACAGTGGCCAATGCCAGGTGCCCCAAAGTGAACCTAACAGGTAATGATCAAGTGATCTCTCTCTTGCCATCCATTCTCCACCCTCTGACAAACAGAGGCTAGCGACACCATTCCTTACCCATCCTGGCTAATAGCTATTAATAGACTTAACCTCCATGAATTTATCTAGTTCTCTTTTAAACCCTGTTTCATAGTCCTAGCCTTCACAACCTCCTCAGGCAAGGAGTTCCACAAGCTGACTGTGTGCTGTGTGAAGAAGAACATCCTTTTATTTGTTTTAAAACCTGCTGCCCATTAATTTCATTTGATGGCCCCTAGTTCTTGTATTATGGGAATAAGTAAATAACTCTTCCTTATCTACTTTCTCCACATCACTCATGATTTTATACACCTTTATCATATCCCCCCTTAGTCTCCTCTTTTCCAAGCTGAAAAGTCCTAGCCTCTTTAATCTCTCCTCATAAGGGACCCATTCCAAACCCCTAATCATTTTAGTTGCCCTTCTCTGAGCCTTTTCTAGTGCCAGTATATCTTTTTTGAGATGAGGAGACCGCATCTGTACGCAATAGTCAAGATGTGGGCGTACCATCAAGTTATATAAGGGTAATAATATATTCTCTATCTTATTTTCTATCCCCTTTTTAATGATTCCTAACATCCTGTTTGCTTTTTTGACCGCCTCTGCACACTGCGTGGATGTCTTCAGAGAACTATCCGCGATGACTCCAAGATCTTTTTCCTGATTAGTTGTAGCTAAATTAGCCCCCATCATATTGTATGTATAATTGAGGTTATTTTTTCCAATGTGCATTACTTTATATTTATCCACATTAAATTTCATTTGCCATTTTGTTGCCCAATCACTTAGTTTTGTGAGATCTTTTTGAAGGTCTTCACGGTCTGTTTTGGTCCTAACTATCTTGAGCAGTTTAGTATCATCTGCAAACTTTGCCACCTCACTTTTTACCCCTTTCTCCAGATAATTTATGAATAAGTTGAATAGGATTGGTCCTAGGACAGACCCTTGGGGAACACCACTAGTTACCCCTCTCCATTCTGAGAATTTACCATTTATTCCTACATTTTGTTCCCTGTCTTTTAACCAGTTCTTACTCCATGAAAGGACCTTCCCTTTTATCCCATGATAACTTAATTTATGTACGAGCCTTTGGTGAGGGATCTTGTCAAAGGCTTTCTGGAAATGTAAGTACACTATGTCCACTGGATCTCCCTTGTCCACGTGTTTGTTTACCCCTTCAAAGAACTCTAATAGATTAGTAAGACATGATTTCCCTTTAAAGAAACCATGTTGACTTTTGCCCAACAATTTATGTTCTTCTAGGTGTCTGACAATTTTATTCTTTACTATTGTTTCAACTAATTTGCCTGGTACTGACCTTAGACTTACTGGTCTGTAATTGCCAGGATCACCTCTAGAGCCCTTTTTAAATATTGGCGTTACATTAGCTATCTTCCACTCATTGGGTACAGAAACCGATTTAAAGTACAGGTTACAAATCCTAGTTAATAGTTCCGCAACTTCACATTTGAGTTCTTTCAGAACTCTTGGGTGAATGCCATCTGGTCCCGGTGACTTGTTAATGCTAAGTTTATCAATTAATTCCAAAACTTCCTCTAGTGACACTTCAATCTATGACAGTTCCTCAGATTTGTCACCTACAAAAGCCGGCTCAGGTTTGGGAATCTCCCTAATATCTTCAGCCGTGAAGACTGAAGCAAAGAATTTGTTTAGTTTCTCCGCAATGACTTTATCGTCTTTAAGCGCTTCTTTTGTATCTCGATCATCTAGGGGCCCCACTGGTTGTTTAGCAGGCACCCTGCTTCTGATGTACTTAAAAAACATTTTGAATTTTTGGCTAGCCATTCTTCAAACTCCTCTTTGGCTTTTCTTATTACATTTTTATACTTAATTTAGCAGTGTTTATGCTCCTTTCTCTTTACCTCACTAGAATTTGACTTCCACATTTTAAAAGATGCCTTTTTATGCAGATAAATCACTTCCCGTTAGCATACTTGGATCCATGAGACTTTTGGGATCCTGTTCAGGATCCTCCAGTTATTGCTTTAATTAGATACTGTCATGGTATAATTCCCCACTCTGAACCTTAGCGTCCAAAAGATGAGGTACCAGCATGAATTCCTCTAAGCTCAATTACCAGCTTAGTACTTGTAGCGCTACCACCAACCAGAATTCCAGTGCCTGGTACACTCTGGTCCCCCCAAAACCTTGCCTGGGGCCCCCAAGACCCAGACCCTCTGGATCTTAACACAAGGAAAGTAAACTCTTTCCCTCACCGTTGCCTCTCCCAGGCTTCCCCTCCCTGAGTTACCCTGGAAGATTACTGTGATTCAAACTCCTTGAATCTTAAAACAGAGAGGAAAATTCACCTTCCCCCCTCCTTCTCTCTCCCCCTCCCAGACTATCCCTGAGAGAGAAAGTAACCCTAACACAGAGAGAAAGTTAACCTTTCTCTCCCCCTTCCCTCCTTTCTCCCCACCAATTCCCTGGTGGATCCAGGCCCAGTCCCCTGGGGTCTTACCAGAATAAAAAAAAATAAAGTTCTTAAACAAGAAAAGCTTTTAATTAAAGAAAGAAAAAACAGTAAAAATTATCTTTGTAAATTTAAGATGGAATATGTTACAGGGTCTTTCAGCTATAGACACTGGGAATACCTTCCCAGCCTAAGTATACAAGTACAAATTAAAATCCTTTTAGCAACATACAAATTTGAACTCCTTCCAGCCAAATACACATTTGCAAATAAAGAAAACAAACATAAGCCTAACTCGCTTTATCTACCTAGCTCTCACTATTTTGAACTTATAAGAGCCTGTATCGGAGAGATTGGAGAGAAACCTGGTTGCACATCTGGTCCCTCTGAGCCCCCAAAGTGAACAACAACCAAAATCTAACAGCACACACAAAAACTTCCCTCCTTCAAGTTTTGAAAGTATCCTGTCCCCTGGTTGGTCCTCTGGTCAGGTGACAGCCTGGCTCACTGATCTTGTTAACCCTTTACAGGCAAAAGAGATATGAAGTACTTCTGTTCCATTAACTCTTAACTATCCATTTATGACAGATACAAATTAGAAAGCAAGGGAGGAGGTTGGAGTAAGACATGCACAAAAACCTCAGCCCAGGTATAAAAATACACGCTAGGGCCCCAGATCTTCAGCCAGTGTAAAGCCACTGATGTCAATTGATCTGGCCCCACATGGTCCAGTAATAGGAGTGGGCAGCATGCTCTATTAGCACATAGCTCATGGCCTTAGGTTATCATCTGGAATTCTATCTCAGAGAACGTTCCCCACGGCCAGGTGAGATGAAAGGATCCCGGTGCAGTTTCTGTTAGGGAAACAAAATATGTTTGCTTTGACAGTAGAGTTCTGTACCAGTGTGATGCCGCTGGGGGTGAGAGGGGAGCGGGGCCTGCTGCATCTTCCTGTCTCTGCCTCTCACTGAATAGATTTGTAATAGGCTACAGGGCTCTCATTTCAAGAGATGAATAATTTAGAGGTGGTATTTAAAGATTCAGTAGAGTTTTTCCAGACTCTTCAAACTGGTATAATTTATTTATTTTTAAAGGATTTTCTTTCTGCTTTGCCACTCTTAGTTCCTCATCCTTAGGTTCCTTCAGGCTCCAGTTCTTTTGTTCTGCTTCCTTGAGCTGTTTTTTTTTGTTTGTTTGTTTTTAGGTTTGTTTGGCTGTGCCAGCAGAGGTGTGTCTGGCGGGATTGACTGCCATTCATTTCCCCACTGGCATTTCTTCCCCCACACTATGAACTTTCCATGCATTTGGTCAAATTATATTACCTAGGCACAGGACCGGCGCTAGTGTTTTTAGCGCCCTAGGTGCACGGCCACTTCGCCGCCCTGCTGCCACAGCCGTGCCTGCGGGAGATCCACCGGAGCCGCGGGAGCAGCGGACTGTCCACAGAAATGCCTGCGGCAGCTCCACTGGAGCCGCAGGACCAGGGGACCCTCCGCAGGCACGACTGCGGCAGGTCCACCGGAGCCGCCTGCCACCCCCCCCCGGCAAAATGCCGCCCCCCAATAATCCTGGCACCCTAGGTGATTGCCTAGGCTGCCTAAATGGAAGCGCCGGCCCTGCCTAGGCAGGGAAGGCAACATTAACTCAGCTATGCATACCACCCCAAATACATGGCAGAATCAGGCCCTAGATACATGCATCTTGTCTCAGGTTCAGCTGCTTAGATATATCTCATTGAATCTTGTCAGTTCCGAGCCATGTAGCTGTTCGGTGTGTGAAAGCTGCCCATCTGTCTTGCCGATTTCTAATCACCATGTGATCTGTTGGGGAGGAGGAGAATGCCAGCCATATGGGCTGGGTGACGGGCAGTGTTGAGGCGTGATGCACCCCCAGAGCAGCCACTCCTTGGCCATTTTGCCATGTGCCTCTTGGGCTGGCACAGTCAGAAGTGTCGCACTTGAAAGGAGCAGAGGGTTTGATTGCTGCACATTCCAAAGCTTGCTGGGGAGTCCGGGGTGCCTCTGTCTGCATCTGTCACAATGCCATCTAGTGGCGAATAGTAGCATTCCACAGCCCAGCTGAGAAACCTAACCAAAGACATTTCACCTTCTTATACTATGGTGATTGTTGCTCTATAAATAGCAAGGAGAGACTTGGAGAGGAATGGGCCTGGGCTTCCAAAAATGCAGGGCCTGATGAGGGCTTTTTAAGCCACTGGATGGAGTGAGAAGGGGCTGCCCAGGTACCTGGAGGAACTCTTGCTGACTCAGCCAGAATTCCAGCTGGGTCTGTCAGGCAAAGCACACTGGAGCTGCAGTTTTGCCATCCTTTGGAAGGGGGCAGCGTGCATTCTCATGTGGTCTCGTGGGGTGGGAACAGAGGCGTACCCTTTCTTGTCTCTTTCTGGACACAGACTAGCTTTGACAGCACTAGCCTTGTACAGTGCCTTCACTTCTCTCAGTTTGATTGTGGCTAGCCCACAAGGGAGGGGAAAGGTGGCCTTGTGCCTTCTCTGTACCCCATCTGTACCATGCAGGACCAGCCATGATCAGCACGTGGGTGACAGGAACATCCCACAGTTCACAGCATCAGTTCAAGCTTTTCTTTCGCTTGCATGGTGTGTTTGCATGGGGGGAGAGGGACAGTTGATGGCATATCAGTTTCTTGTATCCAGTCAGGGGAGCTGAAAAAAGATTCCAGCACCATCAGTTTGTTCCTCCTGCCAAGCAACTGGGAAGCCCCCTTCTGGTGCTAGCCTGAGCTGGGCCTCGGCAACGAAAGAACACTGCCATCAGAGCCTGCAAAGTGGCTTTCTGTTGTGTGCTGATGATTTGGGGCCATATGCACCCTCCCCTGTGTCCGATTGCCCAGAAAGGGAGCACTGAGCTGCCTGCCACAAGGCCTGGGCTGGGCCACCACTGGACCAGGTACCCTTTGCCACAGTAGCTGAGTCACAGCATTCACTGGAACAGGATTCCACCCAAGTTCAAGGACTTGCCCATCAGTACTTGTCCCCAGCCATCCACTGCACCAGCCTGTGTCCCTGCAGTGCTGCTCCCTTCAGCTACTGCCCATGGCCATGCAACATAGAGGATATTATGATACTACTTGGGCACCTTCTCTCTCGGTGCACTCAGGGCCACTGGGGAGGGGGGGCAAGTGGGGCAATTTGCCCCAAGCCCCATAGGGGCCCCCCTGAGAATTCTCCGGCCCTGGCCCCACCTCTGCCTTCCCCCATCCCCCAGTGCCTCAGCGCACCGTTCCAGAAACAGCCCTGGACAGAGCTAAAGCAGCGTGGCTCCAGCGGGGCCTGAGCTCCACCCCCCCTCAGAGCCACATGGTAAGGGGGCAGGGCTGCGAGCTCTGGTCCTCCTGGAGCCATGCTGCTGCTGCTCTGTCCAGTGGCCAGGGCAGCTCCTGGATGCGACTCGCTGAGGCTCCGAGAGAGAGGAGAGGCGGCGGTAACCCAATAGTGGCCCTGGACAGAGCTAAAGCGGCATGGCTCCAGCAGGACCTGAACCCCTCCCCGCTCGGAGTTGCATGGTAAGGGGGTGTGGCTGCGAGCTCCGGGCCAACCGGCAGGAGCTTAGGCCCAGCTGGAGCCAGTCCGCTGCAGTGCTGTCCAGGGCCTCTCCTGGACACAGTGTGCTGAGGCTCCGGGAGAGGGGGGAGGCGAGGGTAAGCAGCATGGCTGGGGCGGTTGGATAAGGGGCAGGGAGTCCTGGGAACAGTCAGGGGACAGGGAGGGAGCAGAGGTTCTGGGGGGGCATTCCGGGGGTCTGTCAGGACTCGGTGGGGGGGTCGATAGGGGTCAGGGCAGTCAGGGGACAGGGAACAGGGGGGGTTGGGGGGGGTCCCAGGGTGGTGCTTGTGGAGGGGGTTTCAGGGGGGTGGTGAGGGGACAAGGAGCAGGATGGGTTGGGGATTCTGAGGGGGGCAGTCGGGGGCAGGAAGTGGATGGGGGTCGGATAGGGGGCAGAGCCAGGCTGTTTGGGGAGGCACAGCCTTCCCTACCCTAAAGCTCATTCAACAGTTTGAGGCTTGCAGACAGCTATTTAATACAAAAAGCCAAGCTGTTATCTTTTCCATGGGGGAGGGATCACATGAGAAGAGCAATATCCTACACCACTTACCTCCTTCCCAACCCTACCAAGAGAGACCCCCCTCTCCTGCGTTCCCCGAGGCTCCAGAGGGGTTAATTCAGTGATTCTCAAACTTTTGTCCTGGTGACCCCTTTCACATAACAAACCTCTGAGTGTGACCCCCCCCTTATAAATTAAAAACACTTTTAAAATATATTTAACACTATTATAAATGCTGGAGGCAAAGCAGGGTTTGAAGTGGAGGCTGACAGCTCCTGACCCCCAGTAATAAGCTCGTGACCCCCTGAGGGCATCCTGACCCCCAATTTAAGAACCCCTGGGTTAATTTAATTTTAGCACCCTGTGCCCATTCACATGCATGTGCTATTTTGAGCATTTCAGTTTTCACAACATAGGCTCATCCCAGATTCTGGAACAAGTTCAAATGCTCAGTATGTGCATAAGCTATACGAAAGACAAACCCACAGTAACTGTCTCCAGTTTGTGAGGGACCCCATGGAGTCAGTCTCTAGGAAACAGATACATTCATGGAGGTTAAGTCCATTAATGGCTATTAGCCAGGATGGGGGGAACGAATGGTGTCCCTAGCCTCTGTTTGTCAGAGGGTGGAGATGGATGGCAGGAGAGAGATCACTTAATCATTACCTGTTAGGTTCATTCCCTCTGGGGCACTTGGCATTGTCCATTGTCGGTAGACAGCATACTAGGCTAGATGGACCTTTGGTCTGACCCAGTATGGCTGTTCTTATGTTCCAAGCTAAATGAACCCAAAGTTATGGAGACAGATGTGAGTCAAGGAAGCCAGCAGAGTATCAGAAACCTGGAAAAATCTCTGACTGGATGGGCTCAGGCATTTGGTCACCAAGCTGAGATGGTTCAAAAGTTTTGGATTTCTTTTAAGCAGAATATTTTTATTGTTTCTTTAAACAAACACAGCAAGCAGCAAATATTTGGCCACACACTTCTGAAACCCCAAACCATGTTCAGGTCTTGGCAGACTAATTTCAGCCTTTCAATTAAAAAAACCACAACAAATTTTGAAGGAAAGCAGACATTGTCCATGATTTTTTTCTGCTTTTAAAAACCCCTAGTTTTTGATGCAAAAAAAGTTTTGATGGAAATATTTGTCCAACCCTTTTAACGAGCTTTAGTGCCTTTTAGCACTAGCTGATGCTGAGAACCAGTGATACCTTGTAAAGGTGACTTTGAAAAGAAGTTTTCTCAAAACTGGGTTTGTGCCAAGATGCAGAAGGTTTTTAAATGTTTATTTTTCCCAGGGCTGCGGGGTGGGGGGGAGGAGGCAAGTGGGGCAATTTGCCTCGGGCTCTGCAGGGGCCCTCACGAGAATATAGTATTCTATAGTATTGCAACTTTTTTTTATGGAAGGAGCCCCTGAAATTGGTTTGCCCCAGACCCCCTGAATTCTCTGGATGGCCCTGGGTGCAGCTGACTCCCCTCCACATCACACAGCAGAGGGAAGCAAACAATACATAGCTTGTGTGATGGGTTCCCCCCAGGGTGCCACCTGGAATTGGGGTACTACTGAATCCCCCTGACCCACCAGCCTGGGCTTCCTCTCACACTGTGCTGCTGTGAGAAGCAGCAAAGCCCTCCAGCCTGCACTTCCACCAGCATTCACACAGGTAGAGACACACCCAGCTCTCTAACCACCAGCTTCCCAGCCGAGGACCCCAGAGTAGTACCGTCCTGCCCTGGTCAAATCTAGCTGCCGGTTTTACACCCAGTCTGTCTCTCTCTCAATGTGAAGAGAACAATGCACACTTGTGGTAACCAAGCAGAGATTTTCCCCAATCACTCCAGTCAAAGCTCACTGCTTTGGATTAGAACATAAAATAAGTTTATTAACTAGAAAAAGATAGCTTGTAAGTGATTATAAGTGATGGCAAACAGATCAAAGCAGATCACCTAGCAAATGAACAAAAATGCAAACTAAGTTTAATATACTGAATAGATTGGATATGAATTAGTGAATTCTCACCCTGAGAAATGATACAAGCAAACTGCAGATTCTTAAGGGGCAAGCTGCACTTGCTTTAAAGCTTGGAATCCCCAGGTCTTTCATACACAGGCTAAAAATCCCTTTGGCCTGGGTCTAGCATTTCCCCCAGTTCAGTCTTTGTTCCTCAGATGTTTCCAGGAGTCTTCTTGTGTGGGAAATGAAGAATACCAGAGGATATTACTCCTTGCCTTATATAGCTTTAGCATATGACTGGAACCCTTTATTTCAAAACTTGGTTCCCAGACTGGTTTGTGGAAAAATACTGACATCCTGAGATAGAGTCCAGAATCATGTAGCCTGGTCACATGTCCTTGGAGAGTCATAGAAGCCATTACTTACAGGCTTCTGGAGTGTTCTCAGGAAGGCTCTCTAGGTGGGAAATAAGCTTCTCCTCAGGCCTATTATTTTTCCTAATGGCCCATTGCCCTTCCCAACCAGCTAGCTAGACTGAAAGCATCTTTTGTAGAGGGCATTACCGAGGTGTAACTACATTTGAAGTACACGCACATAGTCAATATTTATAACTTCAGATACAAAAATGATACATGCACACAAATAGGATAATCATATTCAGAAAATCATAACTTTTCCAATGACATCTCACATGACCTGTTCTGCATAAAATGCATCATAATTATGATCTAAACATATCATCATAATATCACTATGAAAAATATGGGGTGCAGTGTCACAGCCTGTACTCTAGCAGGGACAGATTGGGAGCCTCTGGAGACCGTGTCTCAAACTTTGTAAGTCACAAATCAAATGGCCTAAGGAGTCATCATGTACTCCACTCTTGGGGGCTGTTAATCCGGATCCCACTGTCTGGTGCAGAAGGAACCTGTAATCCGGAGAGGCCCTAGTTCAGTTGGGTGCAGGAGTGGCTACCGATCAGGAATAAGTTGATGCGTGAGCGTGAGGAGGAGATCACACAGGTCAAAGGGTCAGGTATCTGGGCATGTTTGAATGTTCCACTGCAAGATCTAATTGCAGTTGAGAGAGGACATTTGTATAGCTTTATTGAGAGGTATTCCTCCATCAAATTACTCTCTTTCATTTTGAATTAGCATCTGTCCTGTTCTACACTGCATGTGCATTCCAGTATAGCTATTCCAGAAGCGCCCCCTAGTGTATTCCAACAGAAGGGGTTTTTCTGCGGTGTAGTAACACTACCTTCCTGAATGACATTAGTTATGCCAGAAGCACTCTGCTGTCGGTATAGCTATATCTTCACTTGGGGTTGGCCAGCATAGCTCTGGTAGCTACAGGGGTGATTTTGTCACCCCTCTGACTGACATAGATATGCCAGCAAAATTTTCTAGTTCAGACCTACCCTACCTCTAAAAACTCAAGATTATCATTCTCCACCTTGTCATCATCTCCCAACACTCCAGCAAGCATATCAGGGAACTAGCTAGGCCAAATTCTGGTCTTATTGACACCCCCTGTGCAGCCCCAGTTATGCCACACAAGAAGAATAGTGGGCAACGTATGGCCTTGTGGGTTTTGAACACGTCAGGTCAGATCAGTGAGCATCAGTCAAATACAGTGAAGAGCTAAGATGTTCATAGGCTCTCTGCCTTCTTTGGGTATCCAATGGACCAGGCCAGCTCTCTCACTCTCCACCAGGTGGGATTCATCTCCATGAAGGGGGTGATTTCCATGTGATCTCAGTGCTGGATGAATGAGGAGTGGGATCTCCAGCACATCCATCATACAGGGTTAAGCGGATTAATAAAGAAAGCCCATAAATCAGCTAATGTGAATCCGGCAGATATTTATGGCCTTGTTTCACTTCTCAAAGGGATTAAGTGTTGGGCAATTTATTTCCCTCCCCCCGGCAATGATTAACCAAGAGCAAAAGGCCCTGAGTTGAGCTCAGAGCCAAGAAGGATTTAAAGAGATTGGACAGCAGACCAGACCCAAAGAGCTCCTAGAGAAGGCACTATTTTCCAAACCATGTTGTAGCTGGACGGCCCAGGCTATGTGGCACAAAGTTGCCACTGATGGTGAACTACCAGAGCTCTGGCCAGGGCCGCTGCAACCATTAGGCAGACTAGGCAGACACCTAGGGTGCCAAGTGGTTGGGGGTGCCAAAAAGCAGTGCCTCCCCATTTTTTTTTAAACAGTGGCACACAAGGCTGCTCCCTGCCTCCTGGCCCCAGAGGGGCCGCCCGCAGTGCGGCCAGTCCCTCTCCCTGGGGAGCAGCCGGCAGCAGAGTGGGGGAGGGGAGGGTCTAGCACTAGCAGCTGTGCCTTCTTCCCCATGCTGCAGGCCAAACTGGGCTCGCTGTCACCCCCAGGGCTCTCAGCAGCGGCGGCAGCAGCAGGCTTGAGTGCGGGGTGGGGGCTGGCTTCCTGTGCCGCCATTGAGAGCCTCAGGGTCGGCAGGGAGCCTGTCTCGGCCCGTGGTGCAGGGAAGAAGGTGCAGCTGCACTCTGCTCTTTGGGCAGAGAAGTTGGGTGTCTACTCTGCCTGCAAGGTACCTAGCTGGGCCGCAGGAGCCGCATGGGCCCGCGGAGCGCCAGGTGGTGGGTATGTCCAGTACCTGGCCTGGGGAATGGTGTATGTGGGATCAACTCGGGCACTCCTCCCCCAGCCAGCACCACCCCCTCCAACATCCACCGACCAGCTACCTTCTCTCCTGTGCACCCCCCGCCCCAACAACCCACCCTGTCCTGCCACTTTTGCCTCTGGAAAACCTCCACCTGGCAACTCCCCGAGCCAGCCATGGTCACCATCACCCCTGCATCAACCTCGGGACCCCCCCTCGCACCCCCACCGCCTGCCATCTCCCTCCTGCCCACTCCTCCCTTGTGCAAACCACTCCCTGCCACCTTCAGCCCCCTGCAACAACCCTGGGCACAGACACACCGCTGCCTGCCAGCCCCTTGTAACAACCCCTTTCTGCTCACATCTCCCTTGTGCCACACCCTCCCTGCCACTGCACCCCCTGCAACAAGCTCTTTTTGCCTCTGTGCAATCTCTTCCCTGTCACTACACTCCTGCTCCCTCCACCTCTTGGCCACCTCCACGCCCTGCAACAATCCCGTGCACCTGCCTCTCTGCCATGTTCACCCCCTGGAAAAGCCCCCATATGACCCCCCTCTTTGCAGCCCCCCCGTGCCCCCGCACTTGTGAACATCTGGGCCCCTGGGGGAAACTTGGCCATAGGAAGGTGGGGGCTGGACATCGGAGGGGGGCACAAGGTGGAAGTTTCGCCTAGGGTGCAAAATATCCTTGCACCGGCCCTGGCTCTGGCAGACCAATATTGAGAAGGCCCCAAAAAGCTGGAATAGTTTCTTAAACTTTTCAGGTGAGTTCTATATTGGCCTGGGAACCATTCTGAGAGGGTTTAATGATGTACTGGAAGTGTAGTGTCACTCTGCTGACTCAGGCTGGCTACCGGACTCAGTGCAGACATTAAGGTCGCAGGACATTAAGGCCTAAGCAGAGGTGAAAGTAAGCCGGTATGCCCCAATACGGCATACTGGCAAGAGCTGGTGCGCCGTACCATGGCGGATTGGCTTCCTCTGGCAGCAATTTAAAGGGCTTGGGGCTCCCAGCAGCGGCTGGAGCCCCGGGCCCTTTAAATTGCCACCAGAGACCTGCTGCCAGATCCCTGGGGAAGTGGCGGTGGGGTTCGGGCAGCAATTTAAAGGACCCAGGGCGCCTGCTGCAGCTACCGCCCCGGGGCCTTTAAATCATCCCCGGAACCCTGGGGTAGCAGCATCGGGGATCCGGTGGCTACTTAAAGGATCCAGGGCTGCGGCAGCCACTACCACTCCAGCCCTTAAAATAGCTGCCGGAGCCCTGCCGCCACCTCCCCAGGGCTCCGACTGCAGGGCTCCTGGGACAATTTAAAGGGCTCAGAGTGGTAGCGGCAGCCGAAGCCCCGGGCCCCTTAAATCACTACCCGAGCCCCCAGCTGCTACTGCTACCCCAGGGCTCTGGCAGCATGGCTGGGGTGGTGATTTAAAGGGCTTGGGGCTCCCGCTGCTGCTACCCTCCAGGGCCCTTTAAATAGCCACCCTAGCCCCGCTGCTGGAGCCCTGGGGTAGCAGTGGCAGGGCTCTGGTGATGATTTAAAGGGCCAGGGGTTCCCAGCCACCTCTGCAGCTGGTAGCTCTGGGGGTGATTTAAAGGTCCTAGGGCTCCCAGCTGCTGCTATCACAGCCCCAGCCCAGGCCCTTTAAATCCTGATTTAAAGTGCCCAGGGATTTAAAGGCCCTGCCTCTTCCAGTAGAGGCCAAGCCTCTTCTGGTTGAGGCTCCGCCCCCTCCTCAGGACTCCTTTAAGTTACTTTCTCCCCTGGACCTAAGGGTCCGAGTCAGTGGTGGTTCTCTGGTTAGCAGGGTACCTAGGCCTAGTGACCATAGTCTCTGAGGAGTACCCCAGGCTGGGGGATAGGCAGGCCTAGCAGCCAGAGTCAATGAGGAGTCCCCGGGCCATGGGGCAGGCAGGCCTAGCGGCCAGAGTCAAGGAGGCATCCCTGATTCACAGGGTAGTGGGCCGTTCCCTGGGGGAGGGTGGAAGCCTGGGTCCTCCCCACTCCACCAGATCCCAGCCAGGGCCCTATTAGTGACAGAGGGTTTTGCCACTGAGGTCAGCAGGGATCCAACCGCAACACACTGCCTCTGTCCGGGATTATGGCTAGTCCCCACCAGGCTAGTTCCTACCATGGTTCTGGTGGCAGTAGTTGGGGCATCTTCAGGTTGCTCAGCTGGGGCTCTTCCCGGCATCTCCCGGCATCTCCTTCTGGGTATCAGCGGGCCTCTGGGCATTGGCTGTGGCTTCAGCACTTTGGGCTTCCATGGAATGGGTTGGTAGATGCTCCCCAGCGAGACCGAGGAGGCTATGTCCTTCCCCTCCAGCAGTCAGCCCCAATTGAACTGGGCTGTCTGCCTTTACAGAGCCACTGCATCTGGAACACGCCCAGTAGGGCCATGGAGGCATGGCTTCCTCAGCCACCTAGGAAGAGTTAACCCCTTCCTGTCCAGTGCGGGGTGAGTATACCCTGTCACAGTGCAACTCCCCTGAAATCTTAGATTCCTAAATTTGGAAGGGACTGTGGTGCTCATCTAGGGACTGTGGTGATCATCTACTCTCACCTAAGAGTGGGGGGCCAAGACATAAAAAGCTCCAAGGGCTAGGAGTCAAAGTTAAATAAATTAAACTTTGAAATAAGGTGCATTTTCTTGGAAACAGAGTCTTTAAGCATGGCAGCACCTTACAGATATGGTGATGGATTCACCATGGCTTGGAGTTTTTAGAATGAGATTAGATCTCTTTCTAGCAGACATGCTTTAATCGAGCTTCTGGGAGAAATTCTACAATTTATGTCCTTGAGGGGTGGGGGACAGGTTAGACTTGCTCATCATAATGGTCTCTTCTGGCCGTAGCCTATGAATCCATATCACTGGCCAAAGAACCCTTACCTAATAATTTCTGCATCAAGCCCATCACTTCTGTTTGAGCTACAGGCTCTCTTCTAGAAGGATCCACTCTTGACTTAAAGACTGCATGTGATGGAAAATCTACCACACCCCCAAGTGAATGGTCTGACAGCTAGTTACTATCACCCTTAAAACATGGTGCCTTATATCTCATCTGACTTTGTCCACTTCAGCTTCTAAACCTTAGCTCTCATTACTCCTTTTTCTGCTAAATTAAAAAGCCATCTGCTATCAGATATCTCTTCCCATATAGGCACTTGTAGAACATGATCAAATCAGTACTCTACCATCAGCAATTGGTCTCTCACTGTATCACAGGTTTTCCAGAGCTTGAATCATTCTTGTAGTTCTTTTCTGAACTGTCCTTTCAATAAACTAAATCAACAAGTGTTTGCATCAGGGATGAATTTGGCCTCATCCTGTCCACTTTTGCAGGGCCTGTAAATCCCTCTGCAATCCTAATCCCATTAATATAGTAATAATTGGAGATATACCTATCTCCTAGAACTGGAAGGGACCTCAAAAGGTCATTGAGTCCAGCCCCCTGCCTTCACTAGTAGGACCAAGTACTGATTTTGCCCCAGAGTCCTAAGTGTCCCCTCAAGAATTGAACTCACAACCCTGAGTTTAACATGTCAATGCTCAGCCCATGTCTGCCTGAAGGCTAGGTATTGATGAGCTTCAATTTTCAAGTGTCTTTTGCTGGTTCCCTATTGAAGTGTCACTTTGGAGACAGGCTCCCAGGCAAGGGCAGTGAGAAGGGGTTGAGAGGGCAGAACTCAAACCACAGTGAGACACTGCTTCCTTGGGAGAAGTGGGGACTTATTTTCTTGGACACAGATCCACAGAGATGGCCAAGAAGAGAAACCTGGGAGCAGCAGCATTCAGGGGATGACTCGTGGCTGTTTCAAGCAGGATCTCACAGACAGAGGGGGTGCAGGGTGGGGACACAGAGACACCCTACTCCATGGCTTCAGATACAGAGTTAATGTGCTGCCCAGAGCAGCTCTTCAGCAGATATCTGCCTTCATGTTATCAGCACTCTCCTGAAGACGGCCCACTCCTGCAGCCCTGCCTTCAGCAAAACAACTCCCATGAGAGAGGCCCACAGGATCAGACCCTTGGCACCTAGACTGCAAGAGAACACCATGATAGCCTGGCACTGAGGGAGACCTGCTGCCCTTGGGGGGCAAGAGGAGCCTGGAGAGCTGCACAGGTGCCTTAAGATCCTAAGGATTTCCCTGTGGATCTCAGAACATAGGCAGGACTGAGGTTGGAGAGCCATGCCCTGCGCTGCCCAGCTAGCCTAATAACTTTACACATGGGAGGGTACAGTTCATCCCGCAGCTGGTGGTGTCCTATGGAATGAAAGGTGACATGTAAACATAATCATTCTTATTGTTCAACACTGAATCAGGCCTCCCATGATCCTCGGTGCTTCTTAATGATACTACACTCTTTATGTATTCAGCACGGCACTGCTAGCTGTACAGTATTAATCATACCTAGCTCTTGTAATATTTTTAACCAGTAGATCTCATCATCTTTTCAAATGCAGTCAGCATCATCATCCTCATTTTACAAGTGGGGAAATTAAGGCATAGAGTGGCAAAGTGACTCACTCAAGGTCACTCAGCAGGCAAGGAGCAGACCTGACAATAGAAGCCAGGTCTGAGTCCTAGACTAGAGCTATAGCCACTAGATCACACTGCAGTACTAGCTCCTTGGAGTGGTGTCATGACAGTATCTGTGGCTCTTACTCTCAAATGGTGGAGTTAGGTGTCTTGGCTGCTCTTAGGGGTTGGCCTCTTCAGGAGCAGAGGAGAGGTAAAGCGAGAGGACTAGGTTCTCTGTGGCTGGTGTTAATGGATGAAATTCCACTGAAGTCAGTGGTGCTGCACTCATTTGCCTCAGCTGAGGCTCTATCCCAGAGAGCTTACTGGCTGGGCTGGGTGGGGGAACCATAGTCTGAGCAATGCTTTGTCCTCCATAAACATCAGTGGGGAAATCACGGCAGTTTTGTCATTGACTTCCGTGGATTTAACCCCAAAAGTTTTACTTTCTTTGGGTCATTCAGGGGCATGTGAGCAATGTGTTGGTTGGTTTTCAGTCTAGCTTCCAGGCACCCATATTACAAACACCCTGCCACAGTTGGTCCCCTTGTTGGCAATATCCACAGAAGGATCAAAGAGAACAGTCCATGGAGATTGAATTCTCCTTTGAGTTCAGGTGAGACCCCTCCAGGAAACACATATGCAGGATGGCACAGTTTGTGCTGTGCAGTCGCTGAATAGAAAGTTGGCTAGATCGTCGGGCTCAATAGGTAGTGATCAACGGCTTGATGTCTAGTTGGCAGCCAGTATCAAGCGGAGTGCCCCAGGGGTCGGTCTTGGGCCTGGTTTTGTTCAACATCTTCATTATGATCTGGATAATGGGATGGATTGCACCCTCAGCAAATTCATGGATGACACTAAATTGGGGGGAGAAGAAGCTGGAGGGTAGGGATAGAGTCCATAGTGACCTAGACAAACTGGAGGATTGGGCCAAAAGAAATCTGATGAGGTTCAATAAGGACAAGTGCAGAGTCCTCCACTTAGGATGGAAGAGTCCCAAGCACTGCTACAGGCTGGGATCCAACTGGCTAAGTAGCAGTTCTGCAGAAAAGGATCTGGGGATTACAGTGGACGAGAAGCTGAATATGAGTCAACAGTGTGCCCTTGTTGCCAAGAAGGCTAACAGCATATTGGGCTGCATTACTAGAAGCGTTGCCAGCAGATCGAGGGAAGTGATTATTCCCTTCTTTTCAGCATTGGTAAGGCCATATATGGAGTACTGTGGGCCCCCACCTACAGAAAGGATGTGGACACATTGGAGAGAGTCCACCAGAGGGCAATGAAAATGATTAGGGGGGTGGGGTACATGACTTATGAGAAGAGGTTGAGGGAACTGGGCTTATTTAGTCTGCAGAAAAGAAGAGTGAGGGGGGGATTTGATAGCAGCTGTCAACTACCTGAAGAGAGGTTCCAAAGAGGATAGAGCTCAGCTGTTCTCAGTGGTGACAAATGACAGAACAAGGACCAATGGTCTCAAGCTGCAGTGGGAGAGGTTGGATATTAGAAAAAACTATTTCACTAGGAGAGTGGTGAAGCACTGGAATGGATTACCTAGGAAGGTGGTAGAATCTCCATCCTGAGAGGTTTGTAAGGTCCATCTTGACAAAGCCAGGGCTGGGATTATTTAGTTGGGGTTGGTCCTACTTTGAGCAGGGGGTTGGGCAAGATGACTTCCTGAGGTCTCTTCCAACCCTAGTCTCCTATGATTCTATGAATATCTTCAACCTCTAGGCACCTCCCGACAGTCTGAACCCCCAAAGACACACAATGAGGTTTCCTACTGACAAAATAAATCCACCTCCAAGAGGGGCGGTAGCTTTGTCGGTGGGAGAGTGTCTCCCACTGACATAGCACTGTCCACATCGGCACTTTTCATCACTAAAACTTTTGTTGGTCAAGGATGTGTTTTTTTCACACCCCTGAGTGACAAAAGTTTTAATAAGGAATGTGCAATGTAGACATAGCCTTAGTTGCTTCATAGTTAATAAATCCTGGCTTTACCAGTAACTTTGTGAGCCAAGAAGACCTTTTCTAGTGCTAATTAACCAGCAAACGAGCCTTGTTGGTGTCTGTTGTTTTTGCATTTTAATTAACAAGCCCAAATTATTTTGCGCTGATTAGGAGAATCAGCCAAGCAGGTTGGATCAGCTGAGCCACAGCCACCCTCTCCTCAGCTAGAACGAGCTAAGGCTGGTTGGCATGGTGGAAGTAAATTGAATGGCTCGGGGGTGAGATGTCGCACATTTTCAGTTCATTAGCCAGCGTAGTGCTGTGACATTAGTGCTGCTGAATGCAGTTGTTCTATTGACTGATTCACACTCTCTGATTGAATGGAGGAGGGAGTTTTGTCAGTAAATAAAGTCCATAAATAAGCAAACATTTAAAATATATGGACACAGAGCCATCAATAAATTGCCTGTGGTGTGTGGGGGTGAGGAGATCACTACATGCCTGTAAACTGGATGATGGGAGGGGACAGTGGATTTTTATACCTCTTTGGGCAACGATTTCCCAAATGCTGGGAGAGCCAAATGCTTAGTGAGCTCTTTGAAAATATAGGCGTAAATTCTGAAACACAATTAACAACTTTTGGACATTAAGTCATTGAGATCCAGTATAGAGGTCTCAAAATGGAGCTATGTGTTCTGCTAGCTGGACCTTTAAGTAACTATGCTGGTGCTTTCAGTACTGCCTTATTTCCAGCTATCCCAAGGCTATTGCAAGTCTTGCAATAGTTGTTTTTTCTTAAAGCTTCAATTCCTGGAGTCATGTGATTGTTGATTTTCCTTTTAAAAGAACATTTCTAGCAGAGAAAAGCTTGAAAATGCGACCCCCTTGAAGGCTCTCACACAAGGATGATGATGTTTAAGCCAGCCTCATGACTCTTTAAGTCAGTCTCAAGGATTTTTTTTATTTTAGCGCCAAAGTCACGATATTTTAACACTTGTGGCTGGCAAAACTGATGTTCCATAATGACAAAATGTTATTGGGCCCTCCTGTATGGGGGCAGGAGGTAGGTGTCCTTGTTAATCACAGTGTTTTGGACACCTGCTGTGCCTCTCATTCTAAGAAATCAAAGCACTGTGCAAGCACTAATTGACAAGACATACACCACTCCTGTGACTGGGCGCTCACAGAAGGGGAAATTGTGAAATACAGAGAGATTAAGTGTCTTGCCCAAACTCATATAGCTGGTCAGTGACAGATATCCCTAGCTCTCTGTCCTCTGTTCTAACCACTGGATGTCCCTCTCTCTTCCATGCCAATGGCACTCCAGATTCTGATCTGTTAGTTACATTAGTGTAAATCCAGAGTTACTGTGAATTTACACAAGTAAAACAGAGATCAGAGTTTGGCCTACTGGATCTGAAAGCTTCACAGCTCAGACTAAAGCCATCATGGCCTGAAACCATGAGTAGATGAATTCTTGTGCCTGCACAGAGCCACTGCAGGATCAGGGCCCAAGCCAGCATGTCAGCAGGCCAGGTTCACGAATGGATGGCCATTGACTCCAAAGGGAAGGGAAAGGCCTCCCAGGCTCAGATACTTCAGTGATGAGCCTATTTACGGTAGCGATTGGAATTCTAGGTAAGTGAGAGAGATTCATTACTCAGTTAATTAATAAAGGTGCCCTTGTGGCTAAAGCACAGGATTGGCAGTCAGTTGATCTGTGTTTCCCATTCCTGACTCTACTACTGATTCACTGAGGGTATGTCTACACAGCAAAGAAAAATCCACCACTTGCCCATGCCAGCCAACTCAGGCTGTTTCATTGCTGTGTAGACCTCTGGGCTCGGGCTGGATCCTGGGCTTTAGGACGCTGTGCAGTGGGAAGGTCCCAGAGGTGAAGCTCCCGCCCGAGTTCGTTAGCATGGGCCAGCTGCAGGTATCTAGTTGCTATGTAGGCATACCCTGCATGACCTTGGGCTGATAACATATCTTCTCTGTGCCTTTGTTTCCCTATCTGCAAAATAGGGATAGTACTTTCCTACCTCCCAAGGGAGTTTATTACTGTCTGTAAAGTGCTTGGAGATCCTCATATGGAAGGCATTATGGAAGGGCAAAGTGTTAGCATTAATATTCCAGAACTGAGAAGGCTGATTCTTAAGACCAACATATGTAAACATGAAGTGATGAGTTTAATATATTAGCTGTATGATTTAAACAGTAGTTAACGTAGATTGGAAAGCTTTGAATCCCATGTATGTTTCCTTTCCCCTCATTCTTAACTATAAGGCAGATCTGGAGAAAAGCAGGACCTTCTAAGATGTCACCTGATCCTGCTGTTCATTTCCCTCAGCCTTCTTCTCTGGTTATTGTGACACAACAAGCACAATCATGAGGTCTTAGTCCTAAGACTTTGCTTTCATCTGGAGGAAGAAGCAGCAGGACAGGACCTCCCAAGGAGCCCACATCCTTTGTTGATCCTTCAAACCTCTCTAGCAAAGAAAGAAGAGAGATCTCAGACTGTCAAAATTTTTCAGCCAAATTGTTTTTCCATAGTTTTCTTTTTCACATTTCCTGCACAGAAGCAGGTGATCTTATACAGTGTAACAAATTGAAAGATTAGCAGGAATGTGTTCCACTGCCCCTTATTGGATGGAATCAGAACTTCTCAACTCCCTATCACTGCCTCCTATTGGATGGAATCAGAACTTCTGTGCTGCCAAAAGATTTACTGCTACAGAACAAATGCATGTGTATGTGAAGCCTTATTCCATGGCTGTGTGGGCATAGTAGAAAAATCTCCTGTAAGCCCTGGGTATTTGTTAGAGATGGCCCCAAACCAGAACCTGAGACCTAAATCTCCAACTCCACCCTCATTTGGGCATGGGGGAAGCTGTAATTGAGTGCACAGATCTGAACCACTACAGTTTTATTTCCCAGGTCAGATCCAAAACCAAAAGGACTTTATTTGTCATTTGGATGCAGCTCAAGATAGTGGAAATCTTTCAAGAGGAGCTGATTTCATAATATCTCCACCATTCAAGGTGTCAGAATTCTTGGGAGACTTCTGCAATTTTGGAGCTGAAACTGAGATGTATGTGCCACTGAATCCAAACCTGAATTTTAACCACAGTCCCACCCTAGGCTTCATTCACATTTACATACCAGCTTCTCAGGCCCAGGCTAGGACTTATGTATCATGCAACAATTGCCTTCTGCCATCCTGATTTGAAAATCCCTGAAAGGGTGCAGGTCCCTTTTCCTTCTGGCATTGGCCAAGAAGTCATGAGCCAGTCACTCTGTACCTTCCAGAATCTTATGGAATAAGTATCAGAGTGGTAGCCGTGTTAGTCTATATTAGCAAAAACAACGAGGAGTACTTGTGGCACCCTAGAGACTAACAAATTTATTTGGACATAAGCTTTCATGGGCTAAAACCCACTTCATCAGATGCATGGAGTGGAAAATACAGTAGGAAGATATATATTGTGACAAAGTTCTTCTTCTACTTTGGTGGGTCCTGCACTTATTGGCGGATTTGCTTGCTTCACAGATTCACCGTGTGAGTCGGGAAACAGCCCAGAGACCTTTCCCTCTGTTAGAAGCTAAAGCCCAGGTCAATTCCTCCTGTGTTTGATCAGGAGTTGGGAAGTTTGGGGGGAACCCGGGACCACCCTCTATTCTGGGTTCCAGCCCAGGACCCTGTGGACTGCAGCTGTCTGGAGTGTCTCCTGGTACAGTTGCGCTACAGCTACAACTCCCTGGGCTACTTCCCTATGGCCTCCTCCCAACACCTCCTTTGTCCTCACCACCGGACCTTCCTCCTGATATCTGATAACACTCGTACTTCTCAGTCCTCCAGCAGTATGCCTTCCCTTTCTCAGCTCCTAGCGTCTCTTTCTCCCAGCTCCTCGCATGTACTTCCTCTCCTCTGGCTCCCTTTGGCCTGACTGGAGTGAGCCCTTTTATAGCATCAGAGGGGCCTTAATTAGAGTCAGGTGCTTAACAGCCTCACTTGATTCTTAGCGGGTTAATTGGAGTCAGGTGTTCTCATTAGCCTGAAGCAGCCCCTGCTTTGGTCACTCAGGGAACAGAAAACTGCTTATCCAGTGGCCAGTATATCTCCCTTCTACTACTATGCTATTCCCAAATGGCCTGGGTCTATCACATATCCCTCCCCCCTGCTCAATACTAAGGGATTAGGCAGCTTGGGACACCAGACAGTGTACATGTAATAAGCCATCATCATTGCCGTGGCGACTCCCTGCTCTGTGCTGTATGCGGAACTGGAAAGGTTGGAAGGGTAAGAACCATCTAGTTACCCTTGTGTTCTTTTCCTTGTTCTGTTGCATCCATTGAAGAGGGGCATGTTTGGTCACGAGGACAAATCTGCACCCCAGCAGGTGGTAACGCAATGTTTCCATGGCCCATTTTATGGCAAGGCACTCTCTCTCTACCACTGCATATTTTTGTTCCTTCGGAAGGAGTTTCCTGCCGAGGTAGAGAATTGGGTGTTCCTCTTCCCCAACCATCTGCGACAGGACAGCCCCTAACCCCACCTCAGATGCATCTGTCTGAAGGATTAATTCCTTGGTGAAATCCAGGGCTATCAATACAGGGTTACTGCAGAGGGCAGTCCGTAGGTCTGCGAATGCCCTCTCTGCTGTGTCGGACCCTCTGACTGGATTTGGACCACGGGCCTTCACTAAGTGCATTAGGGGACTTGCCCTTGTGGCAAAATGGGGGATGAAATGCCGGTAATACCCCACCACCCCTAGGAATGCTCAGACTTGCTTCTTACTACTTGGTCGTGGCCAATTTTGGAAGGCCTCTAACTTGTTCAGTTGAGGTTTTACCAGACCTTTTCCTACCACATAGCCAAGATATTTGGCCTCCGTGAACCCCACAGCACACTTAACAGGGTTTTCTGTAAGGCCAGCTCGCCTGAAGGTATCAAGCGGGTTCCCCAGTCTGAGGTATGAATCACCATGTCATCCAAGTAGGCCACAGCATAGCTGGAATAGGGGCGTAGTAACTTGTCCATGAAGTGCTGAAAGGTAGCTGGGGCTCCCTGTAGTCCAAAAGGAAGGACCGTATACTGAAAAGGACCCTCTGGTGTAGAGAACGCCATCTTCTCTTTTACATCTTCGGCTAGGGGAATCTGCCAATACCCCTTTGTCAAATCTAGGGTCATTAAATACTGGGCATTCCCCAGACGGTCCACTAATTCGTCTATGCGGTGTATAAGGTAGGCATCAAACTAGGATATCTCATTTAGTCAACGGAAGTCATTGCAGAACCTCGTGGTGCCATCAGGTTTGAGCACCAACACTATTGGGCTGGATCACTGACTATGAGATTCTTCAATGATCCCCATCTTCAGCATTTTCCTGACTTCCGCTTTTATTTCCTCCCTTTTGGCTGCTGGCACCCGGTAGGGCCTCATTGTTACTCTGGCCCTGGGGTTCGTGACGATGTGGTGATATGTCCCAGTTGTGCGACCAGTATTTAATGACCCAGCTTTGTTGAGAATATGTCTTGATAATGGGCGATCATCTCAGTTACCTCTTTCTTCTGGGCTGTTGTTAGATCGGGAGACACCCTCACCTGTTCAGGGTTTTTGTTCCCTGGGTGCTGGTCTTCCCGAACCTCTGTGCACACCTCTCAGGTATGCCAGGGTTTCAGAAGGTTGATATGATATATCTGCTCTAGTTTTCAAAGTCCTGCTTGTCGCACCTTGTAATTTACTTCCCCTACGGGTTCATCTATTTCATAGGGCCTTTGCCACTGGGCCAACAGCTTACTTTCGGCTGTGGGTACCAGTACCATTACTCGGTCACTGGTCTGAAACTGATGAACCTTGGCTTGATGGTTCTGGTAGGCTTGCTGGGCCTCTTGGGCCTTCTCTAGGTGCTCCCTCACTATGGGAGTGACCCGGGCTATCCAGTCCCTCATCTGTAGCACATGCTCTGTTATGTTCTTCCCCTCACTGGGTTCCTCCTCCCAAATTTCCTTGGCTATGTCCAGGATGCCTCGGCGGTTGCGCCCATATAACAGCTCAAAGGAGGAGAATCCAGTTGAGGCCTGAGGTACCTCCCAGATAGCGAACATAAGGTAAGGAAGTAGGGTGTCCCAGTCCTTCCCGTCCCGACTTACCACCTTCCTTATCATAGCCTTGAGGGTTCGGTTAAACCTTTGTACCAACTCATCAGTCTGTGGATGACAGACTGAAGTTCTCAGGGTATGTATATGGAGCAGCATACAGAGGTCCTTCATTAGCTTCGACATAAATGGGGTTCCTTGGTCTGGTTAATATCTCCTTTGGTAGCCCCACTCGGGCAAAGATCCCCACCAGTTCTTTGGCTATCGATTTAGAGGCTGTGTTCTGCAGGTGGACAACTTCTGGGTAGGAAGTAGCATAGTCCAAAACAACAAGTATATATTGGCAGCCCCGAGCTGTCTTCTCCAGGGGTCCCACTAAGTCCATCGCTATTCGTTCGAAGGGGACCTCTATGATGGGAAGAGGTACTAAGGGTGCCCTCAAGTGGGGATGGGGACTGTGCAGCTGACACTCTGGGCAGGATGCACAGTACCTCCACACTTCTTCATGTACTCCGGGCCAGAAGAACCATCATAGGACCCATGCCAGGGTCTTGTCTACCCCCAAATGCCTCCCCAAAAGATGACTTTGGGCAAGACTTAATACAGTGTTCTGGTGTTTTTGAGGTACTAGGATCTGCTGTACTTTCTGCCCTGTGCTGATGCAAGAGATCCTTCTTCATAATGAAGTAGGGTCCTGGTCTCTGAGTTGTCCCTTCCACGGGGACCCCATCTATTTCACTCACCTCCTTCCTGATATCATACCTTGGGTCCAGGGGCGGCAGGTTACATGGGCTCAAGGTGCTCGAGCACCAGGAATATTCAGGGCTGAGGGCTGTGCTCCACCAATATTTGGAGCTGGGTTTCTCCCCTGGCCCTGCCTGGAGCAGGCCCTGCCCCTCCCCCCGCCTCGGAGCTTCCCTGCCTGAATTAAAACAAATAGCCTGTGCCTCTCTCCCTTTCTTGTGCTGCTGGCTGTTTCTGCCTAAGGCTATAGAGATCAGCGACCGGCAGCCTGTTGGAGCACCTCAGAAGGGGGAGGGGGAGAGGGAGAGAGGAGGGGAAGAAGGCATGTATGTGCTTGGGAGCTCTCTCCCCCCACTCCCCCCGGCACCCACCTGGAAGAGATGCCAAGGGGCATTCCGGCCAGGAGATGGACATCTGGGGTGGACCTCACTCACCTGAGCAGCTGCTGGGGCTTCGGTGAGGTTTGACCCTGCGATCCACCCCCTCCCCCCACAGCCCCCACTCCTGCCCAGTGTTGGGCAAGGGGCAGCCCCATCCCCAGTGAGACAAGGGTGAGGGGCAGCAGGCTGCAGCAGGGGAGGAAGGAAGCCACATGTGCTGGCAGTTCCCCCCACCCACCAGCACCCACCACAGGGGAGATGGCGGAGGGGAGCTTCCTAGACCTGAGCAGCTGGGGCTTGGGTGAATTTTGTGACACCCTACCCCTCCAACCACCACCCTGCAGTCCTCACTCCTGCCCCATGCTGGGCAAGGGGCAGTCCCATCCCCCATCCCCAGTTAGGCTATGGTGAGGGGCAGCAGCAGGGGAGGCCACACGTGATGGCAACCCACCCCCCCTGTTACCCATCACAGGGGAGGCGAGTGGGCTTTCTGGACCTGAGAGAGTCCCTAGGAGCATATGCAGTGACCGTGGGGCAGAGTGAGTGTGCTGCCAGGGAGGAAGAGGGGAGAGAAGGGGTCCCTCCCCTGGAGCTTGCTGCTGCCAGTAAGGTGGGGGAGTCCTCTCTGGCCATAGGCCTAGGGCATCTGTCTGCACCTCAAGTTCCTTATCCCCAGCCCTGCCCCACCCCAGAGCCTGCGCCCCCAGCACCCCAACCCTGAGCACCCTCCTGCACTGTGAACCCCTCATCCCCAGCCCCACTCCAGAGCCCTCATTTGAGGGGAAAAACTTGCAATTTAAATTTGGTGGTCAGTTTGGAGTATCATTGTGTTTAGCACAATACTTGATTATTTTACACCCTTTAAAGCATATGGTCATATACAGGTGTTACAAAGTGGGAATGTTCTTAATGTTTTCTCTGAATACTGTGTGGGTGCCTCCGTTTCCCCTATGCATTTCTCAAGGATCTAGATGGTGGGATAAGGGTGTGTGATTGTTGTAGAGCCCTAGAGTGCCAGTGTGATGCCGTCTGCACAGAGAATGGCTGAAACCCTGTCTCCGGGCAACTGATGGCCTGGGCCGCTCTCCTGCAAGGTGCCAACTGAAAGTGTTGGAGAACAAACATCAGGTGGCCTCCTAATGTCTGGAAAAGAGACAAAGGCAGAGGAGGGAGTGTCAGTGCCTGTGCGGACTTTCGGGAAGCGCATGGTATGGAAGGGGATGCTGGGATGCTTTGGAACTACTCCATACAGAGCCAGTCAGGACTCTGGGGGAACCTCCTCTTTCTGAGCATACTGTCTCCAGGGCAAGAAGCTTACATCTTCCTGGGTCTGACCTCAGAGCATTCAGCATGCCCTTCCACACCGTGCGCTTTTCACAGCGAGTCTGCCCAGGCAGGTCCTGGGACAACCAGAGGTCCCTGCACCCCAACTCTGCAGTCAGACGTGACTCTCAGCCAGCCAGTAAAACAGAAGGTTTATTATACAACAGTATCACAGTCTAAAACAGAGCTTGTAGGTACAGAAAACAGGACCCCTCAGTCAGGTCCATCATGGGGAGCGGGGAGCCCAGATCCAAGTTCTGGGCCTCTCCCCATTTCCCCAGACAGCTCCAAACTGACACTCCCTCCTCTAGTCTTTGTGTCTCTTCTGGACAAGGAGGCCACCTGATCTCTTTGTCCCCAACACCTTCAGTTGGCACCTTGCAGGGGAAACTGAGGCACCCACACAGTATTTAGAGAAAACATTAAGAACATTCCCATTTTGTCACAACAGGTGAAACAAAATATAATACCATATACTGAAGCAGGCAAGTGCTGTTTCTGACTTTCCACTTTTTATTGACTCTTGTAATCTTGTGGTGCCGATGCGTTGTAGCTTCATTTTATATCAGCTTACAGGGCAGGAGCAGGAGGTGGGGGTGGCACCACCATTTTGGGCACCACCAAAAATTATACAAACCTGCCACCTATGCTTGGGTCTTCTGCCTGGTCCCATCCAAAATTTCCTCTCCCAGGACTAATCTGCAGAGTACATGAAAAGATGTACCAAAGTAATTTTTTCTCTTGCTGATAATAGCTTACTTTAATTGAATTGTCTCATTAGAATTGGTAAGGCAACCCCTATATTTTCATGTACTCTGTATATATCTCTTTCTACTGTATTTTCCACTCTGTGTATCTGATGAAGTGGGTTTTAGCCCGTGAAAACTTATATCCAAATAAATTTGTTAGTCTCTAAGGTGCCACAAGTACTCCTCCATGGGTGGTGAGTTCCATACCGACGTGGTGCCCGGGCAACAGCAATATTCAGAGCCCAGGGGCCCCGCTCCACCAGTGTTTGAGGCCGGGTCTCCCCTCCAGCCCCACCTGCCGCCCCCCCTGCATCTCCCCCAAGTGTCTTCCAACCCCCATTTGCTGGCCCTGTGCACATCCTCCCCAGGCCCCAGAGGGAGCGTCGCTGCCTGTTGGGGCGGCAAGCCGTGGGGAGCGCTCTGCCGGTCTCCGCGAGGGCGGCAGGCAGGTTGCCTTCAGTGGCATGCCTGCGGAGGGTCCGCTGGTCTCGCAGCTTCGGCGGACCTCCTGCAGGCTGCCACCGAATTCACGGGACCAGGTACCTCCTGCAGGCAAGCCGCTGAAGGCAGCCTGCCTGCCATGCTTGGGGTAGCAAAATGCCTAGAGCCACCCCTGGCTCCATGCTGCCTCCCTGCAGCAACTGCTGCCGCAGGGTCCTAGCTCCCCGCATATCGACTGCCAGGGCATACTGACTCTGAGCCTGCCCTTCCACCTCAGACCCTTCCCTTTTCTAGCAGGACTCTCCAGCAGCACAGTCCCCCCACCCCTCCTGCAGTCACCGCTCCTGCCCTATGCTGGGAAAGGAGGCAGCCCCATCCCCCACCCCCTGTGTAGCTACAGTCAGGGGCAACAGCAGGGAAGGAGGCGCATGCAGCACCCCCTGGTACCATGGGGGAGGCGAGGGAGATTGCTGGACCTGAGAGAGGCCCTAGGAGCACATGCAGTGACAGTGGTGGGGGTGAGTGTGGTCCTGGGGGGGGCAGGAAAGGGAGGTTCCTCCCCCAGAGCTCACTGCTGCCGGCAGGGAAAGGGCTGGGAGCAGTCCTCCTCTCTGGCCCCTGTCCCGGAGCAGCCTGCCTGCACCCCAACTTCCCCAGCCCTGCCTCACCCCAGAGCCCACACCCCCAGTCAGAGCTGTCACCCCCCCACCACACCCTCAACCCTCTACCCTAGCCCTAAGCTTCTTCAGCACCCCAAACACCTTATCCCCAGTCCCAGCCAAAGCCCTCATTCCCCTGCACTCCAACTCTCTGCCTTAGCCCTGAGCCCTTCCAGCACCCCAAACCCGTCATCTACAGCCCCAGCCAGAGCCCTCATCGCCCTCACACCTCAACCCTCTGCCCCAGCCCTGAGCCCCCTCCAACACCACAAACCCCTCATCTCCAGCCCCAGAGCCCTCACACCCCCCTGCACCCTAACCTTCTTCCCTAGCCCTGAGCCCCTCCCACACCCCAAAAACCTTATCCCCATCCCAGACAGAGCCCTCATTCCACTGCACCCTAACCCATTGCAGCAGCCCTGAGCCTCTCCAACACCGCAACCCCCCCAGCCCCAGACAGAGCCCTCACCCCCTCCCCACACCCCTACCTTCTACTCTCGCCCTGAGCCCCTCCCACACCCCACACCCCTCATCCCCAGTCCCAGCCAGAACCCTCATCCCCCTGCACCCTAACCATCTGCCCCAACCCTGAGCCCTCTCCTGTATCATGAACCCCTCATCCCCAGCCCCACCCCACAACCCTCACCTCACACCCCACCCCTCTGCCATAGTCCTGAGCCCCCTCTTACACCCTAAACCACTCATCCCCAGCCCCACCCTGCACCCTTTGCTTCCCCCAAACTCCCTCACAGAGCCTGCACCCCCTCCCTCCACACCCCCTCCCAGCGCCTGCACCCCACACCTCCTCCCCCATCCAAACTCCCTCCCAGAGCCTTGGGAAGGTGGGGGCGGAGTTTGGGGGGGCAGAGTTTGGGCAGAGGCGGTTTCTGGGCACCACCAAAATTTCTACAAACCTGCTGCCCATGTGGAGTCCTTGTTGTTTTTATGGAATAAGTAGTTTGTGAAGTGAGGGAGAAAAGTTAGCAGAATCTCCATAATCTGTGCTGGTTCTGGCTGACATCATACAAAAAGCCAGGAAACTTTTTTTCTCTATGGGGGTATGGGTTTCTTTGTTATTGTTCCTTTATAATTTTTGTCAGAGATCCATGTCTTTGAGACGAAGACGATTTGTTTGCCAATAACAAATCTTTGAGCTCACCCAGTCAGAGGCTACAGGAAAGTCATTCTGACAGCTTTCAAGGCACCCCCAGTGTTCTTAGCCATTTCAAATGAAATGGGAGGGATATAAAGCAGCAGTGACATAAAAACTAAATGGGGGAATCATGTTCTTTGCTGGCTGGAATAGCTGCTCTCTGAGCCTTATCTTGACGGAACAGACAGAGGAATAAAACACAGAGAAGTCAGCGTACTCTGCGGAGAGCTTGTCGGCTCAGAGAGTTTACCAGTGTAATCTGGAAGCTTTTATTTCCTTGTTAAATATGATATCAGCAAACGGCAGCTGGGACTGAAGCAGAATGACGATGGCAATCTGTGCTCCCCAAAATCACTGGCCAGATGCGGGGAAGCATGGACACAGTGTCTCTATTAAATCAAACTCAGCTCAGATTAAATGCTTTTCAATACAATCCAATTAACTCTCAAACTGAATAGTAATGCTTTGGCTAATATACCCCCTTCAGCACATTTTTTTTCCCTTTCCTGTCACAGACCGCTGCTGAAATGTAATCAGGGCTGTAGATTACAACGTGTGGGAAATGAGAGTTCAATCCTGGTTTAATCAGATAAAAGGGTGGTTAATTGCAGCCTTAGACCAGCTGACACACTGGGCAGAAGGAAAGGGGAGAAGGCAGGTGGTGTGTGTGGCTAGAGATGGGCTCTGTGTTAGAGCTACTCAAAAATGCTCTGAAAATGTTCATTTTGGTCAAAAAGTCACTTTTCATCAGAGGAATATTACTCCTTCAGTGCCGGTTGGTTGGCTGTTTGTTTCTCAGGGTAGGCGGGGAGGAAGAATAGACAAAATGGGACCCTGAAGAGCTGCCATGTTTCCCCTCATCATTGAGCACTTCGAGCTCCCTAATGATGTCATCACATGAGAATCAGTGAAGTGTTATCCCCATGTAACCTTTCTGCCCCTCTGAGTTGGCAGCAACAAGGGCCAGGTTCAGTATCCAGGGGTTCCATTTCAATAACACAATGCAAAACCAGCTCGAGCCCCCACCCAGTGACCTGGGACAATTACATACCACCCCCCCCAGGCGTCTCTAGGAGGCAATACTTCCCCTATCACAAGCACGGAGTCTGAGTGTAGCAAAATCCTTTTAATAAAGGAGGGAAACAATGCGGCATCACGTTGGAGAAACACCACAAACAGGATTATAACACAAACCATAAGCAAAAAAACCCACCTCCAAGTACGTTTGGCAATGTCCTTTCCATCTTAGGGTCTTAAGTCCAGTCACCCCAAAGTCCAACAACCCAAAAGTCTCTGGTCAGTGCCACCCCAGAGTTCAAAAGTTTATCTGCAGAGTTTTACTCCCCCAGCCTGGGTGGAAATGGGGGGGGACACACACAGGGTGTTAAGGGGCCCCTTACATGGGCCAGGGCCAACTGCTTCACCTCTCCGTGGAGTTCTGCTGCAGCCTTCACCACGACCAGCTCCACTCCACCAGCTGTGCCGCTCCTTCAGCCATCCCCGCAAACCGCTCCATGGGCTGCTCCAACACGCTGCAAACTGCTCCACTCTGCCAGCCACTTAGCGATAGATCTTCAGGCTCCTCCACTAGTCAACACAGCACTCAGTGATCTCAGCTCAGTAAGCTTAGCTCTTTTAGTGATTGCAGCTTGTAGCAGGGGAGCCCTGGTGCTGGTGCACCACTGGCCCAATGTGAATCCAGCACAGCAGCCTCTAGATGGACTCTTAATGGAATAAAAATTAGCTCTGCTCTTCAACAGTGGAGAGAGGAGGATGTGCAATCGGTGTTCCAGGCCCCAAAAGGGGGCCATACTATCAAGTACACACACCAGTCCCCAACCTCTCTCTTTTCACTGGATTTTGGCACCCATGTCCCTTGTCTACTTAATTGATTGTTGAGACATCTCTGTCATAAAGCAGTCTCATAGTTCCTCATTCACATAATCAGGGTGACAACGTTTTATTCCTCCTGCCCCAATAACAAAGAAATTGGGGATCTCAGAGCTGTCAAAATAACCATCCCAGGCTGCTATGGGCTATGCAAGGTGGGCTGGATGTGCCAATGCATATACCTGAAATTCCTTTCCACACTCCCCATAATCCACCACCAGATGTCAGGGTAGAGCTCATCCTGACTCTGCTTACACCCATATTCAGATTTTATAACCAGCTGGGCCCATTATATCCTCTAGTCTGACCTCCTGGACAGCACAGGCCAGAGATCACATCCGGCTTCTCCTGTACTGAACTCAAGAACTTGGGATTGGCTAAAGTATCTCTTCCAGAAAGGCTTCCAGTCTTGATTTTGAAGACCTCAAGAGAGTCAGAATCCACATTGGACTAGAACTCAGGAGAGCTGAGTTCTATTCCTGCTCTCTCATTGGCCTGCTGGGTGACCTTGAGCAAATCATGTCATCACTCAGTGTCTTTGTTTCCCCATCTGTAAAATGGGAATCTGAGGCTGCCCTCCTTTGTAAAGCGCCTTGAGAGCTACTGCTGAAAAGCACCATATGAGAGGTAGGTATTATTACAAATGGGGACACGGAGGACGACCACCTAACCCGGGTCGCGGCGGTTCTCCGGACCCTTCGACAGGCGGGGTTGACCGCAAACCCCCAAAAGTGCCGGATAGCCTGGGAAGAAATGACGTACCTCGGCTATACCGTCGGACAGGGAGAAGTGAAGCCCCTCGTGGGGAAGGTGCAGGCCCTGGCGGAGTGCCTCACTCCGACAACAAAGCGGCAGATGCGGCGCTTTCTGGGGCTCGTGGGGTATTATCGGCGGTTTATTTCCTATTTCGCATCCATGGCAGCCCCCCTGACCGAGCTACTAAAGAAGAGCAGCCCTCGGACGGTACAATGGAACCCTGAGTGTGAGGCAGCCTTCAGGAAGCTTCGTAGCTGCTTGTGTCGAGAACCAGTTCTATACAGCCCCGACTTCGACAAGCCCTTCGTCCTCCAGACTGATGCATCTGACGTTGGCCTGGGGGCCGTCTTGTCCCAAGAAGGGGACGGAGGTGATCACCCCGTGCTGTATATCAGTCGGAAACTGTTTCCCCGAGAGCGGAATTATGCCACAATTGAGAAGGAGGCCCTCGCAGTCAAGTGGGCCTGCAAGGCCCTCCGGTTCTTCCTCTTGGGTGGCCCGTTCACCCTCGTTACGGACCACGCCCCCCTTCAATGGCTTATGAGAATGAAGGACAACAATGCCCACATCATGTGCTGGTATTTGGCCTTGCAGCCCTATGGGTTCACCATCCAGCATAGGGCAGGCAAGGACCATGCCAACGCGGATTTTCTGTCCCACCTTGAGGAGATGGGACAGCCTGGTCCCGACAGGCGGGGGCCGGACTTGAGGGGGGGGTGTAGCGAGGCGGTGTGGCTCCCTTCCCCCTCAGGGAGGGTCGAGCCCCGTCAGTCATCCACGGGGGTGGGGCCGCTGGGCGGAAGTCCCACCCCTCAAAGGGTCAGGCGGCGACCCGAAGAATAAAAGCCGGGCCCCAGCCTTCAGTTGCGGCTCGGCCACCGGCAGGAGCAGACGTGCCCACCGCCGCTTGTGACTGGGAGGCTGCCCAAGCCAGAGGTCGAGACCAGGAGCTGCCAGAGCTGCCTCGCCCCTGCTACAATGAGGAGCCGCCAGAGCTGCCTCGCCCCTGCTACGACGAGGGGCCGCCAGAGCTGCCTCGCCCCTACTACGACGAGGGGCCGCCAGAGCTGCCTCGCCCCTGCTACGACGAGGGGCCGCCAGAGCTGCCTCGCCCCTGCTACGACGAGGGGCCGCCAGAGCTGCCTCGCCCCTGCTACGACGAGGAGCCGCCAGAGCTGCCTCGCCCCTGCTATGACGAGGAGCTGCCAGAGCTGCCTCGCCCCTGCTACGACGAGGAGCTGCCTCGCCCCTACTACGAAGAGGGGCCGCCAGAGCTGCCTCGCCCCTACTACGGCCCTGAGGAGCCCCCAGACCAGGCGTGGCCCAAATTCCCCGAAACCCTAAGGGACCTGCCGCCCAGCCCGGATTGGGAGGAACCGATGGTCCTGGATGTCTCTGGAACAGAGGCCCTGGACCAGGTAGGAATAGAGGGGGAATTAGGAAGTAGCCCGGGGGCAGCTGACTCCAGTCAGGCTGCAGAGCTACCGTTGCCCATGTCAGTGTGTTGCGGTCAGGACCCCACTGACCACCAGTAGCGGTGACAACCGCTACCAGAGCCCCGGGCTGGAACGCAGAGGAGTGGGTGGGCCTGCGTTCCCCCTGCCACCCGTAACCGGGTGGCAGATTCCCCCTCTCCCCAGTCGGAGAGGCCTGTAACTGTTTAAACTGTTTGGTGCCCCGCCCGAGCCAAGGGCTGGGCCCCCTCTGACTTTGCCGCTGCTCTGCCCTGCTCCAAAGGGCCAGGGCTGTTTAAACTGTGTTTGGTGCCCCGCCCGAGCCAAGGGCTGGGCCCCCTCTGACTTTGCCGCTGCTCTGCCCTGCTCCAAAGGGCCAGGGCTGCTTAAACTGTGTTTGGTGCCCGCCCGAACCAAGGGCTGGGCCCCCTCTGACTTTGTCACTACTCTGACCTGCCGAACAGGCCAGAGCAGACTGTAATTGCAGGGAAGACATCGAGGCCGGTGTGGCTCCCCTCCCCCTCAGGGAGGGTCGAGCCCCAGCGGAACCCGTCTACAGGTACACACAGAGATTAACAATGCTGGTGACTCACAGATCTTACTCTCCGCTCCAGACCTGTCTCCTTCTGCCCATACTGAAATCTTGTCCTGTCTCTCTGACATCTCCTCACCTTCAATCTGGACCTCTCTCAGGGTCTTTACATCCAGGTTGTGTCTAAATCTTTCAGATTCTTTTTGTATAACAGTTCTAAGATACAGCCTTTCCAGTTCATCCATGCATCTAAAACTCTTGTCCAAGCTTTCATCATCCCATGTCTCAATTCTGCAGCATCCACTTATCTGGTCTTGACAAATCCAATCTTACCCTGCTTATATTTATTCAGAAGGCTGCTGCCAAGCTCATTTTCCTGGCCCATCATTTTGACCATGTCACCCCTTTCTTTGCATCCCACCCCTGGCTCCTCCTTCTCTATCACACAAATTGTAAGCTACTTGTGTTCACTTTCAAGGCCCTTCACAGTCAGGCCCCACCTCTCATTCATTATTGAGCTGTCATTCCAATTGGGACATGATGTTATGATAGATCTATCTATATCTATATCTATATCTATATCTATAGATAGATAGACATTGTTATTCATATATCCATATAATATGTTATAGGTCATTGAATCCAACTGTACCATAGAATCTTTATGGATAGAAATTCCATGCTCTAATAATAAGAATATAGTGGTAGGGATATATTACGAACCACCTGACTAGAATGGTGATAGCGACTGTGAAATGCTCAGGGAGATTAGAGAAGCTATTAAAATAAACAGTAATAATAATGGGGGATTTCAATTATCCCCATATTGACTGGATACATGTCACCTCAGGACGGGATGCAGAGATAAAATTTCTTGACACCTTAAATGACTGCTTCTTGGAGCAACTGGTCCTGGAATCCACCAGAGGAGAGGCAATTCTTGATCTAGTCCTAAGTGGAGCACAGGATCTGTAAAAATATAATTAGGAAGGCCAAAAAAAGAATCTGAGGAACAGTTAGCCAAAGACTCAAAAAGTAATAGCAAATTTTTTTTTAAGTACATCAGAAGCAGGAAGCCTACTAAACAACTAGTGGGGCCACTGGATGATCGATGTGCTAAAGGAGCATTCAAGGACAATAAGCCCATTGCAGAGAAAATAAATGAATTCTTTGCATCGGTCTTCATGGCTGAGGATGTGAGGGAGATTCCCAAACCTGAGCCATTCTTTTTAGGTGACAGATCTGAGGAACTGTCCCAGATGGAGGTATCATTAGAGGAGGTTTTGGAACAAATTGATAAATTAAACAGCAATAAGTCACCAGGACCAGATGGTATTCACCCAAGAGTTCTAAAGGAACTCAAATGTGAAATTGCAGAACTACCAATTGTAGTCTGTAAACTATCATTTAAATCAGCTTCTGTACCAAATGACTGGCGGATAGCTAATGTGACACCAATTTTTAAAAAAGGGCTCCAGAGGTGATCCTGGCAATTACAGGCCAGTAAGCCTGACTTCAGTACCGGGCAAACTGGTTAAAACTATAATAAAGAATTATATTGTCAGATATGTAAATGAACATAATTTGTTGAGGAAGAGTCAACATGGTTTTAGTAAAAGGAAATCATACCTCACCAATCTACTAGAATTCAACAAGCATGTGGACCAAGGGGATCCAGTGGATATAGTGTACTTAGATTTTCAGAAAGCTTTTGACAAGCTCCCTAACCAAAGGCTCTTAAGCAAAGTAAGCTGCCATGGGATAAGAGGGAAGGTTCGCTCACGCATCCATAACTGGTTACAAGATAGGAAACAAAGGGTAGGTATAAATGGTCAGTTTTCAGAATGGAGAGAGGTAAATAGTGGTGTCCCCCAGGGGTCTGTTCTGGGACCAGTCCTATTCAACATATTCTTAAATGATCTGGAAAATAGGGTAAACAGTGAGGTGGCAAAATTTGTAGCAGTTACAAAACTACTCAAGATAGTTAAGACCCAGAAAGACTGCGAAAAGCTACAAAAGGATCTTTCAAAACCGGGTGACTGAACAGCAAAATGGCAGATGAATTTTAATGTTGATAAATGCAAAGTAATGCACATTGGAAAACATAATCCCAACTATACATATAAAATGATAGGGTCAAATTAGCTGTTACCACCCAAGAAAGAGATCTTGCAGTCATTGTGGATAGTTCTCTGAAAACATCCACTCAATGTGCAGCAGCAGCCAAAAAAGCTAACAGAATGTTGGAAATCATTAAGAAAGGTACAGATAATAAGACATGAAATATCATATTGCCGCTATATAGTATCCATCTTGAATATTGTGTGTAGATGTGGTCACCCCATCTCAAAAAAGATGTATTAGAATTGGAAAAAGTTCAGAAAAGGGCAACAAAAATTATTAGGGGTATGGAATGGCTTTTGTATGAGGAGAGATTAATAAGACTGGGACTTTTCAGTTTGGAAAAGAGACGGCTAAGGGGAGATATGATTGAGGTCTATAAAATCATGACTGGTGTAGAGAAAGTAGATAAGGAACTGTTGTTTACTACTTCTCATAACACAAGAATTAAGGGTCACCAAATGAAATTGTAACCCTTCTGCCCCTCTGAATTGGCAGCAACAAGGGCCGGGTTCAGTATCCAGGGGTTCCATTTCAATAACACCATGCATAACCGGCTCGAACCCCCACCCAGTGACCTGGGACACTTACATACCACACTCCCCTGGGCGCCTCTAGGAGGCAATACTTTCCCTCTCGCAAGCACAGAGTCTGAGTGTAGCAAACTCTTTTTAATAAAGGAAGGAAACAATGCAGCATCCCACTGGAGAAACACCACAAACAGGATTATAACACAAACCATAAACAAACAAAAAACCCACCCCCAGGTGCGTTCGGCAATGTCCTTTTCCCCTTAGGGTCTTAAGTCCAATCACCCCGAAGTCCAACAACCCAAAAGTCTCTGGTCAGTGCCACCCCAGAATTTGAGAGTTTATCTGCAGGGTTCCCCCGCCCCCAGCCTGGTTGGAAAGGGGTGGGGAGTCCACACAGAGTGTTAAGGGGCACCTTACATGGGCCAGGGCCAGCTGCTCCACCTCTCTATGGAGTTCTGCTGCAGCCTTCACCACGACCAGCTCCACCACACCAACTGTGCCACTCCTCACTGTTCCATGGGCTGCTCCAACACACTGCAAACTGCTCTGCCAGCCGCTTAACAATAGGTCTTCAGGCTCCCCCACCAGTTAACACAGCACTCCGTGATCTCAATTCAGCTCTTTCAGTTCCTATATAGGAGCCCTGGTGCACCATTGGCCCAACATGAATTCAGCTCAGCAGTCTCTAGATAGACTCCTAATAGAATCAAAAATTAACTCTACTCTTTAACATTGGAGAGAGGAGGATGTGCAATTGGTGTTCCAAACCCTCAAAAGACCACCAGATACACACACCAGTCCCCAACCTCTCTCCATTCATGGGGTTTTGGAACCCATGTCCCATGTTTAGCAAGTACCACCCCACTGAGGTTGAGTCGTTTCTGTCACAAAGCAGTCCCACAGCTCTCCATTCACACAATCAGGGTGACAAACTTTTTTTTCCTGCCCCAATAGCAAAGAAATTGGGGATCGCATAACTGTTAAAATCACAATCCCAAGCTGCTGTGGGGTTATGCTAAGTGGGGGGGTGGATGCCAATGCAAATTCTTAAAATTCTTTCCACACTCTCTACAATTCACCACCAGATGTCAGTGTAGCGCTCATCCTGACTCTGCTTACAAAATTAATAGGCAGCAGGTTTAAAACAAATGAAAGGAAGTATTTCTTCACACAACACACAGTCAACCTGCGGAACTCCTTGCCAGAGGATGTTGTGAAGGTCAAGACCATAACAGGGTTCAAAAAAGAACTCGATCAGGCCTGTACAACTCATAAAGCGGCGAGGACCACATTACTCCAAAGAAAACAGCTGAGGGCCGAAACCTCCCAGCCCCACGGAAACACCTCCCATAGGGCCACCCAACCCTGCAGAAACAAACCCTCCTTCCCCAGCGCCGCCCCACCAAAACGACTGTGGGTCAAAAAGGAAGGTTGGGGTTGGGGAGATAATACTTTATTTTAAATCAACCAGGGGCTCCCAGCTGAAGAGGTGGCTGGGAGCCCTCAGGGGCAAATTAAAGGGCCCGGGGCTCCGGCGGCTGGGGGAACCCGGCAGGGACGGCTCTAGGTTTTTTGCTGCCCCAAGCAAAAAAAAATTTGGCTGCCCCGCATCCTAGCCCTGGGCTTCCCCCTGTACCACCCTACTGCCCCAGTCCTGGGCTCTCCCCCCACCCACCCACCCGCACACCCACACACCCTGCTGCCCCAGCGCTGGGCTTCCCCCTTTCCTCCCCACCAGGGCCCTCCCCCCACCCCGCTGCTGCTCCAGCCCCGGGCTCCCCCCCATCAGTGCCCCCACATACACCTCCTGCCCCCCAGCCCTGGGTCACTGGTAACTTGCTCCCAGGGCGGGTCATTCAGCAGGAATTTTGGATGTGCACAGAGCACAGACAGGACTGGTTCCCATATGGTTACAGAGCTGCAGTAAAGTGGAACAATTTTCAGCTTGTGTGATTGGAGGATATCTGGATGCATATTATGAGACTGTCTTCCATAAATGAGGAAAAGTTGAGGTGCCTTTATTATTCTTTTTTCCACTCTTTCTTTCTATGGGGAGTTTGCCAATGCAATGTCACTGTCTTCCTTTTAAACAAACAAACAAACAAACAAAAAAGGCAATGGCTGTTGAAAATAGCAATTCCAGTCCTAATAAGCATTTCTTGCTCAATTTTATCTTACTTTTTCTACAGCAAATTACAGTGGATCAGTGTATTTGATTTGGGAGAAATGAATGCAAGCTGCCCAAACTGAGCTTGAGCACTCCTGAATTTTGAGGTGTTCAAATCTGAAAGGCAGATGCTGGGGGGCGGGGGCAGAGAGACTGTGGGCTCCACGGGGGAGCATGGCAGCAACATGTCTGGACCTGCACGGAGCCAGACAAGCTGGTCTGAGTGGCATGGTAAGGGGGCTGGGGGGTTGGAGAAGGGGTAGGGGATTCCGGGGGGCAGTCAAGGGACAGGGAGCAGTGGGGGTTGGATGGGACAGAGGTTCAGGGGGGCAGTCAGGGGACAGGCAGCAGTTTGATAGGCATGGAAGTCCCAGGGGTTTATCAGGGGACAGGTAGGGGGTGGGGTCCTGGGAGGAAGTTTGGGGGGGGTCTCAGGAGGGGGAAATTGGGGACAAGGAGAAGGAAGGCTTAGATAGGGGGTGGGGTCCCAAGGGGCAGTTAGGGGCAGGAGTCTCGGGAGGGGGCAATCGGGACAAGAAGCAGTGGCATTTAGATAGGGAGTGGGGTCCTGGGGGGCAGTTAGGGGCAGGGGTCCCGGGAGAGGGGTATCAGGGGACAAGGACCAGCTGTGCTTAGATAGGGGGTAGGAGTCCTGGGGGGCAGTTGGAGCAGGGGTCCAGGGAGGGGGCAATCAGCGGCCACGGGCTGGGATTTAAAGGGCTCTGGGCTCCCTGCCCCTGCAGGCAGCCCAGAGCCCTCTGACTCCCGGCCATGACTGGGATTTAAAGGGCTCTGGGCTCCCCACCACTGCAGGCAGTCTAGAGCCCTCTGACTCCTGGCCGCGGCTGGGATTTAAAGGGCTCTGGGCTCCCCGCAGCTGCCAGCAGCCCAGAGCTCTTTGACTCCCGGCCACGGCTGGGATTTAAACAGCTCAGGGCTCCCCGTGGCTGTGAGCAACCCAGAACCCTTTGATTGCCCGCCGCAGCTGAGATTTAAAGGGCTCTGGGCTTCCCGCAGAGTGCCGTGTGCGGGGGATTTAGAATCCCCCCGCGGGCCGCACGGTGAGCTCCGCGGGCCGCATGTTGTGCTGGCCTGAACTAGATAAATTCGTGGAGGATAGGTCCATCAATGGCTATTAGCCAGGATAGGCAGGAATGGTGTCTCGAGCCTCTGTATGCCAGAAGCTGGGAATGAGCAACAGGGGATGGATCACTTGATGATTACCTGTTCTGTTCATTCCACCTGGGGCACCTGGCACTGGCTGCTGTCAGAAGACAGGATACTGAGCAAGATGGACCTTTGGTCTAAACCAGTAGGGTCATTCTTATGTTCTTATGTCATTGAGGCCTGGTATGAATGATGCATGCTTGACATAAATATGTGTGTTGCCAGTTGACAACCAAAACAAGAACTTAAGGTCAAGGACTATTAGAACTATTTGTGCAAAAACAAATCAAAGCACTCCAGCACTTATATTCATGCAAATACCAAAGAAAAGAAAACCATAGAACTTACTATCTGATCTCTTTGTCCTTACACTTAGAAACAGAAGACTAGAAAGTAGAGCTACTTCTCCAAAGCTCAGAGAAAGCAGGCAGCCAGAAAACAAAGACAAAAACACTCAGTTCCCTCCACCCAAAGTTGAAAAAATCCGGTTTCCTGATTGGTCCTCTGGTCAGGTGCTTCAGGTGAAAGAGACATTAACCCTTAGCTATCTGTTTATGACACGCCCCCCCAAATTGCAGACAGTGGGGAAGCTCACTGGCGGCGATTTCCTTCTAGAACTTGAAAATAAACAGATTAATACAACACATACACCTTTACATATACTCCTAAGTATATAACTAACAGACTTCTACATTTTAAGAACACTTTTTAACTACTGAATTATGGGAAACTCTCACGGGAGAGTGCATCAGCAACTTTATTAGAAGCTCCTGTGATGTGTTGAATTTCAAAATCAAAATCTTGGAGAGCTAAACTCCAACGAAGAAGTTTCTTGTTGTTCCCCTTGGCAGTATTAAGCCACTTTAGTGCAGCATGGTCAGTTTGTAGTTGGAACCGCCGTCCCCAAACATATGGGCGTAGCTTTCCAGGGCGTACACAATGGCATAGCATTCCTTTTCACTGACTGACCAGTGACTTTCCCTCTCAGACAGTTTCTTACTGAGAAACACGACAGGATGGAAGTTGTGATCTGTTGCTTCCTGCATGAGCACTGCTCCTATACCACGCTCAGATGCATCTGTGGTTACTAGGAATGGCTTGTCAAAGTCCGGGGCCCTGAGCACAGGGTCAGACATGAGCGTTGCCTTAAGTTGGGTAAAGGCCTTTTGACACTCATCAGTCCACTTAACTGCATTTGGCTGGGTCTTTTTGGTCAGGTCGGTCAGTGGGGCAGCGATTTGGCTGTAGTGGGGTACAAATCGCCTGTAGTATCCGGCCAAGCCTAAGAAGGATTGGACCTGCTTCTTGGACCGTGGGACAGGCCACTTTTGGATAGCATCCACCTTGGCCTGTAGGGGGTTTATGGTTCCTCGACCCACCTGGTGCCCCAGGTAAGTCACTCTGTTTTGGCCTATTTGACACTTTTTGGCCTTAACAGTTAGTCCTGCCTGCCTGATGCGCTCAAAGACCTTTTCCAGGTGTAGTAGGTGTTCGGGCCAGGAGTCTGAAAAAAATGGCCACATCATCGAGGTAGGCAACTGCAAATTCTCCCAGTCCAGCTAGTAGACCATCTACTAGCCTCTGGAAGGTTGCGGGTGCATTCGAAGGCCGAAAGGAAGGACATTGAATTCATACACCCCCGCATGGGTGACGAATGCTGACCTCTCCTTGGCAGGTTCATCTAGCGGTACTTGCCAGTACCCCTTGGTTAAGTCTATTGTAGAGATGAACTGGGCACGTCCCAACTTCTCCAATAGCTCATCGGTACGTGGCATTGGATAGTTGTCCGGACGAGTTACAGCATTTAGCTTACGGTAGTCCACGCAAAAGCGTATTTCCCCATCTGGTTTGGGTACCAGAACCACTGGAGATGCCCATGCACTGGTAGATGAGCGGATTATACCCATCTGTAGCATGTTCTGGATCTCCCGTTCTATAGCGGCTTGGGCATGAGGAGACACTCGGTAGGGTGGGGTTCTGATTGGGTGAGCATTACCTGTATCAATGGAGTGGTATGCCCGTTCAGTCCGTCCTGGGGTGGCTGAGAACAGTGGGGCGAAGCTAGTGCACAGCTCCTTGATTTGTTGCCGCTGCAGACGTTCCAGGGTGGTTGAGAGGTTGACCTCTTCCACGCCACCGTCTTTTTTCCCGTCGTAGTAGACACCGTCAGGCCACTCAGCATCATCTCCCTGGACTGTAAACTGACAAACCTGTAAGTCTCTGGAATAGAAAGGCTTGAGAGAATTAACATGGTACACTTTAGGCTTTAGTGAGGAATTGGGAAATGCTATGAGGTAATTTACAGCTCCCAGGCGCTCTTGGACCGTGAAGGGCCCTTCCCATGATGCTTCCATCTTATGGGCCTGTTGCGCCTTCAAGACCATAACCTGGTCTCCTACCTTGAAGGACCGATCTCTGGCATGTCTGTCATACCAGGCCTTTTGCTCTTCCTGAGCATCCTTTAGATTCTCTCTAGCAAGGGCTAAAGAGTGTCGGAGGGTGCTTTGTAGGTTGCTTACAAAGTCCAGAATGTTAGTTCCTGGAGAAGGCGTAAACCCCTCCCATTGCTGCTTTACCAACTGTACTGGCCCCTTAACCTCGTGACCATACACAAGTTCAAATGGTGAAAACCCTAAACTGGGATGTGGTACAGCCCTGTAGGCAAACAGCAACTGCTGCAACACTAGGTCCCAATTATTGGAGAATTCGTTGATGAATTTTCGTATCATGGCCCCCAAAGTTCCATTGAACCTTTCAACCAGGCCATTGGTTTGATGGTGGTACGGGGTGGCAACCAAGTGATTCACCCCATGAGTTTCCCACAGTTTTTCCATGGTCCCTGCCAGGAAATTAGACCCTGAATCTGTAAGGATGTCGGAGGGCCAACCTACCCTGGCAAAGATGTCTGTTAGGGCCAGGCACACAGTGTTAGCCCTGGTGTTGCCTAGAGCGACTGCTTCTGGCCATCGGGTAGCAAAGTCCACTAAAGTCAGTACGTACTTGCTTTCCTCTGGGCGTCTTTTTTGGGAAAGGGCCCAGAATATCCACAGCTACTCGCTGAAATGGGACCTCAATTATGGGGAGTGGCTGGAGAGGGGCCTTGACCTGGTCTTGAGGCTTTCCCACTCTTTGGCATACCTCACAAGACCGGACATACTTGGCAACGTCCTTGCCCATCCCCTCCCAGTGGAAGGACTCCCCAACCGGTCCTTGGTTCTGTTCACCCCAGCATGGCCACTGGGATGATCATGGGCTAAGCTTAAGAGCTTCCCCCGGTACTTAGTTGGAACCACCAACTGTTTTTGCGGCTGCCATTCTTCCCGGTGTCCACCAGAAAGAATTTCCTTGTATAAAAGTCCTTGGTCTATAACAAACCGGGATCGATTAGAAGAGCTGAGAGGCGGTGGGGTGCTCCGTGCCGCCGCCCAAGCTTTCTGAAGGCTGTCATCCGCTTCCTGCTCAGTCTGGAACTGTTCCCTTGAGTCTGGGGTCACCAGTTCTTCCTCAGACTGTGGACTTGGGCTTGGTCCCTCTGGAAGCGATGTAGGTGATGGGGTTTGTTTCCAGTGCTGGTGAACCGCTCTCCGCTGGTGCACCTGAGGGTATTTCAGGCTCTGGCTGAGCCTTTTGGTATGGCTGTCTGTTGCTTCTGCCAGTTTTGGCTCGCTGGCGCCCTCTGGCGTTGAGTTTGAAGATGGGGTTGCACTTGCTGGTGCTGGTTGCTGTTCCAGTTCCGGGCCTGGGACTGGAGGATGCTGTGGCTGTTTCAGTGGTAGGCATGGAATCCGGGTCCACTACCTCTGTCTGGGTCTCTGGTAACACAGACGGGGCCTCTGTGGACGGCTCAGGAACAGGAATGGGTCTGGAAGCTTGCCTGGTTTGGCTACGTGTAACCATTCCCACTCTCTTGGCCCGCCTCACCTGGTTGGCCAAGTCTTCCCCCAGTAGCATGGGGATAGGATAATTGTCATAGACTGCAAAAGTCCACATTCCTGACCAGCCTTTGTACTGGACAGGCAGTTGAGCTGTAGGCAAGTCTACAGCTTGTGACATGAAGGGGTAAATTGTAACTTTGGCCTTTGGGTTGATGAATTTGGGGTCAACGAAGGATTGGTGGATAGCTGACACTTGTGCCCCCGTGTCTCTCCACGCAGTAACCTTCTTTCCGCCCACTCTCAAATTTTCCCTTCGCTCCAAGGGTATTTGAGAGGCATCCGGGCCTGGGGATCTTTGGTGTGATGGTGGTGTAATGAATTGCACTCGCATGGTGTTCTTGGGACACTTGGCCTTGATATGTCCCATTTCATTACACTTAAAGCATCTTCCATCTGATGGGTCACTGGGCCGAGGTGAGTTACTGGAGACTGGTGAGGTTGAAGGGTAGGGTATCTGTGGCTTTACTTGGGTGGTATGTGGGGTCTTTGGCTGTCCTCGGTTGTAGGGTTTATGGTCTGTGTGCCCCCTGGGGTAATCGTTCCCCTTGACAGTAGCTTTCTTGCTTTCTGCCAGTTCCATCCATTTGGCTCCAATCTCCCCCGCCTCAGCGATATTCTTGGGGTTTCCATCTTGTATGTACCGCGTGATGTCTTCAGGAACACCATCCAAGAACTGCTCCATTTGTATGAGGAGGTTCAGTTCTTCCAAGGTTTGAATGTTGTTTCCTGTTAGCCAGGCCTCATAGTTTTTTGCAATGTAGTAGGCGTGTTTGGGAAATGACTCCTCTGGTTTCCACTTTTGGTTTCTGAAACGCCGACGGGCATGATCTGGGGTTATCCCCATCCTGTATCTGGCCTTGGTTTGAAAAAAGTTTATAGTCATTCATTTGGTGCTTAGGCATTTCAGCTGCCACCTTCTGCTAAAGGTCCACTGAGCTGTGACCTCAATTCTACCATGTACTGGTCTTCGGGAATGCTGTACCCAAGACAGGCTCTTTCAAAATTTTCCAAGAAGGCCTCGGTGTCATCACCTGCCTTGTAGGTGGGAAATTTCCTGTGCTGTGGAGCAATAATGGGCGCCGGGTTGTTAGGGTTGGCTGGCACATGCAGCCCAGCTTTTGCCAACTCCAGTTCATGTTTTCTCTGTTTTTCCTTCTCTTCATTCTCTTTTTGTTGTTTTTCCATTTCTTTTTGTTGTTTTTTCCATTTCTTTTTGGTGCTTTTCCATTTCTCGGCGGTGGGCCACCTCTTCTTCTTCTAGTTTTCTTTTGTGTGCTGCCTCTTGGGCTGCCTGTTCTCTTTGGAAGGCTGCCTCTTTGATCTGTTCTTCTCTTTCTTTCATCTCCATCTCTTTTTGTTTTATTTCCAGTTGTCGCCTGTGTTCAGCTTCTTTGATTTGCTCTTCGGCGTCAATTTTTGCCTTAGAAGTCATGATTCCTGTTTTCTTGTGTTGGGGTGCCCTCCGGTGTTTATCTTCTGCACTGCAGGTTCTCTGTTGCCTCCTGAAGTCTGCCTAGCAACAGTGCCTTTAGCTAATTTTCCTTTTCTCTCTCTAGCTAATGTTCAATGAAGGGAAACCAGAAAAACCACTTTATTTGCATGCCTATAAGTGCTGGTACTTGACTCCTAATGGGAGGGCTATTGCATGACAAAAGACCCTTAACATGCAAGCCACAAACTGCGAGAGAGAGCAGAAAAAAAAAAATTCTCTCTGGTTCCCTTTTAAAACCAACTGTTTCTCTCTGCTAAAAAGCCCTTAGCAGAGAAAAGAAAATATAATATTCCTACTGGCTTCTGGATTCTAGTCCCACCAGCTGCACACCATGTAATAACCTTAGTCCCAGATTTGGACCTTAGCGTCCAAAATATGGGGGTTAGCATGAAAACCCTCCAAGCTTAGTTACCAGCTTGGACCTGGTACCTGCTGCCACCACCCAAAAAAATTAGAGTGTTTTGGGGCACTCTGGTCCCTCTGGAAAACCTTCCCTGGGGACCCCAAGACCCAAATCCCTTGAGTCTCACAACCAAGGGAAATAATCCTTTTTCCCTTCCCCCCTCCAGGTGCTCCTGGAGAGATACACAGACACAAGCTCTGTGAAACTACACAGAGGGACTCCCCCTCTCCGTTCCCAATCCTGGAAACAAAAAGTACTTTCCTATTCCCCCAGAGGGAATGCAAAATCAGGCTAGCGATCCAACACACAAATCTCCCCTTGATTCTTCCTCCCACCAATTCCCTGGTGAGTACAGACTCAATTTCCCTGAAGTAAAGAAAAACTCCAACAGGTCTTAAAAGAAAGCTTTATATAAAAAGAAAGAAAAATAAGTACAAATGTTCTCTCTGTATTAAGATGCAACACAGGGTCAATTGCTTAAAAGAATATTGAATAAACAGCCTTATTCCAAAAGAATACAAATCAAAGCACTCCAGCACTTATATTCATGCAAATACCAAAGAAAAGAAAACCATAGAACTTACTATCTGATCTCTTTGTCCTTACACTTAGAAACAGAAGACTAGAAAGTAGAGCTACTTCTCCAAAGCTCAGAGAAAGCAGGCAGCCAGAAAACAAAGACAAAAACACTCAGTTCCCTCCACCCAAAGTTGAAAAAATCCGGTTTCCTGATTGGTCCTCTGGTCAGGTGCTTCAGGTGAAAGAGACATTAACCCTTAGCTATCTGTTTATGACAGTTACATTTCAAGAAAAGTACAGAAAATAATCAGAACAGGTAACAGCAGTTGAACTGATATAAAATTGTATAAGAATTGGAGGAAATGGCATGTCTATGATCATGGCAGCCTGCCCAGGATTGTCTCTGGAATTGTGTGGTTAGAAGGCCTAGTAAACAAAGGCAAAGAACCAATGACGCGACAGAATGGATTATAAATGGTTGCCTATGATTTCTGCAAATGGGAGTCATTTATGGATCCACAAAAACAATGAGGAATCTGGTGGCACCTTAAAACCTAACAGATTTATTTGGGCGTAAGCTTTCGTGGGTAAAAAACCCACTTCTGCCGATGAATGGAGTGAAAATTACAGATGCAGGCATTATTATACTGACACATGAAGAGAAGGGAGTTGTCAACACTGGTTCTCCACTTGTAAGACAGGACCAGTTTAATCAGGGTGGATGTAGTCCAGTCCCAATAATTGATGAGGAGGTGTCAATCCCAGGAGAGGGAAAGTTGCTTTTGTAGTGAGCCAGCCACTCTCAGTCATTCAAGCCCAAATTAATGGTGTTAAATTGGCAAATGAATTTTAGTTCTGCAGTTTCTCTTTGAAGTCTGTTTTTGAAGTTTTTTTGTTCAAGTATGGCTACTTTTAAATCTGTTATTGAATGTCCAGGGAGATTGAAGTGTTCTCCTACTGGCTTTTGTATGTTACCATTCCTGATGTCCGATTTTTGTCCATTTATTCTTTTACATAGAGACTGTCTGGTTTGGCCAATGTACATGGCAGAGGGGCATTGCTGGCACATGATGGAATATATCACATTAGTAGATGTGTAGGTGAATGAGTCCCTGATGGCGTGGCTGATGTGGCTGGGTCCTCTAATGGTGTCGCTAGAGTAGATATGAGGACATAGTAGGCAATGAGGTTTGTTATAGGGATTGGTTCCTGGGTTAGTGTTTCTGTGGTGTGGTGTGTGGTTGCTGGTGAGTATTTGCTCCAGGTTGGGGGGTTGTCTGTAAGCAAGGACTGGCCTGTCTCCCAAGATTTGTGAGAGTGAGGGATCGTCCTTCAGGATAGGCTGTAGATCCTTGATGATGTGCTGGAGAGGTTTTAGCTGGGGGCTGTATGTGATGGCCAGTCTTATTTTCCTTGTTGGGCCTGTCCTGTAGTACGTGACTTCTGGGTACCCATCTCACTCTGTCAGTCTGTTTCCTCACTTCCTCAGGTGGGTATTATAGTTTTAAGAATGCTTGATAAAAGATCGTGTAGGTGTTTGTTTCTGTCTGAGGGATTGGAGCAAATTTGGTTGTATCTTAGGGCTTGGCTGTAGACAATGGATCGTGTGATGTGTCCTGGATGGAAGCTGGAGGTATGCAGCTAAGTATAGTGGTCAGTAGGTTTCCGTTATACGGTTATGTTTATGTGACCATCACTTCTTTGCACTGTAGTGTCCAGGAAGTGGATCTCTTGTGTGGACTGGTCCAGGCTGAGGTTGATGGTGGGGTGGAAATTTTTGAAATCCAGGTGGAATTCTTCAAGGGCCTCGTTCATGTGGGTCCATATGATTGCTAGCCCCTGTTTATTGATCCAGAATCCCGTGTGGATATAGATGTGGTTTTCGCCAGTTTCCCACATCTTATGATCTTATGATGAGAAGGAATCTCGACTGGCCATCTGACCTTTGGACTCTGGTATAGTATGTTTGGGGTGTGACTGTGGAGTGAGTAAGGTTTGTTCTGTAATCAATAAAGAGCATTTAGAGTATTATATATCAACACTGTGTCCAGTACCTGCCTGCTCCCCATCCGATAGGGAGACCTCTACTGCGAGGTTTAACAATGACACCAGCCTCCACAGCCCCTTCGTTACACTTTCAAACTTTGTGCTTTCTCCCAGGCTGCCCCTCATGCATGGGAGAAGCTCCCCATAAACCTCAGCAAAGCTACTTGATTGTTCCTCCCTCCAGTCCTTCCTCAGAACTCTTCTTTGCCAGAGTGCCTACAAGAAACTTGACAACAGTTAGGCTGCTGGGATGCAGTGACCACTCCCTGTCTCATTGTTTCCTCGTGTTCCCCTGGCTGCCAGTTCCCATCTGTTATCTCTTGTCTTCTACTGAGATTGTAGACTCCTTGGGGCAGGCAATGTGTTTTTGTTCTGTGTTTATAGAGCACCTTGCACAATGGGCGCCTGGTCCAGGATTGGGGCTCCTATGCCCTGTGATAATACTACTAGGAAATATGAGTAAGAGCCTTATCCAAAGCTCCCACTGACTTGCGCCCTAGATGAGTAGGCTGAAAAAGCAGTTGAGAGACTAATTGTCCTGTGGTGCTTTCCTGAGTATTTACACAGAAAGGGAGAAAAAATGGGGATTTTTTCCCCTCTGATCATGCTAAGCTGCTGCAGCAATTTTTCTCAGATATGCAAATCTGTGCCTGTCTCATCTTCATAACAATGAGGGAGCTTGCTTTGATATTACTGTGAGGGAAGGGTTTATTATTGAGGGGATTCTGTAGCATCCTAGGCTAATATGAAGCCTGGAGATGGATTTAAATGCATCTTTGTTCACAGGAGAAATGAGTTGTATGTTTTCAACTTCACTTCCTAATAAACTTTTACCCACAGTAACATAAATGGTGTGTATCCTTGAACTGAGATAGTAGAGAATTTGCAGATCTTGGGAGGGGCAGTATTGGTGTTGTAGGACTGGAGTAGCTGGGCATGCTGCAGTTCAAGAGAGATGCATGGGCAGATTTTTGCAGTATCCAGGACTGGAAAAGCAGGATGTGTTGCCCAGGTCAGGACAGAGGTGTATTAGCAGAGCTGGGGAGCAAGGGGAGGGAAAGGGGCAGAGCTGGCCTAGCAGGGAGGTTATAGGTCAGGATGGTGGTAAATGGAGAGCTGGCCTAGCAGGGGAGCTGCAGGTCAGGACTGAGGTGCATTGGCAGAGCTGTGTGGATGCCTCCCCATTCAGTGCCAGCCTCTCCCATTGCTGCCAGTCCTTGCTCAGAAAGGGGACACTAAGGAGTGGCCTCATGTAAGTGGGCACCTTGGGATCCTCTGCCCCCTGTTGCAGCCAGATCCTTCTCCTGTGATGAGTTCAGGGCAGCCCTCTTCATCCAGAGGGTGCCAGAGAGGAGGGAATTCCCAGGTCAATGCACTTATGACATTGATCATCACCTCAGCCAAATCAATCTCCCCCTGCTTCTTTGATGCTGCATAAGGAGACTAGGTCACTTTTCCCGTCTATTGGTTGTAGGTGTCTATGCTGTGTACAAGGGTAACAGCTGGAACAGAGAGGCCTGGGGGAGGCTGCAGGGCAGCAGTTGCATGACTTTTCCCTTCTATTGGTTATCGGTGTCTATGCTGTGTACAAGGGTAACAGCTGGAACAGGGAGGCCTGGGGGAGGCTGCAGGGCAGCAGTTGCATGACTGATTGGATCCGGTCCATTGGGAATGAATTCCATCTCTTCCCCATGATCCCATCAAGGCCAGTCTTTGACTAGACAACTCACCTCCCGCCCCGCAGTGCCAGGAAATCGATTTCACTCAGGCCCTGTCAGCAGTGAGACTCGGCCATGTGGCAACCCTTTTAAGGTGCAAATGAGTCCTTCTCCCCCCCACCAGCCCCATCTCTCTGCACAATTACATTCCATTTGCTTTAAATTGTGCTGCAGTCATGACTAAAGATAAAGATTATTGGGAGGAAAGGAACAAGGTGCTGTTCCCCCCAACACAACAAAAGGGCTGGGACCTAGAGGTCAGGCTGTACCCTCGAGATCTACCCCTGATACTGATGGGCATCTCAAAGGGGAAGGTATCCCAATAAATGCACTTAGTATACCTACTCTCATCCGGGGGTATCCAGGCCAGGTGCTGGACATCCTTTAAAAAGTGGAAGTTAAATCCTAGTGAGAAAAATAGAAAGGAGCATAAAGTCTGGCAAGTGAAGTGCAAAAATATAATTAAGAAGGCCAAAAAAGAATTTGAAGAACAGATAGCCAAAGACTCAAAAAGTAATAGCAAAAATGTTTAGTAATAGCAAAAATGTTTTAAGTACATCAGAAGCAGGAAGCCATTGAAGCCACTGGATGATCAAAATGCTAAAGGAGCACTCAAGGACAATAAGGCATTGCGGAGAAACTAAATGAATTCTTTGAATCAGTCTTCATGCTGAGGATGTGAGGGAGATTCTCAAACCTCAGTCATTCTTTATAGATGACAAATCTGAGGAACTATACCAGATTGAAGTGTCATTAGAGGAGGTTTTGGAACAAATTGATAAATTAAACAGTAATAAGTCACCAGGACCAGATGGAATTCACCCAAGAGTTCTGAAGGAACTCAAATGTGAAATTGCAGAACTACCAATTGTAGTCTGTAAACTATCATTTAAATCAGCTTCTGTACCAAATGACTGGAGGATAGCTAATGTGACACCAATTTTTAAAAAGAGCTCCAGAGGTGATCCCGGCAATTACAGGCCGGTAAGCCTAACTTCAGTACCAGGCAAACTGGTTGAAACTATAGTCTTGAACAAAATTGTCAGACACATAGATGAACATAATTGGTTGGGGAAGAATCAGCATGGTTTTAGTAAAGGGAAGTCATGCCTCACCAATCTACTAGAATTCTTGGAGGGTGTCAACAAGCACGTGGACCAAGAGGATCCGGTGGATATAGTGTACTTAGATTTTCAGAAAGCTTTTGACAAGCTTCCTCACCAAAGGCTCTTAAGCAAAGTAAGCTGCCATGGGATAAGAGGGAAGGTTCTCTCATGCATCCATAACTGGTTACAAGATAGGAAACAAATGGTAGGTATAAATGGTCAGATTTCAGAATGGAGAGAGGTAAATAGTGGTGCCCCCAGGGGTCTGTTCTGGGACCTGTCCCATTCAACATATTCTTAAATGATCTGGAAAATAGGGTAAACAGTGAGGTGGCAAAATTTGTAGCTGTTACAAAACTACTCAAGATAGTTAAGACCCAGAAAGACTGCGAAAAGCTACAAAAGGATCTCTCAAAACTGGGCAACTGAACAACAAAATGGCAGATGAATTTTAATGTTGATAAATGCAAAGTAATGCACATTGGAAAACATAATCCCAACTATACATATAAAATGATAGGGTCTAAATTAACTGTTACCACTCAAGAAAGAGATCTTGGAGTCATTGTGGATAGTTCTCTGAAAACATCCACTCAATGTGCAGCAGCAGCCAAAAAAGCTAACAGAATGTTGGAAATCATTAAGAAAGGTATAGATAATAAGACATGAAATATCATATTGCCGCTATATAGTATCCATCTTGAATACTGTGTGTAGATGTGGTCACCCCATCTCAAAAAAGATGTATTAGAATTGGAAAAAGTTCAGAAAAGGGCAACAAAAATTATTAGGGGTATGGAATGGCTTCCGTATGAGGAGAGATTAATAAGATTGAGACTTTTCACCTTGTAAAAGAGATGACCAAGGGGGGATAAAATACTGGTCTATAAAATCATGATGGGGTGGAGAAAGTAAATAAGGAAGTGTTATTTACACCTTCTCATAACGCAAGAACTAGGGGTCACCAAATGAAATTAATAGGCAGCAGGTTTAAAACAAACAAAAGGACAACACACAGTCAACCTGCGGAACTCTTTGCCAGAGGGTGTTGTGAAGGCCAAGACTGTAATGGAGTTCAAAAAAGAACTAGATAAATTCATGGAGGATAAGTCCATCAATGATTATTAGCCAGGATGGGCTGGGATGGTGTCCCCAGCCTCTGTTTGCCAGTAGCTGGGAATGAGCGACAAGGGATAGATCGCTTGATGATTAACTGTTCTGTTCATTCTCTCTGGGGCACCTGGCATTGGCCACTGTCAGACGACAGTATACTGGGCTAGATAGACATTTGGTCTGACCCAGTATGGCCATTCTTATGTTCTTATGTTATGTATGTTCTAGGGCAGATGATAGGGCGGAGGATGGACTCCCAGGCTACCAATCCATGCCCGGAGCCCAATTGGGTGCCCTTGGCATTGGGCTGGGTCTCATGGAGGTCCCTTCAGTCTACTGGCTGTAGCAACCATCTGCACCCCTGGCACAGCCCACTGAGGGAAGAAGGCAGGAGACTCCACACAGCACTGACCCTGCCCTGACCTTGACCTTCCCCATGCCCTGCTCCTAACTGCATCCTGCTTCATTGCCCAAGTTGTGCCATCTCCTCAAGCCCTTCCCTTTTCACGTCAGTCCCCCTGGTGCCCCTGCAGATGCAGGAGCTGGGGTGTGATTTTTCCCATAGTTGCTTGCAGATAAATTTTGCTCACACAAATGGCTGAAGGCTCAGCCTTGGTTTCCCAAGGCAAACAGAAGACACTTTTTTAATTAGCGGAGCTAATGATTTCTAATGCATAAGGATAACCAGCCATTCTCGGGGATCCAGCCGACCACTCCCTCTCCAACTGGCAGGGTGCAGTTAACAGCTGGAAAGGCACTGCCATTTCCACCTGCACTATCATGCTCCTAAGGCCCAGCGAAGCCAGGCTCCTGCACACACCCTGATCAGCAGGTGCAGAGAGCCCAAGAGATCTAGCCAGGTGGTAATAAAAGACTCAGGAGGATTCCTGCAACCCCTGCCAATTGCCACAAGAAATGTTGCTTCACAGCCAGCAAATTAAAAGCTGAGGGGCCTGATTTTCAGAGGTGCTGATTGCCTGCAGCTCCCATTGATGTCAGTGGAGCTGTGAGTGCTTTGCTGCTCTGAAAATCAGGTCCTGTGGCAGGGGCTATACCAGTCTATGCTCAGGATGGCCAGTGTTGGCTGTTGCACAGTGCAAGCCTGCCAGGTAACCAGCATAAATTATATAAAGCTCCAGGGTTAGAAATCTCTCTCCTGTGACATTACAGACAAACAGAGGTTGCTGAGGCGGGTGGGCTGTGTCAGCCTTATTGACTGATTCATCCTGCCCGAATGATTGCAGTTGGATTCTTCAAGAGGTGGGTGGGAGAGGTAATGAGTGTACATAATTAAAGGCCATGAATATGTGTTCGTAAGATTTATAGATATTGTGCTATCAATAAATGCCTGTAAGGGCGATCGTTACACCAAGGCATGCCCTGGCTAGCCAGTGACCTATAATGCATGCACATTGATTGTATATATAGTTTGACAGCTCCCTTCTTCCACCCTCGGCACTTCACACACTGGCAATATGCAATGCAAAGAAATCACACACTGTGCTTGTCAAGCTGCCAGTCCCCAAGAAAGCCCCTAAACACTAATGATCATAATGTGTCCAGCCACCAGCCCTTTAAATGCCCACAGAGATCAGGATGAGAGTGAGTGACTAGGCCTGGAGGCTGGGGCATAAGCTGGTGCATAAGCTGGATCCCTCTGTAAATGAGGCCCACAGCCATGATGTGTATGCTGGTATTTTTGCTCTGAAAAGGAAGAGCTGGTGAAACAAGGGGAAGGGCTGAGAGAGTCCCGGGCTACCTAGCGATGGGCTCAAGCCACAGGATTTGGAGCTGGATGTTACACCCAGACTTTTGGTACAGACCATTATAAAGACAAGGGCTCTTTGCAAGATTTGTCTAAGGTGCTTATCTGGCCCCCATCATCACAGTATCTGAGTATCTCCTAGCCTTTAATGTATTTACCCTCAGCCAGCCCTGGGAGGAGAGAAGAGTGATAGGGGCTGAAGCAGAGAGAGGCTAAGGGACGCACCCAGTCACACAGGAAGGCTATGGCAGGGCAGGGTCTCTGGCTAGGGCCAGAAGCACTGGCCCACCCTCTGGATGCACTGGATCTGGCTCTGGTTCTTGCTGATGCCAATGTTGAGAGGCCATTAGGGTCAGGGCTCCAACACCCTTTGCTAGTTTTGAAATGCAGCAGTTGCCCTCCTCCTCCCAGGAGATGTTGTCCTTTAGAGGAGAGATGCTAACTCATGTTCCCTTTCAGTCCTTTCCTGGCAAAGTGTCTGGATGGAAAGCTGCGAGTGCTTGTACCCACCACACATCCCTACCTCTCCTGCACCAGATCTAGAGAGGCAGTCCAGAACTTCTCCCCATGAGGCCGAACTCAAATGCCTGCCCCAGCAACTTTAACAGGGAGCAGGAGCCACTTATCTTTGTCCCTCTTGTTGGAGCTCATGTACAGCATTGATTCTCAGCCACTCCTCAGTGCTGCTTTCAGTGCTGCTCTCCCTCTCCATTGATAGCTCTGTCTATGCTATCAGAAGGCTGTCAGGTCTGCTCCGCCAGTCTTTCTCTCTCTGTCACATCTCACTTGGCTTCCATCAATTTCTCCCTACTTTCAGACTCAGTGTGATCATGGGCTCTCCTAGCAAGAGCTGGACAGTAAAGCACCTTTCTCTCTTTATCGGAGCTCCTGGCCAAGTAGATGTGCTTTCATGTCTCTCCTAGTTCCTGCCTCTTTTGTCTCAGGTAACCAGGATGCCTTTTAGTTATGGACTTTCTGAGCACAGCAAGGGTTCAGTCAGCCTGCTGAAGATGACTGAAACTTTATTTCCATTGGTCAATTGTGAACCAACCTACCTGAAATTTCTCACCTGTGCCATTCTCCTGACCAGGTATTTTATAGGAACATATGGCAACAATCACACAAGTCATTCATGCAGTAGGAGAGCTTGATGTAGATGTAGAGCCCAAGACTGAATGGCATCTGAAGACTGTACTGGTGCCAACACAGTGTGCACCAATACCAAAGGTGGTACTGGAGAAGGAGCTTTGGAACCAATTTCAGTTTTCCAATGCCATATTTCCAAAGGGATATAGCACCAGATATCCCCCATTTCATGCATTGCATTATATTCAGTGAGGACTGTTGTCTTTGCTTCTACTTGGAAAGGTTGGGTGGGTCATTTTTAAGTTATCTCCTCCAGTTTGGGAGAGATTCAGAGAACTTCGGAGGGTCTTGTGAGCATTATAATCTGGAGTCTCATTCAGGTTTTAGAATGACTGATGCACCCCTGTTCAGTGGGCCAGCCTGAGGCCAGTATACCATTTCAGTTTCCAAAGGGATCCTACATGGGATTAGGTGGGAGTAGCCTTCTGTGGAGTGGTGAATTTCACTCAGATGGTGGAAATTTTCATCTTGGTGATGGCTGGAGTTCATGTGATGCATGGAGGAGAGAACTGGGCACTCAGGCACAGATCTTCATAGATATTTAAGCTCCAAAGTCCTATATCTTTGAGGAGCTTGGCCTCAGATAGCACTTTGTGATCATGGCACAGATTAGACAGAGTGAGCTTTGGGGCACGGGCCTCCTGAAAGCAGTGAAAAGACTCCCATTGTTAGAGTGGGGTTTAGATCAGCCACCAAGAGAGGCTCTGGATTGGCCCAAGGGGAGGGTACTCCAGGTGCACGGAAGGCTCTGACTAGAAGAAGAGGGAGGGATGTTTTAGTTGCCAGACTGCCCATTGTGGGCATTTCAATCTGCCTGAGGTCTGGTGCAGGCATCCACAGGCGCAGCCTACAGAAAATGTAATGCCCGCAAGGCCTGATGTGGGTATGCCAGTGCCTATAAACTCCCCATGGCCCCCTGTGGAGGTGATAAACCCGTCAGGGCCTCCTGCGGTGGTTTTTCGCTGCACTGTTTCTTCACACGCCCAAAGATGAATAGATTCCATTATTTGAAACTAATTGGATACACAAAAGTGTCACCCAGCAATTTGTAAAATAAATAAATAAATAAGCCTAAGCAAATACAGAGGAAAAAAAATCTTTTTCAAGTGGCTGAAGGCCTATAAATCCACATGTGTGATTGCTAAAAAGGAGGGAGATCTTCTGAGGATTGTACATTTTAAAAGAAATTAGCAAACATCTGACTGCCAGGAAATTCAAAGTTGTAAGAATGACAGATGTGGATTTGTAGCCTTTCATCTCAACTGTGCTGTGCAAAGTAACATTTGAAAGTAGGCATAAGCACACAGAGGAAAGACAAACTTAGCTCTCTCCTCTTAGCCCTGCCATCTTCCATCAGAATTCTTCAGACAGCATCCTCACTGCAGGGCACATCTTCAATGACCACCATGCCCTCTCTTCTAACTGTGTAGTGCAATCCCTGCATCACTGCAGTGCCGCACAGCTCCCATTGATATTAATTAACTGGAGTTCCAAGGCAAAATCCCCACTTGGCACTTTAGATATGTAACCAGTGGTGTTGGGTACATTGTGGGGTGGGGAAGCTGGGGGCACACTCAGCCCCCAAAAGGGAGTTGGGATTGCCAGTGATCTCACACACACACATCCCTTTGACAGGCTCATTCTCACTCCTCTGCTTCCTCCTGTCTCCAGCAGTATCATGTGGGGAATTCATATGTCATTCGCAGTAGATGGCCCCATCTGGGTAAACCCATCCTATGCAAAAAGGTCTCTGTGCAGCATGGGGCCAGCCCACGCTCCATCTGGCCCCCATCCACCAAGGGCATGATCTTTCTTTTGCTTTATAAGAAAGAAACTACATTTGCTGATGGTGGTGCAGTCCCTTCCAGGCTCTGACAGCAGGCAATGTTCATGGGCTCTGTAATGAGGTTACACTGAGGTTCTGGAGCAGCCACTAGAGCCCAAGCTGAGTTAGGAGTGGGGCTAATCGCATTGTAGACTAATTCAAACATATGAATCTGTCAGATGTGTCTGAGGTGGAGGACAGAAACAGACAAAGACACCTAATAGACACAGTCACCCCACCCCATCCTGAGCGCTGACCACAAGGAGATTCATGTAGCCACATGTTAATCTACATATGATTATTTGAGGTAGTAGCTAAGTATGTTGTAACTTTGATTTGGTAAAATTAACATTGACTTTCTCCTGGAGAGAGGAAGGATGATTCTGTGATCAAAGCATAGGACAGGGTTGCTAGAGTTTTGGGCAAAATGCCTGCTCTGCCACAGATTCCCTTGGCCATGTGCCTAAGTTCATCATCTGTAGAATGGGGATAATAATGCTCTCTTGTCTCTAGACTGGAAGCCCTTCAAGGCAGGGACTGCCTGCTCTGTGTCTATCCAGTTCTTTGCACAATGTGGCCCTGACCTCGGTTGGGTTTGGATGTGCTGTTGTCATACTGATAGGTAACAATAGTAATAATGATCAAATAACCCAAGGACTGTAAATTTGAATTCTCCAGGTTGTTGCTTGGCAGTGCTTCTCACACCTGCATGGTAGGAAGGAAAAGTCATCCCCACAGGTGTGCTGTGGGTGTGGCTGCCCTGCAGTTGGAAGCATACCGCTCAGCCCAGGTTGTTGTTTATCCTTCAAGTTTGAAGATGACCATGACATTACTGGTTGGTTTGGTTTCTGTGAAGACATGAGTGGCTGATCAGGTCAATTTGAGCTTTGAACTGTCTGTGGCACACTGAAGAAGAGATGCTGCTATGAGTTACTTGATTAACAGTGGACATGCTGCTGTTGTGAGATTTACATTGCTAGGTGCTTCTGTTCTGCCTCAGTAGTTCTCCTCTGCTCATAGACTGTAGCTCCAGTATGGATGAGACTTTGCTGAGTAGACAGACTTGAGCTAGCATATTAAAAATAGCAGGGTGGCCCTTGTGGCACAGGCGGTGGCTCGTGCTAGCCACCAGAGCTTGGCCCCATAGCAGGCTTGGCCTTGGACAGCTAGCCCACCATCCACAGTGCTATTCTTAGCACGCTAGAGCTAGTGTGAGTCTGTCTTCCTCATCTGGGAGGCTCTCTTCCAGCTCCAGTGCAGGTGTACCCTGTGATATTCAATGGGTCAGCTGGTCTATTTGGGCTCCAGAACTGGAGCAGCACCATGACAATGGAGTGAGCCCCAAACTGGACCACTGGCTCAAACCCTCTCAAGCTCTGGGAAGTTTGGCCCAGCGTTCAGATTGGAACATGGCAGCTCAGACCCAGTGGGTAGCCCAGACCCTCCTTCATCTCCCTTTAAAGCTTGTGGGAAGGCTCTCATCAACTCTGGTGGGTAACAAGTGGCTCTGTTTGGAGTCAGCTCCCACTCTGCTGCTCACTAGAATCCAGAGGCAGGTGCCGTAGGGCAGCATCACACTTGTTGAACTACAAGCCCCCCGTCCTTCTGACATTGCCCCCTTTGCAACATTTTCATTGCCAGGTTGTGCAGACCCATGGCAGACCATCCCAGAATCCCTTGTGAAATTACGCGCATGGCTGGGGAAGCAGTGACAAGCACCCATGTACTTCAGGGCACGGCAGAGTCACACAGTCTCTGTGTCTCCTCCAGACCACAGGTGGCAGCTCATCTATCCAACTGAGGAGTCCTAGCTTCCACCTGCTTCCCCAAACCCTCCTGGTGAGGGGTAATTGCCCTCTCCCCACTCTTAACTTGAATTCCTTCTGATTCCTGCAGGGATTCCACTTGCCCCTTATTTACCTGACTCTTCCAAATCTGCCCCCCCAGGGGTTCCGTTTCTGACTGCTCCCCCAAACTCCCTACCATTTTCTATCTGAGCTCCCCTCTTTGCTCCCCTGCCTGCCCCCACTCCATGCTCCAACTTCCTGAGTTGCTAACTTGGAGCTGTGAGGACCTCTGTGGACACAGCCCTCCTCCCAAGCCCTGCTGTCCTGCCAGCATTGCATCCTTGCATATAATGCCACAGCCTAACACAACACCAAGTCTTCTGGACTCTGCATGTGTAAAGATCTCATGAGTGCCCTCAATGCCAGTCAGCAAGGATTTCTGGCATGGAGGAGAAAACGTCATCATCCTCATCTCTGTTTATCTGTGGCTTCTGGGGATACAGCCTCTCTGCCTTGAGAAAGACTCCTTTAGAAGCACAGACCCAGAGCAGCATCCAGAGGGTGGGAGTCCAAGCCCTGTCTCTTAGTAGTACCATGTGAGGGCTTGTTATGAGCTTACCTCGGCAGCTGTGAAGAGCTCTGATTTCCATGTGGGAAAGGGCAGCCTCTCCTAGGATGTGTCTCAGGTCTGAAAAGGGGAGCTGTCAGCTTTGTGCCCTTCTCTGGTGCTATCCCTTGGCACTCTGACTCCTGCAATCCTCATCAAGCATCTCCAGAGAAGCTCGGGGCCCAGCCCTTTCGCCCCACTGATTGCTTCCTCTTGTACTTACAGGACTGCTGCTCTCACTGCAGTGGAGACAGTTTAGATAGTTAAGTCCAAAGCTGATTGTGAAGAATTACAAAGGGATCTCCCTAAACAGGGTGTCTGGGAGAGAAAATGGCAGATGAAATTCAGTGCTGATAAATGCAAAGTATTGCACATTGGAAAACATAATCCAAACTATACATAGAAAATGGTGGGGTCTAAATTAGTTGTTGCCACTCAAGAAAAAGATCATGGAGTCATTGTGAATAGTTCTCTGAAAATATCCACTCAATGTGCAGCTAACTCAAAACAGCTAACAGAATGTTAGGAACCATTAGGAAAGGAATAGATAATAAGACAGAAAATATTATAATGCCACTATATAAATACATGATATGCTCACACCATCTAAAAAAAGATATATTAGAATTGGAAAAGGTACAGAGAAGGGCAACAAAAATGACTAAGGGTATGGAATAGCTCCAGTAAGAGGAGAGATTAAAAAGACTGGGATTGGTCAGCTTAGAAAAGAGATGACTAAGGGAGGATTTGATAGAGGCCTATAAAATCATGACTGGTGTGGAGAAAGCACCGCCGTACAATGATTTCCTCCCTTCTTCCTTAGCACCCCAGGCTTGTGGTGAATGAGTGGGAAGTTCTAGCAGCCATATGAGGAACAAGAACCCATGTGGAGTATGGATGAGAAGGTCCTGGCTTGGGCCATAGTGAATGTGATGGCTGAGCCAAACTAGACATCTCTCTGTTAGCTGGGAGGGTCTGGGGAAGCTTCATTTTGTGGATGCTGCTGGCTGTCCAGGGCCTCCAGTCTCCACTCCATTGTCCTTTATGCACAGCACCCACCTCTGGAGCAAGTTCTCATCAGAGCATGCAGATGTCTCTACAGAACTCACAGTGTCAGGGTCAAAGGTCAGAACAGGGCAAGTCCATGGAAGGCAATAACCTTGGCTTTTATTTCTTTTTCCAGGTGGCTCCCATTGAGCTCGAACGCAAAAAGTCTCATGTCAATCTGTTGTTGGTGAGTAACTACCCACAGGGATGCTTTCCATCACTAACCATTAGACTGGTGGTTGGGATTGGGAGTCAAAACAGACAGATCTTTCCCTGGGGCAACAGGAGAAGGTGAAGAATCTGGTAGGAATTTACAACAGACATTTACGAGGACACCCAAGTGATTGCAATGTAAGCACTGTCATACTGGATCAGACCATTTTCCAGTCACAGCCTGCATCTTGCTGTATGGGAATCTTGCCATCAAGGCTTGTATCTCACTTCCTGACAGGGCAGTTTAGATCACGGCTCTACCAAACCCACTGTGGCACTGTCAGCTTTACTGAATCACTCACTGGGCTGTCTAGTTCACTGTCCTGCCTTCTGCCATTACCACTCCACCCACTGGGCCACCCCTCCTTGAGGAATAGCTTGGTGGTTTGAGCATTGGCCTGCTAAACCCAGGGTTATGAGTTCAATCCTTGAGGGGGCCATTTAGGGAACTGGGGTAAAAATCTGTTGGGGGATTGGTCCTGTTCTGAGCAGGGGATTGGATTAGATGACCTCCTGAGGTCCCTTCCAACCCTGATATTCTATGATTTCCACCTCCTGCTGTATTGCAAAATGCTTCACCAGATCTAATGACCCTCTTGTTAGCAGTCTTGGCACAGAGGCTAAGAACTGCCTGGTAACATGCCCAGATTAAGGTAAATCAGGGCATTAGGCAAATCATGACACAGGGCCCTGGCAGCCCCACTCTGGAGTGGCAGGGGCCCCCTCCCAGAAAGGCAGGTGCAATGGCAAGGGGCCACCTTATCCCCCCAGGAGCAGCAGCTGTGTCCCCCATCCTCTTAGGAGCAGCAAAGCTTTCCCTGACAGGTGGGGATTATCTGCTTGGGTAAATGGGGGTGGGCCCACTGTCACACTCAGAGCCCTGTGGGGATGAGTATTGGAAATAACACCACACTGAGATGCATGGGGCAATTCACCTCTCTCAGAGCTATTGTTTCAGGCTGTCTGCAGACTCATGCAGAAGTTACTGTTCCAACCACGCTCATGGTCACATTTTCAAACTTTTCTTACCTATCATGAGGGATAGAAAGATCCTTTATTTTCAATTGAAATCTGAGCGTACAATATAATCATCTGACTCCTGGAGCTGGGACCCAAGGCAGGGCCTGTAGTGCCTACAACTTCATCCAGACTTGACTGAGAACAGAGGCTCAGTTCCACCCCCCAGAGGTGGTCCCTCAAAGTCAGGACTGAGGTACATTGTTATGGTGGGGGTGTGGGCAAAGCTGCTTTTGCCTCTGCCTTCGCGGTCCCTGCTCTGTGGCGGCAGTGAGGCTGTCATTGTCCAGGGCTGTCAGTCCAGCACCTTTCACCAAGACTAAAGAAAGGTCAGATCCAGCATTAATAACAACCTGGCTTCTCCCTCAGTCTGGCCCTGGATCTTGGAGAGAAAGTTGCAGCATGGTGCATTATTGATGGGGCAGTTAATTGCATGCTTCCCAAAGCACACAGAGCCCTTGATTAAAAATTCATGGCATGGGCTGCAGTATTAAGGAGAGATCAACTGGCTCTGGCTCTGCTTGGTTCTTAACAAATGCTGAAGGAGACTCAAGTCTGGGATGTCACAGTGGGTGAGAGAGGGAACAGAACCCCTGGGGCCTCTCCAAGACTGAGGCCACGTTACAGCTCCTGGCTCCTCCTGGCTAGGGCAATGCTGCGATGCCTTCCAGAGAAGAGGGGGACATACTTCACCTTAAGGACACCACTAACTGGTAGGGTGGCAGGCAAGTCACTGGCTGGCTGGCTGGCAGGATGCTGGCTGGCTGGTAAGCAGTAGGCAAGGCACTGACTGGCAGGGCAGCAGCCGAGAAGTTGACTGGCTGGCAGCATGGCAGGCAGCACACTGGCTGGCAGGGCAGCAGATGAGGAGCTGGCTAGCTGGCAGGGTGGCAGGCAGATCACTGGCTGGCAGGGCAGCAAGTGAGGCACTGGCTGGCTGGCAGGCAGGTCACTGGCTGGCAGAGCAGCAGACGAGGAGCTGGCTGGCTGGCAGGGCAGCAGGCAAGTTGCTGGCTGGCTGGCAGGCGGCAAGCAGGTCACTGGCTGGCAGGGCAGCAGACAAGGTGCTGGCTGGCTGGCAAGGTGGGAACAGGTATAGCTGTGTGTCCTAAGAGCTGCAAATCAGTCAGGCAACCGGTGGGTGGGAAGGGCCAGCTGATTACCTAAATCTCCAGTGACATTCTGCATCGGGATGTATCCATAAATCTCAAATCTCCTGTGGATCTGAAATACTGGGCTCTTCCCCAGCTGCCAGGAGGGACCAGGAGCCACCACGATGGACAGTAGGAGCCCTGGATCTGTAGAACGTGAAATGAAGCGCAAACAAGCACATGACAGAGAACGAGTGATGAACTGGACAAATCATCCTTGGGAGGCAGAGAGATTTCCCCTTGTCCTGTGTAATGTGATGGATGCTCAGAAGCAGCAGACTGAGTATTCCTGACAGTTTAGCAGGCCTCAGGTGCTATGTCACCAGTTTGCCCCATGCAGGATTATTTTGCCCAGATGGTAACCCCTGAAAAGAAAGTATAAGGCAAACCTGAAATGTTTCTCATTTCCTGGGGTCACAAGAACAGAGAGTAATGTGAGGCTGACAGCATTCTGGCTAGACAATGATGGGGCTGGCAAAGCCCTTTGATTGCACTGCGAGGATTTTGCTAGCAAATATCATAATGGAGCCATGCCATGGCATGCTCTCTGAGTCACAAATTACACAGCACTCCCAGCTCCAGCTGAAATCAGTGGAATCTGTGTACCAGGCTCCGTGTGCTTGAGTAGAGAGCTGCGGGATGAGCTGCCTCAAAGTCCTTTGCTTAATTAAATTCCTCTTACAGTATATCCTGGTCCTCTCTGGGTCTGGAGCTGGAGTGCTAAGAACTCAATGTATTCAACTTCCCCCTCAGTACCCACTAATGTGTCCAGTGTAGGGTACCACACACAAACATACAGGCTATACAGCCTGTATCATTGAGGCATTATTGTAACAGCCCTCTGTGACCAGTTTGACCTCACTCAAACAGAGGTTTCTTATCTTCCACTGTCTCTCCACTACTTAGCATATAAAGGGAATGAGGGCTGCAGATTACCCCATTACTCAAAGGGGCTGTTAGCAGGTGGAACTCACTCCGATTACAAATGGGCACTTACTCTTGCCTCAGTTTCCCCTTCTATGAAATGAGAATGAGGAGGTGTCTAGCCTAAAATCCCTTTGCTTTAGCTGTGTTGAGATGTGCCCAAGTTTGGGGCAAGGCAGAACAGAGCTGAAGCCTGAGTTTCACCTATGGAAGGTCACAGCAGAGACTCTCTCAGAGATGGGATCTGTGATGCTGAGAGTCTTTAGAACTTAACTGGATAAGACGTGTGCATTGCAGGGAAGAAAGCTGCAGAGTGATAGGTGCTGGCGCTCAGTCTCTGAGATCCAATGTATGGAAATGAGATTCCACAAGTGTGAAAGGAGCGATAACTTTCCTCTCGGAGTCCATAACAATCTCCACCAAATTGCCTGGCTAGATCTCAGCTCCTGGGAGCTAGAGATAAGTGCAAAGAAAGCTAATGTCAGGCCCAGAGACAAAGGATGAAACCAGCAAGTATTAGCCATCTGGGGAGTATGGGAAAGTGCAATGGAAGAAAGGGGGCAGGGGGAGTCAGGGGAAGCAGAGATCAGTGAGAGGTGGGGTCTGGGGAGAGCAGAGATCATAGAGAGAGGATGTGGGGGGAGCAGAGATCATAGAGAGGGAATGTGGGGGGAGAAGAGATCATAGGATGTGAGGGGAGCAGAGATAAGAGAGAGGGGATTGTGGGAGCAAAGATCAGAGACAGGGAACTGGGGAGCCGAAAGCAGAGAGAGTGGGGATGGGCAAGCAGAGAGCACAGAGAGAAGGGATGGGGAGCAAAGATCATAGACAGGAATCTGGGGGAAGCAGAGAAGAAATGGGTGTGACAGGTTCCTCCTGGGGTGCCACCTGGAATTGGGGTACCATTGAGCCCCCTAACCCACCAACCTGGGCTCCCTATCACACTGTACTGCTGTGACAAGCTGCAAAGACTCCCGGCCTGCACTTTCACCAGCATTCATACTCAGGGACACACCCAGCCACAGGTTCTCTAACCACCAGCTTCCCAGCCTGGGACCCAATTCAGTACCGTCCTGCCCTGGTCAAATCTGTCTAGAATATGGGTTTAATACCCAGTCTACCTCTCCCTCAATGTGAAGAGAACAATGCACATTTGTGGTAACCAAGCAAAAATTTTCCCCAAGCACTCCAGTCAAAGCTCATTTCTTTGGATCAAAATATAAAACAAGTTTATTAACTACAAAAAGATATATTTTAAGTGATTATAAGGGATAGCAAACAGATCAAAGCAGATTACCTAGCAAATAAACAAAAAAATGCAAACTAAGCTTAATATACTAAATAGATTGGATATGAATAGCAGATTCTCACCCTAATTGATAGTACAGGCAGGTTACAGAGTCTTAAGGCACAAGCTGCGTTAGCTTTACAACTTGGGTTTCTCAGGTCTTCATACACAGGCTACAAACCCCTTTAGCCTGGGTCCAGCACTTCCCCCAGTTCAGTCTTTGTTCCTCAGGTGTTTCCAGGAGTCTTTTTGTGTGGGGAGTGAAAAACCCTGATGATGTCACTCCCCTGCCTTACATAATTTTTCATATAAGCTTGGATCCCAGACCAATCTGTGGAAAAATACTGACATCCCAAGATGGTGTCCAGCATCATGTGGCCTGGTCACATGTCCTTGTAGAGTCACTCTCAGGCTGTCTCTGGAGTTCTCAAGAAGGCTCACCAAGTGGGAGATAAGCTTCTCCTAAGGCCTATTGTTCTCCCTAATGGCTCATTACCCTGAGTAGGCCCTTCCCAACCAGCTATCTAGACTGAAAGTTTCTTGTCTAGTGGGCCTTACCCAGGTATAACTACATTTGAAATACAGATACATAGTCAATATTCATAACTTTAGATACAAAAATGATACATGCACACAAATATGATAAGCATATTCAGCAAATCATTAACTTTTCCAATGACATCTCACATGACTTATCTTGTGCAAACTGCATCAGCATTATGTCATAATCATATCATAATATCACTGAAGAATATTGGCTACAGTGTCACAATGGCGTCTGGGGGAGCAGAGATTAGAGAGGAAATGTGAGGGAAGCAGAGAAGAAAGAGGGGTCTAGGGAGCAGAGAACAGAGTGGGGAGTATCTGGGAAGAACAGAAATCAGAAAGGGACTTAGGGGGAGCAGAAATCAGAGGGTGAGAGAAGTTTTGGAGTGGGGAAGCAGTGACCAGAGAAAGGGTAGGAGGCCAGGAATCGGTAGAGAATCTGAACTAAATTCACTGCTGGCATTAGCAGGCATAACACCATTACTGTGAGTGAGGTTGCACCTGTTTATCCAGCAGTGTGCTGTGCTTCTTTCTGGGGTAAGGGCCTGCAGGAGAGTCTGCTTGGGGGCCAAGGGAAGAAAGATCATGGAGTTTGGAGTTTATTGGGAGAAAAGTCCAGGCAGGGGGATGTCAGTGGAGGGATTCTCCATTTGAACTGATTTTCAATCCCCAGCCAGGTGAGCTGGGCTGTGCATGTAAACACACTGCCTTTTGCCTGCAACCTTTATGTCATTGAAGAAGACCTCGAAGCAATCACAATAGGGTTCCCAGTGGCCGCCCAGGCAGGGAGCAGATGGAGTTGATTATTCAGGCACTCATCTGCGCCATCTCACAGGTGATGCTCTGAGAGAAACAGGCAGTGGCTTGCATGAAAGCAGGGAGGGTTGGGAGACTCACAAGGGACCAACGGGATTATCCTTAAGCCGCTAAACTCTCAAGGCTGCTCAGATTAAGAAACTGGGGGAATCATGGGGCTGGGCCCCTCTGCTTGCTATGAGGAGACTGATATTTTGTGAACACTGGGACCAGAAAAGTGAAGGGCTTTAGCCCTGGTTGCATCTAGGACAGCATTTCTCAAATGCAGCCATCACGGCCGCATGTGGCCACCAAGAGGTTTCCCTGAAGCCACAACAACTTCATGAGCAGTGACGTCGGGGAGGGAATGCATTGGCGCCTTCCCCTCCCTCCTTGTTGCTTCTGGATGCACTGCTCTGCACGTCTCCGGAGGCAGCTGGAGCACAACGCTGAAGGAGCAAGGTGAGTTTTCTAACTGGGGAGGGACAGGGGGCTTTGTGGACTTGAGCCCTGGGGTGGTTGGGTGGTGGGGAATTAGGGAACCTGGCTGCAGACCAGGGCTCCAGCCATGGGGCTTCAGGCCTCAACACCCTGTTCTGGCCATGGAGTTTCAGGTGCTGACCCCCCAGGTCTGGCTATGCAATCCTGGCCTTCAGCCATGGGGCTTCAGATTCCAACCCCTGTCCACATGGCAATGGGCTCTGATCCCTGGCTCTTGCTGTGTGGTGCTGACCCCTAATCCTAGCGGTGGCTGCTGGCCCCAAGCACTGACCCCTGTCTGAGCTCTCCGACACCCAGCCCTGGCCATTGACCCCAGGTGCCAACCTTGGGTTCCAGTGGTTGCTAGCCCTGGGTGAAGATCCCCAGCTGCAGCTGCTGGCCCTGGGTGAAGATACCTGGCGCTGGCCTTGGGCTCCAGCAGGGGCTGGCTCTGGATGCAGACCCAAAATGCCAGCCCCCAACGCTGGCGGTGGCTGATCCCTGGCTGCACACTCTAACCCCCAGCCCTGGCCACTGCCCCCAGGCACTGCTACTGGATGTCAACCCTGAGTTCTGGCAGATGCTGGCCATGGGCCCTGATCCCCAGCCCCTTGTGCAGATCCCCAGCCTCAGTCCCGCAGCAGCAGGTGTTAACCCAAGGCTCCGGCAGGTGCTGGCCCTGGATGCCAATCTCCAGTCCCAGTTGCACAGCAGCAGGCTCTGGCAGGTGCTGGCCCAGGACACTGACTCCTAGTCCTGGCAGTGCAGCATCGGGCATGGACTCAAAGAGCCAACCCTGGGTGCCATCCTAAAGCCCTGGTTGCACAGCAGTGTGTACTGGCTCCAAGTGCTGATCCCCGGCTGCATAGCAGCAGGTGCTGATTCCCAGCCCTGGGCACCAATGCCCAGCCCTGCCCACGCAGCTGCAGGCATCGACACTGGGTTTCAGTGGGTGCTGGCCCAGGGCGCTGACCTCTAGCCCCAGGCACCAACCCACACACCCAACCACGCGATGGAGGGGACCCCCATCCATTGCCACTGGCCTCTGCTGCCTCACCCCCTACTGCTCCATCCAGGTCTTAACTTGTCAGGTCTTGCTGTGAAAAGTGATATTAACAAACACACAAATATCATTTTTCACGGTATTATTTTTATTATTGAGTACAGAAAAAGACCCTACATAAATAAATTACAATGATTTGGATGTGTATACATTCATATTTTTTTGTTTTTCCTAAAGTTAATTAAGTATTTTAGGAAAACGTGTCAATGCAGCCACCAGCAAGAGTTGATGGCACTCTGAGGCCACCAAAAAATTGTTGTGAGAACCCCTGATCTAGGAAGAGTGCACACAGCTGTGAACGTGCTGCCTCTGCCTTGGGAATCAAAGCCTTAAATACACCCCCTCAGCTTCGCCAATGCTGCAGCAGGGCCTGATGTTAGTTGGTTAAACAAGGCAAACAAAGAGTAACTATTAATGGAATTATGTCAGATTGGAGGGGGGCCCAAGTGGGAGTCCAGGGGGTCTGTTCTGGGTCCAGAGGCTGCCAGGGCCCTGTGTCATGGTTTGCCTAAGGCCCTGATTTACCTTAATCTGGGCATGTCACCAGGCAGTTCTTAGCCTCTGTGCCAAGACTGCTAACAAGGGGGTCATTAGATCTGGAGTACTGTGTCCAACTTTGGTCACCAATGTATAGAAAGGATGTAGAGAAACTGGAAAGGATCCAAAGGGAGTGACAAAGATGATCAGAGGGATGGAACACAAGCCATATGAGCAAAGGCTGAAGGAATTGGGTATGTTTAGTTTGGAAAAGATGAAATTAAGGGGGAATATGATAGCAGTCTTCAAGTACTTGAAAGGCTGCCATAAAAAGGTGGAGAAAAGTTGTTCTCTTTTACCACAGAGGACAGGACTAGGGACAATGGGTTCGAACTACAGCCTAGCAAATATAGATTAAATCTGAGGAAAAACTTCCTAGCTGTAAGTACAGCAGGACAATGTAACAGACTGCCTAGGGAGGTCATAAAAACTCCTTCACTGGAAGTTTTCAAAAGGAAACTGGATAGCCATCTGTCTTGGATGGTTCAGACACAATAAATCCTGCATCTTGATAGGGGGTTAGCCTAAATGTCTGTAATTCCCTCACACAGCTGTGCAAGTGCTGCTGCAGGTCCAGCTTGTCCTGTCGTCTATGCAAAGTTTTGGGTGGATGTCCTCTGCTAGGCACTGACCTGCTGGGTGTGCTGCAGTCGCATTCAGTATCCAGCCCATGCAATAGTTTCCATTTAGTGTTGTCTAATCTCTCTTCCCTTGCTTTCTGAGGCCTCTTGGAGAGGAGATGAGTTCCCATGGGCTTTGCTGCGAGCAATGTCATGGTGACACACAGTTCTATAGCTCCTTCTTGGCACCTCCATGGGGTTGTGTGGCGCCCTTCACCATGGTATATGAAAGATTAACAGATATGTCACCTGTGCACTGGAATGGGTTACCTAGGGAAGTGATAGAATCTCCTTCCTTAGAGGTTTTTAAGGTCAGGCTTGACAAAGCCCTGGCTGGGATGATTTAGTTGGGAATTGGTCCTGCTTTGAGCAGGGGGTTGGACTAGATGACCTCCTGAGGTCCCTTCCAACCCTGATATTCTATAATTCTGTGTGAGGCATGCAAATTGTCTATAAGAGATTAGCACCTGCACAGGGAACAACTAGCTCAAATGGACTGCAGGGAAGGTTAGAGTGGTGCAGGGAGGATGAGGAAATGCTCCAAAGAGCTGCCAAAATGTTGACCTCTCCTGCCATCAAACTGCTTCACACTCCTACCCTAAATGTGGGTCTTGGGCCCATCATCACTAATCCTGTCCATCATGGTAGCTGCTTCCGCTTGGCAGGAAGTGATGCCCCTTGCTCTCCAACAAGGATCCATCTATGGGAATTGCGCCTTGGTCTCCTCCAGGCTGGACTATGATAACCCACTGTGCTGAAGCTAGGCCTACATGTGGAAGCCACGCTGAGTCTCCAGTTTGTGCAGAAGGCAGACCCCATCTCCTTAACTAAGAAAGGAAAGCACAGGACTCTTCACACCAGGGTTTCTTGCTCTCCAATGGATCAACCTCTGCTTCCAGTGCCAATTCAAGGCTGTGGGCCTGAAAGGCCAGGGACTAGCTGCATCAGACACCTCCTCTCCATCCTGGTCTCACTGAGACAGCTCTCCTCCCTCGGAACAATGCAGCTGATAGTGCCCAATGTGGAGTCCTTGGTGAGGCTTTCTCCACTGAGATGTTCAACTGCGGAATAAGCACACAGAGGAAGAGAAAGACAAAGCCTGTCATTATTCCTAGTGTGTTGCAAGACTCTCCTCTTTGTAAAGCCACACTGCAGCAATTACAATGGCAGCAATTACAACCCAGAACACAAGGAGCAAAAGCCATGACCCATGCAGAAGCAAGGAACAGTCTACTATGGATATCTCTGTGCATTACCATAAGTGAACGGCGCACTAATGGGTATCCTTATAGTATTATACACAGATCTCCTGGACTGAGCATGCAGCCCAAGTTTATTTATTTACCAGCCCTCAAAATAGAGTCCCCAGACAAGGATACAGAGACATTTGAAGTCTTCAGGGTTGTGGTGGTCTGACTCCTAAAGCAATGTCTGCTTTGTAATCAGTGGCAATAATTTGCCAAGGAACCCTCAGGATGATAAACTTGGGATGATTCAGCAATGGAAGACAGGCAGTGGAGAGACACATTAGGGACCTGCCTCTTCCCCATTCCAACCCAAATTGGTCAAGTATGGCTTAGCCTATTGGCAGTGCTGGACAGCAGAATAGATAATAAGCTATCAATTCTGCATTGGGCTGAGAATGGCTGATTGTTGATGCCCAGTCAACCTGTGGAACTTCTTGCCAAGGGATGTTGTGAAGGCCAAAACTATAATGGCATTCAAAAAAGAACAAAGTTCACAGAGGATAGGTCCATCAGTGGCTATTAGCAATCCCATGCTCTGGGTGTCCCTAGCCCCTGTTTGCCAGAAGCTGGGAGTGGATGACAGGGAATGGGTCACTTGATGATTGCCTGTTCTGTTCATTCCCTCTGAACAGTGTTACCATACATCCAGTTTTCCCTGGACAGATCCTCTTTTTGGAGCCTGCTTTCTCTGTCCCAGCGGGGTTTTCAAATAATAACAGCAAATGTCCTGGTCAGGGACGGCTCCAGGCATCAGCGCACCAAGCATGTGCCTGGGGTGGCAAGCCGCAGGGAGTGGCCTGCCGGTCACCATGAGGACAGCAGTCAGGCTGCTTTTGGTGGCATGCCTGTGAGAGGTTCACCGGTCCCGTGGCTTCAGCGGCAATTCGGCAGCGGGTTCACCGAAGGCATGGGACCGGCGGACCTCCCACAGGCATGCCGCTGAAAGCTGCCTGACTGCCATGCCTGGGGAAGCAAAATACATAGAGCTGCCCCCTGGTCCAGGTTTTTGCAAAGCAGACAAGCTGCAGCTCAGAAAGAGCCCAGATATCATACAGGAAGATCTGGATGACCTTGTAAACTGGAGTAATAGTAATAGGATGAAATTTAATAGTGAAAAGTGCAAGGTCATGCATTTAGGGGTTAATAATAAGAATTTTAGATATACATTGGGGACACATCAGTTGGAAGCAACAGAGGAGGAGAAGGACCTTGGAGTATTGGTTGATCACAGGATGACTATGAGCCGCCAATGTGATATGGCCGTTAAAAGAGCTAATGCGGTTTTAGGATGCATCAGGCGAGGTATTTCCAGCAAAGATAAGGAGGTGTTAGTACCGTTATATAAGGCACTGGTGAGACCTCATCTTGAATACTGTGTGCAGTTCTGGTCTCACATGTTTAAGAAGGATGAATTCAAACTGGAACAGGTTCAGAGATGGGCTACTAGGATGATCCGAGGAATGGAAAACCTGCCTCATGAAAGGAGACTAAAAGAGCTTGGCTTGTTTAGCCTAGCCAAAAGATGGCTGAGGGGGGATATGCTTGCTCTTTATAAATATATCAGAGGGATTAATATTAGGGAGGGTGAGGAATTATTTAAACTTAGTACCAATGTAGACACAAGAACAAATGGGTATAAACTGGACACTAGGAAGTTTAGACTTGAAATTAGACGAAGGTTTCTAACCATTAGAGGAGTGAAGTTCTGGAACAGCCTTCCAAGGGGAGTAGTGGGGGCAAAAGACATATCTGGCTTTAAGACTAAGCTTGATAAGTTTATGGAAGGGATGGTATGATGGGATAGCTTAATTTTGGCAATTGATCTTTGAATATCAGCAGATAAGTATGCCCAGTGGTTTGTGATGGGATGTTAGATGGGATGGGATCTGAGTTACTGCAGAGAATTCTTTTCTGAGTGCTGGCTGGTGAATCTTGCCCACATGCTCAGGGTTTAGCTGATCGCCATATTTGGGGTCGGGAAGGAATTTTCCTCCGGGGTAGATTGGCAGAGGCCCTGGAGGTTTTTCGCCTTCCTCTGCAGCATGGGGCAGGGGTCACTTGCTGGTGGATTCTCTGCAGCTTGAGGTCTTCAAACCACAATTTGAAGACTTCAATAACTCGGACATAGGTTAGGGGTTTGTTATAGAAGTGGATGGGTAGGGTTCTGTGGCCTGCTTTGTGCAGGAGGTCAGACTAGATGATCATATTGGTCCCTTCTGACCCTAAAGTCTATGAGTCTATGAGTCAGATTGGTCCACTTCCTGATTGGTCCCTCCCCTGCATCTGCATCTGATTGGTCCATTCTTCTGATCCACAACTGATTGGTCCATTCATTCCCCTTCAGCCCCAGCTGCCTGATCCCACCTACCCAGGCCCAGCACTCACTCCTGGGGAGGGGGTCCCACAGGAAGGCACTGACTGATGGATGTTGCTGCATCCTGGGCTTGTGCTAGCTGCCCTGCCACTGTGACAGGGAGCAGCACTCCCTCCACCTCCAGTGAGTACCCCGGCACAGGTACCCTGCCTCTAACTTCCCTGCTCCCCCTGCAGTGTCCTCGTTTTGGGAACCTACCTCTGAAGCACCTGCTATTGGAAGACAGGATACTGGGTTAGATGGCCCATTGGCTGATCTAGTATAACCATTCTTATGTCTGTATGTGGATGTGTGGACAGATGGATGAGCAGTATCAGTGATGAGGAAGCCTTTCCCAGGCACTGGGCAGAGATGGATGACATGGCTGGATAGAGAGATGGAAAGTAATGCTGTTGTAGATATCTTCTCTCTGGAATGGGGCCTTGTATGACTGATTTGGAGAGATGCTTGTGATTCCAGGTGCCTGGCTGTCACTTCTGGAATCACTTCCTGTGCGTTCCCCTGTGTCTGGAAATTGCATCACACCATCGAGGACTCTAGCTAGTGTTCTCATTCCCATAACTACCTAGCACTGAAGTTGTAGCTATACCTGCGTGAAGGCCCTTGTGATCCTGCAAAATGATGCCTGTGTGCATAGAAAACAGCATTGTATCATTCACCTTGGCATCTTCAAACAGGGAATTTGACAAGGACCCAGAACACTCTAGCTGGTTTATTATTAACCTGGCCTTAAATGGGTTCTGGCGCTTTGAACTTCAGTGAGGTCTGAGACATCTCGAGGTTGGGCTGACTGGCAAGGACTGTGATGATACTGAATTAGGTTTTGGATTCGAACCAGAGTATGCTTTCATAGACCAAAACACCCATTGAAAAGGGTCCAAATACAGATGTAACCTTTAAATGTTCAGTGGGCCCTAAAGTTAAACTTCCCCAGCAGCACTGCCAATCCAGAAGCTGGTGTACTGGACTCTTGCAGGTAGAATTGACTAGAACAGTGGTTCTCAACCCATAGCTTGTGGCACACTTGTGGGGCAATCAGCACACAGCTGCAGCCCATATGACATCCTCAGGGCCATACAGCTAGTATATATATTGTGTGGATGAGGCCCATATAACACAAACCTTCATATGTGGCCCACAGTGGTAACCAGGTTGAGAACCACTGGATTGGAAACTGACTTACTACATAAATGAAACTGACTACTTTATTTTCATTGTCCCAATCAGAGAGAAATGCAAAGGATAAACTAACAGAATCAGTGATGAAAAGTCCATGAGATTTGTAAGACTCATGGGGTAACAAAGGTAAAGAAATGTAGGTTCCCAGCAGGTGTAAATCTGCATAACTGCATCAATTTATTCCATCACTGAGTTCAATTGAGTGATGCCTGGGTTTGTTTTGTTAATTTGGCAGTACCCATGTAACAAACTCCTTTGACGGACACACAGAACAACAGGTTTGTGTTGCTCAAGGTTTTTCATCTAGGCTAATTTTTTCAGTGCTTCAATCCACCAATAGATATAGGACTAGAAGAGGTCTGATTTTTTGATTCTGAAGTCAATAGAAGCCTAGATGCTCAGCACCTCAGCTAATCAGGAAGGTATTGAGAACACGGATTTCCTTAGCTGACCTTCAGTCTTTGGCTCTCCATCAGAGCGGCTCACCCTTCTCTTTCCCTTCCATACATCTGCTGTGGCAGTGAGAAAACCTGTGGGGTGCACACTTTGTGCACTGAAGCTGGAATTCAAAGGGAGCCTTTCCTGTGCGGTTGCTAAGAGGAACCTTCTTGTTGTAGCAACAGCAGCACAGTGTGAGCTGTGAATGCACAAAGAAAGCTGGTGGTGCCTGCTTAAACCTAACCCCTCTTGTTAGTAAAAAGTTCCGCAAAGACGCCTGGCTCCCCTCATGCTGCAGGCTACCAGCTCTTCTGTAAGTTTGGTGTTCTACTGCCTTTTCCGAGGCAGCTTGCAGCCTTGGTGGAGTGTGTGTCCAAGCCTCCTGTGGCCAGGACAGCAGAGAATGGGATGGCTGTTTGGCCTTTCAGTTCTGGAGTTTGCATAGTTCTGTGGGTGTTGCTGTTTGAAGTGGCAGACACCTGGCAACTAATTGGTTATCATGGATGGCTGGCCTTCCAGTGAAGGATGACACCAGTTATCTCTGGAGCCCAGAGTCTCTTCAGGAGCAGCAGCAGCAGCCTAGAGGAGACTTCTTGGAATGAGCTCGTAGGGGCCAGGTACAGGTGGTGGATGGCTTGGTACTACAGGCCGTTCTCCTCAACCGTGAGTATCCAGGGCCGCAAATGGGGGTAGGGGACCATGAACCATCTCTCTTTGTCTCTCACATTAAATTAAGTGCTGGCAAAGGGTGCCAGACTGACAGCTCTGGAAGTGCCTTCTTCTCATTAGCAACAGCACAGACACAGCTCAGGCGGTGTGCACTAACCTCTTCAGTGCCATGCAATCACATAGCAGCCCTAATCTGGAGAGACCATTTCAGAACAGGAGACCTTCATCCCCATGACCCATTCAGACTTAGCCTTGCTGCCAGCAAAGGGGGCAGTTAGCTCCTGCCATTGTAGGGCCTCTCACAGTTGCGAGGAGACAGAGCTCAACTGTAATGAGGAGCAAGAGGATTGTTTGCTGAGCCTGCTGGACACAAACAGACCCTGGGATCCTCTCTGTTCTCTAGCTCTCAGGCTGACTAGTGCTAGGTAGTGTCAGTGCTTCTGTGGCTCCTGGCCAGAACTCTGCAGCCATGGGTAGACTGCTGTCCATGCTGCAGCACTGAATGTGTTTTTTGTGAGCGTTGCATGTGTCAAGACATCTTTCCACCAGAAGTGATGCAACATGATCAGATGCAGTGTCAGATATAACCGATATGCTTTTACGGCCATGGGCACCAGAGTGTCGTGGTGGGGAGCAAATCATTGTGGATAGCAGAGGTTCCAGCAAAGCAGGTATATTTTCAGAGTTAATGACTAGCAGTTGGGAAACATGGCCCTGCTTTGGATTACGGAGAACGTGGGAAAAATGAATTAGCAATATTTGGGGTTGCACTGGATTTCTGTCACTTGAGTTAAGAAAATCAATGCTTTAAAAATTGCCAGGAGAGAACTTTGTTTGCACGGTGTTGCCTCTGTTTGATTAGTTCAGCAATGTGTGGTGTTTACTGAAGTAGGATTTGTCCCTGATAATTAGGCAACAACAAGTCAGATGTAAATCACTCATTTACATGAGGTATGTGATGCAAACTGTGCACAGTTTCATTTTGATGAAGTGAACAGATGCAAAAGACTGTGTTGTCACCATGCCTCAGTGGGTCACAGCTGAGGATACAAGTTTCAGGACAAACTGCTGAGAAATAGGGCAGACTTACCCCAAATTAGTGATTATTCTATTATTAGATATACCAACCCTGAAACAAAAGTAAACTTCTGTCTTACCACATTGGTTAACTAGAAGTCAGAAATGCAGTCTCCTTAGGCATTCCAGCACTCATTTCACCACCCAGACACTAGACTTTATGATGAATCATAGAATATCAGGGTTGGAAGGGACTTCAGGAGATCATCTAGTCCAATCCCTGCTCAAAGGAGGACCAACCCCAACTAAATCATCCCAGCGAGGGCTTTGTCAAGCTGGGCCTTAAAAACCTCTAAGGATGAATGTTTATTGAAAACCAATTTCATGAGACAAAGGGTCCTTCTAATCCCAAGAGATCAGCCACACAGCCAGGTCAATATATAGCTCAGATCTTACCTAATAATCACTCTGTTGCCAATCCTTTAGTATCTAATATATAAAGATTTATTTATAAGAGAAAAGAAACAGGAGAGAGTTAAAATGGTTAAGGAAATCAAATACATGTAATCCTTTGCAGAGTTCTTAAATCAGGTTTGAAGCAGTGATGGAATAAAGTGCTGGCTTGTAAAGTCCTCAGTTCATTGACTGGAACACTCCTTTTAGTGTAAGTCTATAGTCCAGAGATCAGAGCAGAAAAGAGACAAAATGGAGATGCTTCCAGAGTCCTTTATATTTTCTCCCAGGTGGAGGGCCTGCTCTCAGTCTTAGTTTGTGGAAAAGTACTGGCACAAGATGGAGTCCAGGGTCACATGCCCTTGCATTCTTTGATGACTCATAGGAGCAGCCATTACCCATATTTTGGCTAAAGCATCCACAACTCACTGGGCAGGGACAAGCTTCTTCTACGACCCATTTTGTCCTTTAATGAGCCGTCACTTGAATGGTCCATGTGTGATGTGCTGGCTAGACTGAATGTAAACTACCTTGTGGGTGTTACGCCAGAAGCAAACACATGAAATACTGGTACATAATCAATATTTATAACTTTAGATACAAAGAGGATGCATGCATATAAACAGGATAATTGTATTTGATAGACTGTAACTTTTCCATTGATACCTTATATGGCATACTTTGTACAAGATTTGTTTCAATTGTCTATATATATATTAATCATATTAATGGTCATATTTCAATCGTACAGATTCATGTGTGTTCACCAAACATACCCACTACATTAACAAGTGGGTGAAACAGTTTCTCTCAGTTCTTAGGTGGCCCCATCACTCTAGTAGCTGAGTCCCTCACAGTGCAGGGGGAGCTAGAACCCTTGCTCTATAGCTGGACCCACAGTCATCCCTTGGGTAGAGCAAATCAGGGTGAGGAGGTGAGCGGCAGCTGGGTGCGCGTGCTGGGCGGGCGGAGGGCACGGAGATTAGCCGGGAGGCTGATTTGTCCCAGGCCCCGCACCCCTCTAGGGATGGCCCTGTCTGGACCTTAGGCACAGAGAGCGGACATGAGATGCCCAAGGTCCTGAGCCCAGTCCAGTGCTTTTACCACAATACTGACCATCCTGGCAAATACTCCAAATTTGCACTGAAACGTCAAGGCTGCCTGAGAATTAGTGATTAGGCTGAAACATCTGGAGGCCTGAGAGAGACTGAATGTAACTAACCCCTCTGGAATTGTTCCATAGAACCTCATTCCAACGCAAAAGTGCCTTATGTGATCTTCAGTGACCCCAAGTGGTCCTGGGCTGTGCTGTTCATCTCCTCTGAAAGATGAAGCATAGGAAAGACCAAACAGGACCAAGTAAACAGCCAGACCAGATGAACTCTTAGGAAACACAGAGCATCTCTTCAGACAAGTGCCCTAAGTAAAGAGAGAAGGAGAGGAAGGATATAGGAGAGCTTCTGATATGGTATCAGGCTGGCTTCTGTGTTAGGGACTAGATCTGGAAATCAGCATCACTCCACAGAAGTCAGCAGAACTATGTCAATTTACATCAGCTGAGGATCTGGCCCCAGTTCCCTCATCCGAGGTGTTCTGCATGGCACCGGCCCCACTTTTTGTAAGCTTTGCTCCATCCATGGTGACCTTCTAAACTCCCTCTTGCAGCTTAACCAAGATAATGACATCTCCCTCCCGTCCCCTGAGGCTGTAGCTGAGATTCTGCCAGATAAGCAAATGCTCCTATATGAACAGGCAGCCGCCCCAACAGACAGTGATATGGATGATGTGGACATGCTCAGAAGGTATGGGGAGCAGTGTTCCAGCTTGGGCTGGAAATCTCTTTGTCTCTGGTAGATGTGTCCTTAGCCACCTCCCCTGGTTCCTCCTGCACCAGCTGCTTCTTCCTGCCTCCCATTGTGATCCGGATAGTCCATTGCTAGTGGCATTTTAAGGAACATAGGGATTGGCTGATTGAACCAACCCCAAGGTCCATCTAGCCCAGTATCCTGTCTCTGTCATGGCTTCAGAGGCAGGTGTGAGACCTCTGCCTTGGGAAACTAGAGAATAACCTGCTCATATCAGAAGTTCCCTCCTAACCTCCAGCACTTTCTTTTTGTGAATATTTTGCCGCTGCTAGTAAGAGAATGACAGTCTGGACTGGAGCCAGCGACAGTGTGGGGAGTGGTGGGCAACAGGGGTGGCTCCAGGCACCAGCACGCCAAGTGCATGCCTGGGGTGGCAAGCCATGGGGGGCACTCTGCTGGTCGCAGCGAAGGCGGCAGGCAGGTTGCCTTTGGCAGCATGCCTGCGGAGGGGCCAGACTGTCATTCTCTTACTAGCAGGGACAAGGGGAGGGATAGCTCAGTAGTTTGAGCATTGGCCTGCTAAACCTAGGGTTGTGAGTTCTATCCTTGAGGGGGCCATTTAGGGAACTGGGGTAAAAATCTATCTGGGGATTGGCCCTGCTTTTAGCAGGGGGTCGGACTAGATGACCTTCTGAGGTTCCTTCCAAACATAATCTTCCACAATTCTGCTCAGTCTCTCCCCTCCTCTTCCTCATTGGGCATAATCCGCCCACTTCTGAGCTGGAACCAGCCTGGCCAGCTGCTGGCCTGGTGGGACAGCACAGTGCATTAGGAGTCACTTCACACCACAGAGGTCTGCCCATAACACATTGAAGTGGGGACATAGCATGACATTCAGCAGCAGGGCCTAGTTCAGAAGGAGGTGAGCTGGACAGGTTAGTCCATGGTAGGGGAAAGAGCTAGAGGATATGGAGAGACAAAAAGGTGGGATTTAAGGACCCAACATCCTCTGTAAGGCAAAAGGTCCAATCCCCCTCTCACAGCACCCTCAGCCTGCCTGCTCCAGCTTGCTTGTCTTCTCAAAGCCCTCCTCCAGCATTGGGTTTCCATCTTGCCCAATACAGTTGGCACAGGCTTCCCCAGCACCTTGGGCAGGAGCGAGCTGATTGAGGCCTGACCTTGACAGCACAGAGCTGAAGACTGGGGCAAACCACCAGAAGAAATGGCATGCCTTAATGGGGAATACATCTGTTTTTCCTTGTACTGACTAGTGACTTGGGGCTTCTCCTGGATACTCAGTTAGCTGTGGTGGCTGAGAGGTTGTTTTTTTTCCCATCTACCTTTGGTAAGAACCTAGGGACATCTCCACAGTCATCCAGGCCCTGTAAGGTCCAAATTGGGACCTGATCCAAGGTCCCTTGAAATCAACAGTCATTGACTCTGATAGGCATGTATCAGGCCCTGGATTAGTGCAGTGGCCTACTGGCTGCCTGCCAGACTAGCAGTGGCTCAGAGCAGGGGCATGTCACCCTGTGCTCCAAGATCTGCACTGACTCCCAGGCAGTTTGAAGTGTTGGTTTGGTTTGATGGTGCCCAAAATGGCTTGAGACCTACCTTCTTCCTCCCTCAGACAGGGAGGGACAAAGGGAAGGGGCTTCACTTGTTATTTCTTCCCCTGATGGGCTTGCAGGTTACTTGGCTCCCATCCATGACCCTTTGCTTTTTGTTCTGCAGAACCCAGGATGTGACCAGGTTCCATCTGGATCAGGTGAGTAAATGGGACTGCTCGTTTTCACTCCTAGAGGAGACAAGATGGTAAGGAACCAGGGAGGGCAATGGACGAAGCAGGCTAGAAATGTGGGTAAAACTGGGCACTCCAGGTCTGGCAGAGTACAGCTAACATTGGCCAGACAGGAAGGGGGTGGGATGTGTGGCAGGGAGGGAAATGAATGAGAGAACAACATGGGGCCCAGTGGGCAATGTGAGTAACATTCTGTGGAGACTGCTGGGCTTAAGCAGTGCCAGGTGGGTGGGAAGTAAACTGCACGGGTAGGGTGGAGGCCTGTTGTTAATCAATGGCTGTTGACTTTCATGTTCTCGAGTGAGCTGCAAACCAAACCCCCAAGGATTCATCCAGCTGTAGAGCACCATTCTGTGCTCTTGCTCTGCAGCCCATCTGTTGGAGGAAGGGCTAAATGAAGTATGTGGCTTGTCGTAACTTCCCAGGATAGCCATGGGAACAAGATCCATTCCACTGATAACATACAGATAAATAGCTTGGCAGCGTCATTGTGTAGGTGCAGTGAGGACCTGGATTTTCCTTTAAGGCTTGATCCATAGCCCACTGAAGTCAGTGAGGGTCTTTCCATTGATTTTAACAGGGTTTGGATCAGACCTGCAGCTAACTCTGTGTGTGACATGCACAGGGCCTTCCTTCTAGATACCAGCAACCTACAGAGAGCAGGAGAAGCAAGAGCAAATAGTGAGGCATCCCAGCAGACTGGCCATCTTAGTATTTGCAATGAAATGCTGCCCTCTACAGAAAAGAATAGGAAGTGCCAGAGCATCATGCAGAATTGATCATGAAGGGATTTGATTTGAGCAGAGATTTGATTTTGTTTCAATTGTTTTGCAATTTCAAAAGAAAAAAATCCTTTTATAGTGGTACAAAAAAAAAAGGAATTGAAATTTCCCACAAAACAAAATTCTGGGGAAAAAAATGGGGCAGCTGGAGTGTGAGAGTGAGATACAAACATGCAAAGGGAATAGTCATAGAGAGAAAGGTAACCAGGATGTGTTTCTGTATTTCCTTGCAATGAGCAAAAGTACATTGGGCAGGGGATAATTAGATACAGGCTAGTCCCAGGTGGCACCAAACTCCAGGCTGGGATTTCCCATGGACCATCAGCAAGCAAAGTCTGTGTTACATAGAGCAACCTATCCAGAGTCAGGTCAGAGATTAGGGGTTCCTGGCTTCTAGTGTCATGCTCAGTCCAATGAACCATATTGCCAGTCAGCAAAAATGAGGGGAGATAGCAGAGCAAACCCGTTCTGTGAATGCCTGTCGATCTAACCACAGAACTCTTCTGGGTTAAGGTTTCACATGGGGCAGCTGACCTAGCATCCCAGACAGCACAGTTCACATGGCCACGTGCCAGCAGCACGCTCCAGCACTTCAGGACTCTGACAGGTTCCTTCCATAGCATCACAGCATGGGGAGCTCATGTAGGACCAAGGGAAATTACAGGCCCCACCAAAATTGTTGACCTTAACAACAGGGTGGCCTGACCCAGCTTCCCAGCCAAGGAGGAAACTCATCAGTGCTGCTCTTGGGCCACCTCTCTTGGGTTCAGAATGCTATGGAGTACTCCCTGCCCCTGCCAGAAGGTCCTCTCTTGTTGATTGTGTAACTATCCTACTGGGTGCAATAGGGAAATCTGTGCTGCCAACAGGAGATGGTTTAAAAACCTTGTAAAAACACTCTCACTATGTTAAATTTTGTAGGGTTTGGGAATCATGTTTATAAGGACCTCATAGGTTTCATCCCTATTAAAGTCTGTATGGCTTTCCAATAAGGGATGCCTTGGAAGGACAGCATGTGTGGCAGGGTGGGGGTTGCAATATTGGGGCCCCTTTGGCACATGGGTCCCAGAGTGGCTAATTTGTCTGACTGGGTGCTAATCAGCCGCAGTGCATGACGCACACTGGCAAGGCCGGTGCCCCACTGAAGTGGAGAAATGGGACTTGTGCAATTTCCAGCTGATAGTCTCCCCTGTTTAAAAATAAACAGGCCTTCTCAAGGCTCTGAGCTATGCACAACTCTCCCGAAGGCCAGCACCAAGGCTGAGAGCTGCCGACATCAGCAGTGCTGGCACACAGACAGCTCTGTAATGGCTGTCTCTGCCCAAGGCCCCGAGCAATACAGTTGTGGCAGCTGTTGGAAGGGCTGACCCACTTTCAAATCAGATGTGACTGCTTTCTCCTGTAAAGGCAGCTGCTTGTATGTCTGGCACAACATTTTGTTTCCTCACCTGATTCCATCAGTGCCACAAACTATTTAACTGGAGCAAATACAATGGCCTGCCAAGGTTATAGATTTATAGATTTTAAAGTCATTATGATAATTGACTCTGACTTCCTGCATAACACAGGCCACATAACTTCATGCAGTAATTTCTGCATCAAACCCATGACTTCAGTTGGAGCTATAGCATCTCTTTCAGAAAGAGATCCAGTCTTGCTTTAAAGACTGCAAGCAACTGAGGATCCCCCACATGGTTAATTACCCTCACTGTTAAAAACGTGCACCTTAGTCTGAATTTGTCTTGCTTTAGCTTCCAACCATTGGATCTCATTATGTCTTTTTCTGCTAAGTTAAAAGCTGTCTACTATCAGAAATCTATTCCCTATGGAGGTAGACTGTGCTCAAGTCATCTGTTAACCTTCTATTGGATAAACTAAATAGATTGAGATCTTGAGGCTCTCATTCTATAGCAGGTTTTCCAGACCTTGAATCTTTCTTGTAGCTCTCTTCTGAACCCTTTCCAATTTTTCAACATCCTTTTTGAAGTGTGGACACCAGAACTGGACACAGTCTCCAATAATAGGCTCACTAATGCAATACACAGAGATAATTCCAGCTCCATATTACTATTTGATATGTCCCTGCTTCTACTGCCAAGGATCATGTTTGCCCTCTTAGCCACAGCATTGCACTGAGAGCTCAAGTTCAGTAGACTGTCTGCCATGCCCCCAAATGCTTTTCAGAGTCACCACTTTCCAGGATACAGTCACCTATCTTTTAAATGTGATCTACAATCTGTGTTTCTAGAAGTATGACTTTGTATTTGGCTGTGTTAAAACATGTGGCGTTCAAATGAGCAGCCCTTACCAAGTGATGCAGGTTAATCTGTATAACTGACCAATCCCTGGCTGGAAGTTGAATCTAGACAAATTCAGACTGGAAATCAGGTGTAAATTTTTAACAGTGAGGGTAATGAGCCACCAGAACAGCTTATTAAGATTGGATGAGTTCTTTAAAGATATGATCTAGTTCAGAAGAAATTACTTTGGGGCAGTTCTCTGATCTCTCTTATACGGGGCCGACTAGATCATCACAGTGGTCCCTAATGGACTTAGAAACTATGAACACCTGTGGTTATTTACCACTCCACCAGTGTTTCTGTTGCCATGCCAGGGGATGAGAGAAAGAACTGAGATTCAGGAGGCTGCTCTCTGTGAAAATGGACACCTCTGGGGCCTGATTCTTAATGGAATTACTCCTGGTTTACACTGGGATAGATCTTACCCCTCCCATTCAGAGAGAAAGATTTTGCTACATGACCTTTAGCACTGCCAGTATATAGCTGATTTTGGCCCGAATTGATGTTAAGAATAGAAAGCTTGTGCACTATGGAACAAGAGAGTACATGACAATGGGATATACTGGCCATAGCTCAAACTTCATTGTCCACTCATTGTAACTTACTCCAGGGGTTTTCCCATTTCTGGTGGCTCATGGTCAAGCAGCCACCCCTCAACCATCATGAGAGCTCCAGACATCCACAGGGCTCAAGGGACAAATCAGCATTTGCCAGACGTTCCTAGCATGGCAGCATCAGAGTGGCTACAGTCTTTCCTTCTACTTAAAGTAGGAACCCTTAGCCGATACTGCCCTTTTACAAGTGACTGCTGTGTGCAGTGTCAGAAGCCATCCAGTGTGCAGAGTACATATCACCCCACTGTTAGCTCCCATTCTATTGGAGTTCTGCTCAGAATAGTGTTGCCTCTTAGGCAGATGTTTGAAAGGATCTAAATTTGCTTTATTTCCTTGTTATTCCTGCTACATTTTCTCCTACAACCTGTGTGCCCTGCAGCACGTGTGATGCCTCCCTGAAGGGTGGCAGAAGAGCCAAGAGTTGTGCCTGAAAAGCTGAACTGAGCTGAGACTAAATGTAGGTGTCTTTGGGCCAGTGAGCTGCTGCTTGACTTGTACTGCAGCAGCAGATTTAGCCTGGAGTCTGAGGTGCCTCTTGCTTAGGTCACAAGTTCAAACCACTCATCAGCCAGAAAGGCAGTCACCCAATGCTCCTTGAAGTCTGGGGTCATATTTTGTATATGGGAGTGAGTGTTGTCTCCCAAGAGGATGTATAAGAGACCTGCTACGCAGCTGAGGTATGGTCATCAGCAGATCAGGTACATTGTCCCTGGGCATGCATGGACACAGCATGCCAATTGTGATCTGCCTGAATGCAGCTGACACGTTTATCAGCAGAGAGGTGACCAAGAATCAGACCATGTCAACGAAGTGTGGCAGCTTATCAGGTATGATCTACCTGTACATAGCAGGGAGCCTTGACAGCCCAGAAGTGTGCTGTACCTAGGCCTAGCTGGATCTCCGGGAGGCCCAGCAGCTATGTTCTGTATATTTGGTAGCACTGTTAGATCTGGAACGCCAGGCAGCAATCAACCTCTCTGCCTCACTGCAGCCTGCAGCTCTGTGTGCTGTGAAAGTGGCGCTTGGCCAGTGCTCTCCCTAGCTCTAACCTTGGCCAGAGCACATGCTGCTCTTGGCTAATGCAGCTGGCTGTTGTTTTTGTTTCATCCATTCCTGAGATAGGGCTCTGAAGTGTGCCCTTGCTCCTCGGTGCTAACTCCAAACCATGGCAACGTTATCATCTCCCTGTTTGTCTTCTACTGAGTGCCTCCATGCACAGCAGGCTGGGGACCTTGCAGGGAGAGAAGTAGAGGTGGTCACTCAGCCAAGGCTGGTGCAACCATTTAGGTGACCTTGGCGGTCGCCTAGGGCACTAAGATTTGGGGGGCAGCATTTTCTTCAGCAGTGACCACGGTGGCTGGATCTTCGGCCACCCCGTTCGCCGCTAGCATTTAGGCGGAGGGAGCTGGGGCAGAGGAGCGCGGGGAGGGCTGCCTGCAGCAAGTAGGGCGGGGGCGGCACGCAGGGAAACTGCTCCCTGCCCCAGCTCACCTCTGCCCCGCCTCCTCCCCAAACACGCCATCGCTGCTTCACTTCTCCCGCCTCCCAGGCTTGCGACGCCTAAGCTGATTGGCGCCGCAAGCCTGGGAGGCAGGAGAAGTGAAGCAGCGACAGCGTGCTCGGGGAGGAGGCGAAGTAGGGGTGAGCTGCTTCACTTCTCCCGCCTCCTAGGCTTACGGCACCAATCAGCTTAGGCGCTGCAAGCCTGGGAGGTGGGAGAAGTGAAGCAGCGATGGCATGCTCGGAGTGCTCATGCTCGTGTGCGGAACAGGAGTGAGCTGGGTTGGGGGGGGTCCCTCAGGGTAGAGGGTGGGGGGTGGGGAGCTGCCACAGGAGGGGCGCCTCAGGGCGGAGGGGGGGAGCTGCTGTGGGGGGGGGTGTGCCTCAGGGTGGGGGCTCTGGGACGAGAGACGGCGCGAGGTGGAAGTTTCGCCTAGGGTGCAAAATATTCTTGCTCTGACCCTGCACTCAGCAGGACTCTTCTTAGAGAAACATAACAAGCCAAAGGCTGTTCTCGCCCGTATGAAACTCCAGTGGCTTAGCTGGAGTTATGCCAGTGGGAGAGAGATCTCTTCAGCTCCAGTCCCTCAGGAAAGAGTGCATTGAGGGTTAATAAATCCAGGCTGTTTACATGCCCACATTTTGCTGTAATGATTCCTTGCTCCCTTTCCATTGGTTTATTCCTCTCTCAGGATCTTCACTGACTGTTAGTTGGATTGGTGTGTAGGGAATTCATTCTTATAACATAGGACAGGCAGACGTGGGGGGAGAGCAAAGTGGTCTAGTGGTTAGAGCAGGGGTCAGCAACCTTTCAGAAGTGGTGTGCCGAGTCTTCATTTATTCACTCTGATTTAAGGTTTCATGTGCCAGTAATACATTTTAACATTTTGAGAAGGTCTCTTTCTATAAGTCTATAATATATAACTAAACTACTGTTGTATGTAAAGTAAATAAGGTTTTTAAAATGTAAAAGAAGCTTTATTTAAAATTAAATTAAAATGCTGAGCCCTCCCAGACCAGTGGCCAGGACCCGGGCAGCGTGAGTACCACTGAAAATCAGCTAGCGTGCCTCCTTCGGCATCTGTGCCATAGGTTGCCTATCCCTGCGTTAGAGCAATGGATTGGGTGTCAGGCTTTTTAGATGCTGTCCCTAGTTCTGCCATTGATCTTGGCAAGCCATGGTTAATCCCTTGGTGCCTCAGTCTCTTTGCCTCTAAAATGGTGATAGTAATGTTCACACACACCTCTTTAGAAGTATTATTAATAAGTTTTAAGGCCAGAAGGAGCTATTATGATCATCTCCTCTGACTTCCTGAATAGCATAGACCAGGGAACTTACCCCAGTGAGTCCGGCACCAAACCCCGTAACTAGAACTGGCTGGAAAACAAGGATGCATGAAAAATTTCAAGGTTTGCAATTTTTTTTTTCATTCTGCATTGAAACAAAATGGAGATCTGTGTGAAAGTAGCAGCCCTGGGATGGAAAGTGCTGGGATCAAATCCCTGCACTGCATGAGGTAGAATAGGGACTTGACCCACATGCTGCTGACTGCCATAGCCACTGGGCTATTGGCTGGTCTGGAATGACTCCCACCCTCATTTTGACCAGAAATTCCATCCTAGACCAGAGGCACCATCCCAATGAAAAATTAATCCAAACTGCTATATTTCCACAAAAAGGTCTTGTTTTGACGAATTGGCATTTTCTGACAAAAAAAGTCTAGTTCAAAAATTCGCAGGAAGCTTCATCAATAACCTGTGTTTGAGCTGGAATGCATCTTTTCGAGACACTTCACCTGGATTTACAGGCTTCAAGTGGTGGACAGTCCACCACATCCATCAGCCTATTGTTCCAGTGTTTCATGACTCTTAATGCACCTGATTTCTCATCAAGAACTAGGGGTCACCAAATGAAATTAATAGGCAGCAGTTTAAAACAAATAAAAGGAAGTTCTTCTTCACGCAGCGCACAGTCAACTTGTGGAACTCTTTACCTGAGGAGGTTGTGAAGGCTGAGACTATAACAGCTTTTAAAAGAGAACTGGATAAATTCATGGTGGTTAAGTCCATAAATGGCTGTTAGCCAGGATGGGTAAGGAATGGTGTCCCTAGCCTCTCTCTGTCAGAGAATGGAGATGGATGGCAGGAGAGAGATCACTTGATCATTGCCTGTTAGGTTAACTCCCTCTGGGGCACCTGGCATTGGCCACTGTCGGTAGACAGATACTGGGCTAGATGGACCTTTGGTCTGACCCGGTATGGCCCTTCTTATGTTCTTATGAATTTGTCCAACTTCAGCTTCCAGCCATAGGATCTCGTTATGCTTTGGGCTGCTAAATGAAAGCGCAAATCAGAAACCTTCTCCCCATGAAAATACTTAAAAGAGGGCCCCTAAGAGAGCTGCACATCCCTTAACACAGCTTATTTTGGCATGTGACCTTTTTACTTGAGGGGAGGCAAATCATAAGAACATAACATATCTATAGGGTGTGTTGAATAGGGTGGTAAATCTCCTGACTCATCACAGCAGCCCAAGCAGGCTTGGTTAGGAGAGAGTGATATTGACAAACCAGGTATAACCGATGTGCTGTGTTCAGAACTCTGGATGTTGGATAGGAATTATCAGCTGATTTACAAAGTGCCATTTGGTCCTATTTACACTATTGCTGGGGAGATGTTTCATCCCATTTGCTGCCCTCTCCCTAGGTCTGCACAGTTAGATCTAGGAAGGACAAATGATGTTGTGGAGATAAGTGGAACTGAAGCCAGGAGGGAGCACGTGGTGTGCTGCTGCCCAATGCAGCTGGGTGGTAATTCTTGTTCCAAGGTCTCTTCAGTAACCTTCTAGGTGAGGAATTCTACCCTGAGAACATCACTGCTGCCATGATGAGAGCTTTAAGACTCAGAGTCAAAGAATTGACATGTTCTCAGGGCTGGTTCCATTACTCAGTGGTTAATGTGGGACAGATGAACTAAGGCCTGGAGTGTCAGAAATGTTTGCCAGAGGCCATATGGAGGGAGCATAGGGGCCCTTCTGAAAGGGGTGAAGATGGGTAGTGGGTAAATCTTGGAATGCAGCTCCTATGTCAACTGCTCCTTGTTTAGTCCTTGTCAGTTAACAGACAGAGCAGTGATGATTGTTTTGGGTGCAGAATGCACCATGAGGGGACCACTAGGACCTGCTATTGTATGGATGGGAAGGGAGGAGGATATGGATAGGGGCATGTGGTGGACACCCAGGATGGGAAGGGAGGATACTCTTGGGGGAAGGTGGTAGTCAGGGCCATCCTTACCCATACACAAAGTACACAGCTGCGTAGGGCACCAAAAATTTCCTGGTGCACTGTGCAGCTGCGTGCTGCTCCAGCCCCTGCTCCTCCTCTTCCCCATGGCCCCTGCCCAATCCCAGGCTCTTCCCGCCCTGCTCCACCCCCACTCCACCCCTTCCCCAAAGCCCTCACCCCTGCTCCGCCCCACCCCACCTCTTCCTGCCCCACCCCTTCACTGCCCCAGCCCCACCTCTTCCTGCCCCTGTTCTACCCCAGCCCTACCCCCACTCCACCCCTTCCCCAAAGCCCCTGCCCCTTTTCTGCCCCACCCTGCCTCTTCTTGCCCCACTCCTACTCTGCCCAAGCCCTGCCCCCACTCTCCTGAGGAGTGCAACAGGGCTGGGCCTGCACTCACCAGTGGTGGGAAGTGCAGTGAGTTCCCCCCTGTTCCCCAAGCCAGCCTCGCCCCCTCCCCATGGAGGCCTGGGGCCAGCCCCTTCCTCCCCCCGGAGGCCTGGGGCCCCACAGAGGATGCAGATGGGGAAAGGTGGAAGCCACCTGAGATGGGAAGGGAGAGTATATAGATGGGGGCAGATGGGGGCCATCTGAGGGATGATGTGAAATGAGAAGATCTTATGAAGTTGAGATGGGAAGAAGACTACTTGACTCTGGGCTCTGCTAATGAGATATGGAGCCTATTGCCTCTGGGTCACTCTTTCAACTGCAGTTGGCTGACTGGTGGCCCCTGAGTGAAATGGGTTTGATGCCCTCAGTCCAGGGCCTAGTGGATAGGTGCCACATCAGAAGCCTGTTGTTATAGCTGATGCTAGCTGGCATTCTGGTTGGCAGCCTCTGCAGAGAGGCCAGGGACAGCCTAGGTCATTGGCCGTGATCTTGCCTCTCAATCCTAGAAGTCATCCCTCAAGGTCAGCATGGAGGCACACTTGTTGTGTTGGAGAAGCTTGTCAGTTTGTTGGACAAGAGATAGGATTCAGGTCCCTAGAGCTCTCAATCTATCCCCACCTCACCGCCCCTCACCTCCAGCACTAGATGGATACAATACTTAAAACAAGGAAAGAAAAATTGACCCAGCTGAGCTGCTGAAACCAAACAAGAACAGACCAGAAGTTTCACCTCAAAACTTCCCCATTCCACCTGTGATCAGAAGCCCGACTGCTGAAATAGCACAAGACAGTGTTCCCATGGTCTTTCCAGCCTCAACAGAAGCAGGAGGTGATGTAAACCTAGTGTGACAGCGGCTTAAGGTTTCCAAGAATCTCAGATAAGCAAGGGACAATGTGGTCTAGTTGTTAAGGCAGAGACTAAGACTCAAGAAATCTGGGCTGTAGTCTTAACTCTGCCACTAACGTAGTGACCTTTGGTGAGTCATTTCCTGTCCCTTCTTCCCCACCTGTAACATGAGGTCAGTAATATTTACCCAGGCTCCTAAAGTGCTTTGAGATTTATGGATGGAGAGTGCTATATAAGTTCAGTACATTATGGCGCATGCCTGAACACCTGGGAACTATGGTGATTGTGTCCTATAAATATTGGGTGGGAAACTTTCTGCAGCTCATCCATGTCATTTGCAGTTCACCCATCCCCACCTAGGCTCTTGCTCAGTCTGGTCCCAGGTGGCAGGAGCATTTGGCCAGCACCTTGGTCATTGTAGTGGGTGGGTGGAAGGAAGAAAAAGGGACCTGGCTAAGCATATGTCTTTAAGTTGAGGTTGTGCAAGCTGTAACAGGTGCTCTCCTGTGGCCAGCAGGAGCTAGATAATTACCGTACGGCCATGAAGAAGATGGCGGATGATATCCTGTCTCTGCGCAGGCATGTTGCCAGCCTGGAGGCAGAGAACAGCACCCTGCGCCGCAACCTGAGCATGCACGAGGAAGTGGGCCGCACACTGCTGAACGACGTGGACGTGGATGTCATGACCAAGGTGGAGATAGTCGACAGGATAGGTAAGATATGCGCCTCCCACCCCCCATCTCTGCATGGCCCAGTGGGGAGCGAAGGAGGGAGGAAGCTGCCATGAGAAAGAGTGGGGCATGTCTCTGACTGTGGCATTACAGGGAGTGGGAAAGTGAAAGGTTAATAGCCTTGGCTAGAGGTAGGCACAGTGTAAGTGCCCCCCAGTCCCTGTTATCCCCATCCCTGCCCTCTCCTCAGGGACTCTCCCTCTTGGCCGATACTCCTCAGTCCTTACCATTCAGTTTAATTTGTATCTGAATTTGTGGGCCTAACATTCTGATTGGGCACTTTTGGCCTTGGCAAATAGACCTGCCCCATAGCTGTGCCTCCTATTCCTTGAGAGTCCTGGAAGCTGCTTGTATCCCTGAGACATGCCCCCATGCCACTGACCGGGCTGTGTGGTCTCTTGCAGTGGCCCTCAAGCACAAACTGGCTGCTGGGACAGTGGAAATGAGCAGGATGAAGGACCGGGTGCAACAGCTTCAGAATGAGCTGATCCGGGTAACTGTGCCGATGGCTTTGGCCTGCTTGGTCATTATTCCATAGAGGGACCCGTGAGCATATGCAGCTCCTGTCCTGAAGGCCTCAGGGTCTAATTCAAACAGATATGATGCCCAGGGCGCAAGCACAAGGATCTGGTCTATCCCTAGTGAGGAGAGCTCTGAAGAAGGCTGCATGCAAGAAGGGAGTTTGACGGGGCTTAGCACATGGGACATCAGAGGTTGCTCCACAGCCCTAGCCTGTGGAGCAAGAGGCCAGGCTAAGTGTGAAAGTCAGCTGTGCTGCACAGCCAAGATCTTCTGCCTTTCTTCTGCTGCCCCATGCTGTGGGTCTTCCCCTCCAAAGGAGAAAGGGGACCACCACCCTTTAGAGCCACACGCTAGAAGAAGCATGTTCCTGGTTACAGGTGGAAATTAACACAGACACAGAGAGGTCAGCCTGGTGCCCAGGAGGCCCTCACAGGGGGCAAGCAGCTTGGAGCTGGGGAGCCATCTGGAGAAGCAAATATTCCCAAACCCCTGGACAGTCTCACTAAGTTCCTGGAGACAGGCTGTAGTTTGAGTTCTCTGCTGATTACCTTCCTCTCCTAGCCCTGCAGCCACCCTGATTGACCAAGGGAGGAGAGTGGAGTAACAGGTGAACTCCAGTAGCTTTGGCAGCTCAGTTCGGGTCACACCCTGCCATGGTTCCGCAGCCCGATCAGACACTGCTTGGGAGCCAGAGAGAACCACAGGTCTGCCTGTGTCCATCCACCTCAGTAAAGAATCCCCTGTGCATTCTGATTCACTCCCCGAGGCATCTGATGGTTTCCCTCCCCTCTCACCCACCAGAAGAATGACCGGGAGAAGGACCTGGTGATGCTGCAACGAGCCCATCAGCAACAGCAGACAGTGCTGAGGAAGTACCAGGAGAAAATCACCAAGATGAAAGCCCTGGAGGATACTGTACGGCAGCAAGAGAGGGTGAGGAGATCACAGGTGCACGGGAAGTGCAGGGGAGGGCACCCACCTGGGCATCCCACAGGGCTTTGCTACTCTTCCATGCTGGGACAACATGCCCTGTGCTCATAGTGCACTCCCTACAGGGAGACCTTGCAACAAGCCACACCAAAGCAAAGCCACCAGGGACCTGCCCTGATGTTGTGTTTGTCGGCATCACCGAGGCCCACAGAATCTGGGCCCCATAGTCTCACTAGCAGGGCGGGATCTTCCTGCCTCCATCTGCTCCCCCTTTGTCACCCTGTTATGAATATAGGGGGAAGGGTAGCAATCTTTGTGTATGCTGTAGCATAAAATCCCTCCTTGGCAGCTGCACTGGATTGTCTTACCTGTAAAAGGTTAAGTAGTTCAAATAACCTTGTTGGCACCTGAACAGAAGGACCAATGAGGAAAGAAGATACTTTCAAATATGGGGGGAAGGATTTGTTTGTTGTTCTCTTTTGTTGTTCCCTCTCCAGATAGAGGAAAAAGCCAGCAGGTACACTATCTACATAACAGCTGAAATGCCTAAAGAACACATGAACGAGTACAAACTTTTTTTAAAAAAAAAAGTAAAAGAATCACACCTGCAAAATCAGGATGGAAGGTAATAAAAAGATTTAAAACACAGAGGACTCCCCTCTGGGCTCAGCTTCAGGGTTACAAAAACAGGAATGAAACTACCTCTGTAGCATAGGAAAATTTGCAAGCCAAAACAAAAAATAACCTAACACACATTTCCTTGCCCCACTTACAGTTTCTGTGGTCGTAGTTTGATTATTCCAGGTATGGTTTTGGGGAGATAGTGAACCTGCTGTATTTTTCCTCTGTCCCGAAAGGGAACAACAAAAGAGAGCAACAAACAACTCCTTCCCACCCCCACCCCCATCTGAAAGTATCTTCTGTCCTCATTGGTCCTTCTGGTCAAGTGCCAACTAGGTTATTTGAACTGCTTAACCCTTTACAGGTAAGGCAATCCAGTATAGCTGCCAAGGAGGAATTTTATGCTACTGCACACATAAAGGTTGCTACCCGTCCCCTATATTCATGACACACCCATTTCCCAGTGGCAGGGCATAGGTGCACATTGTGTTACACAACAGGTATTGGCTACATTGCTACTACCAATGGCACCATAATGAGCCAACATCCTACATTAAGAGTTTGGCTTTTCAGGTTCTTTTGTTGGAACCTGGCATGGAAACAGGAGCTGGAGCTGCAGCTGCAGAGCATCTGCTTAGCACTGTGAACTCCCTCATGCACCAGAGAATGGGACCTTGAAGTCCTGTGGGTCACCCAGCCCAAAACTTTGGGATGCAAATGCCTTCACTGAGTCCCTGGTATGGAGTGTGGGGACAGTAATTAATGCTAGCTCTGCAGATCAGCCATTCAGCTTTTCAAAACCTATAGTCTGGACAGCCTTGGGAATCCTGGGATCTGAGTAGCAGCAATTCCCCATATCCCTGGACTGCAGATTTGCTCTGGAACTGCATTCCCTGCCCAGACTAACAGTCCCTTTGCCCAACTCCTGTAGGTCTTGATCTCTTACAGTTGTCTGGACTGCACAATGAGACCAGATCTAAGGGGCCAGGCTTGTAGACTTGGTGTTTCAAGCTCACACTTCAGCATGCAGACTGCATTGTAAAGCTGGCTTTACAATTGCTAGACCCAGGTCTCAGCCATACTAACACATCCATACTGTACTACACAGATCCTCTGACTTGGATCTGTGGCTTGAGCTGCATTCACATTGCAAAATGACAGGATTTGGGCCCAAGTCATAGCAGGACTCAGGCTCTGATCCTCACCCTAACAAGATCCTGGGTCCTGTGACTCCTCAGTGCTTGGTGACCTGAGTTCACGGCTGGTGCAACCATTTAGGCGACTGAGATTTGGGGGGCGCCATTTTCTTCAGCAGCGATCACAACGGCTAGATCTTCGGCCGCCCCGGTTGCCGCCGGCATTTAGGTGGAGAGAGCTGGGGCAGGGGAGCACGGGGAGGGCCGCCTGCAGCAAGGAAGGGGGGGCGGCACACAGGGGAACTCCCCACCCCAGCTCACCCCTGCCCCGCCTCCTCCCCGAGCACGCCATGGCTGCTTCACTTCTCCCAGGCTTGCAGCGCCATTCAGCTTAGGTGCCGCAAGCGTGGCAGGTGGGAGTAGTGAAGCAGCCACGGCCTGCTCAGGGTGCTCGTGGTCATGCACGGAGCAGAAGTGAGCTGAGGCGCGGGGGGTGCCTCAGGGCGGAGGGTGGGGGGGGTGGGGAGCTGCCACGGGGGGGGTGCCTCAGGGCAGAGTGGGAGAGCCTCTGGGCAGGGGTGCTGGGAAGGGGGGGCACGCAAGGTGGAAGTTTTGCCTAGAGCGCGAAACATCCTTGCACCGGCCCTGCCTGAGTTAGACTAAATTGTGTATGGACAGAAGTAGGGGTTGGGCTCAAAGCTGAGGCCAGGTCTACACTACAAACATGCACTGGTATAACTAAGTCACTCAGGGATGTGAAAAATCCACAGCCCTAAGTGATCCAATTAGACGGACCTAACTCCTGGCATAGACAGCACTATGTTGATAGGAGAGTTTTTCCCATCCACATAACTACCACCTCTCGGGAAAGTGGATTAACTACGCTGAGGGGAGATGCTCTGTGCCTCTGCAGCATTTTAAATGTGGACCTGCCCATGTGCAGTGTAGACACACCCTTACAGGACATGAGGTCCATTGTCTGTGGCCCATACACAGTCCCGTCCAGCTGGGGAGCAGTGGAGCAAGCTGAACAGGAGAGAAGGCCAGCAACAGCATTGCAGAGCTAGGCCTTGTCCAGACTAGGGTTGTGGTGTTAGCGTGTGTGACTCACACATTTTAAAAGCCTAGTGTTGCTAAGGCCACACTGCCTTTAATGTGCTAACCTAGGGTACCCTCTGGGCTTCAGCTCAGCCTGTTTAACATGAGTTAAAGGCAACATACCTTCTGCAGACTAGGCATTTAGACCCTGTTAGTGACCATGTGGTAACGACATGCCCCAAATCTAATCTAGCCAAGGCCTCAACTCTCTGCGGCAGCCTATTGCTGTAAGGGTTATGTGGACCTTCAGGGGTCATGATGGGAGCTCCCTTCTCCACTGAATTTCTGCCTTCCAAAGGTGATTGAGAAGATGGAGCGCATGCTGGAGGAGAAGGTGCCAGAGACTGCTAGGACCTGTGAGCAACTGTTGGGTAAATGCCCCCGTCTCTCTCTGTGAGAGCCAGGGGGCTAGGCTGGGCCCTGATTTATTGGGAGCCAAGTAGTTCCTGAGTGATGCAGGAGGGGAGGGAGTGGCTCAAGTTACAGCTCAACTGGCCACATGGGAGGCAGGTGGGAGAAGCTGATAGGGACCCAGCAGAGAGGCTTATCATTCAGGGCCATACCCTGCCCCCTCCCTTACTCATGTTGGGCAGCACCAACCAACGGGGCTACTTGTGGAGTGAGTTGCTACTCCACGTGACATCTGGCAGAGCCCCCAGTCAGGGAAGCCTAAAGCCCTCCACTCCTTCCTGTACCCAGGGTGCTCCCTTTCACAGACAGGTTCTGATTCCACTATAGTAGGCTGGCAGGGGCAAAGGAGAGGTGAAATGACCTGGCCTCTCACTGGAAGGGGGTGGGTAGTGAAAGTGCTGGAGGGTATGGAGGAAAGCAGAGGTCTGAACAGCTTCTCTGCTCTTCTCCCCCAGCTGATAGCTTCTCCAAGGAGTTCTACTCCACCCTGCTAGCTGAGAACATGCGACTGCGGGAGGAGCTGAGCAGAACCCACTACCGCTCTTCCCCCATCATCCTGCAGCAGCAAGCCTTGCCGGTGAGATGGGTTGGCTTGGGGCCATACCATGGGGAGGATCCCCTGTTAGCCAGTGGGAGTGATTCACTTCATGTGCAGGACAGTGTGGCTGGCAGTTTGGTTGCTTTATCAGTGTGATGGGTTTCCCCCAGGGTGCCCATTTGGAACTGGGGTACCACTGAGCCTCCTGACCCGCCAGTCTCAGCTCCCTCTCACACTGTTCTGCTGTGAGAAGCTGCAAAACCCTCCAACCTGCACATTCACCAGCATTCATACATGTTGGGAGTCGGACCAGTGTTCCCTCCAATTTCGCCCACGCATGTGCAGAATTAATTTTGTTATATGCACCAATATGGAGGTGATGTGTGACACATCACCTCCATATTGGTGCACATAACAAAATTCATGTGGCGGGGGGTCGAGAGGTTCGACATGTGGGAGGGGGCTTAGGGCTGGGGCAGAGGGTTGGGGTCTGTGGGGCGGCTGGGGGTGCGGACTCTGGGATGGGGCCGGGGATGAAGGGCTCGGGGCAGGGGCAAAGGATTGGGGCACGGGGGGATGAAGACTCTGGCTGGGAGTGCAGGCTCTGGGGTGGGTCCAGGGATGAGGGGTTTTGGGTTCAGACTGCCTGGGGCTACAGCAGGGAGAGAGGACTCCCCCCAGCTCTCTCTCCCTGCAGCAGCAGCACCTAGGCTGCGGGGGGAGGGTCACCTCTGCCCACCACGGCAGCTCCAGGGCTGGACCTGCCTCTCCCCCAGCCACAGCAGGTCCAGGCTGGGGCTGGGTTGGAGCCAGGGAAGGGGGACCTCTTCCCCTGCTTTGATAGATCTGGGGCTGAGCTGGGTTGGGGCCAGAGGAGTCACCTCACAGCTTGGAGAGAATTTAGGTAGGGACACATCCAGCTGCAGTTACACGCAGGCTCTCTAACCACCAGCTTCTCAGCCTGGAATCCCAGAGCTGAATTGTCCTACCCTGGTGAAATCTGTCCAGTGTATGGGTTTAACACCCAGTCCTCCTCTCCCTCAATGTGAAGAGAACAATGCATACTTGTGGTAACCAAGCAGAGATTTTCCCCAAGCACTCCAGTCAAAGCTCACTGGTTTAGATTAAAACAAAATAAATGTATTATGTACAAAAGCTAGATTTTACATGATTATAAGAGATAGCAAAGAAATCAAGGCAGGTCACCTAGTAAATAAACAAAAATGAAAAATAAGCTTAATATACTAAATAGATTGGATATGAATAGCAGATTCTCATCCAAATTGATGGTACAGGCAGGCTACAGATTCTTAAGGCACAATCTGCATTAGCTTTACAACTTGGCTTTCTCAGGTCTTCATACACAGGCTAGAAATCCCTTTAGCCTGAGTCCAGCACTTCCCCCAGTTCAGTCTTTGTTCCTCAGGTGTTTCCAGGCATTTTCTTGTGTGGGGAGTGAAGAATCCCACCCCAATGATTTCACTCCCTGCCTTATATAGCTTTTGCATATAGCGGGAACCCTTTGTTCCAAAGTTTGGTTCCCAGACCATTCTGGGGGAAAATACTGACATCAGGGCCGGCTTTATGAACGGCAGGGCCCAATTCGAATACCTGGTGACGTTCCGGGGTTTCAGCGGCACTTCAGCGGTGGGTGGTCCGCTCCGGGTTTTCCACGGCACTGAAGGACCCCCCGCCGCTGAAATGCTGCCGAAGACCCGGAGCGGATCCACTCCCCCCCCCGCCACCAGGTGAGTAAAAAAAAAAAATAAAAAAGGCACCTGAGGCGCGGGGCCTGATTCTGGGGAGTCAGGGGAATTGCAAGATGGAGTCCAGCCTTATGTGGCCTGGTCACATGTCCTTGTAGAATCACAGCAGCCATCACTCTCAGGCTGTCTGTGCAGTTCTCAGGAAGGCTCACAAGGTGGGAGATAAGCTTCTCCTAAGGCCTATTGTTCTCTCTAATGGCTCATTGCCCTGAGTAGGCCCTTTCCAACTTGTCTAGTGGGCCTTACCCAGGTATAACTACATTTGAAATACAGATACATAGTCAATATTCATAACTTTAGATACAAAAATGGTATATGCATACAAATAGGATAATCATATTCAGCCAATCATAACTTTTCCAATGACATCTCATATGACTTTTTGTACAAACTGCATCATAATTATGTTATAGTCATATCATAATATCACTATGAAGATTATGGGGGTGCAGTGTCACAATCAGGTTGTAAATGCTTTGGGATAGGGACTGTTCCTGCAGACAGGTTTGTACAGCGCCTGGCACAATGGGGCCTTGACCTCTGATTGGAGCCTCCAGCCACTACTGCAATGCAATATTATATTGTATTTGAAAAGCTACCTTCACCACAGCTCCACAGATCCAAGGCCTTGCCAGTACCTTTCTCACTGGCTTTTCTGCCCCCACCCCAACCCCACATCAGAACTCCCATTATATGGATTCCATGGAATGATGGGGAAAAGAAGGTCACTGGCAGCCTGTGTCATGATGGGAAGGAGATGGAAGGCTAGAGTCTCTAAATCTCACTTGCTAGCTGCATTATCTGTTTGCAGGACATGTTCTCCACCAACTCAGAGAAGCTGTCTTTGCTGGCCAAGGTGGAGAAGGCGCAAGGTCACATTCGTGTCCTGGAAAGCCAGGTAATTTCATGCCCTTTCTCACAGGTCATTCCCCTAGTACACAGCCCATACCAATCTCCACCCATTGTCTGGTCCTGTGGCATGAATGAGAATGAACTCCGACAACCCTGAGCACTGACTCACCCTTTGGTGTGCCCCCAGAAACTGGTGTTTCCTTCAAGGTTTCTATATACATGATCACAGGTGGATTAGAGGCTAGATGCAGACAAAGCATTGTCTCATCTCTGCTCCTTTCCCAGAGGAGGGTAGGACTTATTATGGTTTATTGGCTGGTGAAGATCTGACTCTTGAGATTGGCCTGGAAGGCGATCAGTTGCTGGTCAATTGTAACTCTTGTGGACAGGAGTTCCACAGTGAAGCACTGGCCCCTGAAAAGATCAATCTCATCCCAGTTTTCTCCTTGAGTCTCATCATCTCTCAGGAGCATAACATGGCCAGAGAGGCATCCATTTCTGAGATAACCTACGCCCAGCCCATGGAGAGCTCAGAAATGCAGCACCAAGGCCTCAAAGCAGATGTACCCAAAAGCTCCCTTTCCCCACAGCCGCCCTGCCATTGAGCATTTTCACAGGCTTTCCCACAAATAAGCCCCTGAGGAAGGCTGCAGCCATAGGTCTAGCAGGTCCCCAAATCAGCACTAACAAGGAGGAATGGGCCTCACGGGAACCCCCCTGGAAGTGACCTCAAAAACCCAGTTGCCCAGGTGCCATGTTTCATATTCTCCAAGCTACTCCTAATTCCAGCAGTGCTTTGCTGTGTATGTCAGGGTATAGGTTATGGGAGGCTACCAGCTGGGGGATGTGTGGCTTAGATGGGGAGCCCACAGGTGAGCAATATGAGCTGCACTAGTCAGTTTCCCATGTGTCAGTGAGCAGAGTGGTGGTACAGTGCAAGAGCAAACCCAGGGCGAGAGGGCAGGCAGGGCAACACTGCCATAGTGCACTGAGTATCTGTTCTCTCCCTCACAGCTGGAGGAGTCTGCGAGGAAATGGGGGCGGGAGAAGCAGGACCTCAGCATCCGGCTCCTGGAGCAAGAGCACGGCTTTGGGCGGTCATCCAGCACCATCCTGCATGATTTCTCATTGGTCAGTGACATGCCTGCTGTGCCGGGCAACCCACAAGCTGGGCTCACCCAGCTACAATCCAATTCCTCCCATACTCAGCTACTCAGCTGCTCACCGTCCTGCCATGGCCACTGTACATCTGGCTGGTGTAGGAACCACGTTACTGGTCTCTAAAATTGTCCACTAGTTTTCCTTAGCCAAAGATTGATGGCCGGGACAGGGGACCATGTAAGGGCTCAGCACTCTGTCTAGGGCACAGAAGTTGCTCAAGAACCTCCCCTCCCCACAAGCATATCCAGGCTGAAAGTCTCTTTGGTTTGTGCTAGTATAATGTCAACAGACCTCAATCGTTGGCACGTGAGATTGAACCAGAGACCTCTAGAGCTTAGTGTATGAGTCTCTACCGCGTGAGCTAAAAGCCAGCTGGCTCTTAGTGAAGGCTGTAGAGCAGATTCATTTTATATCTTCCTCTAAGTGTTCTCAATGCCACTAGATTGGACAGAACACCACACCCAGGAGGTGTGTGGGTTACACTAGCTCAGTATCACACCCCTTCCACACACTCCCAGAAGGGGAGAACCAGACAGAGCAAGCCAAGGTGGAAGAAGAGCAGGAAAGAGAGTGGAGCCTCATAGCCAGCCAGTCCGCTGCTGGGAGAAGGACTGTTGGGTTGACTCCACCCATCTGCACCACAGAGGCAGCTCATTGGTCTAAATTTTGGTGCCTGAACAGCTGGGCACAACAAATTTCTGAATCACCTGTGTCCCTGTAGTGTGTAGGGTTGGGACAGGGCTACTCTCCGTTATCTGACCCGTCCATGTGCTCTCTGGACTGCAGCAGTCTCTTTTAGCCTACACACACACTCTCTCTCTCTCTCTCTTAGGCTCCATCACTCCTGGCTGGCCAGGGCCCACTTCACCTAAGCCCTTTGACTTCTCCCCATATCACAGGGGGGCTGTTGTCAGACTTGTGACTTCCCAATCTTGTAGGGTGGCTGCATTTGTTGATTGGGGTAAGACTGAGTATAACTTGCCCCTGCCCGTTCAGCTGGGTGAACAGTCATCCACCACGGCCTGCTCTGGACCACAGACATGGGGTTTTCAGCATAGCATATTACTGAACGGCACACAGGGTCCAGCCCAGAATCTCCTTATTAAAGCTTTGGGAGGAGGGAGCAGTAGAGCACCAGTCACAGAACCTGGTAGCGTCAGGGGTAGCCCACAGAGCACACACTGGGAACTACGAGATTGAGGCACTGGACAAAAAGGACTCTGCCAGCACAGAGTAAGGGCTGAAAGGAAGTGGGAGACAGATAGATTAAGATTCCAGGAATATCCCCTGATGTTCATGCTCTTCTCCCACACAGAAAACTTCACCAGATTCCACAACACATATCAAGAGGCACCAAACGCTTGATCCTCTGCCCTAGCACCTTCTGCAAGATGGACTTATTGGCAGTGCTGGGGAAAGACAGTGAATGTTCTCTATGGTCTCCCCTTCTCCCCCCGAAACAGAGCTCTCCTAGGGGGTCTACTGGAGATCTTTATTAAATACTTGCTGCTCAACCCCCAAGTGCTGTTACTGCAGACTGGATGGCCATGAGAAATACCTATGTCAGTCAGAGCTCAGGGATATGCTTGGCCAAGTGATAGGATCCAGTCTGTGAAGCCCAGATCAAAGCTTGGAGAAGCTCTAACTGTGGGTTCTATCACAAGGCACTGGGGTTTGGGGACTTTGAATCTGGTCCGGGACATTAGCATATAAGTCCCTGCTCCAATAGGTCACCTCCACCCACCCAATCCTATCTCCTCCTCATCTTAATGACCATCTGTACGTATCTCTCCCCGAGGGTTCCAAGGCAGTTTAGCTTGACTTTCAGCATGTTTTCAGCAGCTGATTTTTTGCTGGTCCCTTGGATGATCACTTCTGCAGTGTTCCAAGGACAGTTAGATGACAGCTGGTGTTGAGTTTATTGTATCTTCCCTTCCCCGCCTTCTCCCCCCAGGCAGTAGTGTCTTGGAACATTGCATTGCAGGGGTGGGTGGGAGGAGAAGAGTGTGACATGGACTGAATTCATGCCCAGCAGAGGTGGCTTTAGTCTCTTTGGAAAGGTGGCTGAAGAACTCCATCCTTGGCTGTGATGATGGAACGCTGCCTGCTGTATAGCACATCAGCCATGCCTGAAGGACCAATCTGGATCAGTTTAACCCTCCAAGTGCGTAATGTTCGTGGAGGTTGACATTCTCTTTACCTGTGGTCCACTTCCTTTTATGTGTGGAACATTCCACATGGAGCTAGGCACAGTTTAGTTGGGGTGGTGATGCCAAACCCAAACTGGGACTGTGAGAAAGCACCAGCCTGCACAGCCCTTGAAGACTGAGCTCAGGCTCCCACTGTCAGTCCGCAGACCAGGAGGAAATCTGAACGTGTAACCAAGCCAAGGGCATTCTGCAGTAGAGCAAGTGGCAGTCTTAGAGGTGGGGAAATGGGCCACTGCGCACACAGTGCATTGACGCTTTGTTGGCCTATGCAGCCTACGCCCCCTAGGGAGTCCTGAGTAGAGCAGCAAAACATCATGGGCCAAATTCATCCCTGGGGTAACCTCATTGACTTCAGCAGAGTTTCACCAGAGATGATTCTGACCCCTGGAATGGCCCACCAGGCTAGACTTAGCCCCGCAAGGCGAGGTGCCCAGCTAGTATGAGTGATGGAAGCAGCAGCAGCACATGACCATGAGGGCCCTTTGCCCTGGCTGCTATTGCTCATGTCTGCAAGGACTCGTGTGAAGCCACTGGGCTCCAGATCCTTGCAGCCAGGGTCACTTGTGCAATGGCAGAAGTTACTTATTCTTGTCACTAGCACCGTTCCCCTGGCAGCAGGTGTTAGCCCTCAGTCGGTGTGTGCTACGCATCCTGATCTGCAGAGGGAATGGGACTGGGCCAGCTCTTAGCTTGCACTGTAGAAACTTGGACTGTTAGCTGCTCGGTCCCTGCGTCAGTCCCCAGCGTTGGCCAAGAGGGCAGCCTCCATACCTAACTCTTATTTGGGTGTGGCAGGTTTAGTAGACAGGTGACAGCCGGGGTTGCACCCATCCCAACTCTGAGCACAGCATGCAGGTTAGCAGGTGCTGCCTGAGCCATGCTCCCTACTGGGGCCTACTTGCTGAGTGTACCTGATACGGAAAAGGCCCCTCAGGTGCTGCCCCCAGTACAAGGGGTGTTGATTTGCAGAACCAATGGAACAGCATCACTTTAATGGGAAGTGGCCATGTCCCATGGCAGCAAAGGGGTGCTGTCTGCCTTGTTGCTTTGAGGGGTGGCAATTTCAAAGGAGAACATGACCCTTCAAGGACATCTGATCTGGTTTTTCCCTTCTTCAGTAGCCCTTCCCTTTGCCACCCCTGTGATGTAAGCCTAGCCTGTTGGGGGGTGGAGAATATCAGCTGTAGCCTGGAGGGAAGAAAGGGGGTGAGGGACTTTAAAACTAAACAAATGAACAGGGCCCCCAGAGTTCTGCCAGGTGCACAGGGCAGAGCAGGAGCACATCGCCAAGGCAGAGCATGGCACAGAGGTTAGCCACATCACCAGCCAGGAAAGCAGCTAGCTTTGGAATACATATCCTGGAACCTCCAGATCTGACTGGTCAAGGGCTGCTGCCTGGGGACATGATGAGGAACAGGACACTGGCGTGGCCAGGTGCCTCTTTTGCATGTGAAATCAGGGCATCGCACGTGTGAATTGGGCATGCCAACCAGTACTTCCTATGAGGACTGGGAGCCCTCAACATTCCAGCATCTCAACCACACAACTCAGGTCCTTCTCTAACTATTCTCCAACTGCACAGATATCCCACGAATCTCTCCTGAGTGCAATTCCAGTGCCTTCCAGTAGCTGTACCTTCCCCACCCTCCTCCTGTAATACAATGGACAGAAGAGAAATGGACTTTCTGGTTCCCATCTTTTCTTAAAACATGTATTGTGTGCCCTTGAGTGGTTCTTGGAACATCATCATCCAGCCAAACTTCGCCAGATATTGTTGTGTTCGCATGCTAATTTCTTAAATATCTTCCTTGAGTCCATTACAAGAGCTGTCACTGGAAAAAAAATCACCAGCAATGACCATGTGATCCCAATAAATGGAAAGCAGAAAGCAGTGGTTCACAATTTTTAACACAATGGTACCAATCTAATGGTATTTTCACTGACAGGTCCAGTGGTTCTTGCCAGCATCACAGTGCTGCTTTCACACCTTGGTACAAATTTGTACTACAATGTATTGTCACTGGTGGGTCTTTGGAGCAGGCATTATATTGATCATGGCTTCCATAAAGCTAACCACAATGATAGCACCTGCCCTTGAAGACATAAACAACCTAGGAGTGCAAATACAAGGTAAGAGTCACTTACAATGCTGGTGCAAACAGGTACTATTCCATTGAAGTTAGGGGGAACTCCAGAAGTGTAACTGAGATCAAAATTTGACTCCTACTCCCATCTGCAAAATGCAGTCACCTCTGAAGTAGATGTCGGCTGCTCCTTAACAACACACAGCAATACCACACACAGTAGCTTCAGGCTTAAGTTTAGGCCTGACAGTGAGGCACACCATCTTCCAATTGTAACTGTAAGAGAATGTAAGGTAGCAGAATCTAATGCCATGACTGGGAACTTGGAAGGTGCTTAGAGTCAAATTATTAACATCCTCTTAATGCTGGCCTCATGTTACAGGTGTCTCGATTGCTGTGAAAGTAATGGGGAAATCAGCAATTTTGTGGTAAGGTACCATTTTGGTGGGGGTCATGTCTTACAGAGTCAGCATGTCTTGCATTTCTCAGGGTTTTGGATTCAGAAATCCCAAGGAATGATAAAGCAAAGCTCATCCAAAATTACAACATTTTGCCTGATCTCTGCTTGACTTGGAGTCTGGGTAGTGTCTATCAGAAACCAGAAAATAGCCTGCGTTTGGATGTCACTAACCTGAGACTTGCAAATCCTGGTGAGCATGTGCTCAGTTCTAATCCCACATCCGTGTATGACTGTGGGAAAGTGATGCCTCTCTGTGCCTCAGTTCCCAATCTGTAGAATGGGGCTAACATGACTGACCTACCTAACAGGAGGGGATAGGGTGACCAGATGTCCCATTTTTAAAGGAACTTTTTCTTATATAGGCACCTATTATCCCCCCCACCCCCCACCCCCCACTCCCTTTTTTGTTTTTTCACAGTTGCTATCTGGTCACCCTGGGAGGGGATGTGAAGCTAAACTCATGCATGATTGTAAAGTGCTTTGAACTTCCCAAGTTACATCTGCACTGGATCTGGAGGTGTAATTTTCAGGTTGGATAGCCATATCATGCTGATTCTGATCAAACTGGCATGCAGAAAATAACATCACAGACTTGGATGCATGGGCAGTGCAACACAATAGCTGCCCCAAGTACAAGTCCATCTGAAATCCTAGGTATGTATCCGGGGGCTAGTTGAAGTCATTGCCCAGGAAGCCATGGCTACACTGTGTTTTTAGCATGCTAGCTGGATCAAACTAGCCTGGTGTGATGAAGTTGGGGATTTTTGTAGTGTTTTACCTGAATTGTGTGTGTGCACCTCAGTTTCCCTATGTGCCGCATGCGAGAGACAGGCATGCTGAAGGCTCAGAGAGGTGAAGGAGCCTACGGCTTATCCCCCGAGAGAGAGTGGACTCCCGAGAAGGGCTGTTGCAATGAAGGGAGTTCCTTCCGGGGACCGTATGGAGCTGAGAGAGAGCATAAGTCCTGTGAGTCCCCGAAAACTTGATAGCAGAGGATTGTTGGTGGATGCACCCTGTAGACGGTTGCCTGCCAGCAATAAAACAAAGGAATTGAAGGAACCAGTAAGGAAAGGGCCTAGAACCAGCTCCCTAAAAGGGACCTTGCATGTCTGTTCAGGGAGCAATGCTGAGCATTGGGAGGCTCACCCAGGAGCTGCAAATTGCCTGGCTGGTAGAGAATGACCAGTGAGGAGCAAGTTCCAGATCCCAGCAGGATTCTGGGATGCCTGGAGAGCCTGGGAGTAGCAGGGGGGCAGTTGGGGTAGTGGCAGGGGATCCACCATACCCCGTTCCCCAACCAGGAGGAGGGCTTCCCAACCACAGTGAATATGAAGAGATGAAAACGAGCTGAGAGCGAAGGAGCTGGAGCCAGAAGAGTAGAGGCTAACTGACTGCTTGGAGCAGTGAAAACATGAACTGGAGTTGGAGGAGAGGCAGGCCAAGAGCACCTCCTGTGGGGTAAGTGGGGAAAGACCCCAAGATGCCAATTTGGCAGGAAGCCTCGACCAAAGTGTACCCCGGTATAATGGGGGAGGTATATTGATGCCGACCTCTCTCCTTGTGAGAAGGCATGTGATTTGAACTAGGTTGACAAGCACAGCTGTCTCACACCCCCGCTTGGTCCCAAGGCCATATGGGTGTTCAGGCAACTGGATGGTGCAGAAACTGGGGACTATAAAGGTTCAAACAGGCTTTCCCGCTTAAGTTTGAATGACCTCCTAAGGCAGACGAAAATATTCTGGGGTGTACAAGAAACCCTGGGCATCACAGAGAAGGAGGTCACCACCCTGCTGGTGGAATATCTCTCTGAAAGGAAGGAAAGGGTGCGGGGCCACTCCCACAGAGGCTGTGTATAATCTGGTTGGATTGGGCCAGCTGTAGGACATCTGCCCTCAGAATCCCAAAGCCCTGCAAGGTGCAGGTCTGCTGGCAGAGTTGAGGTTATGGACAGCCAGTGGGGTGAGGGAGAGAGAGACCCCTGTCGGCGACTCAGAAGGGGAGTCACCCAGAGACCTCTTAGAGGTGAGACTCCAGGAAGCCCAATGCGGGGGTTCCCACGAATGCCAGAACAGGCAGACCTCCTTGGGACGTGCAGGACCTGAGATGTCGTTACTTCAGGCAAAAGGATGCAAGGTCATGTCATGCCCAAAGACACAGGAAATTTTCACCCACAAGAACCCTCGAAGGGTTAACAGGCGAAGGGGAGACAACCTGGTAATGCAGACTGAGAGAGAAAGCTGGGAAGCAGTCACCCAGACAGCTCCTGGGGCAGAGCTGGCCAGGGGAGGGGGAAGGCACACGTTGCTCCCCCTGGGGATCAGAGGGGCCTGAGCCCAGCAGATAAGTCTGCTTGTGACTACTGGGCTCAGGTTCCTCTGATCCCCAGGGGGAGCAACAGATGGGGGTCAATGGGAAAATATTCATGGGGTAAAGAGATTCAGGGACCAACACTCTTATGAGTGTGGTGCAACCTCACCTGCTGCTGAGGGGCCATGTAACTTGGGGGAAGGCTCCCATTCACCTCCTGGGGTCCTTCAGCACATCAGCCTTGATGTACTCTTGGGAAGTGACTGTGTCTCCTTAAGACAGGATCCGGATCTTGCACCAGTAACAGCCAAAGAGCTGAACCCAGAGATTGGAAGGTGGAGAGGGCAGGAGCCAGTGAGCATGTGAATGGCCCATAAATGGCCTGGTGGCAGGGAAGGGGATACTTTCCTCCCTGGCTAGTAGCACAAGGGAAGAATTGCAAAGCTCCCATTACCTGCCTGTCTGTAGCCAGCCCCCTGCACAGGGGAGAGATGACTCACACTGGCTCTGATGCCGCAAGAAAGCAGGGGGCTCGCTACCTACCCTCACTGGGACACATATGCTGGGGGTGGTTGGACCCCCAGTTAAAGGCCTGTAGCGAGGATACATCAAAGAGACTGGAGTGCATGATCAGCTATCTGCAGAAATACTGATGGCCATGGACTGAAAAACTGGCCAGACAACACCCCGGTCCTTGCCTGTGTTCTGGCACCAGAAATCCACCAGCAGGGGTATGTGGAACCTCCAATGGGGGGAAGTGAATTGCCAGGGGGAGGGCTTAACAGGACTGAGACCAAGGCCTTGTCCTGAGGTGGTAAAACTAAGGCACAGTAATGAGGGCTGGGCCCTAAACCTAGCAGCTGAATTCTAGAACTAACTGCAGCAGAATCCATCCCTGAAAAGTGGGGGGCTTGTGGGCCTCGGTGTTGCAAGATCCTAGGGAAGGATACAGATGAGAAAAGTGACCCAATACTAAAAAAGGGCTCCCTGAGGGAAAAGTGAACGTGGGAGATCAGAGGGTGTTTGGTGGTCCCACAGACATGCCAGTGGTAGATGTCCTTTCTTCTAAACATCAGCTCACCTGGTGAGAGCAGCTGCAGAACATTTACTGTCCCGGAAATTCACAGGGGTCTACCCTTTTTAGTTGGCGTATGGAAGGAGAAGGAGGGGACCCCTGGACTTGATGAGAAACAAATGGGGAATCAGTAGTGGATTCTGAACTATCATTCTGGGGAAAGCTCACTGAGCTCATGGGTTTGGTCAGGAAGAACCTAGCCAGGGCCCAGGAACTGCAAAAGGGCTGGTACAACAATGTGCCTGTTTGGGGACCAGAAGAGGGGTCTCAGCTCAGAGCCCTGTGAAACCAACCACCAGCTGAGTCATGTGCTGGAGCTGCCCAATTGAGCAGTTGTACCATGTCAACATAAAGAAGCTGAACTTTGACAGGGAGACTGTTGGTGCGGCCGTGTCTGTGGATAGGGAAAGGAAAAGGGGAAAGTGAATCTTTCTTCTAAGTCAGGAGCCAACCTGCTGCTGGAATAACTTCCCCTCTTTGACCAGCTAACCCCTGCCCACCTGCAGAGCCGGATGTCACCTGGCCTGGGCTCACTAATTTAGCTGTCCATGGGGGGGACAGGAGGTGTTCCCCATTCACAGGCACTGGGAAAACATCCCAGAATTCGGAAAGAGAGGTTAGTGACTTGTTGGCATTAGGGGTGATCCAGCCTCCTCCAGCCCCAGGACTCACCCGTGGTGCTGGTCCCCAAGTAAGATGGGTTGATCAGACCCAGTGTGCACTATTGGAAGCTCAATGCCATCATTGTGTTCAATGCTTGCACCATGCCTAGGACTGAAAAAATACTAGACAAGTTGTGTGTGTGGAGGGGGCTTTACCTCACTACTGCAAATCTCACCAGGGGCTACTGGCAAGTGCCTTTGGACCCAGTTGCCAGGTTGAAATCTGCTCCCATCAGGCCTATAGGGCTCTGAGGTCCTGGTCCTACCTTTTGGCCTCAAGTGGGTGCCTGCCACCTCCCAGTGCCTGGGAGATCAGTTATTGAGGGGGGTGGAGGACTGTGCTTGTCGTGCATTCATAATATCTGTGTCTTCAGCCCAACCTGGGAGAACCAAGTGTCCCAGGGAAGAGGAGCCTGGGACACCTCCAGGATGCAGGATGGATGGTAGAGGCCGGAAAGGGTAAGATGAGGATGGCAGATGTGTCAAACCTGGGCCACAAGGCGGGAAACAGCTGCCTAAAGCCAGAGCCAGTCGAGGTAACCAGAGATTGGCCTATTCCTCAAATCAAGAAACAAGCCCACATCTCTGATGGGATGGCAGGGTACTACTCAAGCTTTGTAACCCACTTTATCTCCCATTATGAAGCTTGGTAATTTGGGCAAGCCAGACAAGGTGGTCTGGACCTAACAGTGCTGGGGGCGCTCTGTGCACTGAAGGCAGTGACAGATAAAGCCTATGTTAGGTCCCTGGAGCTCCCACCCCACTGTGAAACACTATAACCTGAAAATAGCACCCTGTAACCCCCATATTCACCACTGTCATGTAATTGTGATATTTCATACAAAGCATGCCATGTAAGATAGATGAAAAGTCATGTTCTGCTAAAACCCGTTCTGTCCAAATATGTATAGCATTAGTATTAGATTTTTGCTATATGGTTGTTACTGAAATATGTCGTAAGTTTGCTAGTGACATACAAAGGACCCCTGGCCAGGATGGTGCTCCATGACCATTAATCAGCAGGGATGTTGTACTCAAGAGACTTACAATTCAATGACAGTTGCCCAGTCCACACAATGGGCGTTTACTTGATCACTGTGACTTAGCAAAGCTCACCAGGACATGTCTGGGCAAGTATCTTCAACACACATGGATTGTGGGTATAAAATAAGGAACAGTTGCAGCATATGTTGACCTTTCTCCTCCCCCACCTACACTGGAAGCAACAGGCACGCCAAGAAGATGACAGTCATCTGAGGAGACTGGTCCAGACTTAATGAGAAGCCTGTGTATTAAGAACTGTAACATCCAGTAGGGTGAGAACATCATTGATCTAGATACTGCCTGGTGTAATAAGGGTTAAGATTTAGATTGTGCATTTAATCTTTTATTTTCTTTGATAACTTTCTCTGCTCTTTATGCCTACCACTTAAAAGCTATCTTTCTGTAGCTAATAAATCTGTTTTACACTTTACTTAAAACCGTGTAGTTTGCTTGAAGTGCTTAGGCAATCTCAACTCAGTTACAAAGGCTTGTGTTATATCCTCTCCACATTGAGGGAGGGGTGGATCAGGTAATAAATTTACACTGGTCAGGCTTCTAACTAGGGCAAGATGGTACAGCTCTGGGGTGTAAGGCTGAGAAGCTGGGGGGGAATTGGCTGGAGCCTCTCTGTTAGTTCATGAGTGGCTGGGAGAAGCATTCATGTAACTCTGCTGGGTGTGTCCCTGCTTGTGGATGCCTGTGTAAGGGCAGTAACTGCCAGCGTTTGTCATGGCATCAAAGTGTGAGAGGCAGGGCCACCCCGGGAGGAGGGGGGCAAGTGGGGCAATTTGCCCCAGGCACTGGGCTCCGCAGGGGCCCCCAAGAGAACAGATGAGGTTCCCACCCTGGCCCAACCCCACCTCCACCCCTCTCCCGGAGCCTCAGCGCATCCGGGAGCATCCCTGAACAGCTGCAGCGTGACTCCGACAGGGTCTGATCTCTGCCCCGCTCAGAGCCGTGTGGTAAGGGGGCGGGGCTGGGAGCTCAGGCCCTGCTGGAGTTCGCAGCCCCACCCCCTTACCATGCGGCTCTGAGTAGGGAGGAGCCATGCTGCAGCGCTGTCCAGGAGCGCTCCTGGATACGACGCGCTGAGGGTCCGGGTAAGGGGGAAGCCTGGGGTAAGCGGGTGGGGCCAGGGGGGTTGGATAAGGGCCAGGGAGTCCCGGGGACAGGGAGGGCGCAAAGGTTGTGGGGGTGGTCAGGGGACAGGCAACGAAGGGTTTGGATCATGGGTGTTCTGGGGGTCTGTCAGGACTCAGCACGGGGGTGGATAGGGGTTGGGGCAGTCAGGAGAGAGGGAGCAGGGGTGGGGTCCCTGGGTGGTGGTGGTGGTGGGTCTCTGGGGGACAGTGAGGGGGCAGGGAGCAGGATGGGTTGAGGATTCTGAGGGTGGCAGGCAGTTGGGGGGCAGGAAGTGGGTGGAGGTCAGATAGAGGGCAGGGCCAGGCTCTTTGGGAGAAACAGGCTTCCCTACCCTGAAGCTCATTCGGCAGTTTGAGGCTTGCAGAAGAGCCAAGCTGTTAGCTTTTCCATTAGGGCTACCATCCCTTTCACTTCTCAAATGCCAAATTATAGTCTACATTTAATTTCAGTGCCATAGGGAGATTCATGTCAGGGGACGGTAGCTTCATTTAAAATTAGCTACTGGGGGAGGGATCCCCACATGAGAAGAGTAATATCTTACACCGCCTACCTCCTTGCCAACCCTACCAAGGGAGACACACACCCCCACCCCCCACATTCCCTGAGGCTTCAGAGGGGTTAATTCAGTGGTTCTCAAACTTTTGTCCTGGTGACCCCTTTCACATAGCAAACCTCTGAGTGCAAACCTCCCACCTTATAAATTGAACACACTTTTTTATATATTTAACACTATTATAAATGCTGGAGGCAAAGCGGGGTTTGAGGTGGAGGCTGACAGCTCAGGACCCCTAGTAATAACCTTGTGACCTCCTGAGGGGTCCTGACCCCCAGTTTGAGAACCCCTGGGTTAATTTAATTTTAGCACTCTGTGTCCATTCACATGCATGTGCTATTTTGAGCATTTCAGTTTTCACAACATAGGCTCATCCAAGATTCTGGGACAAACTCAAATGCCTAGTTCGTGGAGTATGTACATAAGCTATACTAAAGACAAACCCACAGTAACCATCTCCAGTTTGTGAGGGACCCCATGGAGCCAATCTCTAGGAAACAGATAAATGCATGGAGGTTAAGTCCATTAATGGCTATTAGCCAGGATGGGTAAGGAATGGTGTCCCTAGCCTCTGTTTGTCAGAGGGTGGAGATGGATGGCAGGGGAGAGATCATTTGATCATTACCTGTTAGGTTCACTCCCTCTGGGGCACTTGGCATTGGCCATTGTCAGTAGACAGGATACTGGGCTGGATGGACCTTTGGTTTGACCCATAATGGCTGTTCTTATGTTCTAACCTAAATGAACCCAAAGTTATGGAGACAAATATGAGTCAAGGAAGCCAGCAGAGTATGAGAAACCTGGAAAAATCTCTGACTGGATGGGCTCAGGTATTTGGTCATAAGCTGAGGTGGTTCAAAAGTTTTGGATTTTTTTTAAGCAGAATTTTTTATTGTTTCTTTAAACAATCAAACACAGCAAACAGCAAATATTTGGCCACACACTTCTGAAACCCCAAACCATATTCAGGTTTTGGCAGACTAATTTCAGCTTTTCAATCAAAAAAAACACAACAAATTTTGAAGGAAAGCAGACATGGTCTGTGATTTTTTTCTGCTTTTTAAAAACCCCTAGTTTTCGAGCCAAAAAAATTTTTGACAGAAAATATTTGTCCAATCCTTTTAATGAGCTTTAGTGCCTCTTAGCACTAGCTGATTCTGAGAACCAGTGATACCTTGTAAAGAAGTTTTCTCAAAACTGGGTTTGTGCCGAGATGCAGAAGGTTTATTTTTTCCAGGGGCACCTGGCGGGGGCGGGGGCAGGGGCAAGTGGAGCTATTTGCCTGGGCCCTGCAGGGGCCCCCACGAGAATATAGTATTGCAATTTTTTTATGGAAGGGGCCCCCAAAATTGCTTTGCCCCAGGCCCCCTGAATCCTCTGGGCAGCCCTGGTGAGAGGGAGCCCAGGCTGATAGGTCAGAGGGCTCAGTAGTACCCTAGTTCCAGGTTGCACCCCAGGGAATCCCATCACACACACCCCTAGCCCCCTTCATTTCTCCTCACTAGAGTCTAATTTTTATGTCTAGAGACAAAGTTCCACAAGGACATAAATCATATGTACAGATTGTCCCAAACGCAGGTGACAGCTCTTCAGCTGGCTCAAGATGGGTTGATGTTGGCTCCATCACCCATTGGCCCAGCCTTGTCACAGAATCAGTGGGGAGCAGTAGCTTCTGTTCCATTCATGGCTGGGAGTCCAAGGCCCGTAACGTAAGGCATATGGGTTTGTCTGGGATCAGGATGAGTTCACACTTGGTACCAATGTCTACTCCTCTCTTGGTTTCTATCTTGAAGTTCTCCAGCATCTGGAAAATAGAACAAAGGAGACAATGAAAATCTGTCAGAGATGCAAACTCATCTTGATTCCAGCCATTGAGGCAAATGGAAGAGAAAGTCTCATTGCACTGTAGCTGCAGTCAGATGCTGTGCAAGCTTCCCTCAACTCCCCAGACAGCTTTGCCAATGCCCCCACTTCTGACCTACACTAGAAGCACCATTGACTTGAGCTAGATAGTGGCAAGACACTATGTGCCACTTTTTCAACCTGAGGCACAATAATTTCTTGCCACACGCTGCTATCGCTCTCTGGAAGATCCAGAGTTGATGACCCTAGTGCAGGACATTTGCAGGACTGAGCAAGATGTGTGGCATTACCTCCCACTACTCTCCACTAAGAAGGATGTTCAGTGGGGCCTTAGGTGAATGACCCTGATAACTAGAGGATGAGAAAGGAGATCTCTGGGAAGAAGGCAATGTGGGGCAGCTCCACTGTGGAGTAGGGTTGAAATGACTTTATCCCTAGTCTTTGGCTGAGGGAAGCCCTGTTGACTTGGGGGCTGGACATTCTTTAAATGTCCTTGTATTCATTGCACTAGATGGTCTTTGCTCTCCATCTGTGCATGCGGAAGATGACATGCACACCCAAAAATGTTGCTTATTTGGGGAGGATTTTGTACCCCTCTAGTTTTGTTTTTTCATGAACTTCAAGAAAACTGGCAAAAATCTTCTGTGATCTGCCATAAAACAAACCATGTGACTTGGGAAGCCTGCATTGTGAAACCAGCATTTACAGGAGGGGAGGGATAGCTCAGTGGTTTGAGTATTAGCCTATTAAATCCCCAGTTGTGAGTTCAGTTCTTGAGGGGGGCCATTTAGGGATCTAGAGCAAAAATCTGGTTGCACTAGATAATCTCTTGAGGTCCCTTCTAACCCTGACATTCTGTGATTCTAAGGAGCCAGAGGAAAATTCATGACCTTAGCTAACTTTTTGGCAGATCATTTTTAAATTTACCATGAAATGTTACAAGTACTTTTTTACCATTTTTAATTTACAGTTGTCCTCACAGATGCATTATGTCAATGGGAGAGTGCTCGCTCATCAACATCATTACTCCACCTCAGGAACAGGTGGAAGCTATGTTGGCAGGAGATGCAGGAGACACCACTGTAAGTTATGTCATTGACTTAAGCAGGAGTATAGACAAGCCCTAAGCTCCTTATGTAGTCCCCATCACCAATGGGGTGGGGGAGGGAACAATGTGGGTATCTCAGATTCTTTAATGCATTTATTTTCACACGCCCTTGGGAGTCAGGGCACTTTTATTAGCCCCACTGTACAGTTGCAGAACCTGAGGCACAGAGCGGCTAAGTGACTTACCCAAGATCATACAGGCATCCTGTGTCAGGGCAGAGAATTGAGCCTGGATCTGTGGAGCCCCAGGCTAGCACCCAACCCACCAGATCAGCCTTCCTTGCAACATGTTCATTAGCTGCAGACATCAAAGCACATTATAAAGGAAGGCAACTATTATTAGCCCCATTTTACAGTTGGGGAAACTAACCCACAGAAGCCCTGAACCTCAAAAGTATTTAGGGACTGTTGAAATGAGTGGGCATTAGGTGCATAAATACCTTTGTGGATCTGGGCCACAGAGATGAAGTGACTATCCATGAACACTGACAAAGCTGGGCCTAGACACCAGGACTCTGAAACCAATGTGCTATCTGCTGGGTCATGCTGATTCCAATGGAAAGAAAGACCTTCCTCTGATTTGGACTGGTTTTGCATATTTGTTGCTAAACTTTTGCACGCTTCTAGCAGGACTCTCAGGGTATAGCTACACTGCATTATAAAGCAGGCTCTGTGGGATTTGGGCTTGTGGCCTTGGTGCTGCCAAGCCCGCAGCTTGAGCAGCCACACTGCATTGTAAACCTGGGTTTACTATTGCTGGCACCGGGTCTCACACCATACTAACATGTCCACACTGTGGTACACAGACTGTCTGACTCGGGTCAGCTTGAGCTGTGTCTACACTGCAACATGACAGGGCTTGAGCAGGATTCGAGCTCAGCCCCACTCGCCTAGCAGGGTCCTAAGATCTGGGTCCTAAGTGCTTACTGAGTAAGACTGATTTGTGTGTGGACGGAAGTGGGAGTTGGGGGCTTAGGCTCAAACCTAAGTCAGATCCCAGCTGAGTGTATAGTGTAGACATACCCTCAGATCCCAGTATGGATTGCAGGGAGTTTGCTGGCACATGCACCTGCACTGTAATTTTCAGCCTTAGCTGTGTGAACCAGCTACCGTGCAATGCTCATTCCACTTGTGCAAGCCACGCAGACAGCCAAGTGCCTAGACCTCTGTTTCTCTCTTTCCCAACAGAGCCCTAGGTTCTCCTGATTCTCTGTGCAACTTCCCACAGCCCTTCTTTGACATCGCTGGGAACTTGCCTCAGCGACAAGGTGCTTTGCAAATTCTGTGGCTTTGCCAAGAGAGGAAGGTGTCAGACTCACATGGATCAGGAAGAGCTGCATCTCCAGCTCAGCAATCCTGCGACCGAGGCACTGGCGTATCCCAAAGCCAAACCCCAACCCCCTAAAGTATGTAGAGTCCATTTTCAGCCATCTCGATGGGTCGAACAACTCTGGCTTGGTGAAGAACTTGGGATCACGGCCCATAGCATAAACTCCAACCTGCACTAGAGTCTGCAAAAGAGAGAGGAGGGAGGGTGAGTGGACTGCTAGCAGCTCTCCCAGCAGGCATCCATCAAAGAGGCTGTGCCAGACTTCATTCACGACAGGGGCGTGACATTGCAGTTACAATGTGGGGGAATAGCATCTGCCCTTACACCAGGGGTGAGTCTGGCCCACTGTGCTACCACAAACAGAGATCCACACACAGGGCCTGATGGGCAGCCCTCCCTCAGGGTGGGTGACACTGACTTTAATGGTATGCTCCATTGGGAGAGCGCTGCTGTATGTGTTGCTCACAGAGGCTGTGCACTGTTCACTCTCTAACTGGCAATGGTTTCAGACCCTGTATCTGCTCCAGCCATCCATACATTTAGTTCCCCCATTTTCTTTGGGGCCATCTAAAGTGTTCTTGCAACTGAGTGTAAGCTTCATATCTACGCATGGCTTAAACTCACTAGGTGAGTTCCCTCCCCCACCCCTTTACACTGGGTAAAAGGGCAAAGGGAACAGCAGAAGGGATCCATACCCAGGCAGGTGTGGTGGAAGGCTGCCTTCTGAAGGACATGTATGGGGCTCAGGTGCAGCAGAGATTCTGGGAGGAGCAGTGCTCTGTTGGGCAGGCTATGAAGGCTGCTGTAGGCTAGACAGGCCCCTGAGCCAGGGGACACTCCAGCCACCAGAGCAACCTAGGATCAGGCAGGTGCAAAGGTAGTTTAAAGTATCCCCCCTGTCCCGATCCCCACCCCCTCACCCCGGGGCTGTGAGTTCTCTACTGTGTCTCTAAAGCTTAGCCCAGATTCTCATCCCACTAACATGCCTTGGCCAGCCAGTTTGGATGGGCCCAGGCACTTGTGCTTTAGGCAGGGTTCAGATTCATGGTAGATCTTTTCTTTAAACACCAAGGTAATGTGCCCCAGCCCTGGCCTCACTGACTAGCCCAAGTCTGGTACAATCCTGGTTGGCCATAAGCAAGCTTTTAAACAGTGTTTATCTACAGTCTTCCCTTGGCTGCGAATGGGGCCTTTGCTACAAGCCATGGGTATTCTGCACTAGATTGAGCTGACACAATGGTTAAAATGGCCGGGGCAGCCTATTATTGCTAGCCTTACCACGAGGCGAACTGAGGCGGCTGCCTCAGGTGTCTGCTTGTGGGGTGGCACCACTAGGACCCAGAGTGTAGAAAATTGTGTCTGCTACTGTTGCATATGTATTCTCTCTGCTCTAGATGCACAGAGATGGTGGAGTGCTGTGCTGGAGGAAGGAGGGCACAAGAGACATAACAGGCAGGCAGGAGAAAAGGTGAAAGGGAATAACAGAAAGCAGCAGGAGCTGCAGGGAGAGAGAGAAGGAGGAGCCTCTTATGTACCTCTCTAGCACCCCCAGGAACCTGGATTGATTAACACCAGCTTCTCAGGGAGCTTCCTGTTTCCTGATGCTTCCCTGAACCCACTTAAGGAGAACAAGCAGTCAACTGAAGTAGTAGGAGCCAGTTAGGCCTTTAAGATACTGATATCTTCCCTCACTTAAGTCCTGCTACCAGCCTGCTTATTTGTCCCCTTCAATTCAGTGTTGAAAGCCACTATAGCTAGCACAGAAAAGCTGAGTGAAAGAAGAAAACGCCCCTCTGGGGCAGCATTCAGAAAAAAAAAGAAAGAAAAGGAAGCTTTTCTATCTAAACAGGAAGGAGCTCTCCTGAGATACATAGACACAATGTTCACGGTGAACCTTCCGGCACTATTGAGGATGTGAGTGGTGAGGAGATTCCTGATCTTCCAGTTAGAGTGCAAGTGACCTGGTAGCTACTGCAGCATCCATCTCTCCATTTCAAATGGATGTAACCATGCACATTCCTGAAGAAAAGTGTAGATCAGAGAAAAGTATGGTGGAGGCGCAAGAAACAGCTGCTGCTGAGTTTAGTTCCTTAAGTTTAGATGATCCAGGACTGTAAACCCACTTGAGCAGTAGCCTGAGGGACTTCCTTGTACTGCTTAGGCCACAGCAAGTGAAAAACTTCATGTTCCCCAAAGACAATGAAAATAGAAGTTTCCATCCAACACATGACTGGTGTGAAATCCCCAATGGTGACAAAGTGGAGAGGCCATGACTTATGTGCTCAAAAACCCAGAATGCTGCATACTGTTTTTGTTACAAACTCTTCCAGTCTAATGTTCCAGCCACATTGGGTTCTATAGGAACAAAGGACTGGAAAAATCTGGCTAGAAATCTGGCATGCCATGAAAAGGCAGCAAATCACTAGAAAACGTTCCATAGGTGGAAAGAGCTTGTGATGAGACTAAGGTTAAAGGCCACCATAAATGATCAGCATCAAGAGAAGATCGCATCAGAGTCTCTTTACTGGCAAAAATGTTCTGAAAAGGCTCATTGCCATTGTGAGAATGCTTGCTACCCAAAACCTAGCACTGCATGGCACTTTAGATCAGCTGTATGTGCCAAACAATGGAAACTTCCTTAAAATTGTGGAGCTGATGGCTGACTTTGATGCTGTACTCCAGGAGCATCTAAGAAGAGTCACCACCCAAGAAATGTACACACACCACTACCTTGGAAAAACAATTCAAAATGAGATCATACAGTTACTGACAACAAAAGTCAAACAGAAGATTGTGGCAGATCTGAAGTCAGCAGGATAATACTCTGCTATTCTGGACTGCACACCTGACATCAGCCATGTGGAACAAATGACTTTAATGGTGCATTTTATAACAACAATAGAACCTAGTGAAAATGTCCCTGCAATGGTGACTGTCAGAGAGCATTTTCTAGAATATATAGACATTGATGATACTACAAGAGATGGTATGACAATGTGCTTCTTAGAAAGCTGGAAGATATGGGAATTGCTATAGCTGACATGAGAGGTCAGGGCTACAATAATGGTGCCAACATGAGAGGAAAGAACAGAGGAGTGCAGACACGGACCCTCAAGCTTTTTTTGTCCCATGCAGTTCTCATTCATTGAACTTGGTGGTTAGTGATGCAGCATCAGCTTCTAGTGAGGCTGCTGAATTTTTTAATGTAATTCAAAGCATCTATGTATTTTTCTCTGCATCAACTCATCGATGGCAAATTTTGAAGCAACATCTGGGAACATCCTCTCTGAAACCACTGAGTGCCACACGATGGGAAAGTCGAGTGGAGGTGATAAAGCCTATCAAACATCAAACTGGGAAGATAGATGATGCCATAGTTGCTATTATGGAGGATAATGCTATGACAGGAACTGTTCATGGGAGAACAGTGGCAGGGGGAAATGGAATCACCAGAAACAGACATTACTTCAAATTTCTGTGTGGCTTAGTGTTGTGGCATGACATACTGTTTGAAATAAATGTTGCAAGCAAGAGACTCCAAGGTCTTGACCTTGATATATCTGGAGCAGTGGAACAACTGGACAAAGAAAAGTCATACCTACAGTCTTACCTGTCAGATAAGGGACTTCAAAACGTTCTGAAGAATGCACAGAAGTTGGCAGAGGAACTTCACACTGAAGCTATTTTCCCACCCATTCAAGAATACAAGAGTCATCGAAGAAGAAGACATTTTGATTATGAGGCATAAGAGACCCCAAACAACAATTCAAAGTTGAATTCTTTAACCAGGTGCTAGATTGTGCAATACAGTCAGTTGAAGACTGTTTCATGCAGTTCAAGGAACACAGCAGTATATTTGGGATGTTGTATGATATTCCAAAATGCCTCACTATACCTGAGTTATAAGTTGGGGACACATCAGTTGGAAGTAACAGAGGAGGAGAAAGACCTCAAAGTATTGGTTGATCACAGGAGGACTATGAGCTGCCAATGTGATATGACCGTTAAAAAAGCTAATGCAGTTTTAGGATGCATCAGGCAAGGTATTTCCAGCAAAGATAAGGAGGTGTTAGTACCGTTATACAAGGCACTGGTGAGACCTCATCTGGAATACTGTGTGCAGTTCTGGTCTCCCATGTTAAAGAAGGATGAATTCAAACTGGAACAGGTTCAGAGACGGGCTCCTAGGATGATCCGAGGAATGGAAAACCTATCTTATGAAAGGAGACTCAAAGAGCTTGGCTTGTTTAGCCTAACCAAAAGAAGGTTGAGGGGGGATATGATTGCTCTTTATAAATATATCAGAGGGACAAATATTAGGGAGGGAGAGGAATTATTTAAGCTTAGTACCAATGTGGACACAAGAACAAATGGATATAAATTGGACACTAGGAAGTTTGAACTTGAAATTAGATGAAGGTTTCTAACCATTAGAGGAGTGAAGTTCTGGAACAGCCTTCCAAGGGGAGTAGTGGGGGCAAAAGACATATCTGGCTTTAAAACTAAGCTTGATAAGTTTATGGAGGAGATGGTGTGATGAGATAGCCTAATTTTGGCAATTAATTTGGCAATTGATCTTTGATTATCAGCAGGTAAGTATGCTCAGTGGTCTGTGATGGGATGTTAGATGGGATGGGATCTGAGTTACTACAGAGAATTCTTTCCTGGGTGCTGGCTGGTGAGTCTTGCCCACATGCTCAGGGTTTAACTGATCGCCATATTTGGGGTTGGGAAGGAATTTTCCTCCAGGGCAGTTTGGCAGAGGTCCTGGAGGTTTTTCGCCTTCCTCTGCAGCATGGGGCACGGGGTCACTTGCTGGAGGATTCTCTGCAGCTTGAGGTCTTCAAACCACAATTTGAAGACTTCAATAACTCAGACGTAGGTTAGGGGTTTGTTATAGAAGTGGATGTGTGAGATTCTGTGGCCTGCATTGTGCAGGAGGTCAGATTAGATGATGATAGTGGTCCCTTCTGACCTTAAAGTCTATGAGTCTATGAAGAAGACCTACACCAGCAATGCAGGGCACTAGAGACGGTGTTGACACATGATGACATGCGCAATATTGATGCGAGTGATTTAGGTAATTAACTGAAAGCCCTTTCAAGATACTTTTCAGCAGGATCAACTCCAAAGACTGTTCTGGAATATATGTGCACAAATAAGATGACCACCCTTTTTCCAAATGCTTTTGTTGCTCTGTGCATACTTCTAACACTTCCTGTAACAGTTGCCAGCAGAGAACTTCTCCAAGCTGAAGTTAATAAAAACACATCGACGCTCCACACTGACACAGGAGATGCTGGTCGGCCTTGCTACCATCTCAGTAGATCATGATCTGGCCCACACTGTGGACCTTCAGGAAGCAGTTCAAATCTTTGCAACCAAGAAGGCAGGGAAAGCACCACTTTGATTATTCAAACAGATAAAAATGCCCGGGTTTGCTATGAAGACAAGAAAAGTTACATTTGCTGTTCAGGCTTTTGAAAGTTAAGTGTTACTTAAAATTTTTGACCAAGGCATTTTAAGTTTTTAGTTCTCCTTTACTGGGGTAGGTAGCAAAGCAGTATCATGAAAGGAGTAGACCAGGAAAAAGGCAGCACTGAGACCTTTCAAAGTTTTGGCCCAAGCTAGGGGGCATGGGGGCATCATTTGAGCTCCCCGTCTCAGGTGCCAAAATGTTGTGGGCTGGCCCTGCAGCCTATAGCTGTGCTCCCATGCTGGCCACCACCATTGGAGAGGCACCAAAAGCAGCAACGGTGGGAAATGTTAAGACAAAAGTCTAATGAAGACAAAGACAAAGGTCCACAGGGGCCTGTTCCCCTCTTTCCATCTGGCCCTGCCCCGGAGGGAAACTCACCTTGGCAGGGATGAAATAGTCCTGGAGGATAATGTCCTGTGTTGTGTATCTCTGTACGGTCACTGCCACTGGATGGAGCCTGCAGGAGGAGGACACATCAGGGTGGTATTTACTCATCACTCATTTACAGTCAATATTGTCCAAATGGGCAGAGTATACAATCAGGGCTGTGCATGAGACCAGTCATCTGCTTTAGAAATAAGAGCTCAGCCCAAAGATTCCCCATGCCATTCTGCTCCCACTTTGCTAGAGGACCTACTTCTGTTAAACCAAGCCATCGAGCTATTGCTTGTGACAGGGTAAACAACCCTTCCACTGTCCAAGAAAGGTTTAACAAGCTGCTGTGGGCTTAATAAGCCATGACCTGCTACACCTGCAATAGGTATCAGGTCAAAAAAAAATTAATTGCAATTAATCATGCAATTAAAAAAATAATGACAGTTAATCACACTGTTAAACAATAATAGAATACCATTTAAATATGTTTTTATGTTTTCTATATTTTCAAATATATTGATTTCAGTTACACCACAGAATACTAAGTGTGCTGTGTTCAGTTTATGTTTATTTTTTATTAGAAATATTTGCACTGTAAAAACAAAAAAAACTAGTATTTTTTCAATGCCCCCATGACAAGTACTGTAGTGCAATCTCTTTATCATGGAAGTTGAACATACAAAAAAACTGCATTCAAAAATAAAACAATGTAAAACTTTAAAACCTAAAAATCCACTCAGTCCTACATGTAGTTCAGCCAATCATTCCAACCAGAGGTTCTCAGCCAGGGGTACATGTACCCCTGGGGGTACTCAGAGGTCTTTCAGGGTGTACATCAACTTATCTAGATGTTTACCTAGTTTTACAACAGGCTACATAAAAAGCACTAGTGAAGTCAGTACAAACTAAAATTACATACAGACAATGACTTGTTTATACCGCTCTATATACTATACATTGAAATGTAAGTACAGTATTTATATTCCAATTGATTTATAATTGTATGGTAAAAATTAGAAAGTAAAACATTTTCAGTAACAGTGTGCTGTGACACTTGTATTTTTGTGTCTGATTTTGTAAGCAAGTATTTCTTAGGTGAGGTGAAACTTGGGGGTATGCAAGACAAGTCAGACTCCTGAAAGGGGTACAGTAGTCTAGAAAGGCTGAGAGCCGCTGGGTCAGACAAACAAGTTTGTTTATATTTGTGGGAGACAATACCACCTGCTTCTTGTTTACAATGTCACCTGAAAGGGAGTTGCATGGCACTGTTCTAGCCAGTATGGCAAGATATTTATGTGTCAGATGTGCTAAAGATTCATATGTCCCTTCATGCTTCAGTCATAATTCCAGAGGACATGCTAATGATGGGTTCTGCTCAATAACAATCCAGAGCAGTGCAGACCAATGCATGTTCATTTTCATCATCTGCGTCAGATGCCAGCAGCAGAAGGTTGATTTTTCTTTTTTGGTGGTTCGGGTTCTGTAGTTTCCACATGAGACTGTTGATCTTTTAAGACTTCTGAAAGCATGCTCCACACCTCATCTTAAACCTTGGGTCAAGTGTTGAGAAATCTCACATTGATATGTTCTTTCTGTTTTATCAAATTTGCAGTGAAAGTGTTCTTAAAATGAATAACGTGCTGAGATGTCATTTAAGACTGCTATAACATGAAATATATTAAAATATAGCAGAATGTGGGTAAAACAGAGCAGGAGACATACAATTCTCCTCTAAGGAGTTCAGTCACAAATTTAATTAACGCATTATTTTTTAACGAGCGTCATCAGCATGGAAGCATGTCCTCTGGAATGATGGCTGAAGCATGAAGCATAGGAATGTTTAGCATATCTGGCACGTAAATATCTTGCAAAGTTGGCTACAAAAGTGCCGGTTCTCACTTTCAGATGACGTAAATAAGAAGTGGGCAGCATTATCGCCCGTAAATATAAACAAACTTGTTTGTCTTAGTGATTGGCTGAAAAAGAAGTAGGACTGAGTGGACTTTTAGGCTCTAAAGTTTTACATTGTTTTGTTTTTGGGTTGCAGTTGTGTACCAAAAAAAAATCTAAATTTCGAAGTTGCACTTCCTCGATAAAGAGTTTGCACTATAGTACTTGTATCAGGTGAATTGAAAAATACAATTTCTTTAATTTATCATTTTTAGATTGCAAATATTTGTAACAAAAATAATAAATAAAGTGAGCACTGTACACTGTATTCTGTGTTGTAACTTGAACAATATATTTGAAGATGTAGAAAAACATCCACAAATATTTAATAAATTTCAATTGGTATTCTATTGTTTAACAGTGTGATTAAAACTGTGATTAATCATGATTACATTTTTTTAAAGTCAATCACATGAGTTAAGTGCAATTAATCAACAGCCCTTGTGTCAGGAGGTGTTAAAAGGGGCGAGCCCAGCTCCCGTAGAATCTGCCTGGGATGGAGAGCAGCTTCCCAGACCTTGCTCTGTGAGGAAAGTCTCACCTGGGGCCAGAAGCCCCAGAGGAGGGAAGGTCGGCTTGACAGGGGATGTGCTCCATGTGACTTGCCGGTTTATGTTCTGTCTGGGACCTTGCCTGAAAGGAGTGACAGCCAAAAACTCCTTTTACTTTGTGCACCTGCCTGGGAACTCAGTAGTGGTTTGGTGGGAGCCCAGCTATGGCCTTGTCACATTGCTTAAGACAGTTTCCATTGTGCATAGCATGCTGGCTGGGTAGCTGATCAAACCAGCGTATTGCTTCAATGGGATGAGAGCGCTAGCATTTCCTTGCATTGAAGCAGGATTGACCCTGGTTTCCAGCAGGATCTACCAATCCAAACACTGGTGGCTGAACAGTTATTGCTAGAACTGGGGAAAATTCCCAGTGTAGATAAGACACATGATGCCTAAAGCCAATTCTGCCAGATGGGGGTAAGGTCTAGTCTTGAATCACTCCATGGTAAGTGATTCTAGTGACAATTTGTGCTATCACCAAACTGGTCCTATAACACTACTTCTAATATTTTGCCTAAACTGTTCCAGCTGCAATTTAAGACGTGTTGTCTTGCCCTCCTTGATTGCATGATCACTGTCCTTTCCATGCTACCCTATGCATACAGCTGCCATGCATCACTGTGATATAGTTTCCCACAAAGGAGGTGTCCAGTCCTGTCAAACTTTCTCCATGGGTCTTATGTGCCAGTTCTCCCATCATTTGAGCTATTCTCCTATAACCTCATGTTGTCAATGTCTCTGTTTGACTGAACCCACAATTCCAGTTTAAGAGCCTAAATACATTTCCTGATATCCTCTAGGGGACCAATTCTGCTCCTGACATAAATCAGGAGTCACTTGATGGTCTGTCTATGCAATTCCACTGGTGTAAACGATCAAAATCAGTCCCAAAGCACTTAACACATGAATATGTTAGAAAAATCATGTTATTATTTATATTATTGCAGAGCCATCTCTGGCCATGGTCTACTCACTGTACAGGTCCTGTACAGAGAATTAAAACAAAGTCTCTGCCCCAAGATCATCTCTGCCAATCTAGTAGCCATTATGTGTACAGCAATATCTCATGTAGCCTTAGGTATGAGAAGCTGTTTCATTGAGAGGGTGGAGATGACCATGAAACCAGAGCTCTTACCTGTTGTCTTTGTGATTTTTGCTCTAAGCTGTTTAATGCCACCTGGCCACCAGTAGAGAGAAGCAGAAGCTTGGGGCCAGATCTTCAGCAGGGTTAAATCTAAATAACTCCAATTAAGACAACGAACTGATGCTGATTTGCCAGAGCTGAATATCTGGCTCTTTAAGTAATGCACATCTAGCAGCCCAGCACCCTCCCTGGCATGAGCAGTTTAGTGTCATGGGCCTACATGTGCTGGCCCAGATGAGAATTCTCTTTGGACAGGTTCCCCTTCTCCCATTGTCCTGCCTGCAGAGCTGGACTCCCAGCCTCTTAAATTGATTCAGAACTTTCCTCTCTGAAGCAAGCCCTGCAATCTTTGAGTACCTTTTCTGTTGCATGTGCAGGGCTTTATTAGTTTAGTCTGCCATTTCCCAAGGTTAGATCTGGTGTCAGTGGCAGATGGGAACACACTGTTATTATGGCAGCAATCAGCAATCTGGATGGATCTCTTCCAAAGCTGTCCAGGTTTTCTTGGCTTTGTGCTTGCATGTAATGTGCTCACAACTCTGGAGCACATCTCTGCAGACCTATGAAGTTTTATTATTAATCTCCATCCTTTTGCCACCTATCTCTGTGTCATGGGAGATTGATGAGGGCAATATTAGACAGACAAAAGAATTCAGCTGATTTCCTGGAGCTGTGAATGTTGGAATCAATTATCAATGGTGATATTTTTTTCAAAGTTTCTTGAGTGCCTGGTATTAAAAATTTTGAAATACAAGGAAGCAGTAGGAAAGCTTGCAAAAAGAGACCAGACAAAATGCCTCCTCCCTTTGATTCACAGGCACAGGTCTTCAAAGCAGTGGACGTGCCATGCATCTCCTATGCAAGGGCAGAGTGGGAAGGGAGGAGTCAAGGAAGCTGCTCACACACAGAGAGAACCAGTTTAGTGATATCCTTACTCATGGTATCTTATGGGATGAGTGCAGGGGACTGAACCATATAAACTCTTATGGTCCCTTCCAGTCCTATGATTCTATGGTTCTATTCTAAAACCGTATTACAATTTTCAACTGCTAGGCAGCACTGTGCATAACATCGCTTACCAGAACTGGTAACAGCATACCTAGCTGTATTCTAAGGTATTTTAAAAAGAACACATATCTTGGATCTTTCTGTAGCCAGGCCAAATCTGGTACAGAAGTCTGACCTGCAAGTAGCAGCGTTGCAACCTCCTGTGTACAAGGGGTACATGACACTTTGTAACATGGGCCTATTTGTCAGTCTGCAGAGGCACTGTTCAGTGTAGCAGTTACCCAGAGTTAGCAATGACTTCATATTTGTTCTCTTCTCCTGTTTCCTTGAAGCTCAGAGAAATTGTCATGGAAAAGCAAAATGGAAAGTTTATGGTGAACTCACTGGGAATGGGATGGAGGAATAGTCCAGTTCTGTGAACTTATTGTTTTGGAAGGACAACAGTGCTGTGCTCTGTGGTGCTCAGTTAATTGCCTTTTAAGGAGGCAAATTTATCACCCTTTGTATCAGTTTCTCTCAGAATGTTTCCATTGATGCCAAGTCATAAATGCTGCACTGATGAAAAAGTGTGTTAGATGGACTGTAGCAAACACACTATGCTGGCAGAGAACCAGAGGCCTCCAGCATCAAAAGCACAGTACCCTCCCAGTAGAACAGAGGTCAGCAACCTTTCAGAAGTGGTGTGCTGAGTCTTCATTTATTCACTCTAATTTAAGGTTTTGCATGCCAGTCATACATTTTAATGTTTTTTAGAATTTCTCTTTCTATCACTCTATAATATATAGCTAAACAATTGTTATATGGAAAGTAAATAAGGTTTTTTAAATGTTTAAGAAGCTTCATTTAAAATTAAATTAAAATGCAGAGCCCCCCAGACCGGTAGCCAGGACCCGGGCAGTGTGAGTGCCACTGAAAATCAGCTCGCATTCCACCTTTGGCACAGATGCCATAGGTTGCCTATCCCTGCACTGGAACTAAGGTGATAGCTCTATAGGTAAGTAGGTAGTGAGCTGTTATCTTCTAATACAGGGGTTCTCAAACTGTGGGTTGGGACCCCCAAGTGGGTCACAACCCCATTTTAATTAGGTCATCCAGGCTGGTGTTAGACTTCCTGGGGCCCAGGGCCCAAGCCCAAGCCCTACCACCCAGGGCTGAAGCTGAAGCCCGAGCCACATCACCCAGGGCTAAGGTTACATCATGCCCCCCAACCCAGGGCAGAAGCCCTTGGGCTTCAGCTTTGGCCCTGCCCTGCCCTGGATAGTCTTTGGTCCCCCACTGTGGGGTCGTGTAGTAACGATTGTTGTCAGAAGGGGGTCACAGTGCAATGAAATTTGAGAACCACTGTTCTAAGAGGATCAGCCATTCAAGGGAGATGCTCATTTTTCTTCAAAGGTAAAAAACTCCAGATCCAGTGCTCTGATTCTGTAGTGCTGGGGGCCATACCAGGCCTAAGTACCAGGCTGAACTCCCATAAAGGGAAGGCAGGCATCTGTAAACCCACATCTTGATACAAAGTGGTGGGGGTTAGGAACTGATTACAATATCTTGGAAAGGAAAACTCCTTACCTGAGCGTTTCCTTGATGACAGCTTTGAGCAGCCGGAGGGCTTTCAACATCTTCAGCATATTGCCCTGTGCTGCCTGTCTGGCCGCAAAGATCTCTGCCCGCAGCTGCTCCTGCACCACTGGAGTGCGAGCCAGTTCGAACATGGCCCACTGGAGGGTCATGGAGGTCTAGAGCAGGGCACAGAGGATGGTCATGGGGGTCTAGAGCAAGGCACAGGGGAACCTCCCAGAACTCAACACCAGCTGGGTTCTGACCCTAGGGATGTTGCTGTCTGGGTGAGCCATACATGCCATGTCTCCTCTCTGTGTCTCAGTTTCCCTTTCTGACAAGGGGGGCGGTTGTGTGGCTTTAATGAAGCACCTTGAGATGCTCAGAGAAGAGCCCCTGTGTGGATGAAGTGTTACGGGCCGGGACTTTTAGAAGAGCTTATGGGAGTGAGGCACCCAGGTGCCCAAGCTCCAGTTCCAAGTGCTCAACTTTTGCCATTCTCTGCCTTGTGTACTCCACCACGAGCATCCTTCTTTGAGGAGCAGTGTAGGAAAGTCATCTGGGGGCACTTATGCCATCAGAGGGCTGCCAGAGCCAATATATGCCAACAGGGAACTATGCTGAAGTTCCACCATTGCTCCTTAGTGAAATGCCAGGCCAAGGTGATAATGAATGATCTCCCCTAAACCGTCTAGTACACAGCAACTACCGCAGATATTGTAATATTGCTGGCATGTTCTGTAGCTTGAGAGAGCACCCTGTAACCCTCCATATTCCTTATCTGTATATAATTGTGATATTACATATAAAGCATGCCTTGTAAGGCGTCAAGAGAAAGGTTACGATCTGCTGAAAGTCATTTCTCTATCCATATATGTTTATCATTAATGCATGTGAGGTTATAAGAATTGTGTCATATGGTTGTTACAGAAACATACTGTAAATTGGGGAATCAGACAGAGGCAACAGCAAGAAGAGTAACCAACACCTGGGTGGGGTGTGAAGCAACCCATCAACAGCCGTTGTTCAGCAAGGGAGCTACAATGCAATGACTCACCTGCATGAGGCCACATCAGGGGGATTGCTCAACTTTGCCTGCAGACTCAGCAATGCCCCCCAGACATACCTGGACTTGTGTTTTCCAGGCACATAGACTGAGAGTATAAAACAGACAGAGTGGACACATACTGGGCCCTTCTCCTGCCCCCACCTTCACTGCAAGCACATGGAGAAGAAGACAAGACTCCAACAGGGGAGATTGGCCCAGGTTTAAGGTATATTCCTGGGGTACAGTGCTGGGAGCTGGGGGATTTGGCTCTGGTGCCTTTCTCAGTGTTAATCATGAGTGGCTCTGGGAGCATTCATGCAATCTAGCTGGGTGTGGGGTCCTCACATGCGGTTGTGCTGAGTGATCACAGCACCTGGAGGGGTTGCTGCTGGTCACAAGCAAGGCATTGTGAGATACAGCCCGGGCTGGAGAGAGGTAAGGGGAACAGCAGTCCCACAGTCTGAGGCTGCACCCCAAGGGGTCCTGTCACAATCGCCACCACAACAATGGCAGTCTCCCCAATCCCCGAGGCTCATTCTTACTGTGTCCACCCCGCCCGCCATCATCTCTGTCACGCTGGCCTTGATGTCATCGATGGGTAGCTTGTCCTGTTCTAAGAGGCTGGACAGAATGCCAGTATATTCCTTGGTGCTTTTCTGGTCCAGCCGGAGCTCTCGGTAGATATTCTGGATGCACTTGTCAGCTGGGAAAAGGGGGAGGGAGATAGGGAGAAAAAGCAAAGCAGTAAATTCAGCGTCTATAAGGGCCCAGCCCTCTTCCCACTCCCCATGCCATCACCACCCCATCTCTGAGCCCCAGGTCCCTGAGTCTCCTGCGGATGCTAAGGTGCTGTCACTGAGTGGCTTTTTAATGGCATCTCTTAAGCCAAAGGAGCTCACCTGCCCCAGCCAAAAGCTGTGTGGCTTTCCCATGGGACAGATCATTGGCTTTCCCAGACTGGCCAACCCTGGCTAGAATCTAATACCCAAGTATAGGGAATCCTGCACTTTCCTGACACTTCGTATCTTTCCTATAATTCCTCAACTAAAGCCATTTGAGTGATCCCTCCTGCACCACAGAAAACCCCACCAGCTCCTCCAGCAGAGCTATCCCTGCTATCTTCCAGCTAAGAGACCCCAGCAACATATCAGAGCCCTCAGTATAGCAAGGAGCAAGTATCTTGCCAGAGTCACCCCTTCCTATTAGCAAGAGCTATTTTTTGTGCAAATCCGTCCTTTTCCCTGCATGATGCTCCCACAACTTCTCATCTGTGGCAGTATGAGACTGAGTCTGGGACCTTCCGCATGATAGTATGAACGCTCCTGCCCTAGCCACCACCCTTTCCCTAAGATGGTTGGGATCTATGTAGCAGTGCACATGAGCTCTCACCATGCCTGAAAATCACATCCCAGGATTGCACATGGTCCCGCCAGGTCTTAGAGTTGATCCTGCAGAGCACGCTGGGTGGGATGTAGAGCATGAGTGAGGTGGTGTGGAACATCAGGGTCACGGCATCGATGAAATTCTGCGCCTCAGGGTCAATTAAATCCTGCAGGAGCCCAAGGCGTGCTCCGTACAAGACGTTGCACATGGCTGCAGGAGCAAGGGTTAGAGTTAGAACTCAAAACTTCCAACATCCCCAAAAATGTCACTCTGGGGTGATTTGAAGCCATTAGCCACAAGCACCTCCATTACACAGTATGTTGATATGCAGGGCTGGTAGTGCTGTCTATTAAGGATACACAGGCAACCATAAACCTGGCGTTTCCTAGCTTCCAAGAGCTTGGCTTTACAACCTTAATGTTCTTTTGTATGTAGTTCTATTGCGTGTAATAGATAGTGTCTCTTATCCAACATCATTCCAAGATCTTCACTCCAGAGAGGGGTCATTTCTACCCATTTCTATTCTAGCACTAACATATTTGTCGTTATATATATAAAACACAGTGTCTAGGACTGAAATACAGCCACCTCTGTGATGAAATGGCAGTATTTCAGGGCCAGCTGACACTGCACAACAGTTCAGAACACAAAGAAAGAGCACTACATGTAGTTGAGGCTGCAGAGAGCGTTTGTGAGGCAGGATGACTCCAGCTGAAATTTGGGCAGGACTCTGGAGCCATCAACTGTATTCTTGGAGGAAGTGCCATGAGTAGTCAGAGACAGTTCAGGGGCCAGCTGGTGTAAATTGATGTGTTTCCATTGACTTCAGTGGAGCTGTGGTGACTTAAACCAGCTGTGGATGTGGTCCTATAAATATATTTCATCCACAAGATACTCAGACTTGATGGGCAGAGAGGTTCTGGATGATCCTTGCAGAAGCTTGCATTGCAATGTGAGGCATACGGTTAGACACTGACAAATTCTAACCCATGGGGTTTGTTTCAAGCTGAAGAGGTTCTGCTGAAGGTCACTTGGATGCTCATCCAACAGATTTTCCTAAGCAGAAAGGGTGGATTTTCCACCTCCTAAGGGCGTTCAGACCCAATAGGTATGGTTCAACCCCTTCTAATGATAACGGGCCATTTGCAAAGTCACAGGAATCAGTGGCATGTCTGGGGTGTCTGGATTTAGGCACTAGTGCAAACTGACTGAGCTCTGCTTCCCCCAGCCCACTGAGCCAATGAAAGCCCACAGGCAGCTGCAGCATGCCAGCCCAGTCCACTCACACTCCAGGGCGAAGCGGAACAGCTCATTGGTGAAGTCGGCCGTCCACCTTCCCCGGCCACTCTTCTTGATCTGGACTTGGACCCTCTTGACAAAGTCCTCGCTCACCTCATTCAACAGGGGCACAAAGCAGTCGATCACCTGCAGTGACAGGACCTCTTTATTCAGAATGAGGCGGTCGGAGTTCCAGGCCTCTCCCTTCCTGGGAAAATCAAAGGAAGATCACTGACATCGCCATGTTCCCTGATGTGTCCCGCATTTCAGGGCAGGGCACAGTCTAAACCCATTCTTTCCCACTACACCCAGCCCCTACCCACTTCTGCAACCCTCATCATCTCACCCATGAAGCAATACAGACTGATTTTCCCTGAGTGGCACCCACTGCTTCCTGTCCAGCTGCCATGCCCTGGCTGGTCTGTTCCCATGTGAATTCCCTCCCCCACCTTGAATCACATGTTCCAGGCCAGAGTCCTGGCCTGAGAGTCACACGGATCCTAGCAGCAGGGAAGCAAGTTGCATGGGTAGTGTAAGCTAGGGATCAAGGAGGGTTTCCAGGATGGGCAGGTTGTCATGTGCTCCAGTTAAGAGACCAGACCTGACTCTCTACTACGGGTAAACGTACCTGACCCACCTGAGCCTCAGTTTCCTAAGAATTAGGTGTCAACCCACTTCTCTCCCCAGCTGATGCTCCAAATTCAGAGGCATCACTATTGCAATGCTCCTCTTCTCACATCATGCTACATCTCCTCCCTTCCTAGATTACTACATAAAGGTGAGCCCAGCTACCTTTGTCATTAGAAAGGAAAATTCACTCCCCACCCCCTAACCCCACATCTACACTGACTATACCTTGAGAAGGGTTCATTTCTTTCCCGAGTTTCTCTTTTCTTAGTCTGAAGTGAGGGTCAGAAGAGGCTCTGGAGAAAGAGCCCCAGCATACCCTTTTATAGTCCTTACTTACTTGAGAAGCACTCCATATGGTTTGTTGCGGAAGTCACGGTAGGCCATCCAAGGTGGTATCATGAACCTCTCTGGGTACTTGCCCTCCGATTTAAAGAGAGTAGCAGCATCTTCAGGATTAATGATATTCACACTCTGGTAGATGCCGAGTTTCTCCCTGTAACATTTGACAGGGGATCAGGACACTCCCACGAGCAAAGAGTCCTGAAGAAAACCTCACTTGCTCACCCTAATAAATGCTGAGTGGGGTAGGGGTTGTAACTGGTACTCCATGAGTAGCAATGGGGGAAATTTACAAGGGCCAGAGTCTCTGTTCAGCATCGATACACACCTAAAAGTCTGGCGGCTGATCAAAACTATGGGCCTGATCCAAAGTTCGGAGAAGTCTTTCCACTGACACCAATGACCTCTGGATCAAGCCCTGTCTTCTGAATTATGTATTTAATTAACTTGAAATGCCTAAAACATGCCCATTGCAGTTCCCCCTGGGCATATGTTGTATGTGAAAAATAGGCCACTGTCAAAACTCTTATCACATAAATAACACGCATAACCTCCCATACTTGAAACTCAAAGGATGGGCTTTTAGCAGCAACCAAGTGACATAGCAGCACAAATCCCATTGACTCCCATTAAGACATATGCTTCAGAAATCACTTGGCCATTCTGACTCCAAAGGGCTTCGGACCAGGCCTTAACAAGTGCTTCATAATCTATATGAGATTATGACTAAAGACTGCACTCAGTGACCCAATAGGTCTCTTCTCTTCTGTTTTTAATACTTCTGCATTTGTTTAGTGATTAGTATATGGGATTGGCATCCAGGATAACTGGCTTCTGTTACTGACTCCAGGGCTGGCTTTAGGCCAATTCAACCAATTCCCCTGAATCGGGCCCCGCCCCTAAGAGGGCCCCACACCCAAGCCCCGGTACGGTGTACCGGCAAGAGCCGGTGCGCTGTACCAGGGTGGCCCGGCTTCCCCAGGAGGCAATTTAAAGGACCTGGGGCTCCCAGCAGGGGCTGGAGCCCAGGCCCTTTAAATTGCCACCAGAGTCCCACTGCTGGAGCCCTGGGGTAGGGCTGCAGGGCTATTTTAAAAGTCTGGGGCTCCTGTTGCTTCTACTGCCCAGGCCCCTTAAATAGCCACCGGAGCCCCACCGCTTCCCCAGGGCTCCCTTGGCTATTTACAGGGCCATGGCGGTGGAAGCAGGTGAACCCCAGGCCCTTTAAACAGTCCCCGAGCCCCAGGCTGCTGCTGCTACCCCGATGATGGAGGGAGGAAGAGGGGGCACTCACCATAAAGGGTGGGCTGTACTTGCAGCCAGCCCCTGCTGCACCCCCTGCCCACACCAGCCTTGCACCCCCTGCCATGCCTGGACCAGCCCCTGTCTGCAGTCAGCCCTGCACCTCCTGCCCTGTCCGCACCAGCCCATCTCCAGCCAGCCCCGCACCCCCTGCTCTGTCTCCAGCCCCACAACCCCTGCCCGCACCAGCCCCTGCCTGCAGCCAGCCCCGCAGCCAACCCGTCTCCAGCCAGCCCCGCACGCCCTGCCCTGCCTCCAGCCCCGCATCCCCTGCTCTGCCCGCATCAGCCTGTCTCCAGTCAGCTCCGCACCCCATCTGCAGCCAGCCCATCTCCAGCCAGCCCCTGCCGCACCCCCCTGCCTGAAGCCAGCCAGTCCCGCACTCCTCTATCTCCAGCCCTGCCAACCCATGCCACACACCCGTGGCCCTGCCTGAAGCCAGCCAGCCCACCCCACACCCACTGTCTCCAGCCTGCCCCGCACCCCTTGCCCTGCCTGCAGCCAGACCCTACCTCCAGTCAGCCCCTGCCCAGTAACTCTGCACACCTGCTTCAATGAGGGGGGCAGGGAGCAGCTGGGACTCACACATGTGCACACCTTAGGGTGACCAGACAGCAAGTGTGAAAAACCCGGGACAGGGGGTGGGGGCTAATAAGATCCTATATAAGAAAAAGGCCCCAAAATCAGGACTGTCCCTATAAAATCATGACATCTGGTCACCCTAGCACACCCCCAGGGAGTGGCGAGAACCCACACATGTGAAACGGAGCTCATTTCTAGTTCAGGCCCATCTTTTTAAAAAAGAACTTTAGGTAGGGTTAACATACATCCGTATTTTCCCGGACATGTCAGGCTTTTTGATTCTTAAATTGCCATCCGGGCAATTCTTCCTGGGAAAATACAGACGTATGGTAACCCTATTAGTACAAAAAAATACATACTGTGGCACATCCCTTAAATCAGAACTTTTTATACGGAACCAGTTGCTAAGAAATGAAAGCCTTCTTTTAACATGCTTTTTTTTTTTTTAAAGTCATCCCTGCTGGGGCCCTGCCGAAAATGTTCGAATTGGGCCCCGCACTTCCTAAAGCCGGCCCTGACTGACTCCTTCTCTGACTCCAAGTCATGCCCCCTTCCCCTGCGTCCGTTTTACCTTCTGTAAAATCAAAACAACAATAATATTTCCCTCTCTCCTATGGGTACTGTGAGGCTTGTTTAGTTTAATGTTTGTTGATTTTGCTCGCAGTCCTTGGACAAAAGGGGCCATCACAGGAGTTAGACATGAAAATGAGTTAAATTGAATGAGCTACGATTTCCTGTCCAATACAAACTGTTCCCATGGGGAGAGTTTTCATTAGTCTCACACTCAGAAATTTTGGTCAGTTGATTTTATTTCCTTTCTTAATATCATACCCTGTCATAGCATGATAATAATCCTCCTCACTGTTTGCCAAGCTAAACCACCCATATTTAGCTAATTTCATCTTCCTCACTCAACCACTTTGCTGCTGTTCTCTGAACTGTCTTCCTGTTACCAATATCTTGCTGATAATTATTCTACCTAAAACTCAGCTGGGCCCCATTACCATGGAATCTGAGCCTGCCATGGGCTTTGAAGTATTTGTCCTAACAACTCTGTGAGGAAGGGAAATGTTATTCCCATTTCACAAGTGGTATACTAAGGGGTAGAGAGTCTAATGGCCAGATTTTGAAAGATACTTAGACATCGGTGTTCTGAGCCTTGCAACACCTAAGTCATTGAGTAGCCTAAATCTCATTCTCAAAAGTGATTTAGGCACCTAGGATTCTAAATCCCATTAGCTTTCAGTTGGAATTTGGCTCCAAAGGGCATAAATCCATTTTGCAAATGAGATTTAGGCTCCTAAATAAATTAGGTTGCTACAACACTGAGTGCAGCAATACCTAAGTATCTTTACAAATCTGGGCCTAAGTCAGTTGCCCATGATCACATGTGAGGTCTGTAGTTGAGCAGGAACACAGATCTCCCCCATCCTGGGCTAGAACCCTAACTAATGAACCACCCTTCCTCTTCTGCCTGAAGACAATGAGTTGCCCAGAACCATATTTTATGGGCACTTGCACCAATCCAAAGTATCAATTACCTGGCAGCCTTGCATGAAGCCATGATATCAAGTTTCAACACCTTTGGAAAAAGTACCCACTTTTGAAAATGCTGGCCTTAACCTCCCTATGCCTGTTTTCCCACCTGTAAAGTGGGGATAATAAGTTACCTACCTCATAGGGAGACAGTGAAGCTTAATCCATGAATGTTCCTTAACAGCCTGTGCTACTTCTTGGGTTTAGTGGTGCAGCTGCTCTGGATCTATAACTCTTTGTGTGATCAAGGGGCGATCAGTATGGGAAAGGATCACTCTTCCTGTCTGCCCAGTGCACACAGTGAAGAATTTGAGCAGGCTGCTTTGTGGCCTTGGAGCCTCAGCCTGAGTCTGTGTGGGACACAGTCAGAACTCAGCCAGAATTCCCCCTGGCACACTGAGGTGGAAGCTTTGTCACCTGTTTCAAGAAGGCAGCATCTATTTCCCCTCCACCCCTTCATATTGGCTCAGCTTCTCTAACTGGCACAGAGCCATGATTGCACCGTCCATTTGCCTCACGACAACCTCTTTGGGAAGGCTGGCATGGTTCGTGCCACTAGCCTTTCACAGAGATCATGCAATTATCTGTGGCTGTCCACAGGGTCTAAGTGCAAGGGGCAGCTCCCCTTGAACACCCAGTCACAATCTGTCTTCCAAACTACATCAAAGCCACATCCCACAGCCTTTTTCCACAGAGCCGCCCCCTAAATGTCCTTCCTAAGGGTCTGATCCTGGGAGCTGCCGACACCTGCAACTCCAAACCAATGGGAATTGCCGAAGATGAACACCATCCAAGATCAGACTCTAGTTACCCAGGCAAAACACTTATTCTTTCCAAAGGGAACGGAGCACAACTAAAGAATAAGGGCTTCAGGATCAGGCCCATGCAGACTAAACTAGCCCCAGCAGTGTAACAGATATACAAGGTAGTGGGTCAAATCCCTAAGACTAGGTCTAGGGGTGAATTTGGGCCCATGAGGTTTTCTCATGACTAAAATAATCCTGGGTTAAAGAGATACTGGTGGAAGCAAAACATTGAGATGAAAAATACAAGGTCAGCACCTCAGCTGGTGTAAATGGACACAGCTCCACTGCAATCTGTAGAAATCCCCTGACTTTAGCTAGCTGAGGATCTGGCCCATAGCCTTGTACTAAGTACAGTTTGGAGAGAAGTTTGTTGTTTATAATAGAGTCTTAAAGATTCTGCCAGCCAAGGGAGTGTGATCAGAGCGACAATAACATGTACCGAAGAATGTAAATGGCCACTTCGATCCCATGTTGGCTTTCTCGGTATAGGTACACTGAACAAATATTTTGATTTGCAGATAGAAGGGTAAATCCAGGGCCTCTTGCCATGTTATATTAACTGTTGGTTGAGTTGGGCTTGTGCTGCAATGACAGAGTGAAATTACAGTGTGTGATGTTACATGTTCACACATTGGGATTTTGTATTACTGCCCGTCTCCATGGCGTCTGAGCTCCTAGATGTACAAACCTACATGGAGAGGAAGGATGGCCTTCTGGTTAAGCCACCAGCTAAGACTTCCTGTCACCCCTAAATCAGGCCCAGACCAGACACTTGAAGGATCTTTCAGATCTGACCCTGCCAGACTATTAGTGTTCCAGTCACTGAAATCAGGGTCCCTCTGTGCTAGGCACTGTGTATTGGAGGGGGGGCAAAGACCTTACTATCTCAATAGCCAAAGGGTAGGTTTTGAAACTGAGGCACAAAGAGGCCAGTGACTTGCCCACTGTCATGCAGCAAGTCAGTACCAAAGTTGGCACTAGAGCCCAGGTCACCTCACTCCCAGTCCAGTGCCTTATACACTAGCCCACACTGCCCCTCAGTTGATACTATTGGAGTTGGGTCCCTAGAGGACAGAGGTAAAAGCGGATCTAAATTTAGGGGCAGATGGATAAGATTGTCCCATAAGGCACTGAGAACCCAAGTTTCCAGGCTCCTGCTCTATTGCTCAACCCACTAGACCATGGTACCTCAACACCCTACCTATACACACCTGATCCCCACATTTTATTTTATGCCACTGAGCTGCCCTTAGCAGGGATGTGCAGAGCAGAAGGAGTGCTGTTGCTGCCCAAGTGGGGCCTGCCTCACAGCTTCTTACCTGTAAATGGGTCCAAACTTCTGGAACTTGTGGATCATGATGTTGTGGATGTTGTGGAAGCCACCCTCCTGCCAGAAGTGAAAGAGGTTAAGCCAGGCTGTTCTCCAGTTGCCTGGAAGCTCGCTGAAGGGCCGGGCCACCTTCCTTTGGAGGGAAGGGGAGTACACCTCGCCAGTGGCTGTGTAAGCCCTGCGGTAACTGAGGATCTGGCTATCCTTGGTAGGGGACAGGATCCACAGGTTGCTGGGATTGGCTAAAGCTGGCAAACGCAAGCCACCTCTGGCTAACATGGCCCTCAGAGAAGGGAGAACAAAACCAACGAGTCACCTCGTGAGGCAAAATTCCTACAGACTGGCCCTCACTCCAAGAGCCTTGCTCTTATATTAACACAGTCTCTGTCAAGGATATGAGCTAGCCAGTTGAATCACTGCTGCAGTCCTTGCCTCCCAATCACGCTGATAATTATAGTAATGGCAGTGGAAGGTTAGTGCAAACCACGCCTGAAGGCATGCAAGAGTAATGGGGGAGTGAGGTAGGAGGTGGATATGGTTGGCTACTCCCACTTCCCTTCCCAGTGAGAAAGCTCAGGAATGCATTTCTTTGCAAGGGATAGAAATCTGGTTCAGATTAGCTCTCTAACCCTAATCTTTGATGCTCCAACAATGCTAGTTAGCTTGGTTTCATAGGGTTTCCTGGAAGACGATTGGGTGATACAGTATGTTTGGGGGAAGGACAAGGGGGCACAGAACAAGGACCATGACCTAGATCCTCAAAGGTATTTATGTTCATAACTTCCATTGAAATCAAAGCTCTAGATAATTACTGTATGAGTCAAAATAACAGGGCTGCCTAGAGAGGGGGGCAAGTGGGGAAAATTGCCCCAGGCCCTGCAGGGGCCCCCGTGAGAATACAGTATTCTACAGTATTGCAACTTTTTTTTATGGAAGGAGCCCCCAAAATTGCTTTCCCCCAGGTCCCCTGAATCCTCCCTGAAAAATAACACCACCACCTACCTCCTTTAATAAGTATCTCTCAAAGCACTTTACAAAGGAGGTCAGAATTATTATCTCCCTTTTACAAACGGGAAAACTGAGGCATAGAGAGATGATGTAACGCAGCAAGCCAAGTCCAGTGCTCTACCCACTAGGAAACAGTACTTTTTCAAAGGATATTCTGCAAGTAAAAATTGAGCTCACTCAAAATCTGCTCTGCATCTAGAGGAGAACTGGCTGTTTCAAAGCAGCCAGCTCTGGTGATTTCACTGCAAGTTCTGTGACATTTGATGTTTTTCTTGAAGTTGAGCTCCTGGAGTCCACTGATTGCAGGAGAATTTCAGCTTTTGGGGGTTTGATTTTTTTTTAATTGCCGAGAAAAGATTGAAATTGTGAAACAAGTGCACCGTGGAAGGGCTGAGTTCTGTTTGGCTTGGGTAAACTAAGTTCTAGGCAAAAAACACTTTGCAATCAAGAATATTTTTCTGCATTTGCATAGTACAAAAGTCTGAGATGTATGGGTTTGCCAGGAAGGTTCCCCTTGAAAACAAAAACAACACAGTTTCAAGTTGTCATGGACTCACAGTACTGGTGCTCTCCCCCGGCTCTGTATGGTCCCTGGGCGGAACCCCCTTCAGTGCCACAGCCCTTTTAAAGGGGTCTGCTGTCTCTCAGGGGTTAAGCTGTAGCCCCCCCCCATCCTGGAACTGCACCTCTCTGACCCTCGGCATGCCTGTCTCTCAACGTAGGCACCCTCAGGAAGTCCACTCGCTCTGGACCCCCAGGGCCTCCAACCCCAGAGGGAATAATGTAAGCCTAATCTCTAGACTGGAGTGATTCTCAGCCAACATAAAACAGAAGGGTTTATTGAGCATCAGAACCCAGCATGGGAAACACTCTAGGCCCTCAGGCCTAGCATCCCTCAGCACAGTACATCTAGGTCTGTCCCACATCCAGATGTGCTCTGGCTGCTCTCTCTCCAGTCCAGAAGCCCCCACCTTCCAACCGAGGCATTCTATATCACCTATCACAGGCCCCAGCAGCTCCTCCCCTGTCCTTTGTCTTCTATCCCAGGTAAATAGGTAGCTGGGGCCCTTTCTCCTCCATCCTTTGTCCCCTCTCTGGCTGGAACTGGTTAGTCAGGTCACCTGGGTCCTCTCTCTTCAACCCATTGGCTTCCCACTGGCCAGCACTGGCTGCCTTCCAAGCTGGGCTGGGCCTCTTGGTCACCAGGTCACCGGTCAATAGGGTCGCCCATCTCCAGGCTGTTGTCTGGGGTCCCAGCTGCTAGGCAAGGTAACACCTGGTCCTCTGCAACAACAAACCGTCTCCCACCACATAGTTAAATATTCAGCACATAGGGAAACTAAGGCACGCACACACTGTTTACGTAAAACGCTACCAAAATCCCCAACTTTGTCACATCTCTCCCTCTTTGAGTCTGAACTGAGCAGAGTGACTCCAGTAGTGTGAATGGGGGGTGTCCCAAGGTCTAAGTGATGGGCTTTGAGGAGCTTGCAGTGTTTTGGAGGCAGTGTGTACGTGTGGTGTTACAAGGACTAGGTGACTGGGTCTGAGGGGCGCCCAGTGTTTTGGAGGCAGTATATATGGGGGTATCAGAAGGATCAGGTGACAGGACTGAGGGACACATTGTGTTTAGGAGGCAGTGTAAGTGTGGGGGTGTCACTAGGATCAGGTGATGGGACTGAAGGAGCGTGGTGTTTTGGAGTCTATGTGTATTAGGGTGTCACATGGCATGCAATATTTTGGAGTATATGTGTATTGGGGTGTCACAAGAGCCCGGTGACAATCTCTGAGGGGCATGCATTTTTTTGGAGACAGTGTGATGAGGGGTTGTCACAAAGAGCAGGTGACAGGCTCTGAGGGATGTGCAATGTATTGGAGGCAGTGCATATGGTGTGTGCAAGGCTCCGGGAGGAGGTCTGGGGTGCAGGCCCTGGGCTGGGGAAGGGGATTGGAGGGAGTGGTGGAGTCTGCAGACTCTGGGAGGGAGTTTGGGTGCAGAAGGGGTGAGAAGTTGGGCTTTGGGATGGAGTTTGGGTGCAGGCTCTGGGCTGGGGCGGCCATGCAGGCTCTGGGAGGGAGTTTGGGGATATGAGGGGGCTGGAGCAGGGGGGAGTGCAGGCTCTGGGAGGGAGTTTGGGGGCGGGAGTGGGGGTGTGGGCTTGGGGAGGGGGTGCAGGCTGTGAGAGAGGGTAAGGAGTGCAGCACTTACCTGGAGCTCCTAGGCAGGGTGGGCGGACGGGGACTTCCATGGGCTGAAGGGGCACTTGGGGCACTTGTGTCCCACCCACCTAGGGGCTGCAAGGAAGGGCTGACAGCCAAGTGGAGTGAGCAGGCAGGGAGCCACTCAGCTCCGCTGCACTGCTGGTGGTGGATGAGGGCCCTGAGCCATTTTACATCGCCCGGGGGACGAATGGTGGGGGGAGCACCTGGGGACTGAAGGCAGGGCCAAGGGAGAGACCCGGCCTCAAACATTCCTGGAGCCGAGCCACGGGCCAGGACTATTCCTGGTGCCCAGGCACCACAGCCCTATAGAACTTGCTGCCCATAGGTGTGTGGGCAGGGAGTGTCACAAGGCCAGGAGACAGGCTGTGAGGGACGCACAGAGTTTTGGAGGCAGTCAATGTGTATGGGGTAGAGGTGTCAAAAGGGTCAGGTCACAGGTCCTGAAGAGTATGCAGTGTTTTAGAAGGCAGTGTGTATGAGGGGCTAGCGCAAGGGCCTGGTGATGGGCCCTGAGGGGCTTGCAATGTTTTGGAGGCAGTTTATATAGGGGATGTCACACGGGCAAGGTGACGGGCTGTGAAGGACACACACTGTTTTGAAAACAGTGTGTATAAGGGAGTGTCACAAAGGTCAGATGATGGGCTCTGAGGCACCCTGTGTTTTGGAGGCAGTGCGTATGGGGCATGTCACAAGAGCGAGGGATGTGCTCTGAGGGGGCACGGTGTTTTGGAGGCAATGTAAATGCAGGGGTGTCACGAAGTCCAGGTCACAGGCCCTGAAGGGCACATAGTGGTTTGGATGCGGTGTGTATGCAAGGGAGTATCCAAAACAGTGCATGCCCTCTGACACTTGTGTACCCCAGCCCACAAGATGCAGTGCCTCCAAAACACCACAAATCCTTCAGGGGCAGTGACCTGACTCTTGTGACCTCCCCACCAGACACATAACCTCCAAAACATCACAAATCCTTCAGGGCCTGTCGCCTGATCCTGCCGACACTCCTCCCCCGCATACATACTGCTTCCAAAACACTGCACGTCCCTCAGGGAACATCATCTGGCCCTTGTGACACCTCCACACATACACACTGACTCAGAAACACTGCGTTCCCCTCCCCCCCGAGCTCATCACCAGGTTCTTGTATCATCCCTGAATACACACTGCCTCCAAAACACTGTGTGCCCCTCAGAGTCGGTCACCTGGCCCTTCTGACACCCTGTCATACACACTGCCTCCAAAACACTATGTGCCACTCAGCCTGTGTAGCCTCCAAAACACTACGCTCCTTCAGTCCCATCACCTGATCCTTGTGACACCCCCCAGCCCCAGACACACAGCCTCCAAAACACCACGCTCCTTCAATCCCATCACCTGATCCTTGTGACACCCCCACATTTACGCTGCCTCCAAAACACTGGACGCCCCTCAGAGCCCATCTCCCGATCCTTATGACAGCCCTACACACACCATTCGCACTGCCTCCAAAACACTGCATATCCCTGTCAAAAACAGATAGCTAAGGGTTAATGTCTCTTTTACCTGTAAAGGGTTAACAAACAGGGAACCAAACACCTGACCAGGGGACCAATCAGGAGACAAGATACTTTCAAATCTCCGTGGAGGGAAGCCTTTGTTTGTGTTTTTTGGGTTTGGCTTTGTTCTCTCTGGGTCTTGGAAGGGACTAGACGTGCAACCAGGTTTCTTGCCAATCTCCCTGCTACAGTCTCTTATATATTCAGAATAGTGAGTATTTAGTAAGAAAGGCGGTTATAGTCTTTTGATTGTTTTCTGTATTTGCAAATGTGTAGTTTGCTGGAAGTATTTTAAATTGTATTTTTGCTGGGGGGAGGCTTCTTTCTAGGGTCTATAAGCTGACAGACCCTGTAACTTTTACCATCTAAATTGCAGAGATAACTTTTACTTTTTTTCTTTCTTTTATTAAAAGTTTTGCTTTTTAAGACCTGTTTGATTTTTTCCCCTTGTTGAGGCTCAGGGGAATTGAGTCTGTACTTAAGAGGGAAGGAGAAGGGAGGGGGAGAGAAGGGGGGAAACCACCCTGATTTCTCTGTGTTGTGATTCAAGGAGTTTGAATCACGGTGATCTCCTAGTGTACCCAGGGTGGGAAAGATCTGGGAGGAAGAAAGGAGAAGGGGAAGGAAATGGTTTATTCCCCTGTGTTGTAAGACTCAAGGAATTTGGGTCCTGGGGTCCCCAGGGAAGGTTTTTGCGGGGACCAGAGTGCCCCAAAACACTATATATATTTGGGTGGTGGCAGTGTATCAGATCTAAGCTGGTAATTAAGCTTAGAGGAATTCATGCTGGTACCTCAATTTTTTGGACTCTAAGATTCAAATTGGGGAAATATACTATGACAATCCCTCAGAACCTATCACTGCCCCCCATACACACTGCCTCCAAAACACTGTACACTGCTCAGGACACGTATTAGAGTTCCCCTCTCCCACTCTGAACTCTGGGGTACAGATGTGGGGACCTGCATGAAAGATCACCTAAACTTATATTCTACCAACTTAGCTTAAAAACTTCCCCAAGGCACAAATTTCTTTCCTTGTCCTTGGATGGAATTGCTGCCACCACCAAGCGATTTACACAAAAATTCAGGGCAGAGTCACGTGGAATCCCTATCCTCCCAAAATATTCCCCCAAGCCTCTTCACTCCCTTTCCTGGGGAAGCTTGAGAATAATATACCAACCAATTGCATTTAATGTAAGTACAGACCAGACCCTTTATCTTTAGGACACTAAAATCAATCAAGTTCTTAAAAGAGGAACTTCATTATAAAGGAAAAAGTAAAAGAATCACACCTGCAAAATCGAGATGGAAGGTAACTTTACAAGGTAATTAAAAGATTTAAAACACAGAAGACTCCCCTCTGGACTCAGCTTCACAGACTACCCCTTACAGATAAAGTGATTCGGTACAGCTGCCAAGGAGTTACTATTTCCTTTATATTTATGACATGCCCACCCCAAAAAACAGACTGTGCTGGATAGCCTGTTCCGCACTGACTGTCAGTTCTTCCTGGAGCTCTGTGTCAATGGAGTGGTATGCCCATTCAGTCCATCCTGGTTGGCTGAGAACATCGTCGCTAAGCTAGTGCACAGCTCCTTGATCTGCTATCGCTGCATACATCTGAGGGTTATGGAAAGGTTCACCTCTTCCATGCCACCATCATTTTTTTCTTCATAGTAGACATCTTCAGGCCACTCACCATCATCGCCTCTCTGGGCTGTAAACTGACAAACCTTTAATTCTCTGAAATAAAAGAGCTTTAGAGAAATAACATGATACACTTTAGGCCTTAGGGTTGAGGTGGGATAGTTAACAGCTATGAGATAGTTGACAGCTCCGAAGCATTCTTGGACAATAAATGGCCTTTCCCATGACACTTCCATCTTATGGGCTGGGAGCGCCTTCAAGACCATAACCTCGTCCCCTACTTTGAAGGAAAGCTCTCTGGCATGTTTATTATACCGAACTTTTTGCTCTTCCTGAGCATCTTTTAGGTTTTGTCTAGCAAGGACTAAAGAGTTTTGGAGGGTGTTTAGTAGGTTGTTTACAAAGTCCAGAATGTTAGTTCCTGGAGAAGGCGTAAACCCCTCCCATTGCTGCTTCACCAACTGTAATGGCCTCTTAACCTCGCAATCATACACAAGTTCAAATGGTGAAAACCCCAAACTGGGATGTGGTACAGCCCTGTAGGCAAAGAGCAACTGGTGCAACACTAGGTCTCAATCAGTGGAGTGCTCATTTAGGAATTTATGTACCAAAGTTCCGTTAAACTTATCCACCAGGCCACTTGTTTGATGGAGGTAAGGGGTGGCAACCAAGTGGTTCACCTCATGAGCTTCCCAAAGGCAGGATATTAGTTCCAGAATCTGTAAGGATGTCGGAGGGCCAACCTACCCTGACAAAAATGTTTGTTAATGCCTGGCACACACTTTTAGCCCTGGTATTGCTTAGAGCTACTGCTTCCAGCCACCGGATGGCAAAATCCATGAAAGATCCTGTTACCTGCCTGTCTGTAGCCAGCCCCTGAAGCTAAGTGGGACAACAGCCCTGCACAGGGGAGAGATGGCTCACGCTGGCAACCAAATCCGTGGGCTCGCTCCCTACTCTCACTGGGACACGGGTGCTGGGGGTGGTCAGACCCCCCAGTCAAGGTCCTCTAGCAAAGAGTCATCTGAATGGGGGGGGTTCCCAAAGAGGTTAGGGGACATGATCAGCTAACTGCAGTGGTGCTGGTGGGGGATGGACTAAAGAACTGACCAGACAATGCCCTGGCCCTTGCCTTTGGCTGAGGTCAGGGAGGGCCACAGGGCTTGGCACTAGCAATCCATCCAGCAGGTGGCGTGTAACAAATTTCATGAAAATTTCAAAAAAGATGGGCTCGTGACAATTAGAAACAAAGAGAGAGTCATTACTGGTAAGCACTAATGACAAATTGTTCATGGAAAAGGTCACCTCTGAAGCTATTAGGATACTGTCCAGATAACTTGGAGGAGCTCAGATCCTGACTATTCCCAACCAAGCAAGCCGCATACTGATCACGGCTATTTCCAAATTTCCTGGGAAAAAGAAAAATCTTCATTTTTCGAGTTATTACGATTCTATCCTGAGCATCTGGGGTAGATGAGGGTGTGAAAATTACAGACAAATCAAAACACAACAGATCAGAATCTGTATTTCTAAAGTAAGTTGGAGTCTCTCTGTAAGCACCTGGGGAAAATCGGCTAGTGAAAAATTACAATTAAAATTAACGTGATACTGGGGAGAACTTGTGGGCTATTTCTCAGGGACTTGCCAGCTGAAAGCCATTAGCCATTAGTGCTGACTATTTGGAAGCACTGGGACAGGGAAAAAAACTATAAAGATGTGAAACTCGTTCTAATCACTGCGGGTGACATAGTTCTTGAAAAGTCTCAATTCGAATTGTGTTAGGATGCTGTTCCTATCATTTCAACACGATTAGTTTGTGAAAAGAAGATGCAAAGACATTCATCACTGAATTGAGCATGTCAGAAATGTTTCATGAAAGCTACATCTCCCATCCCTTAGGATTAGGTTCTGATCAGTTGGAAGAGACCAGAGCATGAAAATTATTTTTAAAAAGCAAATCGCATATCTGATAGGTGCTTGTGAGACCTTTCTGATGGAATCTTTGACTTAAAGCTATTGGGATAGATCATTGATAGTTTGGGAGCGCTCGGATAGTGAAAAAAAAAAACCCAAGAAATAAATCACAGCTCATGTCTCACAATTGCAGTTGACGCTTTACTCGAAGGACGTCGATTTCAGAGCACTTAGATGCCGTCCTGAGCTTTACAGGCAGCCCGATTCATGAAAGTTTCAAAGAACGCAAAACTTATTACTGATCAGTGCTTGTGACAACTGTTTCTGGAAATCTGCATGGTTAAGCAATTAAGCTCTGTTCCTGGTTATTATTATTATTGGAAGAGATGGGCTCGTGACAATTATCAACAGCGAGAAAGGCATTACTATTCAGGTCGGGTGACAAGGTTCTCATGGCATCTTCATCTTAAAGCATTTAGGATACAGTCCTGAGCATTTGGAAGAGATCGGCCCATGAAAATTACAAAGAAAGCAAAACTCATTACTGATCATGGCGAGTGACATTTTTCTTGGGGGAAACGCTCAGGTTTAAATCAGGCTGCTGTCTTGAGCATTACGGGACTGTCGGTGTGTGACAATTGCAGCGAAAACAAAACTCATTACTGAGCAGAAGCGGCACTTCTAAAAGAATTTGGATTACGTCGAACACCTGGGGGGAAAAAATCGGCTAGTGAAATTTACAATCAAAAAGAAAGTCATAACTGGTCAGAAATTTCTCAGGGAATCAACTTCTTAAAGCCATTAGGCTACAGTGCTGATTATTTGGAAGAGAGTGGTGCTTGAAAATTACAATCAAAGGAACAAAAATCATTATTGATCATTGCTTAGAAAAGTTTGTCATGGACCCTTCATTTTAAAGCAGTTAGGAGACTATCCTGATCATCTGAAAGAGCTCAACCCATGAAAATTACCAAAAAAGCCAATCTCCTTACTGAGCACTGCGGGTGACAGATTTCTCTGAGAGGCTCAGTTTCAAATCAGCTGCTGTCCCAAACATTGGGGTTTGTCAGAAATGACAAGCAAAGCAAAACATAACTTATCCTTGCATGTGATGAATTTCTCATTGATTCTCCAGCTTAAAACTTTTCGGATACTATGCAGGACTACATGGACTCTCCATGAATGTAAAACCATTAGGAAACTGGCCTAATAACTTGGAGGAAATGGGATGGCGAATTAGACCCAACCAAGTAAACTGCATTCCTGATCAGTGCTTGTGAAGCATTTCTCATTGATTCTCCATCTTAAAGCCTTTTGGATAACTATTTAGAGAAACTCGGAGATCGAAGAGTACCAAACAAAAAAAAAATCATGTCTGGAAAAAGTTTCTCACGGAACCTTCATTTTTAAGCAGTTCGAAATCTGTTAGCATTAGGGGGGTAAATCGGTTGTGAACAGTAACTAACCAGAATGTTTTACTGCTCCCCGCTTGTGACAATTGTCTAATTGAATCATCATTTCAAATCCATTAGAAAGGTGCATTCAGCAATAAGGGTAGATGGTGTCTTGAACATTACAAACAAAGCAAAATTAATTCCGGTTCAGTGCAGTTCCTGTTGGGAAGTTCACTTGGAGCTAGGCTTAGAACTAGGCTTTGAACTAGGGATAGGGTTCCTATAGGTATAGTTTCCAAGGCTTTGTGTGGGTAGAGGACCCCACTCTAGGTTTAAGTTTAGATTGGCTAGGCAAATTGAAGTAAGCCTTGGAATTCCTGTGGGCAGCGCTCAGCACCCTAGGGAATGGGTTCCTATATTTAGGGCTCTGTTCCGTAGGGTTACCCTATCTAAGGGTAAGCCATATGGTGTTAGGGTTCTTACGCGTAGGGCTTCCCCCCCACTTGCCCCAGGCTTAGGAGTCCTACGTGTAAGGACTTAAGAGAGAAGGCCCCAGCTACCTGTTTACTTGGGACAGAAAACAAAGGACGAGGGGAGCTGTTGGGGCCTGTGATCTTGGATGCCCAGCCGGAAAGCGCAGGGTCTCTGGACTATGGGGAGAGAGCACGCAGGGCCTACCTGCAGGCAGGGGAGACTTAGATGTACTTTGCTGAGGGAGGCCAGGCCTGAGGGTGCTGAGAATTTCCTATGCTGTATTTAGATGCTCAATAAACCTTCTGTTTTATGTCGGTGCCGGTCTAAAGACTAGGGTTGTATTATTCCCTCTGTGAGTGGCGATCCCGAGGACCAGAGCGAGTGGCCTCCTTGAGGGGGCCCAGAGGGAGAGACAAGCGTGATAAGGCTCTGCGAGCTGCGGTTCCAGGAGGTGGAGGGCCTGAAGCCCCCAAGAGACAGAGTGGACCCCTGAGAAGGGCTGTCACAGTGAGGGGGTTCCCCCTAGGGATCGTACAGGGCCAAGACTGGGCATGACCAGTGAGTCTGTGATACCGTCGCAGCAGAAGAGTACAGGATGCACCCTGTAGACCATTGGCTGCGTGTGCAGGCACTTTGCAGTGAGCGACTGCCAGTGATAAAAGGGACCCAGCATGGAAATGGCCTATAAGCAGCTGCGGAAGAGGGCCCTGGCACGTCTCTGCATGGAGAGAGGGCTAAGCATGGGGAGGCTCACTCAGGAACAGCTGACTGACGGCTGGTAGAGCATGACCAGTCTGTGGCCAAAGTTCAGATCCCAGCGGAGGTTCTGGATTGCCTGGAGAGTCTGGGAGTAGCTGGAGGCACTTGGGGTAAGTACACAGCCACCCGTGCCCTACTACAGCTCTCAAACCCATCCACCACAGCCCCACCACAGCCCCCTGTGCCCTAACACAGCCCTCAAACTCGTCCCCCACAGCACCACCACAGCTTTCCATCCCCTGCTATAGCAGTGCAACCTGCCCCCACAGCCCCACAACAGCTCTCCCATGCCCTGCCACATCCTTCTAACCCACCCACCACAGCTCCTGCGATAGCACTCAAATGCATCCCCCACAGCCCCAACACAGCCCCCCGTTCACTGCCACAGCCGTCAAACCCACCCACCACAGCCCCCTGCCATAGCGCTCAAAGCCACCTCCACAGTCCCCAGTGCCCTGCCACAGTGTTCAGATCTATCCCTCATGGCCCCATCACATTCCCCCATTCCCTGTCACAGCGCTCAAACCCATCCCCAACAGCCCCCGTGCCCTGCCACAGCTCTCAAACCGATCCCCAACGTGAGCCCCACTGACACCAGTGGGGATGGCATAGCCATGCCCTGCAGCAGGGGATGCTTGGCGGAGTCGGGGGAGCTCCAGCCTCCCCTGATGATGTTGGGGTGGTGGGGGCTGACTGCCACGGGGCCCTGAGGTTGATGGGGCTGAGGGTGTCTCTGGTGCAGGAAGTGAAACCGGATATTATAAGGATAACAGAAACATGGTGGAATAGTAGTCATGACTGGAGTACGAATATTGAAGGTTATGTGCTGTTTAGGAAAGACAGAAATAAAGGCAAAGGTGGTGGAGTAGCATTGTACATCAATGAGGAGGTTAACTGTAAAGAAATAAGAAGTGATGGAATGGACAAGACAGAGTCTGTCTGGGCAAAAATCACACTGGGAAAGAAAGCTACTAGAGCCTCCCCTGAGATAGTGCTTGGGGTGTGCTACAGACCGCCGGGATTTGATTTGGAGATGGATAGAGACCTCTTTAATGTTTGTAATGAAGTAAACACTAATGGGAAATGTGTGATCGTGGGAGACTTTAACTTCCCAGATATAGACTGGAGGACAAGTGCTAGCAAGAATAATAGGGCTCAGATTTTTCTGGATGTGATAGCTGATGGATTCCTTCACCAAGTAGTTGAAGAACCGACAAGAGGGGATGCCATTTTACATTTGGTTTTGGTGAGTAGTGAGGACCTCATAGAAGAAATGGTTGTAGGGGACAACCTTGGTTCGAGTGATCATGAGCTAATTCAGTTCAAACTAGATGGAAGGATAAACAAAAATAGATCTGGGACTAGGGTTTTTTATTTCAAAAGGGCTAACTTTAAAGAATTAAGGAAATTAGTTAGGGAAGTGGATTGGACTGAAGAACTTGTGGATCTAAATGCAGAGGAGGCCTGGAATTACTTTAAGTTGCAGCTGCAGAAACTATCAGAAGCCTGCATCCCAAGAAAGGGGAAAAAAAACCATAGGCAGGAGTTGTAGACCAAGCTGGATGAGCAAGCATCTCAGAGAGGTGATTAAAAAAAGCAGAAAGCCTACAAGGAATGGAAGAAGGGTGGGATTAGCAAGGAAAGCTACCTTAGTGAGGTCAGAACATGTAGGGATAAAGTGAGAAAGGCTAAAAGCCAAGTAGAGTTGAACCTTGCAAAGGGAATTAAAACCAATAGTAAAAGGTTCTATAGCCATATAAATAAGAAGAAAACAAAGAAAGAAGAAGTGGGACTGCTAAACACTGAGGATGGAAAGGAGGTTAAGGATAACCTAGGCATGGCCCAATATCTAATAAGTACTTTGCCTCAGTCTTTAATAAGGCTAATGAGGAGCTTAGGGGCAATGGAAGGATGACAAATGGGAATGAGGATATGGAGGTGGATATTACCACATCTGAGGTAGAAGCCATACTTGAACAGCTTAATGGGACAAAATAGGAGGGCCCAGACAATCTTCATCAGAGAATATTAAAGGAACAGGCGCATGAAACTGCAAGCCCGTTAGCGAGAATTTTTAATGAATCAGTAAACTCAGGGGTTGTACCGTATGACTGGAGAATTGCTAACATAGTTCCTATCTTTAAGAAAGGGAGAAAGAGTGATCCGAGTAACTATAGGCCTGTTAGTTTGACATCTGTAGTATGTAAGGTCTTGGAAAAAATTTTGAAGGAGAAAGTAGTTAAGTACATTGAGGTCAATGGTAATTGGGACAAATTACAACATGTTTTTACTAAAGGTAGATCGTGCCAAACCAACCTGATCTCCTTCTTTGAGAAGGTGACAGATTATTTAGACAAAGGAAATGCGGTAGACCTAATTTACCTTGATTTCAGTAAGGCATTTGACATGGTTCCACATGCGGAATTATTAGTCAAATTGGAAAAGATGGGGATCAATATGAAAATTGAAAGGTGGATAAGGAACTGGTTAAAGGGGTGACTACAATGGGTCGTACTGAAGGGTGAACTGTCAGGCCGGAAGGAGGTTACTAGTGGAGTTCCTCAAGGATCGGTTTTGGGACCAATCTTATTTAACCTTTTTATTACTGACCTTGGCACAAAAAGCGGGAATGTGCTACTAAAGTTTGCGGATGACACGAAGCTGGGGGGTATTGCTAACATGGAGAAGGACCGGGATATCATACAGGAAGATCTGGATGACCTTGTAAACTGGAGTAATAGTAACAGGATGAAATTTAATAGTGAAAAGTGCAAGGTCATGCACTTAGGGATTAATAAAAAGAACTTTAGATATACATTAGGGACACATCAGTTGGAAGCAACAGAGGAGGAGAAGGACCTTGGGGTATTGGTAGATCACAGGATGACTATGAGCCGCCAATGTGATATGGCCATTAAAAAAGCTAATGCGGTTTTAAGATGCATCAGGCGAGGTATTTCCAGCAAAGATAAGGAGGTGTTAGTACCGTTATATAAGGCACTGGTGAGACCCCACCTGGAATACTGTGTGCAGTTCTGGTCTCCCATCTTTAAGAAGGATAAATTGAAACTGGAACAGGTTCAGAGACGGGCTACTAGGATGATCCGAGGAATAGAAAACCTGCCTCATGAAAGGAGACTAAAAGAGCTTGGCTTGTTTAGCCTAGCCAAAAGAAGGCTGAGGGGGGATATGCCTGCTCTTTATAAATATATCAGAGGGATTAATATTAGGGAGGGTGAGGGATTATTTAAACTTAGTACCAATGTAGACACAAGAACAAATGGGTATAAACTGGACACTAGGAAGTTTAGACTTGAAATTAGACGAAGGTTTCTAACCATTAGAGGAGTGAAGTTCTGGAACAACCTTCCAAGGGGAGTAGTGGGGGCAAAAGACATATCTGGCTTTAAGACTAAGCTTGATAATTTTATGGAAGGGATGGTATGAAGGGATAGCTTAATTTTGGCAATTGATCTTTGATTATCAGCAGATAAGTATGCCGAGTGGTTGGTGATGGGATGTTGGATGGGATGGGATCTGAGTTACTGCAGAGAATTCTTTTCTGAGTGCTGGCTGGTGAGTCTTGCCCACATGCTCAGGGTTTAGCTGATCACCATATTTGGGGTCAGGAAGGAATTTTCCTCCAGGGCAGATTGGCAGAGGCCCTGGAGATTTTTCACCTTCCTCTAAAGCGTGGGGCAGGGGTCACTTGTTGGCAGATGCTCTGTAGCTTGAGATCTTCAAACCACAATTTGAAGACTTCAATAACTCAGATGTAGGCTAAGGGCTTGTTATAGAAGTGGATGCATAGGGTTCTGTGGCCCGTTTTGTGCAGGGGATCAAACTAGATAATCACATTGGCCTTTTCTGATCCTAGAATCTATGAGTCTATGGGGTTTTGGAACCCATGTCCCATGTTTAGCAAGTACCACCCAACTGAGGTTGAGTCATCTCTGTCACAAAGCAGTCCCACAGCTCCCCATTCACACAATCAGGGTGACAAACTTTTTTTTTCTCTGCCCCAATAACAAAGAAATTGGTGATCCCTGAGCTGTTAAAATAACCATCCCAGTCTGCTGTGGGCTTATGCTAAGTGGGGGGTGGATGCCAATGCAAATCTTTCCACACTCTTTGAAATTCTTGAAATTCTTTCCACACTCCCTACAATTCACCACCAGATGTCAGGGTAGCGCTCATCCTGACTCTGCTTACACAAGCAAAACAAAAGCATTTGGGGTTAGCAGAGAGGAGTCCACAAGCCAAGAGGAATAAAAGAAATAACCCTAGTCGCATCTTCCTAGACATTCATTGATTTACTTACATATTTGGGGTTTCAGATCAGTAGGGTTGAGATGATTTAATATTTTTTTTCATACCTGGCTTAAGCTTCTCATAGCAAAATTGCTGCCCTGTTCCCCTCTACCCCAGAGAACAAAGAGGAAGTTTTTTTCCCCATTTAAAAATGTTCTAGCCTTCCTATTGGCTCTTTTTGGTGAGGTGACCACTCCCTTTCCTTTACCTGGAGGACTTTTTTAACCCATTACAGGTAAAGCACACAGAGAACAGCCACCAACAGGGACGTTATAGCTAACCGGCTGGCTTGGTGTCGTTAAAAGGAAGCCACACCCTCTTCATTTATCACACCTGCCATAGCTGACCCGCCACATTTCTCCAAACCATATCACAGTGCTCAAATCAATCCCCCACAGCTCCACCACAGACCCCTGACCTCGCCATAGACCCCAACCCCATCCCCCACAGCCCCCCATTCCCTGCCACAGCACTCAAACCTATCCACCGCAGCCCCATCACAGCTGCCTTGTTCCCTGTCATAGCTCTCAAACCCATCCCCAATGTGAGCCCCACTGACACCAGTGGGGATGGCACAGCTATGCCCTGCAGCAGGGGATGCTGGGCGGAGTTGGGGGAGCTCCAGCCTCCCCTGATGATGTTGGGGTGGTGGGGGCTGACTGCCACGGGGCCCTGAGGCTGATGGGCTGAGGGTGTCTCTGGGAGGGGTAGGGTGAGGTCCTCGCTGCCATGGGGTTCCTTACAAAGAAGGGGGAAACATGGAGCTTTCTCTGTCCACTGCATCCCCCAAGCAGCAGAAGGGATTATACTTTCTCCTTCCCTCCCTGGTGAAGAGACCCTCAGTGCCCACCTGGAGTGGGTGGAGGAGGAAGAGGATGTGTCACCTGAACAAGCCACCATCAGGGTCATAGAGCAGCAGCTCCAGGGCAGAGATGAGGTACAAAAATCCCTCAGCTGCACTGCTACCGAGTCTGTCCTGCCTCTTGTTCTATCCCCACCCAGGCGGCAGGGGAGGGGGGAGGTCTTGTACCAGGGAATCCCTCACCCCCAATGGGGGGACACATCTCCTCTGGTATCTGGCACCCCAAAGTGAGGGTGTTTGTCCCACACAGGCCAAGGTGTCCGCTCCCTGTAGACACTGTCCAAGTTACAACCCCTGTCTGTGCAGGGCAACACTGGTTTTGGGAACGGGGAGGCTTTCCCTGTCCAACCCCATGGAGGTCCTGAGCCCTGGAGCTGGTTTGGGTTGGGTAGGGAGGTCCCTATGTAACAGGCTCTCCCTCTCTGCCCCCACCCCACTCCTACTTGGTGGAGGACAGGGCCAAACAGCTCCGCTTCCTCCAAGCTGTCCCGAGTCTGTGTTTTTTGGCACAGAATCAGGTGAGACACTCTGGAGCCCCACTTTTCAAAAGCGGCCCTCGTGGAGAGCATTGCGGTGAGTGGGACCCCATGCCCAGCCCCTAAGGTGAGGGAGCCAGACATGGGAGGAAGAGTAGGTGGGGCCAGATGGGGAAGCAGAGGACAGGGGTTCCTGAGGCTGAGGGTTGGAGAGCAGGGAAGGAGATAATTGTGACACTGATCGGGAGCTGGCAGTGTGGGGATTGTAAGCCCAGAGGGAGGGCAGGGAGGAATTGGATGGGAGAGGTGGAAGGAAGTTTGATGGATGGGCTTCTCTTCTCCAATTAACGCAGTGACTATGATACAGGTACACAAATGTCACAGTACTTCATCCCTTTTGAGTCATCACTACAAGCAGGTGAGATCTACCAGGGAAGTCCTCTGCCAGGTGGCCAAGCACTTTCTGCAGGAAGCATCATGCCACACACTGGCTTACATCCTCTTTGGGCAACTCCTGTTAACAGAAAACAGCTCTAGGAACCTGATGGCAACTTGCTGTGCCCTAGTTTGAAGTCCAGTACCCCATTCTTGTTTGGGGACAGTTCCTTCGTCAGCTGTCAAGGGGTTCATCTTTCTTGCCAAGCAAGGCCTCTCTCTCATCAGAAGTGTGAGGTCGTCTCTTCTGATAGCCAAGGAACTGGAAGGAGATCATCACATCAAGAGACAGAACCCCCAGGCTGCCAATCAGCCAGGGGAGGTGATGAATGATGTAGTTGCCTTCAGCTTGCCCTGTTTCTGGGTTCTTTGTAAGCACACTTATTCCATACAGCGAGTTCCCCAGCATCACCAAAGCGAAAAGATAGTATGACACCCCTGGGTAGACTTCCTCTTGAAATTAGTGTAGATCTGGGGCACTCGGGAGAACAGATACAACAAGGAGGAGATAGAGCCAACAGTGAAGCCAGTGATTTCCTTCTTGGTGAAAGGCTCACATCCAGCTGCGTCCACTGTGGCAGACAGAAGACTCCCCCCTTTAAATGTCACCGTTTCATCTGTGGAGCCAGCTTTGCCCAGCAAGGATGTTGCTGACCCACCCTTCCCAGAAAAACAAAGGCAAAGGCATTCCCCAAGTTTGATGAATGGGAGGAATGGGGGGCCAGTTGGTTGGGGGTGGGGATGGGGCAGGTGACACTGGCTGTTTCTGCAGAGCACTTTGGGCTCTTCCCTGGGAAGTACCTGTGGGTCTGTGGGGCCTGAGTCTCACACACGGTTTTGTTTCCTTGGGGTCTCCCAGGAGCTGATTGAAAATCTCCCCATGGTGTCCGAGCCAAGCTCCATTGTGTCCAGTTCCATGGCCGCGGTTTACAATCTCAGGTAACAGGACCCTCCCATCCAACTGCCCTAACCCTGGTGCTGATTGGGCCCAGAGCCGGGAGTCACAGATCCTTCTCCGGTTAAGTTACCCCCAGCTGTGGCTGTTTGCATCCCCCAGCAGAGGAGGCGGGAACGTCCCCTCTTTCCTGAATGGGCGGTTGATTTCACTCCAGTAACGCTAGAGTGGCCACACGGAAGGGATCACCGCGAGGGGGGTGTCATATCCATGGCAGTGCCAGTGCCACTTTAGTGCTACAAAGCGTAACAGAGGCTCCTCTCTCCTGCCAGCAAACTGAAGCTGCCGCTTGCCCTGGAGCTGGAATCTTGCCTCCTGCGGGCTCTTCTATACAGAATCTTCACCATGGGCACTGGGAACGACACCACCCACTTTCGGGTAGGTCCTGATCCTACTTCTCTGTCCCAGGAGCAGGAGCAGGCTCTGGTCCCTGCTCCCTCGGTTTGATGGAGCTGCTGAGAATAGGGGAGGAGTGAGCAGAGCTGGGAACAGGCCCAGGACAGCAGGGTGCTCCTCTCCTCTGCACTGCTGCCCCCTACAGGGCAGCCAGAGCAGCAAACCAAAAAGAAAAAAGAAAAAAAACCTGCAGGGGCTGCCGAAGCAGCGAATGCCACCCCTTGGAACCCGCAGCCCCAAGCACGAGCTTGCTTGGCTGGTGCCTGGAGCCGGCCCTGGCAGGGAGGGCCCCTTCCCTCCAGGGGGGATTGTGTTACCCCTCCGTGGCTGATCCCAGACTTTCCTCCTCTCCTCATTCTCTGATCTGCTGCCTGGACTCTCCTGAGGATCCTACCTCCCACTCATTACAGTTTGGCTGTTCCGTAGTCTGCTGGGTGCCAGGCCCTGCACAGAGAACTGCTAAGAGCAAGGATTGAAGAGGCCAGCAGGCATCCAGCCATGAGCTCTTGCTAAGTGTCCCTGCAGTGATGTCAATGGGAGAGGCCAGGATGTGCCTTTTGAGTCTTGCCAGGGCTCCTGGAGAACCCGCCTAATTGTCCCCTGACTGACGTAGCCCCATGTCCCATGACTGATGGGTGCTCCCTCTGCTTGCAGGCTCTGTGCAAGAGCTATTTACAGAGCCTGAACACCATGCTAAGGGGCCTGCTGACAGAGACCCCCCACCTTGGACAAGCTGCAGCACCTCTTGGAGATGAATAGAATGGGATGGTCTAGGGTGGACTTTCCCCTTAGCTCCGTGGGAGGGCTGCAAAGGAGAGACTAGATGAGCCATATTTCCATTCATAGAATCATAGAATCTCAGGGTTAGAAGGGAACTCAGAAGGTCATCTAGTCCAATCCCCTGCTCAAAGCAGGACCAATCCCCAGACAGATTTTTTACCCCAGTTCCCTAAGTGGCCCCCTCAAGGGCTGTACTCACAACCCTGGGTTTAGCAGGCCAATGCTCAAACCACTGAGCTATCTCTCCCTCCAGCTTGGACCCAGCCAGCCACGCTTTCCCGGAGCTGTCAGTGCAGGGGGAAGGAGCGGGGACTGTCAGCCAGAGCTCTGCAAGGTTGCATTAAGCACTAACAGTGAAAAACAGGCCTGGTTGGGGACTGAGAGACTGAAACCCCTGTGAGATGCACAATATGGGCCTCTGAGAAAAGTATTTGGCTCCTTTCTAGGGAGACCCTGAGATACAGGAGGAGCCTCAGGGAATCAGCTCTTCTCTCTCTCTGGGACACTGGAGTTCCTGGAGTGATTGTCCTCATGGCTGTTCCATCCATGCTACCAAGGCTTTTGCAGCTGGGGTTTGGGGGTCAAGGGCGTGTGCCTTGATCCTGACATGCTGTTCATGGATCAGGGATTCAGAGCAAATAGACCATCCCCGAGACTGAACATTGTCCCAGCCTGGAGAGACAATGAGCTTGTGCCCAGCAAGACGTGGGCAGTGTCATGAACTCCCTTTTTAAATCAGCTATTCTTCCACCCTGAGCACAAAGTCTTAGCCCCATAGGGAGGGGAAGAGGCTCGTTTGTAGAGCATGTATGCCTTCCCGCTGACCCTCCCCTGCCTCCTTCTCCCGCAGCACATCCATTTCAGGCTCCTCTCCCAAAAGACCCAGGAGAGAGCCAGGGCCATACAGAGCAGTGCTGCCCTGCTCAAATTCGCCACCTCCCTGCCTGGATTTGACTAAGTGACCTTTGACTCCAGCATCCTGCAGAGTCAGGGCTTGAGTCAAGTTCCTCATCCCCTGGCTAATTGGTCCCCCCTGGGTCCGTAAGGGACTGCATTCCATAGGCCACTGGCTGGCAGATTTGTGCCTGGCCTTGGGGATCTTGTTATTCTGGAGCAGTTAGGCAGCGAGTGCTCATCGAGGGCTGTCAAGGTGTTTTTTCCCCACTCTGAACTTTAGGGTACAGATGTGGGGACCTGCATGGACACTCTAAGCTCAATTACTAGCTTAGATCTGGTAACCCTGCCATCACCCAGAATTTCAGTGTCTGGGGCACTCTCTGTTTCCCCCAAAACTTCCCTCCCCCCTCAGGTTGCCTTGAGGGACTTCACCAATTCCCTGGAGAACACAGAGCCAAACCTCTTGGATCTTAAAACAAGGAGAAATTAACCACCCCCTCCTTTCCCCCCACCAATCCCTGGTGAGTCCAGATCCAATCTCCTTGGATCTTATAACAAGGAGAAATCAATCAGGTTCTTAAAAAGAGAGCTTTTAATTAAAGAAAGAAAAGGTAAAAATTATCTCTGTAAAATCAGGATGGAAAATGCTTTACAGGGTAATCAGATTCCTATAGACCAGAGGGCGCCCCCCTCCAGCCTTAGGTTCAAAGTCACAGCAGACAGAGGTAAAATCCTTCCAGCAAAAAGAAACATTTACAAGTTGAGGAAACAAAAATAAGACTGACACGCCTTGCCTGGCTAATTACTTACAAGTTTGAAACATGAGAGACTGATTCAGAAAGATTTGGAGAGCCTGAATGTACGTCTGGTCCCTCTTAGTCCCAAAAGCGAGCAACAAACAAAACAAAGAGCACAAAGACTTCCCTCCACCAAGATTTGAAAGTATCTTGTCCCCTTATTGGTCCTCTGGTCAGGTGTCAGCCAGGTTTACTGGGCTTCTTAACCCTTTACAGGTAAAAGAGACATTAACACTTAACTATCTGTTTATGACAAGGGCCCTTGTCCTGGTCCCTTTGCTCCAAGCTCCCTTGGGGGCAAAGAGAAAGAGGAGTCTCGCTCCTCTGCCTCAGCGCCGCCTACAGAGGGGTGGGAGCAGAGCTCTGGCCCAGGGGAGCTGGAGAGCTGAAGGGAGAATGTTGATGGATTCCCCTCTCCTCTTCCTGCCACCAAAGCTCCTCCGACTTCCCCAAGGCAGGCGACTTTGTGCTGCAGCTTAGTGTCTATGTATCTCATCCATTCAACAACATCAGCCAGCAAGCCAGGGGCAGGATATATGGGCTGCACAGGCTCCTGCTGCGGAAGAGGGGAAAGAAACCCAGCTGGACGATGGGACCCCGTGGAAACAAGCCTTTCGGAGATTAGCTCCAGCTGGCCATTGGGACGCCTATAGAACTAAGGCCTCTCTGTTTAGACCCACTGTAGCGGGGCAGAGGAACCCCAATAGAAACAAGGCCCCACCTTTGAGAAGTCCTCTGCTGGGCAATGGGACCCTACAGAAAGAAGACCCTCCTCTGAGACCGATCCCAGCTTACATGGTGACTCTTTCTCTTCCCCCTCTCTCTGAATTAGGGAGGTGAGTATGAAAGTGCCAGGGAAATTGGCTGCTTTATCTCAGAGCCCAGCTCTGTGCCCCAGCCCAGGGAAATCAGCCCTCTGACGGGGCAGCTAGCTAGTGAGGGGACAGGAACAGAGCTATTGAGACATGTGGAGAGAAAGAGCCCATCATGAGGGCAGGAGTTGGAACAGGAACTACAGGGGAAGGACACAAAGCTTGTAGGATGTCACCAGTTGGGCCTGACTTCAGTGGGTGTGGGGGGCTCTCAGTATTCAACGCCACCAACAACAGGCACCCACTCCCAGAGCACAGTGGCCGTAAGGGTCCCATGATTACTGCGATGACTGAAACAAATCCCCCGTCTGGTACTAAACCACCTGATGGGGACCCTGTGTGTCCATTGGTCCATGGATGCCATGAGGACCCCGGCCAGTGTGTACCCAGCAATGGGACCAGAAGGAAACAGGCACTGAAACCAGAATGCCAAACATCCCAACTGGGTGTGTCCTTCTCCCCCAGGGCTGAACATCAGAGAGGCAAGAGAGCTGTGGTGTCCGGACGGGCTCCAGGACACCGAGCGCCTGGGCTATAGGAACATGGCCAGGATCGGGGAGGTAAGGACTCTCCACGGGTGCATTGCACCGGTGCTCAGGTGTGGAGCTGGCTCCCCTTGCAGTGAGTGTGTTATGGATACAGGGCAGGAGCCTGCTACTCGTTTCCAGCAGAGTATGTGAGGCTCCTGGGAATGTCAGTGAGGTGAGGCGTGGGAATGAGCCAGATCTACAAGACCCCTGATCTCTAGCAGGTGAGCTGCAGGGGCTATTGCTGCTGGGAGCAGTAGAGTGTCCTTTGTTGTCTGTATGAGTTGGGTTTCAGAGTGCGCAGACACATTTCCAGCATCTCATGACACCTGCGGTGAATCCTGCTCCAGAAAGAGCTATTTGAGGCCTCAGTGCCTGCAACCTTACTGAAGGGAGCTCCTTGGTCCATGGGGCGCCAAAGGCTGGCTGCCCCATGACTCTTATCCATCTTGTGAGCCACTAGAGGGATTTGGAGCTTGGTTCTGGACAATTGCTCTGGTGCTGTAGGTTTTAGGTCTTCGGAAGACCAAAGAAGAACTTTACTCCAAGCGGTGCTTCTGGCCAAACACGACCCCCAGCTCCATGTCAGCCAGACTGGGCTGGTGCTCACATAGTCCATCCAGGGGGAATCCAGATGAGGTAACCAAAGGAGGATCAATTGGGGAGGGACCCCCCTGGACGGGCCCCCCCAGGGCCTTTCACCTCCAGGCCATTGGAAATCACTCTCATCCCATCCCCATGCGCTGACCAGGGAGCAAGGGGAGGATGAAGCTAGGTAGGTGCCATTGGTGGGTGCCAGCTTGTCCCTTGAGCAGCTCAAAGCAGGGCAGACCCAGCTCTCCAGTAAGGCTATTTTTCTAACAGGCATCACATCAGCGTGACATGCTGCCATTGCTCATGCTAGGGGCTGCAAACTTCCCTAGCCATCTCTGTGAGCCTTTCATACCCCTCAGGGCCTCAGGCCGGTTCCTAGTGCTCTGGTATCATGTTATCCCAGCCACCACCAGCTCTGGGAGAATTGGAGAAGTTAGTCAGCAGAGGCTGCTCAAGTGCCCCATTCACCAGAGCTACTGTCCATGGCATCACGTGAAGGACAGGAGGATACTTTGGGGAAAGGTGTCCCCTTCCTCTCACCCCAAGGCACTACTGCCCAAAGGGCCCCATATTCACATGACCACAAGCTCCCACACCCTGCCACAGGTACTGCTCTGTCTCACTGTGTCTGGAGCGGGGAGCGCCGGGGGAGAGCGGCCATAGAGACCACAGCACTGAGAGAAACCAAGGTCGAGCACCTCACTCTCAACACCATGCCCTACCCCAACCCCTGGAGCTGGGGCCAGGCCAGATACTGCTCCTGCCCCCATGCCCAGAGGCCAGGTTCGGAAAATCAGGCTGGCCCAGAAATGAGAACATCTGCAGAACCAGGGATTATGCTCAAGAGCCATTGCAGCCTGGGAGGGCTGGCCCGACATGGAGCCCCTCCCCCCCCGCGTCATCACTGTTCAGACCTTCCCATGGCCCGTCTCACCCCTGAGGCAGTGAATGTCTGACCATCCCCCACCTGGGGCCTAATCCACAGACCTGGTATCTGAACCCTTCCCAGCCAGGAATGAAACTCCTCCCTAACACCCTCGGGCAGGGAAGGATCCTCACCCCCGGCAGGTGGGAACTGAGATGTAGAAGACGGGCTGTGGCCCTGGTCACACAATCCTGGATGTAGATCTGGGAAATGGCCTGGGTCCCAGCCTAGAGCCTTTTCCCCAGGGGCACCTTTGCTTTCTGCCCTTTGTTATGGTATAATTCCCCACTCTGAACCTTAGCATCCAAAAGATGGGGTAACAGCATGAATTCCTCTAAGCTTGATTACCAGCTTAGAACCTGTAGCGCTTCCACCAACCAGGAATTCCAGTGCCTGGTACACTCTGGTCCCTCCAAGACCTTGCCCGGGGAACCCCAAGACCCAGACCCTCTGGATCTTACCACAAGGAAAGTAAAACCTTTCCCCCACCATTGCCTCTCCCAGGCTTCCCCTCCCTGGGTTACCCTGGAAGATCACTGTGATTCAAACTCCTTGAATCTTAGGGTATGTCTACATCTACAATTTTGCAGCGCTGGTTGTTACAGCTGTATTAGTACAGCTGTATAGGGCCAGCGCTGCAGAGTGGCCACACTTACAGCAACCAGCGCTGCAAGTGGTGTTAGATGTGGCCACACTGCAGCGCTGTTGGGCGGCTTCAAGGGGGGTTCGGGGAACGCGAGAGCAAACCGCAGGGAAGGAGACCTGCTTGCACGGGGGTTCGGGGAACGCGAGAGCAAACCGGGGAAGGAGACCTGCTTGCACGGGGGTTCGGGGAACGCGAGAGCAAACCGCAGGGAAGGAGACCTGCTTGCACGGGGGTTCGGGGAACGCGAGAGCAAACCGCAGGGAAGGAGACCTGCTTGCACGGGGGTTCGGGGAACGCGAGAGCAAACCGGGGAAGGAGACCTGCTTGCACGGGGGTTCGGGGAACGCGAGAGCAAACCGGGGAAGGAGACCTGCTTCCCCGCGGTTTGCTCTCGCGTTCCCCGAACCCCCCTGCAAACCGCATGGAAGGAGACCTGCTTGCTCGGGGGTTCGGGGAACGCGAGAGCAAACCGGGGAAGGAGACCTGCTTGATTACCAGAGAGGCTTCCTCAGGTATGCTGCGATACCTGCTTATTCCACGGAGGTCAAGAAAAGCGCTGGTAAGTGTCTACACTTGATTACCAGCGCTGGATCACCAGCGCTGGATCCTCTACACCCGAGACAAAACGGGAGTACGGCCAGCGCTGCAAACGGAGTTGCAGCGCTGGTGATGCCCTGCAGATGTGTACACCTCCTAAGTTGCAGCGCTGTAACCCCCTCACCAGCGCTGCAACTTTGTGATGTAGACAAGCCCTTAAACAGAGAGGAAAATGCATCTTCCCCCCGCCTTCTCTCTCCTCCTCCCAGACTCTCCCTGAGAGAGACAGTAATCCTAACACAGAGAGAAATTAAACCTTTTTCTCCCCCTTCCCTCCTTTCTCCCCACCAGTGCCCTGGTGAATCCAGACCCAGTCCCCTGGGGTCTCACCAGAATAAAAAAAATCAGGTTCTTAAACAAGAAACTTTTAATTAAAGAGAGAAAAACAGTAAAAATTATCTTTGTAAATTTAAAATGGAATAGGTACAGGGTCTTTCAGCTATAGACACTGGGAATATCCTCCCAGCCTAAGTATACAAGTACAAATTAAAATCCTTTCAGCAAAATACACATTTGAACCCCTTCCAGCCAAATACACATTTGCAAATAAAGAAAACAAACATAAGCCTAACTTGCCTTATCACCTAGTACTTACTATTTTGAATCTATAAGAACCTGTATCAGGGAGATTGGAGAGAAACCTGATTGCACGTCTAGTCACTCTCAGAACCCAGAGAGAACAACAACCAAAATCTAACAGCACACACAAAAACTTCCCTCCCTCAAGATTTGAATGTATCCTGTCCCCTAATTGGTCCTCTGGTCAGGTGACAGCCAGGCTCACTGATCTTGTTAACCCTTTACAGGCAAAAGAGATATGAAGTACTTCTGTTCTATTAACTCTTACTTATCTGTTTATGACACTCCCCCCAAATCTCTGACAGTGTGGAACCACACTGGCAGTGATTTTTCCCTAGAACTCTAGAATAAACAGATCAGTAAACACATGCACCCTTACATATGCTACTAATTATGTACAACTACAAGATTCTTCACATTGTAAGGACAATTTTTAACCAGTTGATTTTGGGAAACTTTCACGGGAGAGTGCATCAACTCCTTGATCTGTTGCCGCTGCAGACTTTCCCGGGTTGTGGAGAGGTTCACCTCTTCCACACCACCGTCACTTTTCCCTTCATAGTAGACACCATCAGGCCACTCAGCATCATCTCCTCCCTGGGCTATAAACTGACAAACCTGTAAGTCTCTGGAATAAAAGGGCTGAAGAGAATTAACGTGGTACACTCTGGGCTTTAGGGAGGAATTGGGAAATGCTATGAGGTAGTTAACGGCTCCCAGGCAGTCTTGGACCATGAATGGCCCTTCCCATGATGCTTCCATCATATGGGCCTGTTGTGCCTTTAAGACCATAACCTAGTCTCCTACCTTGAAGGAATGCTCTCTGGTATATCTATCATACCAGGTCTTTTGCTCTTTTTGAGCATCCTTTAGGTTTTCTTTAGCAAGGGCTAAAGAGTGTCGGAGGGTGTTTTGTAGGTTGCTTACAAAGTCCAAAATGTTAGTTCCTGGAGAGGATGTAAACCCCTCCCATTGCTGCTTCACCAACTGTAATGGCCCTTTAACCTTGTGGCCATACACAAGCTCAAATGGTGAAAACCCTAAACTGGGATGTGGTACAGCCCTGTAGGCAAAGAGCAACTGCTGAAACACTGGGTCCCAGTCATTGGAGTGTTCATTCACGGATTTACGTATCATGGCCCCCAAAGTTCCATTAAACCTTTCCACCAGGCCATTGGTTTGATGGTGGTACGGGGTGGCAACCAAGTGATTCACCCCATGAGTCTCCCACACTTCTTTCATGGTCCTGGCCAGGAAATTAGTCCCTGAATTTGTAAGGATGTCGGAGGGCCAACCTACCCTGGCAAAAATGTCTGTTAGGGCCTGGCGCGCAGTTTTAGCCCTGGTGTTGCCTAGAGCTGCTGCTTCTGGCCATCGGGTAGCAAAGTCCACGAAAGTCAGTATGTACTGCTTTCCTCTGGGGGTCTTTTTTGGGAAAGGACCCAGAATATCCACAGCTACTCGCTGAAATGGGACCTCTATTATGGGGAGTGGTTGGAGAGGGGCCTTGACCTGGTCTTGGGGCTTTCCCACTTTTCGGCACACCTCACAAGACCGGACATACTTGGCAACATCCTTGCCCATCCCCTCCCAGTGGAAGGACTTCCCCAACCGGTCTTTGGTTCTGTTCACCCCAGCATTGCCACTGGGATGATCATGGGCTAAGCTTAAGACCTTCCCCCGGTATTTAGTTGGAACCACCCAACTGTTTTTGTGGATGCCAGTCTTCCCGGTGTCCAGCAGAAAGAGTCTCCTTATATAAAAGCCCTTGTTCTATAACAAACCAGGATCTATTAGAAGAGCTGAGAGGTGGTGGAGTGCTCTGTACCGCTGCCCAAGCTTTCTGAAGGCTGTCATCTGCTTCCTGCTCAGTCTGGAACTGTTTCCTGGAGGCTGGAAACACCAGTTCTTCCTTAGACTGTGGACTTGGGCTTGGTCCTTCTGGAAGCGATGTAGGTGATAAGGTTGTTTTCGTTGCTGGTGAACCACTCTCCGCTGGTGCACCAGGTGGTATTTCAGGCTCTGGCTGAGCCTCTTGGGTATGGTTGTCTGCTGCTTCTGCCAGTTCAGGCTCGCTGGCGCCCTCTGGTGTTGGGGTTGAAGATGCGTTTGCAAGCGCTGGCATCAGTGCTGGCAATGGTTCTGGTGTTGGTTGCATTTCCAGGTCCAGGTCTGGGACTGGAGGTACTGTGGCTGTTGCAGTCGTAGACAGGGGATCCGGGTCCACTACCTCTGTCTGAGTCTCTGCTAACACAGACGGGGCCTCTGTGGATGGATCAGGAACAGGGATGGGTCTGGAGGCTTGCCTGGCTTGGCTGCGTGTAACCATTCCCACCCTCTTGGCCCACTTTACCTGGTTGGCCAAGTCTTCCCCCAGCAGCATGGGGTTGGGATATTTGTCATAGACTGCAAATGTCCACATTCCTGACCAGCCTTTGTACTGGACAGGCAGTTCAGCTGTGGGCAAGTCTACAGCTTGTGACATGAAGGAGTAAATTGTCACTTGGGCCTTTGGGTTGATGAATTTGGGGTCCACTAAGGATTGATGGATAGCTGACACTTGTGCCCCCGTGTCTCTCCATGTGATAACCTTCTTTCTGCCCACTCTCAAAATTTCCCTTCGCTCCGAGGGTATTTGAGAGACATCTGGGCCTGAGGATCTTTGGTGTGATGGTGGTGTAATGAACTGCACTCGGTTGGGGTTCTTGGGGCAGTTGGCCTTTATATGTCCCAGTTCATTACACTTGAAGCATCGCCCAGCTGACTGGTCACTGGGCCGAGGTGGGTTACTGGAGATTGGTGAGGTGAGAGACTAGGGAGTCAGCGGCTTTCCCTGGCTTGTAGGTGGGGTCTTGGTGATAGGGTTTATTGTCGGTGTGCCCCCTGTGGTATTCGCTCCCCTTGATAGTAGCTCTTTTCTTTTCTGCCACTTCCACCCATCTGGCTCCAATCTCCCCCGCCTCAGTTACCGTTTTGGGCTTTCCATCTAGGATGTACCTTTTTATTTGCTCAGGAATACCCTCTAAGAACTGCTCCAATTGTATTAGGAGGTGCATGTCGTCCAGAGATTTAACATTGGCTCCTGATATCCAGGCATTATAATTCTTTCCAATGTGGTAGGCGTGTCGGGTGAATGACACCCTCTACCAGTCAAGATGGGTTTCAGCCCAAAAGAACCACCCCGAGAGATTTGATCCATCAGAGTGACTTCTGGAGTGTGTGAGGGGTCACCCATCTGGCAGTGGGTCATGTGACCCCTCTAAGAACACCTCCCACTGCCCTCTACCAATTAAGATGGGTTTTGCCCCGATAGGTCCACCCCAAGAGGCAATTGTGACCAATCACGGCAAGTTCTGGGGCGGGTGACCCATTCGGAAGTGGTCCATATGACCCCACTAAGAACTCCTCCCAAGGCCCTCTGCCAATCAGAGTGCAGCACCATTACCCCATAAGTCCCAGCGCCGGACTGGGACTATGACTGCCTTATTGACCTACTACCTTGGTTGAAAGTTGCTTTTCCCTGTTTTTATGTGTTGTTGGGACCAGAATTAGGATTTCCAAGCTAACAGTCATTTGGGCAAGGGACAAATGGAAGACAGGTTTCAAAACACACTATGGACAACACTGATGAAGTGTATTTGGGGACAGTGTCATCTATTCAGGTGACATACTTCTCTTTTTGGCAAACCCAGAGCAGCACACAGGTTTCGGCAGCATGGTCTCAACACAGAATTGGAAAAGCGTACCTCCAGCCAACTCTCCACAGAGTGTTTGGGGTCCTACGATTGATCCAAATAAGGTGGAAGTCAGTCATAAATGGGACAAAGTTTGAAGTCCTCAAGAACTGCAGAGCTTCCTAGACTTCACTCATCCTGTATTTGAGCTTAGCAGGGATCAAGAGAAGGGACTGGGCTATTAGAGGGCAATGTGAGGTGGGGGGGTCAGAGATGGGGGAAAGGCCTGAAAAGTTCAGCTACTTTAGATCAACTGTGCTAGAGAATCACTGGTTGAAGCGACTGAAAGCTCTGAACTGGGGCTGGCAAAAACTATCATCCTCAGATGGGAACATATCAAAAGTCTGCAGAAGCTCAGCCTCTGAGGTGAACGTTGTGGCCCAAACCGCTCCTTCGGCTCTGTATCTCACAGGATTCCAGCTGGCTGTTCCAATACAGGATGAAAACTATGCCACTGAAGTCTCACAGCACCTGTGCAGTAAAGTGCCACTTAAACCCACTGTGATGCTGTGACGGAGCAGGGAGCGGGGCTGATTTGACCTGGGAATGTTGCCAGGGAGTTACATTGGGGATGCAAAGGAATTTACCTGAGATGTAACCTGAGCCAGGAGTGGGGGTGGGGAGAAAGCACACCTTCTGCCTGAGAGACTTAGGAAACGAGAGGAGGAGCAGAGGGGAGGGGGGAGAAAGCGGCTGGAGGGATTTTTAGTTTCAATTTTTGGCTGGGGGGTGCTCTAAGCTTCCTGAACCCCAAGAAGACCTTGATTGAGGGGTCCTGGTTGTGCCTACAAGCTCTGCTGTAGACTGTGTTCCTATTGTCCAATAAACCTTCCATTTTACTCACTGGCTGAAAGTAATAGTGAATCCCAGGAAGAGGGGTGCAGGACCCTGCCTCCCCGACTCTCCGTGACACATGTACAGACCTAGCCCTGGCTGTCTGCACAGGACTGAATTTTCACCCCTGTAAGGGGTATAAGGAAATAAGTGGCTGAAGGCCTTTTACCTTTTCGATGTCTGTCTAGTGGGAAAAAATGATGGGGATTTTTAACCTGTTTCTCTCCCATGACTGGCGCTTCACTGATGAAGAGAGGTGCTGACGCATTGCTAGATATCCCCACCATTTAGGCATAAGAGTAATAGGTACTGGGGTTGCAGAGTGCCCCAGATAAAGGGGCACCTGGCTCCTGAGAGGGACATGGGGGCCAAACAGTAGTGGGACACCGGCCTGCAGGGGGTGCTCTGGAGGCTGGAGAACTAATTCCTGGAAGAAACCAGCAGGAGGTGCTGCAGGGGTGAGTCTACACCGTGTTAGAGGTATCTTTGGAAAACTCTTCTCGTGTCGAGGTGTGAGATGAAGCAGGAGATACAAGAGCTCCAGCAGACTCCTCTGAAGAACACCACCCTGTCTTTCTCTGGTCAAGTTAGAGCTCGCCGTCCACTGTGGAGGTGAAGACTGGATGGGAGCTGCTGGATTGACCTTGGTATACCATGTCCTTGTGTGGATGAAGGACCTACATCTCAGGGCTGGCCAGCAGCAGATGTAACACTTCTGGCCAGAAATGGGCTAAACAACCTATATTGCTAGGTAAGTGAAATCATGGCCACATGTAGATATCACATTGGCAAAAAAAAACTCTCTTCATTCCCCCTATAAGACATTGCAGCCATGGGTGACAAGTGAATGAGCAGAGAGCTCCCTGTGGGAATCCGAGGGACTGTGTATTTGGGGTTTCACAGAAAAGGCCTCTGGCAGCCATTGACAGAGTGTTTCTGTGAGGAGATGTTCCATCTCTAACAAAGGGTTTCTGTTCCCCCACATCTCAGCCGCTCAGCAGAATGCAGGAGAGCCGAGTGCTGATGGGCTAGAGGTGTCCCAGGAATCGCTGGGTCACAGAATCATGCTTTAAAAGCCATTAAGCTGCAAAGCTAATGGTCTGAAAGAGATCTGTTCATGAGATCAAAAGAGAAATTCATTGGTGAGCTGTGCTAAGGATACACTTCTCTAGGAATCTTCCTTTTAACTACATTATGATACCGTGCTAATGGCTTTGAAGAGATCTCTTTGTGAGAAAGATGAAAAATGAGAAATTCCTTCCTGAGCTGTGCTCAAGGAATCATGCTTCTAAGGCTTAGCCATTAGAGTGCAATGCTAATGGTTTGAAAGAGATCAGTTCAAGAGATCAAAAGAGAAATTCTTTATTGAGCTATGCTAGAGATAATCTTCTTTAGGTCTCTTCCTTTAAAAACATTAGCTGCCCTGCTAATGGATTTGAATAGCTCTGCTTGTGAGACAGAAGAAAAATGAGAAATTCATTGCAGAGCTGTGCTACTGACAAATTACTCAAGGACTCATGCTTGAAAAGCCACTAGTAGGCACTGCTCCTGATTGGAAGGGATCTGTTCATGAAAAAAATGAGCAATTCATTGGTGAGCTGTGCTAGGGAGAAACTTCTCTGAGAATCTTCCTTTGAAAAACCTATCAGCTGCACGGCTAATGGGTTTGAAGAGCTTTCTTTGCGAGACAGATAAAAAATTAGAAATTAATTCCTGATCTATGCTAGTGACAAATTTATCAAGGAAACATACCGCAAACACCATTTGGATGCACTGATAATGGTTTGTAAGGGATGGGTTCGTTAGTAAAACAAAACAGAGAATTTTGTTCCTGAACTGTACTAAGGATAACCTTCACAAGGAATAATGAATGCTTCAGAAGCCATTAGGCTGAGCTGCTAATGGTTTGGAAATTATCTGTTCATGACAAAGTGGACAAATGAGCGACTCATTTGTGAGCTCTGCTAGTAATAACTGTCTTAAGAAAACATCATTTAAAAGCAATTATGACTTACTTCTCCAAGTTCAGAAGAGATCTCTTTGTGACAAAGATGAAAAAGCAGCTTTGTTCCTGATCTGAGGTAGGGACAAATGTCTCAAGGAATAACGATTCAAAAGCCGTGAGGATGCACTGCTAATGGTTTGGAAGAGATCTGTTCGAGAGAACTAGGAGAGATGAGAAATTTATTCCTGATTTTTGCTACTGACAAATTTCTCAAGGAACCCTCGTCTAGAAACCTGTAAGATACGCTGGTAGTGTTTACGAAGAGACTGGTTGATGAGAAAGACAAAAGAGTAGTTTGTTATTTCTGATCTGTGCCAGGGAGAAATTTCTCCAGCACTCATGCTTTAAAAGCCATTAGGCTGCATAGCTAATGGTTTGGAAGAGATCTGTTCAAATTGAGCTGGGCTAGAGATAATCTTCTCTCGGTATCTGCCTTTTAAAAACATTAGGATGCACTGCAAATGGATTTGAAGAGATCTGTTTGTGAGAAAGACGAATACTGATAAATTCATTCCTGATCTGTACTAGGGATAAATTTCTCAAGGAATCATGCTTGAAAAGCTACTAGTAAGCACTGCTTCTGATTTGGAAGCGTTCTATTCATGACAAAGTGAAAAAAAAGCAATTCATTCATGAGCTCTGCTAGTGATAAAAGTCTCAAGAAAACAGAATCTAAAAGCTGTTGTGATTTAGTTCTTTACGTTTCACAGTGATTTGTTAGTGAGAAAGATGAAAAAGAGAATGTTCTTCCTGATCTGAGGTAGGGACAAATGTCTTACGGAATCACGGTTCAGAAGCCGTGAGGCTGCACTGCTCATGGTTTGGAAGAGATCTGTTCATGAGCTCAAAGAGAAATTCACTGGTGAGCTGTGCTAGGAATGTTCCTTTTATTACCATTTGGATGCACTGCTATTGGCTTTGAGGAGATTTGTTTGTGAGAAAGATGAAAACTGAAAGACTTCTTTCTCTGAAAGCTCATTAACCTTCTGAAAAGTAATTTTCTGTTTTTGTCGGTCAGGCATCTTCCTTTAAAAACCATTCCTGTACATTTCTTGGCAATTTCCCTCATCATGGAATTACATGGGTTTGAGCAGTTTGTCTTTTTTCATGCTTTCATTACCAAGGCTAAATGTTCTGTTATTCAGACAGCGTGATCGAAGGACACCGCTGAGGCGAAGGGATGATGAGAACTAATCCCTCTATGTGAAATCATGGCTCCAGTGAAGTCGATTTCAAAATTCGCCCTTTGACTTATTTCCTGCCCTAAAATTTTCTGGCTTCTCTCTCTTTCTCTCCATTTCAGGGATCTGCTCTCTACCGAGAGTCACCAGGAGGGAAACTGAAATTCTTTCGGAGGATCATGCCATGAGAAATTTGTCTCTAGCCTTGATCAGGAATGAATTTCGACGTCTGACGGAGTGAGTCTCCAATAAGTCTGCCACAGCACTCATTGTCGCAGTTCTCAGTTTGGTAATTTTCACAAAGCGGTCGCTACCAAACCACCAGGAGAGATTTCTCACGGCTTGTACACGAAGAATCCATGAGTACTTAGTCACTAGCAGTGGTGAGGAATTAATTTCTCATTTGGCAATTTTTTCAAACCCGATCTCTACCAAACCAGAGGCAGATTACCCTATAGACTTTTAGAGTAATATTCCGTGAGACGTCTGTCACTTGCACTGGTCAGGAACGATGGTCTCACTTTAGCTATTTTCATGAGCCAGTCTCTACCAAAGATGCAGAGGAGAATACTAATGGTTTCGAAGGACTATGCCATGAAAAATTTTGTCACTAGCGCTACACAGGAAGGACTTGTGCTTTTTTTTACCAACCGATCTCTACCAAACTACCAGGAGAGATTTCTCATGGCTTTTACATGAAGAGTCCATGAGTCACTAGCACTGATGAGGAATGAATTTCTCATTTGGTAATTTTATCACACCCGATCTCTACCAAACCAGCAGCAGATAATCCTAACCACTGTTAGAGTAACGTCTGTCACTAGCCCGGTGGTGGGGCTGAGGTAGGTTAGATGGAAAATTTGGGGGACTACGTCCGAGATGGGAGAGCGGAGCCGGGCAGTGTGAGGCAGCTGCTCTGCTAGCTGGTGCCATGGGGCAGGTGGCTGCAGCGCTGTGGTCTCCTCAGTGTGCGGGCCACCCTTCGACTGCTTGCAACCCTTAGGAGCTGCCTGGCCGGTTGTCCGGCTCGGGGCTCAGCAGAGCTGTTGGGGAGCAAGGGATGGGGGTCAGTCAGGGTTGGTGTGGGGAGACTTGGACCTTCCACCTGCCCTGGGCAGTGAACCCCAATATGTGGAGACATGATGGCCTGTGGTCTTCTCTTGGGCACCCCAGCCCCTTGCTCAGGCTCACTGCTGCTGACGTAGGGCTGGCACTTTTCCACTGAAAATGGGACCTGGCAGTGTCTGATCAGTACTACTGAGTAACAATCGGGCACGAAGAGCAGCTGCTGCTGGAGCAGCATTCAGGAAGTGCCCAGCTCAGTCAGAGAGAGGTACCGGTAGACTGCACCCGGGGGGAGGATCCTGAAGTCCAAAATATTTGAGGAGCAGGGCATGTGGCGAGGTCACTTCCGAGACCCCCTTCCCAACTTCCTTTATTCCCCACTCCTGGAGCACGGGTCTCCTTCCCACATCCTGCCCCAGTCACACACACCCCGAACCTGGGAGAACAGCAGTACCTGTAATGTCCTGCTCAGTTCACACACACCCCGACTCATTTTTTCACTTTGTCCCTCCCAGGACCTGGTGCCCCTTTATGTGGGTTACTCTGGAATCCCAGTACCTATTGGTCTTATGCTTAAACGGTGGGGATATCAAGCAATGCATCAGCACCTCTCGTGCTAGGGGCTGCGGGTTCCAAGGGGTGGCATTCGCTGCTTCGGCCGCCCCCGCAGGTTTTTTTTCTTTTTTCTTTTTGGTTTGCTGCTCCGGCTGCCCTGTAGGGGGCAGCAGTGCAGAGGAAAGGAGCACCCTGCTGTCCTGGGCCTGTTCCCAGCCCTGCTCACTCCTTCCCTATTCTCAGCAGCTCCATCAAACCGAGGGAGCAGGGACCAGAGCCTGCTCCTGCTCCTGGGACAGAGAAGTAGGATCAGGACCTACCCGAAAGTGGGTGGTGTCGTTCCCAGTGCCCATGGTGAAGATTCTGTATAGAAGAGCCCGCAGGAGGCAAGATTCCAGCTCCAGGGCAAGCGGCGGCTTCAGTTTGCTGGCAGGAGAGAGGAGCCTCTGTTACGCTTTGTAGCACTAAAGTGGCACTGGCACTGCCATGGATATGACACCTCCCTCGCGGTGATCCCTTCCCTGTGGCCACTCTAGCGTTACTGGAGTGAAATCAACCGCCCATTCAGGAAAGAGGGGACGTTCCTGCCTCCTCTGCTGGGGGATGCAAACAGCCACAGCTGGGGGTAACTTAACCGGAGAAGGATCTGTGACTCCCGGCTCTGGGCCCGATCAGCACCAGGGTTAGGACAGTTGGATGGGAGGGTCCTGGTACCTGAGATTGTAAACCGCGGCCATGGAACTGGACAAAATGGAGCTTGGCTCGGACACCATGAGGAGATTTTCAATCAGCTCCTGGGAGACCCCAAGGAAACAAAACCGTGTGTGAGACTCAGGCCCCACAGACCAACAGGCACTTCCCAGGGAAGAGCCCAAAGTGCTCTGCAGAAACAGCCAGTGTCACCCGCCCCACCCCAACCCCCAACCAACTGGCACCCCATTCCTCCCATTCATCAAACTTGGGGAAGGCCTTTGCCTTTGTTTTTCTGGGAAGGGTGGGTCAGCAATATCCTTGCTGGGCAGAGCTGGCTCCACAGATGAAACAGTGACAGGTGGGCACTGAGGGTCTCTTCACCAGGGAGGGAAGGAGAAAGTATAATCCCTTCTGCTGCTTGGGGGATGCAGTGGACAGAGAAAGCTCCAGGTTTCCCCCTTCTTTGTAAGGAACCCCATGGCAGCGAGGGCCTCACCCTACCCCTCCCAGAGACACCCTCAGCCCCATCAGCCTCAGGGCCCCGTGGCAGTCAGCCCCCACCACCCCAACATCATCAGGGGAGGCTGGAGCTCCCCCGACTCCGCCCAGCATCCCCTGCTGCAGGGCATAGCTGTGCCATCCCTACTGGTGTCAGTGGGGCTCACGTTGGGGATGGGTTTGAGAGCTATGGCAGGGAACAAGACAGCTGTGATGGAGCTGCGGTGGATAGGTTTGAGCGCTGTGGCAGGGAATGGGGGGCTGTGGGGGATGGGGTTGGGGGCTATGGCGAGGTCAGGGGTCTGTGGTGGAGCTGTGGGGGATTGATTTGAGCACTGTGATATGGTTTGGAGAAATGTGGCAGGTCAGCTATGGCAGGTGTGATAAATGAAGAGGGTGTGGCTTCCTTTTAACGACACCAAGCCAGCCGGTTAGCTATAACGTCCCTGTTGGTGGCTGTTCTCTGTGTGCTTTACCTGTAATGGGTTAAAAAAGTCCTCCAGGTAAAGGAAAGGGAGTGGTCACCTCACCAAAAAGAGCCAATAGGAAGGCTAGAACATTTTTAAAATGGGGAAAAAAACTTCTTCTTGGTTCTCTGGGGTAGAGGGGAACAGGGCAGCAATTTTGCTATGAGAAGCTTAAGCCAGGTATGAGAAAAAATATTAAATCACCTCAACCCTACTTATCTGAAACCCCAAATATGTAAGTAAATCAATGAATGTCTAGGAAGACGCAACTAGGGTTATTTCTTTTATTCCTCTTGGCTTGTGGACTCCTCTCTGCTAACCCCAAATGCTTTTGTTTTGCTTGTGTAAGCAGAGTCAGGATGAGCGCTACCCTGACATCTGGTGGTGAATTGTAGGGAGTGTGGAAAGAATTTCAAGAATTTCAAAGAGTGTGGAAAGATTTGCATTGGCATCCACCCCCCACTTAGCATAAGCCCACAGCAGACTGGGATGGTTATTTTAACAGCTCTGGGATCCCCAATTTCTTTGTTATTGGGGCAGGGAAAAAAAAGTTTGTCACTCTGATTATGTGAATGGGGAGCTGTGGGACTGCTTTGTGACAGAGATGACTCAACCTCAGTTGGGTGGGGTGGTACTTCCTAAACATGGGACATGGGTTCCAAAACCCCATAGGTTCTAGGGTCAGAAAGGGGCAATATGATTATCTAGTCTGATTCCCTGCACAAAACAGGCTACAGAATCCTACTTATCCACTTCTATAACAAACCTCTAACTTACGTCTGAGTTATTGAAGTCTTCAAATCGTGGTTTGAAGACCTCAAGCTGTAGAGAATCTGCCAACAAGTGACCCCTACTCCATGCTGCAGAGGAAGGCAAAAAACCTCCAGGGCTTCTGTCAATCTGCCCTGGAGGAAAATTCCTTCCTGACCCCAAATATGGTAATCAGCTAAACCCTGAGCATGTGGGCAAGACTCACCAGCCAGCACTCAGAAAAGAATTCTCTGCAGTAACTCAGATTCCATCCCATCACCGACCACTTGGCATACTTATCTGCTGATAATCAAAGATCAATTACCAAAATTAGGCTATCCCATCATACCATCCCTTCCATAAATTTATCAAGCTTAATCTTAAAGCCAGATATGTCTTTTGCCCCCACTACTCCCCTTGGAAGGCTGTTCCAGAACTTCACTCCTCTAATGGTTAGAAACCTTTGTCTAATTTCAAGTCTAAACTTCCTAGTGTCCAATTTATACCCATTTGTTCTTGTGTCTACATTGATACTAAACTTAAATAATTCCTCTCCCTCCCTAATATTAATCCCTCTGATATATTTATAAAGAGCAAGCATATCCCCCCTCAGCATTCTTTTGGCTAGACTAAACAAGCCAAGCTCTTTGAGCGTCCTTTCATATGACAGGTTTTTCATTGCTCGGATCATCCTAGTAGCCCGTCTCTGAACCTGTTCCAGTTTCAATTTATCCTTCTTAAAGATGGGAGACCAGAACTGCACACAGTATTCCAGGTGGGGTCTCACCAGTGCCTTATATAACGGTACTAACACCTCCTTATCTTTGCTGGAAATACCTCCCCTGATGCATCCTAAAACCGCATTAGCTTTTTTAATGGCCATATCACATTGGCGGCTCATAGTCATCCTGTGATCTACCAATACCCCAAGGTCCTTCTCCTCCTCTGTTGCTTCCAACTGATGTGTCCCTAATGTATATCTAAAGTTCTTATTATTAATCCCTAAGTGCATGACCTTGCACTTTTCACTATTAAATTTCATTCTGTTACTATTACTCCAGTTTACAAGGTCATCCAGATCTTCCTGTATGATATCCCGGTCCTTCTCCGTGTTAGCAATACCCTCCAGCTTCTTGTCATCCGCAAACTTTAGTAGCACATTCCCGCTTTTTGTGCCAAGGTCAGTAATAAAAAGGTTAAATAAGATTGGTCCCAAAACCGATCCTTGAGGAACTCCACTAGTAACCTCCTTCCGGCCTGACAGTTCACCCTTCAGTACGACCCGTTGTAGTCACCCTTTTAACCAGTTCCTTATCCACCTTTCAATTTTCATATTGATCCCCATCTTTTCCAATTTGACTAATAATTCCGCATGTGGAACCATGTCAAATGCCTTACTGAAATCAAGGTAAATTAGGTCTACCGCATTTCCTTTGTCTAAATAATCTGTCACCTTCTCAAAGAAGGAGATCAGGTTGGTTTGGCACGATCTACCTTTAGTAAAAACATGTTGTAATTTGTCCCAATTACCATTGACCTCAATGTCCTTAACTACTTTCTCCTTCAAAATTTTTTCCAAGACCTTACATACTACAGATGTCAAACTAACAGGCCTATAGTTACTCGGATCACTCTTTCTCCTTTTCTTAAAGATAGGAACTACATTAGCAATTCTCCAGTCGTACGGTACAACCCCTGAGTTTACCGATTCATTAAAAATTCTCGCTAACGGGCTTGCAATTTCATGCGCCAGTTCCTTTAATATTCTCTGATGAAGATTGTCTGGGCCCTCCTATTTTGTCCCATTAAGCTGTTCAGGTATGGCTTCTACCTCAGATGTGGTAATATCCACCTCCATATCCTCATTCCCGTTTGTCATCCTTCCATTGCCCCTAAGCTCCTCATTAGCCTTATTAAAGACTGAGGCAAAGTACTTATTAGATATTGGGCCATGCCTAGGTTATCCTTAACCTCCTTTCCATCCTCAGTGTTTAGCAGTCCCACTTCTTCTTTCTTTGTTTTCTTCTTATTTATATGGCTATAGAACCTTTTACTATTGGTTTTAATTCCCTTTGCAAGGTTCAACTCTACTTGGCTTTTAGCCTTTCTCACTTTATCCCTACATGTTCTGACCTCACTAAGGTAGCTTTCCTTGCTAATCCCACCCTTCTTCCACTCCTTGTAGGCTTTCTGCTTTTTCTTAATCACCTCTCTGAGATGCTTGCTCATCCAGCTTGGTCTACAGCTCCTGCCTATGTTTTTTTTCCCCTTTCTTGGGATGCAGGCTTCTGATAGTTTCTGCAGCTGCAACTTAAAGTAATTCCAGGCCTCCTCCGCATTTAGATCCACAAGTTCTTCAGTCCAATCCACTTCCCTAACTAATTTCCTTAATTCTTTAAAGTTAGTCTTTTTGAAATAAAAGACCCTAGTCCCAGATCTATTTTTGTTTATCCTTCCATCTAGTTTGAACTGAATTAGCTCATGATCACTCGAACCAAGGTTGTCCCCTACAACCATTTCTTCTATGAGGTCCTCACTACTCACCAAAACCAAATGTAAAATGGCATCCCCTCTTGTCGGTTCTTCAACTACTTGGTGAAGGAATCCATCAGCTATCACATCCAGAAAAATCTGAGCCCTATTATTCTTGCTAGCACTTGTCCTCCAGTCTATATCTGGGAAGTTAAAGTCTCCCATGATCACACATTTCCCATTAGTGTTTACTTCATTACAAACATTAAAGAGGTCTCTAGCCATCTCCAAATCAGATCTCGGCGGTCTGTAGCACACCCCAAGCACTATCTCAGGGGAGGCTCTAGTAGCTTTCTTTCCCAGTGTGATTTTTGCCCAGACAGACTCTGTCTTGTCCATTCCATCACTTCTTATTTCTTTACAGTTAACCTCCTCATTGATGTACAATGCTACTCCACCACCTTTGCCTTTATTTCTGTCTTTCCTAAACAGCACATAACCTTCAATACCCGTACTCCAGTCATGACTACTATTCCACCATGTTTCTGTTATCCTTATAATATCCGGTTACACTTCCTGCACCAGTAGCTCTAGTTCCTCCATTTTGTTCCCTAGGCTCCTCGCATTAGTGTACAGACGTCTTAATTTTTGCCATTTGGCTTCACTGACATTCTTTACCCTGTTAGGCACAGACATTCTACCACCAGCATCATCTCTTAGTCTGCTATCTACACTACCCTTCCTCCTTATGCCAATTCTTCTGTCCACGGCTGTATCCCCTCTTACTTTGTTACTTCCCTTTCAAGGTTAAATTCCGGCATGGAGATCTCCTGAACATCTCCCCAACCATCTGCCCCAAATTTCTAGTTTAAAGCTCTCTTAATCAGGTCGGCGAGCCTCCATCCTAGAAGTCTATTTCCCTCCTTACTCAGGTGAAGTCCATCCCGAGAGAACAGTCTTCTGTCTGTAAATGCTTCCCAATGGCCGTACATCCCAAAGCCCTCCTTATAGCACCACTGCCTAAGCCATCTGTTGATCGCCATAATCTTGTCACACCTTTGTCGCCCTTCTCTAGGAACCGTCAGAATCCCACTGAATGGAGAGAGGTTGGGGTGTGTGTACTTGATGGTATGGGCCCCTTTTGAGGGCCTGGAACACCAATTGCACATCTTCCTCTCTTCACTGTTAAAGAGTAGAGCTAATTTTGATTCCATTAGCAGTCCCTCTGGAGACTGCTGAGCTGAATTCATGTTGAGCCAATGGTGCACCAACACCAGGGCTCCCCTACTAAAAGCTGAAATCACTGAAGGGGCTGACCTGAGATCACTGAATGCTGTGTTAACCTGTGGGGGAGTATTGATACCTTCTGTTAAGCGGCTGGCAGAGCAGAGCAGTTTGCAGTGTGTTGGAGCAGCCCATGGAACAGTGAGCAGAGTGAAGTGGTTTGCAGAGATAGCTAGAGGAGCGGCACAGCTGGTGTGGTGGAGCGGGTCGTGGTGAAGGCTGCAGCAGAACTTCACGGAGAGGTGGAGCAGTTGGCCCTGGCTCACGTAAGGTGCTCCTTAACACCCTGTGTGGACTCCCTCCCCCCACCCTTTCCGCCCAGGCTGGGGGGGTAAAACTCTGCAGATAAACTCTTGAATTCTGGGGTGGCACTGACCAGAGACTTTTGGGTTGTTGGACTTTGGGGTAATTGGACTTAAGACCCTAAAGGGGAAAGGACAAATGTACTTGGAGGTGGGTTTTGTTTATGGTGTGTGTTATAATCCTGTTTGTGGTGTTTCTCCAACGTGATGCTGCATTGTTTCCTTCCTTTATTAAAAGGATTTTGCTACACTCAGACTCCGCGCTTGCGAGAGGGGAAGTATTGCCTCCTAGAGGCACCCAGAAGGGTGTGGTATGGGGTCCCTGGTTGGGGGCTCGAGCCGGTTATGCATGGTGTTATTAAAATGGAACCCCTGGATACTGAACCCAGCCCTTGTTGCTGCCAACTCAGAGGGGCAGAAGGGTTACACTTGTAACCTTTAAGCAGGACCTAAGAAGGTTATTCTTGATGTTTAATTTTGTAAGTGGGATTTTTAAATCTAGTAAAACCCTAAGATCCAAATGTATTTTCTTTTTAATAAAATGTACAAATTTTAAGAACAGGATTGGATTTTTGGTGTGTCAAGAGATTTGTGCGTGTTTTTTAATTAGCTGATGGCAACAGCTGATTTCTTTGTTTTCCTTTCTCAGCTCTTCCCCAGGAGAGGGGAGTGAAAGGGCTTGAGAGTACCCCACAGGAAGGAATGCCCTTGTTGTACCTTCCCTGTTTTCAAGGGGTTTTGCATTTGGGTGATAGCAGCATCTACCTATCCCAGGATCAGACAAGAACTGCAACCTTAGGTGTTTAATACCAGCCTGGACTGGCAAGTATTCATTTTTAGAATCCTTGTGGGGCCCCTCTTTCTGCACTTGAAGTGCCAGAGTGGAGAATCAGCTTTCACACACACACACACACACACCCCTGCCTAGTGTCCCGAGAGCCTCCCTTGAGCGCTCCTGTAGCAGCCGGCAGCCAGCGTGGGTGGGAAAAGGGACAAGGAAGCACTGCTGCCTCAAGCTGGGACAGGAGACCCTTGCCTCGCGCAGGCCTGCCTCTTGCCTTCAGCCCAGGCAGCCAGAGGTTCCAGAGAGCTCCCTGGCAGGCTGCCACCTCAACCACCTTTTACCTCATGGCGTAGGTGTTCTGCTGGTCATCGCCTTGCTTGAAGGCCCCAAGTAAAAAGAAACAAGCGCATCCCTAGCAGGGGAAGGTTTCAATCCCCCAACCTCTGGGCCTAGCACACTTCCACTGCACCACTCTGCTGGGTCCTTGCACATAGCACCCAGCTGCCAGCATCCGGACTAGCACCTTGAGTGGTCTAGTGCTGGCAAGCAGCGGCAAAGGCTGCTAGGGAGCAGCCCTGATAGGTGGTGACATGTATGGTGCTTCTGTGGCACACTGGGTCAGCGCATTCAGCTGTTAACCAAAAGGATGGTGATTTGATCCCATCCAGGGACAGTACTAACCCTATACTACCTACTTGGACCCTCAAGGGAACCCTTTTGCTGCTTCAAAGCTGTCCCTGTTGGCCTCAGTGTGTTCAGCTGATGGCCTGAAGAGTGCGCTGGCTGCGACACAAAAATCCATCTCCCAGCAGCCATGCTGGGGGCTCGGGCTTAATCCTCAAGGCCAAGTGCAAAACCTTCAGCCGGCCATGTTTTGCTCCCTTTCCTCTTCTGCCCAAGCAGCAAGGGAGAAACAGACAAGACATGCGGGCTCTAAGAGTATGTCTACACTACCCACCCAATCGGCGGGTAGCGATCGGTTTATCAGGGATCAATATATCGCATCTCATCTAGACACGGTATATCGATCCCCAAACACACTCCTGTCGACTCCAAACTCCACTAGGGTGAGCAGTGGTAGCGGAGTCGACGGGAGGAGCCGCGGCCATCGATCCCCGCTGTGAGGACAGGAGGTAAGTCAAAATAAGATACTTCAACTTCAGCTACACTCTTCCCGTAGCTGAAGTTGTGTACCTTGCATCGATCCTGCCCCCTAGTGTAGGCCACGCCTAAGACTACCTCCCTCCCACTTCCCTGTTGGCTGCTGTGATAAATGGGTGTCCCTTTTGTGGACACCCAGCCAGCCAGTTAGCTATAAAGTCCCTCTTGGTGGCTGTTCTCTGCTTGTTTTACCTGTAAAGGGTTAAAAAACCCTCCATGCATAGGTAAAAGAAAGGGAGTGGTCCTCTGATCAAAAGAGCCAATGGGAGGGCTAGAACTTTTTAAAAATTGGAGGAAAAAAAAACTCTTCCCTTTGTCTGTCTGTGAGAAGCTGAAGGCCAGGTATAAAACCCATCAAAATCATATCTAGAATTGCTTAGGCCTGGTCTACACTATGCGTTTAAACTGATTTTAGCAGCTTTAAACCGATTTAACGCCGCACCTGTCCACACTAAGAGGCCCTTTATATCGATATAAAGGGATCTTTACATTGGTTTCTGTACTCTTCCCCAACGAGAGGAGTAGCGCTAAAATTGGTATTACCATATCGGATTAGGGTTAGTGTGGCCGCAAATCGACAGTATTGGCCTCTGGGCGGTATCCCACTGTGCACCACTGTGACCACTCTGGACAGCAATCTGAACTTGGATGCACTGGCCAGGTATACAGGAAACGCACCGCGAACTTTTGAATTTCATTTCCTGTTTGGCCAGCGTGGAGCTCTAATCCGCACAGGTGACCACACAGAGCTCATCAGCACAGGTAGCAATGCAGTCTCCTGAGAATCCAAAAAGAGCTCCAGCATGGACCGCATGGGAGGTACTGGAACTGATCACTATATGGGGATAGGATTCAGTGCTAACAGAACTCCATACCAAAAGATGAAATGAAAAAATATTTGAAAAAATTTCCAAGGCTATGATGGAAAAAGGCCACACCAGGGACTCAGTGCAGTGCAGAGTGAAAGTTAAGGAGCTCAGGCAAGCCTACCAGAAAACCAAAGCAGCAAATGGAAGGTCCCGGTCAGGGCCGAAAACATGCCGCTTCTACGTTGAGCTGCAAGCAATTTTAGGGGGCTGCGCCACCACTACCCCAGCCCTGTCCATGGATTCCGAGGTGGGGGTTGTAATCTCAACCATGGCTGAGGATTCTGAGGAGGGGGAAGATGAGGAGGAGGAGGAAGAGGAGGATGACCTTGCAGCCAGCACGCAGCACTCCGTTAGCCCCAACAGCCAGGAGCTTTTTGTGACCCAGACGGAATTACCCTCCCAGCCCTCCCAAGCCGCTAGCCCAGACAGTGAAGCCATGGAAGCGACCTCTGGTGAGTGTACCTTTGTAAATATAAAACATGGTTTAAAAGCAAGCATTTTTTAATGATTGATTTGCCATGAGGGCTTGGGATGCATTCGCGGCCAGTAAAGTTACTGGAAAAGTTTGTTAACATGTCTGGGGATGGAGCGGAAATCCTCCAGGGACATCTCCATGAAGCGCTCCTGGAGGTACTCCAAAAGCCTTTGCAGAAGGTTTCTGGGCAAGGCAGCCTTGTTCCGTCCACTATAGTAGGACATTTTACCAAGCCATGCATGTAGCAAGTAATCTGGTATCATTGCATGACAAAGCCTAGCTGCGTATGGTCCCGGTGATTGCAGGCATTCAAGAAACATCCGTCCTTTATCTCGCTCTGTTATCCTCAGCAGAGTGATATCATTCATGGTAACCTGGTTGAAATTCAGGAATTTAATTAAGGGGACAGAGATGGCCATTTTCCTACTGGGCTGTTGCTTAAAAGAAATCCTTCCTTGCACGTAGCCAAGCGGGGTGGGGGGGGAGGAAGGATAGCGCTGAGCTTTTTTGCGTTTGGCTAGCAGGAATCTTCCCAGCTACCAGCTACGCGGTGGCGGGGGGAAAGGGGAGTGATTAGCAGTGATCTTCCATGATACCAGCCATGCGGTGCAGGGAGGGGTAAAGCAATCATCCTAGAGAATTGGATGTGGGGGAAGGTTGGCGTCTGCTGCTGCATGTTAACAAGAAAGAAGCATCAGAGAGCACTGTGTATATGAAGGCTGGAGAATCCAAAAGACAATGGCTTACCATGGCCGCATGCAAGCTGAATTCTGATGCCCGGACCTGCGTCTGTGAGATCTGTAACATCAGAGCCGCAGGCACTCAATATTAAGATGCAAAATGCGACCTTGTAGTGAAATCACATGTGCTATGTAAGGTGAATAGTGTTGTTCACTGTGAAAAAGTATAACCATTGTTCTGTAAAATGTATCTTTTTAAATACTTCTCTCCCTTTTTTCCCTCCCTCATGCAGCTGCACATTTTTCAAGCCTCCTTACTCCATCCCAAAGGCTATCTCAGATAAGGCGGAGGGAAAAAAAGACACGAGACGAAATGTTCTTGGAAATCATGGAAGTAACCCGCAATGAAAGAGCTCATCTGAATGAGTGGAAGGACGTGGTATCAAATTACAGGAAAGATGCCAGTGAACATGAGGACAGGAGGGACCAACGTGAGGAGAGGAGAGACGCTCGAGATGAGATGTGGCGGCAGGAAGATCAGAGGTATAGGCAGGAAGATCAGCAGTGGCGGGATGCAATGCTGGAGCTGCTGCGTGATCAAACTGATATCCTCCGACGTCTGCTGGATCTTCAGGAAGAGCAGCGGGTCACAGAGTGCTGCTGCAGCCCCTGTGTAAACACTCTCACTACTCACCATGTTCCATATCTTCCTCACCCAGATGTGTAAGAACGCGTAGGGGAAGGCTTCGTGCACCCGCCCACTTCACACCCTTGGACAGTCCAACCAAACGGCTGTCATTACATTGAAATGTGTTTAATGGCCTTTTCCTTCCCTCCTATACTCCTCCCAAACCACACCCGGGATACCTTGTCAGTTCTCTGCCTCTTTTTATAATTACTTTTTAATAATGAATACATGATTTTTAAACGATAGTGACTTTATTTCCTTAAGCAAGCTGTAATCGAAGGGGGAGGGTGGGTTGCTTACAGGCAAGGACTCAATAAAGGGGGGGTTCATGAAGAGGAAACAAACACAGCAGTCACACCGTACCCTGGCCTGTGATGAAACTGGTTTTCAAAGCTTCTCTGATGCGCACCACTTCGTGGTGTGCTCTTCTAATCGCCCTGGTGTCTGGCTGCGAGTAATCAGCGGCCAGGTGATTTGCCTCAGCCTCCCACCCCGCCATAAAGGTCTCCCCCTTACTCTCACAGAGATTGTGGAGCACACAGCAAGCAGCAATAACAAAGGGGACATTGGGTTGGCTGAGGTCTGAGCGAGTCAGTAATGTGCGCCAGTGCGCCTTTAAACGGCCAAATGCACATTCTACTACCATCCTGCACTTGCTCAGCCTGTAGTTGAACAGCTCCTGACCACTGTCCAGGCTGCCTGTGTATGGCTTCATGAGCCATGGCATCAAGGGGTAGGCTGGGTCATCCAGAATAGCGACAGGCATTTCAACATCCCCAACTGTTATTTTCTGGCCTGGGAAGTAATTCCCTTGCTGCAGCCGTTTAAACAGAGTAGTGCTTCTGAAGACGCGAGCTTCATGAACCCTTCCTGGCCATCCCACGTGGATGTTGGTGAAATGTCCCTTGTGATCCACCAGTGCTTGCAGCACCATTGAAAAGTACCCCTTGCGGTTTACGTACGGGGTGCCCTGGTGCTCTGGTGCCAAGATAGGGATATGGGTTCCATCTATGGCCCCCCCACAGTTAGGGAATCCCATTGCAGCAAAGCCATCCACTATGACCTGCATGTTTCCGAGAGTCACAACCTTTCGTAGCAGCAGCTTAATGATTGCTTTGGCTACTTGCATCACAGCAGCCCCCACAGTAGATTTTCCCACTCCAAATTGATTCCCGACTGACAGGTAGCTGTCTGGCGTTGCAAGCTTCCAGAGGGCTATTGCCACTCGCTTCTCCACTGTGAGGGCTGCTCTCATCTTGGTATTATGGCGTTTCAGGGCAGGGGAAAGCAAGTCACAAAGTTCCATGAGAGTGCCCTTACGCATGCGAAAGTTTCACAGCCACTGGGAATCATCCCACACCTGCAAAACTATGCGGTCCCACCAGTTTGTGCATGTTTCCCAGGCCCAAAATCAGCGTTCAATGGCTAGAACCTGCCCCATTACCAGCAGGATCTCCAAAGCGCAGGGGCCCGCGGTTTGAGATAATTCTGTGTCCATGTCCTCATCACTCTCGTCGCCGCGCTGCCGTAGCCGCCGCCTCCTCCTCGCCTGGCTTTGCAGGTCCTGGTTCAGCATAGACTGCACGAGAATGAGCGAGATGTTTACAATGTCCACGATTGCGGTATTGATCTGAGCAGGGTCCATGCTTGCTGTGCTATGGCGTTTGCATAGTTCACTCAGGAAAAAAGGTGCGAAATGGTTGTCTGCTGCTTTCACGAAGGGAGGGGTGAGGCTGTACCCAGAACCACCCGCAACAATGATTTTTGCCCCATCAGGCACTGGACTCTCAACCCAGAATTCCAAGGGGCGGGGGAGACTGCGGGAACTATGGGATAGCTACGGGATAGCCTCGGACCATGGACACATACCATCGAATTAATGTGCTTAGTGTGGCCGCGTGCACTCGACTTTATACAATCTGTTTTACAAAACCGGTTTATGTAAAATCCGAATAATCCTGTAGTGTAGACGTACCCTTATTTGGAACCCAGATATGCAAGTAGATCAGAAAATGTGTAGAAAGATGCGTGTCAGGGTTTCTTCCCCACTCTGAAACTCTAGGGTACAGATGTTGGGACCTGTATGAAAGCCCCCTAAGCATATTTCTACCGGCTTAGGTTAAAACCTTGTACGCTGTCACCACCAAGTGATTTAACAGGAAACAGGGAAAGGACCACTTGGAGTTCCTCTTTCCCCAAAATATCCCCCCAAATGCTTACACTCTCTTTCCTAGGGAGGCTTGAGAATAATATCCTAACCAATTGGTTACAAAGTGATCAAAGACCCAAACCCCTAGGTCTTTGGACAATGGAAAAATCAGTCAGGCTCTTTAAAGAAGGATTTTATTTAAAAGAAAATGTAAAAATCATCTCTGTAAAATCAGGATGGAAAATAACTTTACAGGGTAATCAGATTCAAAGAGTCCAGAGGAACCCTCTCTAGCCTTAAGTTACAACGAAACAGGGATAAACTTCCCTCTAGCAAAGGTAAAATTCACAAGTTGAGAAAATAAAGATAAACTAATATGCTTTGCCTGGCTGTTACTTACAAGTTTGAAATATGCGAGACTTGTTCAGAAAGATTTGGTGAAAATGGACTAATGTCCGGTCCCTCTTAGTCTCAAGAGTGAACACAACCAAAACAAAGAGCACAAACAAAAGCCTCCCCCCACACCACAAGATTTGAAAGTATCTTGTCCCCTTATTGGTCCCTCGGGTCAGGTGTCAGCCAGGTTACCTGAGCTTCTTAACCCTTTACAGGTCAAAGGATTTTGGTGCCTCTGGCCAGGAGGCCTGTTCCCTTCCCTTTATATTATGACAATACCAGTATAATGGCATCCACTCTAGGGCTTTTAACTTTTTTAACTATTTAGCTCTAAAATCACTCCCCTAAATTAAATTGTTCAATTGGTACAAAAATGGTGCCTAGGTCAGAAAGCAAGGCAAAATGGAGGGGTGTAATCTTAAAAAAAAAAAACCTTTCAGACCTTCTTTATGGATCATAAAAAGAGCTAATGCTTCTACAGTGTTTTGAGCATATAAAGTGCTATCAAAGGCCAAGTGTTAGGATTATTAAAAGAGCACATGAATAAAAAAAAGCCTTTGAGTAATTCCATATTCTGAATCAATTCTAGTCTGGGTAGTTGTATTCTGCCCATCTAAAATTCCCTTTCCAGTTGGCTAATGGTGAGCCCTGCACCTTGTGTCATCATGTATATATACATCAATGCAAAGACCTACCACTCTGACTTGGGAGCATTTTCCAGGTAACGAATTGGGCCCTCTGGTTTTTCTCTTGAACTGACCCACATTGCCCCATCCCAAGATAAGGTGCAGGGCCAATCACGGAAGAACAGTGTCAGGGGAGGCAAAGGGCCTCATTCTGATTGCACGTTTGGTGTAAAAGAGGAGTAACTCGATGGATGCCAATGTTAAGACGTTAGTGTAAATGAGACCAGAATCTATCTCTGTGGTCACCTGGTAAATTTCATTCCCCATTCAGGGCAATTGCTTCCTCCTCCTATTTGCCTAAGTGCTTTGCTCATTAAAATAGGACAAAAGGAAAGGGGAAAGAAATGGTGACTGACAGAATAAGAAGCTTAAGCCTGGAAAGCAGGAAGGTCACATCAAGCCTGGGACAATAAGAGCCAAAGTCAGCGAAGAGCAGGCCACTTGGTGCCAAGGTCATATAGAGAAAGAAAATGAGAGTGTGACGAACTGGGACTGTTCTTATTGTGGTCTGTGAATGCTGAGTGGAGGGTGTTGGCCTGGGAGGACGGTCTGCACTGGGGGATGGGAGACTGGCTTTGAGGGAAGATGCCTGAGCATGTAACGTGAGAACCAAGGAAGGGGTTAGAGGCCAGGTGAACAAAGGCTGGAGGGGAGGAGACGCTGGGGAGTTGAGGGGGTTTTCAGGAGGGAAGCACGGACAGCCCCTCCCAAGGGGGAAGTGGTGCTCCTGGGATCCCAAGATGGACCTAACTGTCTTCCTGTCGTCTAAATAAACCTTCTGCTTTACTGGTTGGCTGAGAGTCATGGTGAATCGCAGGAAGCAGGGGGATGGGGGGTGCAGGGTCCTGACTCCCCCACACTCTGTGACAGAGATCGACACTCATCTTTTGCTGTTCTGATTACATATTACTATCGCTCTTTTCCAGTTCCCTTTCTTTCCAACACCCCCCTGACACACAAACACACTCTCTTTCTCATTAAAAAAAAGAAAAAAAAGCTAGGCTAGTATAGAGAAGTGGGGTGAAATGATGTACCAAGACAGAGGCAGCAGGAATCTAAAACGTCAGTGTGACAAAGTGGGGATTTTCCCCTTCTTATGGTGCATGTGTGTCTTACTGTTGAGCCTATGTGACTTCTACTGTTTTGCATGAATACTGTGTGTGCCTCAGTTTCCCTGCATGCTGCACTAATACCTTGGTGGTGGGAATAGGGGAGTGTGACTTTGGCTGAGACCTCTGTGGCAGGTGAGGCTGCTCCAGCTGCTTGCACATATGCTATGACTGGTGCCCTTTGTAACCTGATACCCAGGAGAAGGATACAACCAGGTGACTCCCAGGTGACTCTTTGCAATGGGGGATATTGGCGGTTGGGTTGCTGGGAGCTAGGCAGTCTGCTTGGGAGGACTGGTAGAGGACTCATCCAGAGTTTCTGGATGGACTTGGCTGAAAGTCACTGATTTCTATGCTAACAAGTTCTATTCTACCCGCTGTATTCCTGTCAACTAATAAACCTTCTGTTTTACTAGCTGGCTGAGAGTCACTGCTGACTGCTGAGTTAGGGTGCAGGGCCCCGTCTGGGTGGACTCGCTGCAGGAAGCGCACAGCATGGAAAGGGCTGCTGAATGCTCCGAGATCAGATCCAGGAAGATCGAAGCTGTGTAAGCATCTTGCCCTGGAGACAATGCGCTCACAGAGAGGAGGCGCCCCCCAGAGTCCTGACTGGCCTTGTATGGAGAAGTTCCAGAGCGTAACCTGAGGACTCTGTGATTTGGGGACTCTGTGACAGTCAGTTCAGATAATGTTCCACAGCACACACACACACACACACACATTTGAGCCTGTAGAAGTGGGCAATCCCAGGCCCAAAATTAGCAACTGAGCCCTACCTCATCCCCTCACTGGCTGTGGGGGCTAACCTCTGATTAGCAGAGGTAAGAGCTCTGCTCTCCAGTTGACATGACAAGGTAGTAGCACTAGGCTCTGCCAGCCAGCGGAGCCAGAGGAAGGAGGCCAACGTCCCCCCCCTTGTCATCACAGCTAGCCAGAGGCAAGGAAGGCCACATGAGAGGATGATCCTAAAATGGTCATCAAGGGGTTATGCAGAATATTATGACCTGGTGACATGCTCCACCTCATCCTGTTTAGTCAGTGGGAAATTTATCCCTGCCCCCTGTTGTAACTTGTGATGCGGTTGAAGGAAGCAGCAAGCTCCCAGCCTGCAGGGCGGGGAATAGGCTGGTTTCTGTTGCACAGAGCAGTCATTTTATAGAAGGGCACCAGCCAGCTCCCGTCCTGTGTGCGTTGGGGGAGAAGTTACTGGTGGGAGGATGGGGACAGACACCCCTGTTAGGCTGGACCCAAAGGTGGGACAGAACATGCCTGGGACACACAGTGTGCTCAGGTAAGGAACACACAGACTAAGCAGGACAGGGGGACACAAGCACTAAAGGAGACATAGTGCTGGGGAGGTACACAGACATTTATCTAGTGATCTCTCACCAGCCATGGTGGGCCCTGTGGCACCATGGGAGTGGCAGTGTCTCCTGTCTCCATTTCCTGTCAGCCACTGCCAGGCCCAGCTGGACTTCCCATTTCCGGTTCGAGTCTAGAAGCAGAAGTTGCCATGAGGGGTGGTGCTGTTGTCAGGCAAAAGCAGGAGGAGTAGGTGGGGGTCCGTGCTACCATGGGGAGGTGCCACCCTTGCTGTGAAAGGGCCCCGTCATTATGGGCAATGTCATCTCCCTGCCATACCATGCTCTGCAGCCTGTGGAGCTGAAGTAGGGAACGCCATACCCCCAACACGTCAGGCATGCCCATTCTCATTTCCCCTTGTCCCTGTCACCACCCCACCCCATCAGTTAGAGAATGGGAGGAAACTTAACTTCTGCTCACTGTTCCTGGTTGGACTCTAATAGAGCGAGTAGCAGAGCATCTTAACTTCCATCCACTGTTCCGGTTGGACTCGCTAGTGTTTATACAATTACACAATTTTTGGACAACCTTTTTAATGCAAAGACCTGTTTTAAGCCCCGCTTGGATACCAGTTAAATATGGGATAATTACTGTGTGAAATGTATAAAGTATTTTTCTCTTTAGACAAGGTGAACCATTTTTATGTAGGACTATGACTGACTCTGGTCACATTTGGGCAGGTGTGCATCCCAACAGGCTTGGTCTCAAAAGCCTGCAAGAGAGGAGCTTGGGGAGGAGTGCAGGAGACATATACTGAGGTACTGGGTGCTAGAGTGATGAGGAAATGGGTGTAACCAGCCTACTGATCCATAGGTGTTGACTCCATTTCTGTTCATCCACTGGGGGTGATGCAGAGCGGATGGGAGAGGGAGGCAGGGAGAGCAAGATCTCACGCACCAGTAGAGCTTTGGGAAGTGAAGATTCTTTCTTGGGTTATTTCCTCTGCTTGCAGAAGACTCCTGCAAACCAGTGGAGCAGAGCAAGGCAGGAATCTCAGCTCCAGGAAGAGGATCTAGAAGAAATGGACCTGAGCAATCTAGACATCCAACTTTTCAGAGGCATGTAACCAGAGATTCTCAGTCCTCACCTCGCTTCCTTCCACATCACTGGGCAAGAGTTCCTGGTCATGGCATGCTAGCCCTGCTCTCTACCTTGCTTCAGCAGATGTGAGCATTCTGGTTAGGGGAGACCTCTGTGGGATAAAGGCAAGGGGAAAGGACAATGTGATAATTTTGGATGTGAGAGCAGCCTGGTGCCTCTTACATATAGCCATGACTGCCTTGGGGAGGCGTAGGACAAATCCTTCTGGAATAGCAATCACCGGAGCCAACTACCTTTACAGTCCCTGCCACTCACTTGATGTTCTTGGGTTGTATTTCCTGTAAGGGAGAACTGGTGGAGAATCACTTCAGCTCTGTCCTGAGATTGCGCAGTAGGACAGCCTGGCTTTGAGTCAGATGCCAGACAAGATCAGCTGGGAGCAGAGGACTGTTACTCTCACTGAGATTAGTGGCAGTGTTAGGGGGGACTTGAAAGGGCTATAAACACACCAAAATTTTGCTCAACCTTCCTGTATCCATCCATCCCAGTGCAAAGGTAAAATGTTAGGGAGACACTTTACTGGTGCTGGCAACGGCCTCCAGAGCTCGGCGCCTGACCAGGACCTGCCGTTCTCGGCCTCCCCACCCCCCGATGTCAGAGCCACCAGCAGCATAGGGTGGTTAACTTTGTAATTTGGGAAAACTGGATGCTGAGCACTGGACCTTCCCTGCCCCCTGCTCCACCTCGTCTATGAAAGCAATGTCCCTGCTCCTTCTCTTCCCTCAAGGCCCCCCCTCTTCTCCACCCTGTCGCTCTCTGATCTCCTCACCTCCCTCCCCCAACAAGCTGAGCAGGCCTTGAGGGGCGTGATGGGTTGGAGCACACAAACACCCCTGGGAATTGTCACCTATTGTGCTAAGACTACTCCAGCACCCCGTCTTGTTGAGCCAGACATGCCCATCTGCTCCAGCACAGACCCAGGGACTAAACCACATGCCCCAAAGCTGCAGACTTAACCTGAAAACAATTTACAGAAATGTGCCCATCTTTAACACTCAGAAGACTCCCAATGGGTTCCAAACCCCAAATATATCCATTTTACCCTATATAAAGCTTATACGGGGTAATCTCATAAATTGTTCAACCTCTATAACACTGATAGAGAGATATGCACAGCTGTTTGCCTCCCCCCAGGTATTACTACATACTCTGGGTTAATTAATAAGTAAAAAGTGATTTTATTAAATACATAGTAGGATTTAAGTGGTTCCAAGTAGTAGCAGACAGAACAAAGTGAATTACCAAGTAAAATAAAATAAAACACGCAAATCTAAGTCTAATACAGTAATACAACAGAATACAGATACAATCTCACCTTCAGATATGTTTCCATACGTTTCTTTCACAGACTGGATGCCTTTCTAGTCTGGGCACAATCCTTACTCTCTGGTACAGCCCTTGTTCCAGCTCAGGTGGTAGCTAGGGGATGCCTCATGATGGCTGATCTGTTTGTTCTGTTCCACCCATCTGTTCCATCTTTTGCATAAGGTGCGAATCCTTTGTCCCTCTCTGGGTTCCCACTCCTCCTTCTAAATGGAAAGACAGCAGGTTAAAGATGGATTCCAGTTCAGGTGACATGATCACATGTCACTGTAAGGCTTCATTGCCCATTTGCCAGCACACATGTATACAGGGAGACTTACAAGTAAAACAGAGCCATCTACAGTCAATTGTCCTGGTTAATGGGAGCCATGAAGATTCCAAACCACCATTAATGGCCCACACTTTGCATAATTACAATAGGCCCTCAGAGTTATAGTTTGTAATTCTAGTTTCGGATACAAGACTGGTACATTTATACAAATAGGATGAACACACTCAGTAGACTATAAGCTTTGTAATGGTACCTTACAAGAGACCTTTTGCATGAAACATGTTCCAGTTACATTACATTTAAACTCATTAGCATATTTTCATGAAGTCATATAGAGTACACTGTCACAAGCGGTAACTGGGGTAGGATGGGGTGGGAGACCTGTGCTCTGGATGTATGTGACTGTGGTAGGAAGCGAGAGGGAGAGCCACAGTTCATGGGGGCAGGGGGAGGGAGCTGACTAGGGCAGGATGCTGGAGGTACTGCTGTTCTCCCAGGTTTGGGGTGTGTGTGACTGGGGCAGGATGTGGGAGGGAGACCCGTGCTCCAGGAGCGGGGAATAAAGGAAGTTGGGAAGGGGGTCTCAGAAGTGACCTGGCTACATGCCCTGCTCCTCAAATGTTTTGCACTTCAGGATCCTTCCCACCGGGTGCAGCCCACCGATACCTCACTCTGACTGAGCTGGGCACTTCCTGAGTGCTGCTCCAGCAGCAGCTGCTCTTCCTGCCTGATTGTTACTCAGTAGTACTGATCAGACACTGCCAGGTCCCGTTTTCCAGCGGAGAAGTGGCAGCCCTAGGCCAGCAGCAGTGCAGAAGTGAGCCTGAGCAAGGGGCTGGGGCGCCCAAGAGAAGACCACAGGCCATCATGTCTCCACACATTGGGGTTCACTGCCCAGGGCAGGTGGAAGGTCCAAGTCTCCCCACACCAACCCCGACTGACCCCTGTCCCTTGCTCCCCAACAGCTCTGCTGAGCCCTGAGCCGGGACCCCCACCAGGCAGCTCCTAAGGGCTGCAAGCAGTCGAAGGGCGGCCGCACACTGAGGAGACCACAGTGCTGCAGCCACCTGCCCCATGGCACCAGCTAGCAGAGCAGCTGCCTCACACTGCCCGGCTCCGCTCTCCCATCTCGGACGTAGTCCCCCAAATTTTCCATCTAACCTACCTCAGCCCCACCAACGGGCTAGTGACAGACGTTACTCTAACAGTGGTTAGGATTATCTGCTGCTGGTTTGGTAGAGATTGGGTATGATAAAATTACCAAATGAGAAATTCATTCCTCATCAGGGCTAGTGACTCATGGACTCTTCATGTAAAAGCCATGAGAAATCTCTCCTGGTAGTTTGGAAGAGATCGGTTGGTAAAAAAAAAAGCGCAAGTCCTTCCTGTGTAGCGCTAGTGACAAAATTTTTCATGGCATCGTTCTTCGAAGCCATTAGTATTCTCCTCTGCATCTTTGGTAGAGACTGGCTCATGAAAATAGCTAAAGTGAGACCATCGTTCCTGACCAGTGCAAGTGACAGACGTCTCACGGAATGTTACTCTAAAAGTCTATAGGGTAATCTGCCTCTGGTTTGGTAGAGATCGGGTTTGAAAAAATTGCCAAATGAGAAATTAATTCCTCACCACTGCTAGTGACTAAGTACTCATGGATTCTTCGTGTACAAGCCGTGAGAAATCTCTCCTGGTGGTTTGGTAGCGACCGCTTTGTGAAAATTACCAAACTGAGAACTGCGACAATAAGTGCTGTGGCAGACTTATTGGAGACACACTCCGTCAGACTTCGAAATTAATTCCTGATCAAGGTTAGAGACAAATTTCTCATGGCATGATCCTCCGAAAGAATTTCAGTTTCCCTCCTGGTGACTCTCAGTAGAGAGCAGTTCCCTGAAAGGGAGAGAAAGAGAGAAGCCAGAAAATTTTAGGGCAGGAAATAAGCCAAAGGGCGAATTTTGAAATCGACTTCACTGGAGTCATGATTTCACATAGAGGGATTAGTTCTCATCATCCCTTCGCCTCAACGGTGTCCTTCGATCACGCTGTCTGAATAACGGAACATTTAGCCTTGGTAATGAAAGCATGAAAAAAGACAAACTGCTCAAACCCGTGTAATTCCATGATGAGAAAAATGCCAGGAAACGTACAGGAATGGTTTTTAAAGGAAGATGCCTGACCGACAAAAGCAGAAAATTGCTTTTCAGAAGGTTAATGCGCTTTCAGAGAAAAAGCCATGAGAAATCTCTCCTGGTAGTTTGGTAGAGATCGGTTGGTAAAGGTCTTTCAGTTTTCATCTTTCTCACAAACAAATCTCCTCAAAGCCAATAGCAGTGCATCCAAATGGTTATAAAAGGAACATTCCTAGCACAGCTCACCAGTGAATTTCTCTTTGAGCTCATGAACAGATCTCTTCCAAACCATGAGCACTGCAGCCTCACGGCTTCTGAACCGTGATTCCGTAAGACATTTGTCCCTACCTCAGATCAGGAAGAACATTCTCTTTTTCCTCTTTCTCACCAAAAAATCACTGTGAAAAGTAAAGAACTAAATCGCAACAGCTTTTAGATTCTGTTTCCTTGAGACTTTTATCACTAGCAGAGCTCACGAATGAATTTTTTTTTTCGCTTTGTCATGAACAGAACTCTTCCAAATCAGAAACAGTGCTTACTAGTAGCTTTTCAAACATGATTCCTTGAGAAATTTTTCGGTAGCACAGATCAGGTACAAAATTCTCTTTTCGTCATTCCCATGAACCAATCTCTTCCAAAGCAAGAGAATTACATCGTAATGGCTTTTAAAATGATGTTTTCTTGAGACATTTATTACTAACAATGCTCACGAATGAATGTCTCCTGCTGACTGGGTAGAGAATGGTTCCCCAAAGAGAGAGAGAGAGAGAGAGAGAGAGAGAGAGAAAGAGAGAGACGCCAGAAAATGTTGGGGTAGGAAATAAGCAAAAGGACGAATTTTGCCATGAACTTTCACTAGAGCCATGATTTCACGCAGAGAGGGTTCATTTTCCTCATCCCTTTAGCCTCGTTGTGTACTAAGGTCTCTCTCTATCTGTAGTATGGAACATTTAGACTAAGTAAAGAAAGGATTAAACCTCACGCCTTGCTGTCAAAGTGTCTGAAATGGACTAGCTTGCTTATCACTTCAAAAGCTTTTTCCTCTCCTACTAAGAGAAAGGCTCATGTTAATTAGCAGGCCAGCCCCCACCTTTGCATGCTGTCTGTATGTATCTCCTTACTATATGTTCTATTCTATGCATCCGATGAAGTGGGCTGTAGCCCACAGAAGCTTGTGTTGAAATTTATTAGTCTCCAAGGTGCACAAGTACTCCTGTTCTTTTATTAAAAAAATTCAGTAGCCTCACTAGAAGGTGATGCTGTATCACTGACCACGAAGCTGAATGAATGAGAACTGCATAGGACCGAAAGAGCTCGAGGGCTCAACTCTCAGATCTGTGTCTGCGCTCCTTTGTTCTTTCCTCTCATGCTGGCATCAGTATTGTAACCCTGACCTCTCATGTCAACTATCACAATTTGTGTATCTTCCAGCTTCTTAAGAAGCACATTTGTCATACTAGTTCCTGTAGTACTTTTTGTCTTGCCTCTGTTGTCTAGAGCTTTATGAGACTGCTGCTGTTGCCAGCCAGCTAAGCGCGTATCCCATCACCTCTCTTCTGGCTGTGGATGCAGTAGCTCCACAAAGGTCCCAGCTGTGCTCTCTGAATGGCCATGCTCCCCTTGCTTGCATCGCTCTTCATATACTATCGTGTAGCTTCATGAAAACATCCCAGTTGAGGACACAGGCATCAGCCATCGATTCCCCAAGGTAAAGTCCCCTTTGCAATTACAGCCTGGGTTGTCTGGAGAGCAGGACTTGGCCCATGGTGACTGCAGACACTAAACCTGCTGCACAGCGACTCCTGGGACACCTCTAGCCCATCAGCACTCGGCTCTCCCGCATTCTGCTGAGCGGCTGAGATGTGGGGGAACAGAAACCCTTTGTTAGAGATGGAACATCTCCTCACAGAAACACTCTGTCAATGGCTGCCAGAGGCCTTTCCTGTGAAACCCCAAATACGCAGTCCCTCGGATTCCCACAGAGAGCTCTATGCTCATTCACTTGTCACCCATGGCTGCAATGTCTGATAGGGGGAATGAAGAGGGTTTTTTTTTTGCCAATGTGATATCTACATGTGGCCATGATTTCACTTACCTAGCAATGTAGGTTGTTTAGCCCATTTCTGGACAGAAGTGTTACATCTGCTGCTGGCCAGCCCTGAGATGTAGGTCCTTCATCCACACAAGGACATGGTATACCAAGGTCAATCCAGCAGCTCCCATCCAGTCTTCACCTCCACAGTGGACGGCGAGCTCTAACTTGACCAGAGAAAGACAGGGTGGTGTTCTTCAGAGGAGTCTGCTGGAGCTCTTGTATCTCCTGCTTCATCTCACACCCCGACACGAGAAGAGTTTTCCAAAGATACCTCTAACATGGTATAGACTCACCCCTGTGGCGCCTCCTGCTGGTTTCTTCCAGGAATTAGCTCTCCAGCCTCCAGAGCACCCCCTGCAGGTCGGTGTCCCACTACCGTTTGGCCCCCATGTCCCTCCCAGGACCCGGTGCCCCTTTATCTGGGGCACTCTGCAACCCCAGTACCTATTACTCTTATGCTTAAATGGTGGGGATATCTAGCAATGCGTCAGCACCTCTCTTCATCAGTGAAGCGCCAGTCATGGGAGAGAAACAGGTTAAAAATCCCCATCGTTTTTTCCCACTAGACAGACATCGAAAAGGTAAAAGGCCTTCAGCCACTTATTTCCTTATACCCCTTACAGGGGTGAAATTCAGTCCTGTGCAGACAGCCAGGGCAAGGTCTGTGCATCTGTCATGGATTGTCACGGAGCAAGGGCCCTGCACCCCCTTTTCCTTGGATTCACTATTACTTTCAGCCAGCGAGTAAAACGGAAGGTTTATTGGACAATAGGAACACAGTCTACAGCAGAGCTTGTAGGCACAACCAGGACCCCTCAATTAAGGTCTTCTGGGGGTTCAGGAAGCTTAGAGTACCCCCCAGCCAAAAATTGAAACTAAAAATCCCTCCAGCCGCTTTCTCCCCCCTCCCCTCTGCTCCTCCTCTCGTTTCCTCAGTCTCCCAGGCAGAAGGTGTGCTTTCTCCCCACCCCCACTCCTGGCTCAGGTTACAGCTCAGGTAAATTCCTTTGCATCCCCAATGTAACTCCCTGGCAACATTCCCAGGTCAAATCGGCCCCGCTCCCTGCTCCGTCACAGCATCACAGCGGGTTTAAGTGGCACTTCACTGCACAGGTGCTGTGAGACTTCAGTGGCATAGTTTTCATCCTGTATTGGAACAGCCAGCTGGAATCCTGTGAGATACAGAGCCGAAGGAGCTGTTTGGGCCACAACGTTCACCTCAGAGGCTGAGCTTCTGCAGACTTTTGATATGTTCCCATCTGAGGATGATAGTTTTGGCCAGCCCCAGTTCAGAGCTTTCAGTCGCTTCAACCAGTGATTCTCTGGCACAGTTGATCTAAAGTAGCTGAACTTTTCAGGCCTTTCCCCCATCTCCGACCCCCCGCCCCACCTCACATTGCCCTCTAATAGCCCAGTCCCTTCTCTTGATACCTGCTAAGCTCAAATACAGGATGAGTGAAGTCTAGGAAGTGCTGCACTTCTTGAGGACTTCAAACTTTGTCCCATTTATGACTGACTTCCACCTTATTTGGATCAATCGTAGGACCTTCTGGGGAGAGGCTGTACCCCAAAAACTCTGTGGAGAGTTGGCTGGAGGTACACTTTTCCAATTCTGTGTTGAGACCATGCTGCCGAAACCTGTGTGCTGCTCTGGGTTCACCAAAAAGAGAAGTATGTCACCTGAATAGATGACACTGTCCCCAAATACACTTCATCAGTGTTGTCCATAGTGTATTTTGAAATCTGTCTTCCATTTGTCCCTTGCCCAAATGACTGTTAGCTTGGAAATCCTAATTCTGGTCCCAACAATACGTAAAAACAGGGAAAAGCAACTTTCAACCAAGGTAGTAGGTCAATAAGGCAGTCATAGTCCCAGTTAGGCGCTGGGACTTATGGAGTAATGGTGCTGCACTCTGATTGGCAGAGGGCCTTGGGAGGAGTTCTTAGCGGGGTCATATGGCCCACTTCCGAATGGGTCACCCCGCCCCAGAACTCGCCGTGATTGGTCACAATTGCCTCTTGGGGTGGGCCTATCGGGGCAAAACCAATCTTAAGTGGTAGAGGGCAGTGGGAGGTGTTCTTAGAGGTGTCACATGACCCACTGCCAGATGGGTGACCCCTCCCACTCCAGAAGTCACTCTGATGGATCAAATCTCTCGGGGTGGTCCTTTTGGGACGAAACCCATCCTGATTGGTAGAGGGTGGTGGGAGGCGTTCTTGGGGGCAGTCACATGACACACATTGCTTGGAATTAGGGTTTGATTGCTGGTAAGGCCCTTATACTACTGCCTGATGTCCGAGTCAAGAATGATAGAGTAGGTCCAGGGGCGGAGGTTGTTTAAAGGAACTCCTACATTTTCAGTCATTTCCATTGCACAACTCCAGTAGAGGTAGCACCGGGCCAGGCTCATGTAGTGAGGCATATGGGAGACTTAATTGTGGAGAGCCTGCTTTTATGGAAAAAGTTGCACAACCTGATGACACATCAGATAATTAGGTTCAGCGGTAGGAATGTAGGTCGCAGCGAGGTGCAGGATGGCAGCTAGGCTATGAGTGGTGCTAGAATCAAGCTCCTGGGACACACTGGGCTCAAAACCGAGATCAGAGTCCAGAGCAGAACCAGAGCCAGTGTCCAAGTCCAGGCCAGAGGTCAAAGCCGGGTAGTCAAAATCTGAGGGGTTGGGGAAGATTAGGAGGAGGAAGCAATGCTGGAGCAGGTGGGTGTTGGGCCTGGAGCGAGGCTAGAGAAAGGCAAGGAGAATACTGAGCCAGGGTTTATAACCAAAATCTGGAGCCAAGAAGGGTTATGCCAAAGTCATAGCCAGAGACTGGAGCCAAGAGTCAAGCCAGAGTCAATAGCGAAGGCAGGGCAGGGTGGGAACAAGGATGACTTACTGGATCCATAGAGACCTCCTCATCATGGGACTCTCATCCTGGGAATAAAAGGAGGACAGCAGGATGACAAAGATATCTCTGATCCTGGGGTCTGAGCCAAGGGGAGGTCCCACCCAGGCTATGAGCCATGACGCCATCACCGTCCCTGTTCATTTCACACTCCCCTAGCCGGAGGGCAGAATAAAGGGCAGAAAGCAAAGGTGCCCCTGGAGGAAAGGCTCTAGGCTGGGACCCAGGCCATTTCCCAGATCTACATTCAGGATTGTGTGACCAGGGCCACAGCCCGTCTTCTACATCTCAGTTCCCACCTGCCGGGGATGAGGATCCTTCCCTGCCCCAGGGTGTTAGGGAGGAGTTTCACTCCTGGCTGGGAAGGGTTCAGATATCAGGTTGGTGGATTGGGCCCCAGGTGGGGGATGGTCAGACATTCACTGCCTCAGGGGTGACATGGGCCATGGGAAGGTCTGAACAGTGACGACAGGGGAGGGGCTCCATGTTGGGCCAGCCCTCCCAGGCTGAAATAGCTCTTGAGCATAACCCCTGGTTCTGCAGATGTTCTCATTTCTGGGCCAGCCCCACAGCACTGATAGCCTGATTTTCCGAACCTGGCCTCTGGGCATGGGGGCAGGAGCAGTATCTGGCCTGGCCCCAGCTCCAGGGGTTGGGGTAGGGCATGGTGTTGAGAGTGAGGTGCTCGGCCTTGGTTTCTCTCAGTGCTGTGGTCTCTATGGCCGCTCTCCGCCGGCCTTCCCCACTCCAGGTACAGTGAGACAGAGCAGTACCTGTGGCAGGGTGTGGGAGCTTGTGGTCATGCGAAGAGGGGGCCCTTCAAGGCTCTTCCATGGAGCAGAGCCCCTGCAGTGCTTTGGGCACCGGACGCAAGCACCTGATGTTAAATAGATGGGCCATGACCTTTGCTGTAATGTCCTCTTGCTGCAAGGGAACAAGGATCAATCAGAGACTCGGATACTCACGAGACCAAAGGGTATTAATGGCACTGGGAGCCAGCAAAATTTCCACCTCACCCTTCCCCCTCTCTGAGGGATGGATTCCCCCACCCAACCCCCGAGACGAAATCTTGTCTCCTCTCTAGTAACTTCCAACCAATGTGGAATGAACTCCTGCCCCCACTCCTCTCAGTCCTCCTGTGAGAGCTGTTCTACCTCCAACCCAGCTGGGGATTCAGCTCCGCTCCCCAAAATCCCCTCAGCCACCGTCTCCCCATCCAGCTGAGGGGCTGGGAGGCTTTGGGCAGTAGTGCCTTGGGGTGAGAGGAAGGGGACACCTTTCCCCAAGGGAGCCTCCTGTCCTTCAAATGATGCCATGGACAGTAGCTCTGGTGAATGGGGCACTTGAGCAGCCTCTACTGACTAATTTCTCCAATTCTCCCAGAGCAGGTGGTGGCTGGGATAACATGATACCAGAGCACTAGGAATTGGCCTGAGGCCCTGAGGGGTATGAAAGGCTCACAGAGATGTCTAGGGGAGTTTGCAGTCCCTAACATGAGCAATGGTAGCATGTCATGCTGATGTGATGCCTATTAGAAAATAGCCTTACTGGAGAGCTGGGTCTGCCCTCATGTTTGTCCCTCATGGCCTCACGTTCACTCAGGGGACAAGCTGGCACCTACCAATGGCACCTGCCTGGCTTCATCCTCCCTTTGCTCAATGGTCAGTGAATGGGGATGGGATGAGACTGATTTCCAATGGCCTGGAGGTGAAAGGCCCCGGGGGAGTTTGTCCCTCCCCATTTGATCCCCCTTTGGTTACCTCATCCCCTGTCAGCTAGCCAGGTTTCCCCCAGGCTGGACTATGTGAGCACCAGCCGAGCCTGGCTGACTTGGAGCTGGGGGCTGTGTATGGCCAGAAGCGCCGCTTGGAGGAAAGGTCTTCACTGGTCTTCCAAAGACCTAAAACCTACAGCACCAGAGCAATTGTCCAGAGCCAGGCTCCAAATCCCTGTAGTGGCTCACAAAGTGGATAAGAGGCCTGGGGCAGCCAACTTTTGGGTTCCCATGGACCAAGAAGCTCCCTTCAGTAAGAGGTTGCAGGCACTGAGGCCTCGAATAGCTCTGTCTGGAGCAGGATTCACCGCAGGTGTCATGAGATGCTGGAAATGTGTCTGCGCATTCTGGAACCCAACTCATATAGACAACAAAGGACACTCTACTGCTCCCAGCAGCAATAGCTCCTGCAGCTCACCTGCTAGAGATTAGCAGTCTTGTAGATCTGGTTTATTCCCAGGCCTCACCTCACTGACATTCCCATGAGCCTCACAGTCATCCCAGCACTCACAGCTGCTGGGAGCTCTGAGCCCTTTAAATCTCAGCCACGGATGGGATTTAAGGACCCAGGGCTGCCCGCAGCCGTGCGAAGCTCTGAGCCCTTGAAATCCCAGCCCCAGCCCAGAGGCCGGAGTTATGGCTGAGATTTAAAGGGCTCTGGTTTGCCTGCAGCCGCAGGCAGCCCAAAGCCCTTTCAATCCCCACCGTGGAAGTCGATGCGGTCCAGCATGGCATATTGGCTATTGCTGGTATGCCGTACCGGACTGCACTGGCTTACTTTCACCTCTGGCTGTAGCAGCACTCTGTGATCTTGCTGTCATTCCTGAAGCTCCATCAGATGCCGGAGCATGTCATTTTGATCACGCAGCAGCCCCATCATTGCATCCCGCCACCTCTCATCTCGAGCGTCTCTCCTCTCCTCAGGTTAGTCCCTCATGGCCTCACATTCACTGGCAGCTTTCCTGTAGTGGGATAGGGTGACCTTCCACTCATTCAGATGAGCTCTTTCATTGCGGGTCGCTTCCATGATTTCCGAGAACATTTCGTCTCACTTCCTTTTTTTTCGCCGCCTTATCTGAGATAGCCTTCAGGACGGAGGAGGAAGGCTTGAAAAATTTGCAGCTGTGGGAGGGAGGGAAAAAAGGGAGAGAAGTATTTAAAGAGATACATCATACAGAAGAATGCTCATACTCTTTCTCGGTGAACAACACTATTCACATTACATAGCACATGTGATTTCAGTACAAGGTCACATTTTGCATCTTACTATTGTGTGCCTGCGGCTTTGATGTTAGAGAGCACAGACACAGGTTCAGGCAACAGAATTCGGCTTGCATGCGGCCATGGTAAGCCATTGTCTTTCGGCTTCTGCAGCGTTCATATATCCAGCGTCCTCCTTTCCCACATACCAAGCAAAACCCATTGAGTGCTGCGGCTTTCCTGTTAACGTGCAGCAGCAGAAACCAAACTACGCCCCATCCAATTCTCTGGGATGATCGCTTTACCTCTCCCCCCACCATGCTAGCCAAATGTGAAAGATCCATGCTAGCCAAATGTGAAAAAGCTCAGCGCCAATCACCTCCCCTTCTTCCCCTGCTTGGCTAACTGCAGAGAAGGATTTCTTTTCAGCCACAGGTAAACAGCCCAGTAGGAATGGCAGCCTCTGTCCCCTTAATTAAATTCCTGTATTTCAACCAGGTTACCATGAATGATATCACTCTCCTGAGGATAACACAGTGAAATAAAGAACGGATGTAGCCTGAATGCCAGCAAACACCGGGATCTTATGCTGCCAGGCTTTGTCATGCAATCATACTAGATTACTTACTACTAGCATGGCGTGGTCAAGTGTCCTACCATGGAGGATGGAATAAGGCTGCACTGCCCAGAAACCTTCTGGAAAGGCTTTTCAAGTACCTCCAGGAGAGCTTCATGGAGATGTCCCTGGAGGATTTCCACTCCATCCCCAGACACTTTAACAGACTTTTCCAGTAGCTGTACTGGCCGCAAATGCATCCCAAGTCCTCAGGGCAAATTAATAATTAAAAACTGCTTGCTTTTAAACTATGTTTTATATTTACAAAGGTACAGTCACCAGAGGTCCCTTCCATGGCTTCATTGTCTGGGATACTGCCTTGGGAGGGCTGGAAGGGTACTTCTGTCAGGCTGAGAAAAAGGTCTTGGCTGTTGGGGAGAACGAAGTACTGTGTGCTGTCCACAAGCTCGTCCTCCTCTTCCTCCTCGTCATCTTCCCCGTCCACAGAATCCTCAGCCATGTCTGAGATTACCCTTTCCTTGGAATCCATGGTCAGGGGTAGGGTAGTGGTGGTGGACCCCCCTCCCCCCAGAATTGCATGCAGCTCAGCATAGAAGCGGCATGTTTGTGGCCCTGCCCCAGACCTTCGGTTTGCTTCTTTGGTTTTATGGTAGGCTTGTCTGAGCTCCTTAACTTTCACACGGCACTGTACTGAGTCCATAGTATGACCTTTCTCCATCATGGCCTTGGAGACTTTTTCGAATGTTTTTTTCATTTGGTCTTTTGGAATTAGTTCAGCTAGCATGGAATCCTCTCCTCATATAGAGATCAGTTCCAGTACCTCCCGTATAGTTCACGCTGGAGCTCTTTTCCGATTCTCAGACTGCATGGTTACCTGTGCTGATCAGCTCTCCACGCTGGGCAAATAGAAAATGAAATTCAAAAATTCGAGGGGCTTTTCCTGTCTACCTGGACAGTGCATCCAAGTTCAGATTCATCTATTCATCAAGGGTGCTTCCACATCCAGGAAGACTTAGGGTGCTCCCTGCTGGTTGGTGAGGCTAAATAGACCCAAAGGACACTGACAACATGTATGGCTATGGGGGCTGGCACTGTCTACAGCCAAACACTGTGTCGCTGTATATGGACACATATGTGTGGCTGCAGTTACATGACAATGAAGCCAGGATGGCATGTTATATGGGCCTGTGGTGGCTGGGCTCCAGCAAATTCAGGGCCCAGGGGGCCCAGCTCCATCAATGTTCAGGGTTGGGTCTCTCCCTCGGCCCTACCTGTTGCCCCTGCACGACTCCCCTGGGCGCCCCTGCCTGCCCCCTGCAGCTCTGCGCTGCGCTTCCTTGCCGGCTGCTGCTGCCTATGGACAGAGGGGAGGAGGAGGCGCCTCCTTGGAGGGGGGGCACTCACCCTGGCTGGACCTCCTGAGCAGAAGCCTGAGGGTGCTTGGGTAAGTGTCATGCCGGGAGCTCACTGCTGCTGGAGGGAGTCCTCCTCTCTGGCCCCCCCTGCCCCAATCTTCAAGCAGACTGCCTGCTGCACCCCAAACTGCTCATCTCATGCCCTACACCCCCTCCTGCACTCCAACCCTCTGTCCCAGCCCAGAGCCCACACCCAGCACCCAAAGCCCCTCCCAGAGCCCGCACCCCTCCCACACCCAAACTCTCTCCCAGAGCCTTAGGCAGGTGTGGCAGGGGTGGGAATTGGACCCGTTCTGGGCACCACTAAAAATTATACAAATCTGCCACCTTGTAGATGCTTATCCCAGTAGAGCTATTGCCATTGGGGAAGGAGATAAGCTATAATGCTGTGAGGCACCTTTATCCCAATGTAATTGCATCCATACTAGGGTTTCTACCACTATAACTATTTGGGTAAAGCATCACACCCCTAATCACCATAGCTACAAACGCTATCTGTGCAGCAGACCTTTGTAATTACAGCCCAATGGCATTCATTAACCCAAGTGATAGCACTGTAATTGTGACACCCTTGTCGCCTTCTCCCCCTCTAGATGCTCAGCATGCTGAACAAAAGAAAGATATACGTGAGTATCTATTATTACTACTACTATTGTTATTCATAATATAAATTAAAAAAACAGGCTTGTGGATGTGACCCACTGCTGAGTGTGTGTTACAGGCCTTCCTGTAAGCCAATTTACAAAGCCAGGCTTTCTAGCTGGGGCTGTAACAGCTCCTCTCCTCTGTAGAATGGAACGGGGGAACCTGTAACCTGTTGACCAACAGATTATGTACTTTCTCTGTCCCAAACAATACAAATGCTGTACAAGTCACCACGAACATGATAACTGCCCTCTTGACTAACACACTAGGGAATTGAAGTGGCTTGGGGAAAAGGGGGTGCAGGAGGGGAGTTCAGGGGTTGGGGGAAAAGTGGTACAGAAAGGGGCTGGGGAGCAGGAGTGCAGGAGGGGTTATTGGAGAAGGTGTGTAGGAGGGGAGTTCAGGGGTTAGAGGAGAAGGGGTTGCAGGAGGGGAGTTCAGGGGTTGGGGAGAAGGCTGGAGGAGGGAAGTTAAGGGTTTAGGGGAAAAGGGATATAGAAAGGGACTGGGAAGAAGGGGGTATAGGAGGGGTTGGGGGGAAGTGGGTGCAGGAGGGAAATTCAGGGGTTAAAAGCAGTACAGAAAGGGGCTGGGAATAAGGGGGCACAGGAGGGTTAGGGGAGATATGGAGGAGAAGGGGCTGGGGAGAAGGGGCACAGGAGGTGTTAGAGGAGAAAGGGGTTCAGGAGGGGAGTTCAGGGGCTATGGGAGAAGGGGGTCTAGAATGGGGCTGGGGAGATGGGGAAGCAGAAGGAGTTGGGTGAAAGTGGCATAGAAGGGATTGGGGAGAAAGAGTTTTTCGTTATTATTGTTATTGTGTATTTTACAAATAATTTCACATGTGTCTCAGATTAAAAGCTTGAAATCACTCTCAGTTTTATCAGTTTTATCAGTGAGTACCACTTCTTAGCTTCTCTGTACTAGCACAAGATGGGTCCATCTCCCCCTCTGTGTGCCTGGGTTCTCTCCTTCCCTTACTCTATTTCTGGCAGCATGCAGAAACCAAAGTAAGGCTGGCAATACACCATATACCATGCCACCCTTATTACTCTGCTGCATGGCCCTCAGAAATGGACGCCCAGCCGGCACCTGCCACTCCCCAGACAGTGCTAAATTCTGAGCCCCAGAACCTCTTTCAATACAAATTAAGCACTGGGGAGAGGCAGTGGGACCCTGGGTGGGAGTGGGGGAACCGGTACAGCCTGTGGGGGCCAAGGTGATGGGGAGGTGGGGAGCCTGTGGAGGCCAGAGGCAATGGGAGGGCCCCAAGGTGTCTGTACTCTGCCCTGGCCTTTAAAAAGTCTCTTGGGAGTATCCCCTTCAGCATGCTAGACCCTCAAGGGATCACACTTTTCCACCTGGCCTCAATGCCTCTGAGACTGGCCTCTGGGCTCCAGTTCTCCTGATGAGCTCTGTCCAGTGACTACAGAATAGTGTTTATTAGTCTATTAATCAGCTGGACTACAATGTTGGGAAATCCTTAGGTTAGCACAGAGGATCACAAGTTAAAACAAGGCTCATAGTGGCTGAAACCAGGTTTCCACCAAGCCAAGCTGCTGTAGGATCCAGCTGGATGCTCTCTTTCTGTCCCTTCATCTCTGAGTCCTGAATGAAAGGCCCTGTGTGTCTGTGAACACAGTTCTTAACACAGACTCCCTGACACCCCCTCATCCCTTGTTCTCCTGCTGCCAAACCATGCTCAGTTCATACGTGCAGCCTGTATTGACTACCCAGCTGTTAAGTGATAATGTCCCAGTCACTGGCTCTTCCAGACAGGATTCTGCATTGGCAGGTGCAGGTTCTACTCAGTTCATTTTAATTATTCTGTTCTGAAAACAGGAGGCAACATATTTCAATCACCTCATGCCTTCTTTCTGTCTGGAGAGGCATTTTAACCCCAATGCATTCAGGGGATAACAATACAGAGGCTGATGGGGAGACACACATTGCTGATAAAAATATTACAGTAAATTCACATTTTCATCACTATTACATATTCCTACTTCCACTTTGGCTACAGTTTCATTTTTCCTGGTTCCTTCTACAGTTTCAAGGTGATTGGACCTGATTGCCCTATCAGGGCCCTTGTGGGAGAAGATGCCTTGTTATCCTGTCACCTTTCCTCCAGGATGAGTGCTGAGAGCATGGAGGTACACTGGTTCGGATCCATGTTCTCTGAAGTTGTCCCTCTCTATTGGGCTCGGAAAGAGCAGGTTGGCCAGCAGATCGTACCATATTGAAACGAAGCTACTGAAAGACATTATTGCTAAGGGAGTGTCTCCTTCAGGATACACAACATCATCCCCTTGCTGAAGGGACATATGGTTGCCTCTTCCAATCACTCACCTTTTACGGAGAATCCATGTTGGAACTGGAGATGGCTACTCAGAAGCATGGGCTGTTGTTTGCCCTTCCCAGCATCAGTGAGCACTGGTCAATGGTATGTCTCACCCCTCCACCCCCACCCCCCAGGTTCTGATCTGTTCAGACTAGTCACAGGAAAGGCACCAGAGAGCTAGGGAATGAGGCCAGCTGTTAATGGGATTGATGCTCGTGCCTGCCGTCTCCTCGCACCCCCTGGAGTAACCATCTCTGTGTCCAGCTCCTCCATCCTTAAGCTGCTGAGGCATCTGTCTGGGCAAGGATCAGGCACCACCTGTTTCCCCTGACCTCCAGGGGTCATGCCCTAGATACGGCTGCTCGTCCAAGGGAGTGTGACCCCTTCTCTCACAACTCCCTTGGGCTCCAAGAAAGCTTGTGGAAATCTCCCAGAGGCCTCTGCTTCTGGGAGCTGATAAAAGATCTCTAGCTAGCGAGGTGTGCCTATGAACTGGGGGTTAGATACCCTGAGGTCTGTGTGGCCACAGGGGGTTGACTGGAGCTCTGTGTGTGGACATGTGCAAAGCGAAGTCCAGACCTGGAGGATAAAGGAGTGAACCTGTATCACTGCTACACTCTGCACCCACCAGAGAACTGTACTGGTGCAGACTGGCGTGATAGGACTGTGACAGTGTGTGTCCCAGCAGTGTAGCATTGTCCTCACTCGCCATGACATTACACATACAGAGCCATCACTTGCCCTTGCTTTGTACGCAGCCCATGATCAGTCACCAATTACCAGCTCCGTTTCCCAAGGCTTCTTGGATGGCTTCCTTAAATTCAGTGCAGGCACAGGTCATATCATTTTCAGATTCAAATTTAACTGATGCTCAAATGTGGTTTTGGTGCCTTTCTGTAGGAATCTTAGCCCATGATAGATCGGGGCATTTAGCTTTTGTTAAGATATAAAGATCCCTGTGATGTAACATATATGTGGTAACCATTTGGTTTATTCTTTTCCCTTTTCTGCTGGCTGAATTTTAATTCCTTCTGACAACACATAGCCAAACTTCATAACTTCACATAATATGAGAGCACATACACTTCAACAAGATATTAATATCTAGCAGATCAAGCCTTTCAGCATGTTACCTTGCAAGGCATACTTAGTGGAAAACATCCTAATTATATGACAGTGATGAATAAGTGGAGCCAGGGTGTCACACTGAGACCAGCACTCTAACCCCCTGAGCTATGAAGCCAGGCACCAGAGGCAGAGGAAGGATGTAGATTAAAGCCAAAGAGAGACAAGCTACCTAGGAAGGGGAGACAAGCCACCAGCGAGGAGATTCCAAGTCTGAGACCAATACCCAGGCTCCAGCAAAATATGAATTGATGACCCTTGCATTCTGAGACCACTGGTTTAAACCTGTGAATTACAGAGCTGAGCCCCACGGCCATTTGCAGAGAGAAAGGATGAAGGTTAACACTGAGGTGAAACATGCTACCTCTAAAGAGGATATGAGCCACCAGCAAAGAGATTCCAAATCCATGTCTGCTGTACAGTCCCTTGTGAGTTTTGAATCAGTGACATCTGCATTCCAAAGCCACTGCTCTTACCCCTTGAGCTATGAGGGTGGTCTCCAGGTCCCTTGACAGAGGGAGGTTAATGCTGAGGAGAGATGAGCTAGCAGTGAAATGATTCTGGGTCCTCTACTGAAGCTGCTGCAAGATTTGAAGGGGTGATCCCTGCATTCTGAGACCACTTGTCTAACCCCCTTAGCTATGGAGTCTGGCTCTAAAGCCCTTTCCAGAGGGAGGATGTAAGTTAATGCTGAGGAGAAACAAATTAGCTAGGAAGGGGAAATGAGCCACCAATGAAAGGAGTCAGTGTCCAAAACCACTACCCAGGCCTCCATGAGTTTTGAACCCAAAACCTTTGTATTCAGGGCTCACTACTGTAACCTGCTGAGCTGTAGAGCCAGGCTACAGATGTGATGTTATCTGATTAAAATAAGACCATGTAGATCATTGTATCTACCACATAATTTTAACAAATCTTATACACAGTGTGTCAAGTAAGCTGTCAATGGAAAAGTTGTGATTTGGTGAATATGATTGTATTATTTGTATGCATGTATCATTTTTATATTAGAAGTTATGAATATTAACTATGTACCTGTATTTCAAATGTTTGCTCCTGTGGTAACACCAATGAGGTATTTTGCCAGCATGTGTGAAGGAACTATTCAAGTTGAATGGCCAATCAAAGAACACTTAACTCACAAATGAAAACACCTATTTACACTTAATGGACTTCCTTGTGAATGTTCTAACTAGAGTATGAGCATGAACAGGGATGGTGTCCCTAGCCTCTGTCTGCCAGAAGCTGGGAATGGGCGATGGGATAATTGCCTGTTCTGTTCATTCCCTCTGGGGCAGCTGGCATTGGCCACTACTGGAAGACAAGATATTGGGCTAGATGGACCTTTGATCAGACCCAGTATGGCCATTCTTATATTCTTATGAGTAATGGCCTCTACTATGACTAAGCAAAGTATGCGTGGACATGTGACTTGCCAATGTGACTCCAAACACCATCTCCATGAGCGTCATGGCTCTTGCTATCTGGTCTGTCTGTGGAGGCGCAATCACTGATGCAGGACCTCCTGTTTGATGGCAAGGCACTTTTCGCAGATCAGATGGACATCAGGCTGCATGGGATGAAGGATTTCCAGACCACCCTGCAGACCCTGGGCCTCTATGTCCCTCTGGCTAAGGGCAAGACCAAATTATCCCTGCCGGTTCAACCTACGAGGAGCAGATATGAGCCCCCTGATAAAAGACCTAGAGACCAGAAGTGTCGGTCTCAGTGCCAGTCCCGCTCCGCCCCTCAGCCTGGGCCCCCCAAGAGAAAGAGGCAGAGGAAGAGGCGATTTTGACTGTCGGCAGGGGAGCGCCTGACCTGTTGCCAGGGAGACCCCTTGGTTAATAAAGTTTGTGTTTTATCGATGGTCTCCCTTCCTCAGATCATGGTCCCGCATAACTTTGGACCAATGGGTTCTCAGTACTGTCTCCAAGGATTATGTGTTACAGTTCACCTCACCCCCACCAAACCACCTGCCATCTGTGATGGCCCAGGGGACCCAGAACACATGTCTCCTAGATCAAGGGGTGGACTGGTTGCTCCACCTAGAAGTGGTAAAAAGGGTCCCTGTGTTGTTCCAGGGCAAAGGGTTCTACTCCTGGTACTTCCTCATTCCTAAGGCAAAAGGGGGTCTCAGGCCTATTTTGGACCTGCACAACCTGAACAGGTTTCTAGCCCGTTCCAAGTTCCGCATGGTGTCCCTGGCCTCTCTTATCCCCTCCCTGGACCTGGGGGACTCTGGATATCCAGGACATGTACTTTCATGTCCATATTTTCGAGGGGCACAGACACTTTCTCCGATTCATGGTGGGAGCAGACCACTACGAGTTCACGGTCCTCCCTTTTGGCCTATCCACATTTCCCAGGGTTTTCATGAAGTGCATATCTGTGTTAGCAGCCTACCTCAGGTGGGAGAGTGTGCAAGTCTTCCCCTATGTGGATGATTGGCTTCTCAAGGGGGAGTCCCATTACGAGGTAGTGTCTCACATTGAGCTGCTCCTCTCAACGTGCGCAGAGCTGGGTCTGGTCGTGAACGAGACCAAATCAACGTCAGTACCAGTTCAGCACATAGAGTTCATTGGGGCCCTGCTGGACTCCTCCAAGGCCACAGCCTCTCTTCCCCGGAACAGATTCGAGACCCTAAGGGATCTTATGGCCTTGGTCATGGCCTTCCCAGTGACCATGGCGAGGGAGTATCTTACAGATTCTGGGCCATATGGCGGCATGCACATACGTGGTCCACCATACCAGGCTCCGTATGAGGCCCCTCCAATTATGGCTGGCTTCCCAATTCTCCCAAGTGCTGGAGGGGCTGGGCAAGGTTCTCATGGTTCCACCCCCGAGTCTGGTTTCCCTTCAATGGTGGTCCTGACCGAGCAACATGCTGCAAGGGGTACCCTTCAGGGACACCATCCCTTCCATAAACCTGATGTTCGATGCTTCGGACCTAGGCTGGGGAGCCCACACGGGGCGAGGTACAAACCCAGGGAACCTGGTCAGCCCTGGACTTGCCCCTTCACATAAACGGCAAGGAGCTCAGGGCCATTTGGTTGGCATGTGTGGTGTTCCTCACGCACCTCCGCGGCAAGGTGGTCAGAGTCCTCATGGACAACACTGCCGCAATGTACTATATCAACAGGCAAGGTGGGACTCGCTCCCTAGTCCTCTGCCAGGAAGCCCTGAACCTATGAGAGTTTTGCATAGCCCACAATATCTCCCTAAGGGCAGCTCACCTCCTAGACGTCCGCAATTTGCAAGCAGACTGCCTCAGCAGGGTCCTCTCCCCCCAGTACGAGTGGGTACTCCACTCGGAAGTCTCTCATCAGCTCTTCTGAGAGTGAAGAGTTCCCCAAATCGACCTCTTCGTGACCTGTCAGAACCAGTGCTGTCCCTGATTCTGCTCCAGGGGAGGGGTAGGGGAAGGCGTGATCTCCGACGCGTTCCTCCTGAGCTGGTTGGGCCCACGTGTCTCAGATCAGGGCCTTGACCTGGGAACCTCTCTACACAGTTTTCCGTAAGGATAAAGTCCAGCTTCGCCCACACCCTGCATTCCTCCCGAAGGTGGTCTCTGCCTTCCATATGGAGCAGAGCATCTTTCTTCCCATGCTCTGTCCCAAACCCCATTCCTCTACTGAGTAATGCTGCCTCCACATGCTCAATCTGTGTAGGATGTTGGCTTTTTACCTGGATCGGACTAAGCCATTTTGGAAATCCTTTCAACTCTTTATTGCCTCGGCTGAGCAGGCTAGCGGGGCAACCCATCTCCACTCAGAGGCTGGATCACTTTGTGCATTCACACGTGTTATGATTTGGCAAGGATTCCTCTGCTACCTATTGTTAGGATACACTCTATGAGGGCTCAGGCCTCATAAGCTGCCTACATCACCCATGTCCCCATCCAGGACATTTGTAGGGCAGCCACGTGGGCCTCAGTTCACACATTTACTTCGCATTATGCAATCTTCACCCAATCTAGGGATGATGCTGGGTTTGGTAGGGTGGTACTTCATCCCGAGCCACTGTGAACTCCTACCCACCTTCAACAGACATTGCTTGGAATCACCTGCTGTGGAATACACAGGATCAATCACTCGAAGAAGAAAGGACAGTTACCTGTTCCGTAACTAGCGTGCTTCAAGATGTGTTGCTCCTGTCTATTCCACACCCCGCCCTCCTTCCCCTCTGTCGGAGTTGTCTGGCAAGAAGGAACCGAGGGTGGGGGAAGGCTCTACTCCAGGGGTTGCCGCGGTGCTCCCCCAGTACGGGTACTGCTAAGGGAAAAACTTCTGGTATCGGTGCACGTGGTGAGCACGCACACCTACTGTGGAATACACCTGAGCAACACATCTTGAGGAACACCAGCTACTGAACAGGTAACTGTCCTTTCCCAGGTTTGGCCTGATGCCTGTTGGGGGTCCTCCAACTAGAGTTTCTGAAGGTAAGTGTCCCCAGGCTAGGGTTACTAAGGCTAGGACATCCCTGACTAGATTTAGGGTTAATAAGGTAGGGATTCCTGGGCTAGGATTAGGCCTGTAGCCAGTAGGGCTCCTCAAAGAAGGGTTAGGATTACTAAGGGGAATCCAGTATGACTGGGATCACTAGGTCTCCCTGAACTAGGGTTACCAAGGGCAGTGTCTATTTCAGGGATGGCCAAACTGCGGCTCGCAAGCTGCATGCGGCTCTTTTACAGTTAAAGTGTGGCTTGTGGAGCCCCTCATGCCTCTCCCCTGATTCTCTGCCTACCAGACTGGATGAGGGGGGAGCTCGGGGCTTCTGCCCTGCGAAGCATGTCTGCCAAGGCTTGGGGCTTCGGCCCCAGCAGGTGCCTCCTGTGGGGCTGAAGCCCCGAGCCCTGGCAGTTGCACCTTGCTCTTGAACTTCTGACGATTATCATATGTGGCTTGGAGGGTCAGTAGGTTTGGCCATCCCTGGTCTAATTCTTACTATGTTTGTACAGCACCTAGCATAATGGGACCCCTTCATATGAATAATATTTTAGTATAGTGCATTGACTTCACTGGATAATACCTCGTTGTGTTGTACACTTGACTATGAAAGAGAGTTCAAAGATTTATATAAAAAATTATGCCAGAGACAGGAATATTAACCAAGCCTTGTATTTTTTAAAATTTTTAATATATATTTTTATAAACAAGTCACGTGATAAAATAGCACAAGAAACACATACCAAATATAAGATTATATCTTCAGAATATACACGAGAATGAGGTCATATGTACAGTAAGAAAATGATTTTCAGATTTTTTTTCTCTCCCCATCTATTTTCATTCTATAGTAATTTGAAATATCACGTCAGTAGCTTTAGTAATACTTTGGCTCAATGGACACCTAACTGGGGTGGTAAGGAGATTGAATCAGAACCAAGCCAGTGACAAAACCCTGCAAGGATTGGGATCATCTGTGTCAGCCAGTTTAGGAACATTGGGATAGATCCTCAGCTGGTGTAAATCTGCATAGCTTCATTGCCAATTTACACCAGCTGAGGTCCTGGCCCATCAATGTTTCCTCCCCTGATTCTTTAAAATATTATATTATTCCTTTTCAAACTTATTGTTCCAATTAGAAACTAGTTGCTTTTCTCTTGAACGTCCTCATTGCCTCAGCACTGTGGTTGGGATCATAAGAAAGCCTTGGTTCTTTTATGGTTGGCTTCACACACGTTCTCTGACCTCAAAGGTTTTTTTAAAGGTCACCCAACTAAAACATCATAGCTGCTTTGCCTGAGGGCATAACATCTCCTTAGAAAGTTTAGAATTAAAAACAAAACAAAACTGTAAAGGGTCATACTGCTGGGAATAATCTTGGGACATTTCTCCAACTCATCACCTGATATAAATCAGTAAGTCCATGATGCTAAGCCCATTTACACTAATTAGGGATCTGGTCACATATCATGTGCATAACATAATACATATAATATATTTCTTTAAATTATTTAAAAATCAAAAGTACTTTCCACTGCTGAATGCTTCCTGGTTTTTGCTTCTCACACTGCTTGGACAATCCAATTGAACTGGTTTCCCTTTCTGTTTAAAGTCAGTTTCACTCTCTGGTTCTCCTGCCTCAGTACAATGCTCTTGTGTTGAGTCTTCCAACACTGCAGGAGACAGTTTAAATCCCAAGCTGTCCCCCCTTGGTCCACCCCTCCAATGGGTTTCTTGTGCTCCCATGAGTGCATGGACTCTGCTAGGTACTGACACTGGTCCTAGTCAAGGCAAAGAGGGGTAAGTGGGGAGTCTTATTATACTTCTTCCTACAGCACTGCTGACCACATTGTGCCACAACTGTTGTGCTTCGCAGAGCTCTAATAGGCATGGTGCCTGATTAGGACTCAAGGCTTCTGGCAGCTCCTGCACTGTAGGTGCACCACCGCATAGCTCCAAGTCAGAGGTTGCCTTAAATGCACAATGTAGCCCATATAGTTGTATAATTATCTTCTCCCCTCTTTTTTAAAATAAAATGTAAAAAGTTGTGTTCCTTTAGAAGCAAGCCACTCTCATTCTGCTCAGTGCCTCATGTAACAGAACTCTTGTGTATCAGCTGTAATGTACCATGACTGTAAAGAAAGGCTTTTCACTTTGGGAATCTGCATTTCTGTGCCTTTTCAAGGTCCCCCTCTCTGCAGAATACTAACTTCTTTTGTGACACTCATAGTTCGGAGGCCCAGCCACTGGCAAAGTTCTCCTGATTGTAAAGCCATGGTGGAAGCAGAAACCATACTGTTTGCTTCACTCCAATGCTGGGCCACCATGCAAGGTCACTTTGTCAGCCCCTTAGCCACCAGCAGGAGGGTAAAGAAGTGCCACATATTTAAATCTGACACTTTATTTTCCATCTCAGCCAAAGTTCCCCAGGATAAGTTTTAAGGGCAGTAAAATGGATCACCTTCTGGAAGGCACTATGAAATGAGTATGGAAAGGAGAGAAGCATAGAGTAAGGCAAATAAGTATAGTTACTAAACAGAATGATCATAAGGGTTAGAGGTAGAAGAGACCTAGTAGTTGATCCAGCCCATCCCCTAACACAGGATAGCAGGTGGAGACTGGCTGACATCTGTACTGTAGAAGTTCCAAGATCCTGTCCTGATTCTGCTCCACAACGTAAGGAAGGTTCTGTCACACTCAGGTCCAAGAACCAACCTCATGAGCTCCCTTTCCCTTAGAATTAAAAATGCATCATTTCGTTCTGAAGGCACGTGCTGTTTGCTGGCTTCTCCAGCACTCCCAAGCCTTCTTCACAACCTCTTCCCATTGTCGAGAGTGCCAGTGGGCAGATGGAATACTCTGGACAGCCTGATGCATCAGATTTACAGATAGGACTAGCTTTTGGGTATAAGGGGTGGGAAAGTTCCATTCTCAGAGTTTCATTTGAAACCCCTGTGCATGAGGCTGTATTCTATCTGGTCCCTGTAGCAGTATCACCATCTGCAATGTCAGATTGATGCCATGGAATCTATGCCCCAATAGCCTCTTGACCATGTTATAACATGGTTTGGTCTTGCCTGCACAGATCGAGCAAGGCATGGTATCACCATGTTACAGCTCTGTATAGACCAGGGGCCAAATTCAGACACTGATGTCAATGGTGTTGCACTAGGGATTAATCTGGTACATACAGGTAGTGTGATTAAAAGCAAATGATTTTGAGAGATTAGCACTAAGTTCCCGCACTGATCAATTTCTAAATCACTTTTCCAGATGGACAGGCCCTTCATTTGGCTCTTCTTAGCCCTCAACCATGACCTCATGCTCAGCCATTCCCAGTAAAACTCTGAGCTCCAGGATAATGGCACTAACGCATACATGGTCCTACACAAATATGAGGCTTAATCATCTTAATACGGAGAAGCAATTGCTGGCTCATTCCCCAAAAGGAACCACCCTGATCTATCAAAGTGCCAACTGCCCTCAACTGCAATTGAAGTTAACAGCGCTGCTCAAATAACTATAGAATTTTAAGGATCAGGGACCTAGCCCACACCAAAATATATTTCAATAAGACCACATGGCCAAACTGAGCATTGTAAGAGCTCGCAGTGGAAAGACATCTAATGATAAACTAATCTGGGAAAGGGCTGGAGAAAATTATGCCACTACTACTTATAACAATTTACAAATCCAGAGAAGGGCAGCCAACTCTCAAACTGATGGCCTTCTGGTTCAGGAAGGAGTTTACCCTTGCCCACCTTCACAGGCAGCATTGCACAGTTACCCAGGCACATTATGGAGTCCCCTTCTTTGAAGCATCAGGTTTTAGTTGCTGTCAGATGCAGAATATTGGACTTGATGATTGGACAGAATAATGGTCTGACTGAGTATGGCAAATCCTGAGTTCAGATATGTGGTTAACTGCAACCTCCTTGAAGAGGGAGTGTTATCCAGTGGGTAGAGTACTGGCTGCAGATTCAGGAGACCTGGGTTCTATTCTCTGCCACCAATCTGCTTTGTGTCCTAGGGCAACTCACTTCACCACTCTGTGCCTCAATTTTTCCTTTGTCTGCCTTGTCTATTTAGATGATAAACTCTTTGGGGGAGCGATTGTCTGTTTACAATATACAGTATCTAGCATGTAAGGCAATACCAGTAATACTTCTTGTGGCAGAGACTGGGTTGTCACCTTTGTGGTGTGCCTGCTCACTTATGGTGAATAAGGTAACATACAAAGTTCTCTACAAACATTGAAGCAGTGCTGGCTCTGGATTTTTTGCCACCACAAGCAAAAAAAAAAAAACAAAAAAAAAAAACAGGGGCAGGGCCACCAGAGCAGCAAAGCAGGGGGGAAAAAAACAGGGTGCAGCTGGAGCGGCAAAGCCGGGGGGGGGGGGGAACACAGTGCGGCTGCAGCAACAAGGCGGGGTGGGGGGGAACATGGAGCGGCTGGAGCGGCAAAGTGGGGTGGGGACAACACAAAAATGGCGCGGCTGGAGCAGAGAGGCGGGGGAGAAACAACGGAGCAGCCGGCAAAGCAGAGGAAAAACAACACAAAAAATCCTAGAGGGTGGCCGGAGCCAGGGGACTCCCTGTGCTGCAGAGTGCGCGCCCGGTCTAGTGAGGGAGAGAGGGAAGGGGGGCGGCCAGTGCTTCAGCGGGGCGCTCGCCATGCGGTCCCGACCACCGCGCCCCCTGCTGGGAGGGCTCCGCTCTGGTCCGGTCGGCGGGGAGGGAAGGACGTGGGCTGCCCTGCCGAGTTTGCTGCAGGGCGCTCCCCTCCTCCGTGCCGCTGCCCCCTACATGGCCGCCAGAGCAGCGAACAAAAAAAAAAAAAAAAGCGGCCGTGCAGCCCTAGGTTTGAGCAGAATGCCGCCCCCTAGAATCTGCCGCCCCAAGCAGGAGCTTGCTCAGCTGGTGCCTGGAGCTGGCCCTGCATTGAAGACAATTGGATTTGCAGGGGCTCAACCCTTGACAGGATCAACTCCATAATAATGCTTAATCTTTCTCCTCTTGCCTATCCTTAGGCCAACAGATCTCAATTTACCTGTGCAAAATTTACCAACTGGGTCTGGGACAAAGTTTAAGCAAGAAGGGAAAAACCCATGGACGGTTAAGTGGGGACCTCTGGACTGCTCCAGTTTACCAATCCGTATCTGAACTCAGAATATATAGATCACATCATAAGTGTCCCAGGGCAGACAAGTCTGTCTGAAGAGAACCTGCACTGAAGTGACTCTGAGGAGTGGGAAATTGTTCAAAGGGCAGGGAATTCCTTTAGACACCTCTATGGACAAGTGAACTCTGCGGGTGACCTCTGGATTCCTGCTCGACCAAGTACACAGAAACAGTCAGTGTGGGAGGCTGCCTGCATCAATCTGTGTGATCTGATGGCTTGTTAACTGAGCAGCTGTGAGATGCCAGGTACTGCTGACATCCCTGTTCTAGCAGCAGCAGCTTAGTAGAGAAAATGTAATTGGGGTGGAGTGGTGGGGAACGCACAGATTCACATGGTCCATAGTTGCACAGTGAGTTCAATCTGCAGGTGACTGCAGGGGCAGCTCTAGAAATATTGGCACCTAAGCAAGAGAAGCCTCCCTAATGTCTTCCTGCTCCCTTCCTCCCTCCTGCCAATCCAGCTCTATAGCTCACCTTTCTCCAATGCAGTCTCTCTTTTCTTGCTCATTCATCTGCACTAGGCCCTCTTTGTTTCCAAACATGCCTCAGGACCCTTTGCACTTGGCTGCAGTGTTATTTCTGAGGAGGATCTGGAGCTTCCAGGCCTCGTGTAAGAAACAGGGTACCCATCACCATACAACTGAGCAGAAGTAGCTCTAGGAATTCCTCAGCTAGAGAAGACCACTGTGAGAAACCAGCCTCTTGGGGTGATCCCTGAGGTTCCAGGCCTAGCCCAGCAGCACCTTAGACTTGCGTAGCCTATGCCCACAACTGCTCCTCTTCAGAGGCCTTGGGAGTGGGTATCCCAGCAGGTGGGCTGGCATAGCTGTTAGTTCCTGTGGATTTCCTGTGAATGGTCAGAATTTTCCAGTGTCCCCACTGGAAAGACTGAAAATGTCAAATGAACAAAGCTCTGTCTGTCCAACCAGTGGTTTTGGCAAGTTGAGCAAGGGACCTGCCTATAGTGTAATTACCAACCAAAGCTACAGCTTAGCCAAGATAGTGTCTCCTCCATCATGCCCCTCACCCCCCCCACCCCGAAATCATGCAGTAACTGAGAGAGGGGTGGGAGGAAGGGAGAGGCCAACGGAGCAGGAAGTTGCAAAATGTCATCCTAAAGGTAGATAATTTAAAGCTTACAAATCTTTATGGCAACAAAAGTTTGTAATAAAAAAAAGTGGTTATTAAATCAGTTCATTCTTGTCCATTACAAATTAAGAAAGCTGTGTCCATACATATTCATTAGAAACTATACCAGTTCATTACTGAGCAGCTGAGCTGTAGTCCGAGCTGTTGTGGGTCATCTCCCCTCTGTGGAAGGACTGTGGAGAAGCTGGACTCTTACTCGGGACCAGAGCTGAGCAAATCATTTGTAACAGAGAATTTATTCAATAAGCTTAGTGCTAATTTCTTTGAACACATTTTTCAGCTCACTGGTCGTAAGTTCCCCAGATATATTCATTATGCCACAAAAATATCTCTTTTGAAAATCTATTACTTACAAGCCTGGTGCTTGGTCAAATAAACTATTGTTTCTATTCCGATTGGATAAGCATAATCTTATCAGCTCTCTAGTGCAAATGCTTGCAGAAAGTGACTTGAAGATGTGTTTTTGCAAATGTTGGAATGTGTGAGCTTAAGGCGCCCTTTTCACAAGCATCCATGCTTCCAAAACCTGAGTGTGATGAACTGGGAATGTTCTTAATGTTTTCTCTGAATACTGTGTTGGTGCCTCAGTGTCCCCATGGCAGTTCTTAAGTATCTGGCAGAGCAAAGGGCCAGTGCACCTAAATGCCTGGCACTCTGTCTCCTAGCAACTGATGGCCTGGGCCCCTCCCCTTCAAAGGTGCCAGCTGAAGGTGTTGAAGACAAAGGGATCAGGTGACCTCCTGGCCCGGGAAAGGAGCTGAGCAGAGAGGAGGGGCTGGGAGGGGTGGTTAGTCTGGAGCTGGCGGGGGTCGAGGAGGGGAGGACAGACGTGGGGGGTCTGGTTCACTGCCCCCCAAAATGGACCCGGCCGAGGGGTCCGGTTCGCTGTATCTACAAGCTCTGTTTTAGACCCTGTTCCTGTCATCGAATAAACCTCTGTTTTACTGGCTGGCTGAGAGTCACGTCTGACTGTGAAGTGGGGGTGCAGGACCCGGTGGCTTCCCCAGGACCCCGCTGGGGCGGGCTCGCTGTGGGAAGCGCACGGAGGGGCAGAGGATGCTGAATGCTCCAAGGAGAGACCCAGGAGGTGAAGCCATGGGAGCTTCTTGCCCTGAACAAGTCTGCTCCAAGGGAGAGGAGGCTCCCCAAAGTCCTGGCTGGCTAGGTGGGGAGCAGTTCCAGAGCATCGCCCGGTGACTCCGTGACAACTGGTGGTAGCGGTGGGATGTACTGCACCCCGTGAATGGCGCTGCTTGCAGTAAGTGACTGGGGAGCAGTAAAACAAAGGAGGGATAATGAGGACCAGGCGTGCTGAAGGCTCAGAGAGGGACGGTTTCAGGGGGCAGTTAACCTCTGGGAGTGTGTGACCAGCGAGAAGGATTGTTGGAGTAACGGGGTCCCCCTGAGGACTGCAGCGAGCAGTCTCAGGGGCGGAGGAGCTTGCCGCTCGACCCTGGGAGAGAGAAGGATTTTGCAGTAGCAGGGTTCCCCTGGGGATTGCAGGAGCGGTCCCAGGGGCAGAGGAGTCTGCAGTTCAACCCTGGCAAAGAGGTGGTGATCACGAGAAGGGCTGGCAAACCAGGGGTTCTTCCTGGAAACCATGGGGGAGCCAAGAGCACACAGGCCTGTGAGTCCAGAGCCACTTGGGAACGGTGAAGTGATGGCCTATCACCATCCCCTTAAGAAGGACATTGTGATCCTGAGCACAAAGAGAGGGTTACGCATGGGGAAATTCACCAAGGCACAGTTAATCGTGCAGTTGGAGGAGAAGGACCACTCTGAGGAGCAAATTCCTGGCCTAGATGGGGCTACAAGAGGATCTGAGAGCAGCTGGAGCATCAGCCAGGCATCCCCGGGAGTCTGGTCCCCAACCAGACGAGGGTCTTCACGATCGGGTTCCCCATCAGGGGATCGGAGACGGATTGGATGGGAGCAGAGCCCAAGAGAGCGAGAGCCTGAGGAAAAACTGCAGGAGAAGCAGCAGCAGCATGGAATGTCGATGGTGGAGTGGAGAGACATAGGGGGCTGCCCAGGGGTCAGTGGGGAAACGCCTGTGGGGGCGAGACCCTAGGACAGAGAGAACTGTGGTGGTGCAGCCCCAGATGCTGAGGGACTGTGGGACCTGGGTGAAGTTCCCTGGGGTGAAGCCCCTCGCCCTGCCTATGGCCCAGATCCCTGTGCAGACCCAGGAGGGGTCGGGCTGGCTAGTCATTGGGGTTCTCCAGGATATCGGCTTGGAGGCCCTGTTGGGGGGTGACTGTCTCCCCTTGGGACAGAATCCAGGCCCCGCTCCTGTAACGGCCGAGAGTTTGAATTCAAATCCAGGGAACCAATTGGCTAGGATGGAAATGGTCAGTGAAAATGCAAATGACCTGGCTGGCAGGGGGGAGGGGCTGCTGGGCTCAGGATACCTGCCTACCTGTAACCAGCCCCCTGGGGCTAAGTGGGAGGGAGAGATGATCCCCGGCCCCCTGCACACCAGAGAGGGGGCTCACGCTGGCTCTGATGCTGGGACTAGGGCAGAGAGCTCGCCGCCTGCCCCCACTGGGACAGCAAGGGCAGCGCTGAGCACGGGGGGAGCTGAGACCCCAGCTGAGTGGGGGGACACTCAGGCAGGGCAGGTCAGCTGCCAAACAGGTTTGCCTGGTCCAGACGTGCTGCTGGGAAGTGATTACACAGCAGGGAGGGAGCTACCAGGGACAGGGCTCAGGGGGGCTGTAACCCCAGGCCCAGCCAGCGAGAGGGAGCAGGTCCCACTCCCTGCCCCAGCCGCTAAATCCCAGACTGAGCTGCAAAGGGATCCCTCCTTGGAGAAGCTGAGGAAACTAGCTGGCCACAGCGCTGCAAACCCCCTTGGGGAAGGCTGCAGGGACAGGAGAAGGAATTCCTGTACCGGGAATGGGCTCCCCAAGGGGAAGTAGAACTGGGGGGAATCGGGAGGCAGCTGGTGGTGCCCCAGAAATCCACAGAGTTCTTCCCGTTCAAGCTGCTAAATGGGAGGAGAGTGAGGGGACCCCTGGACCCAGAAATGAAGGATTGGGAGGAGAAGGGGGAAGACCCTGGGGGATCTCTTCCCTGAGGTGGGAGCCAATCTCCCCATCAGGTGTTCCCCATTCAAAGTCACTGGGAAAGCAGCCCAAAACCTGGAGAGAGATGTCAAGGACCTGCTAGCTTTAGATGTGATCCAGCCGTTTTACAGCCCATGGGCCTCACCCGTGGGGCTGATCCCCAAGGGAGACAGAATAATCTGGTTTTGTGGGGGCTATCGGAAGCAGTGTCCGATGCCAACCCCATGCCTAGGCCTGGGGAAATTCTAAACAAGCAAAGGGTGATGGAAAACTTGGCCCTGGCAGACACTAATAACATGTGCATCTTTAGCCAGACCTGGGAGGAGCAGGTGTCCCAGGTAAAAAGGGGACTGGGCTGCCTCAAGAAGGTGGGACTGACGGTAAAAGCTGAAAAGTGTAAGGTGGGGACAGCAGAGGTGTTTTATCTGGGCCACAAGGTGGTGAGCGGCGGCCCAAGCCCAAAGCTGGCCAAGGCCAAGCTGATGGCTCTTAACCAAGGGAGCCCAAATCACAGACCAGAGGGCTGGGAAAAAAACCAATCCCAGCTTGAACTCCAGGGTACTGGGGTGGCAAAGGGTGTGGGCTGCATAAACCTTCCCACATGCGGCCTGCAAGTGCCATCAAGCACACCCAACCTAAGGGAGGGCGTGAGACTGGACTATCCTGGTGTAACTCACACCAAGGAATGGGAGAGATGCTAGTGCATCCATGGAAACCTTGGTGGGTTCGAACTTCCCCAGGTCACTGGCTAAAGTGACCTGGCTCAGTTCGGCCTCGAAGGGGGGAGAGATGTGACGAACTGGGAATGTTCTTAATGTTTTCTCTGAATACTGTGTTGGTGCCTCAGTGTCCCCATGGCAGTTCTTAAGTATCTGGCAGAGCAAAGGGCCAGTGTACCTAAATGCCTGGCACTCTGTCTCCTAGCAACTGATGGCCTGGGCCCCTCCCCTTCAAAGGTGCCAGCTAAAGGTATTGAAGACAAAGGGATCAGGTGACCTTTGTCACTGGGCTGGGAGGGGTGGTTAGTCTGGAGCTGGCAGGGGTCGAGGAGGGGAGGACAGACGTGGGGGGTCTGGTTCACTGCCCCCCAAAATGGACCCGGCTGAGGGGTCCGGTTTGCTGTATCTACAAGCTCTGTTTTAGACCCTGTTCCTGTCATCGAATAAACCTCTGTTTTACTGGCTGGCTGAGAGTCACGTCTGACTGTGAAGTGGGGGTGCAGGACCCGGTGGCTTCCCCAGGACCCTGCTGGGGCGGGCTCGCTGTGGGAAGCACACGGAGGGGCAGAGGATGCTGAATGCTCCAAGGAGAGACCCAGGAGGTGAAGCCATGGGAGCTTCTTGCCCTGAACAAGTCTGCTCCAAGGGAGAGGAGGCTCCCCAAAGTCCTGGCTGGCTTGGTGGGGAGCAGTTCCAGAGCATCGCCCGGTGACTCCGTGACACTGAGTACACCAGGAGCAATCATGAGAAAGATGCCAATACAATCAAAGCCAATTGGAATGGAAAAGTTTTGCAGCATTTGCTCAGCTCTATTCAGGACCAGCTGTACCTTGTCCAGCTTTGTGGCAAACTCCTCACACCATCACATCCACACCAGGCAAGTGTTCCTTTAGTTTTCCAACACATTTTTCAAGGGCCACCTGCAGAACAGTTGAGTAAATACAATGGTGCAAGTCATGCAGTTGCACCAGGGCCCAAAAGATTACGTGGCCACAAGTAAAGGGGCTGCTGGGGCAGAGAGAGGCTGCTGCCTCCTACCCGGGGAAAGGGGGTAGCCCCTCCGACCAGAACAACCCTGGGATCCAGGTGGGAGCAGCCAGGAGGGATGTGTGGAGAAGACATGAGGGAATTGCAGTGTGGGGGATGGAGATGGGTAATGCACTGTCCCTATCTTCATGCTGCACAAGGTAAAAGCATCAGCTGTTTTGCACAGGGCTGGAAAGTTGGGGGGAACTGGGGAGGGGGAGCTAAAAGGGCTGTGTAGGAACTGGGTGGAGCTAGGGGGCTGGATTGCAACTGTTGAAAAGGGGGGTGTCAGAATGGAGCTTGGGGGATCTGGCTCAGAGCCGGGGGATAGAGGAGGGTTGGAACAGAGCTGGAAGGGACCAAAAGAGGAGCTGGAGGGGGCTTGTGGGGGCATATCATAGAAGTGGGGGGCAGTAGGGAAGCTAAAAGGGCCTGGAGGAGTCATTGGATCAGAGCTGCGGAAACTGAGGGCTGGATTGAAGGAGGATGGAGGAAGAACTGGTGGGGCTGGATCAGTATGGAGGGGAATGAGGGGGACTGTGGAGGGAGCTGGGGGCCTGTAAGGGACCATGAGGGAGTTGGGAGGTAGGAGGACTAGATTGGGGTTAAGGGAGAGCTAGGCAGGAGCTGGATGGTAGGGGGCTGGGTTGGGCTGGAAAAGAACTGGTCAGGAGCTAGGGGCTGGATTGAGGCTATGGGAGAGATGGAAGGGGAGTATTTCAGAATTGGGAAGGGGGCCCCAAACCTTTGTGGCATCTGCAGAGAGTCTCCTGGCTTTGTTCAGCACATGGGAAAGCCCAGTGGTCTGGGATCCAGGCCACCCTGCCTGCTGCAGTTTCTGGTACCAAATGCATGTTGGGAGTGGCAGTGGATGTCACAGAGACAGCATAGAGTCCAGGGGCACTAATTCCAGCTAGTAATAAATACTCCATGACAACCCCTTCCACTTACATCCTGGCTTCATCTAATCAGCAGCTGTTACCTACTGCCCCATACTCAAACCAGGGCACCTATTAACTGCTAGACTGTAAGGACCTTAGGGCAGGAACCCGATCTAGTTTGCAAGTGCCATGTCCATTTATGGTGCAATACAAGAGCTTCTAACAGCAACAGGTAAGATTGTTGCTGAGCAATGCAAGGCACTTCTTCCCTTCTTAGGCTGTATGTGCTGCCTCCTAGAGAGCTCCTGGTCCTGCCAGCCTGAGAAGAAGCAACTGAGCTTGGAATTGACAGTGTCTCATCATGGGAACCTTCAAACAACTGCTGTGGTCAGCACCTTTTCCTTCAGGCCACCCCAGGCTGAGGTCAGGCATGAAGCAGTGTAGAAAGTGCTGACAATGCTGGGAGGACTTGGGAGAAGAGACACAGAGCAGTCACTGCCTGGCCTTTTTGTGCTGGTGTCTGGGAGATGGCTTTAGATGCTGGAATAGCTACACTGGCATTAGGTCCTGGGGTTGCTTCTCCTGCATTGCAAACTCCATTTCTCCACACCACAAGAGATGGATGTGCTCTGGCTTTTGATTACAATGGGACAGGAGACTGTCAAGGCAGCCATGGACTGTGAGTGAGCCACAGGGTATGAATGAGTGACTCTCCTGACACCACCCCTACAGAATCCCAATCTCTTCATCATGTGCTCCCTCACCCATCCCTAGAAAACAACCTGTTCCTCTCTCCAGCCCAGGAGCTCCACCCAACTGGCTGCATTGCCATCGATTTCCTTCCTGGAGGAGAGGGGAGGCCCAGACAGTAACTGATCAAGGGGCGGGGGCATCCCTCCAAAACCATAAACTCAATCTGTTGGGGGACATGCACAGGATGGGATGTGTGCAAGTACGTGAAGCTGGGAGTGGGCTTCCTCTAACCTCACTGCAAGCAGCAACTGGAGCAGAAATGCACTGGCACTGGAATGAGCAGTGATGGGAAGAGAGCCTGGCTCCCCACAAGCTGATGGATCTCCTTGGCCCTCACTTCCCCCCAAAACAAAAGAGATTTCATCCCCAGGAGACTAAAGAGCCCAGCTGATAAGAGCTGGTTTGGGCTGCAGACAGTACAGCTCAGACACTCTTTCCTCTCTCAGGTCCCCCAGCCCCTCCTGGATTGGGACCTGACTGCAGCACAGGGGACACTGTCCAAGCACCCAGATGCTGCTCAGGCACTGGAGCCCTGGGCGCCTCCTGATGGATCGGGGGCAGGGGATCCTGCTGGCTGCTTATGACGGTGAGTAGGCTACAGGGAGATGTAAAGGGCTCCTTGGAGCCAAGGCCCAGCTGGTCAAAGTGGTAGTTACCTGAGAACAGCATGGGAAAGCCTCTCCTTTGGAACCACAAGTGGTCTGGAGGGCAGAGTAGCAAGAAGAGGAAAGCCAGGACCTAGGGTGACCCTCCTGTGCTGAATTGGGCAGTACAGCCTTGAAATGCGGAGTTCAAGACTTGGTTCTGGGCTGAATGACTCCAGGACAACATTTGTCCTGGATTCCCAGCAGTGCTGCTCTGCCCCTGCCTGAGGTTCAAGGGGCAGCGCCAGCCTCTTCCCAGGGGGCTGAGATGGACCTTAGCCCCACCCCACCATGAGGTCCTGCTCCTGCTCCTCCTCTTCCCCCCCAAGGCTCTACTGCTGGCCAGAATGGGCAGTAGTAAGAGCCAGCCAGGGAGTCTGAGCTGCTGTAGGGAGCCCCAGACCTTCTACCTGTCCTGGACAGCATGCCCCAAGGGAGTGGGGACACAGGCCCAGGGCTCCCCACAGCAGCCCTGGTTCCCTGGGTGTCTCTTCTGACCCCTGCCTGGCTCTGGCTTCTGGCCTGCCCAGGGGATGTGACCTCAGCGGGAAGAGGAGGAGCAGGGGCTGGGGCCACAGAAGAGGGCATGACTCCTGCATGTGTTCCATTTTTGCATTTTGAAAAGGTGGTGATCCTAGTACAGTGGTCCCGAAACTTTTTTAAAGCACCTCCTCCTCCTTACTCGGTGCAGGGCCCCCAGAGATGGGGTGAGTGAGGCAGGACGTGGGAGGAGCGATGTTCCACGGGTGGGGAATGAGTGGGGCAGGACAGGGGAGAGAGAGCCACGCTCCAGGGTTGGAGGGGTGAATGGGGCAGGACAGAGGAGAGGAAGCCACGCTCCAAGGGTGAACCTCTCTTGGATGGATCAGTTGCTGAGTGCTCCTCCAGACTCCAGCAGCAGCTGTTGCTCTTCCTGCCCCCCCCCCCCCCAGTGGCAGAGGCTGGTTACTGTGAATACCCTGGCAACCCTAAGCTGGGGCTGGGGGCTGCAACTGGGGCTGGGGTTGGGAAGGGCCAGAGATGAGCTGGGGCCAGAGCAGAGTTAAGTGGCCCTGCCGCATCCCCCAGATGTTCCTACGCACCCTTCGGGGGGCATACTCCACAGTTTAGGGCCCACTGCCCTAGTAGGATCCCAGACTGGTCTGACTGACATGCTGCCTGCCTTCCCTCTGTCCTAAAAGTGAGCTGGCCTCAAGCTGGGCCTGGGGAAAGATGCTGCCAGGCATAAGGCATACTGCTACACAAATCAAGCCCAGTAGGATGCCATAGCTTTCTCACCCCTTCTACAGCCTCCAGCTCTAGAAGGGAGATAGATGAAAGAGGCTCAGGCTGGTGGAGGAGGGGGAGCTACTCTAGGCTCCCAGCTACCACAGTTAAACCTGTACTCCAATAAATGTATGTGGATTGGACACAAAGCCACACCAGCTTCACACTGGAAGAGAACTGGAGCTGGGCAGAGGGCTGCTCCATAGGCCCTCCCAGCCCCTGCACATTCCAGAACCTACCTTACCACAAGACTGAAGCAAGCTAGCATGCAAAGGCTGCAGGCTGTTCTGAGAAGAACATCTTATTAACAAAATGAAAACAGCAGTAGGCAACCGTCTACCCAAGATCATGTGACCTTGGGGTTACTGGGTTTTCAGAGGATTGGGTGGGGAGGTGGGTTTGTTTGTGTCTCAGGAAATTTGCTCACGGATCCATACTTTCAGTGAAAACAATACAATCACGGTCAACATATCAGCTCCATCTTCTGAAGCAGAAGGCACCCGGCCTGCCAAAAGCCTCAGAACAGGCCCCGTGCTTCTCTTTCACAGCGTTGGTCAGTTTATTTTTTAAAATATCTCCAGCGTGGCAGACCCTGCAGTGTCCCGCTGAAGTAATTAAGAGACAGAGCAAGCACACGGCATCAGGAATTTCATCCTTTCTCCTTCAAGTCTCTCTGTCCCTCAGGATTCTCCTCTTCTCTTCTTAGCTTTCTGGCTCAGCTCCTGCCAACGTATGCCATGATGGAAACACTGGTTTCAACCATCCAGAATGGGGAGGGGCTCCAATTAGGCCCCTCCCCCAGACTCACCGCCAAGCCCCACAGAAATGTGGGGGGTCTCAGAAAGAACTTCTAAATGCTGTGGCATGAGACAATGGGCAGAAACCACATGGGATCCAGCACTGAGGAGGGACACCACACAGGACGTGAAACTGTGCCAACCTGCCCCAACTCTCCAATCATGGTAATTTATTCACTTTGTTTTGTTTGTCATTGGTATTTTGTTTAGCTGTGATTTTTAAATAATTTTTTTTTCAGGGCAGACTATTACAAAGAAGATGAGTGATGCTGTGGAAAATTTACAAACTTTTCAGAGAGATTCTTGCAGGAGATTGTGTCTTATGGAACAAGTGGATGCCCATCTCTATGGAGACAGCATATATCCCTCTCTCTAGGTGTCCTCATCCAATGCATTGATGTGATTAACTAACTCCTGATTGCTGTACACATGGTGGGTGGTTTAAATCAACGTCTCTCCCAAAACATAAAATTAAAACGAAATGATAACTCTGGTTGGTTGATCAGTGTTGGGTTGGGATTGAAGGGGACAGCTCCAAAGGTTGGCCAATCTCTGGGGCTGCTTATTCGATGACCATGCAGTGCGGCAGGTGCTGGGAGAAATACTTGAACAGCTCGGGTGTGGCACCAGGACAGTTGGTCAGCTCCAGCTCCTCCAGGTCTTGAAGTTGGACAAGGCCTGAGAGCCCAGTGGTGGTGAGCAATGGGCAGCCTGAAACCAGAAGGTGGAAATGCCCAGTGAGCGAGAAGCTATGAGGTACTACCACCTGGGGTAGACATGGAAGAGCTTAGCCATCCCTCTGCTTTGTGGCGGGGAGGAGGGTTGGATTGCTATCAGTCAAGCCCATCTCTAAATACCAGCTGCAAAAGGGAGAGCAATGCCATCAGAGCTCCATCACATGTCACCTGCATGTTGGCTCTGTTAGGATCATCTGGGTGTATCTCACTAAATTAATTTCCTGCCATCACAGGGGCTTCGGGCAATGGTGAACCTCAGTCCTTCCTATTCTCTGACTTGGCACACAATAGTTCAGGCTCCTGAGGGCTCCAATGATTTGATCTAATGCTGGTTGCTGAGATTGGTGTGCAGGTGCTGGAGGGTGTTGGTGGCCTGTGAAAGACTGGAGGGTGGGACAAAATGATCTGGTGATCCCTTCTGGCCTTAAATTCTAGGGAGTACGTCTACACTGCAAAACCCCCCCACAGCAGTGAGTCTCAGAGCTTGGGTCAACTGACTCGGGCTTGCAGTGCTCATGCTACACAGCTAAAACTAGCAGTGTGGACATTTGGGCTTGGGATAGAGACTGGGCTTCAAGATCCTCCACTCTTTCTGGGTTTCAGACCCTACAGCCTGAATGTCTATACAGCTATTTTGAGCCCCATGGTACAAGTCCTGTGAGCCCAAGTCAGCTGACCCAGCTTCTGAGACTTGCTGCTGCAGGTTTTATTTTTTAAATATGGTGTAGACATACTGTAAGACAGCAGATATGTCTGTGAGTGGGGAGACCGCCTGAGTCTCTGGGGCTAGGGAGGACTGCTGTAGCATGCTCTCCCATCTGCAGGTAGCAGGACCAATCCACCCAATTAGACCTCCTCAGCAGCACTGCATCCATAAGGCCTGGATCTGATCTCCTTTATGCTGGCATAACTCTGTGGAGATTAATGGAGTCACTCCGGACTTACACCACTGTAAGTAGCGCAGAGACCATTTATTCCCAAGCCTCATTCAGAAAGCCAGTAAATTTAAAGTGACTAACAGGAAACCTTTTGTGCTATTGTCTTATTCAGTCATCAGGTTTTGAGGGATGCTCAAAAGTGCTGCTGCAGTTTTGATTCAGAAGGAAACATATTTTTCTCTTCGCAGAAACCAGCAGAGGAAGGAGTCGGGTGAGCCAGGGAGTATGAATAGCTCTGTTGAGAGCATAGCAACGGCTCCATGATCATACCTCGCATATGCCCTCTTGACAAAGGCCAAATCTACCATCATCTCACAACTAAACAGCTGATCTCATCTCACAATGGTTATTGTAAGTAATTTATGTCAGAAAAGCTGACTCATGAAGGTGAGATACAACAATTATTGTTGTGCCAAAAAAACTGACCTGAGTTTGTTCCTAGAACTATTATCTTAGCATGAGTCTTTAATTTATGCCATCCTCCACATCTGGGTCTTGGGCAGGTTGAGCAATAGCTCTGTTAGCACAGCAGAGCAAATGAGGACATAAATCCAGTGAATGGGCTTGAGTGGCATAAACCATGAACAGATGGGAGGGCAGATCACTGCAGGGTGCTGTTGACACAAAATGTCACATTGATGTGATGCTCACTAGGGCACGAGGTCGGGGAAAAGATTGCATGAGGCTGCACTAGTGGGTTAGCACCAGGGGGATGGACTAGATGACCTCCTGGGGGCCCTGCTAGCCTTACTTTTCTAGGATTCTCCACTGACTTGTGGCCTATAAGAATCCTTAGAATCCATGAGATCTGCTCTGACATGTGATCCAGTCTCAGAGAGAGGAGAATGAAGCTCAAGTTTCTCCATCAGGCTTTCCTTGGGAATGAAGGAAAGGTCATGTGAAGGAGCAGGGGAAACACAATTAATTCACATTGGCACATTGTGGCAAAGTGGGGCTGTTCTTAATGTTTCCTCTGAATACTGTGTAGGTGCCTCAGTTTCTGGCCGACACTGTCTCCTGGCAACTAATGGCCCGGGCCCTTCCCCCCTGCAAGGGGATGCTAAAGGTGTGGGAGAACAAAGAGGTCAGGTGACCTCCTGGCCTGGGAAAGGAAATCAGCAGAGAAGGAGGGGCTGGAGGGGGTTTCAGTGGGAGCTGGCTGGGGACGGGAAGTGAGGGCAGATGGGGTTGTCTGGCTCGCTGGGCCCCAGAATGGACTCGGCTGAGGGGTCCGGTTCTCTGTACCTAGAAGATCTGTTTTAGACAGTGTTCCTGACATCTAATGAACCTCTGTTTTACTGGCTGGCTAAGAGTCATGTCTGACTGCAAAGTGGAGATGCAGGACCCTCTGGCTTCCCCAGGACCCCCCCTGGGTGGACTAGCTGTGCGAAGAGCACGGAGGGACATATGCTGAATGCTCCAAGGTCAGACCCAGGAAGGTGAAACAGTGTGAGCTTCTTGTCCTGAAGACAGTCTGCTCCAAGGGGGAGGAGGCTCCCCAAAGTCCTGACTGGCTTTGTGGGGAGCAGTTCCAGAGCATCGCCTGGGGACTCCATGACACACATCCATTTCAGTCAAACACTTTCACGCAACTCAGAACTCCTTTAAAGAAACAGGACTCCGATTCAAACTGCTCGGAAAGGTGGCAGTAAAAGTCATGCCTTGAAACTTGGGTGGGTAGCAAGAAATGAAACTCTCTGGCTCAGTCTCTGCCCTGTGTGGAGCTGTCATGAATGGCAGTGACTGGGAGCTCTGCATACTCGAGGGTGGAATTTGGCCCTGTGGGTCTGATTTTCAGAAGTGTTGAGCACATCTTCACTTGACTTCAGTCTGACTTTTCAGAAGCTCAGCACTTCTGACAGCCAGGCCCTGTGAGTTCCAAGAGAACTTAGGAGTGCTGTTGTCCAGACTGGGAGATGGGCTCTAGCTGGAATACCCCAAACAGGACACTAGATAAAGTGAGTGGGGTGACAGCAATTGACCCAGCCAGTGTGTGACAGCATGGAATGTCTGGGTGAATGAAATCCTCCAGCTGTCTGGACTGGTTCCTCCACTGTCTTTCTTCCTCAACAGAAAGGAGGAGGACGGCTCTTCTCCTTGCCCTTCTGCTTTTTGCAGGAGCTGACCTGCCTCCTGCATTTGCCTCTCACTGGCCAATTTTACCCTTCACAAAGGGTAATTCCAGGCTGGAAGATCATCCTGCCAGCCCACCATTGTATTATGGCCCAGCAACATTCTCCCATGACATTCTAGTGACGGTTCACGAGACTATGACTTGGCTAGGATTACCCCTTGTGTCATGGCCCTGTCGCTAAGCTGAGGCTTCCCCCTCTCCAGAAACCAGTCTATCATCTCAAGAATAAACCACTGTTTGGATCTCACCAGCAAGAGATAACAGGCGCAAACTTCTCATGCCCAGGAGATGCTTCAGGCCGAAGTCTTGTACCTAAAAGGACAGAAGAGGGAGGAAGGGATCCTGGACTGTCAATACAGAACTAAAAGAATGAACTCTGCTTTTCACTAGCAGCTTCAACTGGAAGATCTCTAAGCACACACCAATAAATTCAGAATCACCTCTCCACTGGTATGTAGCTATCATTCCCCTTTGACTGAAGGGGAAAATTAGGCAGAGAGGTTGTATGTCTTGACCAAAGTCAGAGCGGAGACAGACCCCACATCCCCTGACTCCCAGTTCACTGCTCTAATCAATAGACACCAATGCTCGCTACTTGCTAACTTCCTGAGCATCTACTTGCAATGAGCCATTCTGCTCTGCATCAAATGCCATATATTCTGCAGGCTCCACATGCATCCCCTGGAGATGTTTTGGGTAGCTTTATCCACATTTAATAATAGTGCCCCAGGCAAGTCGCTATTATTATCACAATCATGTTACTTATCACTGACACAGCATTTTTCAATCCATTGATCTCAAAGCACAGTGCTGAGGTAGCCATTCCAGTGTGTTAGTAGCTCCCTATTGGGGAGATGCATCGAAGGAGATCTAACCCTAGCAAGGGGCATGGCTTGCATTGTCCTTTTCTGTTCACCTACCTGGCAGCACCAGCGGAGGTACAGGCTCCTAAGGGATGACATGGTGGATAAGTAACTGAGTCCAGTGTCTGTAATCCGCACACACCTGTGGACAGAAGCACAGTGTCAAAAGAAAGATGCCAGTAGGGAAGAAAGGCTGAATCCTTTTTGCCTCAAAGATAACATCATCTGCAATATCAGTCGTAGATGACAGTTTGGTGGCCCTGGGTAAAGTGAGTCTCACACAGAGGTGTCCACATCACAAAAGCCACCACTGCAATTGTCAGCTTCTTTGGCTGTCTCATAAGAGTAGCTCAGATGGGCTGGGCATAGAGCCTGAACTTCAAGCCCATGTCTAAGAGGTTTCGGTGACATTCCCCTGGTGTTATCTGGACCAGTGATCTGATGGGTCACTCCAATCCTTGACTTTGGGAGCCAGCCTTACCCTGCTGTGCTGTGAGAACCCCCCACTCCTGGGCTGTTCATGCATAGCCTGTAGCATGTAAGCTGCTCCCAGCTACGTGAGTGAGCACTTTTGGCCAGCCACTGCTTGGATTTTGCAACTGAATGACATTAGCCAGTATCTTCGGTCCCAGACACAACCCTAGGAACCTCAGTCTTGCAATGTCCAGTTATGTCCGCTGGATGCTGCAAGCTTATATGTGTTCGTCAATTTAACAAATTGATATGTATCAGGCTTGTTATCCCAAGGGAAGTCTCTGACATGCTTCAAGTGAAACACACTGCTTCAGGTAGAATAAACAAATAAATTTATTAATGATAAAATATTAGCTATTAAGTGATTATAAGTCAAACACAATAAGTCAGATTTGGTCAAAAGAAATAAAAGCAAAACACATTCTAAGCATAACAAACGTCTCTCCCTTTTATCATTTCCTTTCTTCCCTCTTGGCTTTGCCCTACCTCCCACCTTCATTACCTCATTGTAGTCCCAAACTGACCAAAGGAAGAGGGGGTGACTCACTCAAGAGTCCAACAGATCCTTTGTTGCTGTCTTGGCCAGCGTCCTTTGTTCCTGTGAGGCTGGGCTAGGTTTGTCCCATACATGCCCTGATGAGGTATGAGCTGCCCCTCTGCTCCTGGAGAGTTTTGCCTGGGCTTGTTTTAAGTCATGAGGACACATTTTCAGCCCCATAACTATATACACATTAAATTACAACCTATTACTATAACAACAATGCTCAGTGCATCATGAGCCTTCCGAAGACACCCATCATAAACTTTGCATTGGATACCACACAATCATATTATAAGGATGATCATGGGGGGTGGGGTGCAAGGTGTTCCCCTGAGGCACAGAGTAACACAGTGTCTACAGAGTGGTGACCAGGCAGTGTCCAGGGAAGGTTGTAATGATGCTGCGCATGCCCTTCCCACTCTGTGGGGAAACAGAGAATTCATTCCCAGGACTGTTAATCCAAAATCTTTCATCAGCACTAGGCTCACTAAAAAAAAAAAACACCACTAGTCAATAGCGACCTCAGTACTGGTTGGCTCTCTATAGTCTTCACATAAGGAACTACCTGAATTCTACTTCTCCAATGCTGGGGAAAAGCAGGATTCTATGGTGACATATCCACTGGGCAACACACACACACACACACACACACACACACACACACACACACACACACACACACAGAATGGCCATGACTGCAGAGGAAGGGCTAGTTCCCCAGGAGGTATAAAAGTCAGTATAGCCCTCTGACTTCACTGGTGCTATGGCAGTTTACACCATTTGAGAATCTGGCTTGGAGAAGTTGTTGGAAAGACTATGACCCAAATCAGGTCCTATCAGGCAACCACAGCAGGTGCTCATTGTTGCAGGATGACTGCTGGCTTAAGGGCTGTCATTAACTAGCTGCTTCTCAGCCTGAGTGGGCAGGACCTATGAAGGGTCAGATGGTAGTTTATGGGACACCTAGACCTTATAAAAGGACTGAGAGATATCAGTTTGGGAGCTGAAACCACAGGGAGTGAACAGAGGTCCCCTTGAGCCAGGATCTGAGGATGGTACTCCAAGGGAACCAGCCTGTGTGCCTAGTGCTCTCTCCCAGAGCCAGAAAGACTTGCAAAAGTAACTCAGAGGGTGGGTTGAAGAGAAGCCCCAATGGGCAGAAAAACCTTTTGTTTGTTGGTGCTTTTTCATTTAGACTTTTGCTATTTCAGCAGGGATTAAGTTTGTCTGAGACTTGGCCAGAGAGCTAAGGCACATCCCCAGCACAGACCAATGCATGAAGAGGTGAGGAGACCTATTTTGGGGGAAGGAAACTGAGGCAAGGAGTGCCAGCAGTGCCACACTCAGTAGCAGGTGACATTTTCGAGTAGCCATGCTCTACGATATTCTGGCATTCTTTACTTGAACTTCCTTCCACTATACTTATTGGTCACCACACTCTTCTCTGCCTACTGTCACCTGCATCTCCCTTTGGAGATGAGCTGCCAGGAGCCCTCCATTCGATATCTTTTCTTTCTTTGAGATACTGGCACTGGATGCTTTATACCACCAGGACTGGCCCATTTCCTGGCTTTAGGAAGAAGTCTCCAGGAAGCACCCCCATGCAAGGGAGTCCTGTGGCTAGTGGGAGGAGGAATCAGGTCAGGTTGGGCCTCCAGAATGGGGCCAAAATGAAACCATCCTGCTTTCACTTCCCAGCAAGGACCTCCTTCCTGCCTTGGAGACCTGCCCCCCTTTTCCCTATGTCACACAAGAGAGCAGCAGGGGATGGGTGGCTCAGAGCAGCAGAGACTGTGAGGGATAGGGAGCATGGGAGATGTTGCATGTGGAAGACGAGGATGGCAGGATAGGTGTGGTTTGAGGGAGCATGCAGTAAGGTGCCTGCTGGAGGCCTTTGACATGACATAAGAGGGAGGATGGAAGAGGAGGAAGGGAGGAAGAAGATTGCCCAGCACAGGTAAACTTGGCTCCCATCCAGGATGGACCATCCTTCACCTTAGCAACCTTAAGTCCAGATCCTCAACTGCTGTAAATCAACAAGGCTTCATTGAAGAGCTCTGATAGTTTACAACAGCTGTGGATCTGGCCTGGGGGCTCCAAGGATCAATGGGGTTGACATTATGAAAGGCACTGCATAGTGCTCTCAGCATCATGCACAATCTGTTTAGCAGAGATAGGCCAATGGGTGCAGAGCAGATGCAAACCATGCAACTGCATGACTCCAAACAAACCCAGGAGGTTCAACAAGTTTGGTTCATTCCCCCTCCCCATCCCACCACTTTTTCATCATGCTCTGTGCATCGGCATGAGCTGATGCACAGGACCACCGCGAGGAAGGCCCTTTGGATACTTCTGGTCTGAGAGCAAGATAGCTAGTGAAGAGGCCTGTGCTTTTTTTAAGTTTCCTGGTCCAGGTCTGCTGACTCCAGAGACCGTTCAGAGAAGTAAGGTTGAGCCTTCACACATGGGTGGGGTGGGATTCATCTGAAATGAATCCTAGAGGGTGTTCTCATCATGAGTAGAGATGAGTCTGGAGCTTGAATCTGGGAATTTGGTTCAGGCTCATCTCCAACCTCAGGGCCAGAAGCAGGATGTATCTTTCTCCAAAGACTGGAAGGTAGAATACCCCTCCTTCCCTTCTCTCTCTTTTCCTCACCCTTCTCTATTTGCCCTTTCTCTCCATTTCATACATTGCCCAGCGGGAAGGCTGTTCCATTATGAGCAGAAACCATGTTTGGAGACTTAGGGCTGATTTACACTAGGGGAGGGGATCGATCTAAGATACGCAACTTCAGCTACGTGAATAACGTAGCTGAAGTCGAAGTATCTTAGATCAAGTTACCTACCGTCTTCAAGGCGCAGGATCGATGTCCGCAGCTCCCCCTGTCGACTTCGCTACCGCCATTCGCATTGGTGGAGTTCTGGAGTCGACAGGAGCGCGTTCGGGGATCGATATATCGCGTCTAGATGAGATGCGATATAACGATCCCCGAGAAATTGATCGCTACCTGCCGATATGGCCGGTAGTGAAGACGTACCCTGAATGCCAGTTTTAGTTCACAATTTTCCAAATGCTTTTCCATGTGCCACCCTTGCCCTCTGGTGGGGACTGAGGGGTATCCATGATCCAAACACACCAGTGACATTTCCTTATGGTTAGGGCCCTACCAAATTCACAGTCCATCTTGGTCAATTTCTCAGTCATAGGATTTTAAAAATTGTAAGTTTCTGATTTCAGCTTTTTAAATCTAAAATTTCATGGTGGTTTAATTGCAGGGATCCTGACCCAAAAAAGAATTGTGTGTGTGGAGGTGGGGGAGGGAGGATCACAAGGTTATTGTAGAGGGGTAACGGTACTGCTATCCTTACTTCTGCACTGCTGCTGGTGGTGCTGCCTTCAGACCTGGGCAGCTGGAGAGTGGTGGCTGCTGGCAGATGCCCAACTCTGAAGGCAGAGCCACTGCCAGCAGCAGTACAGAAGAAAGAATGGCATGGTATGGTATTGCCACCCTTGTGTGCTGCTTGTGGGGCACTGCCTTCAGAGCTGGGCATCTGTCCAACAGCTGCTGCTCTCCAGCAGCCCAGCTCTGAAGGCAGCACAGAAGTAAAAGAGACAATACCACAACCCCCCTAAAATAACCTTGTGATTCCCCCGGCAACTTACTTTTGGGTCAGGACCCCCAATTTGAGAAACGCTTGTCTCCCCCCATGAAATCTGTATAGTATAGGGTAAAGGCACACCAGATTTCAGGGGAAAGGGAGGATGGAGGGGAGACCAGCTTTCACAGTTTGTGATGCATTTTTCACAGTCATGAATTTCATAGGGCCCTACTCATGGTGCTCTGGGTGGGAAAGGAGCACAGTAGCATTTCTGACCACAGCTGTGTGATGTTCTGTACCTTGGGGGGAACATCCAGCACCCCCCTGTTCATCCTTATAATATGATTGTGTGCTATCTAATGCAAAGTTTGTCATGTCTTGTGTCATCAGAAGGCTCATGATGCACTGAGATATAGATTCAAGGACTGAAAGGGACCTTGGGAAGTCATTGAGTCCAGTCCCCTGCCCTCATGGCAGGACCAAATACTGTCTAGACCATCCCGGATAGACATTTATCTAACCTGCTCTTAAATATCTCCAGAGATGAAGATTCCACAACCTCTCAAGGCAATTTATTCCAGTGTTTAACCACCCTGACAGTTAGGAACTTTTTCCTAATGTCCAACCTAAACCTCCCTTGCTGCAGTTTAAGCCCATTGCTTCTTGTTCTATCCTTAGAGGCTAAGGTTAACAAGTTTTCTCCCTCCTCCTTATGACACCCTTTTAGATACCTGGAAACTGCAATCATGTCCCCTTTCAGTCTTCTCTTTTCCAAACTAAACAAACCTTCTTTCAGCCTTCCTTCATAGATCATGTTCTCAAGACCTTTAATCATTCTTGTTGCTCTTTTCTGGACCCTCTCCAATTTCTCTACATATTTCTTGAAATGCAGTGCCCAGAATTGGACACAATACTCCAGTTGGGGCCTAACCAGTGCAGAGTAAAGTGGAAGAATGGCTTCTCATGTCTTACTCACAACACATCTATTAATGCATCCCAGAATCATGTTTGCTTTTTTTGCAACAGCATCATACTGTTGACTCATACTTAGCTTGTGGTCAACTATAACCCCCAGATCAGAGGTCAGCAGCCTTTCAGAAGTGATGTGCTGAGTCTTCATCTATTCACTCTAATTTAAGGTTTCGCGTGTTAGTAACACATTTTAACATTTTTAGAAGGTCTCTCTAAAAGTCTATAATATATAACTAAACTATTTTTGTATGCACAGTAAATAAAGTTTTTAAAAAGTTTAAGATGCTTCATTTAAAATTAAATTAAAATGCAGAGCCCCCTAGACCGGTGGCCAGGACCCGGGCAGCGCGAGTGCCACTGAAAATCTGCTTGCGTGCCGCCTTCGGCATGCGTGCCATAGGTTGCCTATCTCTGCCCTAGATCCCTTTCTGCCATTCTCCTTCCTAGAGAGTCTCTTCCCATTCAGTATATGTGAAACTGATTGTTCCTTTCTAAGTGGAGCACTTTGCATTTGTTTTTGTTAAACAATGTTTACCTCAGACCATTTCTCCAATTTGTCCAGATAATTTTGAATTATGACCCTATCCTCCAAATCAGTTGCAATCCCTCCCAGTTTGGTATCATCTTCAAACTTAATAAGTGTACTTTCTATGCCAATATCTAAGGCCTGGTCTATGCTATGCGTTTAAACCGATTTTAGCAGCGTTAAACCGATTTAACGCTGTACCCGTCCACACAACGAGGCCCTTTATATCGATATAAAGGGCTCTTTAAATCGGTTTCTGTACTCCTCCCCAACAAGAGGAGTAGCGCTAAAATCGGTATTACCATATCGGATTAGGGTTAGTGCGGCCACAAGTCGACGGTTTTGGCCTTCAGGCGGTATCCCACAGTGCACCATTGTGACCGCTCTGGACAGCAATCCGAACTCGGATGCAGTGGCTAAGCACAGGAAAAGCCCCGTGAACTTTTGATTTTCATGTCCTATTTGCCCAGCGTGGAGCTCTGATCAGCACGGGTGGCGATGCAGTCTCAAATCCAAAAAGAGCTCCAGCATGGACCATACGGGAGATACTGGATCTGATCGCTGTATGGGGAGACAAATCTGTTCTATCAGAGCTCCATTACAGAAGACGAAATGCCAAAGCATTTGAAAAAAATCTCCAGGCTATGATACAGAGTCCACAGCACAGTGCTGCGTGACAAGCGTAATGGAAAGCCAAAGAATGAAATGGATGCTCATGGAGGGAGGGGTATTGAGGACTCCAGCTATCCCACAGTCCCCAGCAGTCTCCGAAAAGTATTTGCATTCTTGGCTGAGCTCCCAATGCCTGTAGGGTCAAACACATTGTCCGGCGTGGTTCAGGGTATAGCTCGTCAATGTACCTCCTCCCCCCAGTGAAAGAAAAGGGGAAAAAAATTGTTTCTTGACTCTTTTCAATGTCACCCTATGTCTACTGAATGCTGCTGGTAGATGCGATGTTGCAGCAGTGAAGATCAGTATCCGCTCCCCTCCCCACCCCTCCCCGGTGGTAGATGGTACAATACGACTGCTATCCATCCTCATCAGCCTGTGAGTGCTCCTGGCTGGCCTCAGGTGCGGCTGGCCAGGGGCGCCTGGGTAAAAATAGGAATAATTCCCGGTCATTCCCAGTAGATGGTACAGAATGGCTGGTAATCGTCCTCATCAAAGCAACTGTGGGCTGAGCTCTATCAGCCCCCTCCCTTTCATGTGTAAAGAAAAGATTCTGTACTGCCTGGACGATCATAGCAGCGGGATGCTGGGCTCCTCTCCCCCACACCATTTAATGTCCTGCCTGGTCTATCATAGCGGCTGGAGGCTGCCTCCCCCTCATTTCATCTCAGTAACAAGTCAGTGTTTCTTATTCCTGCATTCTTTATTACTTCATCACACAAATGGGGAGGGACACTGCCACAGTAGCCCAGGAAGGTTTGGGGAAGAGGGAAGCAATGGGTGGGGTTGTTGCAGGGACAACCCCTAGAATGGCATGCAGCTCATCATTTCTGCGGGATCTGACACAGAGCGGCTGTGCTCTCTGGTTCTCTGATACACTGGTTCTCTAGTACACTTGCCCCATATTCTAGGCAGGACTGACTCTATTTTTAGATACCATAAAGGAGGGATTGACTCAGGGAGTCATTCCTATTTTTGTCTTTGCACCCCTGGCTGACCTCAGCTAGGGGTACCCATGACAGCAGCAGATGGTACAGAATGACAGATAACCGTCATCTCATCACCAATTTACAATGGTGCAGCAGACGGTACAGAACGACTGATAACCATCTCTGCTGTCATGCAAAGGCAAATGAATGCTGCTATGTAGCGCTGCAGTATCGCCTCTGTCAGCGGCATCCAGTACACATACGGTGATAGTAAAAAAAGCTGAATGGGCTCCATGGTTGCCGTGCTATGGTGTCTGCCAGGGCAATCCAGAGAAAAAGGGCGCAAAATGATTGTCTGCTGTTGCTTTCCCAGAGGAAGGAATGACTGACGACATTTACCTAGAACCACCCGCGACAATGATTTTTGCCCCATCAGGCACTGGGATCTCAACCCAGAATTCCAAGGGGCGGGGGAGACTGCGGGAACTATGAGATAGCTACGGAATAGCTACCCAGAGTGCAACGCTCCAGAAATCGACGCTAACCTTGGACCATGGACGCACACCACCGAATTAATGTGCTTAGTGTGGCCGCGTGCACTCGACTTCGTACAATCTGTTTTACAAAACCAGTTTATGTAAAATCGGAAAAATCCCGTAGTGTAGACATACCCTAAGTCATTGATGAAGATATTGAACAGAGCCAGTCCCAAAACAGACCCCTGCGGAACCCCACTTGTTATACCTTTCCAGCAGGATTGGGAACCAAATAACTACACTCTTAGTATGGTTATCCAGCCAGTTATGCACCCACCTTATAGTAGCCCCATCTAAGTTGTATTTGCCTAGTTTATTGATAAGAATATCATGCGAGACCATACCAAATGCCTTACTAAAGTCTAGGTATACCACATCCACTGCTTCTCCCTTATCCACAAGGCTCATTATCCTGTCAAAGAAAGCTATCAGATTGGTTTGACATGATTTGTTCTTTACAAATCCAGGCTGGCTATTCCCTATCACCTTACCACCTTCCAAGTGTTTGCAGATGATTTCTTTAATTACTTGCTCCGTTATCTTCCCTGGCACAGAAGTTAAACTAACTGGTCTGTAGTTTCCCTGGCTATTTTTATTTCCCTTTTATAGGCACTATATTTGCCCTTTTCCAGTCTTCTGGAATCTCTCCTGTCTCCCATGATTTTCCAAACATAATAGCTAGAGGTTCAGATAGCTTCTCTATTACCTCCTTGAGTATTCTAGGATGCATTTCATCAGGCCCTGGTGACTTGCAGGCATCTAACTTTTCTAAGTGATTTTTAACTAGTTCTTTTTTTGTTTTATCTTCTAAACCTACCCTATTCCCATAAGCATTCACTATGTTAGGCATTCCTTCAGACTTCTTGGTGAAGACCGAAACAAAGAAGTCATTAAGCATCTCTGCCATTTCCAAGTTTCCTGGTACTGTTTCTCCCTCCTCACTGAGCAGTGGGCCTACCCTGTCCTTGGTCTTCCTCTTGCTTCTAATGTATAGGTTGTAATTTCATATATATATTTGAGGCTGAGAATATGTCCTCATGGCTTAAAGCAAGCTCAGGCAAAAACTCTCCAGAAGCAGAAGGGCAGTTCATACCTCATCATGGCATGTAAGGGACAAACCCAGTCCAGCCTCACAGAACAAAAGACACTGGCCTAGGCAACAAAAAAGTTGGACTCTCAAGTGAGTCACCCCCCTTCCTTTGGTCAGTTTGGGACTACTATGAGAATGCTCACCTGACTCTAGGGGGGGACAAAGCCAAGAGGGAAGAAAGGACACGATAAAAGGGAGAGACATTTGTTGTTTTGCTCTTTCTCTCTCTTCCATCTCCATCTACAGACACCACACCAAGTGACTGAAGCGCTGATCAAAGGGGAGAGCCTGGCTGAAGAGCAACCAGCCAGCCTGTGGTGAGAAGCATCTAAGTTTGTAAGGGCACTAATAGTGTTAAGATCAGCTTAGAATGCGTTTTGCTTGTATTTCATTTGACCAAATCCGACTTGTTATGCTTAGACTTATAATCACTTAAAAGCTATCTTTGTAGTTCATCTGTTTGCTTATTCTACCTGAAGCAGTGTGTTTGATTTGAAGCATGTCAGACACCCCTTGGGATAACAAGCCTGGTACGTATATAAATTTCTTTGTTAAATTGACAGACTCATATAAGCTTGCAGTGTTTAGCGGGCATAACTGGACACTGCAAGACTGAGGTTCTTAGGGTTGTGTCTGGGACCAGAGATATTGGCTAGTGTCATTCAATTGCACAATCCAAGGAGCAGCTTTACATGCCAGAGGCTGTGCATGAACAGCCCAGGAGTCGGGGGGTTCTCACAGCAGAGCAGGGTAAGACTGGCTCCCAGAGTCAAGGATTGGAGTGACCCATCAGATCACTGGTCCAGATAACACCAGGGGAATGACACCGACACCCCTTAGACATGGGCTTGAAGTTCAGGCTCTATGCCCAACCCAATTGAGTCGAGTATAGCAGATCACCAGTCCAGATAACACCAGAGGGGAATGTCACAAGCTGTTGATTGGCAATTTCTCCCAACAATTCTTGCTGCTCAGCAGTGAGTGAGAGGCAGCTCGCTGCCACTCCAGCCCCAGCCTCTCCCATGAGGAGCTGTAGGGAATGGAGCAGGATCTTGAGTGGTACTTCTCCCAGAAGGGGGTGCTATAGGGGAGCTAATAGCTATTCTAATCCCAGCCTCTTACAGCAGGGAAGGAACAGTGAGCAATGCTAGTTGTACTCCCAGATGCTCCTGTCTCAGCTCGCCACACTAGGGGTTATCAAAGCTCTCACATACCCTCTCCTTGGATGGATCCTGCAGAGGGTTTAGTTACCCACCTACCTGTCAAGCACGAGCTCCTCCAGTTTATGCAGGTCACAGGCGATATACTCCAGGGCCATGTCAGTGATCCGAGGGCACCATGACAGGTCCAAGCTCCTCAGCTTCCGCAGGTTCTCAGCCACAAGCTCCACCCCATCATCAGTCACCTTGGAACAGCCAGAGAGGCTCAGCACACTCAGGTTGGGCAGGCTGTGCACCATGTTGACCACTCCATGGTTGGTGATCTCCCAGCAGGAGCTGAGGCGCAGGGTGTGGGTGGTGTAGCCCTGCTTGGCAGTGAAGTAGGCCAAGGCTGTGTCTGTCACATGGTAGGCCTGCAGATTGAGCTCAGTCAGGTTGGGCAGCAGCTGGGAGATGGCAGCTATGGCATCGTCAGCCACATTGATGCAGTCGCTGACACTCAGTGAGGTGATGCGAGCGTTCAGGCTTGACCACAGGCCGGCTTCTGTGAAGTCATTACAGCCAGAGAGCTCCAGGCGCACCACGCCCTGCATCTGCTCCAGCATAACCTGCCAAGAGACATGCTGTCAAGCCTTTGGGCCCTGGGAAATCCCTCTGACACACTTCATAGATTCATTGAGTTTAAGGCCAGAGGGATCATTACATCATCTAGCCTGACCTCCCGTACTTCACAGGTTACTACATTCTACCCATGTGTTCAGAACAATACCTGGGGTTAGACTAAAGCTTTTCAGTTCTTAGGAGACTAAACTACTGTATGCCACGGGTGCACCAGTTCTCAAGGCCCCAGTAATGGCAGGGAACTGATTAGGTGTGATATGCCTGGATGATACTAGAAAACAACACATGTCCCATGCTGCAGAGGAAGGTGAAAACCCCCAAGTGAGAAAATTCCTTCCTGACCCCAACCCTGAGAATGTGAGTGAGATACACCAGACAGCCTCCAAGAGAGACAATTTTCTGTACCACCTCAGAGCACCCTTCCAAGCCACATGGCTGTCCCATCTCCGCCTGTGGCCAATCCCTGCTGCTTCAGAGGAAGGAAAAAAACAGACAGACACCCCCCAAAACCCAGAACACACCTGGACAATTGTTCATCAAGCTATAAATCCTTTCTGAGCCCTGCAGGTAACTGGCTGAAGGCCTCAAGTATGAGATTTCTCCAGAGCGGCCTCTGAATCTCAGTTATATGCTGCAATGTGAAGATGTCTCCCTAGTTTCTAGCTAGCTTCTCCTTGATTAGTCTCCAGCCCACCTTCTTCCCTCCCGCCATCCTTCCATCATCAATTCCTGCATCATCTGCTGTTTGGCCATGGAGCCAGGCCTGCCATGTTATGTGTCCTTTTCCATTAAAATGGCTCACATGGTCTCAGACATACAGTGAAACTGAGTGTAAATGAGCCTCACTGAACCAAAGCAAATATTTTCCCCAGGACTCAGGGGGCTACCCTCTCTCAGAGCCTCTGCTCTGCTGGAGACATTAGGCACAGCAGATTCACAATGGACCCTGCCAGCAGTTCTGGGTTCTGACCCCTGTGAAATCCTTGAGACCTAAGCTCCGCTGGAAAGTCCAGGGCATCTGTGTAGTGGGGTTCCAGGATGGGGGTCCAGCCCACCTCATGTGGCAGAGGTCCAGGGTCAGGGCAGCTGGTCCACCCCATGGGATCCGGGACAGCCACCTGGCCCTGCAACCTCTGGAGTCCGGGGCAGCCATGTAGCTAGGGTCCAGAGCAGGCAGCCTGCTGCTGCCCTACCACCCAGCCTCTGTGGCCCAGGTAACAAATTGTGAGCCACATATGCTGCCTACAATGTGTAATAAGTTGAGAACCACTGCCCCACACTAAAGGTCTCTGTTAAGGCAGAGACACTGTCAGGAATGTAGTGCCTTCAAAACAACACGTAAAACACAAATGCTTGATGTACATAGCTGAGCCTCCAACATAACATTAACTCTGCTCCTGGATCCCTGCCCACACTCCACCTAGACATCACAGTCCTCTTCATTCACATTTCCCCTGTGGTCTCTAGCTCACCACCATCCCCATCCAGACACTACATTCTGACCAGCATCATCTCTCTCCAGCCTGCTACAGACCAGATGTGAAGCCTTGTCACATCTTGACCTTACCATGTATCCCAGTGGTCACACCCTGCCCCACCTGGCCCACCATCTCTGCTCTGCAACCAATCCCATGTGTCTGAGGGAGGAGGAAGCCCTTCTTGGGACTTCCAGCAAGATGTCATTTTAATGTCCACCTTCTTCCTGTATCCCCTCCCTTTGGGTTAGTCACCAAGCCACATGATGTAGGCTTAGGGAGCCAGGATGCAGCCAAAGCATCTCCGCTTCCTCTGCCTGGGGCCTGCACACCGCTCTGGCAGCAGCTACCCTGGCACTAGGGGACACTAGCTTACAAATCTTGGGGATTCTTTCCAGCATGGCGATGGCACTCACATTCCAAGTGCTCTGAAACACTCCTGATGGGTGACAGAGATTCCCTGCCCTGTAGCTGATGAAGGCTGGAAGACTGGGAATGGGCTTTACCAGCACACAGCTATGGAGAGCTCTGGTGGAATGGATACACACAGCAGGGTGGACTTCCTGCTTATGGAGCATTGATGAGGAGTCTCCTTGCTGGAAGAGCAGGGGAAATATGGGGCTGAGTTAAAGCTAGCCTTGGAAATGTAACTACACCTTTCCTGTGCGTGTAACAGCAGTGTATAGGAAGATGTTAGTATCCCTTTAAATAGTTGTGAGCCTTCTTGTGGCACTCACTGTGCTCTCCATTTTAGATGCCACCAGAAACCAGCCAGAGCAGCAGGATGGACATAGTTAGGCCTGGCATGCTTGTGTATCTTGTGATTTCTTTATATTATTCTTGTTGTGTAAAGAGCAAAAGACACAACAATCCTGGGGGTATTGAAAAGTTGGTCTAGTAGTGCAGGTATTGGTCCAAGACTCTGGAGACCTGGGTTCTATTCCCAGGTCAGTCCCTAGCCTTTTGGATGAACCCTGGGCAAGTCACTTAACCTTTCTGTGTCTCAGTTTCCCCATGTATAAAATGGGGAGATTAATACTTGCCTCCTTTGTACAATGCGGTGGGATCTGAGGAGGAAAAGTCCTGCAGAAAAGCTAGGTAGCAATATTATTATGGCCAGATTGTTGTAAAGGGCAATGGAGTAAAGGGCCTTTATTCTGCCCTATCAAAGGTTTGTGCCTGGGGACAGATTTCGCTTGGACTACGGCAAGGAAGTGGAGGAGAAGATGGGGAGTCATAGAATTTAAGGCCAGAAGAAACCACCAGACCATCTCGTGACAATCTGACCTCCTGTCTATAAATCCACTGACATCACCTAGCACCTGCACACTAAACCCAACAATTGAACTCAGCCCAAAGGATTACAGCCCATGGGAGACTAAAGGAATATGCGTCACAGGCAGAGAAAAGGAGGGACTGACGTGTACCAATGCCCAAGGCAAATGGAATGGCAGAGAAATGATTAAGTGGGATGCACCCAGATAATCCTAGAAAGTGACCTTCAACCACATGCTGCAAAGGAAGGCAAGCCAGAGGAAGGCACTGCCAGTCTGACCTGTGGGAAAATCCTTCCCAAGCACATACAGGGTGATCAACTAGACCTTGAGCACATGCACAAGAACCAGCCAGCCACACACCTGAGTGAAATAATGCTTGGTGCCATCTCAGAGCCCTGCCACCCAACTCAGTGTCCCATCGCCAGCTGTGGCCATCAATGATTCTTCTGAGGAAGATCAACTCCCCATCTCAGCATACGTTGGAAGGGAACAAAATCCTTCCTTGCCCGTGCAGGTGCCTGGCTAAAACCCTGAAGCATTAGCTTTTAGGAAGATAAGCAAAAAACCAGAAGTGAGTCCCAGAGCTGTTGAGTCCTGCCCCCTGGGGAGAATGAGGGGAACTCAGCATGGGGGCCTTGCTCACCTCCATAATGCAAAAGTGCTGCTGAGTACAGAGACTAATGAGTGATGAGACTGTGCCCTGTCCATAATGATCCACTCAGGCTGACTCAGTTGCTTGGAGAGGAGTGTTATGTAATACCATGCAGGCTTTCTCAGCTTGATCCCAAACCTCAGGTGCTCACTCCTTCAGGTACCAGCAGGGGGCAGTGAATCTAGTACAGTAACTCCTCACTTAATATTGCATCTGACATGCATCTGATGAAGTGGGTATTCACTCATGAAAGCTTATGCTCCAATACGTCTGTTAGTCTAAAAGGTGCCATAGGACTCTTCGTTGCTTTTTACAGATCCAGACTAACATGGCGACTCCTCTGATACTTGTCACTTAACGTTGTGGTTATGTTCTTGAAAAATGCGACTTTAAGTAAAATGATAAGTGAATTCAATTTCCCCATAAGAATGAATGTAAATGGGAAGGGTTAGGTTCCAGAGAATTTTTTTTTTGCCATATAGTACAGTACTATAGTTGGGAGGTGCCCCCGCCTTACCCTACACAGGCACAGCCCACTGGCACTGGAGACAATGAGGCAGGCAAGGAGGCTGAAGGTGCTATAGGCTAGGAAAAGCATGTTGCGTAGCAGCAGTGGTAGCTTCCTCTATTCTGCAAGCACCAAGGATGGGGAGGCTCAACCCTTGGCCCGCACACACCACCCCTTCCCCCAAGTCCCCACCCTTAACACGCATCTTCTCCCTCCCTTACTCTGCACGCCATGTCCTCGCTCCTCCCCCCTCCCTCCCCTGCCTCCTGCCCAAGGCAATCAGCTGGCTTGCAGAGTTCAGGAGGCAGGAGGGAGGGGGGAGGAGTGCAAACACAGCACGCAGGCTCCCCCTCCCTCCCCTGCCTCCTGAACACAGCAAGCCAGCTGATTGTCATGGGCAGGAGGTGGGGGGAGGAGGGGGAAAGCGCTGATCTGTGGGGTCTGCTGGAGGGCAGGAGGCGCTGTGGGGGGGGGCATAGGAGATCTGATGTGGGGGCTGCCAGCTGTGGACAAAGCAGGCAGCCAATTAATGTTATAGCAAAGCATTGCACAACTTTAAATGGAGCATGTTCTGTAATTGAGCAGGGCTGTAAGATCGAAACAACGTTAAGCGAGAGGATGTTAAATGGGGAGTTACTGTATTCCAACTATGAGGGAAGATAGTGAGGTGGAACTATGGGGGTGTCAGAAGGAAGCAATCTGTTTAGCTGACACAGATCTGTTTAACTAGCTCCCAGCCTCCCAGGGAAGGGAGGAATAATGGGAATTTGTAGTCAATATATTTGGATACAAAGCATTCTCTCTGGACTGTGGCTACAGAATTAAAAGAGAGTGTTTTCTCTTGCACTGCACTATGGCAAGTGAGAGTCTGGGCACTTAAGCAGAGGCTCACACCAGCAATTAGAGAGGTGTTAGGCTGATCTTGTGGCTAACGCACTGGCCTAAACCTTAGGTCCGGTGGATTCAATTCCTCGCTCTACCACAACTATCCTATGTGATCTTGGACAATTAACTTAAAATCCCTCTGGGCCTCAGCTGCCCATACATACAATGGACATAACAACACTTCCTTCCTGTCTCTTGCCTGAGACTCTGAGATCTTTGGGGCAGTGACGGTGTGTCTATACAGCACCTACCACAATGGGGCCCTGCTCACAATTGGGACCTGAGGTGCTACTTCTGTAATAACAGTCCAGCTGTGGTGTGATTGACCCAGAAATAGCAGGCATGGCTCACTAGAGAGAGAGATTGGATGGAATTCAGACCCCAAAGAGAGGCAGGATTGTTTCGGGGTCATGAGGAATAATGGGATGGAATTCAGCAATGGCAAATTAAGTGAGTTCTATGGGGCTGTGGAAAAGGCTTCCCAGGAAGTGCTGGGAGTACCATCATTTGAGACATTTCAATCCAGACTGGAGAGAAGGCTAGAAAACATGTGACCAGGAAGAACCCTGCCTTGCTCCCGGGAGCTGGACTGCAGTGAACAGGAGTCTTCCATCAGTCAGCCGCATCTCGGTGGTTCCCGGAAGCCAAACTGGGGGGAGGAGACCTACCTCGAGCCCTGCGTCTGTGATGGTCGATCTCTTAAGGCTCATGGACTTCACCCCTTTCTTGGACAGAGGGTAGTTGTCAATGAACTCACAAATGTCCAGGTCTGAGACTCCCACCAGACAAAAGCTGTCAAAGCCCCGTACAGCAAAGCCCTGGAGGTTAACAAACTCTTTCTCACTGCTGGGCAGGGTGTTGTAGAGCTCTTTGGTGTGCAGCACTGGTGTCAGGCCTACCCAGAACTTGGACTGGTACAGGACCCGCCTCCACACCTTACACACCTGTGCCAGGACACATTTCTCACAGGCTGAAAAGTACCAGAACAAGCGGTTGAGGATCTTCTCATCCACAGCAAGCTGCCTTTCCATGGGGGAGCCAGGGTGCCTCTCTGGAGAGGGGTGCTCATTTGTCGGGGAGGCGTCACTCAAGTTCAGTCCCACCATGGAGGTGCTGGAAGGGGACGGCACCCCTGCCAGAGTTGCTAAGGACAGTGGTGATGCCAGACTGGGTATGGGAAGGTCACTGTGATTGGATAAGGCTGGGCTGATGATAGCAGGCACAGAAGAAGGCTGGCACAGCCGGTTTTTCACTGCTGGTGTCCCTTTGGTGATGCTGGCAGAACCAAGTCCATTGGGCTGGTTGGGGATCTTCACCAATCCATTCCGGGGTAAACATGGGGGCTTGGTGTCACCAGTACTCTGGTTCGACATCTTCTACTGTCACTCTGGAACACAATGAGGAGAGGTTAGAGGGCAGTTCTCCCTCCCGGGTGCCTGTCTGGAGACCTGTTGGGAAAGGAAGGAGCCTGAGATGTACATGGAGACCCAGGGCAAAGCTGAAATGCGAGGCCAACTGAATCTAGAGGTGCTCTAAAAATCTCATCTTGTCCTGCCCCTTCTCTGTGTATGTTACATCTCTAGAGACTTCCACTGACTATGGCCTTGAATGCTCCACCTGGTCTGCACATTGTGGGGCTCTGGCCCAGGGGGCAATGTTGTTCAGTGGACCTGCCCCTCAAGGGCAGTTGGGATATTAATGCTCTAGGACTGCAATTACCTGGCTGAAGTTCATAGTTAAAAAAAAGGCCTGAACATGCAACTGATGCCCAAGGGGGAATGGTTTTATAGGTAAAGGCTATGGCTGAGAGTCTGGAATTCTGAAAACTCATTGCAGGAGGCCCATCCATCAAGAAGGAACATTTTCTTTCCATCTCTTCCCAGCTGAATCACTCACTTGACCATCAGCCCTACAATGTGAGTCACAACTCTTCAACAAAAGGAATTGGGATTCCATGACTGTAACTGCACAGTGTAGGGATACTCTGGGAGGAAACCTGATGCCTTGTTCTATTTCCACAGATAAGGGGAGCTGAATGGGAATGGGACAATCCGTCTTGCAGTTTTACTTTCAAACTGCAGCAATCCTGGGTCTCCAGACAAGCCAATCTTTTCCTGTGTCAAATGTTATCCCAGCATGTGCCACTAGAGGCCACCATTCTCCTCCCTATATAAGCAGACCCAGTGCAATTCAAAAGGCAAGGATGAGACAATAGCATGACTCTCTAAATCTGATGTGTTTGTAGTGGAAGGGGTTAGGGCAGGGGGGTGTGGAGCTCTGAAAGGCCTCTCTCTCTCTCTCTTTCTCTCTCTCTCTCTCCCCTTCTCACTGTCATATCTGGGACCTGCATACTGAAAACTCAGGAGCAGACCGTTTTTTTGCTGGCAAAAGCCATGATGTTCAAAAGAATGCTTGCCACGCCATCCTCAACTCACCTTGATGAGACCACAGGGCTCTTTGGCCCTGCACCAGCACCACCACGGCACAATGGGGTGTAATGCTGGCGGGGGACACTTCTCCCTTTGCCACCCTCATGCAATCTCACTGGCTCAATAGGATCCCTCAAGGGGGGAGCTCAGGGCAGAATCTGGACTAAAATCAAACAGTCTTTCCTTCCTTTTTACAATCAGTGGAAGGCAGCACTTAAACATGACCTTTTATCTCCTTGGGTTGGAAAACAGCACCCCGTCTCTTTGTTATATGTTTGTACAGTGCCTTGCATACCAGTGCTAAGGATACCGTAATCCACACAATAAATAATAATGTTCTGAAGGCTTCATTCCTGGTGCAAAATAAACCTGTAGAGGAATAGGGATAAGGTTAGCACAGTTTGATGCTGAGGAGGGTGTGGGGTGGGCTGTTTAACTGGGGTCTGATCCTGCTCCAACTGGAGACATTGGCAAAACTTCCATTGGGCCTGATTCATCTATACCAGTGCACGCTAGGTGTAAAACACTAGAGATGAAATCCTGATCCCACTGATGTCAATAGGAGCTATGCCATTGACATAATGGTCTGGGACTTCACCCTCTATCCTGAATTATTATTTAACCCAAGGCTCTTTATACCACTCTGGACATTGACCTTAACATGGGTGTGAATGGAACTGACCCCACTTTGCCCCTCTAGAGCAGTGTCAAGGGGCTTTAGTGTAGATGAGACACTGGCCCTACCCTTCCAATTTAGTAGCATTTTACACCTATCTTACAATGATATAAATGCCGGCCCCAAGTGTGGGGCGATGGAGAACTGGGACCATTGACATAAGAATGTTCATAGTTGTATTACAATGAAAATATATGTGGGCTATGAACCATCATGATTCAGGGCACTAGCTGAGTGCCAGCCATGTTAATGCATAGCTGTCCATCAGGAGCTTTCTTGCACCTTTCTGGGGGCAGCTAGTATTGGCCACTATCAAAGAAAGTGGATATTTGGTTTGATCTGTTATGACAAACCCTTTGTTCACTGGGCGCAGGATGGGGGGCTGGATGCTGATCCCATCCTTCTTCGTTGTAGGAATGTGTGTGTTGCAGGAGAACAGGAGCAAGAACTTGGGGCAGTATAGTGCTGCTCTCAGAGCTGGATTCTCAAATGGGGCAGCTCAGTAAGGTGAAGGGCAGGGTCAACACCTGACTCCCTGTCTGAACCAGCCAGTGGGTAGCAGCTGGTGAGGGAGGACTGCAAACTGTACCTTGTTAAGAGGTATGAGAGTGACTGTTGCTGCATGTGCTCCTAGCACCTGGAGGCATCACGCCTGCCCATTGCTGTGAGTGGCTAAAAGCAGCAGGGGAGCCCAGAGTTCGCTGCCTGTAAGGTTTGCAGAGTGTTATTCTGCATGTCAATCATCCTGTGTGCATTACAAATGAATAAACAGGTATTTTGTTTAAAAATCACTGTAACGGGGATTGCGTGGCTAAGGCACCAGACAGTGCTTGTGGGGGGAGGGGTAAGGACAATATGGCAACTACAGTTTGTTACCAAAAATTGTTGCTTGTTTCCAGGCAAAATCTTACATGAATTTGTTCCCAGTGCATTAACATGGCCAGGAGGGAATTTCCTTCCTGACCCCAGGCTGTTGGCTGGTGCACTGAATCATGATGGTTCATAGCCCATACACATTTTCATTGCGGCTAATACAACTATGAACATTCCTATGTCAATAGCCATTGCCATGCACCTGGGGCAGGCGTTGATATCATTGTAAGATAGGCAGGGCCAGCTCCAGGTACCAGCCCAGCAAGCAGGTGCTTGGGGCGGCCAACGGAGCAGGGCGGCATGTCCAGCTCTTCGGCGGCAGGTCCCTCACTCCCTCTTGGAGTGAGGGACCAGCCGCTGAATTGCTGCCGAAGACTGAAGCGGCGGCGGAAAAGCTGCAGATCGCGATCGTGGCCTTTTTTTTTTTTTCCTTTTTGCTGCTTGGGGCAGCAAAAATCCTGGAGCCGGCCCTGAAGATAGGTGTAAAATGCTATGAAATTAGAAGAGTATGGCCCGCTTCTCATCTACACTAAAGCCTTGTCTACACTGCAGAGTAGACAAAAAGTTATGCTGCTTTAATTAAACCACTGCTGCCTACCCACACTATGCTTCTTGTGTCAGCAGAGCACATCCGCACTAGCAGCTCTTGTAGCAACACAGAGAGCAGTGCACTGTGGGTAGGTAGCTATCCCACTGTGCAACTGGTCACAGGGTGGTTTGGAAAGGGTTTGCCATGGGGCAGTACAGTGTAACATGATGCAGATTTCTCAAACCCATCATTCCATGGGCTGTCTACTAAATTATCAGCCACTTTTCAACTAAAGTGTGTGTGGGGAGGGAGAGGGAGGGTGTGACAGGAAGTGTCAGGGAGAAGAGACAGAAACAGAATGTGTGTTGGGGAAGAATGTGTGTTGGGGAAGTCTGTATGTTGGGGAGAGCGTGTTGGCATGCTGTCTCTTAAAGTTCAGATAGAAGCCTGAGCAACCAACTCTGGGGGAGGGGACACCCCCCGCACATCAGCCCCTGGCTCTGCACAGCACAGCAGTTTCTCCCCCTTCCTTCCTTCCTCCCCCCCCCCGCCCCCCTGCAGCAGCAGCCCACTCTGCCTGCATATGGTTCTGTGACAGGGGTGGCAGGTTTGTAGAAATTTTGGTGGTGCCCAGAACCTGCCCCCACCTGCCCAAGGCTCTGGGAGGGAGTTTGGGTGGGGGAGGAGGTCTGGGGTGTAGGCCCTAGGCTGAGGTAGGGGATTGGGGTGCAGGCTCTGGGAGGAAGTCTGGGGATGGGATGGGGTGCAGAGGTGTGGGGTGTGGCTGCAGATGAGGGGTTTGGGGTGTGGAAGGGGCTCAGCACTCGGGCAGGGGGTGGGGGTGCAGGAGGATGAGGGCTCTGGCTGGGACTGGGGATCAGGTGTTTGGGGTGCTGGAGGGACTCAGGGCTCGGGCAGAGGGTTGAGGGTGTGGTGGGGGGTGAAAGCTCTGGCTGGGGTGTGGGCTCTGGGGTGGGGCAGGGCTGGGGATGAGTTTGGGGTGCAGGCAGGTTGCTCTGGGACAGGGGCTAGAGAGGAGGACTCCCCCCAGCCCTTTCCCTGCCGGCAGCAGTGATCTCTGGGGGAGGAGCGCCCCCCGTTCCTGCCCCCCCAGCAGCACACGGTCACTGGATGTGCTCCTAGGGCCCCTCTCAGGTCCAGGAATGTCCCTTGCCTCCCCCATGGTCGGTGCTGGGGGGTGCTGCGTACGCCTCCTCCCCTGCTATTGCCTTTGACTGTAGATTCACTGGGGGGTGAGGGGGGGGGCTGCCTCCTTGCCCAGCATGGGGCAGGAGCAGTGACTGCGGGTGGGGGATGGATGACACCTGTGCTGCTGAAAGGTCCTGCTGGAAAAGGGAAGGGTCTGAGGGGGAAGGGCAGGCTCAGTCAGTCTGCCATAGCAGTGGCGTTGGGGGGCACTAGGACCCTGAGGCAGCAGTTGCTGCAGGGAAGAGACAGTGTCAAATTTCAGAGTAGCAGCCATGCTCCAGAGCCCCGGGAAGGCAAGAGGGGGACAGAGGAGGCGGGGTGCCGTGGACGACACCTGGCCCTAGATGTTGGTGGAGCTGGGCCCCTGGGCTCTAAATATTGCTGGTGCCCGAGCACCACGTGGGTATGGAACTCGCTGCCCATGTTCTGTGATTCCCTCCGAGTTCTCCCACAGCCTCTTCAGCTGCTGGGAGCGGCATCCTCAGCAGCTCTGGGAGCCCTCCGTGCTGAGGAATGTCAAAAATTCCCAGAGTTTTAACAGAGGGACATGTGACAATTCCCCCCCACCCCCACCCCGGTGCCACCTGGAACTGGGGTACTGCTGAGCCCTCTGATCCAGCAGCCTGGGCTCCCTCTCCCACTGTGCTGCTATGAGAAGCTGTAGACACATTCCTAGTCTCTTACACTTTCACCAGCATACACATAGGTAGGGACACACCCAGCTGCAGTTACATGCAGGCTCTCTGACCAGCCACTGCAAGTGAACCAGCAATAGAGAAGTTACAGCCAAAATAACCTCCAGCTTTCCAGTCTCGGACCCCGGAGCTAGGGCCGGCTTTAGATTGATTCCACCCGATTCTCCGGAATCAGGGCCCACGCCTTAGGTGCCTTTTTAATTTTAAAAAAATGTTTACATACCCAGCGGCGGTCCGAGTCTTCGGTGGCACTTCGTCAGTGGGGGGTCCTTCACTCTCTCCAGGTCTTCTGCGGCGGGGGGTCCTTCAGTGCTGCAGAAGACCTGGAGCAAGTGAAGGATCCCCCCGCCGCCAAAGTGCCGCCGAAGACCCGGACTGCCACCGGGTATTCGAATTGGACCCCGCAGTTCTTAAAGCTGGCCCTGTCTCGAGTGATACCATCTTGCCCTGGTCCAAACCCCAACCAGTATGAATTTATTATCCAGTTCTCCTCTCTCTCAATGTGGAGAGGAATATGCAACAGCCCCTCTGAGGTAAGATTCTCACAGACTTCACTCCAAGCTCACTGCTTCAGATAAAAGCAAAAACAAGTTTATTAACTATGAAAGATAGATTTTAAGTGATTATAAGTGATAGCAAAGAGATCAAAGCAGATTACCTAGCAAATAAACAAAAATGCAATTTAAGCTTAATATATTAGATAGATTGGATTTAAATTAACAATCTCTCACGCTAACTGATTATACAAATGGGCTGCAGATTCTTAAACTCAAGCTACACTTGCCATAACCATATTATAATAATATTACTATGACGAATATGGGGTGCAGTGTCACAGGGCGCATGCCTGCAGAGCAGCTGAGTTGAAAACAGTGAGCAGAGGGGGCACGATGGGCATCGTGGGATACTGGGGGAGGCCAGTTATGTTGACATAAGGAACAGCAGTATCTACATTGGCTCTTTGTTGACAAACTTTTGCACAAAAAGCTCTATGCTTCTCGTCCAGGTGGGTTCATTTTGTCGCCAAAACTAAAGAGTTTTTTTCACCAAAACTGGCATTGTACACCTCCACTGTTTTGCCACCAAAAGCTGCCTTTTGCCAACAAAACTCTGCAGTGTAGACAAGGCCTTAGGCCCCTTGACACAATTCTGGAGGGGCAAAGTGGGCTCAATTCCATTCACACCCACGTTAAGGTCACTGTCCAGAGTGGTACAAAGGGCCTTGGTTCAGATGACAATTCAGGACAGAGGGTGAAATTCTGGCCCCATTAAGCCAAAGACAAAGCTCCTATTGTGTTCAATACAGCCAGGATTTCGCCCCTAATATTTTACAATAGATGGATCAGGCCAATGGGAATTTTGCTACTGACTTAAATGAGAGCAGGATCAGGCCCTATATGGATAAACAAGTTCAGTAGCTTACCCCACCTGCTGTGTTCATGCCCCTTTTTAATTCATTTAGCTCCAGATGGATTTTGTAGTAAACAAGGTTCAAAGAGGATGGAGCAAGGCTGTTCTCAGTGGTGGCAGACGACAGAACAAGGAGCAATGGTCTCAAGTGCAGTGTGGGAGGTCTAGGTTGGATATTAGGAAACACTATTTCACTAGGAGGGTGGTGAAGCACTGGAATGGGTTACCTAGGGAGGTGGTGGAATCTCCATCCTTAGAGGTTTTTAAGGCCTGGCTTGACAAAGCCCTGGCTGGGATGATTTAGTTGGGGTTGGTTCTCCTTTGAGCAGGGGGTTGGACTAGATGACTTCCTGAGGTCTCTTCCAACCCTAATCTTCTATGATTCTAAGGTTACTAGCATAAACGAACACAGAAGCAGGGCAGTTGACACCACTGTGAGATGAGCACATCTAGAATTTGTGATCCCAGACTATTTTAGGCTCATCCATTCAGGGAGCAGGACCATTCAGTGGGAGCTCCAGCTCCACCCAGCTTGGAATTGCAGACATGCACTGAAGCACTCACCAATGAACGATGGACCAAGAGTTGGCAACAGGTATTAGTGAGCAGTGCTAGACAATGGTTAGACTAAAGACAATCGGGATCTGCTAATGGACACTTTGTGGAATAAATCAGAGGTTCTCAACATGTTCCTGTGTGACCCCCATCTTAATAGTGAGATTGGCCAGGGTAACCTGCTCCCCGCATTGGGCATGGCCCCATCTCTCTTCCCATTCACAGGATGTGCCTCCCTCCAGCTTTTCATCCCTTGGCTTCACCTCCTGTTCCATTATGATTAGTAGGGCTGTATTTGTTAGGCAGCATGATCCAGGTGATGGAGGAGGCATCTGGAAGCCAAGAGCTGCCTAGGCCTAATCTGGCCTGTGGTGTTCAGTCATCACCAGCTTCAACTAGCTCTTCCCAGAGCCTCTTAAAGGCACAGTGCTCCACATGGCGTTCCATACAGTGTTGAGTAAGTCATTCCTCCCTGTGGCTCATAAGAACGGCCATACTGGGTCAGACCAAAGGTCCATCTAGCTCAGTATCCTGTCTTCCAACAGTGGCCGATGCCAGGTGCCCCAGAAGGAACAGAACAGGCAACCATCAAGTGATCCATCCCCTGTTGCCCATTCCCAGCTTCTGGCAAACAGAGGCTAGGGACACCATCCCTACCCATCCTGGCTAATAGCCATTGATGGATCTATTCTCCACGAACTTATCTAGTTCTTTTCTGAACCTCATTATAGTCTTGGCCTTCACAACATCCTCTGTCAAGGAGTTCCACAGGTTGACCATGTGTTGTATGAAAAAATACTTCCTTTTGTTTGTTTTAAGCCTGCTGCCTATTAATTTCATTTGGACCCCTAGTTCCTGTGTTATAAGAAGGAGTAAATAACACTTCCTTATTTACTTTCTCTACACCAGTCATGATTTTATAGACCTCTATCATATCCCCCCTTAGTCGTCTCTTTTCCAAGCTGAAAAGTCCCAGTCTTATTAATTGTTCCTCATATGGAACCCGTTCCATATCCCTAATAATTTTTGTTGCCCTTTTCTGAACCTTTTCCAATTCCAATATATCTTTTTTGAGATGGAGCGACCACATCTGCATGCAGTATTCCAGATGTAGGCGTACCATGGATTTATATAGAGGCAATATGATATTTTATGTCTTATTATCTATACCTTTCCTAATGATTCCTGAAGGGAAGAGGCTGAGGAGAAACTGTAGGGTAGGACTTGCCCCAGACTATGGAGTTCTTAGGTCAGCCCCCAGCTGCCCCCATCCTTGTGTATGGACCTGTCTCCTGCTGCAGAAACCACCCCTCTGCCGGCACTGGTATTTGGGCTTGCTAACTTAGTGAGGATGGCTTTAAACTAGGTTCGCTGGGGGATGGAGATCTAAGCCTTGAGGTAAGTGGGGAAGTGAGGAGAAAACACAAGGAGGACGATGCAACAGGGGAGGCCTCCTGATTCATACTGAGAAAATAGGGCAATTGGCTAGTTATCTTAGGTGCCTGTACATGAACACAAGAAGCCTGGGAAACAAGCAGGAAGAACTGGGAGTCTTGGCACAGTCAAGGAACTATGATGTAACTGGAATAACAGAGACTTGGTGGGGTAACTCACATGACTGGAGCATTGTCATGGATGGGAATAAACTGTTCAGGAAGGACAGGCAGGGGAGAAAAGGTGGATGAGCTGCAATGTATGTAAGAGAGCAGTATGATTGCTCAGAGTTCCAGTATGAAACTGGAGAAGTGCCTTAGGTGCCTGCAGGGCAGGCTCTAACATTTTTGCCGCCCCAAGCAAAAAAAAAGAGCGCTGGCCCATGCCCATGAGCGCCGCGCCACCCCCGTGAGCACCGCATCGCTGAACCCCTCCCCAGGCATCACGTCGCCCAAGTCCCCCGCTGAGCACCATGCCACCTAAGCCCCCCACCCCTCCTGAGCGCCGTGCCACTCAAGTCCCTGCCCCCCAAGCATCACGCTGCCAAAGTCCCTGCCCCCCCGAGCATCACGCTGCCCAAGACCCTACCCCCCTGAGCATTGCACCACCCAAGTCCCACCCCCCCCGAGCGTTGCGTCACGCCGTCCAAGTCCCCGCCCCCCCGAGCATTGTCGTGCTGCCCAAGTCCCCGCCCCCCCGAGCATCGCATCATGCCGCCCAAGTCCCCGTCCCCTCGAGTGTCGCATCGCACCACCCAAGTCCCCGCCCCCTGAGCGCCGTGCCACTGAAGCCCGTCCCCCGCCGAGTGCTGCGCCGCCCAAGTCCCCGCCCCCCCAGTGCCGCACCACACCGTCCAAGCCCCACTCCTCCCCCCCAGCACCGCCCTGTCCCAAGGTGCCGCCCCAAGCACGTGCTTGGTAGGCTGGTGTCTGGAGCTGGCCCTGGATGCCTGTTGAGTGCCTTTGGATTAAGTTTAGAAGCGAGAGCAACAAGGGTGATGTCATGGTGGGCCTCTGCTATAGACCACTAGACCAGGAGGATGAGGTAAATGAGGCTTTCTTCAGACAGCTAACAGAAATTTCCAGATCACAGGCCCTGGTTCTCATTCGGGACTTCAATCACCCTGACATCTGCTGGGAGAGCAATAAAGCAGTGCACAGACAATCCAGGAAGTTTTTGGAGGCTGTTGGGGACAACTTCCTGATGCAAGTGCTGGAGGAACCAACTAGGGGCCTCTTGACCTGCTGCTCACAAACAGGGGAGAATTGGTAGGAAAAGTAGAAGTGGGTGGCAACCTGGGCGGCAGTGACAATTAGATGGTCAAGTTCAGGATCCTGACGAAAGAAAGGAAAGCAGCAGAATACAGACCCTGGATTTCAGAAAAGCAGACTCTGACTCCCTCAGGGAACTGATGGGCAGGATCTCCTGGGAGGCCAATATGAGGGGGAAAGGAATCCAGGAGAGCTGACCGTATTTCAAAGAAGCCTCATTGAAGGTGCAGGAACAAACCATCCTGATGTGCAAAAAGAATAGTAAATATGGCAGGCGCCCAGCTTGGCTTAACAGAGAAATCTTTGGTGAGCTTAAACACGAGAAGGAAGCTTACTGGAAGTGGAAACTTAGATAGATCACTAGGGAGGAGTATAAAAATATTACTCGAGCATGCAGAGATGTAATCAGGAAGGCCAAAGAACAATTGGAGATGCAGCTAGCAAAGTATGTGAAGGGTAATAAGAAGAGTTTCTGCTGATATGTTAGCAACAAGAAGGTAGTCATTGACCCCCAACTAGCTGCACCCAGATGCCCATCCCACCAAGCCCCACTCTCCCAGCACCCAGAGTCCTTCGCTGAGCCCCGACAACCAGATCCCTCCTCTGAGCCCCAACCACCTTCACCTGGAAGCCCATTCAGAATCACATTGCCCCTGCAGCTGGAACCCCCCACTCCCAACAAGCCTCTGTGCATCCAGATCCCCCACTAGACCCCCCACTGAGCTGCCTGTACCCAGATTGTCCCACACAGAACCCTCTCACCTCACACCTGGATCCCCTGACACTGAGCCCCTCCACACTTGGATCCTGCCTGGTTCAGCCTGCCTGTCCCACACCTGGTGCACCTGGCACAGAGGGGCAGGGCTCCAGGGTGTTTCTGGGATAGGCCCCGGCCTTGTGCTGTGTCAGGGTTGGGTGCAGCCTCACTGCTGAGTCCATCTCCCGGTGGTGGGGAGGCTGCAGGGCGATCTCCCACTTCGTGCAGCCAGTGACCTGTGCTCCCCACTTCCATGCTGGAGCCTCCATATTTATTTATTGACAAATAAAACTCCTAGAATTCTGCAGAATTTTTAATCTTTTGGTGCAGAATTTGTTATTTTTGGCACAGAATGCCATCAGGAGTAATGAGTGCAGAAATACCAGAGTTTAGACTGAGACAGAACAGGAAAATGAATGGTGCAGCTGGCTTGACAAACACTAGGTCTATATTCCTATGGACATTCCAGGGGATTTGCCCCATTCCTGATTACTGTTTTCAGGTGGGTTGATCCCAGGTGAGGTGTCATAACTATAAGGGGAAGGGTAACAACCCTCCTGTGTACAATACTATAAAATCCCTCCTGGCCAGAGGCACCAAAATCCTTTTACCTGTAAAGGGTTAAGAAGCTCAGGTAACCTGGCTGATACCTGACCCAAAGGACCAATAAGGGGACAAGATACTTTCAAATCTTGTGGTGGGGGGAGGCTTTTGTTTGTGCTCTTTGTTTAGGGGTTGTTCGCTCTTGGGACTAAGAGGGACCGGACATCAATCCATGTTCTCCAAATCTTTCTGAACAAGTTCTCATATTTCACACTTGTAAGTAACAGCCAGGCAAGGCGTATTAGTTTATCTTTGTTTTTCTCAACTTGTGAATGTTCCTTTGCTAGAGGAAGGTATCTCTGTTTTGCTGTAACTTTGAAACTAAGGTTAGAGAGGGTTCCTCTGGGCTCTTTGAATCTGATTACCCTGTAAAGTTATTTTCCATCCTGATTTTTACATTTTCTTTTTAATAAAACCTTTCTTTTAAGAACCTGACTGATTTTTCCGTTGTCCAAAGATCCAGGGGTTTGGGTCTTTGATCACTTTTGTAACCAATTGGTTAGGATATTGTTCTCAAACCTCCCCAGGAAAGGGGGTGTAAGGGTTTGGGGGGATATTTTGGGGAAAGAGGAACTCCAAGTGGTCCTTTCCCCGTTTCTTGTTAAATCACTTGGTGGTGGCAGAATACCAGGTATTAGCCTAAACTGGTAGGAATACGCTTAGGGGACTTTCATGCGGGTCCCCACATCTGTACCCTAGAGTTCAGAGTGGGGAAGGAACCCTGACATGGAGGTTGCTTTAGTCGCTTTCAAAGCAAAGGGCTGTTTTGGGGCTCTTCTCTTCTGGGAGCCATGCAGCCCAGGCAGGATCTGCTAATTTTAGCCTCTCCCTATCACCTGGTCCCACAGCCAGATGATGAAGAGAAAAAGGGGGGTGAGGGAGGAAGGAAAGAGCTCATCTCCAGAGCCCAGCCCTTTGCTCCAGCAGCAAGACCAAAGAAGGACACAACTCAGGACTGAATCCTCCACAAAAACCTACTCCAGTTACTTTGGACCTTGCTCTCATGTAAGGCCTTGCCAGCTGTATGGCTGATCCCAGATGATCTCCTTTTGAAGACTTCAACTGATGGTCCTATGACCCTCTTTCTAATTGTCAACAGCATCCCCCCAATTCAGCATCTCTCTTGTCCTTTCAGGGAAGCAGTAAGACACCCAGGATAAAGATGCCTTGGATGGATGGATGGATATTAAGGCCAGACTATACCATTCTGATAATCTAGTCTGACCCCTTGCATAACACAGAACACAGAAACTCTCCCAGTAATTTCCCCATCAAGCCTATAACTGCTGTTTGAGCAATGGCAGAACTGTTAGAAAGATATCTAGTTTTGGTTTAAAGTCTTCAAATGATGGAGAATCCCAATGATGGAGAATCCAAATGATGGAGAATCCATCACATTCTTAGGCAAGATGTTGCAATAGTTAGTTCCCGTCATGGTTAAAAACATGCACCTTATCTCTAGTCCGAATTCATCTAGCTTCAACATCTAACCATTGAATCTCATTATGCCTTTTTCTGCTAGATCAAAGAAAAAATGGTTACTCACCTTTTTGTAACTGTTGTTCTTCAAGATGTGTTGTTCACGTGCATTCCAAACAGGTGTGTGTGTGCCGCATGCACAGCAGCCGGAAGATTTTCCCCTAGCAGCGCTGTAGGATTGGCCTGTGCGCCCCCTGGAGTGGTGCCGCCATAGTGCCCTATATAGGGACCCGCCAACCCTCCACCCCCTCAGTTCCTTCTTGCTGGCACTCCGACAGAGGGGCAGGAGTGTGAGTATTGGAATGAACATGAACAACACATCTTGAAGAACAACAGTTACAAAAAGGCGAGTAACTGTTTTTTCTTCTTCGAGTGATTGTTCATGTCCATTCAAGTAGGTGACTCACAAGCCTGAGTTTAGGCGGTGGGGTCGGAGTTCATTGCAGATTGGAGCACTGCATGGCCAAAGGCTGCATCGTCTGTGGCCTGTTGCGTGATGGCATAGTGTGACATAAATGTATGGATTGAAGACCATGTAGTAGCTCTGCATATTTCCTGTGTCAGGACCTGAGCCAGGAACGCCGCGGAGGAGGCCTGTGCCCTTGTGGATTGGGCTGTGATCGGCGGGGCAGGCTCCTTAGCCTGATCGTAGCATTAGCGGTTGCAGGCTGTGATCCACGAGGAGATATGCTGTGATGAGATGGGGAGCCCTTTCATCCTGTCGGCAACAGCAACAAAGAGTTGGATTGATTTCCTGAACAGTTTGGTTCTTTCAATATAGAATGCCAGGGCCCTGCGAACATCTAGGGAATGCAGCCTACATGCTGGAGGAGTGTGGCTTAGGATAGAACACAGGGATAAAAATGTCCTGACCCCTGTGGAATTGGGAGACCACCTTAGGAAGGAACGCCGGGTGTGGCCTGAGTTGGACTTTGTCTTTGTGAAAAACAGTGTATGGAGGCTTGGACGTCAGAGCTCTGAGCTCTGATATCCTCCTGGCCGAGGTGATAACCACGAGGAATGGAACCTTATAGGAGAGATACAGTAATGAGCACGTAGCCAGGGGCTCGAAGTGGGGCCCTGTGAGGGCAGAAAGGACCAAATTAAGGTCCCAGGACAGGACAGGTTGTTGAGTATGCGGGAAAAGCCTATCCAGGCCCTTGAGGGTTCTACCAACCAGTAGGTTGTCTTCAACAAGAAGAAAGTCAAGGAAAGTGTGGGCCCCTTACTGAATGAGGGAGGCAACCTAGTGACAGAGGATATAGAAAAAGCTAATGTACTCAATGATTTTTTTGCCTCTGTCTTCACAAACAAGGTCAGCTCCCAGACTGCTACACTGGGCAGCACAGTATGGGGAGAAGGTGACCAGCCCTCTGTGGAGAAAGAAGTGGTTTGGGACTATTTAGAAAAACTGGAAGAACACAGGTCCATGGGCCAGGATGCGCTGCATCCGAGGGTGCTAAAGGAGTTGGCGGATGTGATTGCAGAGCCATTGGCCATTATCTTTGAAAACTCATGGTGAACGGGGGAGGTCCCAGATGACTGAAAAAAGGCTACTGTAGTGTCCATCTTTGAAAAAGGGAAGAAGGAGGATTTGGGGAACTACAGGCCAGTCAGCCTCACTTCAGTCCCTGGAAAAATCGTGGAGCAGGTCCTCAAGGAATCAATTCTGAAGCACTTAAGGGAGAGGAAAGTGATCAGGAACAGTCAGCATGGATTCACCAAGGGCAAGTCATACCTCACTAACCTAATTGCCTTCTATGAGGAGATAACTGGCTCTGTGGATGAGGGGAAAGCAGTGGATGTGTTATTCCTTGATTTTAGCAAAGCTTTTGTTACGGTCTCCCACAGTATTCTTGCCAGCAAGTTAAAGATTGGATGATTGGACTATAAGGTGATTAGAAAGCTGGCTAGATCGTCGGGCTCAACGGGTAGTGATCAACGACTCCATGTCTAGTTGGCAGCCGGTTTCAAGTGGAGTGCTCCAAGGGTCAGTCCTGGGGCCGGTTTTGTTCAATATCTTCATTAATGATCTGGAGGATGGCGTGGACTGCACTCTCAGCAAGTTTGCAGAAGACACTAAACTTGGAGGAGTGGTAGATATGCTGGAGGGTAGGGATAGGATACAGAGGGACCTAGACAAATTAGAGGACTGGGCCAAAAGAAACCTGATGAGGTTCAACAAGGACAAGTGCAGAGTCCTGCACTTAGGACAGAAGAATCCCATTCACTGTTATAGACTAGGGACTGAATGGCTAGGAAGCAGTTTTGCAGAAAAGGACCTAGGGGTTACAGTGGACGAGAAGCTGGATATGAGTTAACAGTGTGCCCTTGTTGCCAAGAAGGCTAATGGCATTTTGGGCTGCATAAGTAGGGGCATTGCCAGCAGATCGAGGGATGTGATCATTCCCTTCTATTCGACATTGGTGAGGCCTCATCTGGAGTACTGTGTCCATTTTTGGGCCCCACACCACAAGAAGGATGTGGAAAAATTGGAGAGAGTCCAGCGGAGGGCAACAAAAGTGATTAGGGGGCTGGAGCACATGATTTATGTGGAGAAGCTGAGGGAACTGGGATTGTTTAGTCTGCAGAAGAGAAGAATGAGGGGGGATTTGATAGCTGCTTTCAACTACCTGAAAGGAGGTTCCAAAGAGGATGGATCTAGACTGTTCTCAGTGGTAACCGATGACAGAACAAGGAGTAATGGTCTCAAGTTGCAGTGGGGGAGGTTTAGGTTGGATATTAGGAAAAACTTTTTCACTCAGAGAGTGGTGAAACACTGGAATGGGTTACCTAGGGAGGTGGTGGAATCTCCTTCCTTAGAGGTTTTTAAGGTCAGGCTTGACAAAGCCCTGGCTGAGATGATTTAGTTGGGAATTAATCCTGCTTTGAGCAGGGGATTGGATTAGATAACCTCCTGAGGTCCCTTCTAACCCTGATATTCTATGATTTTATGGGTTTGCAAAGACTGAACTACTGTTAGCTCCTAAGTGGAACGTGGAGTTGGCCGCCAAGTGGACCCGAACCAAAGAGATGGAAAGACCCTGCTGTTTCAGATGAAGTAAGTAGTCAACGATGAGTGGAATCGGGGCGAGCAATGGAGCCTGTCCCTGCTATTCTTCCCAGATGGAAAACCGTTTCCACTGGGCCGTGTACGTGGCCCTGGTGGAGGGTTTCCTGCTACCAAGGAGGACTTGTCTAACCTGTTGTGAGCACTGCATTTCTACCAGGTTTAGCCATGGAGCATCCAGGCTGTGAGGTGGAGCAGCTCCAGGTTCGGGTGATGGAGGTGGCCTCGATCCTGTGTGATCAGGTCCAGGAGCAGGGGCAAGGCGAGGGGCGCCTGTACAGACATCTGCAGTAGTGACGTGAACTAATGCTGGTGCGGCCACGCCGGAGCTATCAGTATGACTCAAGCGTGATCCCCGTGAATCTTGAGGAGTACCCTGTGGACCACTAAAATTGAAGGGAAGGCATAAAGCAGGCCACCTTCCCACAAGAGAAGGAAGGCATCTGTGAGAGACCCTGGACTGTGCCCCATGAGGGAGCAGAACCGTTGATGCTTCCTGTTGTCTTGCAAGGCAAACAGGTCTATCTGGGGATAGCCCCAGAGACAGAAGATTGAACATGCCACATCCCAGCGAAGGGAGCACTTCTGACCATGGAACGAGCGGCTGAGGGTGTCCGCTAGGCCGTTCTGCAGCCCCGGGAGGTAGGATGCCATTAGGTGAATTGCATTCTGTACGCAAAAATCCCATAACGTGAGGACTTCCCGGCACAGAGGAGAGGAGTGTGCACCCCCGTTTGTTGATATAGAACACTGGTGAAGTATTGTCCGTGAGGACTGCAAAACGCCTGCCTGCCAAGCGAGATTTGAAGGTCAGGCAAGTGAGATGCACCACCTGTATCTCCCTGACATTGATGTGCAAAGTGAGGTCCCCGGGGGACCAAAGGCCTTGGGTCCTGAGATTCCCCAGGTGTGCTTCCCTACCCCAGGTCAGACACATCTGTTACCAAGGATAGGGCTGGCTGCGGGCTGGCGAACATACTTCCATGCCGACCTCCCGCAGGTCGAGCCACCATTGGAGGGAATCTAGCACCATTTGGGGAAGCATCACCACCAAGCCTGGCTGGTCGGTACACAGTCACTAACCAGGACTGAAGACGGTGCAGCCTGAGTCTGGCGTGGCTCACCACATAGATGCACGCAGCAATATGCCCCAGCAACTTGAGGCAGTTCCTTGCTGTGGTGGTCAGGAAACGTTGGAGACCGAGAATTATGTCAGACATGGACCAAAACCTGGACTCCGGTAGGTACACTCTGGCTTGCGTCGAGTCCAGAACTGCCCCTATGAACTCTATCCGCTGGATGGGAGACAGGGTGGACTTGGCCTTGTTCAGCAGGATGCTGAGCTCGAGGAAGGTCTGTCTGATAAAAGCCACCTGAGCCTCCATCTGTGCCTGGGAGCGGCCCTTGATGAGCCAATCGTCCAGGTAGGGAAACACTTGAATTTCATGCTTGCGCAGGAAGGCTGCTATGACTGCTATGCACTTTGTGAAAACCCTCGGGGCTGTTGACAGGCTGAAGGCAGGACTGCGAACTGGAGATGAGTGTTGCCCACTATGAATCGGATGTAATGTCTGTGTTGAGGGAATATCACGATATGGAAATACCAGTCTCCTGGATCCATGGAGGGAATGATGAAGGACAGGGAGACAATACGGAACTTGAGCTTCTTCACAAACTTGTTCAGACACCGCAAGTCCAAAATAGGTCTGAGGTCCCTTTCCCCTTCAGTATTAGGAAATACTGGGAGTAAAACCCCCTGCCCCTGAGTTCCTGAGGAACTTCCTCCACTGCCCCTACAACAAGGAGGGACTGCACTTCCTGAATTAGAAGCTGCTCATGAGAGGGGTCCCTGAAGAGGGATGGGGACGGGGGCTGGTGGGGCGGGAGGGAGAAGAATTGGATAGAATATCCCCTCTCTACCGTGCGGAGCACCCAACTGTCTGATGTGATTCGGGACCAGGCATGATAGAAGGGGGACAGACGTGATAAAAAGGTAGGATTGGTAGGATCCAAAGTCCTGACAGGTAGGTCGTCCTTGACTGCACCATCAGATTTGGGGTCTAGGCCCCAACGGAGGCCACGGCTGGCCAGACAGCTGTCCAGAGGGCTGTTGTTGCCTCCTCCTGCCACTTCTGCTCCGCCTATGTGAGGGCTCCGGGAGGTTCTGGGGCTGGTATGGCTGCAGGGCCGGCTTCAGCCTGAATTGCCTGAGCTGGGTGGCTGTTAGTGTGCAGGCCCAGGGAGCGTAAGGTAGCCCTTGTCCAGTTTCTCGGAAAACAGCGTGAGCCCCTCAAAGAAGAGGTCCTGGATGGTCTGTTGGACCTCATGTGGAAGGCCCAAGACCTGAAGCCAGGACCCTCACCGCATCACCAGCCCAGTGGCCAGCGTGCGGGAGGCTGCATCCGCCACATCCAGGGCTGCTTGGAGGGATGCACACTAAATCAGCTTCCCTTCCTCCACCACAGCGGAGAATTCCATTTGTGATTCCTGGGGAGGGAGTTCAGAGAACTTGGACAAGGCAGAGCACGTGTTATGGCCACACTGGTTCACTATAGCCTGTTGGTTGGCTATGCGTAGTTTCAGACCACCTGTTGAGTACACCTTTCTACCAAAGAGGTTCAACTTCTTGGCTTCCCTGTTCTTTGGTGTAGACCCTTGAAACGCCTGATGCTCCCTTTGGTTGACTGCATCCACAACCAGAGAGTCTGGAGGAGGGTGAGCATATAGGTGCTCATGGCCCTTGGAAGGTACAAAGTAGCGCCTCTCTGTCCTTTTGGCTGTAGGGGCAAAAGAAGCTGGTGTCTGCCAAAGGGTAAGGGACGTGTCACTATTGTTTTGATCAACGGTAGGGTGATCCTAGACGGGCCCGAGGGAGCAAGGATGTCCACTACCGGATCTATGTCCACCTCAACCTTTTCCGCCTGGATCACCAGCTTTATGCAGCATGTTTAAGTAGCTGCTGAAGCACCTGGTTGTCCTCTAGAGCCGGTGCCGCTGAAGTTCCCGTGATCGCCTCATCCAACGAGGAAGAGGAGGACATCACTTGCATGGGACCTTCCTTGCTACCATCAGCCTCCGCAGGGCCCCTGCGGCACATGGTACTCTGGTTGTGTGGCCAATGTGGATGTAGGATGTGGCACCGTGACCAGTACTAGGGTTGACGCCGAACGACGAGGTGCACTGGGTGGTGCCTGCGGCATTGAAAACATGGCCCCCATCGGTGCTGGTGTCTGACTAGGTGGTGCTGGATTCTGTGGTGGCACACTCCTGGAGCGCGGACTGTGCACCTGTTTCAGGGTCTGATGGTAAGCCCAGGGAGTCCAGAACGGCCATGTGGAGGGCGGTTGCCACTGCTGCTGCCACGGCACGACACAACACAGGTAAGGTCATTGGCTTGCCTGTGAAGCTGACCTCAAGCTCCTTGATCTACTGGAGTGGTAGGATTCCGCCTCTGCCTCCGAGGTTTCCGAATATGAGGATCGACAAGGGGCCATACCCACTGTCACCAGCAAGTGGTGCCGCGAGGCCAGGGAATGCTCTCTTTGCATCGGTACTACCGGAGCGGGGCGGGGCAGGGACTGTGGCATTATCATGGCCAGCTTGCCCCTTGGATCAGGGGTCGGGCCATCCCTGGTGACTCTTCCCTCCGGCATAGGAGGCTTAATAAGTCAGGCATCGATGGGAGGTGCACCTCCTTGCTGAGTCTGGGAACCTAAACCAGTCCAGACTTGACTGCAGCCTCACGAGGGCAGGAGTCAACGGGACCTTGGGAGGATGCAGTTGTGGCATGGCTTGTCCCACTACACTTGTGGATGCCACCGGCCTTTTAAGGTCCTGGTGGGGTGATTAGGGTGACCAGATGAGATGAAGAAAATATCGGGACACATGGGGGAGGAGGGTCTGCCGGTGGAGGAAAAAAAAAAAGCCAAGTGCAGCCAGCGGAGCAAAATATCGGGACAACCACCCAAATATCAGGATGATCCTGATTTTATCAGGACGTCTGGTCACCCTAGGGGGCCCCTCACCGGCTTCCTTTTTTTCACAGGCACTGGTGATGGTGATCGGTGCCACATGGAGGCCAATTTTCTATGTCCTGATTTTCTCTGCTGTTGGGACTTAGTTTTCTTAGACCGGGCCTCCTCTCTTGCTAATGGTGCCGGAACGCTAAGCACCGAGGATGAGGTGCTGGGCGCCAGGTAGGCAGGCTCAGGGTCCGAGTGTGGCCATAAGACCACCTCCATAAGGAGCACTCTAAGTCTCTGCTCTCTGTCCTTAAGAGTCCTGGGATGAAACCCCTTGCAGATACTTCACCGGTCTCTTTGGTAACACTCAAGCAGGAAGAGTAGGGGTCACTCTTCAGGATAAACTTCCCGCAGTCTGCGCAGAGTTTAAACCCTGGGGACCCAGGCATGCCCCAGACGGGGCAACGATTATGGTGGAGGTGAAGCCCCCCCAACAGCTATTAACTATCTTACAACTAATACTAACTCTAAACTATAAGAAAAAACAAACTATATACACTTAATAGAGACACTGCTAGGCTTGCTGTAAGAGCGAGCAAAGTTCCAGCTAGCTGTCACCGGCGGTAAGAAGGAACTGAGGGGGTTGAGGGTTGGCGGGCCTCTATATGAGGCACCATAGGCTGACTCTATGGCGCTACTAGGAGAAAATCTTCTGGCTGGCATGCACACAGTGCGCACACACCTGCTTGGAATGGACATGAACAATCACTCGAAGAAGAACCACCTGCTTTCAGAAATTTCTCCCCTGTATAGGTACCTGTATATGTGATGATAACGAGATGAAAGAGGGAGATAGGGTATGCATGGGAGAGAGATACAGAGCTAGGTAAAGCATGGAGATAAAGAGACAGATGATAGAAAGATGAAGAACAAAGAGAGAGAAAGAGCTGTATATACGGGATATACAGATTTATATAGCAATAGAAAGCAGAACCTCATGCCAGGCATGAGGCCTGGGCCTGCCTTAGAATCACCCAAAAGCCCAGAGCACGCTGATGAGAAGTGACAGCAAGGAGTGAAAATGAAACAGGCCAATAAATATTCCATGTTTCAGAGACCCATGCTCCCATCCCCCTCCCTTTCTGAGATGTATTATTTAAGTGCATTTTCTTCTATAAATATGGCCATGAATAATTGATAGCCTGTTTTGAGCCCCTAAACTGCTTGAGCCTCTGTCTCTTCTTAGACTCCTCCCTGCTGCAGTGCAGCCTGTAGGCTCCATGTCACCTGCGAGCCATCTCCTGTGTGGCAGGCAGCCTCCTGAATGCACAGAGAGCTGTATCCCAGGAAATCCACACACTCAGACATGTTGAAATGAGGTGGAGAGTAGGGAGCTTCCGTCTGATTTCTGGGCTAGTGCTGAGGAGGGTCACTTGCCAGCACAGATGACTGGTTCCACAGTGCCAGCTGGCTGGGAGAAACACCATCAGGGCGGCTCCAGGCACCAGCACACCAAGCGCATGTCTGTGGCGGCAAGCCATGGGGGGAGCTCTGCCTGCGGAGGGTCCGCTGGTCCTGCGGCTTCGGCGGACCTCCTGCAGGCGTGCCGCCAAATCCGCAGGACTGGGGACCTCCCGCAGGCAAGCCACCGAAGGCAGCCTGCCTGCCGTGCTTGGGGTGGCAAAATACCTAGAGCCACGCCTGAACACCATGCACCCAGCAGTGGCTTCTCCTCCTTGCCAGCAAACACAACACTTGTCTAAAGAGCCTTCGTTACCCAGCCACAAAAGGACCTCTGGCAGGGAAACAGTACGTCCTTGGGGCACACATACACAGGCTGTTTGGAGTGGGGTGGGGGAAGCTTTACAAGAGAGAAGGTGAGTGACAGGGGCCCTGCAAGCTGGCCACTCAGAATGGCCAGGGTACAGCACCTCTGTCTAAATCCAGAGAGCAGCAGCAGAATGGGCCCTGGGTTCACGGCAACAGGAGCCAAATCTACGAGTAAACCTGCTAGTTCACTATCAGGCTGCCACACAGCTCTGCCTATGCCCCTCAGTCTGACTTGAGCCTCCTATACCCCTGCACTCCCCTTTCCTTTGTATTGAATACAGAGCAGCTAGGATTGCAGTCTGAGATGCAGGAAGCTGTCAGGCAAGGCGCAGCCCTGGGTTCTGCAGTCACGTGTGGGAGTCCCAGCTAGCTCCCTTTTCACCTTTTCGGAACCCCATCTCTCCCAACCAGCCACCCCTCTTGTCTCTGACCTCCCTCCAACTGAGCCACTCCTCCTCCCTCAGCTGCTCAGGAGGCCAGTGGTGACCACACTCATGGTGGGGGAGGCCAGGAAAGGAAAGCAACAGGGGGACAGTTAATCGCTCGCCATTAGGCCTACTGGTCCCTGAGTCAGAAATGGTCAGGCAGCGGGGATTGTGGCCGGCTCTCTAGCTGGCATGGTGCAGGAAAGGGAAGGATCTCTCTCAGCTGTATAGGCTAATGGCACCACTCTCTGCCATCAGAACATATTGTCCTGGTGACTGCAGCCTTCTGACCAGTTTCAGTGGGAGCCAGCATGTGAGGAACGAGATGGGCCCTGTTTCTTCTCCTAACTGAAACCAATCTGCAAAGGACCCAGGCAGCTGGGTGACCCAGTCCACTGTGCTGCTTGCAGTGAGATTTCAGTGGCACAGGGAGTGCTGGAGCAGGAGAAGGGGAGAGGGGGTATCAGCTGTACACAAGCTTCAGCTGGCAATTTGGACAATTCAATCTCCACGAGGGGCACAACTGGGGACTTCCCATGATTAAAGGAGTGCTCAAGAGGAAGTCAGCTTGGGCTAGAGCAGATGGGGGCATGGTACATCATCCCCCTAGGCGGTCCAGGGCAACTACAGACAGTAAATAAATAAGTCAGCGTGCATCTAGCTGGCCTGTTAATTTGGGAGCAGCAGCATATATTGGGCCCTGAGCATGCTTTCAGCAGCCTAATTCCCCTGGGCTGGAGATAAAAGCAGGGAGTGAGTAGAGTCAAACATTTTATCCACTTGATTTGTGATGGAGATGTCCGAGTCCCTAATGGAAGGAGGAGTCTGGTGTAAATGGCTGCTTCCCATGGGGCTTACTCTGTGTTATCCTGAAGCCTCATGGGGAGTGGGATGGGCCCCATGAAGCCTCCACACCTCACTCACATGGAGATTAGCTGGCTGGGGCTAAAACAAGGCTCAATGTCCTTCTTCCAAAGGAATTCAGGGCCAGGCTAGCTCATTGCTGTACTGGGTCAGCAGTCTAATGGGGGGGGAGCACTGGGCTGGGAATCAGGAGACCTGGTTTCTTTCCCCAGCTCTGACATGGACTTGCTGAATGACCTTGGGGAAGTGACTTCCTCACTCCATGCTCCGTTTCCCCTCCCACCCTTTGTCTGTCTTCTCAACTTAGTGTGTCAGTTCCTTGGGACAGTGAATCAGGGATCAAACCCAAGATTCCTCACTCCCATCCCTGTGCTTACATTGCTTGACTGAAACACTCACAGCTTTGTCCCTCCCTGAGCAGCGTGCTTCTCACCTCAGCAAATCCAGCAGCTGCAAGGTTTCCAGATTGGCCTTGTGAACTCCAGCTACCTGAGTGGCTGGCAGAGAGTCATTATAGCCATGTGAATGGGGCAGAGTCACCTTAGCAGACACCAGACCATAGCTCTGTCAGGTCTTCATTCATCAACTTGCTCCTGCCCAACAGTACTGATCCATTCCATAGCAAAGCAGATTCCAAGCAAATATCCCTCTCTCATCCAGAGCCCAGGATCTGCACCTGGCCAGAACCTTTCCCAGGATCCTGAATGCCCAGGGTGCTTCCAATCTCTCAGCTGTCCCAGAAGCAGTGCAAGAGTGTAAGTGACCTGCTGCCCCCGCACCCCCACAATCACCCACAGGAACCCTTCTTCCCAGTAGACCCAGGTGGTCTTTCCTTCTGCTGACTTTTTGAGGGGCCTGGGCAGGCAACAGCCTTCCACCAACTTCTGGCTGGTTCAATCTCCCTCTATTCTGCCTGGGAAAGGGCTGATGGACCAACTCCTCCTAAATCCCATCTTAAGCATCTCCTGGGGAGCATGAGGCTAGCCCATTCCCTCACTCGCCTGTCTTCTGCAGTAGGACCTGGAAACACTCCTCTAGTGTCTCTGCCTTGCACACTGGCCATTAACGCTCTGAGTGAGATGCCCCTGGGGGGCTAATAGGCAACCCCCCTGCTTCAGCCAGCCATCTGAGCTTTGGGTCCCAACCTCCCAGCCATTGGAGTTTCCCTCATCCATAGACAATCAACACAAATCAGCTTCCTAGGTCTTTATGCTCTATCAGATGGTTGCAGAACTTGTCCACATGCTGACTCTGCCCTCTCTGCTCAGGCACGGTACCCAATGGTGGCATGATAGCTCATTGGCACAGCAATACCAATGGGCTCAAGCGATGTGCTATGGAGATGGATCTGGCTCAGAACTTTCCTGGATACAGGATTTTGTCTTAGGACCATCACTGCTTATTTGAAAGAAGATCAGTCATCAGTCCTGCAAATGATTTAGAACACCCACAGTATGCCCAACCCAGGGACATACTGGCAGCTTGCAGGAGCCCTTATGGCAGCATCGAAAATGCAGTTGATTTCAGCTCCCCTCATCTTCATTACATCTGTGTGGTCTGAAGCACCTACAGGTCTTAGTGTGTGTGATGACTGCCATCTTGGCCAGCACACCAGGCACTGAAACAGGGACAACCAAGAGCTAAATGCATGAGCTGCTACAGCTTGAGCTAAAGAGCCAAGCTCAGGGAGCTGTACCAGATTGCCATCCTCTATGGCTCAGGCTCAGAGCAGGATTCAGAAAGTACCCCTAATCAATGACCTACACATGCAAGCTCCCATCTTGATCCAACATGTCCAGGTCTCAATTAATTTCCACTATGGCCAGCCTTAAATTTCCTGGTGCGCCAAAAGAACAAGTCCTAGTGTCTCCTCTGGGGACCGCAAGGCAGATAATCACCAGGATTTGCACTATCTGGGTGAAAGCTTTAGGCTCCCACTTCAAAGGGAAAGTGCTAATTAAGCCCTAGCTGCACTGGTAGTGGACATCACCGAAACACCAGCATAGGGCTGGAGTTCCAGGGACCTTACCTGTGTGACATTAAAAGCATATGTGCATGGGCAGCCCACTAAAATCTGTGGACAGATTCTCCGTGATTCTGATGGACTTTGGATAAGGTCCATGGTTATGAGTGGGATATAAATCATGCAGAGCTTAGATAGATTCCAGGGATCTACAGTTTCCTCAAATGTAAGGGGTAATATCAGCCAACAACATCCTGGTAATCCTGAGTGCCCTCTGCCCTAAAGCCCTGAATCTGGCTGAGACTGATCCTTTAATCAGCTGCACATCCCTCAACTGTTCCACTGAGCTTGGCTTCCTTTTTCCTCCCTGGGAGCACTTGCTGTACTCACTCCATGATGCTTCCTCACAGAAACCCTCCCTGCTCTCTCAGCCATGTACCAGCTTTCCCTGGCCCCAGGCACCCTGGGACTGTGTGTCAGGAGAAAACTGCCTGCTGTGTCCTTTGATTACTCAGCAGCAGTCCTCAGCTCAGGGGGCTAGAATGACTCTTGCCCATCTATTCTAGGACAAGGGTGAACTAATAGTGACTCAGCCCAGCCTCTCTAAAACCTTCACTGGAGAAAGGAGCTTCCTGTGCCATGGGGATGCATGCTCCATGCTTTCACAATGGTTCCCATGCCTTCCCCTCTGCTAGCTGCTCTGTTTAAGCTTTTAAAGGACTTGTTCAGCATGGTCTCCTGCAGGATGGCAGGAGAGATACACATCTTGGGATGTATGAGCTACACAGTGCATCTGAAATGCAAATGTTTATTAAAATCAGCAGCTCTGATCTATGCAGCTGTGGCCACCTAGCGTCGTATTTAATATATAACCCAGCTTGCTTGCAGCTGTGGCCACCTAGCATCATATTTAATATATAACCCAGCTTGCTTGAAGACCAAGGGCCAAGATCCTCACCTGGTATAAAATGGCACAACTCCACTAAAACGAGTGGCACCACTGATGATTCACATCAGCTGAGGATCTGGCACTGTGTTTATAATAGACTTCATTACCATTGGTTTTTCATTGATCCTGTGCTCTGCCATATAGGTACCAGCAAATATAAGGCATGCTTGTCCCCTCTTATGATCTCAGAGGCCAACACCCAGAGATGGGACATACTGGAAAATACACTGGTATGAATAGCTCATCTCTTTAGGGGCTCAATCCTGCCGTCATCATTCAGGTTCAGTAGCCCCAGGGAAATCACATGAGGAAGGAAGGCCAAACCAGGCACTTCAGTAGCAAGCTCTTTTGGATAGGGACTGTGTGTGTTGTTGTGTGTTCTAGAGTGGAGAATACATGGCCAGCAACCACTAGACAAATAACCATCACAACAATAGCTAGCCACTAGCTCAGACATCGGTCACAGTTGCATGCATAATCCTTTTAATTGCACACTCACAGCAGGCACACAAATAACATGCACACTTTTTGTATCTGCATTGTACACATGTATCCCCCAAAACCCGGGTCTAATGTCTTGCCAACCTAGTGAGGCAATGCTGACTAATGGTTAGACTAGGGACTGAGGGTTAGTTCTACTATTAGTTCTATTCCTACTTCTGCCATGGATTTGACACTGGGCTCTTAAGCTCTGTGCCTCAGTTGTCCTCCTCTGCAGACTGGGGAAAACAACACCTACCTCTGATGACTGTTGTGAGAGTTATTGCTTTAATGTCTATTTCCTTTGCAGATCTGAGCTAAGTGACAGCTATGCAGACTGAGATGGCAATGGGTTCATAACTATAAATACAGTCATATATGGCTATGTTGAAAATGTTATAGCTCTGAGAAATCATGGCACTGAACACAGTACATACATCCATTTTTAATACTGTTAGTAAAGATTTATGACCCAAGCTTGCAGGCCAAGCTCCTACTGACTTCAATGGGAGTTTCGCCTCTGAAGGGAGTACACCAAGCACAGCTGTTCTGCCTGAGCTCTGTATTCCTCCTAACAGACACACAGCCCACACGAGAGTGCAGCACCTTAGCTGACCTACAATAGCACAGCACATACTGAGCACATGAGCTTAGCTATGAAGAGCAGGTGGAGCTAGCTGGAGCATGTGTTTCTTTTTATCTCACATTGCTGGTGCCTTAAATTCTCTGCCTCTTTCTGTTTCACAGACTTTTCACCCCATGCTTTCACTACAGCTCTCAGTGAGGTTTCTTAGCAATAGGTCCTGAATCAAACCCCCAGTGTCTATACTCCTTTCCCTCAGTTTAGGAGTTGGGATCAAGACCCAGTTGCTATGATGGCAAAATCATCTTGGGCCCCCAACCAAGGTAGGCTTGACACAAGTGCAGAGGGGATGGGAACATCTACACTTGGAGCTGGAAGTGGCTAGCTGCCTTGAGTATGAGCACACCTGGGACTCAAGGTATTTACCCAGCTAGCCTGTCCCACCACCCACACCATCATGCTACTGTGGCAAATTGCTGGCACTATTATGATGGGTCTCACATTTTCTCTTCTTTGGGGGGGGGGTTCAGGGCACCATTTCTTGCCCCTGAATTGGAATATTAATTGCCCCACTAGTGTCCTAGAGGAGGGGAGTGGAGTGGGAGGGACCTGGGCTCGCCCTCTACTCCAGGTCCCAGCCCAGGGGCCCTGAGGATAGTGGTGAACCACTTGAACTGATGGTTCCTTCCCCTGGGCTACTTCCCTCTCCTGCCCTTCAGCTTGTGGGGGGCTTCCTGCCCTCCCTCTGCACAAACCAGGTGCCCCTTGCCTAGGACTTCTTAGCCCATTGCAGCACTTCTCCAAACTGCCCTCTGCTCCTACTCCCACACTGTCTGATTGAAGCATGTGTTTTTATCATGTGACTGACTGCAGGTACTCTAATTGTCTTCAGGTGCTCTAATTGGCATCAGGTGCTCTAATTAATCTATAGCAAACTTTCTTCCCCTTACAGGGAATAAGGCTCCCTTCTAACCCTCTCCTGCTGCCCTCTGGCCATGCTGTATCACACTACCCTGTGATTTTTAGTGTTCCAGCTCACTCAAAGTGGGGTGATTATGTCTAGCCAAGCTGAAAATTACAGCTCTAACTCAAAGTATAGATGTACCCATAGTTTCAAGCCAGCTTTACATTCCAACCTAGGGCCAGGCTGATTCCTGGGGTAAGTCAGAGTAGCCTCAGGGCTGTTCTAATTTATACTCATCTGTGTATGGCCCCTAGAGGCTGTTCTGGCAATTGGAGGCTTCCAGGGCATAAGGATGCCTTGGCCACTCCCTATTCCCCCTGCCACCAGGGTAAGACCATGAGGCAGTGTTGGGTAAAAGCCAACCTGGCAGTTTTGTGACACCAAGGATTTCTCCAGCACCATGGCCTTGAGACTGGCAAGAGTTCAAAAGGACTGTTAGCCCAGAGAGGTCTTTGAGGCATGGACAGAGATGCCCTTTGAGATATTAGTACCCAGATAGCAGAGGAACGGCTGCTAGATGAGATAAGTGAGATGGTGCCGACTCTGCCATTAATAAGGGGAGGGTTGATGGAGAAGTTCCAAATTGGGTTAAAAATTACTGGTGTAGGGACAATCTTCTTCTCAAAACTCAAGTAAGTGGGGATCCTCTCACTGAACCTGGAACCTGGGCATGTAGCAGAAACACAGCCACCCAGCAACCTCCAGGCGGCAACAGCCAAGGCCTGCTATGCCTCATCCAGTGTCTATGCCTCTCCTAAACTTCCCTACAGCAGATAGGGGGTGAGATGTCCTCTCCACAGCTTGGCCATCTTGTGGATCTGAAGCTGTTCTGCTTCTCTTTGAGCCTTGCATGTCCACCTAAGGGGGGAAGGGTCTAGCCATTAGTAATCTAGGCCAGAGTATAGTAGGAAATAGTTATAGATCAGGTAGAACAGAAGAGGCAGGCAGGGAGCTACAAGATCATTCTGAGGTCCAATCTTGCTCATGCTATATGATACTTCAGTGATGTACGGTAAAGAGTGAGCTGCCTGCTGTGCACTTTTGCAGATAACATGAAAAGATGAAGGCTGGTCAGTATATAAGAGAATGATGGAATCCCAAAAGACTTCAATACAGAGGAGCCTGGGCTGATGTGCCTCCTACACCATTTCTAACGGCAGAGATGGGCTCAAGGCACAACATTCAGCTCTGGATCCAGATTTCAAACACCCTAAATTTGAGGGAGAGATTAGATCTTGGTTTTTGTTTCAGTCCATTATAAAGGTCAGAGGAATTCACAAAATGTGGATGTAGTTCCAGGCTCAGATTCTGAACATTCCCCTGAAGTTGGAGGGTGTTTGGGCTAGGGGTCCAGCTCTAGGTAAAACTCTGAAACAATGAGGGACTGGGTCAGAAAATGGCAAGTGCAATTACACTTTTAATGTGCATTTGTTGCAAGAAAGTGAACAGGAGAAAACAGAATGGACACTATACATTCACAAATTGTGGGAATTGGCATTTCCAGAGACTTTTAATGAACAAGATTCAGAGTTTCCATCTTAAGTTTTAATTGGACCAAACTGGTATAGTCCAGAATAGTCATTATCAGCTGCCACCTGTTCAGCACCCTTTAGGGAATCATTTGGTGCTCTCAGTCCTTTCTTTCCTCAGCATACAAGTGGACACATCACTAAACAGCCACAATTGCTGGCATCTTTCCCTACCTGCTTTGCAAACACAGCCCATCCACTATATAAAATCCAAACTCACCTTTCCTGGAGTTTGGCTTTGTTAGCAAAGAAAAACAAAAATAAGGTAGCAGAGCTCAGCTCAAGCCTTCTGCCTGGGGTTAGCTGCTCCCATGGCTCTTCCCCCAGGACAGCTCAGTCCACACCCTAGATCCTCTCTTCCTCAGAAATCCATCTTCCTTCAATCCAGGGAGAAAGCCATCTGACTCAGTGAGGCAGCCAAACCCACTTAACTGTAGTGTAGATGTGGTGGCATGGGCTTCAGTAACACAGGTAGGTCCTCAGAGTCTCCAGCATGCTTGTCCAGACCACGCTGAAGCCTGTACGGTCACATCTTCATTGCCATGTGTAGCCATGCTGTGAAGAAATGTCTGCACAAGCTGCAATCACATCACAGATTGCAGTGTAGACATACTGGAACTCGCAGTCTCAGCAGACACTCAGCTATGTGACTGGGGTTTATCAGTGTCATTTGTACTGTGGTAGTGCCTGGGAGCCTGTGTCTGGGAGAAGACCCCCATTATGCAGAGTGCTGCACACCCACAAGGATGGTCCAGACTCCATGAAGACTACCCTGCTCCATGTCAAGGTTAAGGCACACTGGAAGGGCATTGCAAGGGAGCCGGCTCTGCTCCTGCCAATGTTGCACCTGCTCCACAAATACACAGAGAACCTGAGGCTCTGGTGCTATCAGTCTGGCTCCTTGGACATGAGCTAAATTTGCTTTAAAGAAGGAGAAAAAAAACAAGAGGAACTAACTTAAAACCATCAGCACAATGCCTGGTAGCTGTTAGGGAAGCAAGCAGAACACACATTGGGATGTCTAAAGAGAGAGATCAACACAAGTCACAACAAAGAACTACAATACAAGAACTGAAGGATGGTGCCCCGGGAGCAAGAGCGCTATGCACACAATTAATTGCTGCTGCCACTTCACAAGGAAAGGCCAAGCATTTGGATAAGGCACAGTGGAGAGCAGTTTGGCTGAGAGAGCAGCAGAAGTTAGCAGGGAAGCAAGGCTAGGGGTTTGTTTCTGGAAAAGGGGGATGAGTACAGAGGAGACGCATGCAACAAAACAGTCTGAATGAACTTCACCCAGCAAGAGGCCTTGGCATCAGTCAAGTCCCACTTTGGCTATGTCTATGCCTAGTGTGTTCCTGTGTGCTAGGTCACACATTAGCTGAGCCCAGCACTGAGAACCCAAATACCACAGCTAGTGGAGCTGCAGCCACATTAGCCCTGGAGCTTGGTCTTTTGTGCTAGGACTTTGGGGTGCATACCCTTGGGTCCTCAGCGCCTAGCTACTTGGAGCCACTTGAGTCATTGGTTTAGGATGCACTGTGGCAGACCTTGTCAGTCCTTCCTATGCCCCTCTGTGGGTGTTTTCAGCCCACCATGTTTTTACAGAGCCATTTCCAGCTCTGCACACTTCTCCATTCATTTGGCACAACCAGGGGATGAGCCTGAGTCTGTTGGACAAGTTGCTCCTGTTTCTGGCTGAAAGGGTTATGAAGCAAAGCAGATGCTGGGAGAGATGCTGGCTGGCATTTTGGGGAGCACTTTGAGATACAGAAAATGGTGAGACTCAGGGGGTGCTACATTCGTAGCTCACTGGACAGACATGAATGCCACAATTGCTGCTTATTATCCAGTGCAGGTGGAAGCAGCCCAGAGGAGTGTTCTAAGTTCACCACTGTGGTCTGAGTGTTAGTTTTCACTAACACATATGCATGCTCAATTCTGAACTGATATAGTCCCCTAATCCCCTCAAAGATGCCCATTCCACACAGTGTTTAAAGCAAGGGTGGGCAAACTACGGCCTAGGAGCCGCATCTGGCCCATCAGACATTTTAATCTGGCCCTTGAGCTCCCAACTGGGAGCGGGGTCTTGGGCTTGCCCTGCTCCGCATGTGCTGTGGCTCTGCATGGCTTCCAGAAGTAGCAGCATGTCCCCTCTCTGGCTCCTACGTATAAGGGAGCCAGGGGACTTCACATGTTGCCCCTGCCCCAAGCACCGCTCCCATTGGCTGGGAACTGTGAGCATTCATGGCCCTTCATACAATTTGCATACCCAAATGTGGCCCTTAGGCCCACTTCTGGTTTAAAGAGTAGTTCCCTCCTCTGGGATCTGTACAGCTTTAGACTAATAGCCCCTTTGTCATAACTATAAAGGGAAGGGTAACAACCCTCCTGTATACAATACTATTAAATCCCTCCTGGCCAGAGGCATCAAAATCCTTTTACCTGTAAAGGGTTAAGAAGCTCAGGTAACCTGGCTGACACCTGACCCAAAGGACCAATAAGGGGACAAGATACTTTCAAATCTTGGGGGGGAAGGGCAGGCTTTTGTTTGTGCTCTTTGTTTTGGTCCTGTTTGCTCTTGGCACTAAGAGGGATCGGACATCAATCATATTCTCCAAATCTTTCTGAACAAGCCTCTCATATTCCAAATTTGTAAGTAACAGCCAGGCAAGGCTTATTAGTTTATTTTTGTTTTCTCAGCTTGTTAATTTTACCTTTGCTAGAGGGAAGTTTATCCCTGTTTTGTTGTAACTTTCAGACTAAGACTAGAGGGGGTTCCTCTGGGCTCTCTGAATCTGATTACCCTGTAAAGTTATTTTCCATCCTGATTTTACAGAGATGATTTTTACATTTTCTTTTTAATAAAATCCTTCTTTTAAGAATCTGACTGATTTTTCCATTGTCCAAAGACCCAGGGGTTTGGGTCTTCGTTCACTTTGTAACCAATTGGTTAGGATATTATTCTCAAGCCTCCCCAGGGAAGGGGGTCTAAGGGCTTGGGGGGATATTTTGGGGGAAGAGGAACTCCAAGTGGTCCTTTCCTTGTTTCTTGTTAAATCCCTTGGTAGTGGCAGCATACCAGGTTTTAAGCTAAGCTGCTAGAAATAAGCTTAGGGGGGTTTCATGCAGGTCCCCACAACTGCACTCTAGAAGGAGGCTCTCTGCTAGTCTCACGGAAGGTAACAATGGGTATAGGCCACGAGCAGGTTCAAGGGATCTATTATTATTTAGATCCAGTCATCCCATAGGCTAGAATAGGAGCCATAGTGGGATGTAGTACAGGCCCTGGCCTTGAGTTAGGGACTGAATTTCACTGTCCCAAATCCCAGGAACTTCATCTAGCTAATGCATGATTACTTGATCTTTATCCCACAGCTGCTTCCTGCAGGGTTTCTTATACCTTTCCTTGAAGCATCTGGTACTGGCCACTGATCAAGACAGGATCCTGGATGGACCCCTGGGATGATACAATCTGACAGTTCTTGTGTTCACATGCACATGAATTTCAAGCAACGTGAGGAAGGCAAAGATTCAACACCCCAGACGTGGCTTTGGCACACTGAACAACACAGAGAGAATCAGCACCTTGGAGAGCAACCCAGGAAGTTGCTGAAGGCTCCACATCGGCGCAGTGGGTCAGAAACAACTTCAGACTCAATTACAGCTCAGTTAGTCTCCGATTCCGGGAAAGAAATCAGCAGGATCAGAGAGGATAAACTCTGTCTGGGGCGCACAGGAAAGATCTATTGCTTGGAAAGCACCAGGAGCCGTCTCTGGACACTGAGAACCAGATTCTCCTTTATATGAAGGCTCCTTTACACTGTACGCATACATTTACATTCACTTTAAAGCCCCTTTACACCATCAGATTGGTAGAAAAAGGGCTTCGTGTAAATAAAAAACTGGTCCTTATTACTTGATGCATACACATACCCAATATCAGTCCTTTGGATCTATTTCAGCTGCCACATACATTAATGTGTCTATGCACTGAAACACACTCCACCCCCACAGAGTCACATCCACCAAATTCATCATACAAGCCATTTTTGGTAATGTAAGCAAATCAAGTTGCTTTAAATGGGGGAGAGGGAACCTAGAAGAGCTCCTGTGTAATAGGGAATAAACAAAGGCTTTCTCCTAAAGTCCTGGGGATAAAGGGTCCATTGAATTTCTTGGTTTATATTCTATGGATTTCATAGAATACACATTCAGCTTGCTTTGAGTGTTGAACCTTTATAACTAGGCATATGGTAATAATAAAGACACTCCACAATAAATAATGGAGTATACCTTCTGCAGACAGCACTTATTATTCTGAAAACTGGGTCCACATCTTGATTTCATCAGGCTAACCTCTGCTTGTGTGTGTATTTAGCCAGATCAACACATTATTGTCAATTTAAATGACAAAGCCCACATCAGATATTATGGTGATGATAAGAGATGTATAAAATATCTGGATGGACAGGTAGATCAATTTCTGTGTGTGTGTTTATACAGACAGTGATTAGATTAGATTAGATTAGATTAGATTAGATAAAACAAGAAAGATGTTTTGAACACACTATATATTGGGGCAGGTGTGTGTAGACACGTGTTCACAACATTTAGCCATCCATCTATTCGTCTATCCACATACAAACAAAACTCAAATGATTAAGAACCTAAAAGTTCAGCCACTAAAATTCTCTGTGGTGTATCTCCCCAGAGCACGCTAAATCATTAATCCCAACTGCAAATGACAGCACGAGCTGAGGTTTGCCCATCATTTGGATGATGGAATCATTTTAGTAATCAGAGATATGGGTGGCAAGGAAACCCATTTCTTAGGTGCTACCATCTCCACCATTCATTGAGATGCCAACAGACTACAGGGATCAGCAGCATTAGTGTCATCCTGCCCTTATTTCCCTGCCAAGTATCGACTTCTTGCTTTGCATTCAACAAATATAACCAAGCCACTATAAAAGTGAGGAGAAACAACTGATTTCAACACCATTTGCATTATTTGCATAGCTTCCTGGCATAGCTTTGGTCCAGAGCTCTGTAGGCCTGCTCTAAGAGTCAGAGAATGGATCTCAGCAGGGGTCCACCAGCTAGAGTTCTAGGGAAGGGTGCATAAGGGGTGAAACAGATTATCTGGCTGCTGGAGCTGGGACAGAAAGGTTAGCTCTGATTTGAGGTCTAAAATATTTGGTAATTTATATGATTTACTTGTACTGCAGGAGCACCTGGGAGTCCCACCTGAGGTCAGAGCACTCCAGTATTAGGCACTGCACAGACACATACTGAGAGACAAATCCTCACCCCAAAGAGCTTTCAGACAAAGGGAAGCAGAAGGGGAAGTGAGTTGTCTAAGGTTGTGAATCAGGATTAGAAGCAGAGGTTTCTGGACTCCCAGGTTTGTGCTCTAGCCAGTAGACCACACTGGTTCTCTAAGAGGTCATACACAAGGATTATTGCATTCCAGTGTCCCATCATCCACCTGCAACTTGTTGGATAACCCACCTGATTCAAGCTCAGTGCCCCCAACAGGAACAATTAGTTTCACAATAATTTGATGTAAAAAAAAAAGCATTGCATAGTTCCCAGCTGAGCCTGATGGATGGCTGCTACTTAGGGAGGAGAATATTAATGGGCTAGAACTTAGTCACAGGATAATTGTCTCCTGCTGTTACATAACTGGTAGAGCATTGGAATAAGAAAAGGCAAGGCAAAGCTGAGAGACCAGAGCTCAGCTGCAACTGATCAAACATTGATACAGGTGAAGAAAAAGGATGCCCATAGCTGCCCTTTGCCCTCCCTTGGTCCTGGACAACTCTACACCAATCCAGTCCCCCTGGCATACATTACACCTACATCAGCTACCAGAAGCAGCTAGTGATCCCTGGATGCAGTGGAACCCCAACCATGCCCCCTTTTTCCCTTGGAAGATGCATCCCTTATTGACCAGCTGCTTTGAAAAGAGCTTAGATTGCAAAGTAGATGGGACAAATTTCCAAAGAAAGGGAGCACTCACTGCAGGGTGCTAACCTCTGCATCTGCATGCACTGATCAGGCTGGTGTGCACCTTATTACCCATTTGCATTTACAGCTGCCCCAGTGGGTTATTTACTAATTGTTACTATTTGCTAAGTGCCTGTCTCAGAGCGAGAAGCAGAGATGGCAGGAGCTGCACGGGGAAGGCCAAAGAGAAAGAATCACTGGGAGGCATTTGTTTAATTTGGCAGGGTTCACCTCTGGGTTGAAAGCTCCCACTGATTTCAGTGAGGCCTGGATTTCACCCTGGTTGGCATCATAGAAGAAGTGAGACTTGAGGAGGGATTTGCATGTGGGGAGAGTGGTGGCTCTGCAGAGTAGGCTAGGTGGAGATTTCTATGGACACTATACTTCCTAAACAATGTCCTGCTCTATTCGAGCTGCACACTGAGGCTTATTCTGTGAATCAGTGCAAGTATCCAATATGTCTTGGCCAACTGTGATCTGCTCATAGACAGGAAAAAATGCAACATTCACTGGACAGACATTTTTTTCCAATGACTCCATCCCCATATTCTTGTTGTTACCATTTGGGGTGGGCTCCAAATCAGTGATCTAGAGGTGAAAGGCTCCATGGTAAAAATCTCTTGAGCCATCCAGTCCCCCAAGAGCAAGATGAGAAATGTGTGCCAGCATTCAGAATGATTAGCCCTCTGTTATCTCAGACCCATTCTCAGGCTTCCAGTGAGGAAGAAAAGAGGAAGATAGTCCAGAAACACTAGGGGAGGCAGGGAGTCAGAACTCTTAGGGTATGTCTACAGTACCCGCCGGATCGGCTGGTAGCAATCGGTTTATCGGGGATCGATATATCGCGTCTCATCTAGATGCGGTATATCGATCCCCAAATGCACTCCCTTCGACTCTGGAACTCCACCAGGGCGAGCAGCGGTAGCGGAGTTGACGGGGAAGCTGCAGCCGTCGATCCCACGCCGTGAGGACGGGAGGTAAGGCGAAATAAGATACGTCGACTTCAGCTACGCTATTCACGTAGCTGAAGTTGCGTATCTTACATCGACCTCACCCCCTAGTGTAGACCAGGCCTTAGTGCTTTGATCCTTGATGACTTGTTCTGCCTGTTCCTCCGGGAGACTGATGAGCCATTGATCTGCAGTGGAGTTAAGCAGGGCAGGCAGAGTTCTTCTGTCTTATCCCTCAAAGACAGACTTGCTCATCATCTTTAAGCAATGTGGTTTTAAAGTAGAAGGATATACAGATCACAGAAGGCACATTTGAAAATCCAGGGATCATTTTGCAGCCAGTTAAAGACTCAGCCAGCAGACCAGGACGTGATCTCCATTCATTCTGGGCTCAGTTTGCTGGCTGTGGAATTGAGCCCCATGGTAAGAAAAAGCCAATAAAAAATAAAGATACTAATAAAAAATAATCTTCCTGCCCTAGGTTTGCACTAGCACTGGCTATAAGGGTCTCTTTGGCCCTTCTGCTGCCCAGCCCCATATATAGGGATCCATCCAGGGATTCTTGTGCTTCACAACATTACAAGTGCAGCCTCTAAAGTAGAGGAGGGACATTTCAGATCTGCAATGCCCGGTGCCACAATAGATACTCACATCCATCCAAAATCCCAACAGCAGTAATGGAAGACCCAGGCCAGACTCACAGACAGACCCCAGCTGTAACGAGCCCCTGGCTGTGTCAGCAGCAGGGGTTGAATCTGAGATGGCTAGCTACAAAATACACTTAGCTAAAGGTCTTTCACTAGGCACAAACTTGCAGTGATTTTGTTCTCCCTGGGCAAACCTCTTGTGGTTCAAGAGTGGCTTGCTTCAGTTTAGCTTGACCCTGTTCCCAACTGACTTGGGCTAAATCAAAATAAAAGCATCCACACAGCCTCTTGCATCAGTTTAACTAAATCAATTTGAAATCACCCCTCAGGTTGCCCCAGTGCATGTAGACAAGTACCATTTGCTCGGAGAGGTAGCAGGCAGCTCATCCCTGTCAGTCGGATGGGAAGACACACGTTTGACCAGGATATTACATAACCACACATTCTCCCAGCCCAGTCAGACTGCTTGCAAAGAGCCAAACAAAACAACATTGGCTAATGGCTCGCGCAGAGCTCTGAGAGCCCCAGGTTTGTGACCAGGTCTTAAAGCTGCATCTTTGCTCAATTCCCAGAGAATTCTGGAATGGGTCCATGAGCATGGTGCTTTTAGTGCTGGCTAGTTCCATGTCTACTATGACCCAGATTGTACCCTGACTTCCCAGACCTCAGCATGACATTATTTGAATGTTGCCTCATGCCATACATACATCCACAAAGCCTTGACGGAGTCCACTGTACAACTATTTTATCATCCTCTTTGCCAGGGCCAGTTTCAGCCTTAAATCAACCTGTTGTTTCTCCTCCTCCCCCTTGGCAGTTCTGAGCCAAGATCCCAGACCTGCACTTTGGGCTCCAAACAGACAGAGCCTTGATTCCACCCCTTTTTTGCTGGCCTCACAGCTGGTGCATGGGTGTGTTATAATTCCCTGCTGGTATAGAGCCACAGCACATTACTAAGCCTGCCCCAACTGAGCCAGGAGAAAGCAGGGGAGGGACAATGTCCCCAGGGCTAGTCCTTGGGCAGTGCAGCATCTAAACCACTTCTTGCTGTGCCAGAGGAAACATGTCAGCCCTTGTTTTTCCCCCTCCTCTACCGTGTGTTTCTGTATAGCACTCCACTTGCCCTCCCCCTTGAGATCCACTTCACTCCGCCACCTCAGCTTCCTGCTGCTCTCCCCACATCCTTTCTTCTGGCACTTACCTCCAACAGGGATGCGGATGTGCTGGACATTAGGTGCTACCTCCCAGACCACCCCTTTCTATAGATCATCTCCTGAGGCATGTGGTTACCAGCTCCTCTTGTTTTTCTCACCCTGCCAGCCATAGTTCTTTCCAAAGGATGCTCATCACTAGTTCCTTTCCCCTCTTCTCATTATGCCTTATGGTCACTGGCCCCCAGGGGTCCCCCTGCTTTCACCCATCTTAATGTTTCCTTGTCATTTAATAAAGTTATATCAAGGATCGTTCCTCTCTGCTTGCTGCCATTAATATTTGTCCACTACATCTTGAGCATCTTTGCTCTCCCTTCTACTACCCTGTCCTGGCACAAGCCTGGCCACAGCCTCCATGGGGCTATGTTGTACTAGAGAACCCAGCAGGGCTCCCTCCTTGCACACTCTTGAATGGTATGTTGGACTCATGCCCTGCCTGGTGCCTACTTCCCCACAGCAGGAGAAAGGATTTGGCCCAATGAACACTTTCAGGCAAATGACATTTTTAAGGGGCAACTTCAGAAACCCAGAGCTAAGACAAGGGAAGTCCCAATAATGCTACCAATGACAGCAGAGGTGACCCTAATTACTCCACAGAGCTACTTATACATGCTCCCAGATGGTGGGTTGGAAGAATTAAGATCTTCCCCATTCTCACATCAGAGCTCACTGGGGTACAAATCCCAAAGGGTTACAGGAGATACTTCAGACTGAACCTTGCCAAGGAACAATCTGGCGAGCAATGTACCATTTGGTGCTTTGCATAAGTAGATGCATTTGGGGCCAGATCTCAGATCTCCAGCCGGTGTAATTCAGCATTAGCTTCATTGCCTCCAATGCAATTTACACCAGCTGAGGATCTGGCCCATTTGTTCTGTAGGGTAGCCCCTCATGTACTCTTACTCATTTTGCAAGGGGTAGGAGTTACATATCCTGTATAGAGAGCACTGCCTGCTCTACAGACAGGACAACATTTATTGTAACTGAATCAGTCTTGATGGAAAAGCCAGGAGATGGGCCAATTTCTGCTCTCAGTTACAATCTCTGCTCTAAGCTGGAGATATATCACTTGAAAGAGGAGGAGAAAGACCAGGGTGTATTCATTGTTCATTGTTCACAAGATGACTATGACCCGCCAATGTAATGTGGCTGTGAAAAAGGCTAATGCAGTCCAAGAATGCCTCAGGCAAGCTATTTTGTATGAGAGTCTCCAGTTTTGAGAGCTCATTCTTAATCTTCTCCTGTTTGCTGTACAGGATGATGATCAGGTGGTTCCTCAGTTTCTGGAGACTCATACAAAACTGGAGACTCTCATACAAAACCAACCTTCCACACAAACTTCCACGTGGCTGGACTTTACAAAAACAAGACAAGCCGTTTACATTGCACACTTTACTTCTCTACTGAGGAAAAAGGACAGTAAACTATCTAAACTTCTACATGCCACAGGGGACTACAACAGTGGTACCCTTAACTCATCCAACAACATTGTTAATCTATCCAACCACACACTTAGCTCAGCAGAAAAGTCTGTCCTATCTTGGGGACTCTCTTTCTGCTCCACCATCCCCACACAGATGATACAGTTCTGTGGTGATCTTCGCTGTCTCTGAATCAAGGCATATTTTCAACACATCACTGAACAGAGCACTGACCTACAGGAACCCTCCTACCAACACTACAAGAAGAAGAATTCTGCGTGGACTCCTCCTGACAGTCAAAATGACAGACTAGACTTCTACATAGAGTGCTTCCGCAGATGTGCACGGGCTGAAATTGTGAACAAACAGCATCACTTGCCCCATAAGCTCAGCTGCACATAACACAACACCATCCACAACCTCAGAAACAACTCTGACATTATAATCAAATGGGCTGACAAAGGAAGTGCTGTAGTCATCATGAACAGGTCAGATTATGAACAGGAGGCTGCCAGACAATTCTCCAACACCACATTCTACAGGCCACTATCCTTTGATCCCACTGAGGAGTACCAAAAGAGACTACACCATCTGCTCAAGAAACTCTCTGCTACAGCATAGGAACAAATCTACACAGACACACCCCTAGAGTCCTGACCACGGGTATTCTATCTGCTACCCAAGATCCATAAAACCAGAAATCCTGGATGCCCCATCATCTCAGGCATTGGCACTCTTACAGCAGGATTATCTGACTGTTTGGACTCTCTCCTCAGACCCCACACTACCAGCACTCCTAGCTATCTTTGAGACACCACTAACTTCCTGAGGAAACTATAATGCATTGATGATCTTCCTGAAAGCATCATGCTAGCCACCATGGACGAAGAAGCTCTTTACACCAATATTCCACATGAGGATGGACTACAAGCTGTCAGGAACAGTATCCCTGATAAGGCCACAGCACACCTGGTGGCTGAGCTTTGTGTCTTTATCCTCACCCACAAACATTTCAGATTTGGGACCAACTTATAACTTCAAGTCAGCAGCACTTCTATGGGTACTCACATGGCCTCACAGTATGCCAACATTTTTATGGCTGACTTAGAACAACACTTCCTCACCTCTCACCCCCTAGTGCCCCTTCTCTACTTGTGCTACATTGATGACATCTTCATCATATGGACTCAGGGGAAGCAGGTGCTTGAAGAATTCCACGTGGATTTCAACAATTTCCACCCCACCATCAACCTCAGCCTGGATCAGTCCACTCAAGAGATCCATTTCCTGGACACTACAATGCAAATAAGTGATGGTCACATAAACACCACCTTATATCGAAAACTTACTGACCGCTACACTTACCTACATTCCTCCAGCTTCCATCCAGGACACATCCCACAATCCCTTGGCTACAGTCAAGCCCTGAGATACAACCGCATTTGCTCCAATCCCTCAGACAGAGACAATCACCTACAAGATCTCTATCAAGCATTCTTAAAACTACAGAACCCACTTGGAGAAGTGAGGAAAGAGATTGACAAAGTGAGACAGGTACCCAGAAGTCACCTACTACAGACAGGCCCAAGAGGGAAAATAACAGAACACCAATGGCCATCATGTACAGCCCCCAGTTAAAACCCCTCCAGCGCATCACCAACGATCTACAACCTATCCTGGAAAACAATCTCTCACTCTCACAGGCCTTGGGAGGCAGGCCAGTCCTCGCTTAGAGACAGCCCCCCAACCTGAAGCAAATACTCACCAGCAACTACAACCCACACCACAGAAGCACTAACCAATCCCTGTAACAAACCCTGTTGCCTTCTTTGTCCCCATATCTATTCTAGCGACACCATCATAGGACCCAGCCACAGTATCTGAGGCTCTTTCACGTGCACATTTAATGTGATATATGCCATCATGTGCCAGCAATGCCCCTCTGCCAAATACCCATGTTGGCCAAACCGGACAGTCTCTACATAAAAGGATAAATGGACACAAATCTGACATCAGGAATTTTAACATTTAAAGACCAGTAGGAGAACACTTCAATCTCCCTGGACACTCAATAACAGATCTAAAAGTAGCCAGTCTTCAGCAAAATAACTTCAAAAACAGACTTCAAAGAGAAACTGCTGAGCTACAATTCATTTGCAAACTTAACACCATCAGTATGGGCTTGAATAGGGACTAGGAGTGGCTGGCTCACTACAAAAGCCATTTCCCCTCTCTTGGTATTGACACCTCCTCATCAATTACTGGGAGTGGACAACACCCACCCTGACTGAATTGGCCTTCAACATTGGTTCTCCATTTGTAAGGTAACTCCCTTCTCTTCCTGTGCCAATATGTATTTATGCCTGTATCTGTAATTTTCATTCCATGTATCTGAAGAAGTGGGTGTTTTACCCATGAAAGATTATGCTCAAATAAATCTGTTAGTCTTTAAGGTGCCACCAAACTCCTCGTTGTTTTTGTGCTAGGTGTTGTACAAACACAGAGCAAAAACAAAATCTCTAAGAACAGAACATAAGTATGGCCATCCTGGGTCGGACAAAAGGTCCATCCAGCCCAGTATCCTGTCTGCTGACAGTGGCCAATACTAGGTGCCCCAGAGGGAGTGAACCTAACAGGTAATCCTGCCATCCATCTCCACCCTCTGACAAACGGAGGCTAGAGACACCATTCCTTACTCATCCTGGGTAATAGCCATTAATGGACTTAACCTCCATGAATTTATCTAGTTCTCTTTTAAACCCTGTTATAGTCCTATATCATGATCCTCTCTGGTTAACTAGCTTACCTGCAAAGAGATGCACATCCAGAGATGACAATCATTCTTCTCCTTAAATACGAATGAAGACTTCATTTAATATGTCATGCTTTTAGGTATTTGAGTAGTATTCCCACAATCTGCTACCCATAACAGACAGCCTTATTGGTGGACATGTGTTTGTATGGGTTGTACAGGATCTGTTTACACTAGCCAAGCAGAAATCTTGGGTTTCTTTCTGATCTGTTATGGTCATGTATATGAGCAGTGACTCTACTGAAGCCAATGGGCAACATGGATGTAAAGCCTGTACAGGAGAGAAAGATCATAGAAATGTAGAGTTGGAAGGGACCTTGAGAGGTCATCTAGTCCAGTCTTGTGCTGAGGCAAGACCAAGTAAACTGGACCATCCCTAACAGGTGTTTGTCCAGCCTGTTCTTAAACACCTCTAATGACTGGGATTCCACAACCTCCCTTGGAAGACTAGTCCAGAGCTTAACTACCCTTAGAGTTAGAAATATTTTCCTACTATTTAATCTAAGTCTCCCTTGGTACTGATTAAGCTGATTACTTCTTGTCCTACCTCCAGTGGCCAAAAAGAACGATTGGTCACAACGTTTTCTTTATAACAGCCCTGAACATATTTGAAAACTGTTATCAGGTCCCACCTCAGCCTTCTTTACTCAAGACTAAACATGACCTTTCCTCATAGACCAGGTTTTCTAAAGCTTTTATCATTTTTGTTGCTCTCCTCTGGACTGTCTCCAATTTGTTCACATCTTTCCTAAAGTACGTTACCAAAAACTGGACACATTCCAACTGAGGACTCACTAGGACTGAGTAGAGTAGAACAATTACCTTTTTTGATTTGCATACGACACTCTTATTAATAACCCCCAGAATATTAGCCTTTTTCACAACTGCATCACACTGTTGACTCATATTCAATTTGTGATCCATTATAACTCCCAGACTCTTTTCAGCAGTACTACCATCTGCACAGTTATTTCCCATTTGTGTATTTGTACATTTATTTGATTTTTCCATCCGAAGTATAGTACTTTGCATTTGTCTTTATTGAATTTCTTTGTTGATTTCAGGCCTCCAATTGTCAAGCTCATTTTGAATTCTAATCCTGTCCTTCAAAGTGCTTGCAACCTCTCCCAGCCTGGTGTCATCTGGAAATTTTATAAGCCTACTCTCCACTCCATTACCCAAATCATTTATGAAAATATTGAATAGTAGCAGACCCAGGACTGACCTGTGTGGGAACTAGATACATCCCCCCAGTTTGAGAGCAAAGCATGGATAACACTGGTCTACAATTTTTAAGAAGTCGTCTGCTTCAGAGATAAAATGTGATATTTATTATGTATTTTGATGTGCTGAATTCAAATATGACAATTAAAACAACTGATTGGCTACTGTTTCTAAGATATTTAAGTTTTTACATTTTATGTCTATGTATATTGTGTAGATAGTAGAGTTTTAATCATAAATTGTAAACCTAGGTCTTTTCATGTGTTTATGGTTGCTTTACATGATAATATTTCTCCTGTCCTGTTTATGTAACACTTTAAAAATCAGCAAAAGGGTTATATAAATAAAATTTATTATGAAACAAAAGGCAAAAAACTATTATGTACATAGTTTAGTCCTATTCAGTGTCTACTCGGCGCTTCTTGGCTTGTCTCTTGTATTCATTAAATGGAGCATCTCTTGTCACTGTCCAGCAATAGTCTGCAAGCATTGATGGGCTCCATTTGCCCTGATAGCCTGCCAGGAGATTCCACTGTTGTAGTCTGGAGCCCAACAGCTCTGCCATACTCTTGGGTAGGTCCAAATCCCTGACAAGGTCATTCAGTCCACCTTGTGTTATGAGGTGTGGTTCAGAGGAGGAGGATGGGAGAAAATGTGGGTCCTGTGACATTGATGGTTCAGGACCAGAAGTTTCATCCTCTTCCTCTTCCTCGTCTGACTCAAGTGAGAATGATTCTGGTGCCTCAGGAACTGGCAGTTCTTCTCTGTGGGATACTGGGCGTATAGCTGATGGAATGTTTGGATAATGCACAGTCCACTTTTTCCTCTTTGATACACCTTTCCCAGCTGGAGGCACCATGCAGAAGTAACAATTGCTGGTATGATCTGTTGGCTCTCTCCAAATCATTGGCTCTGCAAAAGGCATAGATTTCCTTTTCCTGTTCAACCACTGGTGAAGATTTGTTGCACAAGTGTTGCAGCATATGTGTGGGGCCCACCTCTTGTCCTGATCTCCAAGTTTGCAGCCAAAATAAAGGTGATAGGCTTTCTTAACCACAGTGGTTATACTGCACTTTTGTGATGCAAAAGTCACTTCACCACAAACATAGCAGAAGTTATCTGCACTGTTCACGCAAGTACGAGGCATCTCTGCTCACTTTGGCTAAACAGAAATGTGTCCCTTTGCAAAATCAAACACTGACAAATAAGAGAGCATGACACTGTATGATTTCTAGAGCTGATATAGGGCAATTTGTTCAGCAGAGTGATGTAAGCTTCATTATGATTGCATTATCCATGACTTCTAGGAATAACATGATGCAATTCATATCATGTATGATGCAATACCAGCTTCAGATTGCATCATTCATTGTTTTGCCTAAAAAGCAAGTACTGTCCAAACCCAGTCATAGATTTATTCATAGATCCAGTCAAAGATGTATTTTATCATTTCTGGTTTAAATTGAGATCCCTTCCCTTTATAACTCACTTATCCTCTGCCATTCCCAAGTCAAGGGTTGTATATACTGACCCAATAGCATATCTTGAAAACTAGAGCCAATCAACAATTTTAAGCATCATTTTCGTTCTCAGTGACCCAGAATTAGTAAAGTTGGACTACATTTATTTCAGACGCATTTTGGCTGTAGAGCAGTGTAATTACTCCTTGAGTACAGTCTTTCAACTAGTTGTGCACCCACCTTATAGCAATTTAATCTAGCCCACATTTCCCTAGTTTGTTTATGAGATGTCATGTGGGACTGTGTCAAAAACCTTCCTAAAATCAAGGCAGATCATTTGTACAGCTTCCCTCACCCACTAGCATAGTAACCCTGTCTAAAACTTTAGTAAGAATCACAATATCAAAGACTCACTAAAGTGCTAGCTCCTCCACTGGTGCTAATCACATAGTTCCATTGACTTTAGTGCAGCTGTATTGATTTTACATCAGCTGAGGTTCTGGGCCCAAGTCTTTAACACATCCAATATTTTCAGTGGACGGTGGAGCTGAGATGCCAAGTTGAAACCAGAATCAGGTCTGAATCTGATCCTTCTTCCCAATGTTCCAGAGCATTCTGGATACAAAAGTCCAGGTTGGGCTTATTGCACAAATAATAGCAAGCTGCCAAATCCAGAGTGGAATGTCCTATGAGTTCAGGGGCCTCTATTCTGGTACTGGGACTCAGCATCCACTGCTGCAAAGCCATCTGCTAACCAGCTGTCTGGAGAGCTCCTAGAGACATACTGATTGTTGCACTGGGGACTATTTAGCTTGCTTTGCACTTGGCACCCTGCAGACCACCATAGGAACGGCACAGCGAGATGGACCCCTGACTGTAATAGAGGCAGCTGACAAGACTCAGAGTGCTGGGTATAAAAAGTAGACAATTCCCAGACAAAGCACGATGGCCAGAAAACGTCTGGTAGCTCATACAGCTAGTTGCAGAAATTTGGCTGGCCAAAAAATCAAATTTTCCAAACTCAATCCGTGCCTTGGAAATAAGGCAGTTCCTACTCTGCCCTCATTCACAAATAAGGGTACGTCCACACTACTCGGGGGATCTCGTCTAGATGCAATAAATCGATCCCCGAACGTGCTCCCGTCGACTCTGGAACTCCACCAGGGCGAGAAGCAGAAGCGGAGTCGACGGGGGAGCTGTGGCTGTCAATCCCACACCGTGAGGATGGGAGGTAAGTTGAAATAAGATACGTCGACTTCAGCTACGCTATTCCCGTAGCTGAAGTTGTGTATCTTACATCGACTCCACCCCCACAGTGTAGACCAGCCCTCACTCGCCCAATGGACAGATGAACTAGATCAAATGGCTCATTTGAGGGGAGTTTTTTTTAAAAGATAATCCATGTTTCTTGTTCCCCACAGTCTTACCCTATTTTCTGCCTTAAGCTTACAGTGTGAGGTAGCATGGTCTAGTAGTTAGATCAAGGTAGTGTGACTCAGAAATCCTAGGTTCTAAGTAACTGACTCACTGGGTGACCCAGCACAAGTCACTTACCAACTTAGTGCCTCTGTTTACCTATCAGTAAAATAGGCATAACAAGGGTGATGCCAGCATGATGCTGGGGTGCTATGCTGACAGCAGTGCAGTCCTCTGTATAGAAAAATGAGGTCCAGACTACAAAATCTCCCTCAACTCCACAAGGAACCCCACTTCACTTCCTGTCCTAAACTGTTGTATGGGACTGCCATGTGCTGTCAAACAGTTGTGCTTCATTGCAGATGGGCCGCACATAGCTGGTGGAAGAAATGAGCTCCATGGGTAGTGTCTCTCTCACTCTCAGATCCTTTGGATCTGTAAATGCACTATCATTATAGCCATCCACATTAACCAGCCAGCCCCATCCCCGTAACCACTCAGCCAGCCAGTCACACTTGCATTAGGCTGTGATCTTCCATATTAACCAAAACTTCTTGCTCACCCTTCAAGTCTGCCATGCTTCTCGTGTTGTGATGAGGACACTTCGGATCATGTGATATCCTACCTTCAAGAGTGAGACTACACTGATTGTCCAGTTCCTTCCCTTTATCTTCTGCCCATAAACCATTCTGTCCCATCCTCCCTGTTCCCATGACTGGTATAATCCCCCTTTCAAGACCTTCCCCAGTACCTTCTCTTTCCAGTTTAAAAAACCCTCCTACAAGGGTTTTGCCTATTGGTTTGAACACAGGAGAGGGAACACAATGGGAGCTTCACCCATTTGCACCAGCAGAGAATTTGGTACAGGCAGTTGGCTTCCCATGTGCCCCACTGGAGGTAATTCCAAACAGTCCCGTTCTCTCCAGAAGGAAGGCCAGTGGTCCATTCATTCAGCTGCCTCTTTCTTCTCCTCCATCTGTATTTGTGGGGATTTTTTTTATAGTTTCACCGGACAAGTGACTGCCACCCAGATCTTCTCAGTCCATCCTCTTCCCTCCTGGATACCAGCTCATTAGAGGTACCTTGTACTCCTCCATGATGGAGAAGAATCCTCTGCAAATCCCCAGGGCTCCAGGAGGGACTGGCAACTCCAGGAACTAGCAAGGGTTTAATCTGCAGCCCAGTGGTAAAGTCAAAACTCAGCTTCCCAGGTCTACCCTAGCAGCCCTCTCCATAAGGGTTGTTATGAAAGGACAGAGCATCAAGAGAGAAATTTCCGGCAATTAGATCAGGCTGGCCAGTGCTGGTGGGATGCTGCAGAAACACCAGCCAAGTTCATGTGGATCTGCCCAGCTGGGTTCTGGCTCGCTTGCCTCTTGAGGAATGGCTCATACGAGCAAAGGGATTCACATGGGTCAGGGCTATACATGGGCAAACAAAAGTATTTGCTATTAGTAATCGCTATCCATTAGTCATCATTCGGATCCTTCACTCTCCTATTTAAAAAGATTCCACATGTCCAGTCCAGTTGCAGAGGTGATACCACTTGACTCTAACAGCACAATGAGAGTAGCAAACAGTTTTGTAGGCTCAGAAATCATCCACGCAAAATGGTTGGCAAATGCTATTGAAGAATGAAGAAGAAAATCTAGCTGATGATTTGCAAAGACCCAGGGAAAAAAGAGGTGATGTTTGACACATAATGTACTTGAAGTGAATAATTCTGCCAGCTCTAATGTAGACCTGGTGTCTATGTGTGGAATGAGACTGACTTCAGTGGAATCACAACCACTCCCACAGGGTCTGAAACTAGCCCTCAAAATCCCCTTATCCCATCTCCACCCTCACTCCACTTGACTCCCTGTTGCTCGTTCACTTGGTCCTTCATTCTCACTCCTGATCTGCCTGTATGGTTTTCAGTCTGTCTGTCAGTGAACTCAGACCCCTAAGCACTGTGTAAATGGAGATCTAGATCTGAACTTTGCCGGTCTGCTCCATCTCTAGTGTGTGTGTATATACACAGGGAAGTATGGGTTGGTGTGTCTGTGTGCATGGAGGTGTGTGTAGGTACAGATTGTGGAAGGGTTTCTGCACCATGGAAGTGTGTGTACATGGGGAGAAGCAAGATGGGATAGGGCATGGTTTCTATGTGTTTGCATGCAGGTGGATGCATGCATAAGGGGTAGGGATGGATGTGTATATGTATGCATGCAGCGGGTACAGGCACTGTGTGTGTGTGTGCATACATGCAGTGGGAGGAAGGTGCATCCACACATGGGGGTTAGGAGGAAATTCTCTGGCCCTGGCATTATTTACATGAATAAGTACTTCTTTGCTTCTGGTCCTCGTCGCAGCCATAAAAGTCACGTGATTAAAAAGGCTTTAGGAGAACCTGCAAAGAGTCGCTCCACTGCTAACTGATCAGACTGTCAGCCTAAACTAGCCAGACAGCACTTTGTACAGATCCAGCCCTCTTCTCATCTGCTTCCTATCTATCTACCTACCTTCCAACGAACCAGTGCATTTTCTACTCTGCCCATCATTGAGGTTTCTGAATGCCTCAATAGGAACTGCCTGTCACCTCGGAAATAGCACATTCTGCATTTCCCAGTTCCTTGGAGCCTACTTGCAGAGCAGGGGCTGCCGCTTTCACTTCCCATGGAGACCAAACAATTTCTTCTCCCACCAGGGCAGGGGTAGCAATAAATAAATCCACAGACAGCACTAGAACCAAAAAGCTCCATTACCATAGGCAGACTCAAGCTGGTCTCCTGATCAAAGGATGGAGTCAGAGCAGGCAGCCACAAGCACTCTTTGAAGCCTTACAATATGCTACTCCATGTGGCTTGATTTGGTTTAGCTCAGCAAAATACCCAAATCACAGATGGGTAAATAAAACTTCCGGAGATTAATAGGAATCACTGCATCTTCATAGCCTGATCCTCCACTGCCTCATGCCTTGGGGAGTCACACACACCCATGCCCATGGCTTTCCCCTCCTCTGACATTCCTTTAGGTGCTGCAGCACCAGCCTTTTCCTCTACTATTACTTCTTTGGATAAGGCAAGCAAATGGCTTATTAGCCTATCAGAGGGACACTGACAAGGCTGATTGGACCAAAGTATAACATACCTCTCTGTCTCCTTGTGGATTCTATGCAATAATTTATATTTGCCTTTTATAATAATACTTTTCACATACACAGCACCTGCCTCTAGTGGACCTCGACAAACTTTCCCAGGCACTAATGAACAAAGACATGCACTCCTGTGAGATGGGGAAGCAGGATTATTCCCATACTACAGATGGGAAAACCAAGGCAAAAAACTCAGTTAAGTGACTGAGCAGGGAATCCATATCAGAACAAGGAATAGAATTAATGTCTCCTGTCACCACAAAATCATCCTTCTTCCCTGACCTTTTTAAATCAAAACCAATGCTTTTTTCCTACTACAGAGAGTGTGTGTGTGAGAGAGCAGTTCCAGGAGCCTTGAACTCATGAGAAAACCTGCAGTGAATCAACATGTTTGTATTTGACAGAGGAAACAACATTCTAGGCCAGATCCTCAGCTGACCTAAAGAGGCGTAGCTCCACTGAAGTCCATGTTTGTGAAGTCAATCCAGCTACACTGATTTACACTAGCTGCAGTGCTGGCCTTGCATTTGGAAACTGAATCCAATTTCAAGCTCCCAAAATGTTCACCCTCCCCCAAGTGGGAGTGGAAAGGACAGAATGATACCAGTATTTCTGAACAAAGAGGATGGAGCCAGGCTATTCTCAGTGGTGGCAGATGACAGAACAAGGCAATGGTCTCAAGTTGCAGTGGGAGAGGTCTAGGCTGGATATTAGGAAACACTATTTCACTAGGAGGGTGGTGAAGTACTGGAATGGGTTACCTAGGGAGGTGGTGGAATCTCTATCCTTAGAGGTTTTTAAGGTCCAGCTTGACAAAGCCTTGGCTAGGATGATTTAGTTGGTGTTGGTCCTAGACTGAGCAGGGGATTGGACTAGATGACCTCCTGAGGTGTCTTCCAACCCTGATATTCTTTGAACTGTGTCCTTCTTATGCCTCCACTTCAAATATCTCAAACAGTTCCAATCTGCTGTGGATTTCCAGAGAAAAAGCTAGTTTACCTCTTCACTGTAGTCATTCAGAAGTCCAGCAGTGCTACAGATTTCAGCACTGAAGTCAGCAGACTGGGGCCCACCCACAGGTACTCTAGCAAGACAGCAACATTCACAAAATATAACGGGGAGCACAGCTGTCATATTGCTGACATTTCTAGATAGTCTGCAGTGAGTGACTTCAGACAGGTGACACATTTCAGAGTATTGGAGGAACATGGTAGATTAACTGAACTGTGCCAAGAGTTGGATCAGTAATAAGACTATGAGAGGAGACATGTGGGCCAGAGGCTAAGCACTAGACTGGAATCTCAGAGACTTGGGTTCTAGTCCAGGCTCAACTGGACAAGTCTCTCCTTTCTGATGTGTCTCTCTCTATTGCAGATATGTCACTGGTGGATGGGACCCTTTAGGTGCAATGGCAGTATAGATAATGATAATATCTTTGCCAAGATTAATTTGTTAACTGTTCCAGAGCCTCTGTCCCAATTCTACTGGTGGGGAAATTGAGGTACCGAGGGCTTGCATCCCCCTATGTGAACAACAGAGATACACTGGCATCAATCAGCTCTCTGCCTTACAGGAGGACTGGCCATTCTAGCCCCAAATTTACCATCACCATGCAGAATCAGCCTGTCCACACTATCCCTCACACAGACCCTTTCCTTCTCTTGGCACAGAATCCCACTAAGATGAATTGTTTCCCACAACTAAGTCAGACGACAGGGATTATAGTCAGAGGCGAGAGGGCCAAGATGCTCCAGGAAAGCACAGCCAATCTCGAGATAGAAGGCCAAATTCATCCCTGATGTAACTTCTCTGACTTAGTTACTGTTGGGGTAAATTTCAGCCCATCAAACTACTAAGGGACCAGCTGTCAGAGAGAAAATAATGAAAAATTGATGCTAACAAAATTCCCACCTACTATAAAGCAATGTCCCTCACCCTCCTTGAGGGTGAGCAAAGATTTACAACAACAGTCCGAGAATGGGAGCTTGGCTAGTCCTTCTGAATGCTACACAGCAGAGCTCATTGTGTGCCCAGCTGGGAAGCCAGGAGCAGGAGATTCCACACAGCAGTGTCTGGTCCTGGGATGCAGCAAGAGCTTCCCCACAGCAGCACCAGTGCCTTGCAATGGCAACTAGAATGCCAGCAGCCTGAGCTATGACAAGAGCATCAGCTGATCTCTCAAATCAGCCTCCAGTCAGGGTCTGCCACCTCTTGCCAGCAGAAAGTGCCCTGCTGCAGTTTCTAAGATTTCCTCCTGTCCCAGCAGTGCCCTGGCAGAGTCTGCATTGGTTCCAAAAGAAATACAGCCTCATCCTCTCCAACACACCACATTCCTGCATGTAAGCCCTGGGAAACTCAACTGCCAGACCTCAACTGCCCAGCCTTGAGCACAATGCAAAATCACCAGCGTAGAGATGGAAAGCATGGGATCTGCTAGCGCAGAGCCCACAAAGGTGGGGATTAGAATACCAGGATTCATAACCCAGGTTCTACACAGCAGGGAAAAAACATCCCTGGAACTCAGATGCCAGCACTGGAGTCCAGCAGAATCCACCTCTCAGTGCCACCCTCTCTGAGAGGAGCAGGACCCAAAAATTACTAGCTTTCCACTGGCAGGCTCCAAGTGCAGCAGAGCACATGGGTGTTTGTGTGTCCCTGGGATGGCACGGAAAGATCAGGCTGTCTCTGCTGGAGCTACCTGTTGATTTGAGAAGCCCTCAGGCTCACTCCACTTCTCGCTGGGTAGATGCACTGTGCCCCCAGGGGCTGGGGTGTGGATGGGAGATGGGTCTGGGAGACACTCACTCACCTGCATGCACATTTCACCAGAAAGTTGTACAGCTAGCTGTGCACCCATGGCGGTGTGTGTAGGTGTGGGTGTGGGGGACAACCTAGGATGCTGCTGATAACAATTAGAGTCAAATAATAATAGTACTTGGCTCTCAGGTTATCCAAAGACTTTACAAGCATGAACTGATTAATCCTCACCCATGGTGGAAAGGAGCTAGCATCACCCCAATTCCACAGTTCGGAATCTGCTAAAGCACAGAAGAAATGATCTGAGTTCCTGACTCTGTCACTGGTGCCTGGGCCAAGTCACCCCCCTTCTCACTGCCTCAGTGGCACTCACCAGCATCACAGGAAGGTGGATTTGCTGCTGTTTGTAAAGTGCTCTGAGATCCTCAAATGGGCAGGGTAATATTATTATTATGAAGTGACTTGCCTGATGTCCCACACCAAATCAGTGGCTGGCCTGGAACTCAAACTCATGAATTCCTGGACCCCAGCACTATTCTCAGCCCACTGCCCCAACTCTGGCTCTTTCTACTGCTCCAAGCATAGCCAGCCGTTGGAGAGAAGTGACTTTCCAAGTTCATCACAATGAGAGGCTGGTGTGACTAGAGCTCCCATCCTGGCTCTTACTTAGCCAAGCAAAGTGGCTCGTCCCTTGCATGATTTGCCTGAGGTGAAGTGTGAGGCCCTACACGCTAAAACTCTCTGGGCCCAGTCCTCAACTAGTGTAAACTGGTGTCACGCAGTGGAAGTCTGTGGGCTGATGTACACCAGCTGTGGAGCTGGACTGTGTCAGGTGCATGTCAGAGCAGGGAAGGAGTGGGGCACTTACACACTATCATACAGAGGGCTAGAGACATGTGGACTTATCAAAGTGAGTGCAAACCATGTGGGCAAAGCACTGTATCAGTCCAATAACCTTCCTAGCGGGACCTTCCCAAAGAGCACGTCACACTGCCGAGCTCACTGGAGTTACCCTCTTCAGTTACCCTAGCTCGAGTACAAACTAACTCTCCACCCTGGCCCTGCACTCACACACGTGGTGCTAAGAGTTTGGGGACATGCCTCCTAGTTCTTTGCTCTGTGGAATCGTGTCCATTCTGGGCACATGAAGGGGAGCTTTGGGAAGGCACTGGAGGGCATGCACTCCTCGAGGGGCAGTACCATGCAGCCACATTGCAAAGTGGTCATGTTAGCTGCTGATGAGCTTTAGCTACAGCCCCTGATGGGCCAGCCATCACCACTGTCATAAACAGTGAGTTAAGGGTTAATAGAATAGGAGTTACTTCATGTCTCTTTTGCCTGTAAAGAGTTAACAAGTTCAGTGAGCCTGGCTGTCACCTGACCAGAGGACCAATCACGGGACAGGATACTTTCAAATCTTGAGGGAGGGAAGCTTTTGGGTGTGCTGTTAGTTTTTGGTTGTTGTTCTCTCTGGTTTCTCAGAGGGACCAGACGTGCAACTAGGTTTCTCTCCAATCTCTCCAATACAGGCTCTTATAAGTTCAGAATAGTGAGTACTAGGTAGATAAGGTGAGTTAGGCTTATGTTTGTTTTCTTTATTTGCAAATGTGTATTTGGCTGGAAGGAGTTCAAATGTGTATTTTGCTGAAAGGATTTTAATTTGTACTTGTATAGTTGGGCTGGGAGGGTATTCCCAGTGTATATAGCTGAAAGACCCTGTAAAATATTCCATCTTAAATTTACAAAGATAATTTTTACTGTTTTTCTCTTTTTAATTAAAAGCTTTTCTTGTTTAAGAACCTGATTGTTTTTTTATTCTGGTGTGAGACCCCAGGGGACGGGGTCTGGATTCACCAGGGACTTGGTGGGGAGAAAGGAGGGAAGGGGGAGAGAAAGGTTAATTTCTCTCTGTGTTAGGATTACTTTCTCTCTCAGGGAGAGTCTGGGAAGGGGAGAGAGAAGAAGGGGGGAAGGTGAATTTTCCTCTCTGTTTAAAGATTCAAGGAGTTTGAATCACAGTAATCTTCCAGGGTAACCCAGGGAGGGGAAGCCTGGGAGAAGCAACAGTGGGGGAAAGGGTTTACTTTCCTTGTGCTAAGATTCAGAGGGTCTGGGTCTTGGGGGTCCCCGGGCAAGGTTTTGGGGGGACCAGAGTGTACCAGGCACTGGAATTCCTGGTTGGTGGCAGCGCTACAGGTTCTAAGCTGGTAATCAAGCTTAGAGGAATTCATGCTGGTACCCCATCTTTTGGATGCTAAGGTTCAGAGTGGGGAATTATACCATGACAACCACACTTGAGTGAAGGGGTTTACTGTGTGGACAGGACTGGAGGTAGGAGCAACACTTGAGTTATAACTCAAACTACAGTGAAGACAAGCCCAACACACCCAAATTTCCTGCCTCTAGCATCAGAGCCAAGTGGAGTAACCTGCAATTACATCAGGTATATACAGGGAGTAGGGGAATCAGAGGCACAAACTGAAGAATAAATGTCTTGGTGCTCCTGCTTGAGAAAGATGTGCCCAACCTCACAAGCCAGTCCTGGGCCTAACAGAATGTTGCTGTTTTGCCTGACCTCCCAGCATACCGTTTGATTTTTGTTAGGGACTTTCCTATGCCCCTATAATAGCACTGCTGGCACTGCCAATCATTCTGCTGACATTGCTTTCAATGTGCCTGCAGGTCTCCTGCCTCCTTCTCCAGCCCTGACCCTTTCAATGAGTTTGCACCTTTGCTGTCCAGGATTGGGCTCCAGTGGGGACAGCAAAGCTGGGCATAACAGGGCTGAAAACACCATGGACACAGGGCAGGTGGGGACAATGTGAACATCATCCCAGAGAGCAGAATTCTCTCTCTCTCTCTCTTCCTGTCACCTTCCCTCCATCTTTCCCTCTCTTTTACCTTCCCCCTGCCTCAGCTGCTCCTGCTCTATTCAGCATCTGTCCTGAGCTCCCAGAAGGTGGATTTCCCTTTAGGTCAGGACCAGAAGAAAGGGTCCCTGATGTCATGGTCCTGGATGATGGCCTCAAGCAAATAGACACAGCAGACACGACATCGAATTTAAGCAGCCCTGGATCTATGGAAGTAGGATGGTTACAGAAAAGGCCGCTGCTTTATCAATCACTTCTGCTCTCCCCACTACACCCCTCCATACACAGTGACCTAGTTACACCAGTTGCAACTACTTGGGTTTGACCGGGCTTGCCCAGAGGTTACAGAGAGCGGAGTTGTCCTACACCTAACCTGCAATTATGCATCTAAAGCAATGTGCTCTCCAAGAGCAGGGAGTACATGGGAGCTGGGTGGAAAGGCCAAGCCACTGGGATCCCTGTGGGGGTTAAACCCAGCACCTTGAATGGGATGAATCTGCAGTAACCAGCTGCACTCACAGGAAGGGTCCAGAGATGAATTAGCAAGAAAGGTTGGCTCAGGCTTTCAGCCGTGGGGATGAAGGTCAACCTGTAGAATTCTTTGCCAGAGGATGTTGTGAAGGCTAAGACTATAACAGGGTTCAAAAAAAGAACTAAATAAATTAATGGAGGATAGGTCCATCAATGGCTATTAGCCAGGATGCTGTCCCTGGCCTCTGTTCAGGACTGGCTCCAGGCACCAGCAAAACAAGCAGGTGCTTGGGGCGGAACATTTCTAGGGGTGGCATTCTGGTGCCGGTAATCATGCCGACTCTGGGGCATGGGGAAAAAGTGCCCCCGCTGCCCCAGCTCACCTCTGCTCCACCTCCACTTGATCCCCTGAGGGCGCCGCCACCGCTTCGCTTCTCCCCCCTCCCTCCCAGGCTTTCTGCTCGCGAAACAGCTGTTTCGCACAGCAAGTTTGGGAGGGAGAAGAAGTCAAGCGGCGGGGCGCTTGGGGGAGGCGGCAGTGGTGGAGCAGAGGTTAGTTGGAGCGGGGAGTGGTTCCTCTACCCTCTGTTACTTCCTGCACCCCACCACCCTAGCTCGCCTCCGCTCTGCCTGCTCCCCTGAATGCGCCGCTGCTCTGCTTCTCCATCCTCCCTCGCCTGAGAGGGAGGGGAAGAAACAGAGCAGCGGCACACTGGGGGGACCAGGTGGAGCAGAGGTGAGCTAGGGCAGGAGGTCGCGGGGGGCCCCCAGGAAGCAATGTGGGGGGGAAATGCGGCATGCCCAGGGAGGAAGAGGGGCTGCGGATTTGGGGAAGAGGTTCAGAAGGGGTGGAGTTGGGATAGGGCCGAGGACAGGGGGGCACAAAAAAAGAGGAGGGGGGCAAAAAATGTTTTGCTTGGGGTGGCAAAAATCCTAGAGCCAGCCCTGCCTCTGTTGGTCAGACGTTGGGAAGGGGTGACAGGGGATGGATCACTTGATGATTACATGTTGTGTTCATTCCCTCTGAAACACTAGGTATTGGCCACTGTCAGTAGACAGGATACTGGGCTAGATGGACCTTTGGTCTGACCCAATATGGCCATTCTTATGTTTTTCTCTTTCTCTCTCCCTCTCTCCACCACCCTTTCAGTGTGAAAAGTTATGCCCAGGCTAGTGGCATAAAAGCTCCTGCTGCAGCTGCCAGTAGAGGAAGGAAAGGTTCCATCTTCCCATGCTGCCAGTTGGTGAGCCTCTGACTCAGTGTGCTACAGCCAGGCAGGGGGCTGAGTCCCTGAGCAATCTCTCTGCTCTTACACTCCTCCGCAGAGTTTGTTTCAGTGCCCCCTCCCCACAATCAAAACTTTCTGGTGCTTCAATGGGCCAGCTGCACAGACACCGACTTCCCAAAATTTCTATGGCCTGACAAGCCTGTTCCACCTACAGAAGTTACACAAGTCAGCCGGCCTCCAGTCTAAAGCCAGCAGCAATGCCCCAGCCTTCCCACTGGGCCCAGCTTTCTCTTTGGCCATCACACCTCCCACTCCTCCTCCTGACACCAGTGGGCAGGGTGAGGTAGTGGGGTCCATAACAGCCAGCCAGGAGGTTGATTTGCTGCCACTCTCTCTGGTTCACTGGCTTTAATAATAATAATAACAACAACAACAGGAGAATACCAATCTCCTAGAACTGGAAGGGACCTTCATCAAGTCTAGGCCCCTTCCTTCACTAGCAGGACCATTTTTTCCCCCAGATCCCTAAGTGGCCCCCTCAAGGACTGAACTCACAACCCTGAGTTTAGCAGGCCAATGCTCAAACCAGTGAGCTATGCCTCCTGCCCCTCCCACTTGCGTGATTGCCACATCAATTCAGAGCCAGAGCATGGTCGAAGGGACCAGCACAATGGACAATGATCCTGAACAGTGCGGAGGAGCAAGAGAAACCCCCTCCCGCTAGCATGCTCTGAGCCACTGGCCCAGCCAGCTACTCCACCCCAAAGGATGCTAACCCAAATGCTTTTGGGGGGCTGAGAAAGCAAAGCATTCAGCACATTGCCAACCACATGAATCACAGCATTGACCTCAGGTCTGTGGAGTGAAAAAATAAATAAATAAATCAACCGCAAACCACTGGCATCTGGGAATTCAGCTTCCACCATTTCTATTCAATGCAGAGAAAAAAGAGGCTGACACCAGAGCATTTCCCCCAGCCAGTCGGAGAAGCAGCACGGGGCAGAGCAAAGAGCACTGTACTGAATGGAAATGAATGGAGCCTAGTTCTACCGGAAAGATGATGCTTGCCTGCCATTATAGAACCCAAGCTCTACTAGGCAATGATCATCAAGGAAGGCTATAATTACAGCCCTTGTATCTTCCCTGGTTCTCATTGTAGCACCGAGCTGCATCCGTCTGGGTGGGATGTTTTCCTAGGGACATCAATACAAACTGACATAAGGAGCTTTGTACGCCAAAGGATCTGCAGCGAGATACAGCCCTTACCTCCAGCGGCTGCTTCCAGTTCATGCCATGCCTCTTCGGGAGCTGCTCCTCCTTTTATGTGCAAGACAGCATCAGGAAAAGAAACAGAACAAATCACCCACTCTGATCTACACCAGCCCCCAGCCGGGGTCAGATACAGGACTGGGGAGCTAGATCCTCCCACACAGCGTTGTTAGATCAAGTCTTTCAGAGAAGAATCCATCACTCTGATGTTTTGTAAAATAAGGGTGGGAGAGAATTTGTCTCACCAAAAAAAAAAAAAAGAAAAAGAAAAAGCAAGCAAGACAGCAATCTCAGGGGACTGAAATATACTTCCCCTCCTCCCTAACAAACTGGGAGCTGGTATCCAGAGAGCAGGATCTGAAAGATGCAAGCTGTCTCACACGCACATGCTGGCATGCGTGCATACACACACACACAGTGTCGTAGACCAAACCCAGTTAAAGAGACACAGCCATTATTATCATTAATGCTTGACTGCAGGCTGCTAGTCTCCTCACCTCCTGGCTAGGATCCTCAGAGATTACAACCATTCACTGTAGGAAACATCCAGGATTAGGATTTTTATTGGCTTCCCCCCAACTTCCCTTTTTGCCCTCTTGAGGTCAATCATACGGCCTTACATTTGCAAAAGGACAAAACAGCTAGATAGGAGAATACTAAGATGATAGACAGTTAGGTAGATATTTTAACTCTGAATATTTGGTTTTGGACACAAAGCACCTGGTACTCCCCTCTCTCCTTTTGGGGCACCGTTGTTCACTAGTGCTGTAGTGTTCACCAGCGCTGTCGTTTCACTGTAACCCTTCCCCGGGTAATGAAACAGGCAGCTTGTCACGAGCTCCCGTACAAAGCAGGGTTAGTGGCGAGTAGCTGAGCTGTTGTGACTCACATGAAATGTATGAGATATTGCTGCTCCCGATGAGTCCTTCCGGGTTGTCACTGGCATGACATGCCCAGCTGTGCCTTTCATCCTCGATCCACATTCTTGCCACCGAGCCAGTGGATGTGACCATCAGGCTGAGTAACACACCTGCTAGCTAGCTTTCCAGGCCATCTGGGTCCAGCTACAGATGAGCTTTCAAGTCAGGGAGATGGGAGAACCAGCTGAATTCCTACCCTGGGCATTGGGAAGGGAAGCAAATGCCCTCATTCCCACATGCTCCAGTGGTCGTCTGTGCTCATAGGCTGGGGGCCTGCATGGACCACTCTTCTGATCTGTTGCCCAAGGGACAGCAAACTTCCCCAGACTCAGAGGATTAGCAAGGCCAGAGCTGGAGCTCTGAACCCCACTAGCTGTCCCTTACCACACTGAGCATGCCAGCTCCCTCACCCACAAGCTTTCTTGGGCACATGTGCCACTCAGCCAGCGACCCTACTAAACCTGGGGGAAGGGAACGGTCAGCAAGCATGGGGGCAACCCCCCCTCACACTCAAGCCAGGGACACTCATTAAAGGTTCCCCACCCCAGCTGCCACTGAAACCTGCCTCCTCCGCCTTCCCTAGCCCTGCAGAAGCCTGGCTGCCTTGCTCCCTTCTTGATTATTTAAAAGGCAGGTCAGGTTTCTCAATCTGGCAGGCGTGTAATGTGATGTGTGGGGGAGGGGTGGAGAATAGACCAGAGGTCTTAAAATAGAAACATCGCTCTCTCTCTCTCACTCCCCACCCCCTGACTTGCTCTCTCTGTCTATACGGTCCCCCCAGACTCTCCATTCCCCACTTCTGTCCCCCTCTCTCCCTATTGTGCTTTGCTTAAAGATGACCTGGTTTCCCTGGTACCATACTTTCCAGTACAACGGGCCCTTGTAGACCTGGGAGGCTTCCTGGAGATAGACACAGCAAGCTCCCAGGGCTCCACAGATTCTGCTCCAGCAGGAAGTGTGGTCACAGTGGGCCATGCTCATCCCAGATGCAGCTGGAGATACACTAGGGTCAGGATGCATTCAGCCCATTGTGCTGATTGTTTGCACTCCTTCCCTGCATCAGGAATGAGTTCCACATTCAGATCATATAAACACAACTGCCTGGGCAAATCCAGAGAGGGGGCCAGATCCTAAGCTGGTGTAAATCAGCATAGCTTCATAGAAATCAATGGGCCAGATCCTCAGCTAGTGTAAATTGAGGTCTCCCCATTGAAGCCAATGGGATTATTCCAATGTTCACCGACAGGGGGCACTGGCCCAGAGACCACACCCATACACAGAAGCATTCCCGACACCACAACTGAGGCAAACAAGGTTTATGATACAGGCAGACAAGTGCCCCTTCACCCTCTGAAGAGAGGCTTTGGAGTTGCTGTTCAAATCAGGATCAGGCTAGCTGGGGTCAGGTTTCAGGCCTGAGGTTAAAGCAAAGTTCAGGTTAGTAGCCATGAACTCCCACAAGCTGCAGATTTTGGCCCTGAATGGCAGAAATGATCTCTCGAGAGTAACCCAGATCTGCTGCTGACTTGCTGGTGACCTTGGGCAAGTCATTTCACCTACTTGTGCCTCAATTTCCCCTCCCACACTTTGTCTGTCTTTTCTGTTTAGGCTGTCAGTTGTTTGGGGCAGGGACTCTCTCTTACTAGGTATGTCTGTACAGTGCCCAGCACAATGGGGTCCTGATCTTGGTTGGGACCTATAGGTGGTACACTAATCATAATAAAAGCACTGCTGTTGGCAGTTTCCAGCCTCTTGTCTGATGGAGATCTCACTAGGTTAGCTCACCTGCAGAGATTTCTATCACCTTGGCTGTAGTCTCATGGGAACAGCTGCTCCTGCCAGATTTCTGCACCATTCAGAACCAGTGCTTTTTGTACACACATAAATGTACAGGAACACCCAAACACAAACACTCTTTATCACAGACCCATAAGGATCCCAATCCTGCAAACCCTTCCTCCTGCAGGTAGAACCGACTCCCACATGTTGGGCTAAGCACGCAAGTCAGAGTCTGCAGGATTGGGCACATAGGCGCACACAGACATATGGTCAACTTAGCGATCATACTTCAGCAGCAAAGTGAGAGAGCCAAGTTCAGTTCCTGGCATGCCAGTTTTGGGGCTGGGATAGGGACACTGTCCTGGTAACACACAGAGCCTGTGGCAGGAAAGAAAGTGTCTTGCTCTGCTCAGCAGTGACTTGGTTAAAGGGTCTGACCTAAATCTTCCTCAAAAGGAAGTACAATAGGGGAGGTGCGACAGATTTCTAGAGGAGAACCCCAGGGGAAAATAGCATGCAGCCCTGAAACACAGATACACAGACACAGCCCTCGGTGTCCAGAGTCTGAACCACAGTGGAGCAGTAGCACTACAGAAGCACCACTTTTCTGCTTCCGGACTCAGGTTTTACACACCTGGCAGAGCGTAGGTTTGCCTCTTGTTTATGCTCGCTGCATCATTACTCCAAAACTGCTCACTTCCCTGACAATCTCACAAAGGAAACCACTATCTTACATGAAACCACAAGGCTGGGGAGGTGGCAAAGAAACCACACAGGATGGCCAGGGCAAATCATTCTTAATGGTGGCTGTAAGGTGGTTCTGATTGCCCAAAGACAGCACCATGTCTTTCCAATCAGCATGGTTGATGTGAAATTCTGGCCTCTGTTCTCTGCTACTTGTGCAGCTGCACCAACACTGATCTGGCTGCAGGTGTGTGACTATTTGCTCAGCTTGAGAGGTGCTGAGCACCCACATATCATTGCAGGCAATACTCAGCACCTCACAGGAGCAGGCCAAGGAGGAAAACCAAACCCTCTGTCTTTCTTTTCGGAGTCGACTGAACTGAGAAGAATTGATGAAGTTCATCCAAGGATCAGCCTTGTGTTCCTCCACAATGAACCTTACTGGCTGATTGGCCTTAAGCAGTCTCAAAAGGCAGTTTGGGTCTATGCTCAGTAAGAGAGGATTTTGGTTTGCTTTTGTGATTAAGGCAGCAGACTGAGACTGAAGAGATCTGGGTTCTAGTCACAGTGCTGGCACAAGCTACGAACATGTTGTTTAACTGCTTAACGCCTCAGCTTTCCCAGTTGTAGGGACACGGAAGGGAGAATAATACTGCCCTATGTGGTAGGGACATTGTGGAGATTCAGTCACTCATTCCTGTGAAGTGCTTAGACACTACAGTGAGGACCACCACAGAAATGCCAGTAATTAAATAACGACCGGTCACTGTGATGCAGAGATGTGTCTATATTGGGGAACATACATGCAGCACAGATCCCGTGCTATCCAAGGCCTGAGATTTCTTCCCTTAATCAATTTTCCCTATCTGAGAAGCCTGTTGGCACAGAGCCAGATGAAACAGACATGTGGCAGCAGGTCAGCTTTGCAAGCTGGCCTTCAATAGGCAATTGAATAGGCCATTTGAAAGACAAACAATTCCACTGTAGCAATATTTAGTATATGTGATGCATCCCCATTAAAAGGAAGAGCTATGAAATGTTAATGAGCCACACGAGAGGTTCTAACGGAAATCCAGCATGACTGTAAATAGATTAACTGTCAAGAACTGGAGAAGAGCTAAAGGGCCTCGCAATATTGCAAGATGGCAATGCTGGTCTGAGGGACTAGCCAATTCACAGAAAATTACCAAGAGAGCTTAGGGCAATGAAACCACTGGTCCTGTTTTATTGATATACATGACTAAGAACAAGGGGAAATGCCTGCTAGGACCGTGCCTGAACTCTGGTGTGAGTATTGGGGAATTCTCGGGACTCAATCTCAGTGTAAATCCAGGTGTAAATCCAGAAGAGCTCTACCGATGTCAGGTACAAAAACACGGAACATAGAAACAAAGAAGACTGAGATCAGCAGCTGGCTCAGCAGAGTTGCACCGGTGCAGCTGAGCACTGAATTTTATCCTCGCTGTCTAATTCTCTGGTGTGAGTGGTGTGTACAAAACAGCCCTAGGGTCCAGTCCTACAAACACTAGTGGCACAGGGCTGAAGCCAATGAGATTGCTCACGGTGGGTGAAATCAGACCATTACTTTGCACAGCATCTATAGTCCCAATCCTATAATCAGATTCATGCAGACAGTGAAGTCAACAGGGCCCCACAGAGGTGCAAGGGTCCATACACATGGATCCAAAAACAGGATAAGGGCTCCTTTGCAGCTGTGGGCAGAGTTTGCCAATCGTTCCACCCTGTATCACTATTATCCAGTGAGAAATAATGCACTTACAAAGTCATAGTCAAAATATTCTAGGAGGTAGGGATAAGAGATCATTGCAAAGCCCCCTTCCATGAAATAATTCTATTTCAACCACCCTGTGCAAAAAGCCTGGTATAAATTATGCCAGCTGAAAAATTCCCATTGGATTCCTAAGGACAAGATTTGCCCCTTAGCTCCAAAGAACATCATCTGTCCATTCTTTGGAAAAACAGTCATTATCAGTAGTGTTGGAACCAACACACCAATCTTTTAAAGGTGAAGATGTAGGAGGCACACGGTGTTCTAATGGCCACAAAGTTCAGGCCTCATGGAAAGTGACCTGCTGTGCGAGCAGTAATCTTGAGGTATCCAGGACATTAGGCAGCTCTGTAGAGTTAGACGTGCCATCTCTTATGAGCTCCTCATCCCTCTGTGACTATTACAGATTCCATTGCACTTTGTTCAAATGCTGTCCAGTGTCCAATTTGAAATCAGGGTAATTACATTCTGCTCCCTAAATTCTACCCTGAAGTTTCAGGTGGATACAGCAGTCTTCACTCCTTGCCTTCAACTGTTGCGCAGTGCTGCTGTGCATTGCTGATCAGCTGCTGCACCCACACTAGAGGTGGCTGCATTTCAGTGGTGAGTGAAGTGATTCCTCTGCATAAGCTACAATCCTATAAGGAGCTCTGTGTGGATGGGCCCTTGAGCCCATGCAAAACTCCCTGAAATGTTGGGAGCCATCGTTTTAAAAATGCTTCTGAGGCGGCACAGTGCTTTTGTTCCTGTCTTTTTTAATCCTTCTGAATATCCTTCATTCATATATATCAGTGCTGCTACTCCTTTCTCAGCCAGCTTGGCTCAGCTGTCCTGTGAGCATTCACCTTTGCATCCTGGAAATGGACATCACTTACTCAGACGCATTCCCCTCACTCCTTCTAATCCTTCGAACCCCAGTGTTTCATATGGCCCAAAGTTTCTTCCAAGCCAGCGAGGAGTGCAAAGGTGCAGAAGGGAAAATAGAAGCCAATCAGGCCTGGAAACTTGCCTGAAGCTCCCTATCAGCCCAGACAGCACCCCCTTCTGGACAACAATGAAGGATGCATGAAATGAACAATTTGCAGGAGGAAAGAAGAGAAATCACTCCCTGGGGGCAGATTCTGCTTCCACCCCCACTGGTGTAAATCTGGACTAACTGCAGCAAGGTGACTGGGCCGGATTCAATATTGCCCTGCAGAAAAATAGCCATACTGGATCAGACCAAAGGTCCATCTAGCCCAATATACTGTCTTCCAACAGTGGCCAATGCCAGGTGCTTCAGAGGGAAAGAACAGAACAGTTAATCATCAAGTGATCCATGTCCTGTTGCCCATTTCTAGCTGCTGGCAAACAGAAGCTAGGGACACCATCCCTGCCCAGCTACTTAGCCCCAGCTGCACTGGCACAGCAGGCAGCCCCCAGGCTGGTATAGGGGGTCTTCGCTAGGCACTGAGCCAGCTTTATACTATCCCCTCAGGAGTCCCTGGTGCAGGGGGCACTCTAGGATGGTGGAGTGTTAGGGGTTGGCTGGAAAAGGGGAGAGGTGAGGCAGGGACAGTCCTGTGCCCTGGTGATTCTCTGCTCTTGCAAGCCCCATCAGTGCTATGGCAGCAAGGAGTGCAAGTCAGTGCAGCCCTCAGGCTCCCTGAGCTTGAGCAGGCCTCATATAAGGGGAAGCAAAACTACTTCCTCTGAGTCTCTGACCAGCGTTGGGATGCATCTGTCCCAGTCGTGATTAGAATCAAGCCCATATTACTGATGAGAGAGAGGAGGGAAGGGGCTGAAGGAGGCTGTGAGTTCTTCCCGTCATACAGAGTTACAGATCTTCATAACCCTTTTTAATTCTATCAGGAGCCAACATCTCTCCCAACCTGGGACAGCCCAGGATTTATCATCGCCTCCATTTAATTTCCCCTCAGCTTCTGCAGTGGAAACAGTTAATACACAACATTTATGGTGCATCTGACTGGATCATGTCACTGGTTATCCCAAGGTATTAGCCTTTCTTCCTTTGCTTTAGCTAGTTAGCATCAAAAAATGACACTGCCAGTTTTATGCTATCATAGTCTCAGGCGCCCTGTAATGCACTGGATACTTCCAAGCTGCAATACTTTGCATGAAGTCAGTATGATGTAATCTCTGCTACGGGCAAGGTGTGTCATCATTATCAGATGAGAATGTCTGAAAAGTTTGCAAATTCACTAGTTTTTAAAAGGGGAATCATACACTTGAGTGAACTTCCAAATCCATCAAAGAGAAAGCCATTTCTTTCTCTCTCTCTCTCTCTCTCTCTCACACACACACACACACACACACACACACACACACACACACACACACACACACACACACACACACACACACACACACACACAGTCTCCAGAAACCTGCATTAAAAAAACATTATGGTTGCAAAGTCAAGCCCTCAAAAGTTAGGAAATGCCAGAACTAAGGTTGCTTGTGCAACTTTAATTCATCCCACTTTGCTCATATGGATTATGACAGTCTTTAATTACACGATCATAAACTCTTTTTTCCACAGCAGCCTCCTTTCAGATGTCAAGTCCCTGCTCCACAGCATGGAGGCACTAAAGCTTCTTTAAAAAATTCTTACAATTTGTAACTTTGGTAACACAATCAAATTTTCCCTAATCTTGTTCTTGGCCATGGCTAGACCATTTTTGCTGAAACTTTCCAAACCAATTCAACTTGAGGCCAATATCTAGCATGGACAATTTCATCCTGAACAGTTAGTTTGGCAAAGTGATAAGCAAATGAAAACAGGGTCTTACAGTGGAAAGTCAGGCAACCTCATCTATAGGCATTTCTACCTAACTGCTGATAATAATTGTGTTTGCTAATTAGCAATGGCCCATCCAGCCTGCACTGAAGTCAATGAAAAGAGCAGTAGATTGGGCTCCAAGAGTATTTTGAGATCTTGCTCTTCTATAGTCCTTCTTACATTCTGATCACCCTAATGCCCTACCATCTAGCGGTTTGCAGCACAAAATAAACAGGCTCCACTACCTTCGCTGCTCACTTGAGGCAGCTCAGAGGAGCAAGAGCAGTGTTGATGAACCAGTTGGCAGCACTCTTCCCTCCAGGATAGCACTCTAAGGCAGTGATGGGATTTCTGTGTTGCTGAAGGCATTCTCCAATTCCACAGATCAACAGCAGAGCCCTGATGGGCAGAAAGGAGGAGCTGGCCTCCCCACTCCTCCATAGTCTTGGTTGGTTTAGAGATCTGGCAGGAAATCCCACCCCTGATTTCCTGCAGCCAAGTCTCCTCGCCTTGGCCGATTGGAGTGCACCAAAGAAGAGACCACATGGTGAGGGCTGTAGGAGAGGATATGTCCCACTGCTGAAGGGACACCGCAAGCCCAGAGTCTGAGCTCATGGTGGAGATATACACGGTGTAAGTGAAAGGAGAATAAGGCCCTTTCTTCATATATCATATAGAAGCAAATAAAAAAGGCTACAGGTTAGTGTTCTTTGCTGTGCTTTTGAACTCACCTTTACAAACCCCTCATTACCACTTTGCAGATAGGGGAACTGAGGCACAGCAAAGGGAAGTGATTTATCTGCCTGTCCCACAGTGCCAGAATTAGAACCCTGATCTCTCAGTGCCTGCCAGCCCCTTACTTTCAGGGCCAGCTTTAGGTCAATTCAACCAATTCCCCTGTATCGGGCCCCACCCCTAAGAGGGCCCCGTGCCCAAGCCCCAGTACGGTGTACCGGCAAGAGCCAGTGAGCTGTACCGGGGTGGTCTGGCTTCCCCAGGGGGCAATTTAAAGGGCCCGGGGCTCCCAGCAGGGGCAGCTGGAGCCCTGGGGTAGGGCTGTGGGGCTCTGGGGGCTATTTAAAGGGCCTTGGACTCCCATTGCTTCTACTGCCCCGGCCCTTTAAATAGCTGCTGGAGCCCTGCCGCTTCCCCAGGGCTCCTGCAGCTATTTAAAGGGCCAGACCAGTAGAAGCAGGGGATCCCTGGGCCCTTTAAATAGCCCCCAGAGCCCTGGGGTAGCGGGGGGGCTCCAGCTGCCTCTGCCGCCCCGGTCCTTTAAATAGCCCCCAGAGCCACGCCGCTTCTCCAGGGCTCCCTTGGCTATTTACAGGGCTGGAGCGGTGGAAGCAAGGGAGCCCCGGGCCCTTTAAATAGCCCCCGAGCCCTGGGCTGCTGCTGCTACCCTGGTGGGGGAGGGAGGAGGGGGCACTCACCGTACAGAGTGGGCTGTACCCCCTGTACCCATACCCCCTGCCTGCACCAGCCCCTGTCTGCAGCCAGTCCTGCACCCTCTGCCTGCAGCCTGCCCATCTCCAACCAGCCCCGCACCCCCTGCCTTGTCTCTAGCCCGTCTCCATCCAGCCCCGCACCCCCTGCCCTGCCTCCAGCCCCGCACCCCCTACCCTGCCTGCAGCCAGCCCCTGCCGCACCCCCTGCCCTGCCCACACCAACCCTGCACCCCGTGCCCTGTCTCCATCCAACCCCTGCCACACTCACCTGCCTGAAGCCAGCCAGTTCCGCACTCCTCTGTCTCCAACCCTGCCAACCCATGCCGCATCTCCCTGTGGTCCTGCCTGAAGCCACCCAGCCCACCCCACACACCCCTGTCTCTAGCCAGTCCTGCACCCCTTGCCCTGGCTGCAGCCAGACCCTACCTCCAGTCAGCCCCTGCCCTTCCTCCAGCCAGCCCCATGTCCCCATGTCCACTGGTGCCCTGCAGTTCCCAGGGCAGTAACCCTGCACACCTGCTTCAATGAGGGGGGCAGGGAGCAGCTGGGACCCACACATGTGCACACCCTAGGGTGACCAGACAGCAAGTGTGAAAAATCAGGATAGGGGGTGGGGGTAATAGGATCCTATATAAGAAAAAGACCCCAAAATTGGGACTGTCCCTATAAAATTGGGACATCTGGTCACCCTAGAACACCCCCAGGGAGTGGTGGGGACCCACACATGTGAAACAGAGCTCATTTCTAGTTCAGGCCCATCTTTTTAAAGAAGAACTTTAGGTAGGGTTAACATACCTCTGTATTTTCCTGGACATATCAGTCTTTTTGGTTTTAAATTGCCATCCAGGAAGAAAATATGGACGTATGGTAACGCTGTTGGTACGAAAAAACCATACTATGGCATATCCCTTAAATCAGAACTTTTTATAGGGAACTGGTTGCTAAGAAATGAAAGGCTTTTTTTTACATGGTTTTTTTTAAGTCATCCCTGCCGGGGCCCCGCTGAAAATGTTCGAATTGGGCCCCGCACTTCCTAAAGCTGGCCCTGCTTACATTGCTTTAACCATAAAGCCCCCTTTCCTCCCAAGGCCCACCAATATCACCAGTGAATTGGGGCATGGTGTGTATAGCCCTGAAAATTGAGGCCAGCAAATCTGAGGCAGAGACTGAATTGTTCACTTCAGGAGGGAGCCCTGCTAAGATTGAGTGAGCATGGGTAATTTCTATCTACCGCTAAATGAAGTCACTTTCAGGACTAATGCATCATAATGGAGATTTTAACCCCCTGAGCAGCTTCAAATGCAGCACAACAACTCATTTAGGGCTTCATCCTTCTCCCAGTCAGTGGTAATGATCCCATTAACTTATGCAGAACTGAGTCTGTAGGCCAAATCCTGACTGGGTCCTGTAATATTGACACTAGGGCTAGCTGTCTGTGTAGGTACTACATCTACAATAGCTGTAATCCCAGAGTGAGAGAGGGAAGAAAGAGGATTTAACACGCCAGCGAATGGGTGAGTCTCTTCCTCTCATCAATGTGCTTGGATCTTGGAGGACACACAAATCTACTTTATAATTACTGGCATTTAATTGACCCTTGCAATACTCTCCTCCCAGCAGTCACAAGCATGCTTGGAGCATTTGAAAGCAAAAGCAGCCTCACTTCTCTCCTTAGTGACTGCTTTATTTGGTACATTTATTTGTACTTATTCTCCCTGGAGCTCCCTCCCACACCCCCCTTCTCAACCAGCAATAAATATCAATAGAACATGGAGCTGAGCTGTCAGCTGGAACCCCATCACTATTTGACCAGCCTTTGCCAAAGATAGACTGCACTGCAGATGACTCAGGCCCCCAGCTGTCACCAAGGCAACCAGTGTAACCTAGCAATGTCTGTCTCCCGGTAACCATGGTCTCCTAGCAATAGAATATTTTTCACAGCTCTGGATGAAGAGTTTAAAGTTATTTTTAGCCCTGCTGCAAATCAATAGGCAGCTCCATTTGCCATTGGAGAGGATGCTTGTTTGGGGGCTGTTTGTTTTGGTTTGTGTTTGGTCATTTATTTGGTTTTTTTGTCAGGCCAGGTAAAAATAAATGTTTGGATGACAAACTCTCTTGCTAACTCTCAGTTTGGTTGTGTGAATCTGCACAGCTCACAGCAGGATCTCTCTCTTTCTCTAGGCTGATGATGCTTACAATTCACATTAAGAAAAGAAAATTAATCAGGGTTAGTAGAAAGAGGGAGTAACAAATTGATGGCCAGTGTCACTACACTGGAAACAGTGGCCACTTGGAGCTTTGAAGTAGCCAAGTGGATACAACCCAGACCCTCCTGCTCCAAAAGCCCTTGAAGGAGGGATTGCCTTTTATTGTTGGCAATAAAGGGCTCATTACACACAGTTGAGCAGTTCCGATTGCATCCAGTAGAAAGCAGTGGTACATGACTAAGCCAATTCCCTATCATTCACTAAGCTCTGTGAATGTGGTAACATAGGTGGTAAGAGCAGAGAGCACAGGGTGGGTGACCTGGACTGTTTAAGCTTTGGGCTAGAAGAGAGCAGACCTCACACACCAGAGGATGCCTGTCCCCCCAGGTAAAGGGGTCTGTGGGCAGAGCCCACATTGCATGAGCAGGGCTATGCTATTCTGTTTGCAGTTCTTCAGGCCTCTGTCATAGCCATAGGCAGGAGCGGTGCCAGGGTTTCTGACGCCCTAGGCGGACGGCCATTTCGCCGCCCCCAGTGGACCTACCGCAGTCCTGCCGGTGGACGGTCCGCTGCTGAAAAGGCTCCAGTGGAGCTGCCACAGTGATGCCAGCGGGCGGTCCGCTGGTCTAAAGGCTGCGGTGGACCTGCCGCAGGCATGACTGCAGTAGGTCCGCCGGAGCCTTTAGACCTGCGCACCATCCGCCGAAATGACTGCGGCAGCTCCACCGGAGCCTTTCCAGCAGTGGACCGTCCGCCGGCATGACTGCGGTAGGTCCACCGGACCCGCGTGCCGCCCCCCCCAGCAAAATAGCGCCCCCCCCCAAATTCTGGCACCCTAGGCCATTGCCTAGGTCACCTAAATGGTAGCGCCGGCCCTGGCCATAGGCAGCAGGTTATATACATTTGCAGTGCTCAGGCTCCAGCAATATTCAGGGCCGGGTGCCCTGCTCCAGCAATATTTGGAGCTGGGTCTCTCCCCTGGCCCTGCCTGGAGCAGGTCCCAGCCCCCGCCTGCCACCCCTCCCCCTGCGTGTCCCCCCGCTGCGCTGCGTCCCTGCCTGACAAAAAGCAGCGCAGCGCCTCTCCCCTGCCTGCTCCTGCTGCCAGAGCAGAGTGATTCCTGTCAGAACTGCTGTCTACTGCCCCAAAGTCCTAGTGCCCGCCCTCCACTAATGGCAAGGCAGGCTGTCCTTACCCTGCCCTAGCCCTGAGCCTCTCCAACGCCCCAAACCCTCAGCCCCAGCCAGAGCCCTCATCCCCCCGCACCCTAATCCTCAGCCCCAGCCAGAGTCCTCATCCCCCCACACCCTAATCCTCAGCCCCAGTCCTGAGTGCCCCCACATCATGAACACCTCATCCCCCTGCACACTAATCCTCAGCTCCAGCCCTGAACCCCACCCCCACAGCATGAAGCCCTCATCTTCAGCCCCACAGCCCTCACCCCTGCACCCTAATCTTCTGCCCCAGCCCTGAGCCCCCCCACTGCATGAACCCCTCATCCTCAGCCCCAACTCTCATCCCTCTGCACCCTGATCCTCTGCCCCAGCCCTGAGCCCCCCCGCAGCATGAACCGCTCATCCTCAGCCCCACAGCCCTCACCCCACACCCTAACCCTCTGCCCTGAGCCCCCTTCTGCATCATGAACCCCTCAGCACCAGCCAGAGCTCTCATCCCCCCACACCCTAATCCTCAGCCCCAGCACTGAGCCCCCTCCTGCATCATGAATCCCTCATTCTCAGTCCCACAGCCCTCACCCCTGCACTCCCTCCTATCCCCAAACTCCCTCCCAGAGGGTGCAGCCCCTCCCTTTCCCACACATCCCTTCCCACCCCCAAACTCCTTCCCAGAGCCTGCAACTCTCACCCCTTCCTATGCCCCCACCCCCAGCCCACAGCCTGCACCCAAACTCCCTTCCAAAGCCTGCACCCCTCACCCCCTCCTGCACCCCCACCCCCCTGCCCCAGCCCGGAACCTGCAGCCAAACTCCATACCGAAGCCTGCACCCTGCACCCCTCCTGCACCCTAATCCCCAGCCCAGGATCTGCACCCCAGACCTCCCCCCCCAAACCCCCTCCCAGAGCCTTAGGCAGGTGGGGGCAGAGTTGGGGGGGCAGAGTTGGGGGGCAGGTTCTGGGCACCACCAAAATTTCTACAAACTTGCCACCCATGGCCATAGCTGCCTTCTATAGGAGTGCTGCAGCTGAGGGGGGCCAGCTTTGAACACTCTGGGGTGGGAAGGGGAAGCCCTGAGCTATGGAATTCACTCTAGTCTATCATCTGGTAGACCACGTGAAACGTAAGACTCATCTTGCTTTGCAAGCCTGCTCCACAAATGGTGGAAAGAACCCAGGCATTGGACTTTAGGTAGCTCACCCAAAACACAGCGTGAGTAGCTGAGCAGCCTGCTGGGAATTCCCACCATGCAGGGCCACCCAGAGGATTCAGGGAGCTTGGGGCAAAGCAGGGGAGCGGACATAAAAATAGGCACCACCCGCTGTGGCGCTTGTACTCACCGGGTGGCGCTCTGAGTCTTTGGTGGTGGTGGCGGTGGGTCCTTCACTTGCTCTGCGTCTGAAGGGCCTGCCACTGCCTGGTGAGTAAAGATTAAAAAGGTACCTCTAGCCAGGGAAAGGATTCTGGGCCAGGGCTCACGGGGCCCCTGCGGGGCTTGGGGCCTGGGGCAAATTGCCCCACTTTCCCCCCTCTCCACACGTGGCCCTGCCACCATGACTGAGCCAGACCTTCTCCCCAGGTCAAGGAGTGGAAGTAAAACCACTATCTACCTGCTATGGAGGGGAAGGGCAGCCGGAGTTGCTGCTCACCCACTCCATGTGGCCCTGTTCCAATAACAGGAGCTGCAGGTCAGGACTGAGGTGATCAGCAGACCTATGGATGGGGCTGGAGGCAGGACTGGAATAGCAGTGGGACTGAAAGGCAGGAGTGAGGTCCACTGGCAGAGCTATATGATGACAAGGGAGTTTACCCATGTCAGGAGCACATCTGTCTCTCAGCCTACTTGCTAGGCAACCCAGCAAGCTTAGCTGGGTCCAATGAGCCTTCTCCAAACTGCAATACTTCTTGCATGGACAGGAGAGTCTGTAGGCTGCTTCTTGAGCCTTGCAGTGGCACAGCAGCAACTCAACGCATACCATGCCCACAGCTGTGCTTGCCCTGCTCCTGCCTCCAGCCCTTGTTCCAGCCCCTTTATAGCCTTAACTCCTGTCCACTCCAGTCTGGTCTTTCCTCCCTGGCCTGCTCCGGACTCTTGTTTTGACCTTTGGCTTGGCTCCTCCACTCTGACTCCAGCTTCACCCTCAGTCTGGTGCCTGATTCCTCGATCTATGCTCACCACTACCCTGAATTGCCACCACAACCACCAGACAAGGTCCTGCTCCTTCCACTAGGCAGGCTGCCTACTTCCTGGCAGCTTACAAACCCAGACCCAAAGATCTGGCCTCCTGTGATCTTATCCAATTCAAGGCAGGAGCCCCCAACATCTGTAACTCTGCACTGGGGGAATGGGCCCACAGCAGGAAATTTTAACAAAAATGCCAGAATGGACAAGGCTGTGGGGAGGAGAATGGACAGCACATTTGACACAAACTTACAGTGTAATATATCCAGCAAAAGGGCTGAAGCCTTCTGCAGTCAGTGTGTTGTGTTGAATTTACACCATGGTAACAGAGCAGAGCTTGGCCCAATGGGAGTGTGCATGTGATCACTTGAACAAGAGAGGATTTAACAGAAAATGCAGTATGATCTGAGATGAGAACTAAACCATAGAATCTCAGGATTAGAAGGGACCGCAGGAGGTTATCTAGTCCAATCCCCTGCTCAAAGTAGAACCAATCCCCCAGACAGATTTCTGCCCTAATTCCCTAAATAGCACCCTCAAGGATTGAACTCACAACTGTGAGTGTAGCAGGCCAATATTCACACCACTGAGCTATCCCCCAATAATCTAGATGAGAGCTCAGATAGCAGGGCCATGCTTGGAACACTGGTTAGATAAGATGGGGGTGAAGGGAGAGCTGATAGCGCTGAGCACAAGCAAGTGAGAGGAGTCAATTTTTTAGCCAGGATTCAAACAGATCAACAATAGTATCAAGTGAGATCTGGATTCAGGACAAAACAAGGTTCTGCCCCCACCAGTGAGGAGATGGGTGGAGGGAGCTGTCCAGAGCCAGCTGACTGGAGGGGTTGAATAGAGAGTGATAAAGGCAGAAGGCCTGATCTTATTTGATGGTACATTGCTATAGAACCTGGTGCAACTCCACTGACTTCAATTGACTTACACTCAGGGGCAGCTCCAGGCCCCAGCACACCAAGCGCGTGCTTGGGGCGGCATGCTGAGGGGGTGCTCTGCCAGTTGTCGGGAGGCCGGCAGGCAGCTCCAGTGGTTCTCACGTAGGAGTGCCTGCGGAAGGTCCACTGAAGCCACGGGACCAGTGGACCCTCCGCAGGCATGCCTGTGGGACGTCCACCGAAGCTGCGGGAGTGGCGACCGGCAGAGTGCCTCCCGCGGCATGCCGCCGTGCTTGGGGCGGCGAAATGTTTAGAGCCGCCCCTGCTTACACTGATGTAAATCTGAAGTAAGAGCAGAATCAGGCCCAGTGGTAGGGACAAGACTGTAATTGTACAATGTGGCAATCGTTAGCCCAACTCTCCTCTCACTGACACCAATGTAAATTAGAAGTCAATGTGGGACTCGTTGGAATACTGATGTGAGATATCTGAATTGAGCCCCTGTCGCTCAGTAAAGTTAATATGGAGAAGCTCTACTGTCTGAGCTGGAATTTCTGAGGGCATTGGCAGTCAGAATGGTTCAGCTTTGCCATCCCAACATACAGAGGGGCTGGCAGGGCCTCACTCTGACAATGTGAGTGGTGCTCTAGGATAACACTTTAAAAAGAATGCTATGCACATGCTTATATATAGTACCAGCATCTGGATTCTATGGAGGTCTTTTGCACGTGTGAAACAACAGCAATTTGTTTTAAAGACCCATTAATATTAAGGGACTCTCATCAAACAAAATGGCAAAAAAGTGTAGATTTAGTTAAAACAAGTATTTACAACAACTAAAACCAATAGAAATGTTTTCCATTGATTTTTAATTCATGATATTGTTATACGATATTATTTGTATTGCAGTAGCACATGGCAGGCAAGGCAAGGACCATAACTGCATGGTGCCAGGTGCTGTACAAACAGGTGATTAATAATAATAATAATGTCAAACAAATAGTGTTTACAACCCAATCACTGCAACACTAAGAACCAGAAGTGAAATTAACTAGAAATAAAAGTGAAACTTAATTCATTGTTTAAGGATTGATTCTACACCTACTGAAGTCAATGGCAATGGTCCCATTGGCTTCAATGGGTCGGGAAAGATAAACTAAGGAATTCACAGCATATAGGGCCAGATCCTCATCTGGTATAAATCAGTATCACTCCACTGACAATCTGGCCCAAAGAGTGGGAAATGTTATGTTTCCTCAAACACAAAGAGCAAAGTGTGCATTTCTCTGGCTGGTTGATTTATTTCAGATTATAGAAACCAACCAACAAATCAGGAAAGAACAAATATACAGAGACAGACTGTCCATTCCACTACATGGTGTAGTCACTTACAGCTGTATAAAATGCTACTATTCTGATCTGGTCTAAGTCTCTGCTAACCCTCCAAATCAAGCCCTACAACATCCCTGCTTTTCTCTACACATAGCTCTCAGTCCTGATCTGCAGTATCCTATACTGTTACAGTCCTGGGTTCCCCACATGCAGCTCTGATGATGCCTCTCTAGGCTGACTTGCAGCCACTCCTATTCTTCCAGTGCCACACTTTTCCTTAGCAGAAACAACTCATTTTTGCCACTGGTGTACTGTGTAGAAACGATGAATCACAGAAGATTAGGGTTGCAAAAGACCTCAGAAGGTCATCTAGTCCAACTCCCTGCTCAAAGCAAGACCAACACCAACTAAATCATCCCAGCCAGGGCTTTGTCAAGCTGGGCCTTAAAAACCTGTAAGGATGGAGATTTCACCACCTCCCTAGGTAATCCATTCCAGAGCTTCACCACACTCCTAGTGAAATAGTTTTTCCTAATATCCAACCTAGACCTCCCCCACTGCAATTTGAGACCACTGCTCCTTGTTCTGTCATCTGCCACCACTGAGAACAGCCGAGCTCCATCCTCTTTGGAACCCCTATTCAGATAGTTGAAGGCTGCTATCAAATCCCCTCTCACTCTTCTCTTCTGCAGACTAAATAACCCCATTTCCCTCAGCTTCTCCTCATAAGTCATGTGCTCCAGACCCCTAATCATTTCCGTTGCCCTCCACTAGACTCTTTCCAATTTGTCCACATCCTTTCTGTAGTGGGGGCCCCAAAACTGGATGCAATACTCCAGATGTGGCCTCACCAGTGCTGAATAGAGGGGAATAATCACTTTCCTCTATCTGCTGGCAATGCTCCTACTAATGCAGCCCAATATGCCATTAGCCTTCTTGGCAACAAGGGCACACTGTTGACTCATATCCAGCTTCTCCTCCACTGTAATCCCCAGATCCTTTTCTGCAGAACTGCCGCTTAGCCAGTTGGTCCCTGTAACAGTGCATGGGATTCTTCCATCCTAAGTGCAGGACTCTGCACTTGTTCTTGTTGAATCTCATCAGATTTCATTTGGCCCAATCCTATAATTTGTCTAGGTCACTCTGGACCCTATCCCTACCCTCCAGCCTATCTACCTTTCCCACCAGCTTAGTGTCATGTGAGAACTTGCTGAGGATGCAATCCATCCTATCATCCAGATCATTAATGAAGATGTTGAAGAAAACTGGTCCCAGGATCAACCCCGGGACACTCTGCTTGATACCGGCTGCCAACTAGACATCGAGCTGTTAATCACTACCCACTGAGCCTGATAATCTGGACAGCTTTCTAGCCACCTAATAGTCCATTCATCCAATCCGTACTTTTTTTAACTTGCTGTCAAGAATACTGTGGGAGACCGTATCAAAAGCTTTGCTAAAGTCAAAGTATATCATGTCTATCGCTTTCTCCATATCCACAGAGCCCGTTATCTCATCATAGAAGGCAATCAGGTTGGTCAGGCATGACTTGCCCTTGGTGAATCCATGTTGACTGTTCCTGATCTTCTTCCTCTCCTCCAAGTGCTTCAAAATGAATCACCATGAGTTTTCAAAGATAATGGCCAATGGCTCTGCAACCACATCAGCCAACTCCCTCAGCACCCTCGAATGCATTGCATCCGGTCCCATGGACTTGTGTATGTCCAGCTTTTCTAAATAGTCCTTAAGCGGTTCTTTCATCACTAAGGGCTGCTCACCTCTTCCCCATACTGTGCTGCCCAGTGCAGCAGTCTGAGAGCTGACCTTGTCTGTGAAGACCGAGGCAAAAAAAGCATTGAGTACTTCAGCTTTTTCCACATCATCTGTCACTAAGTTGCCTCCCCCATTCAGTAAGTGTCCCACTCTTTCCCTGACCATCTTCTTGTTGCTAACATATCTGTAGAAACCCTTCTTGTTACCCTTCACATCCCTTACTAGCTGCAACTCCAATTGTGCTTTGGTCTTCCTGATTACATCCCTGCATGCTCGAGCAATATTTTTATACTCCTCCCTAGTCATCTGTCCAAGTTTCCACTTCATGTAAGTGTCCTTTTTGTGATTAAGCTCACCAAATATTTCTCTGTTAAGCCAAACTGGGTGCCTGGCATATTTGCTATTCTTTCTGAACATCAGGATGGTTTGTTTTTGTGCCCTCAATAAGGCTTTAACTACAGCCAGCTCTCCTGGACTCCTTTCCCCCTCATATTAGCCTCCCAGGGGATCCTGCCATCAGTTCCCCGAGAGAGTCAAATCCGCTTTTCTGAAGTCCAGGGTCTGTCTTCTGCTGCTCTCCTTTCTTCCTTTTGTCAGGATCCCGAACTCGACCATCTCATGGTCACTGCTGCCCAAGTTGCCCTCCACTTCTACTTCCCCTACCAGTTCTTCCCTGTTTGTGAGCAGCAAGTCTAAAGGAGCTTGGCCCCTAGCTGGTTTCTCCAGCACTTGCACCAGGAAGTTGTTCCCAACATTCTCTAAAAACTTCCTGGATTGTTCGCGCACTGCTCTATTGTTCTCCCAGCTGATGTCAGGGTGCTTGAAGTCCCCCATGAGAACCAGGGTCTGTGATCTGGAAACTTCTGTTAGTTGTCCAAAGAAAGCCTTGTCTACCTCATCCTCCTAGTCTGGTGGTCTATAGCAGACGCCCACCATGACACCACCCTTGTTGCTCTCCCCTCTAAACTATCAGCAGGCTTTTCTCCAGTTTCATATTGGAGCTCTGAACAATCATACTGCTCTCTTACATACAGTGCAACTCTGTGACATTCCCCTGGTGTTATTTGGACCAGTGATCTACTAGGTTACTCCAGTCCTCGACTCTGGGAGCCAGCCTTACCCTACTTTGCTGTGAGAACCCCCACTCCTGGGCTGTTCACGCACAGCCTCTGGCATGTAAGCTGCTCCTTGGATTGTGCAACCGAATGACATTAGCTAATATCTCCAATCCCAGACACCACTCTAGGAACCTCCATCTTGCAGTGTCCAGTTACACTCCCTGGAACCTGCATGCTTATATAAGTTTGTCAATTTAACAAAGAAATTGATATGCACCAGGTTTGTTATCCCAAAGGGAGTTTCTGACATGCTTCAAACCAAACGCACTGGTTCAGGTAGAATAAACAAACACATTTATTAACTACAAAGATCGATTCTAAGTTATAGACAAAAAGTCAGAGTGGCTACCAAAAGAAAATAAAATATAAGCACGCAGTCTAAACTCTCAACCCTATTAGACTGGGCAACATCTAGATTAAGCAGTTTTTCTCAACCCACTGGATATTGCAGGCCTTAATATACAGGTTTGTTCCTTAAACCTGGGCCAATCTCCTCTGTTGGAGTCTTGTCTTCTTCTCAGTGTCTTGGTTGCTTGCAGTGAAGGTGGGGGCAGAAGAAAGGCCCAGTATGTGTCCACTCTGTCTGTTTTATACTCCCAGTCCATGTGCTTGGGGAGCACAAATCCAGGCATGTCTGGGGGGCATTGCTGAGTCTCTCCCAGCAAGGTTGAGCAATTCCCCTGGTGGTGCTTCATGCAGGTGAGTCATTGCATTGTAGCTCCCTTGCTGGACAATGGCTGTTGATGGATTGTTTGACACTCCACCCGGGCATTGGTTACTTTCCTTGCTGTTGCCTCTGAGGAGCTAATATCTGGCTGATTCCCCAACTTACAGCATGTTTTAGTGACAACCATACTACACAATTCTCATAACTTTATATGCATTAAAGATGTAAAAATATGGATAGAGAAATTGCTTTCAGCAGATCATAACTTTTCTCTTGATACCTTACAATGCATGCTTTATTTGTAAAATCATGATTATATGAAAATGAGGAATATGGGAGTTACAGCACGCTCCCCCAAGGTATAGAATGTCACAAATTCCTCTCACTTTTTCTCCCCCACCTGTCCAACTTTATTGCAACTTTGGCTGGAATTGGCCACAAGCTATTTTGAGTCATGGTTTTCTGTTGAAGTCCAGATTATTAGCTCAAACAATTTGGGCATTTTTTTTGAATGGCTGGGTTGTTAATCTTTAAAACCACTGTTCTGCACAGTTATTTGTCACAGCTTTTTAAATCTGCATAGAACCAAATATATCATCATCATCATGTTCTGGTCGATGGCCTGACATGAATCAAAGTATGGGTTTGCATTAAAGGGAAACCATTATGGGTCATCTGCTGAACAATAGACATTTTTAAGAATCCCACAATAACTGGTTATGCAATGCTGTCATTCATTGGAATGCCAGGAGCTAGTTCAGAGTCTTCTAATGGGTACATGGGGGAATTCTTCTGATCTTTGAGAAATACAAATTTAAACTAATGAAAGGAAAGAAAATGCAAAAAAATAACCCTTATAATCAGAGGATGGTATAGTTTCAACTCAATCTGACTAGAGCCATAAAATTCAAAATTAAGGGTGATATTCTTAAAGTAAAATAATCTTAAAAACAGAGCACTAGGTAGTTACAAATGTGGTTGTTAACTTCTGAGAGATGCTCATACTACAATGACGCTAATAAGATGAACAAAATGCTGAGTTTGACTCTCCTCTCTTGTCAATTTCATATGGCTATAACTCACTTGGTGTCATCAAGTTACTCCTGATTTCCACCAGGTTGAGTGTAGAATCCTCTCTGATTTTGTCTTTGATTTGTCCTATTAGTTTCTCAGTTCAAATAAATCAGCATAGCTCCACTGAAGGATGGTGGCTATGAGGCAGGACTCCAGAGATATGTCTACACTGCAGCTGGGGTGTATTTCCCAGCACAGGGAGACAAACTCACGCTAGCTCTGCTTAAGCTAACACACTGAAAACAGCAGTGTGGATGTTGCAGCATGGGCAGTGGCTTGGGCTAGCCATCCAGACGATCAAGCGGGGTTGGAATCAAGCAGCTAGCTCAAACCATTGTCCAAGCAGCAATGTCAACACTGCTATTTTGAGCATAGTCGCTGAAGCTGAGCTAGCACAAGTCTGTCTAACCATGCGGGGAGTCACACTTCCCAGCCACAGTGTAGATATATCACATATGTCTAATAAACTGGCTAATGTCTATAAAGGTGTTGGGCCAGCTTTACAAAGATATTTAGGTACCCAAAGTGGTGCCTAGTGGGAATTAGAAATTCAGAGGGGATCTGTAAACCCGTGAAATTTAGCACACACACACATACACATACCCCGTGCTAACATAGACAAGGCCTGATTCTCCTCTCATATACACTGATATACATCAGGAGTAACACCACTGAAGTCAGTGGAGCTACAGTGGTATAGAACTGGAAAGGGGGGGAAAATCAGGCCATAATTATACTCCCTTAGACCTACTTATGCCCACTCTTGCAGTGCTTCAGTGTGGGCACTACCTATGCCAACGGAAGGGGTTCTCCCATTGGCGTAGGTAATTCACCTCCCCAAGAGGCGGTAGCCAGGTCAACAGGAGAATTTTCCCCGTCATCCTAGTGCTCTCTACACCAAGGGTTAGATCGGTTTAACTGTGTTGCTCAGGAGGGGTGGATTTTCACAGCCCTGAGCAACACATTTATAATCAACCTAATTTCCTAGTGGAGACCAGGCCTAAACTGCTGTACTTTACACACAAAGGCCTGATTCTCTTCTTGCACCCCTTCCACCCTGCTATAATTCCACTCCTGAGAAGAACAAATCCCAATGAAGCTGCAAGTTACAGTAACTCTCACCCTGATTTAAAGTGTCACCTTCTTCTGGCTCCTTGGCAGGCAAGTTACACAATCTCCCTTGCCCAGTCAGCAGAGTAGGTGTGGGCAGATATCAAAGGGCATGCTTGCTCTATACCACCCTTCTCACCAATTGTGGTTCTGCGAAGGCCTGCCTCAGCTTCTTTTTAACTCAGACTCTCTTAAGAAGTCCACACAAGCCAGATATTCAGAACATTTCCCCTTCTGAAGTCCAATTTACTATGACCTTCACGAAGTCTGATCTACAAAGCGTTCATCCCAGTTTCAGCTGAGCCCAGACCCTCCTCCCTGAGGGTCTGTCTTCCTGCTCTCCCTGCACCTCTTGCTTGGAGTTTGGCCTTCTCCACAGGCCTCCCCTGCTGGAGGTCTTCCCCCAGCCGAGTCAGGGCCCTGTAGGAGCCTTGCTGCTCTCTGCAGTGTCTGCAGCCATCTCCCTCTTCATGAGTCCCAGGGGCCCCACTTACAACTAGCTGAGCAGCAGATAACCAGTCTAGGTGCACTGGACCTCCCTGCTCTCTCTTAAGGGGCCAGTCACCCTGTGACAGCCTGTCTAAGGGAATCTAACTGAGCATAATGGAATCCAAGCTGGTTGGAGGGGATCTACCTTAGATCACCTTGTTTTTCTGAGCCCAGAGTATAGTGGTAGCAGGCCTGAGAGTTAGAGGGTCTGGGGAGGAGGTTGTAAAGCAGAAGAAAATAGGGGAGTCTCAGTGCTCCGAGAATGATCCTTTGCAGCAACCCTCCATTCCCCTCATGTCACCAGCTTTACATTTCCTTCAGCGTGCAAGATACTTGTCTGGATTTGCTCTAACTCTAATATATTCAGAGCACTGTGTGAAGTGCATGAAAGGAGGAAGCAGATGGAAATGTCATATTTTCATGTGAAAGGCGGCACGTTACTGAGTCCATGGGTTCCTACTGCAGCAAGTCACACAGATGGGATTAAGAGCACTGAGAGCATTCAGCTGATGGGTTTGAGGAAGGAAGCTGGGAGCATGGATCGCTTTTGAAAAGGAAGCAGCTACATCGCAATGCAGGTAACTCACAATGCCCCCCGGTGGTGTTCTGCCCAGCTCCTATTTCCTTGCAGTCCAAGCCATGATTTTAAGAAAGGGCCTAATTATTCTCAGCTCAGAATAAATGGCAACATCAGGTGAAATTGGCAATCTGGCTCAGAAATGCTAATAGCGAACACCAGCTGAGCTTTCATCTCCAGCAGAGTGCTTACAGGACGGATGAGACAAATGCCAGGGGCTGGGAATGGGGAACATGGACCTCCAGTCAGAGATCTAATGGAGGAGATGGAGGACTAGTGTGCTCCGAGGACAATGCCTGGAGCACAGCAGGCCCTTCTACAGGGAGAGGGACACACTGCTGCTGAGGATGGGTTCAAACAAGCACTTAATTTCCCCCAGCTTTTCAGCTATAATTGAGTCAGGGAAGCTGGTTCCTTACACAGGACTAGCATGTATAAAGCAGCATAGCTCCATTGCAGTCAATAGAATGATTTATACCAGCTAAGGATCCAGCCCACACTGTACATGCTGTCTCTCCTCAGGACCTGTGGTCCATCCTCACTATGTTATTCAGCTGCATTCAGTGATCTGCTGCCAAACAGAATTTGACTGGAGAGAGTAGGGGGCTGTGCACCTTGAGGACAGCGGGGGCTGGAACCAGGCTACAAAGACAGATTTCATTTTCATAGTAACTGCCATGGGGCAATGACTCTCTACCTCTCCTATGTACCATGTCATGCACACCAGCACAGCCATGGAGAGACAGGACCAATTTCAAATACCCCAGCATATTGGGCTGGCATTGATTTGGGCCATTGTATAAACAGACCATGTCCAGGAGTCAGTCAATGGGAGTTTGCTGGAGTGAAACCTGAGGGCCAGATCATGGTGAGGCCCCATGAGAGGAGATGGCACCAGGAACCTCCTTCACCTACATCCCAGTTCAGGGGCCAGGTGCAATTACAGTCCCTGCTAGTGCCCCCCGGGGGTACAATCCATCCCAGAATGGGGTGATCACACTGCATCTTCCCATGGGACAGTGATCCCAGGACGATCCTGCCTTCCTGGACCCCAGCCTGGGCAATACCGTGCAACTCTACACCAAGTTCAAGATTTGATGAAAGAGGAGAATTGGGCCCTAAGAATCAGGACTTTCTTGAGACATTTTATGTATCAGCATGAGCTGCTGAAGAGTAAAGTAAGTAGAGCTGTGTCAAATCCAAGAAGCAGCTCATAAGCTTTCCTCGATACGGAAGACAAACAATCAGAAGACTCTGTGGCATCATAATGGGTAAAATTTTGTAGTGTTTGTTGCAATTTTGCTCATAAATTGATTTCATGATTAAAATAAAAATGCATGTGGCATAGCAGCTATTAGATGGCACGTCTCTCTGAAGGAGATGATTATTATAAGAAATGCTAACTTGGAAATACATTATCTCTGGTTTTAAAGGATGCAGTTTCATTCAGAGTGCTTTCTTACTAAAATACATACTGATGTGTGCTATGAATATGAATGTGTTAGTCATGAGACGGGGCGAAACAATACCAGTGGGGTGGTGATGTGGCCCCTCCACTCTCTGACACAGGGGCCATGAAAGCGGTGGAAAACATGTTTCTTCAGTCCATGATATGTCCAAGGGAGGAGAGCCTGAGGCAACAAAGCATCATCCAGCTCAAACTGGAGATAAGACTGTATTGTTAACAAGGAGGGTAATTGATCATTGGGTCAGCAGGGCCGGCTCTAGGTTTTTTTGCAGCCCCAAGCAAAAAAAATTTAGGCTGCCCCCTCGACCCAGCCCTGAGCTCCCCTTCCGCCTACCAGTGCCCCCCCACCCACACCCCCCGCCACCCCAGCACTGGGCTCTCTCCCCCGCCCCCGCTGCCCCAGCACTGGGCTCCCCACCAAATGTGGGATCCACTACCAGCACATGGCAGCCGAGCCCTGGCCCAACTGCGACTCTGTCCCCGTGCGGGTGGAGCTGCTAGGCAGCACGGAGTGGGAATACTTCCAGGTGGCAGTGTGGCTGCGGGGCGGCGCGGAGAACATGGCCCCCTCCATGGGCTTTGCGGCGCTGCTGGTGGCCGAGGCAGATCAGTTTGTGCTCACCGCCCTCACCCCTGACATGCTGGCGGCCGAGGACCTAGAGAGCTCCCTGGACCTGCTGCTCTTCAGCCTCACGGTGCCCTGGCCTAGCCCCGGCTGGTGGGAGGGCAAGGATCTCCGGCTGCGGAGCTACCTGCTCAGCACCGATGAGCTCAGCTGGCCGCTCACCTCCTCACACACTCTGGGAGCCCCTCTTGCCACTGCTGCAGCCTGGGCTCGGCTCCAGGGGACCACGCTTCCCTCCCTCCCCGGCTCCTCACACACTCTGAGCAGGGCCGCCCAGAGGATTCAGGAGGCCTGGGGCAAAGCAATTTCAGGGGCTCCTTCCATAAAAAAAAGTTGCAATACTATAGTAACATGTATTTGGAAATGTAAAAAATAACTAGTGAAATACATTCAAAAATTAATTTGTAATAATTTGAAAATACACTAAATACATTATTTAAAAACATTAAATGCTTTAATGGTATGTATACATTTGCAATTACATAATGGGCTGTTGCTGGGTGATGGTGATGGTTGGTGCCAATGGGCTGTCGCTGCCTGGGGGTGGTGCTGCTGTTGCCCAGGGCTGGGTGGGGAGCTGGACTCTGGGTTGGGGAGTGCCCGGCTCACAGGGCTGGGCTCAGGGCTGTGGGGAGATGGGGTCGGGGGGTGTCCGGCTCAGAGAGGCTGGAGGTCAGGGCTGGGGGTGGGGATGGGGATGGGGTCAGAGGGGTGCCCAGCTGAGAGGGGCTGGGCTTGGAGCTTGGTGTCAGGGCTGGGGGGGATGGGGTCGGGGGGTGCCCGGCTCAGAGGGGCTGGGCTCGGAGCTGGGGGTCAGGGCTGGGGGGGATGGGGAGGGGGTTGGGCGGTGCCTGGCTCAGAGGGGCTGGGCTCGGAGCTGGGGGTCAGGGCTGGGGGGGCTGGGGTCAGGGGGGGCCCAGTTCTGGCCCCTTACCATGCCACTTACCCCTTCTCCCAGACAGCGCTGCAGCAGCATAGTGTCTCCAGCGGGGCCTGAGTTCCCGCTGCTCAGCTGCAGCTCGCAACCCCACCCCCTTACCAGCTGAGACACTGGGGGATGGGGGAAGATGGAGGCGGGGGGAGCTTCCGAAACACTCGTGGGGGCCCCTGCGAGGCCCGGGGCCTGGGGAAAGTTGCCCCACTTGCTTCCCTCCCACCGGGTGGCCCTGACTCTGGGAGCCCTTCTCGCTGCCGCTGCAGCCCGGGCTCGGCTCCAGGGGACCCCGCCTCCCTCCCCGGCACCTCACACACTCTGGGAGCCCTGCAGCAGTGGCGGCGAGAGGGGCTCCTGGAATGTGTGAGGAGCCAGGGAGGGAGGGAGGCGGGGCCCGGGATGCAGGGAGAGAGGAGGGGTCCTGCTGCTGCTGCTGCTCCAAGTCTCCCCAGGGCAGTACGACGTTTCCCCGAGTGGGCTGTGCAGGGCACCGCTGGGCTGGGCAGGGGGAGTGGATCACGGCTCGCGCGCTGACAGGGCAAGTGGCTACGCCAGGGCCGGCTCCTGGCAATGCTGCCCCAGGAAAAAAATAAAAATAAAAAAAGGGGGGACGGAGTGCCGCCCCTTAGAAAGTGCAGCCCCAAGCACATGCTTGGAGGGCTGATGCCTAGAGCCGGCCCTGTGGGTCAGATTCCCAAGGGTTGTGGTAAATCCTCCATCATCCATTTATCTCTAATAGATACGTTTTAGGTCCACCACGAGGCATTGGGCTAGATGTAGGAATGACCTCTGTATCCAGAAGATGAGGCTAGATGATCACAATGGCCCAGAATCTATTAATCCATCCACACCCATTCTTAGATCCTGGCCCATTCTCTCCACCATCTCCTTGAGTTCGGTGCTTTGTGCCGGGGTGAGGTTCCCGATGGAGCTATACTTCCAGCCAGGAAGCATGACCCACTGGGTAGGCTGCAAACCCAGTGCTCACAAAACCTAGGTTCAAGTTGTCATAAACAGATAAGTAAGAGTTAATAGAACAAAAGTGCTTCATATCTCTTTTGCCTGGAAAGGGTTAACAAGAACAGTAAGCCTGGCTGTCCCTGACCAGAGGACCAATCAGAGGACAGGATACTTTCAAATCTTGAGGGAGGGAAGTTTGTGTGTGTGCTGTTAGTTTTTGGTTGTTGTTCACTCTGGGGGCTCAGAGGGACCAGACGTGCAACCAGGTTTCTCTCCAATCTCTCCAATACAGGCTCTTATAAGTTCAGAAGAGTGAGTACTAGGTAGATAAAGCGAGTTAGGCTTATGGTTGTTTTCTTTATTTGCAAATGTGTATTTGGCTGGAAGGAGTTCAAATTGGTATTTTGCTGAAAGGATTTTAATTTGTACTTGAATACTTAGGCTGGGAGGGTATTCCCAGTGTCTATAGCTGAAAGACCCTGTACCTATTCCATTTTAAATTTACAAAGATAATTTTTACCTTTGTTCTTTCTTTAATTAAAAGTTTCTTGTTTAAGAACCTGATTGTTTTTTTTTTATTCTGGTGAGACCCCAGGGGACGGGGGTCTGGATTCACCAGGGAATTGGTGGGGAGAAAGGAGGGGAGGGGGAGAGAAAGGTTAATTTCTCTCTGTGTTAGGATTACTTTCTCTCTCAGGGAGAATCTGGGAGGGGGAGAGAGAAGGAGGGGGGAAGGTGTATTTTCCTCTCTGTTTTAAGATTCAAGGAGTTTGAATCACAGTGATCTTCCAGGGTAACCCAGAGAGGGGAAGCCTGGGAGAGGCAACGGTGAGGGAAAGGGTTTACTTTCCTTGTGTTAAGATCCAGAGGGACTGGGTCTTGGGGTCCCCGGGCAAGGTTTTGGGGGGACCAGAGTGTACCAGGCACTGTAATTCCTGATTGGTGGCAGCGTTACAGGTTCTAAGCTGGTAATTGAGCTTAGAGGAATTCATGCTGGTACCCTATCTTTTGGACGCTAAGGTTCAGAGTGGGGAATTATACCATGACACAAGTCCCTGTTCTACCACAGACTTCTTGGATGATTCTGGCCAAGTCATTCTGCGGCTGTGCCTAACCTCCCCATTGTGGTACTCTGTACCTCAAAGGAACAACCTACAACCCCCATATTCCCTACTGTCATATAATTATATGTGTTTTACAATGCATGCCTTGTGAGGTATCATTTTAAAAGTCTTAATTTGTTAAACATTGGTATCCTGGTGTATTGTATGTGCTATCATTGTACATGAAGCTATGAAACATTGCTGTATATGGTACTGAAATATGTTGTGAAGTTGGGACCACTCACAACCAGCCTTTCAGGTACAATAATGGAGTAGCCAGACATGCTGATGGTCCATTAAAACGAATCCACTCTCCCAGCAGCCATTCCAGAAGACTTCTCAGAGAGGGCAAATAGACAATGGACACTGCTTGATCGATGGGAGCAGGCTTCCATATCACAAACTTTCAAGCAAGCTGGAAGAAAGTATAAAAGAAGGGAAACGACAACATCACTTGGCCTCTCCCCTTCTTCCTCTCTCCCCAACTCAACATCTGGAAACACGTCTGAGGACAAAGACTTTGAACTGAGGAGGGTGGTTCCAGGCTGGAAGAGTCCTAAACTGTGGATTGAGGATCTGTGACCCATTTGTACCATCTCTCAGGGTGAGATACTACTTGATTCAAATCCTATTTAGTTTGTAGAACTCAGACTGAGAATTAATTTTTGTTTCTTAATTAACCAACTCTGATTTCCATGCCTGTTATTTATAATCACTTAAAATCTATCTTCCTGTAGTTAATAAATCTGTTTTATATTTTACCTAAAACAGTGTGTTTTGGTTGAAGTGCTTGGGAAATCTCAGCTCAGGTTACAAAAGATAGTGTGTATCCTCTCCACTCTAGGAGAGGGGCAGACTGGGTAATCAACTTACAGTGGTCAGGCTTCTGACCACAGCAAGTCAGTACATTCCTGGGGTATGAGGCTGGGAAGCTGGGGGACAATTGTCTGGAGCCTCTCTATTGTTGGTTCATGAGCGCAAAGCATTCATGTAACTCAGTTGGGTGTGTCCCTACATGTGGATGTATGTGTAAGTGCAGTACCTGCCAGAGGTCTGTGGCTTAATAACAGCATCACACTTAGAGAGGGATACCCCAGGTTGGTGGGACAAAGGGGTCAGTGGTCCTACAGTCCAGGTTGCACCCTGGGACCCTGTCACACCCATCTCTAATGGGGATAACAGCACTGCCTTAGTTCTAGAGTGTCTGGAAGCTAAATGCAGTAAGGATTATTGGGTGCTCAGATACTACAGCACTGGGGGGGCATATAATTACCTGCTATGTTGGCATGCAGGAGGAGAGGCCCACAAGAACAGAGGCCAGTGCCTGGTGGGTGAAGCCCTGGTATTCTGTGGCTACCTCTAGAGCCATATGATTTCCCCAGGGATCACATGGAGCCACCACCCACTCACACTGTATGAATGCAGTTTCAAGGCAGTGGAATTCCCTGTTCAACCTTGGTCCTCCCATATGTTCTTGTTGTTGGGAGGGGGCTGATCTGGGCCAGCGGTTGAAATGCTAATACAGAGAGATGAATGCACTCGATGGTGCTACTGTACAGCAATTCATTCAGGAAGCATCTCAGCTCCATCTCTAACTTAAACACCACCCTTAACATTTGGACTGTTATGGGCAAATCTTACTGGAGAAAGAACATATTCCCTGACGTTTTTGGCAGAAATCTGCAGCAATTAGGACTGTCAAGCAATTAAAAAAATTATTGTGCTTAATCACACTGTTAAACAATAATAGAATACCATTTATTTAAATATTTTTGGATGTCTTCTACATTTTCAAATATGTTGATTTCAATTACAACACAGAATACAAAGTGTACAGTGCTCACTTTATATTTATTTTTTATTACAAATATTTGCACTGTAAAAAACAAGAAATAGTATTTTTCAATTCACCTAACACAAGTACTGAAGTGCAATCTCTTTGTCATCAAAGTTGAACTTACAAACGTAGAATTAAGTACAAAAAAAAACTGCATTCAAAAATAAAACAATATAAAACTTTAGAGCCTACAAGTCCAATCACTCCTACTTCTTGTTCAGCCAATCGCTCAGACAAACAAGTTTGTTTACATTTGCTGAAGATGGTGCTACCTGCTTCTTGTTTACTTCACCTGAAAGTGAGAACAGACATTTGCATGGCACTGTTGTAGCTGGTGTCGCAAGATATTTACATGCCAGATGTCCTAAAGATTCATATGTCCCTTGATGCTTCAACCACCATTCCAGAGGATATGTGTCCATGCTGATGATGGGTTCTGCTCAATAAAGCTCCAAAGCAGTGTAGACCAATGCATGTTCATTTTCATCATCTGAGTCAGATGCCACCAGCAGAAGATTGATTTTCTTTTCTGGTGGTTTGGGTTCTGTAGTTTCTGTATCAGACTGTTGCTCTTTTAAGACTTCTGAAAGCATGCTCCACACCTCATCCCTCTCAGATTTTGGGAGGCACTTCAGATTCTTAAATCTTGGGTCGAATGCTGTAGCTATGGTGACAAAAGGCCTGGACTACACTATGCGTTTAAACTGAATTTAGCAGCATTAAATCGATTTAACCCTGCACCCGTCCACACAATGAGGCCCTTTATATCGATATAAAGGGCTCTTTAAACCGGTTTCTGTACTCCTCCCCGACGAGAGGAGTAGCGCTGAAATCGATATTGCCATGGTTGGATTAGGGTTAGTGTGGCCGTAAATCGATGGTATTGGCCTCCGGGCAGTATCCCACAGTGCACCATTGTGACCACTCTGGAAAGCAATCTGAACTTGGATGCAGTGGCCAGGTAGACAGGAAAAGCCCCACGAACTTTTGAATTTCATTTCCTGTTTGCCCAGTGTGGAGCTCTGATCAGCACAGGTGGTGATGCAGTCCCAAATCCAAAAAGAGCTCCAGCATGGACCATATGGGAGATACTGGATCTGATCGCTGTATGAGGAGACAAATCTGCTCTATCACAGCTCCGTTACAGAAGATGAAATGACAAAGCATCTGAAAAAATCTCCAGGCTATGATAGACAGAGGCCACAGCAGGGACTCAACACAGTGCTGCGTGACAAGCATAACAGAAAGCCAAAGAATCAAATGGACACTCATGGAGGGAGGGAGGGGGTACTGAGACTCCAGCTATCTCACAGTCCCCGCAGTCTCTGAAAAGCATTTGCATTCTTGGCTGAGCTCCCAGTGCCTGTAGGGTCAAACACATTGTCCGGGGTGATTCAGGGTATATCTCATCAATTTACCCTCCCTCCCCCCCACGAAAGAAAAGGGAAAAAAATAGTTTATTGACTTTTTTCAATGTCGCCATATGTCTACTGCATGCTGCTGGTAGATGCGGTGCTATGGCACTGAACAGCAGCATCCTCTCCCCTCCTGTCCCTGGTGGCAGGTGGTACAGTACAAAATGACTGATAGCCGTCCTCATCATCCTGTGAGTGCTCCTGGCTGGCCTCGGTGAGGTCGGCCGGGGGCCCCTGGGTAAAAATAGGAATGACTCCCGGTCATTCCCGGCAGATGATACAGAACGGCTGGTAACTGTCTTCATCATAGCAACTGGGGGCTGAGCTCCATCAGCCCCCCCACTTTCATGTCTAAAGAAAAGATTCTGTACTGCCTGGACTATCATAGCAGCGGGAGGCTGGGCTCCTCTCCCTCGCCACAGTTTAATGTCCTGCCTGGACTATCATAGCAGCTGGAGGCTGCCTCCCCCTCATTTAATCTTACTAAAAAGTCAGTGTTTCTTATTCCTGCATTCTTTATTACTTTATCACACAAATGGGGGGACACTGCAATGGTAGCCCAGGAGGGTTGGGGGAGGAGGGAAGCAATAGGTGTTGTTGTTGCAGGGGCACCCCCTAGAATGGCATGCAGCTCATCATTTCTGCGGGATCTGACACGGAGCGGCTGTGCTCTCTGGTTCTCTGGTACACTGGTTCTCTAGTACACTTGCCCCATAATCTCGGCAGGACTGACTCTATTTTTAGATAAAACATAAAGGAGGGAATGATCCAGGGAGTCATTCCCATTTTTGTCTTTGCACCCTCGGCTGAGCTCAGCGAAGGTCAGCCAGGAGCACCCATGACAGCAGCAGACGGTACAGAATAACTGATAACCATCATCTCATCGCCAATTTACAGTGGCATGGCAGACTGTACAATAGGGATGATAACTGTCTCTGCTACCTTGCAAAGGTAAATGAATGCTGCTGTGTAGCACTGCCGTACCACCTTTGTCAGCACTATCCAGTACACATACAGTGACAGTGACAAAAGGCAAAATGGGTTCCATGGTTGCCATGCTATGGCATCTGCCAGGGCAATCCAGGGAAAAAGGGAGGAAGGAATGAGTGACGACATTTACCTGCCCTTCCTCAGTGCTGCTAGGGTTGCCAGGTGTCCGGTTTTCAATCAGAAAGTCATGTAGTCATGCATCTGACGAAGTGGGTATTCACCCACGAAAGCTCATGCTCCAAAACGTCTGTTAGTCTATAAGGTGCCACAGGATTCTTTGCTGCTTTTACAAGATCCAGACTAACACAGCTATTCCTCTGATACATTAGGATGAAGATATTCTGGACCCAGCCTTGCTTTTTGGGAGGGATCCCACCAGGTCCATTGCGATTCAGTCAAAGGGAACACCTACCAAGGGGACCAAGGGCACTTTTGGCACCCCAGGCCAGTGGCCCACTGGCATTTGGGGCATGAGCAGCAATAGTCTCTTATCTCCTGATTGACTCCCGGCCAGTAGAAGTGGGATAGGACTCGGGCCAGGGTCTTTTCTTGTCCCAAATGGCCAGCTGCAGGGATGTCGTGCGCAAGCTTCAAAATGCCTTTCTGATGACACTGGGGAACGACCAGCTGGGTCCGAACCTCCTGGGTTTGTGGATTCCGCTCCACCCAATAGAGGCAATCTGCTATGAGTTCAAATAATATATAACTAACAGACTTCTACATTTTAAGAACACTGTTTAACTACTGAATTCTGGAAAACTCTCACGGGAGAGTGCATCAGCTACTTTGTTAGAAGCTCCTGTGATGTGCTGAATTTCAAAATCAAAATCTTGGAGAGCTAAACTCCAACGAAGAAGTTTCTTGTTGTTCCCCTTGGCAGTATGAAGCCACTTTAGTGCAGCATGGTCAGTTTGTAGTTGGAACCGCCGTCCCCAAACCTATGGGCGTAGCTTTTCCAGGGCGTACACAATGGCATAGCATTCCTTTTCACTGACTGACCAGTGACTTTCCCTCTCAGACAGTTTCTTGCTGAGAAACACGACAGGATGGAAGTTGTGATCTGTTGCTTCCTGCATGAGCACTGCTCCTATACCACGCTCAGATGCATCTGTGGTTACTAGGAATGGCTTGTCAAAGTCCGGGGCCCTGAGCACAGGGTCAGACATGAGCATCGCCTTAAGCTGGGTAAAGGCCTTTTGACACTCATCAGTCCACTTAACGGCATTTGGCTGGGTCTTTTTGGTCAGGTCGGTCAATGGGGCAGCGATTTGGCTGTAGTGTGGTACAAATCGCCTGTAGTATCCGGCCAAGCCTAAGAAGGATTGGACCTGCTTCTTGGACCGTGGGACAGGCCACTTTTGGATAGCATCCACCTTGGCCTGTAGGGGGTTTATGGTTCCTCGACCCACCTGGTGCCCCAGGTAAGTCACTCTGTTTTGGCCTATTTGACACTTTTTGGCCTTAACAGTTAGTCCGGCCTGCCTGATGCGCTCAAAGACCTTTTCCAGGTGTAGTAGGTGTTCGGGCCAGGAGTCTGAAAAAATGGCCACATCATCGAGGTAGGCAACTGCAAATTCTCCCAGTCCTGCTAGTACACCATCTACCAGCCTCTGGAAGGTGGCGGGTGCATTTCGAAGGCCGAAAGGAAGGACATTGAATTCATACACCCCCGCATGGGTGACAAATGCTGACCTCTCCTTGGCAGGTTCATCTAGCGGTACTTGCCAGTACCCCTTGGTTAAGTCTATTGTAGAGATGAACTGGGCACGTCCCAACTTCTCCAATAGCTCATCGGTACGTGGCATTGGATAGTTGTCCGGACGAGTTACAGCATTTAGCTTACGGTAGTCCACGCAAAAGCGTATTTCCCCATCTGGTTTGGGTACCAGAACCACTGGAGATGCCCATGCACTGGTAGATGGGCGGATTATACCCATCTGTAGCATGTTCTGGATCTCCCGTTCTATAGCAGCATGGGCATGAGGAGACACCCGGTAGGGTGGGGTTCTGATTGGGTGAGCATTACCTGTATCAATGGAGTGGTATGCCCGTTCAGTCCGTCCTGGGGAGGCTGAGAACAATGGGGCGAAGCTAGTGCACAGCTCCTTGATTTGTCGCCGCTGCAGACGTTCCAGGGTGGTTGAGAGGTTCACCTCTTCCACGCCACCGTCTTTTTTTCCCGTCGTAGTAGACACCGTCAGGCCACTCAGCATCATCTCCCTGGACTGTAAACTGACAAACCTGTAAATCTCTGGAATAGAAAGGCTTGAGAGAATTAACATGGTACACTTTAGGCTTTAGTGAGGAATTGGGAAATGCTATGAGGTAGTTTACAGTTCCCAGGCACTCTTGGACCGTGAATGGCCCTTCCCATGATGCTTCCATCTTATGGGCCTGTTGCGCCTTCAAGACCATACCCTGGTCTCCTACCTTGAAGGAACGTTCTCTGGCATGTCTGTCATACCAGGCCTTTTGCTCTTCCTGAGCATCCTTTAGGTTCTCTCTAGCAAGGTCTAAAGAGTGTTGGAGGGTGCTTTGTAGGTTGCTTACAAAGTCCAGAATGTTAGTTCCTGGAGAAGGCGTAAACCCCTCCCATTGCTGCTTCACCAACTGTAATGGTCCCTTAACCTCGTGACCATACACAAGTTCAAATGGTGAAAACCCTAAACTGGGATGTGGTACAGCCCTGTAGGCAAACAGCAACTGCTGCAACACTAGGTCCCAATTATTGGAGAATTCGTTGATGAATTTTCGTATCATGGTCCCCAAAGTTCCATTGAACCTTTCCACCAGGCCATTGGTTTGATGGTGGTACGGGGTGGCAACCAAGTGATTCACTCCATGAGTTTCCCACAGTTTTTCCATGGTCCCTGCCAGGAAATTAGACCCTGAATCTGTAAGGATGTCAGAGGGCCAACCTACCCTGGCAAAGATGTCTGTTAGGGCCAGGCACACAGTGTTAGCCCTGGTGTTGCCTAGAGCTACTGCTTCTGGCCATCGGGTAGCAAAGTCCACTAAAGTCAGTACATACTGCTTTCCTCTGGGCGTCTTTTTTGGGAAAGGGCCCAGAATATCCGCAGCTACTCGCTGAAATGGGACCTCAATTATGGGGAGTGGCTGGAGAGGGGCCTTGACCTGGTCTTGAGGCTTTCCCACTCTTTGGCACACCTCACAAGACCGGACATACTTGGCAACGTCCTTGCCCATCCCCTCCCAGTGGAAGGACTTCCCCAACCTGTCTTTGGTTCTGTTCACCCCAGCATGGCCACTGGGATGATCATGGGCTAAGCTTAAGAGCTTCCCCCGGTACTTAGTTGGAACCACCAACTGTTTTTGCGGCTGCCATTCTTCCCGGTGTCCACCAGAAAGAATTTCCTTGTATAAAAGTCCTTGGTCTATAACAAACCGGGATCGATTAGAAGAGCTGAGAGGCGGTGGGGTGCTCCGTGCCG